>NW_027203159.1:19776701-21169830 GCF_024711535.1 Dipodomys merriami | reverse complement strand
TATTTGGATTTCATTTCTAATCTCTTTCATGACCCACTGGTGATTCAATAGTGTGTTTTTCAGCCTCATTGTGTTACAGGACTTTCTTTGGTGGCTTTTGGTGTTGAGTTCTAATTGTATTCCCTTGTGGTGTAAGAGAATGCAAGGTACAACTTTAGAGTTTCTGAATTTGGACGTTGGCTTTCTGAGCTAAAATGTGGTCTATTTTGGAAAATGTTCCCTGTGCTGCTGAGAAAAATGTGTGTTCTGATGCTGCTGGGTGAAATATTCAGTAGATGTCTTTTAAATCTAGTTGATCTTTGAAGTTGTTAAGATCTGCAGTTTCTCTGTTGAGTTTTTGCCGAGATGATCTATCTAGTGGGGATAGTGGTACGTTAAAATCCCCAACAATTAATGTCTTTGGATCTTTGTGAGATTTGAAAAAAGTAGGGTTTTTTTTGGATAAATTTGGGTGCTCCGTTGTTTGGTGAATAGATATTTAGAATTGTAATATCCTCCTGAAAGGAGAGATCCCTTAATTAGTAGGTAGTGACCTTCTTTATCTCTTTTCACTAATTTCAATTTGAAGTCCATTTTATCTGATATGAGGATTGCAACTCCTGCCATTTATTGGGGCCATTTGCTTTGTAGATTTTGTTCCAGCTTTTCACTTTCAAAATTGTTTATTTTTATGGGCAAGTTTTGACTTCTGAAGGCAACAGATAGAAGCATCTTGCTTTTTAATCCAATAGACAATCTCTGTTACTTAGTTGGAGAGTTAAGTCCGTTAATATTGAGAGATAGGACTCAGAGGTATTTGGAAGTTCTTGCCATTTTATCCACCTTCTTGGTGGCTGTGGCAACTGGGTGGTTCTATGGTTCTTGGATTCTCAGATTGAGTGCAATATATTGGGTGCCTTTATTGTGGTTTTGTTGGTTTTCTATATGTAGGATACCTTTAAGTATCTTTTGTAGGGTGGTTTGGAGGAGATATAGTTTCAGTTTTTCTTTGCTATGAAAGATTTTTATTTGACCTTCGGTTATGAAGGAGAGTTTAGCTGGGTACAGTATTCTTGGTTGATAGTTGTTTGTCTAGGGAATGGCATACATCATTCCAGGCTCTTCTTGCTTTGATGTCTCTGCTGAGAAATCTGAGGTGATTCTAATTGGTTTCCCCTTAGAGGTGATTCATCTTTTATCCTTCACAGCTTTAGGGATCTTTACCTTGGTCTGAACTGATTCTGTGTGGATTATAATGTGACGGTGGTATGTCCTATTCTTGTCTGGTCTATTTGAAGTTCTAAAAGCTTCTTGTATCTGAATAGGCCTATTTCTTTTTGCATGTTTGGGAAGTTCTCTGCAAGGTCCTGTTAAACAAATTTCCTAGACCATTAACTTCTGTCTTTAGGTGTTCCTCTACACCCATTATCCTCAGATTAGGCCTTCTGATGGTGTCTTCCAAGTGTTGAATAGATCTATCATATTTTTGGATTTGTCTTGCATAGTTGTTTGTTATTTCTGTAATTATCTAGGCTGTCTTCAATCCCTGAAATTCGATCTTCTGCATGGTCTAAGCTATTGTCAAGCCTTTCTACTTTGTTTTTTATTCCTTTTCCTTCTAATTGCCCGGCTTCATGGCTTCAAATTTTTTTTGGAGCTTTGTTTTAGATCTTGTATGAACTTCTTTGGTTCCTTAATTTGGTGTTCAGTGTTTATTCTCAGATCACTTAGTTGATTGGTTATGGTTTCCTTGGAATCCAGTTCCTTATGTCCGGTTCCATTCAGTATTCCGTTTGTGGTCTCCCTGAATTCTATCAGCTGTCTGTTTATGGATTTCATGCATCCTTTATTGATCTTTGTCTATACTCATCCTGCTCTAGCAATTCCTGTATTAGTCTTTGATTATCTTCCTCACATTCATGCAATCCCTGTAATTTTCTTTGACTGTTCTCAGCCTGGTCATGCAATTTCTTTATTTCTCTTTGAGTGTTCTCAACCTGCTCACAAAATTCCTGTATCAATCTTTGAGTAGCTTCCTCATGTTCCTGAGATTCTTGTATTGTTCTTTGCTTTGCCTCCTCTCTGTCCCTATCATGCTCACACTGAGTCCTTTGCAGATATTCAATCTTTTTATTCACCATGTTTGTCAGTAATGTTTGTAGAGCTTTGTGGGAACTCTTCTGTGAATTATTCATTATTTTGTCACCTGATTATCATGAGTGGGAGGTGAGATACCGGGACTTGTCATTTTTCTCTTGTTTTTTTTTTTTTCGACTTCTTCTGCCTATTTGGTGTGAAAGTAACACCAATTTTGTGCTAGAACACTATTTTAAGGCAAGCATCAATCAAAGTCCTATAGTTGCACAGTCAAAATTCCGTAGATACAATTTGGTTCAACAGATACAATCTGTTTCACATCAAACAACTATGGATTAATGAGCTAAGAACAGCAAAGGAGAATTTGGCAAACCAGAAATTATTAGGTTCAGGGAGAAATGTGGGGAAAAATAGGATTAGAGGTGTGTGTAGAGGTAAAAGAAGAGTGAAATTAACCCAATCTTAATCTCAAAGAGGGAAATGGATTGGACAGAATGATAGGAGAGGGAAAAAGAGAGACAAGAAAAAAATGGGTAAACAAGAATTTAAATTTAAAAGGGAAACAAGAATTATCTAAGTTTAAAGGTGAAATTGAGAGAAGAAAGGGATAGGATGAGAGGAGGAGAGGATAGAAAGAGACATGAAAAACCAATAAAAATTCTTAAAAATATATATGTATATGTATAATGAGATAATACTGCTATTAAAGATTTTAAGCCTAAGAGGTTTTGAATTGAGAAATACATTTCTGTATTTAGTGTGTACAAAATGGGGGATAAGGTCTAATAATTGAGGATGAGTATATATCTGAGGATGAGCAGAACAGCAATTGTCATGCAAAAAAAGAACAAAAGTTGAAAAAATGAAAAGCATGAAAAAGAAAAAAAAGAAAGAAAAAGGACCAAGAGGTCAGTAGAGATTTTTAAAAAGAAGAAAAAAAGCACACACACATATACGCCTAAAATAAAAATTGTGAGAGGAAAAAAAAGATTAATGGAAAACAATTAAAAATATTAATTTTTTTAAAAGATGCAAAGAAAGAGTTCTTTGATTTTTTTGCGGGGGGGGGGGGACTGGGTGGATGGGAAGATCCTGTATTTCCCTTGCGCCCTAACCAGTCTCTTGTTGGAGTCTCTGGTCTGTTTGTAGTGTTTGATTTTCCTGTGGCTTGAATGGTTCTTATGTCAGTTTGTTTGAGCAGGCAGAAAAATGCTCTGCTTTACCCAGGCTAGTTTAGTGGGAGGCAGATTTGCTTTCAGTATCACAGAAGAGCGAGATAGGTGTTTCCTCTAGTTTGGAGATGCTGTTTTGAGGTTAGGTTCTGGGTTGGGTTGAGGTCTTTAAGCAAATAGTAGCTTTTCCCTGAGCAGCTAGCTTCTGAGACACTCACAGAGCCCAGCCTGGAGCCATTCTCAAGGTTTATGTTTACTGAATTTCAATTTATTGTCTAGTGTACTGTAGGAAGGGGCATCATGTGGCTCTGTTTACCCGGTGAGGAAAGTCACTCCTCTGGGGGAGGAGCTCTTTCTGCCTGGGCTGGGTGACTTTCCCTTGGGTGGAGCTGACCCCTGCAAGTCAGGTCAGGTTCCTGTGACCTGCTAAATGACTCTTTTGTTTTCTTCTGAGGCCTGATTTGGAGCTAGCTGCTCAGCCGGACCTTTGTCTGTATCAAAGATGGCGATCTTCATTGGTGGTAGGGGAGGTGTGGCCTTCCTTCCTCGGCTCCCTGAGAAGGAGTGAGGATGTTAGGGTTCTACTCACACAAGAGTCTTGGTTCCTGGGCCATCTCTGGTCTGCAATCTTCAGGATGAAGATATTTGCTCCTTATCATTTCTTGCTGGTGTTGAGTAGAATCTGCTCAACCGCCTTTGTCCCAGACTCTCTGGTTGTAGGTATGGCAGCTATGGCTGCCGCCGATGCTGCTTTAGCAGCCGCAGCTACCAGAAAGTGCTCAGATCTGTCTCCTTGCCTGGATTTTCCCTCTTTGGCCAAATTCTCTTTAATGTGAAGGCACACTTGGTGTAATTCTCTGGCCTAGGATTGTTCACAGAACACTATAACTGCTTTCTATGCTAAAGCTTCTCCTCCGCCATCTTCCCGAACCTGTATGATTTTTCTTTAATGAGTTGTTGAAGTCAATTGGCCAAGATTTTGTCAAAACGTTTTGCGCCGATGTTCATCAAAGAAATGGGTCTATAGTTCTCTTTCATTGATGATTCCCTGTCTGATTTGGGGATGAGGTTTATGCTGGCTTCATAGAGTTTGGTAGAGAATTTTCTCTTTCAATTACATTGAAAAGTTGGAGGAGTCTTGATGTGAGTATTGGAGTTCTGCTTTGAATGCCTTGTAGAATTCAGCTGCAAATCCATCAGTACTGGGCTTTTCTTGGGTGGAAGGTCTTTTATCCAGCCAAAATAACCACGTTAACATTGCCGGCTTAATTGGTTCTATGCCACCACCCAGTGTACTTCTGGCGCATAGCTTCCTAGCATTAATGGCATTCTAGGGAATGAGCTCTGTGTTCCCATCTGTGGACATCAGAAGAAATGTGCTATGACACCTTCCCATAGTCATCTTCCTTTCAAATTTCTTTTACACTTTGACAAATGAGATTCAAGAATTAATAGAAGGAGGCTAGACTGAGGTACTCCTCCCTGAAAAGCATCATGTTGATTTCATTTTATCAGGTTACTAGAACTGCCTCCGAATAGAATAATACAAGAACGAATAAATACACAACTATGTATAAATGATTGAGTTAATACAAAGAAATGAATATCTTTCTTTGAAAATTACGATTGAATAATTTTATAAATAATAGTGTTGGGGCTGGGAATGTGGCTCAGTGGTAGAGTGCTTGCTTAGCAAGCCCTGGGTTTGATTTCTCAGTACCAAATGTAAACAGAAAAAGCTGGAAGTGGCACTGTGGCTCAAATGGTAGAATGCTAGCCTTAAGCAAAAGAAGCTCAAGGGACAGTACACAGACCCTGAGTTCAAGCTTCAGGACAGCCAAAACAAAGAACAGTGTTGCCACAATTGATTGCAATAAATACAGCATGGGAGAGGTGAGGGAGTAGAATCAAATATACCATGCCAGCCTGGCATGTATAGTGAGATATTTTTCCACAAAAGTGAATCACAAAACAACCGTAGAGCAAAATAACCAGAGAAACAACAGCAGCAATAACTTGCTGATTTCTATGCATCTCTGGTGGCACCCTGTACATCTGTTATAGTCTCTTGGTACTACTTTGGCATTCTGAGAAAATAATTCTCCAGGGCCAACCTATTTATGATATTTGTTTGGACCACATGAAGGTTATGCCACAGCCACACTGAAAGGATCATTTGAAACTTTGGGTAGCACTAGCTGGGCATGAGTAAAAGCAATGTAATTGAAGGAAGGGTGAGCAAGTGGTAGGATAACCTTTCTGACCCCTTCACAGAATGACACGTGCATCAGCTGCCAGCCCTGCAGGAGATCACTAGAGAGCCCCAGCTCCAGATGATTTCCTGTAGTAGAGGACTCACTTACCTGTCTTTTCTTGGACCCTGCCATTCTACTTTTGGGGGAGGGTCAGTCTTAGACCTTGAACTCTGGGACTGGGCACTGTCCCTGAGCACTTCAGCTCAAGGCTAGTGCTCTACTGCTTGAGCCACATCACCACTTCCAGTTTTCTGGTGCTTTATTGGAGATGTAAATCTCATGGACTTTCCTGCCTGGGCTGGCTTTGAACCCTGATCCTCAGATCTCAGCCTTCCTAGTCACTAGGATTACAAGTTTGAGCCACTGGAGCCAAGCCTTGCCATTCTTTAGTATTTCTAGCTTATGCAAACTGACGGTGTGCTATGGCCTGAGTACTAGGTTGCATGCACAAGCCAGGACCAGATGCACCATCCCTTAATAGGCTTGTCTTGCTCACATATTTTGTGGTCCATTTCGACCACAAACCCAAAACGACAATGATGGGTTCATGTAAGAAACCAACATGGAATATATTGGTCATGCACCCTGACTCCTCTTGCAGGCCAAGTGCCTTGTATGCACACAGAACACATGCTAATCTGCAGCTGCACATATTTTCCCAGGGAGCCCATGCCAACCTAGGGGCTGCAGTGCAGTTGATGCAAGATAAGGCCTGCAGAGAAACCCAGGGAAGTACATATAACAGCTACAAGAACACTGAGTGCCAGGTTTGCCAGGTTAGGTGTGGAGGCCGAAGCACTGAGTGTGGAATGCATGGCTGCCACCCCATTACAGAAGGCCTGGGTGTGTCAGACCTGGAGCTGCTAAATATACAGAGTTATATGAAGGGTCATTCGTGTATATGGGACATAGCTCCTATATGCTGGAACCCATCTGGTCCAATAAAGATATGTACTGAGCCAAATGAGAGTGGCTCATTCCTACATCTCCAGCTGTTTGGGAAGCTGAGTCCTGAGGACTGGGTTCAAAGATAGCACAGACAAGAATGTCAATGAGATATATCTCAGATTAACTTCTGGAAAAAAAACCAGAAGTAGGGTTATGGCTAAAGTCATAGAGTGTTAGCCTTAAAAAAAATCTCAGGGACAGCATCCCTTCCTGAGTTTGAGCCCCAGAACCAGTGCAGAAAAAAAAATCTGGCATGGGGTAAAGGAGTGGTTCTCACATTAAAACCTACACATGGTGTGGGAAACAACCACAACAATCCCTCAAAACCTTAAATTGTATTATGATAATATTTAGCACTAATGATATAATATTTATAATTTGCAATAATGGCATTGTGCCACATAGAATCTTCCAGACATAATATTTTTAGGTCAAAATTTGATATTCAATCTGCTTTCCTTTTTATATGTAGCTTTACTTAGGTAATGTTCAGGAGGATGAGATTTTTCTCCATTAGATATATTTGCAATGCTTGGAGCAAAGCTGATGGTCACAACTGGGGATATTGAACAATTGCCCAGGAATCTACCGTGCCCTCTGCTACCCAGAACAGAAGCTAAACACTTAGAGGAGGTGGGGCTCAAACAGCGACAAATAGAAAGAAATGATGATGCAGTCACTCTTCTTCCTCCTTCTCTTCCTCATCCTCCTCCACCTCTTCCTCCACATGTTAGTCTTCCACTTCCTCATCCACCTCTTGCTCCTCCTCCCCACCTTCTCCTTTTACTCCTTCACTTCTTCCTCCTCCTTTCTTTCTACTCTTCCTTCTCCACCAACTCCTCCTTTTTTCCTCCTCCTCCTCTTTTTCCTCCTCCTCCTATTCTTCCTGGTCCTCCACCTCCTTTTTCTCCTTCACTTCCTCCTCCTTCTTCTCGTCCTCCTCCACCTCCTTTTGCTCCTCCTCTTTTTCCTTCTCCTCCTACTTTCCCTCCTTTTCCTCCTCCTCCTCCACCTTTTACTCCTCCACTTCCTCCTCTTCTCCTCTTCCTCCTCCACTTCCTTTTTCTCCTCTTCTTCCTCCTCTGTTTCACCTCCTCCTCCACCACCTCCTTTCTCTACTCCATTTCCTCTTCCACATCCTCCTTTCCCTCTTCCTCCTCCTCCTACTTCAACTCCTCCTCCTTCTCCTCCACCTCCCACTCCTCTTTTTCCTCCCCCTCCTTAACCTCCTCTTCCTTCTCCTCCTCCTCGTCCTCCTCCTCATTCTTTTCCTCTCCTTCCATCTCCCCCTCCTTCACCTTCTTCTCCTTCTCCTCCTCTTCCATTTCCACCTCCATTTCCACACTCTTTTCTTCACTTTTGACATGATACAAATGGAACCCCAGGGCATGATAGATTTTCAATCACTGAAGACTGTTCTATCACTGATATTCACCTCAAATTGTTTTTTGGATGAAGGATCTCACTTTGATCTCCTTTGATCTCCTCCTGCTTGTGCCTCAATGAAAGGATTGCAGACAGTGAGGAACCTAACACAATGTACCGTCTTTCTAAGAAAGAAAGAACAACCTGTAGACAAACTGTGTATCTTTATTATCAGCTAAATCTAAGACAGTGTCATAATTTAAAAATCTCTAGCAAAGGGGCTGGGAAGGTGGCTCAGTGGTAGAGCGCTTGCCTTGCATGCCTGAGGTCCTGGGTTCGATTCCTCAGCACCACATAAGCAGAAAAAGCCAGAAGTGGCACTGTGGCTCAAGTGGTAGAGTGCTAGCCTTGAGCTGAAGAGCTGAGGGACAGCGCCCAGGCCCAGAGCTCAGGCCCCATGACCAGATCACCCCCCCAAAAAAAGAGAATCAAAAAAATCTCTAGCAAAAAGTAAATGGGGATTGTGGGGAAGGGAGCCCCTGTCCCTGCAATGATTCACATGGCCAAGTGGCTCTTAGATATCCATGGGAGGAGAGGAGGATCCGAACGCTGGCTCTCTGGGTGCGGGTATAGCAGGCAGGGCAACGCCGGTTTGTTCTTGGTCTCAAGTGGGGCAGGCATTTATCTGAACTTCCCTGGGATGCAAGCTGAAGCCCACTTGCTTCTTTCCACTGCTGATCGGCTCAGAGCTGCTGGATACGCAAGACCAGCTCTCTTTCTTCCCAGTACCGGGTCAGAAGTAGATTCTGGCTGGGTATTCAGAGGGCCAGGCATCTGCCGAGTCCTTACTGGGTATCAGGATGTAGCGCACTTCGTTCATGCCTCCTGTGAGGAGTTGCCATGGCACATAGGGCATGGTTCTTCTCTTGCCATACACCCTCGTGAAGGCCGAGAAGCAGGGTTCAAGCTTCTTCTGCTTGGGGTCCGGGAGATCAAATCCAGGAGGTGAGTCCAGCTTCCTCTTGCCCTTGGTGCACTGGCGAAGTGCCTGCAGCACAGCCTCCATGGCACAGGGGTCTGGATTCTTCTCCACTGGGGCGCAGGTAATGCAGCTGTCGTGACAATTGGGGGATGGATGCAGATGGTCACCGCATTGGGGTGCTGGCACAGGACTTGGGAGGGGTGCTGGCACAGGGTTTGAGCGAGCTGCTGTTGCTGCCTCCAATAATTGTAGATCTGATCGGGATGCTGGGGCTCCAAGGTCAAGCAGATAGGCAGCGATGGAAGAAGGCTTGGGGCCTTGAGTGTGCACCAGGTAATTAACCTGGTAATGGGGAACTCATGGCAGGGTCCCCAGTGGGCCTAAGGGAGGGGGCCTTCAGGGCTGCTGGCTGCAGGGTCCCAGATGGCTCTGCCCAGGAAGCTGCCCTGGAAAAACCCCAGCCAACCAAGCCTGGACAGAATCATACAGCCCTGCCTGACTGAGGCCCAAAATATGGCCTTCATGAGGGCCAGGAACCCAGCCAGGTATCTGCCAAGGTAGATGCCCAAAAGTTGTCTGTGGTTGGTGCAGCTGAGCCACCTCAGGTGGCATTTACAGACCCAGAGTGATGGCTGGGTCCTTGGGGTGCCCCAGTACCTGTCCAGAGCTCTGCTCCAGGAGGGCCCTCTCCACAGGCCTCTAGAAGGAGGATCAAAATGGCCTCACAGGAGGCACCAAATGACCTCAAGAGGAGGTGGGAAATGTCCCCTTGAGGAGGCCCCAAATGACCTCTGGAGGAGGTCCAAAATGGCCCTTAGCAGAGGCTCTGAATGACCTAAAATGGCCTCTTGAGGCTTTCCCTGCCCTCAAAAGGCCTGCCCTGCTCTGGTAAGCTTTCCCCTCTTGCTGTCTCTCCTCCATTCCTACTCTTCTCCTTGTCTACACTTCCTAACTCCCCGCTAATGGTTTGCTCCTAACCTCTCCTCTCCTCAGGACTTTGGTTTTTCTCCTACTCCCTCAGAGCCTCAGAGCACAGCCTATATATACCCAGATAGGCTGTGCACTCCCCCACTAATAATTTCAAATCGCTATTCAGGCTCCTCCCCCAAGCTGTCCCCTCTCTAGTCTCCACAGGTAGCTCACCATGTGGGGCTCAAGGCCCTACCCCTTCCAATAGCACAGCACACCCCCTTGCGGCAGCGCAGCACGTCCCACCATTTCAGGGGCATGCCCCACCCCTTGCTGTGGTATGGCACACCCCTCCAGTGGTGCACCATGGGGCAGTGACATCAGCCTCTTAATGATTTGGTCTGTCTGGTTGCCTGGTCTGTGGAGCAGTGAGGCTCAACTGTTGATGCCCTGCCACCTCCAGCAGGCTGGGCCACATGGTCACACCGATATTGGGTCCCCTGGTTATCAGGCCCCACAAGTTATTATATTCCCCACAGGTTTTCATGTCCAAACAAATCATCCTAGACTTTCCCTTCTCTCACCCCATTGAACAGGCTTAAAATGCAAATTTAACAGATAACAGGAGCAAACCATATAAACACATTAATTAACAATCATTAACACTTGGTAAGTTTTATCCTTAAGTGATTATCCATCTTGCAGCCTTCTCTGGATATTATTCCACTGCCTGTTTCACTTGAGAGTGATGGATCCAATGCTATTTTCCTGCAACTTTAATAGCCAATGGTGTAGTTAGCACTACTGAGTAAGATCCTTGACATGGGTTCTAATTCAGGAGTGTGAATCCTGGTAGCTTCTTTTTTTCATTTTTTACTTCAGTGTATTTTTCTGATAGATCTTCCAACTATTCTGTCTTATGCCTACAGCTCTTTCCATTTCCCAAGCATTTTCCATCAGAGCATGTGTGTCCTTTAACTCTTTCTTGAGACTGATACTTTCCTGTTCACTTTTCTTGGCTTTTTTTTTCTGGACACAGCACTTCTGTGTCTTCTCTGCTAACTGCCCTTTCTGGGCATTGATTTCTGCATGCAGCATCATATCTCCTCCTGGCCTTGCTTATAGTCAGAAAGGATGGCAGCATTGGCATACTGTGCCTCCTTCAGCCTCTGACTGTGGGGGCCACAGCTTTGCCTCATGCTCACCCAGGCTGATGTACTTGGATTCCATTAGATTCTGTGTGTTTTCCAGGCTTGTATTGAGGAATTTTTCCTCATCTTTGACTTTTAAAAGCTCCTGACATGTCTTCAAATCTTTTCTTCACTTCTGATAATTCTCCCTTAGTTTTTTTCCAATTGGCTGTTCAATGCACTTTTAACCTCTTTGTGGATTTGACTGGCACATGCTGGAGATTCATAGACTTTTTCAAGCCAGTGTCACCACACATTTTGTTGAACACAGCTTGCAGGTTGCTAACTTGCTTAGTTAACCTGTCATTTTCCATCTTTCTCCTCCTTGGACATTCCGATTTTCTAATGTCCAGTTTGCTTGCAATAAGCACACTGATCTAGTCCTAGAAGTTCCTTACTGTCATTTGCAAATGAATTATACTGTCTTCACTGAGGGTTTCTTGATCCCTGTCCTGGTGGTGCTACCAAAACTCCAACTTCTTTCTTGGACTGGTTTTTTTTTTCCCCCAGGATATCACTGTTATCAAACATGTTCTGGGCAATCACTACCAACGCAGATAACACCTTTCCTTCAAAACCTTCTTACTGTTGAAGCTTTCTTCTAATATCTGGGGCCAACTGGGTAACTAGGCCATATTTAGGGCTCTTCAAGTCTCTCTGACCTCAGGATCTATAGGTGAGTAGGTCCTATAAGCTTCCAAGAGATGTTCTAGAAAAGCAGCAGGGGACTCACTGGGGAGCTAGATAAATTAGTTGACTTCCTACCACTAACAGAGTCTGGCCATAATTGGTAAGTGCCTCCTTACCTCAATTGCTGTTGTAATCCCAGCTTGGACAAGTCAGGGGAAAGATGTGCTCCAAACAAAGTGGGTTATCAGTGGGTAAACCATCTGGTCCAAAGACTGCCTTGAAGGCACTGTGCTGGATTCTCTCTCTTTCCTTCCAGGTGAAAAGCACATGTAAAAGTTGCTGACAATCATCCCAGGTGGACTGGTGTGAAAAATACTGTCTCTAATAAGGAGATGAGCCCCTGGCATTTTTCAGAAAAGGATGTATTTTGCTGTTTTTAGTTATACAGGTCACTAGTTGTAAAGGGAACATATACCCATTAGGGCTGAGACAATCACCTAAGGTGAGTGGGCCAAGGCCTGCTGCTGTCCAGATGGGTGAACTCATGGGCGCCTCCAAAACTTATGACCTCCAGAGAGCAAGCCAATCCATTGAGCCACAGACAATGAAAGGTGGAAAAAAGTTTATTTACACTATTTACTCCAGAAAGGGGTCTTGAGACGACCTTGTCCTGGACTAGATACTCAGAACCAAGAGCAGCCTCCACCACCAAACCTCCAAACCTCCAATAAACAGTGTGACCCCTGACTCTTATTAGTTGGCCTGCCAACCACCAAACCCAGATCTCCAAAGCTCCAAACCTCCAAAGGGGAAGGTTTTTCCTTTTCTTCCCTTCCTCCTCCACTTCAGGCCTCTCCACTCTCCACAGGCCTGCCCTACTCTCTTCCAGGAGGCACATCTGCACAGGCTTCTCTAGATGGAGGTCCCAAATAGCCTCCATAAGAGGCCCTGAATGACCTCCTTGAGAGGCTTTCCCTCTCCTCCACAGTCCTTGCTCTGGCAAGCTTTCCCCTCCTTCTGTCTCTCCTCCACTCCTACTCCAATCCTTTCTCCACACTCCCTAAGTCCTGACTAACACTTTTCCCCCTAATCTCTCCTGGCCTCAGTTCTCAATTTTTCTCCACGGAGCACAGCCTAAATATACCTAGATAGGCTGTGCCTTCCCCGACTAATGGTTTCAAATTGTCATTCATGCTCCTCCCCCAAGCTTCCCCTTCTTCAATCCCCATAGGCAGCTCACCATGTGGGGCTCAAAGCCCCACCCCATCCAATACCACCCAGACCCCTTTGGCAGCATGTCCCGCCCTTTTCATTGGCATTCCCCGCCCCTCTGGTGGTGCTCATGAGTCGGTGACCTCAAACCCCTGCTCTGTCCCGTGCCTGGTCTGTGGAGCAGCGAAGCTCGCCTCTTGATGCCCTGCCCCCTCTACCAGGCTGGACCATGGGGCCATGCTGACTATTGGGCCCTGCTGATTATCGGGGGCCCACTTGTTATTACAATCAAAGCATTGCTCACGAGGCTGCCCACGAAAGAAAGCACTGTTCAGCAAGTACGGAGTCGTGTAGCTGCGAGATTGGAACTTCCCACAAGGAAACCTCTGTTTACTTGTTCAGATGCCACAGACAGGACACACAGGGTTCGAGTGACAGTTGTTCTCCAGGAAGCCAGCAGAGTGTGTTTAGTACTGGGCATGCCAGATCCTTGACGGTGCTGCTCGAGCCTTGCGCATGTTCTCTGGGCATGTGGGCAACAGTGTGGGTACAGAGGAAACCTGCACACCCATGCTGCGGTGTAAAAATCAATTGGAGCACCCGAGGCCCATGCACATACCCAATACATGCACAACTCACACAAAATCTCAGGTGCATGCCCACACACACCATCAGACCCTCTTCACTAAGCTTGCTTGTGCATGTCAGCACACCAGTGTGCAGCAAGAAACCCTCATGCACAATCAGACTCAGGGGCACCCAGACTTGGATGAGGACCAGAAGGCCCACAAGCACCAGGAAGCACATGTGCAGCAGGCGGCACATGCTAACTCCAAGGCTCACATGCACTAGAGGCCTACATGCACCTGCAGTTTCACATGCCCCAACAGTCTCTCTTGCACCAGGATGGGCAAGCACAGCCAATTGGCACATGCTCATCAATGTGCACATATACCAGAAGGCTAACATGTACCAACAGGAGTACCATTCCAGGAAATCATGCCAATAGCAGGCATGCTGACTATAGATGACACATACACAACAGGAGGGCCTAGTGCATTCGCAGGCACATGCATGTTATGAGGATTCCAAGCACCAGCAGAGCCAAGGACTCCAGAGGGTTCACGAGGAACAGGTGGCTCACATATATCAGACCCACAGGATCAGGAGGCTCAGGCACATGATCACACACACACACCAGTTGGTGCACATGACTGAATGTCCCAAAGTACCCACAGAGTTTCTCGTGATTGCATACCCACATGTGCCAGCATGTGCACGTGCACCAGTATACCTACTCATGTCAGCTAAACTACACACCGTGGCCCGTGCACAACTGGAAGCAAAACATTTGGTAGGTGAAGATCATGTGGTGCAGTATTTGTGGGACCCTGTGCCCGGCAGTCCTTAGATCTTGTTGACATCAGTGGATGCCACCGGACAGGAAGCACATGGGATTAGAGTGATGGTTGGTCCCCAAAACATCAGCAGAGCACGTGAGTTGTCAAGCTACAGTAGGCCCGCAAGTACCAGGAGGGAGGCACTTTTGCACCAGGAGGCTCCAGCATACTTGCAGGATCGCGCACAGCAGCAGACAGGCAAGCTGGATGATGCACATGCACACCAGGCGGTTCGATCGTGGTTAATAGGAAACATCAGTTTCATCGATGTCTCTTTCTGGTCTAAGCTAAAACCTCCAAACTTACAGCTTCCTGAAGGTTAGACTTAAAGGGACAATTGTGTTTCAGTAGTAATGTTCTTTATAACATGTTCTCACCGTATTTGAGCTTGGGGTTCAGTATGAAGAGCAGGAGAATTCAAATCCTATTTGGAGCCAGAATGTGCTAAATTTTTAAGAAAATTTATACAAATGTAGATCCAGTTTAAGAAAGTGCCTAATAGTGTCTCACAATAAAAATATTAATTAAGCACAAACATTAATATTCAAATATATGAAAGTTCAGTACTTCAATGAACTGAAAGAATATAATGTTATAGGAAGTAAATGTAGACACTGTTCTAAAAGTCAGTGTAGCCACATTTCTGTACACATCGGGTTACTTGCAATACTGTAAAGTTGTCATTGGAGCCTGTCATTGGACCACTTTGGTATGTATACTGAAATGTATAAAGATAAATACACAATGACCATAACAAGAACAACAACAAACTGCAGGAAAACCTTTGTTGGATTCAGTGGCTCTCTGGTGCCACCCAGTAGAAAATGCCTAGCACCAGCTAGGCATTCTGGGAAATGAGCTCTCTGTTGCCTTCCTGTGGACATGAGAATAAGTATGCTCACCACCTTCCCACATTCATCCTCTTTCAAATTGTTTTTCATCATACAATTTAGATTTTTTTCTGATGTTTAATTATATTTTTTGGCGTTTGTGGAACCTGGACTCTGGGCTTGGACACTGTCCCTTGGCTCCTCAGCTCAAGGCTAGCACTCTATCATTTAAGCGACAGTGCCACTTCTGATTTTTGTGCATTTGTGATGCTGAGGAAACAAATCCAGGGCCTCATGAATGCAAGGTACGCACTACCACTGAGCAACCTTCCCCACCCATTTAGTTAATCTTTAGGTAGATTCACATTGTCACCAAGAAGTGGCTTCACACCAGAAATCCCTGACTTCTATCACATATATTGCTAGGTCACAAGTGTATACTCCAACAGTGGGCCGGGTCAGCACCCTTTATTTTGCTCTTTTTGTGTTTAGATATTCTTAGACTCTTCATTTTATATATATATATATATATATATATATATATATATATATATGTATGTATATATATAGTGTATATTTTAGCATTGAACTGTACTCTATCAATCCCCACTTCCTACCTAGCTAACAGTTTAAGACAACAGTTTAAGACATTGCACCCAGCCTTTATGCCCCTTCTTCAGAGACATAAAGTGAGTTTGCAACACAGCTTGCTTTGAGCCTTTCTGCTTCAGTCTGTCAAGTGCTGGAAAAAATGGAACCCAATCAAGGAAGATTTTAGCAAAGAAAAACTGAAACAATATATCTCTAACAAACAAGCCTCCCTCCCACCCAAAAAACAAAAAAAGCAAGCCCTACAAAACATACTTAGAGATGTCCTACAAATAAAACATTAACAAGACCAAATAAAGGCCAAGAAACCTCACCCAAACTGAGAACCCGAGAACCTTAGGAAGAACCCAGTTTTCGCAGCCCCCAAGAAGGTGGATAACATGGCAGGAACTCCCAAACACCTCTCAGCCCTAACTCTCAACAAAAACTGACTTAACTCTCCAATTAAGCAACAAAGACTGTCCAGTTGGATTAAAACATAAGATCTTTCTATATGCTGCCTTCAAGAGTCACACCTTGCCCATAAAAACACACATATTTTGAAAGTGAAATGATGGAATAAAATATACCAAGCAAATGGCCCCCATAAACAGGAAGGAGTTATGATCCTAATATTACATAAAATAAGCTTCATATTAAAATTGGTGAGAAGAGATACAGACGGTCACTGCATACTAATTAAGGGATCTCTCCTTCCGGAGAATATTGTAATTATACATATCTATTCACCAAACAATGGATCACCCAAAGTTATCCAAAAAACCCTACTTTCCCTCAAATCTCAAATAGATCCAAAAATATTATTTTGGGGGGGACTTTAACACAGCACTATCCCCACTAGATAGATAGTTCAACTTGGCACAAACTCAACAGAGAAACTGCAGATTTTAACTAGAACTCATAGACAGGGCCTTAAACTTGAAGCCTGGGAATTGAACTGGGGCTCTGCACCTTGAATTCAGGGCCTGCGGTATAAATTCAGGACTTGGGAATTGAACTCATAGGTGGGCCTGAAACTCTGGGTGTGGAGCTTGAACTCACAACCTGGGCCTTGACCTCATAGCCTGGGATTTCAACGGGGGCCCTGGACCTTGAACTTGGGTCTTGTAAATTAAAATCAGAGCCTTTGCTTGAACTCAGGGCCTGAGACTTCAACATGAGGCCTGAGTTTTACTCATAATCTGAGACTGGTACTCTGGGCTTGGCAATTGATCTCATGGCCTGGGATTTGGTATCAGAACTAGGCCTTCAACTCAAAGCCTTGGACTTGAACTCAAAGACTGAGCCTTGGATTCTCATCCTGGGACTTGAACTGGGGCCCAGGACCTTGAAATCAGGGCCTGGGACTTGATCTTGGGACCTGGGACTTTTACTCATGACCTGGGATGTGAATTCTGGGCCTCAGACTTGAATTTGAAGATCTGGACTTGAACTAATAGCCTGGGCCTTTAACTGAAAACCTGGGATTTGAACTCACGACCTGGGTCTTAATCTAGGAGGCTGGGCCTTGAACTCATAGGCTGGGCCTGAAACTTTGGGCCTGGGAATTGAACTCAGAGCCTGGGCCTTGAACTCACAACCTGGTATTTGATCTGGGGACCTGGAACTTCAATTCAGGTGTGACCTCATAGCCTTGAATTCACAGCCTAGGCCTTGAACTCGGGCCTGGGGCTTGAACTCTGGGCCTGGGACTTGAATTCTCAGACTGAGGCTTGAGTCTAGTACTTTCAACCAGAACTTTTACTGGGGATCTGGGTTTAGAAATCAGGCCCTGGGATTTGAATTCACAATCTGGCCTTGAACACTGGGCCTGGGCCTTGAACTATGAGCCTGAGACTTGAATTCGGGGACTGGGACTTGAACTAATGTCCTGGGCATTTAACTCAGGACTTGGTCTTGATCTTGGGACCTGACACTTAAACTGGGACCTTGGACCTTGAATCCAGGGCCTGGCATCTTTATTCATGCCCTCAGACTTTAACTCTGGGCCTGGGATTTAAACTTGAGGCCTGGTCCTTGAACTCATAGCCTGGACTTTGAACTCAAAGTCTGGGACTGGAACTCAAAGATTGATCCTTAAACTCTAAACCTGGGTCTTCAACTGGGGTCCTGGACCTTGAACAAGGGATCTGGGACATGAACTGAGACCCTGGACCTTGAATAAGGAGCCTGGGACTTGAATATGGAGCCTGGGCATTAAACTAATACCCTGGGTCTGGAACTCGGCTGGGCCTTAAACTCAGAGTGTGGAACTTAACTTGTGGACTGGGACTTGAATTAATAGAATGGGACTAGAACTTGGGGCTTGGGCCATTGGCCTGGGATTTGAACTCAAGGTTTGGACTTTGAACTCATAGCCTGGGACTTAAACTCAGGGACTAGGACTTGAATTGAGAACCAGAGTCTTGAGTGGGTGGTATGAGCTTTGAATTTGGGACCTGGGAATTGAACTTATAGGCTCAGCCTGAAAGGCTGGGCCTGTGCATTGAACACACACCCTGTGCCTTGAACTCATAGTCTGGGCCTTGAATTCATGGCCTGGTACTTGATCTGGGGTCCTGGATCTTAAGCACAGGGGTGAACAGGGGACCTGGGACTTCAAGTTGGGACCTGAGCCTTAAACTCACAACCTAGACCTTGAACTTGGGACCTGAACTTGAATTCAGGCCTGGGAATTGAATTCATAGCCTGAGTCTTGAACTTTAGTCTGGTATTTGAAATGAAGGTCTGGGATTTTACTCATGGCCTGGTATTTGAACTGTGTCCATGGACCTTGAACTTAGGGCCTGGGAATTTAAATCAGGGCCTAGACCTTGAACTCAGGGCCTGCAACTTGATTTTAACACCTGGATGTTTACACATGGCAATTGGATTGCAGTCTGGGCCTGGGATTTGAACTCATTGCCTGGATCTTAAACTCGTAGACTAGAACTTGAATTCCTAGCCTGGGATTGGAACTCAGGACTGGCATTTGAATTTGGAGCCTGAGCCTTGAATTCCTGGCCTGGGCCTTGAACTGGTGGCCTGGCACCTGTATTAGCACCTGTACTCGTAGTCTATGCCAGAAACTCTGGGCCTGGCCATTGAACTCACTTACTGGGCCTTGAAGTCATGGCCTGGTATTTGGAGAGTGCCTGGGACCTGAATTCATAGCTGGGCCTGAAATCAGGTCCTGAGCCTTGAACTTACAGACTGGGCCTTGAATGCACAGCCTAGAAATTGAAATCTGGGCTTGAGTGTTGAACTCAGGGCCTTCAACTTGATTTCAGGAACTTGGATTATTACTCACAGCTTGGGCCTTGAACCCATGGCTTGGTACTTGAAATGGGGACCTGGATCTTGAACTTGGAGGCTGGAAATTGAAATCAGGGCCTAGGCCATTAACTTGGACTCTGAGACTTAAACTCAGGACCTAGGATGTTTACTCATGGCCTGGGACTTGAACTCTGGGCTTGTGATTTGATTTTGACGTCTGAATCTTGTACTGGTGGCCTGATTCTTGAAGTGGGCCTAGGACTTGAACTATTAGGCTGTGCCTGAAACTCTGTGCCTGGGCTTTGAACTTGTAGCCTGGCCTTGAATTTATGGCCTGATATTTGGTCTGGAGTCCTGGACCTTGAACTCATGGAGGCAGAAGGAATCTGGGACTTCAACTTGGCATCTTGACCTTAAACTCACAACCTAGGAACTTCAACTCAGGGCCTTGGAATTGAATTTGGAGCCTGAGGCTTGAACTCAGGGCCTGGGACTTGAATTCAATGCCTGGCACTTTTCCCCACCTGAACCTTGAATTCGTGGCCCTGGCCTTGAACCATTGACCTGAGACTTGAATTCAGAGCTTGGGACTTGAACTCACATCCTGGGAATTTAAAATTGGTACCTTGGCCTTGAACTTTGGACCTGGGACTTCAACTGGGGCCTTGGACCTTGACCTCAGAGCCTGGACCTTGAACCGAGACCCTGGACCTTGAACAAGGGACCTAGGACTTGAATTCACATCCTGAGCCTTGAACTTGGGGCTTAGGCCTTGTATTGTCAGCCTGTAATTTGAATTTGGGATTTGAATTTGAGATTTGAACTTATGTTGTAAGTATTTAACTCAGGACCTGGGATTTGAACTTTGGGCTTGGGATTTAAACTTGGGGCCTGGGACTAGAATTCATAGCCTGGATCTTAAATATTCAGCCTAGAACTTGAACTAGGGCCATGGACCTTGAACTCTGAGCCTAGGAATTGAAATCAGAGCCTGGGCCTGGAACTCAGGGCCTGAGACTTGAAATGAGGCTTGGACCTTAAACTCAAGCCTGGGACTCAAACTGACAGACTGAGCCTTGAACTCTTGTCCTGGGACTTGAATTGGGGCTTTGGACCTTGAACTCGGGGCAAGGGCCTTGAACTTGGGCCCTGGGTCTTACAACTTGGGCCTTGAATTGGGTGCCTGGGTATTGAACTGGGGCCTAGGACTTTAATTCATAACCTGGGTCTTAAACTCACTGCCTGGTACTTGGATTGGAGTCTTACATCTTGAACTTGGGGACATAGCAGGGACCTGGGATTTCAACTGGGGGCCTGGGCTTCGAAGTCATGGCCTGGGCCTTAAACTCATGACGTTAGCCTTAGTCTGGCCTTGAACTCAAAGGGTAGAATTTGAAGTCTAGGCCTTGTCCTTGAACTCAGCCTGGGCATTCAACTAAGGATCGGGGACTAGAACTCATGTTCTGGGCCTGAAACTTTGAGTCTAGGCCTTGAAATCCTAGCCTGGGACTTGAACTGGGGCCCTGGACCTTGAGTTCAGGGTAGGGACTTGAACTCAACGTGGGTTCTGAACATAAGGCCTGGGCCTTAAACTCAGGGCCTGGGAATTGAAATGTGGGCTTGGGGCTTGAACTTCTGGCCTGGTATTTTACTCATTGCCTCAGACTGGTAATCTGGGACTAGGATTTGTGCTCATGTCCTGGATCTTGCATTCGTTGCCTGGACATTTAACTCAAAGCCTGGGACTTGAACTCAAAAGACAGCCTTGACCTCTTGGCCTGGGAGTAGAATGGGGGCCCCAGAACTTGAACTCAGGGAAAAAGGGGATCTGGGACAGCAATTTAGTTTTGAGCCTTGAATACATGGCCTAGGCCTTAAACTCATGGCCTTGGGTAAGTTTCAAGTCCTGGTCCTTAAACTCAAAGCCTGGGGCTTGAACTCTGGCCCTAGGCCTGAAACTCCAAGGCTGGGCCTTGAATTCATGGAATGGGCCTTGAAGTCATGGTATGGAACTTGAACTGGGGCCTTGTATCTTGAACTTGGGGCCTGTGATTTGAATTAGTTGCCTGAAGCTAAACTTACAACCTAGGTCTTAGGTGCCTGGGCCTTGAACTGGTAGTATGAGACTTAAACCCATAGCCTGGGCCTGGGCATTGAACTTAATCACCTAGTCCTTGAACTCATGGGCTGGTACTTGAACTAGGGGCCTGGAACTTGAACTCATGGCCTGGGCCTTTAACTTGGGGTCTAGGATTTTTTATTCATGGCCTTGGACTTGAATTCTTGGCATAGGACTTGAAATCATGACCTGGATCTTGAATACATAGACTGCATCTTTACCTCAAAGCCTGGGACTTGAACTCACACACTGAGACTTGAATTCTTGCTCTAGGACTTGAACTGGGGCCATGGATCTTGAACTCAGGGCAGAGGATTTGAACTCAGGACCTGGGCCTCAAACTCTAAACCCAGGCCTTGAATTGTGGGCCAGGGCCTTGAAGCACAATCTGGGCCTGGTTCTTGAAGTGGGACCCTGGATCTCGCACTCAGAACCTGGGAATTGAAATCAGATCCTGGGCCTTGAACTTGTGGCGTTAGCCTTGAACTCATAACTGGCATTGAACTGGGTGCCTGGCCTTGAATTGAGGTCTGGGGCTTGAACTCCTAATTTGGACCTGAAACTTTAAGAGTGGGCATTGACCTCACAGCCTGGGCCTGGAGCTCATGGTCTGATACTTGAACTGGGGCCCTTGAACTGGATCTTGAACTTGAGGCATGAACTTGCACTCAGTGCCTGGACATTGAAATGGTGACCTGGGACTTGAACTGGGGACTGTGACTTGTACTCAGAGCCTAAGATTTTTACTCATGTCCTGGAACTTGAATTCGAGGTCTCAGCTTTGAACTTATGGACTGGACCTTGAACTGGTAGCTAGGGCCTTTAACTCAAAGCCTGGGACTTGAACTCACAGGCTGAGCTTTGAACTCTCAGCCTGTGACTTGTGGGGCCCTAATACAAGTACCATGCCATGAGGTCAATGCCCAGGATGTGAGTGCAAGGCTTAGTCTACCAGTTTTAGTTCCACTCTCTCAGTTAAAGACCCAAGTTACAAATTCAAGATCCAGGCCACATGTTCAAATCCCAGGCACCAAATTCAAGGTCCAGGCCCAAGTTTAAGGCTTGGAGCTGTGAGTTTAAGGCCTAGGCCTCAAATTCAAGTCTCAGGCAAATAGATCAAGGTACAGACCAAGAGTGCAATGTTCAGGTAAGGATTTTAAGTCCCAGGTGCTGCTGAGTTCAAGACCCAAGTTGTGAGCTCTGATGCTGAAAGTTCAAATCCCAGCTCCTGAATTCAAATATCAGACCAATAGTTCAAGGCCCAGGCCCCAAGTTGAAGTATCAGGTCCCACCTCCCTTCCCTTCCCCTTGAGTTCAAGGTCCAGGGCCCAGTTCAAATACCAGACTGTGAGTTCAAGACACAGGTTGTGAGTATAAGGCCCTGTCTATGAGTTCAATGCCCATGTCCAGAGTTTCAGGGCTAGGCGATGAGTTTAAAACCAAGGCCCTGAGTTAAAGTTCCAGGCCTTGATTTCAAGTTTCAGGCCATGAGTTCAAGGCCCAGGTCCTGATTTCAATTCCCAGACCCTGAGTGCAAGGTCAAGGCCAAATATTCAAGGCTTGGTCTGTGAGTTCAAATCCTAGGCTTTGACTTGAATGCCCAACCCTGAGCTCAAGTCCCACACTGAAGGTTTGTGTCCCAGGCCCTGAATTCAAGTCTCAGGCTGTGAGTTCAAGGCCCAGCCTGGAGTTCATGACCCAGGCTGCAAATTCAAATCCCAGGTTCCAAATTCAAGTTCTAGGGACCCAGTTCAAGTCCCAGGCTGAGAGTTCAAGGCTCAGTCTGTGAGTTCAAGTCCCAGGCTTTGAGTTAATGTCGCAGGACCTCAAGTTCAAGTCACAGGCCCTGAGTTCAAGGCCCAAATCCCAACTTCAAGGCCCAGCACGTGCATGAAATGTTTAGTACATGAGTTCAAGTCCCAGGATCCAAATTGAAATTCCAGACTAATTGTTCAAAGGCCAAGCCCTGAGTTCAAGGCTCAGGGTGTGAATTCAAGTCCCAGGCCTTGAGTTCAAGGCCCAGGCCTGAATTAAATGTCCAGGATGTGAGTCAAGTTGTGAAAACCAAATTCAAGTCTCAGGCTGATTGTTCAATGCCCAGGCCAAGATTTCAAGGTTCAGGAAGGGAATTCAAGACCTAGGCGCTGAATTCAAGGCCCAGGCCAAAAGTTCAAGGCCAGGCCCTGAGTTCAAGGTTCCTGCCCAAATTCAAGGCTCAGGCCCGCCCTCAGTTTCAGGCTCAGGTTGAAGACCCAGGTCCCACATTCTGATCAGAGGTCAAGGTCCAGGGTCTCAGTCCAGATACCAGGCCAATAGTTCAAGGCCCAAGCCATTAGTAAAATTCCCTGGTCCTAACTTAAAGTCACAGCCTCCAGTTCAAGGCCTAATCCCCAATTTCAACTCCCAGGCTTTGAATTCAAGGTCTGTGGCCCCAGGTCAAGTAACAAGCCATGAGTTTAAGTCCCAGGCACAGTTAAAGGCACAGTCTGTGAGTTCAAGTCCCTGGCTTTCAGTTAAAGACCTGGGTTATGAGATCAAGGCCCAGGCCCAAAGCTGAAGTCTCAGGACTCAACTTCTCCCTTCCTCCACTGAGTTCAAGCTCCAGGGCCCCAGTTCAAGTACCAGGCTATGAGTTCAAACCCATATCCTGAGTTCAAGGCCCAGGACCCAAGTTCAAGTACTAGGCTCCAAGATCAAGGTCCAGGGTCCCAGTTCAAGTAACACATCATTAGTTCAAGGCCCAGACTGTGAGATCAAATCCCATCCTGGGAATTTCAGGCCTAGACCCTGAGTTCAAGTCCCATATCCTGAGTTCAAGGCCCAGCCTGGGAGTTTCAGGCTCCAGTCCCAACTTCAAGACTCACTCTAAAGGTCAACTCCCAGGATACAAATTCAAATATTGGCTGATAGCTCAAGGCCCAGGCTCTAAGGTCAAGGTCCAGGCCAGAGTACAAAGTCCCAGCTGTCAATTCAAGTTTCAGGATTTGAGTTAAAGGCCCAGGCTACAAGTTCAATATTCAGGCCATGAGTTCAAGACCTAGGCCATGAGCAAAAATTTAGGCCCCAGTTTAAGACGCAGGTCCCGAATTCAAGGCCCATACCCCAGTTTCAGTTCCTAGTTCCAGAATTCAAGATCAAGTGCCAAAGTTCGAGTTTCAGCCTATGAGTTTAAGGCTCAGGCTATGAGTTCTAATTCCAGGTCCTGAGTTAAGTCCCAAGCCCCACATTCAATTCTCAGGTCCCAAGTTCAAGTCCCAGGCCCTGAGTTAAATGTTCAGTACGTGAGTTCAAATCTCAGGCCCCAAATTCAAATTCCAGCTGATAGGTCAAGGCCCATGCCAGATTCAAGGCACAGACTGTGAATTCAAGTCCCAACTCCCAGGTTCCAGTCCCAGGCCTAAGTTCAAGGCTGAGGCTCGATCTTCAACTCCAGGCTCTTGTTCAAGGTCCAGATTTTCAGTTCAAGGCTCTGGTCTTGAGTTCAAGGTCCAGGTCACAGTTTAAATCCTAGGTCCTGAGTTAAATGCCTGGATGTGACTTCAAGTCACAGGTCATGAGGTCAACTCACAGGCCCCAAGTTCAAGGCTAGGCCCTGATTTCAATTCCCAGGCCCCGATTTCAAGTTCCAGGGCCCCAGTTCAAGGCCTAGGCTGTGAGTTAAATTGCCAGGACCTGAATTTCAGGCCTAGGCCATGAGTTCAAGGCCCAGATCCTGAGGTCAAGGCTCAAGACAAGCTTAAGGCCCAAGCCCAGAGTTCAAACCCCAGCTTTTCAGCTTAAGCTCTAGACTGTGACTCTAAGGCTCAGGCTATGAGTTTAAGTCCTAGGCCAAGAGTTCAAGGCCTGGGTCCCGAATTACAGTCTTAGTGTGTTCCTCTCCCCCAGAATTCAAGGTTCAGGGCCCCAATTCAAGTACTAGGCCATGATTTGAAAGCCCAGGCTGTGTGCTCAATGGCCAGTCTAGGAGTTCAATGCCCAGTCCTAGAGTTTTAGGCCCAGGCTATGAGTTCAAATTCCACACCCCCAGTTCAAGGCCAGGGTTGTGAGTTTATGTGTCAGGTCCCACTTTTAAGTTCCAAGCCCCCATCCAAATCCCCAGCTGAGAGTTCAAGGCTTAGTCTGTGAGTTCAAGTCCCAGGCTTTGAATTAAATTCTCAAGCTATATGTTTAAGTTCCAGGACAAGAGGTCACATCCCAGGCCAAGGGTTCAAGTCCCAGGCCAAGAATAAACAACCCTGTACCCAAGTTCAAATCATAGATCTTGAGTTCAAGGCCCACACTCTGATTTCAATTCCCTAGGCCCTGAGTTCAAGGTCCAGGGCCCCAATACAAGTACCAGGCATGAGGTCAAGACCCAGGATATGAGTTCAAAGCCCATGGCCAGAGTTTTAGGCCAGGGCTATGAGTTCAAGTCCTAGGACTCCAGTTCAAAGCCCAGCCACCCCAGTTCAAGGCCCAGGTTGTAAGCACAAGTCCAAGGCTTTGAGATCATGGCTCAGGCCAGATGTTCAAGTCTCATGCTGAAAGTTAAGTCCTGTCCCTAAATTCAAGCTGAGAGTTCAATGCCCAGGCTGTGAGTTCAAGGCCCAGGCCCCAAGTTCAGTCCCCAGGCCTTGAGATCAAGGTCCTAGTTCAAGTCCCAGGCCAAAAGTTCCAGGCCCAAGCCCTGAGTTCAAGTCTTGTGCTGCAAATTCAATTCCAAGGTACTGACTTCAAGGCTCAAGTGCTGAGTTCAAGGCCCAGGTCAAAAGTTCACAGCTCAGACCCTAAATTAAAGGCTCAGGGTGTGATGAAAGCCTCAGGCCCTGAGTTTAAGTCCCAGGCCCTAGTTAAGGCTTAGTCTGTGAGTTCAAGGCCTGGGCACAATGTTGATGCCTCATGCCCCTTGTTCAAGATCCATGGTCCCAGTTTAAGTCCCAGGCTGTGAGTTCAAGTCCCAGAACCCAAATTTAAGGTCCAGGGCCCCCAGTTCAAGTACTGTTCTGTGAGTTCAAGGCCCAAGCTGTGAGCTCAATGCCCAGACCCAGAGTTTCAGGCCTAGGACATAAGTTCAAGTCACAGGCCCCCCAGTTCAAGGGCCAAGCCCATTGTTTGAGTTCAAGGCTGAGACCATGAGATTAAGGCCCACAGCATGAGTTTAAGGCCCAGGGCATGAGTTCAAAGACCAGGCCATAAATTGAAGTCCCAGTCCCCCTAATCCCACCCAGTTCAAGGTCAAAGGCCACAATTCAAGGCCCAGGACCAGAGTTCAATTCCCAGGCCATGAATAAAATCCAAGGCCTAAGTTCAAGGTCCAATGCCCCAGGATATGAACCAGGCTTTGAGGTAAAGCCCAGTCTGTGAGGTCAAGGCGCAGGCCCAGAGTTTCAGTACCAGGCTGCAAATTGGAGTCCCAAGCCCTGAATTCAACATCCAGGGCCCCAGGTAAAGTACCAGGCTTTGAGGTCAAGTCTTAGGCTGGGAGTTCAATGCTCAATCTGGGAGTTGAATGCAAAAGCTCAGAAGTTCAGTCCTAGGTTATAAGTTCAAGTCACAGGCCCCCAGTTCAAGGCCCAGGTCACCAGTTCAAGTCTGGGTTATGTGTGCAAGGCGCAGGCCCTGACTTCAAATCCCAGGTTTTGAGTTAAAGGCCTAGTCCAGGAGGTTAAGGAAGCAGGGAAGGCAGGACAGAAATGACAGATGGAGGATAAAAGGTAGAAAGAGATGAAGGAAAGAGGGAAGGAATGAAGAAGGGAAAGGATTAAGAAAAGACAAGAAGGAGGGGAAGAATGGAGGAAGGAGGGAAAGCCAGAAGGAGGAAGGCAGAAAGGAAGGATGGAAGAGTTGTGAACATGGCCCACTGTGGAGGGAACTCTTTGGCTCCTGTCCTCACACATCCCTCTGGGCTGGGGTGTCTGACCTGACTCAGTCTTCCTCATGAGTTCTGCTGGCTGTGATGATGTCCAGGGCAATGGCTTCTGACTCTGGGTGTGGAGAGTGGAGGAGAAGGGGTCAGCATGCTGGCTGAGCTTGAAACTATGACACAGAGGAAGAGTAAGACCTTATCTACTATCATCTGTATCATTGCATCCTTCCAGAGCCAGATGTCCCTGGTCCCTGGGAGTGTAGTGCAGTGTCTCTGGCCATAAGCTAATGTTGTGGAGGAGATGGATGGTGTATGTGCAATTGTGTGTGTGCATGAGTGTGTATGTCAGTGTTGAGATTAGGTGGACCATGGTTTCAAGCCAGCCTGGGACAGGAAATGAAATGAGACTCTTATTTTGTATGAATCCCCAAAAGCAGGAGTGGTGCTATGGTTCAATTGGTTGAGCACTTGTATTGAGAATAAAAGAAGCTCAGGCCCTGAGTTCCATCCCCATGATTGTGAAATAATAATACTTATTATAATAATAAAACTACCACAAGGATGATCACAATAGTGAAGACAAAAATGATAACGACAGTATAACAAAAGGAACAATAGCAGCATATATCAGGCAGACCTAGTTCCTGGCACATACCTGTAATCCCAGCCCTGTGTGTGTAGTGGGGAATTGAAAGGCTAAAATGTCAGAAGTTTGTCTCTAAGCTATTCTGCATGGTCAAGTTCAAAACCAATCCAAGGCTTGATCCAGCCACAAACCACTTCTGAGGTGAGGGAGGGAGGAAAAAATGGGAAACTGATGCTCTTTGTGAGCAGTGTTTTTGGTTATCAACTCCAGAGTGTGTGCCTTGTCCAACATGTGCCCAGGGCGAGGGGGGGTGGGGGCGGGGAGGGTGACAGATTCAGCAGTTACCCTTCTCTTCCTCCACTGCCATTGCCCCAGACATGGTTATGGACTCCAGGTGGATTACAATCTGGAGTCGCAGCCTGTCCAGCCATGGAAGGCTAGGAACAGCTGGAAGAACTGGGCCAGATTCAGGATGCCCTTGAGGAAGCGAGGAGAGAGTTTAAGAGATATTTGGCAGTCACTGGAAATGAATGAAGTTTTGAGTTTTGGGTCTTATCACAGCAACAATTTTGTTCATAATGACCACTGTCATAGATCTGACCTCAGAAAATATGGGTTGTTTTGTTGGTTGGTGGGTTGATTGAGTGGTTGGTGTTTTGATAGGTTGATTGGATGGTTGTTAGTTTAAGTTGGTTGGTGGATTTGGTCGTTGTAGGTGGGTAGTGGGTTGGTGGGTTGGTTAGTTGATTGGATGGTTGGTGGATTGTGGGTATTGGTAAGTGGATAGGTGGTTGGTTGATTGGTGAGTTGGTTGGGTGGTTGGTGGGTGGTTTAGTAAGTTGGCTGGCTAGCCATAACACCTCTTCTGCCTTTCCTAATTTGATAGTGGAAATGAGCATCTCTATGAATCTTCTGTACTGGCTAGTGACAAAAAAGTTCTACTTAGATCTCAAACTGTTGCACTGATATTACATGCATTACATACCTGATATTACAGGGCTAGGCTCCATGAAATTATCAATTTTTAAAATAATTTTATATTTTATAAAATTTATAAATTTATAAATTTATAAATAAATTTATACAAATTTTATATATAATTCTGTCAACATTCAAATATTATGAACATTTTGATCAAACTAAGAAGCAATTTCATAATCAATGCCCTAAATATAGAAAAGAGATACAATAAATAGCTGAATATTAGCAGCTTATGACCAAGGCCTGAAATTGAAAGGATTCAAGTTGAATTCCAGGTCACATAATAATATAGTGCATGTCTTAACATATTAACTTAATGTTTAAGAATGTCATTAATTTACAGTTTGGACATTAGGTAATAACTCAAACTAAAACCACCTCTAATGTTTGTGAACAATGTCACACACCATTTGAAATAATTTTCCAACACAAAACATCTTGCCCATGTTGTGTTTGGTAGAGCTCTAGAAATACAGATCTAGAAATAACTCGGTTGGACTTCCACTTTTGTAATTTCCATTACATGGTGTTGAGATATCAGTAGAAATGCAAAAACCTGTCCATGTCATTTCTACCCACACACTCTATCACATCATTCACATACATTTCCAACAATTTACAATAAAACAATACTCAAATTTTTTCATTAACTAAAGAAGTTATATAGTGCCATTATTTTCTAATGAATGATAGTTCTGCATTTCACAAGATGGTATGGGGACTTGCACGACCTGATCTTGTGACTTTTATCAGAGACATTGTAATAATCTCTCAGGATCCACTTATTCCTCTGAAAAAGTAACATATCTCAGGAAAAAATATGTAGGGGAAATTCAAATCTTCAGTTATTTTCTTTGTGAACTATACATTACCTGAGGAATCACTATAGAAAGAGGAAATTACCTTCTGATGTATTCTCAGTCTCCATTAGAGAGTGCTTGCTCTTAAATATTATGAAAAATGGGATCTAGGTAAAAAAAATATTGATTCAATCGGCAATGTTAACGTGTGTTGTCTTCTGATAACATTCTGTTATCTTCTGATCCATTCATGGCCCCTAATTTACCTTTTTTTATATTTAAATCTAGAAAGGGACCATAATTTACTTGTTTTCTTACATTTCAATCCAGCATATCAAAACTCAATGTCGGTGCTCTCTTCGGCAGCAAATTAACTAAACTTTGAATGATACAGAGAAGATTAGAAAGGATGACACGCAAATTCATGAAGTGTTCCATATTTTTCAAAGAGATAGACAGGAATTGTGGGAGCTAGCCGAGAACACACAAAGAGAAAATCAGGAATGGCATGAGCAGGCTGACAACACTCAAAGAGAACTACAGATACTGCATAAATGTGAGGATGCTAATCAAAGAGTATTCAGGAAATAGGAGGAGAATAGACAAAAATCACTAAAGGCATTCATGGAATCCATAAACAGAGAGCTGAAAGAAGTCAAGTAGACCACAGGGGAATGCTGAATTGAACCCAACAAAAAGAATGGGAGTCCAAGGAAACCATAACCAATCAACTAAGTGATTTGAAAATAAACACTGAACATCACATTAAGAAAGTAAAGAAGTTCATACAAGGGTCTGGGAAAGTGGGTCAGTGGTAGAGCGCTTGCTTTGCATGCCTGAGGCCCTGGGTTTGATTCCTCAGCACCACATAAGCAAAAAGAAAAAAGCCTGAAGTGACACTGTGTCTCAAGTGTAGAGCACTAGCCTTCAGCTGAAGAGCTGAGGGACAGGGCCCAGGACCAGAGTTCAGCCCCCATGACCGGAACCAAAACAAACAAACAAAAAAGTTCATAAAAGATCTAAAACAAAGCTCCAACAAAGAATTTGAAGCCATCAAAGCTGACCAATTAGAAGGAAAAGAAATAAATAATAAAGTAGAACGTCTTGATAGTAGGTAAGATTATTCAGAAGAGTGAATCTCAGGCATTGAAGACAGCCTAGATATTATAGAGAAAGAACAAATCCAAGAAATATGATAAATCTATTCAACACTTGGAAGACACCATCAGAAGGCCTAATCTGAGGATACTGGGTGTAGAGGAGCACCTAAAGACAGAAGTTAATGATCTAGGAAATTTGTTCAACAGGATCCTAGCAGAGAACTTAGGAAACATGCAAAAAGATAGGCCTATTCAGATAAAAGAAGCTTTTAGAACTCCAAATAGACCAGGCCATAATAGGACATCCCACCATCACATTATAATCCACACAGGATCAACTCAGACCAAGGAAAAGATCCTTAAAGCTGTCAAGGAGAAAAGGGTAATCACCTATAAAGGGAAACCAATTAGAATCACCTCAGATTTCTCAGCAGAGACAATCAAAGCAAGAAGAGCCTGGAATGATGTATGCCATGCCCTAAAGACAAACAATTATCAATCAAGAATACTGTACCCAGCTAAACTCTCCTTCATAACTGATGGTCAAAGAAAAACCTACCATAGCAAAGAAAAATTGAAACAATACATCTCCACCAAACCAGCCCTACAAAAGATTCTTAAAGATGTCCTACACATAGAAAACCAACAAGACCACAATAAAGGCCAAGAAACTGCACCCAAACTCAGAATCCAAGAACCATAGGAAGAACCCAGTTTTTGCAGCCCCCAAGAAGGTGGATAACATGGCAGGAACTCCCAAATACCTCTCAGTCCTATCTCTTAACATTAACAAACTTAATTCTCCAATTAAGCGACATAGACTGTCTAGTTGGATTAAAAGCAAGATCCTTCTATCTGCTGCCTTCAGGAGTCACATCTTGCCCATAAAAACAACACCTTTTCAATGTGAAAGGCTGAAACAAAATTTACCAAGCTAAAAGCCCCCATAAGCAGGCGGAAGTTGCAGATAAATAAGACTTCAAATGATTACAGGTGGACCCGATGTAACTATGAGAAGTACAAGTTGTCATGTGAAAAACGAACTTTATAACTTTGGTGCCGCGGGGGGGGGGGGCGAGGGCAGGCTGGGAAGGGATGTGAAGGGTAAACAAAGGAGGAGGCTGCAATGCTTGATAAGACATGTATGCATTATCTTGCCCATGTAATTGTAACCCCTCTGTACAGTATGTTCACAAAAAATAAAAATAAAATTTTTTTTAAAAAAGACTTCAAATGAAAATTAGTGAGAAGAGATAAAGAAGGTTGTTACATACTAATTAAGGGATCTCTCCTTCAGGAGGATATTACAATTCTAAATTTCTATTCCACAAACAACGGAGCACCCAAATATATCCAAAAAACACTACTTTCCCCCAAAACCCCACATAGCTCCAAAGACATTCTTGTTGGAGATTTTAACACACTATTTGCCCCACTAGATAGATCAACTCGGCAAAAACTCAACAAAGAAACCACAAAGCTAAACAACTTCATAGATCAAGTAGATTTAACAGACATATTCCAAATATTTCACCCAGCAGCATCAGAATACACATTTTCTCACCAGCACAAGGAACATTTTCCAAAATAGACCACATTTGAGGCCACAAAGCAAACGTCCAAATTCAGAAACATTGAAGTTACACCTTGCATTCGCTCAGACTACAAGGGAATAAAATTAGATCTCAACACAAAAGCCACCAAAGAACCTATAGAGGCTGAACAACACACTGCTGAATCACAAGTGGGTCATGGAAGAGATTAGAAATGAAATCCAAATGTTCATGATATTCAACAAAAATGAACACCAAAATTGCCAGTTCCTCTGGGACATAGCAACGGCAGTACTCAGAGGCAAGTTTATAGCTCTGAGCTCCTACATCAACAAATTGGAGACATCTGAAACTAACAGTTTAAGGATACATCTGAGCCTCCTTATAAAAGAGCAGCAAGATAAAGCACAATCCAGTACATGGAAAGAAATTATTAAAATTAAATCAGAATTAAGTGAATTTGAATACAAAAAAAAACCATAGAAAGAATCAACAAAAACAAGAGTTGGTTATTCAAAAAAATTAACAAATTTGACAGACCCTTAGCAAATCTTATCAGAAAAAGAAGAGAACACACCAAAATAAACTCAGAGATGAGAATGGAAACATCACCACAGAAACAACCAAGATTCAGAACATTATAAGGTAATACTTCTCAAACTTTATACTAATAAGTTTTAGAACTTGGCAGAAATGGACTTTTTCCTAGCAAATATTGACATGCCGAAACTAAACCAAGATGAGTGAAAGCAGGGGTTATATCGTGAGGAAGGGGCATACAAAGCAACAAAGAAATAATCTTATAAATGTGATAGAAACAATCGCATGAAAGAAAAAAATATTTGAATACATATCTTAGGGTTCATTCACCGAACATCAACTTATCTGACCTTTTCTGCTTGACTCAGACATATACTAGTCATTGCAAATAAGAGAAACCATGGAACCTATGTTACTTTAGGGTTTGGCTTACTTCACTTAATGTATTTTTTTCTACGTCTTTCCATTTCCTAACAAATGGGGCAATGTCATTCTTTCTGATGGAGGCATAGAATTCCATTGCATATATATACCACATATTCTTGATCCATTCATCTTCTGAGGTTCATCTGGCTTGGTTCCATATCTTAGCTACAGTAAATAATGCTGCAATAAACATAGTTGTGCTGGTAGCTTTAGTGTGGTCTTGTTTGTAAACATTTGGGTAAATGCCCAAAAGTGGGATTGCTGGATCATAGGGGAGATCTATGTGGAGTCTTTTGAGGAACCTCCATACTGCTTTCCAAAGTGGTTGAACAAGTTTACATTCCCACCAACAATGAAGTAAGGTTCCTTTCTGTCCACATCCCCTCCAGCATCTGTTGTTATTAGAGTTCTTGATTTTTGCTGTTCTAACTGGAGTGAGGTGATATCTCAATGTTGTTCTGATTTGCATTTCTTTTATGGCTAGGGAGGTTGAGCATTTCTTCATGTGTCTATTGGCCATCCTTCTTTCTTCTTCAGAGAGTTTCTCTTCAAGTCTTTATTCCACTTATTTATTGGGCAGTTGTTTCTTTGAGGATTTGTTGTTGGGGGATTTAATTATTTGAGTTTCAAGTATATTTTAGTTATGAGACCCTTGTCCGTTGTATGTCAGGCACACTTTTCTCATTGTTGGCATACCGAAAAGACATTGATTTTAGGCGATTAATTTTATACCCTGCTACTTTGCCAAAGTTTTGAATCAGTTTGAGTAATTTGGGAGTGGAGTCTATGGGATTTTTTAAATAGAAGATCATGTCATCTGCAAAGAGGGAGAGTTGTATTTCTTCTTTCCCTATTTGGATCCCCTTTATGTCTGCATCTTGTCTTATTGCTGTAGATAGGCATTCTAATACTAGATTGAAGACAAGTGGAGACAGTGGAATCCTTGTCTTGTTCCTCAGTTAAGAGGAAATGGCTTTAGTTTTTCACCATTGAGTATAATGCTGGCTGGAGGCTTGTCATATACAGCCTTTATTGTATTGAGGAATGTTCCATGGATTCCTAATTTTTCCAAAACCTTCATCATAAATGGGTGTAGGATCATGTGAAATGTTTTTTATGCATCTATTGAGTTAACCATATGGTTGTCATCCTTGCAACTGTTGATGGTGATGAATTATTTTAATTGATTTACATATATTGAACCAGCTTTGCATCCCTGAAATAAATCCTGTTTGATCATGGTGTATGATTTTTTGGATGAATTGTTGAAGTCGATTGGCCAAAATTTTGTTGAGAAGTTTTGCATCAATGTTCATCAAAGAAATGGGTCTATAGTTCTCTTTCTTTGATGAGTCCCTGCCTGGTTTTGGGATGAGGGTTATGAGAATGTGTTCAGGAGTGAACTTTCTCTTACAATTTTATTGAAGATTTGGAGGAGTATTGGTGTGAGCTCTGCTTTGAAGGCCTTGTTGAATTCTGCTTAAGACCATATGGTCCTGGACTTTTCTTAGCTGGCAGGTCTCTTATTGCTGTTTCTATTTCAATGCTTGATATGGGCCTGTTAAGCTGGTTTAATTCATCTTGATTTTCTTTTGGCATGTCAATATTTGCTAGGAAAAAGTCCATTTCTGCCAAGTATTCAAACTTATTAGCATAAAGTTTTGAGAAGTATTCCCTAATAATGTTCTGAATTTTGTTTTTTTCTGTGGTGATATTTCCATTCTCATCTCCTAGTTTATTTATTTGAGTGTGTTATCTTCTTTTTCTGAGAATATATGTCAAGGGTCTGTCAATTTTGTTACTTTTATCGAAGAACCAACTCTTTGTTTTGTTGATTCTTTCTATAGTATTTTGGATTTTAATTCATGTAATTCTGATTGAGGTTTATCTTGTTGCTCTTTTTCAAGGAGGTTCAGATGTCTCATTAAATTGTTGATTTCAGATCTCTCCAATTTGTTGCTTTAGGAGCTCAGAGCTATAAACTTGCTTCTGAGTACTGCCTTTGCTGTGTCCCAGAGGAGCTGGTAATTTGTGTGCTCATTTTTGTTGAATAACATGAAAATTTGAATTTCCTTTCTAATCTCTTCCATGACCCACTCATGGTTCAGCAGTGTGTTATTCAGCCTCCATGTGTTACCGGAGTTTCATTGGTGGCTTTTGGTATTGAGTTCTAATTTTATTCCCTTGTGGTCAGAGAATGCAAGTTATAACTTCAATGTTTCTGAATTTAGACAAGTTTGCTTTGTGGCCTAAAATGTGGTCTATTTTAGAAAATGTTCCATGTGCTTCTGAGAAAGACGTGTATTCTGATGCTGCTAGGTGAAATATTTTTGCAGCTGTTTAGATCTGCGGTTTCTCTGTTGAGTTTTTGCTGAGTTGATCTATCTAGTGGGGAGAGTGGTGTGTTTAAATCCCCAACAATTAATGTCTTTGGATCTATATGGGATTTGAGGGAAAGTAGTGTTTCTTGGATAAATTTGGGTGCTCTATTGTTTGGTGAATCAATATTTAGAATTATAATATCCTCTTGAAGGAGAGATCCCTTAATTAGTATGTAGCGACCTTCTTTATCTCTTCTCATGAATTTTAATTTGAAGTCTATTTTATCTGATATGAGGATTACAACTCCCGCTTGTTTATGGGGGCCATTTGCTTGGTAGATTTTGTTCCAGACTTTAACACTGAAAATGTGTTGTTTTTAAGGCAAGATGTGACTCCTGAAGGCAGCAGATAGAAGGATCTTGCTTTTGAATCCAACTAGACAGTCTATGTCGCTTAATTGGAGAATTAGGTTCGTTAATGTTAAGAGATAGGACTGAGAGGTATTTGGGAGTTCCTGCCATTTAATCCACCTTCTTGGGGGCTGCGAAAACTGTGATCTTCCTATGGTTCTTGGATTCTGAGTTTGGGTGCAGTTTCTTGGCCTTATTGTGGTCTTGTTGGTTTTCTATGTGTAGGACATCTTTAAGAATCTTTTTTTTTTAATTTTTATTTTTTGTGAACATACTGTACAGAGGGGTTACAATTACATGGGCAAGATAATAAGTACATTTCTTATCAAGCATTGCATCCTCCTCCTTTGTTTACCCTTCACATCTCTTCCCAGCTTCCCCCCATCCTCCCACTCCCCACTCCCCTCCCTCCACCAAATTTGTAAAGTTCGTTTTTGGCATGAGTACTTGTACTTCTCATAGTTGCATCGGGTCCACTTGTACCATTAAACGATTTGTTTTTCCCATCTCCTCCACAAATTATACCGACATCAAATATAGTAAAAGCAGGGGTTATACTGTGGGGGAGGGACATACAAAGCAACAAAGAATTAATCTTATAAATGAGTTAGAAACAAATGCATGAAAGAAAAAAAACATTTAAATACTTATCTAAGGGTTCATTTTCCTAACATCACATTATCTGACCTTTTCTGCTTGACTCATACATGTACTAGATATTGCAAATAAGGGAAACCATGGGACCTATGCTTCTTTGGGCTTGGCTTACTTCACTTAATATAATTTGTCAAGGCCTTTCCATTTCCTAACAAATGGGGAAATGTCATTCTTTCTGATGGAGGCATAGCATTCCATTGTGTATAGACCACATTTTCTTGATCCATTCATCTACTGAGGGGTATCTGGGTTGGTTCCATATCTTAGCTATGGTAAATAATGCTGCAATAAACATAGTTGTGCTGGTAGCATTAGTGTGGTCTTGTTTGTAAACATTTGGGTAAATGCCCAAAAGTGGGATAGCTGGATCATAGGGGAGATCTATGTGAAGTCTTTTGAGGAACCTCCATACTGCTTTCCAAAGTGGTTGAACAAGCTTACACTCCCACCAACAATGAAATAAGGTTCCCTCTGTCCACATCCCCTCCAGCATCTGTTGTTGCTAGAGTTCTTGATTTTTGCCATTCTAACTGGAGTGAGGTGGTATCTTAATGTTCAACCACTTTGGAAAGCAGTATGGAGGTTCCTGAAAAGTCCTCACACAGAGCTCCCCTATCTTTAAGAATCTTTTGTAGGGCAGGTTTGGTGGAGATGTATTGTTTCAATTTTTCTTTGCCTATAGAAGATTTTTATTTGGCCTTCAGTTATGAAGGAGAGTTTAGCTGGGTACAGTATTCTTGATTGATAGTTGTATGTCTTTAGGGCTTGGCACACATCATTCCAGGCTCTTCTTGCTTTGATTGTCTCTGCTGAGAAATCTGAGGTGATTCTAATTGGTTTCCCTTTATTGATTGATCTTTTGTCCTTGAGAGATTTAAGGATCTTTTCCTTGGTCTGAATTGATCCTGTGTGGATTATAATGTGACGGTGGGATGTCCTGTTATGGCCTGGTCTATTTGGATTTCTAAAAGCTTCTTTTATCTGAATAGGCCTATCTTTTTGCATGTTTGGGAAGTTCTCTGCTACTATCTTGTTGAACAAATTTCCTAGACCATTAACTTCTGTTTCTAGGTGTTCCTCTACACCCATTTTCCTTAGATTAGGCCTTCTGATGGTGTCTTCCAAATGTTGGATAGATCTCTCATATTTCTTGGACTTGTCTTGGAAGGTTGTATCTTCTTTCTCTATAATATCTAGGCTGTCTTCAATCTCTGAGATTTGATCTTCTGCATGGTCTAACCTGCTGTCAAGACTTTCTACTTTGTTTTTTTTATTTCTTTTCCTTCTAATTAGTCAGCTTTGATGGCTTCAAATTCTTTGTTGAAGTTTTGTTTTAGATTATGTATGAACTTCTTTACTTCCTTAATTTGGTGTTCAGTGTTTATTCTCAAATCTTTTAGTTGATTGTTTATGATTTCCGTGGACTCCCATTCCTTCTGTTGGGTTCCATTCAGCATGCCCTTTGTGGTCTCACTGACTTCCTTCAGCTGTTTGTTAATGGATTCTATTCATGCCTTTAGTGATCTTTGTGTATTCTCATCCTACTGTCCCGATTCCTGTAGTACTCTTTGCTTAGTTTCCTCACGTTCACACCATTTCTGTAGTTCTCTTTGAGTGTTCTCAGCTTGCTCCTGGCATTCTGCCTTTCTCTTTGAGTGTTATCAAGCTGCTCACGCAAATCCTTTATCACTTTTTGAGTAGTTTCCTCACCTTTTGTCTGCCTCCTCTCTCTCCCTATCACGCTCATACATAGTCCTTGTAGATTTTCAATCTTTTCCTGTATTGACCTTTTGTTTGCCTCCATTGACCTTTTGCTTGCCTCCTCTCTCTCCCTATCACACACATACAGAGTCCTTTGTATGTTTTCAATATTTTCATTTATCATGCTTGCCAGCAGTGTTTGTAGACCTATTTGGGAAACCTCCTCTGGATTATTCATTATCTGTTCTCTCCCCTGATTATCATGGGTGGGAGTTGAGATACCCGGACTTGCCATTTTTCTTGGGTTTTTACGGCTTACTCTGCCCATTTGGGATGAAAACAACACCAGTTTTGTCTAGAACACTTACTTAAGGCAAGGATCAACCAAAGTCAATAGTCTGCAGATACAATCTAGTTCAACAGAATTATCTATTCAACATCAAACAACTATATATTAATGGACTACGAGCTGCAAAGAATAATTTGGTAAACCAGAAATTATTAGGTTTAGGGAAAGATGTGTGTGAAAAATAGAATTAGAGAGATGTGGGAAGGCACAAGGAGATTTAGCTTAACTAAGTCCTAATCTCAAAGCAGGAAATAGGTTGGATGGGATGAAAGTAGAGATAGAGAAAAAAGAAGAAAGAGAAAGGGGAAAAAAATAGACCAGAAAAAAATAGAGAAGTAAAAATTAAAAATATTCAGAGAAGAACGTGGATATAATGAGAGAAGGTGAGGGATATAAAGGAGATGTGAAAAACTTAAAAATAAAAATACATAAAATATTATTTAGGTATTAAGAGGTACTGCTATTAAGGAATTTAAGTCTAAGAGATTTTGAATTGAGTAATAAACTTGTGGATTAAGTGTGTACACAATGGGGGATAAGGTCTAATAATCGACTATTGGTTTATCTGAGGATGTGTAGAACAACAACTAAGTCACATAAAGAAGAACGAAAGAAAAGAAAAGGTGAAAAGAATAAGAAAGAAATAAGAAAAAGATCAAAAGTTCAGTAGAGTTAAGCAAAAAACAAAAAAAAAAAAGAAAAAAAAGAAAGAAAAACGCACACATATTTACCCCTAAATAAAAATTGTAAGAGGAAAAAAATTACTAGAAAATAATTTTTTGTCAAAAATGGTAAAAATTTTAAAAAAAGTTTTAGAAAAAAGTTTTTATAAAAGGTACAAAAAAAAAGAAAAACATCAGTTCTTTGTTTTTTTTGGGAGGGGTGGGAAAAATCCTGTACCTCCCTTGTGTCCATAACCAGCCTCTTGTTGGAGTCTCTGGTCTGCTTGTGGTCCTGTGGCTTGGTTGGTTTCTTAAGTCAGTTTGTTTGAACAGGCAGAAAAATGCTCTGCTTTACCCAGGATTTTGCTATCCTCCTCCCAGGCTAGTTCAATGGGAGGGAGATCTGCTTTGAGTATCAGAAAAGAGGGAGATGGCTTTTTCCTCAAGTTTGGAGTTGAGGCCTTTAGCAAACAGTAGCTTTTCCCGGGGGCTAGTTTGTGAGAAATGCACAGAGCCCAGCCTGGAGCCACTCTCAGGGTTTCTGTTTACTGAATTTCAGTTGATTGTTGAGGCTGCTAGTTGCGGGGAGGGGGGGGGTCAGCCTCTGGCTCTGATTACCCAGTGAAGAAAGCCACTCCTGGGGCTGGCGCATGAGCTGGATGACTTTTCCCTGGGTGGAGCTGAGTCTGGCAGACCTGCTAAATGACTCTAGTTTACTTCCAAGGCCTGAGTTGGAGCTAGCAGCTCCACCAAGCTTTGTCGGTATCCAAGATGGAGATCTCTGGTACTTGGGGGGAGGGGTGGCCTTCCCTCCTCTGCTCCCTGAGAAGGAGTGAGGACGTCGGGCTTCTACTCATGCCGAGTCTTGGTTCCTGGGTCATCTCTGGTCTGCAAACTGCAAGATGAAGATGTCCGTCCCTTGTCGGTTCTTGCTGGTGTTGTGTGGAATCTGCTCACCCACCGCATCTGGCTCCTTCATCCCGGACTCTCTGTTTTGCTGCCACCACCACTGCCACCGCAGCAGAGGCTACTCGCAAGTGCTCAGATCTGTCTCTTTGCCTGGATTTTCCCTCTCTGGCCTAACTCTCTGTCCTGTGATGGCACACTTGGTGTGATTCTCTGGCTTAGTTCACTGGAACTCTAAAACTGCTTTCTATGCAAGAGCTTGTTTAGCCTCCAGCTTCTCCTCCGCCATCTTCCTGGAACCTGATTTCAAGCCATTGCCAAAGTTTTGAATCAGCTGGAGTAATTTGGGAGTGGAATCTGTGGCATTCTTTAAATACAATAACATGTCATCTGCAAAGTGGGAGAATTTTACTTCAAATTTCCCTATTTGGATCCCTTTTATGTTTCCTTCTTGTGTTTTATACTGTAATTAGCATTGTAATACTAGATTGAAAAGAAGTGGAAAGAGTGGACATCCTTTTTTCATTCCTGAGTTAAGAGGAAATGTCTTTAGTTTTACACCATTAAGTATAATGCTGCCTGTAGTATTGTCAAATACAGCCTTCATTGTATTGAGGAATGTTTCCTGGATTCATACTTTTTTCCAGAACCTTCATCATAAAGGGGTGTTGGATCTTGTCAAATGCTTTTTCTGTATCTATTGAGACAACAATGTGATTCTTATCCTTGCTCTTTTGATGTGTTGAATTATATTAATTGATTTGCATATATTGAACCAGCTTTGCATCCCTGAAATGAATCCTGTCTCATTGTAGTGTATGATTTTTTGGCTGAATTGTTGATGTTGATTGGCCAAAATTTTGTTAAGTTTTGCATCAATGTTCATCAAAGAAATAGGGTTCTTTCTTTGATGAGTCCCTGCCTGGTTTTGGGATGATGGTTTTGATGGCTTCATAGATTGAGTTTGGTAGTGAGCTTTTTCAATTTCTTTGCAGAATTGGAGTAGTATTGTAAGCTCTGCTTTGAAGGCTTTGTAGATTCTGCTGTAAAACCATCTGGTCCTTGTCTTTTCTTAGATGGGAGATTTCTTATTGCTGTTTCTATTTCAGTGCTTGATATGGGCCTGTTAAAATGAGTTAACTCATCTTAGTTTATTTTTGGCATGTCAATATTTGCTAGGAAAAGGACCATTTCTGCCAAATTCTCAAACTTATTTGCATAAACTTTTGAGAAGCATTCCGTTATAATGTTCTGAATCTTGTTTTTTTCTGTGGTTATGTTTCCATTCTCATCTTTGAGTTTATTTATTTAGGTGTGTTGTCTTCTTTTTTTGGTAAAATTTCTAAGGGTCTGTCAATTTTGTTAATTTTTTTGAAGAACCAACTCTTGTTTTCGTTGATTCTTTCTATGGTTTTTTTTTTTTGTATTCTAAATCATTTAATTCTGATTTGATTTTATTTCTTTCCATCTATTGGATTGTACTTTATCTTGCTGCTCTTTTTCAATAAGGCTCAGATGTCTCATTAAATTGTTGGTTTCAGATCTCTCCAATTTGTTGATGTAGGAGCTCAGAGCTATAAACTTGCCTCTGAGTACTGCCTTTGCTGTGTCCCAGAGGAGCTGGTAATTTGTGTGTTCATTTTTGTTGAATAGCATGAACATTTGAATTTCCTTTCTAATCTTTTCCATGACCCACTCGTGATTCAGCAGTGTGTTTTTCAGCCTCCATGTGATACCGGACTTTCTTTGGTGGCTTTTGGTGTTGAGTTCTAATTTTATTCACTTGTGGTCTGAGATAATGCAAGGTATAACTTCAATGTTTCTGAATTTGGACAAGTTTGCTTTGTGGCCTCAAATGTGGTCTATTTTGGAAAATGTTCCATGGGCTGCTGAGAAAAACGTGTATTCTGATGCTGCTAGGTGAAATATTCGGTAGATGTCTGTTAAATCTAGTTGATCTATGCAGTTGTTTAGATCTGCGATTTCTCTGTTGAGATTTTGCCGAGTTGATCTATCTAGTGTGGAGAGTGTTGTACTAAAGTCTCCAATAATTTTAATTTGTAGACTATTTTATCTGATATTAGGATTGCAACTTCTGCCTGTTTCTGGGAACCTTTTGCTTGGTAGTTTTTGTTCCAGCCATTCACATTCAAAATGTGTTTGTTTTTATTGGGAAATTATGACCCCTGAGGGCAGCCGAATCTAACTAGACATCATATGTTACTTAATTGTAGAGTTAAGTCCATTAATGTTTTTTGTTTGTTTGTTTGTTTTTTGGGTCCAGTCAGGGGCCTGAACTCTGGGCCTGGGCGCTGTCCCTCAGCTCTTCAGCTCAAGGCTAGCACTCTACCACTTGAGCCACAGTGCCACTTCCTGCTTTTTTCTTTTTGCTTATATGGTGCTGAGGAATCGAACCCAGGGCCTCAGGCATGCAAGACAAGCACTCTACCACTGAGCCACCTTCCCAGCCCAAGTCCATTAATTTTGAGAGTTAGGAGTGAGAATTGTTTGGTAGTTCCTGCCCTGTTATCTCCTGTCTTGGGGTCTGAGACTACTGTATTCTTCCTTTCATTCTTGTATTCTCACTTTGGATGCAGTTTTTTGCCCTTTATGGTGGTCTTGTTGGTTTTCTATGTGTAGGACATCTTTAAGTATCTTTTGTAGGACTGGATTGGTATAGATATTTTGTTTCTTTCTTTCTTTCTTTCTTTCTTTTTTTTTGCTATGAAAGGTTTGTATTTGACCTTTGGTTATGAAGGAGGGTTTAGCTGGGTACAATATTCTTGATTGATAGTTGTTTGTGTTTAGGGCATGGCATACATCATTCCATGCTCTTCTTGCTTTAATTGTGTCTGCTGAGAAATCTGAGGTGATTCTAATTGGTTTCCCTTTATAGGTTATTATCTTTTTCTCCTTCACAGCTTTAAGGACCTCTTCGTTGGTCTGAATTTCTCCTGTGCAGATTATAATATGATGGTAGTATATCCTGTTCTGGTATGGTCTGTTTGGGGTTCTAAAAGGTTCTTGTACCTGAATCGCTTATCTTTTTGCATTCTTGGGAAGTTCTCTGCTAGGAACCTGTTAAACAAATTTCCGAGACTATTATCCTCAGATTAGGCCTTCTGATGGTGTCTTTCAAATGTTGAATAGATCTATCATATTTCTTGGATTTGTCTTGGGTAGTTTGATGTTCTTTCTCTATAATGTGTAGGGTGTCTTCAATCCCCGAAATTCTATCTTCTGAATGGTCTAACCTACTGTCAAAACTTTCTACTTATTTTTTATTTCTTTTCCTTCTAGTTGGTCAGCTTTGATGGCTTCTAATTCTTTGTTGGAATTTTGTTTTAGATCTTTTATAAACTTCTTTATTTCTTTAATTTGGTGTTCAGTGTTTATTCTCAAATCACTTAGTTGATTGGTTATTGTTTCCTTGGGCTCAGTTGTCTGTTTATGGATTCCATTAATTGCCTCTATTGATCTTCATTATTATCCTGCTCTCACATTTCCTGTATTATTCTTTGATTAGCTTCCTGTATTATTCTTTGATTAACTTCCTTGTTTTCATGCAATTCCTGTAGTTCTCTTGACTGTTCTCAGCCTGTTCACACAATTCCTGTCTTTCTCTTTGACTGTTTGCAGTCTGCTCATGCAATTCCTTTATTTTCTCTTTGATCTCAACCTGCTCACGCAATTCCTGTATTAAAATCTTTGAGTAGCATCATCATGCTCACGAGATTCCTGTATAAATCTTTGGTTGCCTCCTTTCACTCCCTATCATGTGCACACTGAGTCCTTTGCAGTATTTCAATCTTTTCATTCACCATGTTTACCTATAGTGTTTGTAGAGCTTTTGGGGAAAATCTCCTCTAGCTTAATCATTAACTGTTCTGTCATATGATTATCATGAATAGGAGTTGAGGGACCTGGACTTGCCATTTTTCTTGTTTTTTTTCTGGCTTGTTATGCCTATTTTGAATGAAAATAACACCAATTTTGTGCTATAACATTATTTTAAGGTAAGCATGAAACAAAGTCCTGTAGTTGCTTATTCAAAATAGCTGCAGACACAATCTAGTTCAACAAATACTATCTATTAAACTATAGATTAATGGGCTAAGAATAGCAAAGAAGAATTTAGCAAATCAGAAATTCGTAGGTTTAGGGAGAAATGTGGGGAAAGATAGGATTAGAGGGATGTGGAGAGGCAAAAGGACAGTGAAATTAACCAAGTCCTAATCTCAGAGAGGGAAATGGATTGGACAAAATGATAGGAGAAAGATTAAAAAAAAACAATAAAAATGAAAAAAACAAAAATTTAAATTTAACAAGTGAAATACTTAAAATTTATGTAATTATAAAGAAATATATTAAGTGAATAAAAGCATAGGATGAGGGGAGGGGAGGGATAGAAAGGAGACATGAAAAACTAAAAAATGAAAATTATTAAAATTAGTTACTTGAAAATTATAGTTATAAGATATAATACTGCTATTAAAGAAGTTAAGCCTACGAGGTTATTAATTGAGTAATAAATTTGTGGATTAAGAATGTACACAATAGGAGATAAAGTCTAATACTCAGCGATGGGTATATATCTGGGGATGAGTAGAACAGCAATTAAGTCACGTGAAAAAAGAAAGAGAAAAAATGAAAAGAATTTTAAAAAGGACCAAAAGTTCAAAAGAGGATAAATAAAACAGCACATACACACACATATACAGCTAAAATAAAAATTATGAGAGGAAAAAAATTAACAGAAAACAATTTTTAAGGAAAAATTTTTGAAAAGGTACAAAAAAGAGTTCTTTCTCTTTTTGTGTGTGTGTGTGGGGGGGGTGCTGAGGGGGAATGGGAAGATTCTGTATCTCCCCTGTGTCTGTAAACAGTCTTTTGGTAGAGTCTGGTCTGCTTGTGGTGTTTGGTTTTCCTTTGGCTTGATTAGTTTCTTAAGTTAGTTTGTTTGAGCAGGCAGAAAATTTCTCTGCCTTACCCAGGATTTTGTGATCCTCCTCCCAGGCTAGTTCAGTTGGAGGGAGATCTGCTTTGAGTATCACAAAAGAGGGAGATGGCTGTTTCCCCTAGTTTGGAGATGCTGTGATGAGGCTACGTTGAGGCCTTTTAGCAAAGATTTTCCCTGAGGACCTTACTCCTGAGACACTGACAGAGTCCAGCCAGAGCCATTCTCAGGGTTTATGTTTACTGAGTTTTAATTGTTTGTCTAGGCTACTGTAGGGAGGGGCAGCCTCTGGCTCTGTTTACCCAGTGAAGAAAGTCACTCCTCTGAGGCAGAGCTCTTTCTGTCTGGGCTTGGTGACTTTCCTCAGGGTAGAGCTGAGCCTGGCAGTTCAGTTCAGGTTCCTGTGTCCTGCAAAATGACTCTTGTTTTCTTCCAAGGCCTGAGTTGGAGCTGGTTGCTCAGCCACTCCTTGTCAGTATCAAAGATGGAGACCTCCGTTAGTGGGGGAGGGGTTGCCTTCCCTCCTCTGCTCCCTGAGAAGGAGTGAGGATGTCAGGGTTCTACTCACAAGAGAGTCTTGGTTCCTGGGCCATCTTTGGTCTGAGATCTGCAGGATGAAGATATTTGCTCCTTGTTAGTTCTTGCTGGTGTTGAGTGGAATCCACGCATCTGCAGCATCCGATGCCTTTGTCCTGCACTCTTTCTGTAGGTATGGCAGCTATGGCTGCCTCCGCTGCCACTGCAGCCAAGGATACTGCAAGTGCTCACATCTGTCTCTTTTCCTGGATTTTTGCTCTCTGGCCAAACTCTCTGTACTGTGATGGCACACTTGGTGTGATTCTCTAGCCTAGGTCTGTTCACTGGAACATTAAAACTGCTTTCTATGTGAGATCTTGTTTAGCCAAATTCTCCTCCGTCATCTTCCCCATCAAGATCTGTTTTGTTTGTTTTTTATGCCTGATCATTTGTTGTTTGTTTGTATTTCTGTCAAATACTGATATGTATTGTGATTTATGGTTTGCTATTTCACTTAAATATTATATTTTATTACTATTTCTTTTTTCCTACATTCCAATTTCCTAATTTGTAAACTTTTACTTTTTCTTTCATTCTCCCATTCTTGTTTTCCTTCAATTATACTACTATGCCATCAGAGCTACCCTATCTAGTTCTATACACAGAGCAATGCCTCATTCTATGTGTGTAAACAATAATTACAAGAGTTATCTCTTTTATTCTATTCCTTTTTTTCTAATTTTATTTTATTTTATTTGGGAACATACTGTATAGAGGGGTTACAATTACAGGGGCAGGATAATGCGTACATTTCTTACCAAGCATTGCAGCCTCCTCCTTTGTTTACCCTTCACATCCCTTCCCAGCCTCCTCCCTCCCCCCCAATCCCAATCCTCCTCCTTCCCCACTTCCCCCCTCCCCCCGCACCGACGTTGTAAAGCTCGTTTTGGACATGACAACTTGTACTTCTAATTGTTGCAACAGGTCTACATGTATCCTTAAACAACAGGTTTTTCCCCACCTCCTCCACAAGTTATATTGACATAAAATATAGTGAAAGCAGGGGTTATACTGTGGGGGAGAGACATACAAAGCAACAAAGAGATAATCTTATAAATGCGGTAGAAACACATGCATGAAAGAAAAAAAATGAAAATACATATCTAAGGGTTAATTTTCCTGACTTCACATTATCTGAACTTTTCCGCTTGACTCATAAATATACTAGATATTGCAAATAAGGGAAGCCATGGGACCTATGTTTCTTTGGGCCTGGCTTACTTCACTTAATATAATTTTTTCCAAGTTTTTTCATTCTTTCTAATGGAGGCATAGAATTCCATTGTGTATATATACCACATTTTCTTGATCCATTCATCTACTGAGGGGCATCTGGGTTGGTTCCAGATCTTAGCTATGGTAAATAATGCTGCAATAAACATAGTTGTGCTGGTAGCTTTAGTGTGGTCTTGTTTGTAAACATTTGGTAAATGCCCAAAAGTGGGATTGCTGGATCATAGGGGAGATCTATGTGAAGTCTTTTGAGGAACCTCCATAGTGCTTTCCAAAGTGGTTGAACCAACAATGAAGTAAGGTTCCTTTCTGTCCACATCCCCTCCAGCATCTGTTGTTGTTAGAGTTCTTGATTTTTGCCGTTCTAACTGGGGTGAGGTGATATCTCAATGTTGTTTTGATTTACATTTCTTTTATGGCTAGGGATGTTGAACATTTCTTCATGTGTCTATTGGCCATCCTTCTTTCTTCTTCGGAAAAGTTTCTCTTTAAGTCTTTCGCCCACTTATTTATTGGGCAGTTGTTTCTTTGAGGATTGGTTGTTGGGGGGTTTAATTTTTTGAGTTCCAAGTATATTTTAGATATGAGACCCTTGTCCATTGTATGGCTAGTAAAGATCTTCTCCCAATCGGTGGGCTTTCTATTGATCTTGCCAGCTATGTCATTTGCCCTGCAGAAGCTCTGCAACTTTATGCAATCCCATTTGTCCAACCTTTCTTTGATTTGTTGTGTTTCCGGGTCTCTATTCAGAAAATTGCGGCCTGAGTCAAGGAGACCTAGGGTTTCTCCTATTCCATCCTGTAAAGTTTTCAGAATGTGTGCTTTGACTTCAAGGTCTTTGATCCATTTGGAGTTGATTCTGGTGCAGGGTGATATATAAGGATCTAGCTTTAGTTTTCTACATGTAGTTAGCCAATTTTGCCAGCACCTTTTACTGAAGAGGCTGTCTTTCTTCCATTCAATTGTTTTATCTCCCTTATCGAAGATTAGATGGCTATAGGTCTGTAGGTTCATTTCTGGGTTTTCAATTCTATTCCATTGGTCCTGAGGTCTGTTCGTATGCCAATACCAAGCTGTTTTGATTACTATGGCTTTATAGTAGAGTTTGAAATTTGGTATTGATATTCCTCCAGCAGTGTTCTTTCCGTTGAGGAGCATTTTTGCTATTTGGGGTCTTTTATTGTTCCATATGAATTTTAGGATTGCCTCTTGTATTTCCTTGAAGAATGAGGTTGGAATTTTGATACGTATCGCTTTGAATTTGTACATAGCTTTGCGAAGTATTGCCATTTTCATGATGTTAATCTTTCCAATCCAGGAGCATGGGAGGCTTTGCCATTTTTTTAGTTCTGTGTTGATTTCCTTTTTCAAGATTTTAACGTTTTCATCATAGAGGTCCTTCACTTCTTTAGTTAAGTTAATTCCTAGGTATTTTATTTTTTGTGGCGCTATTACAAATGGAGTTGCTTTCCTAATTTCAGCCACACTTTTCTCATTGTTGGCATACAGAAAAGCCATTGATTTTGGGGGGTTAATTTTATAACCTGCTACTTTGCCAAAGTTTTTTATCAGCTTGAGTAATTTGGGAGTGGAGTCTATGGGATTCTTTAAATACAAGATCATGTCATCTGCAAAGAGGGAGAGTTGTATTTCTTCTTTCCCTATTTGGATCCCCTTTATGTCTGCATCTTGTCTTATTGCTGTAGCTAGGCATTCTAGTACTAGATTGAAGAGAAGTGGAGAGAGTGGGCATCCTTGTCTTGTTCCTGAGTTAAGAGGAAATGGCTTTAGTTTTTCACCATTGAGTATAATGCTGGCTGTAGGTTTGTCATATACAGCCTTTATTGTATTGAGGAATGTTCCATGGATTCCTAATTTTTCCAAAACCTTCATCATGAAGGGTTGTTGGATCTTGTCGAATGCTTTTTCTGCACTATTGAGATAACCATGTGGTTCTTATTCTTGCTCCTGTTGATGTGATGAATATTAATTGATTTGCATATATTGAACCAGCTTTGCATCCCTAAAATGAATCCTGTTTGATCATGGTGTATGATTTTTTGGATGAATTGTTGAAGTCGATTGGCCAAAATTTGGTTGAGAAGTTTTGCATCAATATTCATCAAAGAAATGGGTCTATAGTTCTCTTTCTTTGATGAGTCCCTGCCTGGTTTTGGGATGAGGGTTATGATGGCTTCATAGAATGTGTTTGGTAGTGAGCTTTCTCTTTCAATTTTATTGACGTGTTGGAGGAGTGTTGGCGTGAGCTCTGCTTTGATGGCCTTGTAAAATTCCGCTGTAAAACCATCTGGTCCTGGACTTTTCTTAGCTGGGAGGTCTCTTATTGCTGTTTCTATTTCAGTGCTTGATATGGGCCTGTTAAGCTGGTTTAACTCATCTTGGTTTAGTTTTGGCATGTCAATATTTGCTAGGAAAAGGTCCATTTCTGTCAAGTTCTCAAACTTGTTAGCATAAAGTTTTGAGAAGTATTCCCTTATAATGTTCTGAATCTTAGATGTTTCCGTAGTGATGTTTCCATTCTCATCTCTGAGTTTATTAATTTGGGTGTGTTCTCTTCTTTTTCTGATAAGATTTGCTAAGGGTCTGTCCATTTTGTTAAGTTTTTCGAAGAACCAATTCTTTGTTTTGGTGATTCATTCTATAGTTTTTTTTGGATTCTAATTCATTTAATTCTGATTTAATTTTGATTATTTCTTTCCATCTACTGGATTGGGGTATATCTTGCTGCTCTTTTTCAGGGAGGTTTAGATGTGTCATTAAACTGTTAGTTTCAGATCTCTCCAACTTGTTGATGTAGGAGCTCAGAGCTATAAACTTGCCTCTGAGTACTGCCTTTGCTGTGTCCCAGAGGAGCTGGTAATTTGTGTGTTCATTTTTGTTGAATAGCATGAACATTTGAATTTCCTTTCTGATCTCTTCCATGAGCCACTCATGATTCAGCAGTATGTTGTTCAGCCTCCATGTGATGCCGGACTTTCTTTGGTGGATTTTGGTGTTGAATTCTAATTTTATTTCCTTGTGGTCAGAGAGGATGCAAAGTATAAGTTCAATGATTCTGAATTTAGACAAGTTTGCTTTGTGGCCTAAAATGTGGTCTATTTTAGAAAACATTCCATGTGCTGCTGAGAAAAACATGTATTCTGATGCTGATGGGTGAAATGTTCGGTAGATGTCTGTTAAGTCTAGTTGATCTATGCAGCTGTTTAGATCTGCGGTTTCTCTGTTGAGTTTTTGCCGAGTTGATCTATCTAGTGGGGAGAGTGGTGTGTTAAAATCCCCAACAATTATTGTCTTTGGATTTATATGGGATTTGAGGGATAGTAGTGTTTCTTTGATAAATTTGGGTGCTCCATTGTTTGGCAAATAGATATTTAGAATTGTAATATCCTCCTGAAGGAGAGATCCTTTAATTAGTATGTAGCGACCTTCTTTATCTCTTCTCACAAATTTTAATTTGAAGTCTATTTTATCTGATATTAGGATTGCAACTCCCGCCTGTTTATGAGGGCCGTTTGCTTGGTAGATTTTGTTCCAGCCTTTAACATTGAAAATGTGTTTGTTTTTACAGTCAAGATGTGACTCCTGAAGGCAGCAGATAGAAGGGTCTTGTTTTTTTAATCCAAATCGACAGTCTATATCACTTAATTGGAGAATTCAGTCCATTAACGTTAAGAGATAAGACTGAGAGGTATTTCGGAGTTTCTGCCATGTTATCTACCTTCTTGGCGGCTGCGAAAACTGGGTTCTTCCTATGGTTATTGGATTCTGAGTTTGGGTGCAGTTTCTTGGCCTTTATTGTGGTCTTGTTGGTTTTCTATGTGTAGGACATCTTTAAGAATCTTTTGTAGGGCTGGTTTGGTGGAGATGTATTGTTTCAATTTTTCTTTGCTATGGAAGGTTTTTCTTTGACCATCAGTTATGAAGGAGAGTTTAGCTGGGTACAGTATTCTTGGTTGATAGTTGTTTGTTTTCAGGGCATGGCATACGTCATTCCAGGCTCTTCTTGCTTTGATTGTCTCTGCTGAGAAATCTGAGGTGATTCTTATTGGTTTCCCTTTATAGGTGATTAACCTTTTCTCCTTGACAGCTTTAAGGATCTTTTCCTTGGTCTGAGTTGATCCTGTGTGGATTGTAATGTGACGGTGGTATGTCCTATTCTGTTCTAGTCTATTTGGGGTTCTAAAAGTTTCTTGTATCTGAATAGGCCTATCTTTTTGTATGTTTGGGAAGTTCTCTGCTAGGATCCTGTTACACCCATTATCCTTAGATTAGGCCTTCTGATGGTGTCTTCCAGGTGTTGGATAGATCTATCATATTTCTTGGACTTGTCTTGGATGGTTCTAAGTTCTTTCTCTATAATATCTAGGCTGTCTTCAATCCCTGAGTTTCAATCTTTAGAATGGTCTAACCTGCTAACAAGACTTTCTACTTTGTTTTTTTTTATTTTTTTATCTCTTTTCCTTCTAATTGGTCAGCTTTGATGGCTTCAAGTTCTTTGTTGAAACTCTGTGTTAGGTCTTGTATGAATTTCTTTACTTCCTTAATTTGGTGTTCAGTGTTTGTTCTCAAATCACTTAGTTGATTGGTTATGGTTTCTTTGGACTACCATTACTTCTGTTGGGTTCCATTCAGCAATCCCTTTGTGTTCTCCCTGATTTCCTTCAACTCTTTGTTAATGGATTCCATGAATGCCTTTAGTGATCTTTGTGTATTCTCTACCTGGTCTCTCAATTCCTGTATTACTCTTTGATTAGCTTCCTCCCGTTCGTGGATTCCTGTAGTTCTCTTTCCTCCCATTTGTGGGATTCCTGCAGTTCTCTTTGGGTGTTCTCAGCCTGCTCACGCCATTCCTCCCTTTCTCTTTGAGTATTCTCAAGTTGTTCACGCAAATCCTGTATCAGTTTTTGAGTAGCTTCCTCATGCTCATGATATTTCTGTATAAGCTTTTGGGATGCCTCCTCTCTCTCCCTTTCACGCTCATACAGAGTCTTTTGTAAGTTGTCAAACTTCTCATTTATCATGTTTGCCAGCAGTGTTTGTAGAGCTATTTTGGAACCCTCCTCTGGATTATTCATTATCTGTTCTGACCCCTGATTATCAAGATTGGGAATTGAGATATCCGGATTTGCCATTTTCTTGTGTTTTTCTGGCTTACTCTGCCCATTTGAGATGAAAATAGCACCAGTTTTTTGCTAGAACACTATCTTAAGGCAACCATCAATCAAAGTTTGCATTTGTACAGTCAATAGTCTACAGATACACTCTAGTTCAACAGATACATCTATTCAACATCAAACAACTATATGTTAATGGGCTTCGAACCGCAGAGATGAATTTGGAAAACCAGAAATTATTAGGGTTAGGGAGAAATGTGTGTAGAAAATAGGAATAGATTGGTGTGGGGAGGCACAGGGAGAGTTAACTATGTCCTAATCCTAATGCAGGAAATAGGTTGGGTAGGATGCAAGTAGAGAGAGAGAAAAAAAGAAGAAAGGGAAATGAAAAGAGACCAGAAAAAAATAGAAACATAAAAATTAATATTATTATGGAGATTAAAAGACCATCTATTTAGAGAGGAATGTGAGTATATTAAGAGAAGGGAAGGGACCTAGAGGAGAAGTGAAAAACTTAAAAAAAATGCCTAAAATATTATATAGGTATAAAGAGGTAGTACTGCTATTAAGGAATTTAAGTCTCAGAGATTTTGAATTGAGTAATAAATTTGTGGATTAAGTGTGTACACAATGGGGGATAGGGTGTACTAGTTAACTACGGGTTTATCTGAGGATGTGCAGGACAAGAGTTAAGTCACATAAAGAAGATCAAAAGAGAGGAAAAGGTGAGAATGATAAGGAAGGGAGAAAAAAGATCAGAAGTTCAGTAGAGCTAGACGAAAAACAAAAGGATAGTTAAGAAAGAAATAAAGAGAAAGAAGACAAGAAAAGAAAGGAAAACGCACATTCACGTCTTCCTAAAATAAAAATTATAAGAGGAAAAAAAAGTTACTGGAAAACAATTATTTTTTCAAAAAAGGCAAAAATTAAGGATTAATAAAATTTTTAGAAATGGAAAAAAAAATTTTATATATACAAGGTACCAAAAAAAAAAAAAGAAAAAAAGAAGAAAAAAGAAAAGAAGAAGAAGAAAAAAAAGTTCTTTGATTTTTTTTTTTATTTTTTTGGGAGGGGTGGGAAGAATCCTGTATCTCCCTTTTGTCTGTAACCAGCCTCTTGTTGGAGTCTCTGGTCAGCTTGAGGTCCTGTGGCTTGATTGATTTCTTAAGTCAGTTTGTTCAAACAGGCAGAAAAATGCTTTGCTTTACCCAAGATTTTGAGATCCCCCTCCCAGGTTAGTTTTCTGGGAGGGTGATCTGCTTTGAGAATCACAAAAGAGGGGGATGCAGTGGTGAGGCTAGGTTCTGGGTAGAGTTGAGGCCTTTCATCAATCAGTAGCTTTTTCCTGGGGCTATTTTGTGAAAAAACTCACAGAGCCCAGCCTGGAGCCATTCTCAGGGTTTCGGTTTTTCAATTGATTGTTGAGGCTGCTAGTGGGAGGGGCAGCCTCTGGGTCTGGTTACCCAGTGAGGAAAGCCACTCCAATGGCTGGCGCATGAGCTGGGTGACTTTTCCCTGGATGGAGCTGAGTCTGTCAGGTCATTTTGCCGTTAAGTTTTTGTGACCTGCTAAATGACTCATTTTATTCCAAGGCCTGAGTTGGAGCTGGCAGCTTCTCCAAGCTTTGTTGGTATCCAAGATGGATACCTCCAGTGCTGGGGGGGAGGGGTGGACTTCCCTCCTCTGCTACCTGAGAAGGAGTGAGGACGTCGGGCTTGTACTCACGCCGAGTCTGGATCCTGGGTCGTCTCTGGTCTGCAAACAGCAGGATGAAGATGTCCGCTCCTTGTCGCTTCTTGCTGGTGTTGAGTAGAATCCGCTCGCCCGCTCTGTCTGGCTCCTTCGTCCCGGCTCTCTGTGTGAGGGCTCAGGTATGGCCCCGGCTGTGGTCTCCTGCGGGCTCCGCCGCGACCCTGCCGCCGCCGCCGCGGTGGCTGCTGGCAAGCGCTCAGATGTGTCTCTTTGCCTTGGCTTTCTCTCTCTTGTCTAACTCTCTGTCCTGTGATGGCACACTTGGTGTGATTCTCTGGCTTAGGACTGTTCACTGGAACTCTAAAACTGCTTTCTATGGGAGAGCTTGTTCAGATTTCAGCTTCCCTCTCCTCTCTATTCCATTTTTTGTCTAGTATTAAAATCAGAGTAAAATGCTCAGCAAGAAATGTAAAATAAGTTTAAGCAACATAGTTAAATACGAAATTATGTGTGGAGATAGACAATCATTAGACTGGTCTATTTATAAAAATTGCCCACCAACAGTGACAAAGAATAATAATTTTTATTTACTTTGATGCTAATTGAAGTTGTGATATCCTCTAATGTGGATTGAAGAGAAAGGAAAAGAAAAACATAAACCATGTCTCCAATTCGGACAGCACATAAATGACACTGGGTAGATGGAAAAATTGGCAACTGATGTAATATTGCTTGAACAGTTCACTGCATTCTTTTTGCTGACAACAAACCTAATTTAGTTGAAGACGTAACCTACAATATACCCCTTTTTTAATACCAAGGGGTTTGCTCTCATTACCTATATTTATTTATTCCTCATTGTAATTTATAGTTTAGAATTATATCCTGGAGAAAGTAATGATCAATATTTTGTTATACAAAATCATAATTATTCTCATGTGAAATGATGTCAACATTCTTTAAAGTCATGAAAGCAGATCATTGTCTGAAATGTGTTATTCCAAAGTTATATTGAAATGTAATTAGAAACAAAAATGGACTCAATAATTTCACACAATGATTCATGTAAAAGATATATAACAGCCAGAAGCCAGTGGCTAATGCCTGTAATTCTAGCTACTCTGGAGTCTGAGATCTGAGGATCATGGTTCAAAACCAGCTGCACAGGAAAGTCTGTGAGATTTTATCTCCAATTAAACACCAAAAAAAATCAGAAGTGGTTATGTGGCTCAAGAGGTAGAGTGCTCACCTTGAGCTGTGAAGCACAGAGACAGTGCCCAAGTCCAGAGTTCAAGATCCACAACCGACAAAATAAAAACAAGAAAAATAGAAAAAAGAAAAGATATATAGCATTTTTGGTATTTTTTCCTGAAAATATATAGCCTATTCAGAAATATCAGGCCTACAACCTTTTGTTTATAATATGCAACTCCTTCATCAAGAATAGAAAGTGTTACCAAATTTGAAAGTACCGAAGAAAATCTGAAATCTTACTACAATTTTGTACGCATAGATAGGAGGAGTTGCCATTTTGATGCCACTGTCCTAGCTATGTCTTTAATTCTTCCCATGCTTCGGTGAGGAATTGTAAGACGTGATATGTTTTCTGAAGATAATTTTCACCTAAAACACTAAGAGAAATTTGTACTTATTGAAGTTCAAATGTTGAAAATGGAACTATATTTCAATTTTCAGAAACTTTATATATATGTATATATATATGTATATGTATATATGTACATATATGTGAGTGTATGTATATGTATGTATATATATATATACATATACATATATATATATATATATATATATATATATATATATATATATATAGTGACAGCATACATTTCTGGCACCAAACAATTTTGAAATTCTTATATTGTGAATTTAGAAAAATCAATTTGATTATTTTGCCTATTGGCGAAAACAGCACTTTTCAGACTGTAATGACAAAAGATGTAATACCGAGTGGTTTGGACGGCAACAGTTCTTCTTTAGAAGGTTAGCCAGCTTCTCTGGTCTAATGTCAAAAGAACTGGATCCATTCTTACCGCAGGTAGAAATGCCACCCTCAATAAGGCATAACCATTACAGTTGTTACTTTTCACTACTTTAACATTTGCTTGGCAACTCAGTTGCCATCTCTGATGGCCCAACTGAAGCTCCATTGCATTTCATGAACTTAGAGAACTTTGCGATGCTTCTGCTTAGGGCAACTGAAAACACACTTGCACCCTTAAACTGGAAGACAGGGTCCTATTTCATATGAGTAGTATTTTCCATCTTGAACTCTTGACATAGTGTGATGAATCAATAGACAATTACCATGGGTAGACATTTTTACCTTTCAAACTGGATTTGAAAGGAATTATAGTTCTTGGACCTTCATCCTTCGGCCTATCCATCACTGTGTTTATAATGTCATAAATTTTCCATGCTTAAATTCATGCAAGCATAATTGATTCCTACATATTGCAGCTGTTCCAACAAGGAATTAATAGTAATTTTTAATTATACTCTTGCAGAATACTATCAGCATACACCAGCATTAAACTAAAGTCATTTAGGACAATTGCTCACTGAACATGGCAAGTCAATTTTTGAATAAGGATATCTTTTCCAATGGAAATATGAGTTACCAAATGACATCTCATCAATTTTATTTTTCTTGAGCTACAGAATTTCATGCATGGATTATGTCTTCATTCAGGAATAGTGTTAACCTAAACTAACAATCATTTTACTGTGAAGCCATATTAATGCATTCACATTCATGCAGGAAATGTCACTGTGTTACCTGCAAGTTGTGACAAAAGAATTACTCCTAACAAAACTCTCCTTTTCTCCAACCCACTCACAAAAAAATCACAAGATAATGAAACTATAAAATTTATAAACAAAGACAAATTAGCCAGATACTATGTTTGGTATAGAAAACTCCCTGTTTAGAGAGGGTATTCCTCTTTCTTCATTTGGAATGTGCCTTAATTACTTGTTCTCAGATTACAAATAGCACTCTAACCTTCAATCACTGTTATTTTTCAACATTTTCAATCAATTACAATATGGTTCTTTATATGTACTATTTCTGTTTCTAAACCCCATGTTTGAAACATTTTATGTCAAATATGGACATGTGACATTTTATCAGGAAAAATTTTTACAGGAGAATTTTTACACTAAAATAGATTATTCATAGTTAGATTTTACTAGCTTATTTAGCTATAATTTGCCTTTGCTCTTTCCTTGTCCTAATATAAATCACACTAACAACAAGTGTTGTTCCCATTGGTCAGTATCCATCATAAGTTTCTAGAGCTTCTAATTTTCTATTTAAGAACAAGAATGTATAAAGAAATGGTAATTCGTTTCATGTAGAGTAATTGTGGAGCAGGAGTAATCTACATTTGTTGGTTCTTTTTAATAGCAGAGCTTTGGAAACAATGTATATTACGCTTTCTCAACTTCACAGCATCAAAGCAAATTTACCACTAAAAGAAAGAATGAGTGATGGCTTTACTCTTCACTGCTCTTCACTATACAATTGGAATTCCTAGCCAAAATAATACAGCAAGGCAGAAATAGAAAGTGATTCCAAATAGGATATCCTTTAGACTCTAATCCCAAGTCCATTTGGCTATTCCAATGTTTTGGCAAAGTAACAGGGTTTAAAATGAACTCACAGAAATCAGCAGCATTTCTGTATGCCCACAATGAGAAAAATGAAGCTTAAGTCACAAAAACTACTTCTTCATTCTTCCAAATGAAAATATCTAGGTTTTCACATCAGCAAGGAAGTCAAGGATCTCCATGAGGAACACATTAATAATCTGAGAAAGGAAATTAAAGCAGACTTAATAATGTGGGAAAACATCACATGGTCCTGGATTTGGGAAATTGCCTAACACTGCTTCCAAATTCAAAGCAGTACCTATCCATATTCCTACAACTTTAATGAAATAGAAGTAATCCAAAAAGTCACATGGAAAAATAGATGAACCAAAGAACAATAAGCAACCTATTAACAGGAAAATCATTGCTGCACTCCAAACTGTATTATAAAACACACACACATATACACAAATAAACACACATACATATATACATATAGAGAGAAAGAGATTTATATACATAAATACACACACATAAAGTTGGTACTGTCACATGAATACACATGAAATAGCATTAAAAATATAGAAATGATCCCAGAGATCTACGGCCATCTAATTTTTGAAGAAGGAGCCAAAATCATCAGGCAGAAAGAGCTAAACTTGTGTCGAAAACTGAATGTAGATATCACCTTACACCAGAACCAAGTTGAAATTGTTCATAAGCCTAGAAGTAGGTTCAGCTATTATGAAACATTACAGTGTAAATAGATGATACCCTTTCACCCTGGATACTCAGGTTGAAACAAGTAAAAACACAGTGAATCAAAGATGGGCTGAATAAATGGGATTGCATGGAATCACAGAACTTCTGCATGGCAAAGGTATTAGAAGCAAAATAAATACAAAGCCCACAGTTTGCAAGAATATCTAGTGAAGATCTAGCTATAGAACAGACAAGGTCTTCATATCCAACTGTACCCAGAGATCACAAAATTGAATCACCTCAATAACAAATCCTCAAAGAAGCAACCCCCCATTTATTTATTTGGAGGCTAAAGTATCCAAAAGAGATTTCTTTGGGAAAGTAATAAGAATGGCCAATAGAAATGCAAATAACTCATTTACATAAAAAGATTTGTGTTTATCACCAGTATGAACTTCTATACATAAAATGTGATAGCAAAGAAATTAAATCCCCAACAAGAAATCCTCAAAGAAACAACTGCCCAATAAATAAGTAGGCTAAAGGCTTAAAGAGAAATTTCTCTGAAGAGGAAAGAAGGATGGCCAATAGACACATGAAGAAATGCTCAACCTCCCTAGCCATTCAAAGGAGGAGGCTGCAATGCTTGATAAGAAATGTACCCATTTTCCTGCCCATGTAATTGTAACCCCTCTGTACAGTGTGTTCACAAAAAAGATAAAATAAAATAAAAAAATAAAGATAAAAAAGTGAAAATCTAAAAATAAATAAAGAAATAAAAGAAATCAAAACAACACTGAGCCATCACCTACCCCAGTTAGAATGACTCAATTTTCTACTTGAGGCACCATATCTCCCAACCTCTTCCCTCATTTTATCTCATTTTGCCCTCTCATCCTCACAATCTACATAGTCCACCCTGTGACTAGTGATGTCCACAGCTACCTCAGTTTATGGACAACTCCAAAAGAGAACAAAAACCCCTCTTTGTTCCATTTTCCCCCTGAGTTCACTGGGAGAAATATTATTGGATGGTCCTCATGGCTAGGTATTTTATCTGGCTACCTAGTATTTCATGCAAAGTGGTCTTCGTGGAGCCATCTATCAGTAGGAACTGAGGCTCAGTTATAATTTTCTGGGTACTGAACTCAGAGGCCAAGTACCTGTAGGTACTACTCTTGGAGTCCCGGAAAGACCTTTGAGACATTAGGGACATGCAGGGGTCGTTCATCAAACCTTGCCATGCTAGCTTCTACTGCCAGTCTGCTCAGGCCCACCCATTCCTCAACCTGTCCAACCTCTGCTTGGCCATGTACACATCCAGGGTATAGCAGGGTGTAGCAGAAGCAGGCAGCAAAAAGCAACTGGATCCTCACCTGTGGGCAGGATTTAGAATATATCAGTGATAGAGTACATGACATAGATAGATAGTCATATATGATATAGATGCTTGTATTATATATAGCCACGTGCCACAGGTCACAAACATGTGTTTGATAATGCAATATAAGGTATACTATTTATATCATTTATGTGAAATAAAGTATGATATATCATTATATATGATAGTATATTATATATCCTATATAACACATATGACATAATGTATATATGTAATATATAATGTATATCATATATTAGAATATATCATCAATCACTTTGATTGATTCATATATTCAGTATTATATCTGAACACATAATATACACACTTGTATCAATTATATGTTATATATTTTATTTGTATTATGATATAATATATATTGTATATACATACCTCTATATATTATGTTATATGATGTGTATATATCCTATATATCCTAGTCATCACTCATATATCATATATATCATATACATCATATAATGATACATATTATAAATCCTATATCAAACATATTATATATGGGTATATGATACTTCATACAATATATGGTGTGTAGATTAAAAATTAGGAGACAATATTAATATTAAGCATAAAATTCAAAGCAAGTTGCATCAAATGGGACAAGTAATTGCTTTGTATACTTATAAAAATTCCAAATGAAATTAAAATGATTATCAGCCATCATATGCAAATAAATACACTGGAAAATTGGGTTGAACAAATATCTTACCAAATTTCAAGGACAATTATCAAAATAGTCTAGAAGATGTGTCACTATAGCAAATGGTCCTACAGCCTTAAAACAAGCTCATATTTCCTTGCTATTACTTTTTATGTATAAAAATTCACACTGGTGGTAAGCACAAATATTTTCATATACACTGGAGTTTTTTGCATTTCTATTATGGCAAGAGATGCTGCCTATTTCTTCATGCATCAATTGGCTGTTCTTATTCATTCACAGAGAAATCTCTTTTTGATACTTTAGTCCACATATAAATGGGGTGGTTGTTTCTTTGAGGATTTGCTATTGTGGTGATTCAATTTTGTGATCTCTGGGTACAGTTGGATATGAGGCCCTTTTCTATTCTATAGCTAGATTTTCATTAGATTATCTTCCAAAGTGTGGGTTTTGTAGTTATTTTGCTACTAAGACCTTTGCCATGCAGAAGTTCTGTGATTTCATGCAATCCCATTTATTCAGCCCATCTTTGATTCACTGTGTTTTTACTTACTAAGTTTCAACCTTGGTATCCAAGTTGATAGGATATCGTCTATTCCACACTGTAATATTTCATGATACTTCTAGGTTTTTGACCAATTTTGACTTGGTTCTAGTGTAAGGTGATATTTACAGATCTATGTTCAGTTTTCTACACAAGTATACCTCTTTCTCCCTGATGATTTTGGCTCCTTCATCAAGCATTAGATCAAACATTAGATGTGTATATATATATATATATATATATATATATATATATATATATATATACATACATATATATATATACATATATACATATATGTACATATATGCATACATATGTATATATCCACATATCCATATATATACATGCATGGTCATATATCTGCATATATATCTATATATCCATGTGTGTTTATTTGTGTGTATGTGTGTGTATGTGTTTTATAATACAGTTTGGAGTTCAATATGGATATTCTTGCAACAATGTTTTTCCTGTTAATTGGTTACTTCTGGTTTGTGTGGTTCTTCTATTTTTCCATATCACTTTTTGAATTACTTCTATTTCATTAAATAATGTTGTAGGGTTATGGATAGGTACTGCTTTGAATTTGGAAGTAGCTTTGGGCAGTTTCCCAAATTTCTTGATGTCAATTCTTGTAATCCAAGAGCATATGATGTTTCCCACATTATTAAATCTACTTTAATTTCCTTTCTCAGATCATTAAGGTGTTCCTCATAGAGGCCCTTGACTTCCTTGCTTAAGTGAAAACCTAGGTGTTTTCATTTGGAGGCTACTACAGAAGTTGATTTTGTGATTTAAGCTTCATTTTTCTCATTATGGGCATATTCTGAACCCATTTGCACCACTGGTTTGATTCCCCTTTTTAATTAGTTCTTCATGTCAGCTACACAGCAGTTTGTTGATAAGTTTTCCATCGATGCTCACACAATAAGTATGTCTATACACCGTTCAATGAAGAGTTCATCTGTTGTTTTTCAGATGAACAGCATGCTTGCCTCACACAGCTTTGTAGTGAACTTTCCCTTTCTGATGAATTAAAGTTTTTAAGGTGTATTATAGTGAATTGTCCTTTGAGGGAGTTAGAGAAATCATCTCTGAATCCTTGCTATGGGATTTATTTTGATGTGTTTTCCCAGTATCCCCTTATCTATCCTCTTCTGAATCTTGACTCTGACATGAAGTTCCCTATTTCATCTCTGCTCTCTGTCTTTCATCTCTCTCCTCTGTCTCTCTCTCTCTGTCTCTCTCTTGCTCTCTCTCGCTTTGAATCAATTCAGATTTGCTAAGGATCTATCAATTTTGTTAATTTTTTTCATACAATCTATTTTTTGTTTATTCAATCCTTATGGTTTTTAGGAGTATTGTTTTTTTAAATCTATTTTAAATCTAATTTCTTGTATTCAGTTACTAGCTTGATGTATTGATTTCCCTTTCCACATTGTAAATTTGCTTTGATGCTAAGTGAAGTTGAGAAAGGGTAATATACATTGTTTCCAAGGTCTACTATTAAAAAACCAGCAAATTGTGTTCACTTCCGCAGCACATATACTAAAATTGGAACAATACAGAGAAGATTAGCATGGCTCCTGCGCAAGGATGACACGAAAATTCGTGAAGCATTCCATATTTTTATAAAAGACCCCAAATAGCAAAACACTCCTCAACGGGAAGAACACTGCTGGAGGAATATCAATACCAAATTTCAAACTCTACTATAAAGCCATAGTAATCAAAGCAGCTTGGTATTGGCATAAGAACAGACCTCAAGACCAATGGAATAGAATGGAAAACCCAGAAATGAACCTATAGACCTATAGCCATCTAATCTTCCATAAGGAAGCTAAAACAATAGAATGGAACAAAGACAGCCTCTTCAGTAAATGGTGCTGGCAAAATTGGTTAACTACTTGTAGAAAACTAAAACTAGATCGTTATATATCACCCTGCACCAGAATCAACTCCAAATGGATCAAAGACCTTGAACTCAAAGCAGACACTCTGAAAACATTACAGGATGGAATAGGAGAAACCCTAGGTCTCCTTGGCTCAGGCCGCAATTTTCTGAATAGAGACCCGGAAACACAACAAATAAAAGAAAGCTTGGACAAATGGGATTGCATGAAGTTGCAGAGCTTCTGCAGGGCAAAGGACATAGCTAGAAATAGAAAGCCCAAGGATTGGGAGAAGATCTTCACTAGCCATACAACAGATGAGATAAGGTGATGTTAGGAAAATGAACCCCTAGACATGTATTTTAATGTTTTTTTTCTTTCATGCATTTGTTTTCTAATGCATTTATAAGATTATCTCTTTGTTGCTTTGTATGTCCCTCCCCCACAGTATAACCCCTGCTTTCACTATATTTGATGTCAGTATAACTTATGGAGGTGATGGGGAAAAACAAGTCGTTTAAGGATACAGGTGGACCTGTGGCAACAATGAGAAGTACAAGTTGTCATGTCGAAAATGAGCTTTACAACGTTGGAGCAATGGGTGGGGGCAAGAGGGAGGAGGATTGGGAGGGGGGGTGGGGGGGATGCTGGGAAGGGATGTGAAGGGTAAACAAAGGAGGAGGCTGCAATGCTCGATAAGAAATGTACGCATTATCCTGCCCATGTAATGAAACCCTTCTGTACAGTATGTTCACAAAAAAATTAAATTAAATTAAATTTAAAAAATCCAGCAAATTGCTACACAATTACTATACATGAAATGAATGACCATTTCTTTATAAATTCTTGTTCTTAAATAGAATATTAGAAGCTTCATAAACTTATGATGGATACTGAAGAATGAGAAAAAACAGGAGCAACACTTGTCAGTGTGACCTATTTTAGAGCAAGGAAAGAACAAAAACAAATTATAGTTAAATAAGCAAATAAAATACTACTATGAATAATTAATCTATTTTAGTGTTTGTTCATGTTAGAATTTCTCCTGTTTAATGTTACTGTCCTAGCTATGTCCCATGCTTTGGTGAGGAATTGTAAGAAATTATATATATATATATATATATATATATATATATATATATATGCACATATATATATGTTTTCTGTAGATAATTTTCAACTAAAACACTGAGGGAAATTTGTACTCATTGAAGTTCAAATGTTGACAATGGAACAATGGAACTATATTTGTATTTGCAGAAACATTATATATATTATATTTATTATGTATATATATATATTTATATTAATATATATATATATATATATATATATATATATATATATATATATATATAAAATTTCTTACAATTCCTCACCAAAGCATGGGACATAGCTAGGACAGTAACATCAAACAGACAAGTCCTCCTATCTATAAGTACATAATTGTAGTAAGATTTTCTTGGGTACTTTTAAATTTGGGAACACTTTCTATTCTTGAAGGAGTTGCACATTAGAAGCAAAAGTTTTTAGGCCTGATAGTTCTGATCTGGTTATATATTTTCACGAAAAAGTACCAAGAATGCTATATATCTTTTCTTTTTTTTGTCAGTTGTTGGGCTTGAACTATGGGCTTGGGCATTGTCCCTGTGCTTCTCAGCTCAAGGTGAGCGCTCTACCTCTTGAGCCACAGCACCACCTCTGGCTTTCTGGTGGTTAATTAGAGATAAAAATCTCACAGACTTACCTTCAGGGCTGACTTTGAGCCATGATCCTCAGATCTCAGATTCCTGAGTAGCTAGGATTACAGGCATGAGCCACTGAAACCTGGCTGCTATATATCTTTTACATAAATCATTGTGTGAAATTATTGTCTATTTTTGTTTCTTATTACATTTCAATATGACTTTCGAATAAGACATCTCAGACAATGGTCTTCTGCTTTCATGACTCTAAAGAATGTTGACGTCATTTCACATGAGAATTATTGTGACTTAATACAACAAAATATAGATCATTACTTTCTCCAGGATATAAATTCAAAAAATAAATTAAAATGAGCAATAATATGATATATAGGTAATGAGAGCAAACCCTTTGGTATTCCTAACAAAATGAGTATTTTGTAGGTTACATCTTCAACTAAATTAGGTTTATTGTTGGCAAGAAAAATGACATATGTGCAGTGTGAAATATTTAAGCAATGTTATATGGTTTGCCAATTTCTCCACCCAGCCAGTGTCATTTATGTGCTGCCAGAATTGCAGACATAGTTTGTGCATGTTTTTTCCTTTCTGTTCCACCCACATTAGAGAATATTACAACTTCTGTTAGCATTCAGAGTAGATAAAACTTTATTATTCTTTGTCACTGTTGTTTCACAATTTTCATAAAAAGACCAGTCTAATGATTGTCTCTATCTCCACACATACTTTTGTACTTAAACTGTCTCATTTAAACTTATTTTATATTTCTTGCTGTGAGAAATTCTACTAACACACTGAACAACTTCCTTTGGTTTTAATACTAAACAAAAAATGGAATAGAATAAAGGAGTGTTATATAGGCATAAACAATGAATACACAGAAGAAAGATGTAATATCCCTTTGGAAAATTGTGCAAAATAGAGAAGATTCCAACAAGGCACATGTCTACTATTACTGGAGGAGTTGTCATGAAATTACATAAAAGAATAGTACAAAGACATTAAACCTTGCCAGGTAGTTCATGCTTTTATTATGTTTCAGTTGACAGAAGCACAAGTTGATCTAAGAGCCCTGAGTTCATGAACTGGGAATGAGCATTGTTTACTCTATTACAGTAACAAAAACCAATCTCAAGGGAGACAGTCTAAAAGGTGACAATAGTTTGTAAAAAAACAAAAACAAAAACCAACCAGTGGGAATGTGTTCTACCTTCTTATGGAAGGGATGCTGTGTTAGGTTACTGAATCTGATTTACTTTAGAAGTTATCAACCAAAATATACCATTTTTCCACCTTCCTAACACTATTCCTGTAGGTCGTCTCTTGCATGTTTCTAGATTATCCAATAATGAACAGATATCCTTCTATTTCTACATTCCCATGTTTGTTTAAATGGTATTGTCTCAGTATTGCAGCTTTTGTCCTATGTGCACCAGCATCAGAATGCTTCTGTTCCTATCAGGTTAGAAAAGTGCCTTATCAAACCAGTATAAATACAAAAGTTACTGATATTCTTTATAGTTTTGAAATAAAGAAGATATTCATATTTCTTCTTTTGTGTGATTCAGAATACTTCACATGTATATTAGGAAGTTTGCTACCATTTAAAACAGAGTTCTATGAACAATTTTGTGTGTCATTATTCCCAAAGTTCCCTTTCCCCTCATTTAAGAATCTTCATTAAAATATTCTTGTGTAAAATTTTCTAGCTAGTGGGTGGTGGATCACTACTCTAATCCTAGCTACTCAGGAGGCTCTGACTTGTGGATGGTAAATCAAAACCACATCAGTCATCAATTTTCCCATGTATACCTGTTTGTTATTCATTGTATTCAATTGACCTGTAGTGATGTTTCCATTCTCATCTGAGTTTATTTGGGTGTGTTCTCTTTTTCCTCATACAATTTGCTAAGGGTCTGTCAATTTTATTAATTTTTTTCGAAGAGCCAGCTCTTTGTTAATTCTTTATATAGTTTTTTAAAACTTAATTCATTTACTTCTGACTTAATTTTAATTATTTGTTTCCATCTAATGGAAACTAACTAAATGGTTAATTTCATATCTCTTCAATTTGTTAATGTAGGAACCCAGAGTTATAAACTTGCCTCTGAGTACTGCCTTTGCTGTGTCTCAGAGGAACTGATAGTTTGTGTGTTCATTTGTGTGAAATAACGTGAAGATTTGAATTTCCTTTCTAAACTCTGCCATGATCCACTAGTGGTTCAACAGTGTGTTGTTCAGCCTCTTTGTGTTACAGTATTTCCTTTAGTGGCTTTTGGTGTTGAATTCTAATTTTATTCCCATGTGGTCTGAGAACACACAGGACATAATTTCAATGTTTCTGAATTTGGACACATTTTCTTTGTGGTCTAGAATGTGGTCCATTTAGAAGAATGTTCCATGTGCTGCTGAGAAGAAGGTGTATAATCTTATGCTTCTAGGTGAAATATTTGGTCAATATCTGTTAAGTGTAGTTGATCTATGCAGATGTCAAGAGCTGAGTTTTCTCTGCTGTATTTTTTCTGAGTTCAGCTATCTAGCAGGGATAGTGGTGTGTTAAAGTCCCCAATTATTGTTTTAGGATCTATATGTGATTTGAAGGAAAGTAGTGTGTCTTGGATACTTTGGATGCTCAGTTATTTGGTGAGTAGATATTTGGAATCATAGTATCCTGCTGAAGGAGAGATCCCTTAATTAATTTGTAGTGCCCTTCTTTATCTCTTCTCAATGATTTTAGTTTGAAGTCTATTTTATCTGATATTAGAATTGCAACTCCTTCCTGTTTATGGAGGTTATTTGCTTGGTAGATTTTATTCAAGCCTTTCTCTTTCAGAATATGTTTATTTTCATGGGCAAGGTGTGTCTCTTGAAGACAGCAGATAGAAGGATCTTGCTTTTTGATCCAAGTGGACAATTTATGTCACTTAATTAGAGCTAAGTCTATTAATACTGAGAGTTAGGACTGAGAATTGTCTGTCCCTACCTTTTCATCCATTTTTTTTTGGGGGGGGGAAGCTGCTCCTTGGCTGTTCTTGTTGTGATTATGTAGCTCTCTGTGGATTCATTGCCTGTATTCTGTTCCTCTTGGTTTTCTATAAGTAGAACATCTTTAAGATTTTTGGGGGGTCTGGTCATGGGGCGCTGTCCCTCAGCTTTTCAGCACAAGGCTACCATTCTACCACTTGAGCCACAGCGCCACTTCCGGCTTTTTTCTTTTTTGTTTATGTGGTGCTGAGGAATAAAACCCAGGGCCTCAAGCATTCAAGGCACGCACTCTACCACTGAGCCACCTTCCCAGCCCCTTTAAGATTTTTTGAAGAGCTGGGATGGTAGTAATATATTGCTTTAGATTTTCCTTGCTGTGGAAGGTTTTCATTTGTTCTGCTATAAATGAGAGTTTAGCTGGGTAGGTTATTCTTAGTTGGTTGTAATTTGACTTGAGGGCATGGCATACCTCTTTCCTGGCCTTCCTTGCTTTTATGGTGTTTGCTGAGATAGCTGAGGTGATTCTGATTAGGTTACCTTTATATGTGGTTGTTTTCTTCCCCCTGGCAGCTTTAAGAATTATCTTCTTGAGGGGGTTCCGGGAAGATGGCGGAGGAGAAGCTGGAATCTGAACAAGCTCTCGCATAGAAAGCAGTTTTAGGGTTCCAGTGAACAGTCCTAAGCCAGAGAATCACACCAAGTGTGCCATCACAGGACAGAGAGTTAGACAAGAGAGGGAAAGCCAAGGCAAGAAGACACATCTGAGTGCTTGCCAGCACCCACCGCGGTGGTGGCGGCAGGGTTGCAGCGGAGACCGCAGCCGGGGCCATACCTAAGTGCTCACACAGAGAGTCCGGGACGAAGGAGCCAGACACAGTGCCAGACACAACACCAGCAAGAACCGACAAGGAGCGGACATCTTCATCCTGCAGTTTACAGACCAGAGACGACCCAGGATCCAAGACTCGGTGTGAGTAGAAGCCTGACATCCTCACTCCTTCTCAGGGAGCAGAGGAGGGAAGGCCACCCCTCCCCCCCAGCACCGGTGATCTCCATCTTGGATACTGACAAAGCTTGGAGGAGCTGCTAGCTCCAACTCAGGCCTTGGAATAAAATGAGTCATTTAGCAGGTCACAAGAACTTAATGGCGAAGTGACCTGACAGACTCAGCTCCATCCAGGGAAAAGTCACCCAGCTCAGGCACCAGCCATTGGAGTGGCTTTCCTCACTGGGTAACCAGACCCAGAGGCTGCCCCTCCCTCTAGCAGCCACCACAATCAATTGAAAAACCGAAACCCTGAGAATGGCTCCAGGCTGGGCTCTGTGAGTTTTTTTCACAAAATAGCCCCAGGAAAAAGCTACTGATGGATGACAGGCCTCAACTCTACTGAGAACCTAGCCTCACCACTTCATCCCCCTCTTTTGTGATTCTCAAAGCAGATCACCCTCCCAGTAAACTAACCTGGGAGGGGGAGCTCAAAATCTTGGGTAAAGCAGAGAATTTTTCTGCCTGTTAGAACAAACTGACTTAAGAAACTAATCAAGCCACAGGACCTCAAGCTGACCAGAGACTCCAACAAGAGGCTGGTTACAGACAAAAGGGAGATACAGGATTCTTCCCACCCCTCCCAAAAAAATAAAAAAAAATCAAAGAACTTTTTTTTTTTTTCTTCTTCTTCTTTTCTTTTTTTTTTTTTTTGGTACCTTATATATATAAATTTTTTTTTCCTTTTCTAACAATTTTATTAATCTTTAATTTTTGCCTTTTTTGAAAAAATAATTGTTTTCCAGTAACTTTTTTTTCCTCTTATAATTTTTATTTTAGGAATAAGTGAATGTGCGATTTCCTTTCTTTTCTTGTCTTCTTTCTCTTTTTCTTTCTTTCTTAACTTTTTGTTTTTCGTCTAGCTCTACTGAACTTCTGATCTTTTTTCTCCCTTTCTTATCCTTTTCACCTTTTCCTCTCTTTTGATCTTCTTTATGTGACTTAACTCTTGTCCTGCACATCCTCAGATAAACCCGTAGTTAACTAGTACACCCTATCCCCCATTGTGTACACACTTAATCCACAAATTTATTACTCAATTCAAAACCTCTGAGATTTAAATTCCTTAATAGCAGTACTACCTCTTTATACCTATATAATATTTTAGGCATTTTTTTAAGTTTTTCACTTCTCCTCTAGGTCCCTTCCCTTCTCTTAATATACTCACATTCCTCTCTAAATAGATGGTCTTTTAATCTCCATAATAATATTAATTTTTACGTTTATTTTTTTCTGGTCTCTTTTCATTTCCCTTTCCCTTTCTTCTTTTTCTCTCTCTACTTGCATCCTACCCAACCTATTTCCTGCATTGGGATTAGGACATAGTTAACTCTCCCTGTGCCTCCCCACACCAATCTATTCCTATTTTCTACCCACATCTCTCCCTAACCCTAATAATTTCTGGTTTTCCAAATTCTTCTCTGAGGTTCGAAGCCCATTAACATATAGTTGTTTGATGTTGAATAGATGTATCTGTTGAACTAGATTGTATCTGTAGACTATTGACTGTACAAATGCAAACTTTGATTGATGGTTGCCTTAAGATAGTGTTCTAGCAAAAAACTGGTGCTATTTTCATCTCAAATGGGCAGAGTAAGCTGGAAAACCACAAGATAAATGGCAAATCCGGATATCTCAATTCCCAATCTTGATAATCAGGGGACAGAACAGATAATGAATAATCCAGAGGAGAGTTCCCAAATAGCTCTACACACACTGCTGGCAAACATGATAAATGAGAAGTTTGACAACTTACAAAGGACTCTGCATGAGCGTGAAAGGGAGAGAGAGGAGGCATCCCAAAAGCTTATACAGGAATATCATAAGCGTGAGGAAGCTACTCAAAAACTGATACAGGATTTGCCTGAACTACTTGAGAATACTCAAAGAGAAAGGGAGGAATGGCGTGAGCAGGCTGAGAACACTCAAACAGAACTGCAGGAATCCCACGAATGGGAGGAGAGAGAACTACAGGAATCCCACGAACGGGAGGAAGCTAATCAAAGAGTAATACAGGAATTGAGAGACCAGGTAGAGAATACACAAAGATCACTAAAGGCATTCATGGAATCCATTAACAAAGAGCTGAAGGAAGTCAGGGAGACCACAAAGGGAATGCTGAATGGAACCCAACAGAAGGAATGGGAGTCCAAAGAAACCATAACCAATCAACTAAGTGATTTGAGAACAAACACTGAACACCAAATTAAGGAAGTAAAGAAATTCATACAAGACCTAAAACAGAGCTTCAACAAAGAACTTGAAGCCATTAAAGCTGACCAATTGAAAGGAAAAGAGATTAAAAAAAAGTAGAGAGTCTTGACAGCAGGTTAGACCATGCAGAAGATCGAATCTCAGGGATTGAAGACAGCCTAGATATTATAGAGAAAGAACATACAACCATCCAAGGCAAGTCCAAGAAATATGATAGATCTATCCAACACCTGGAAGACACCATCAGAAGGACTAATCTAAGGACAATGGGTGTAGAGGAACACCTAGAAACAGAAGTTAATGGTCTATGAAATTTGTTAAACAGGATCCTAGCAGAGAACTTCCCAAACATACAAAAAGATAGGCCTATTCAGATACTAGAAACTTTTAGAACTCCAAATAGACCAGACCAGAATAGGACATACCACCATCACATTATAATCCACACAGGATCAACTCAGACCAAACAAAAGATCCTTACAGCTGTCAAGGAGAAAAGGGTAATCACCTATAAAGGGAAACCAATTAGAATCACCTCAGATTTCTCAGCAGAGACAATCAAAGCAAGAAGAGCCTGGAATGATGTATGCCATGCCCTAAAAACAAACAATTATCAACCAAGAATACTGTACCCAGCTAAACTCTCCTTCATAACTGAAGGCCAAATAAAAACCTTCCATAGCAAAGAAAAACTGAAACAATACAATCTCCACCAAACCAGCCCTACAAAAGATTCTTAAAGATGTCCTACACATAGAAAACCAACAAGACCACAATAAAGGCCAAGAAACTGCACCCAAACTCAGAATTCAATAACCATAGGAAGAACCCAGTTTTCGCAGCCCCCAAGAAGGTAGATAACATGGCAGGAACTCCCAAATACCTCTCAGTCCTATCTCTTAACGTTAACGGAATGAACTCTCCAATTAAGCGACATAGACTTTGTAGTTGGATTAAAAAACAAGACCCTTCTATCTGCTGCCTTCAGGAGTCACATCTTGCCCATAAAAACAAACACATTTTCAATTTTAAAGGCTGCAACAAAATCTACCAAGCAAAGAGCCCCCATAAACAGGCGGGAGTTGTAATCTTAATATCAGATAAAATAGACTTCAAATTAAAATTTGTGAGAAGAGATAAAGAAGGTCGCTACATACTAATTAAAGGATCTCTCCTTCAGGTGGATGTTATAATTCTAAATATCTATTCGCCAAACAATGGAGCACCCAAATTTATCCAAGAAACACTACTTTCCCTCAAATCCCATATAGATCCAAAGACATTAATCGTTGGGGATTTTAACACACCACTCTCCCCACTAGATAGATCAACTCGGCAAAAACTCAACAGAGAAACCGCAGATCTAAACAGCTGCATAGATCAACTAGACTTAACAGACATCTACTGAACATTTCACCCATCAGCATCAGAATACACGTTTTTCTCAGCACCACATGGAATGTTTTCTAAAATAGACCACATTTTAGGCTACAAAGCAAACTTGTCTAAATTCAGAAACATTGAAGTTATACCTTGCATCCTCTCTGACCAAAAGGTAATAAAATTAGAATTCAACACCAAAATCCACCAAAGAAAGTCCGGCATCACATGGAGGCTGAACAACATACTGCTGAATCATGAGTGGCTCATGGAAGAGATCAGAAAGGAAATTCAAATGTTCATGCTATTCAACAAAAATGAACACACATTACCAGCTCCTCTGGGATACAGCAAAGGCAGTACTCAGAGGCAAGTTTATAGCTCTGAGCTCCTACATCAACAAATAGGAGAGATCTGAAACTAACCATTTAGTGTCACATCGAAACCTCCCTGAAAAAGAGCAGCAAGATAAAGCGCAATCCAGTAGATGGAAAGAAATAATCAAAATTAAATCAGAATTAAATGAATTAGAATCCAAAAGAACTATAGAAAGAATCAACAAAACAAAGAGTTGGTTCTTCGAAAAACTTAACAGAATGGACAAACCCTTAGCAAACCTTATCAGAAAAAGGAGAGAACACACCCAAATTAATAAACTCAGAGATGAGAATGGAAACATCACCACGGAAACAACCAAGATTCAGAACATTATAAGGGAATACTTCTCAAAACTTTATGCTAATAAGTTTGAGAACTTGACAGAAATGGACCTTTTCCTAGCAAATATTGACATGCCAAAACTAAACCAAGATGAGTTAAACCAGCTTAACAGGCCCATATCAAGCACTGAAATAGAAACAGCAATAAGAGACCTACCAGCTTGCAGGTTTTACAGTGGAATTTCACAGGGACTTCAAAGCAGAGCTCACGCCAATACTCCTCCAAGTCTTCAATGAAATTGAAAGAGAAAGATCACTACCAAACACATACTATGAAGCCATCATAACCCTCATCCCAAAACCAGGCAGGGAATCATCAAAGAAAGAGAACTATAGACCCATTTCTTTGATGAATATTGATGCAAAACTTCTCAACAAAATTTTGGCCAATCGACTTCAACAATTCATCCAAAAAATCATACACCACGATCAAACAAGATTCATTTTAGGGATGCAAAGCTGGTTCAATATACGCAAATCAAATAATATTATTCATCACATCAACAGGAGCAAGAATAAGAACCACATGGTTATCTCAATAGATGCAGAAAAAGCATTCGACAACATCCAACACCCCTTCATGATGAAGGTTTTGGAAAAATTAGGAATCCATGGAACATTCCTCCATACAATATATGCTGTATATGAAAAACCTACAGCCAGCATTATACTTAATGGTGAAAAACTAAAGCCATTTCCTCTTAACTCAGGAACAAGACAAGGATGCCCACTCTCTCCACTTCTCTTCAATCTAGTATTAGAATTCCTAGCTACAGCAATAAGACAAGATGCCGACATAAAGGGGATCCAAATAGGGAAAGAAGAAATAAAACTCTCCCTCTTTGCAGATGATATGATCTTGTATTTAAAGAATACCATAGACTCCACTCCCAAATTACTCAAGCTGATAAAAAACTTTGGCAAAGTAGCAGGTTATAAAATTAACCCCCCAAAATCAATGGCTTTTCTATATGCCAACAATGAGAAAAGTGTGGCTGAAATTAGGAAAGCAACTCCATTTGTAATAGCGCCACAAAAAATAAAATACCTAGGAATTAACTAAAGAAGTGAAGGACCTCTATGGTGTAAACGTTAAAATCTTGAAAAAGGAAATCAACACAGAACTAAAAAAATGGCAAAGCCTCCCATGCTCCTGGATTGGAAAGATTAACATCATGAAAATGGCAATACTTCCCAAGGCTATGTACAAATTCAACGCAATACCTATCAAAATTCCAACCTCATTCTTCAAGGAAATAGAAGAAACAATTCAAAAATTCATATGGAACAACAAAAGACCCCAAATAGCAAAAACGCTCCTCAACGGAAAGAACACTGCTGGAGGAATATCAATACCAAATTTCAAACTCTACTATAAAGCCATAGTAATCAAAACAGCTTGGTATTGGCATAAGAACAGACCTCAGGACCAATGGAATAGAATTGAAAACCCAGACATGAACCTACAGATCTATAGCCATCTAATCTTCGATAAGGGAGATAAAACAATAGAATGGAAGAAAGACAGCCTCTTCAGTAAATGGTGCTGGCAAAATTGGTTAACTACATGTAGAAAACTAAAGCTAGATCCTTATATATCACCCTGCACCAGAATCAACTCCAAATGGATCAAAGACCTTGAAGTCAAAGCAGACACTCTAAAAACATTACAGAATGGAATAGGAGAAACCCTAGGTCTCCTTGACTCAGGCCGCAATTTTCTGAATAGAGACCCGGAAACACAACAAATCAAAGAAAGGTTGGACAAATGGGATTGCATAAAGTTGCAGAGCTTCTGCAGGGAAAATGACATAGCTAGCGAGATCAATAGAAACCCCATGGATTGGGAGAAGATCTTTACTAGCCATACAATGGACAAGGGTCTCATATCTAAAATATACTTGGAACTCAAAAAATTAAACCCCCCAACAACAAATCCTCAAAGAAACAACTGCCCAATAAATAAGTGGTCTAAAGACTTAGAGAGAAACTTCTCTGAAGAAGAAAGAAGGATGGCCAATAGACACATGAAGAAATGCTCAACATCCCTAGCCATAAAAGAAATGCAAATCAAAACAACATTGAGATATCACCTCACCCCAGTTAGAATGGCAAAAATCAAGAACTCTAACAACAACAGATGCTGGAGGGGATGTGGACAGAAAGGAACCTTACTTCATTGTTGGTGGGAATGTAAACTTGTTCAACCACTTTGGAAAGCAGTATGGAGGTTCCTCAAAAGACTTCACATAGATCTCCCCTATGACCCAGGAATTCCACTTTGGGGCATTTACACAAATGTTTACAAACAAGACCACACTAAAGCTACCTGCACAACTATGTTTATTGCAGCATCATTTACCATAGCTAACATATGGATCCAACCCAGATGCCCCTTAGTAGATGACTGAATCAAGAAAATGTGGTATATATACACAATGGAATTCTATACCTCCATCAGAAAGAATGACATTGTCCCATTTGTTAGGAAATGGAAAATCTTGGAAAAAAATATATTAAGTGAAGTAAGCCAGGCCCAAAGAAACATAGGTCCCATGGTTTCCCTTATTTGCAATATCTAGTGTATGTATGAGTCAAGCGGAAAAGGTCAGATAATGTGATGTCAGGAAAATGAACCCTTAGATATGTATTTTAATGTTTTTTTCTTTCATGAATGTGTTTCTAATGCTTTTATAAGATTATCTCTTTGTTGCTTTGTATGTCTCTCCCCCACAGTATAAACCCTGCTTTCACTATATTTGATGTCAGTATAACTTTTGGAGGAGATGGGGAAAAACCAGTTGTTTAAGGATACAGGTGGACGTGTTGCAACAATAACTACAAGTTGTCATGTCCAAAATGAGCTTTACTACGTCCGTGGGGGGGGGTAAGGAGGGGAAGGAGAAGGATTGGTATTGGGGGGGAGGGGGAGGCTGGGAAGGGATGTGAAGGGTAAACAAAGGAGGAGGCTGCAATGCTTGGTAAGAAATGGACGCATTATCCTGCCCATGTAATTGTAACCCCTCTGTACAGTATGTTCACAAATAAAATAAAATTAAATTAAAAAAAAAGAATTATCTTCTTAGTGGCTATTGAGCTGGCAAAGATGTGGTGTTGGGATAACCTGTTTTGATCTGGTCTATTTGGGATTCTGAAAGCTTCTTGTATTGGGATGGGCTTTCCTTTTGTATATTTGGGAAGTTCTTTGTTAGAATTCTGCTGATTATATTTCATAATCATTGGCTTCCCTTTCCTGGCCCTCTTAAATACCTATTATTCTCAAATTAAGCTTTCTGAACATATCCTGTATTTGCTGCGATTATCTGTTATGCTTCTTAGTTTTGTTAGGAATATATATGTGTGCTCTTTATGGTTTCTCTATGGAGTCCACAAGGTCTTTTGCCTGTGATATTCTTTTTTCTGCCTCCTCAATTCTACCTTCAAGGCTTTTTAGTTTGCTGTTTATGTCCTTTCATTCTTGCTGGTCTTTCTTAACGGTGGCCAGCTCTTTATTAAGGTTTTTTTTTGTTTGTTTGTTTTTTAAGTCTTGAATAGATTGCCTTACCTCCTGGAGTTGGTTTCACACTTCTCTTTCCATCCCTTTATCTTGGTTTCTATTTTTTCATTAGATTCTTTCTCCTCTACTGGAGTTTCTTATCCTTTTATTTGTGGAAACCATGAAGTCATATATTAGCTTCTGGTTGGCCTTGTCACATTTTCTTATATGTCTATGTAGGGTGTCTAATTTTTCATTCAGCAGATTTACCAGCCATGCTTTTAAACTATCTTGAGCATTATGCTCTAGGTCATTCTGGGACTGCTCTGTAGCTTTTTTATTTGGAGATGGTGTTGGGGTTAGTTGATTGACAATGTTCCTAGGTTCTGCAGTTAGTTCTACCCACTTGGAGACAAGAACCACACCAGTATGACAATAGGACAGTCTTTTAGGACCAGAGCCAACCCAATGTCATATACATGTATAGATCTTAGGGTTTCCGAATTGTGGTTAGACGTTTCCCTATTTAGCTTTCTTTTTCTTTGCTTGGAGAGGGATGTTTTTGCTCCATGGTTGAGATTACATATAGTTGTAACTTTTGAGACAACCTGGGTTTGGCTGATATTCTGCCCCTTAGAGTTCACAGGCCCCTTGTACTCAGAACCAATTGTAAGTTGGGTCAGATATAAACCATTAGGGATCAATGGACTGGAGTAGATGGAGAAAAGAAGGGGTAGGATGGAGAGATATGAATTTAAGTTTAGAAGACAAATTGGGTATAATGATAGTCGAGGGGTAAGAACAGCTTAATGAGCATAATCATTAATTACTACATGCTTTTCCCATAGTCTTTCATTGTTCATACAAACCACTGTTATGCTTTTCTTTCTGAAAATATGGTTTATTTTTAGACAGTACTGCACATAAATACACTGAAAACAAATACATTTTATAAAGCTCTACCTTGTGAAAAAAAGTTGGAAAAGTGTAATTGAAATATAGTTCAGATGATGATCACCAGGTATGGTGATTTGGAAACAAGTGGTTTCTGATGATGTGCATATTTAGACGGCAGTATTTTTACCACTGAATAATATTAAATATTGGGTGTAATCTTTGCATAAAAATTTGAGCATGAAAAAAAAAATTTGAGCATGAGCACGCTTCTTAGGATTGATTCAACATTAATACTTAGATGAAATCCTGGAAAAAAGAGCCAGCAGTTCAACCTAAGAATTTTCTCTTCAAATTGAATTGTGTATAGACTGTAGAAATGACATGGAATCAATATAAGGAGAAACCTATCACATGACAGTAAAATGGAAATATGTGAGAGTATAAACAGATTGAGCATTTTTGCCCTTCCAGACAGTGACCAACACAAGCCAAGAAACATATCCTTTCTTAGAAATTTCTACATTTTTCTTTAAGTATTCATGGCAGGAAAATGGTGAGTAAAGCAATAATCAATGACTGCCTTTTGTAACTCGGTGTCAAGCTGATGTTCAGGCACAAAACAACTGGACAAGAGACAGAAAGTCAGTATTGTCATTGAGAATTATATGCATTCCTCAGTTTTAGCAGGACCATAATTTCTCAATCAACAATCAATGTATGGATGTTTACCTCACAAAAGTATGGTTTGTGGGAATCTATTTTAGGACACTGTTTCAGATATTCCCTGTCATTCCAACTCTACTATTGCCACAAATTGAAAGGCTCAATAAATCATTTTCCCTGCTAATAAATATGTGTGCATCTTTTGCAGGAATGTTCTTAGTACAAATTCCAAATTTTCATAAATGTTTAAATGTCATTGACTAGAATATAACTTCAGTGATATTTTGCCTGTTTCTTCAAATGGCATACTATCATATCAAGATAAAATTTTCCAAATGTATACAATATGCAGTGTTTGTAATTGTCACTAGCCTTAGACAACTTCTAAGAAGAAAACCAGTGGAAGGCTACACCTTCTGTACAAAGTGCTTAATTCTTTCAACCTAATGTCTAAATTTATCTCTGTTACTTGGAAAATGGGGTTAAGCAAAGTAACTTGTATGCAGAAGCCTACTGGAACACAACCCAAGACAAAACAAACAAACAAACACCACTGGCTTAGCAGAAGGAACTAGAATGAGGATCGTCTTGCAGGCTGGCCAACATAAGAAAGAATTCCATCTATACATCAAATGTATTGAATTTTAGTACAGTTGAAATAAATGGTAGTTCATTTAAGAACAACTTGGATGTTGTCTTATATGTTAACTAAATTGACAGAAGCACAAATTGTGCTTAAGACCTGAAATCATGATTTTTCAGATCTATTTGTCGTATCACAAGAATGATGAACATACCCACAAGGCTTCTGAGAAGCCTTTTGATAGGAACCATATCTATCTACTTCAGAGAGGGTTCCTGCTCTGCTTTAGTGTCTCTGATTAACTTCATGAGAAAGCAAGCACTTCCATCCATCTTTACTTTGTTTTTTTTTTTTTTTTTTTTTTTTTGTCGGTCATGGGGCTTGAACTCTGGGCCTGGGCGCTGTCCCTCAGCTCTTCAGCTCAAGGCGAGCGCTCTACCACTTGAGCTACAGCGCCACTTCCGGTTTTCTGGTGGTTTATTGGAGATAGGAGTCTCACAGTCTCTCCTGCCCGGGCTGGCTTTGAACCGCGATCCTCAGATCTCAGCCTCCTGAGTAGCTAGGATTACAGGCGTGAGCCACCAGCGCCCGGCTCCATCTTTACTTTGATCAATAGCTAAGTGACCATGCGACTGGTTTCACTCAGGAATGGTGTCATATTCTCCATTTGCAGACACATCATGAGCTTCTAAAACTTCTCTCCCATGTAGGTTTTGTTACAATTCTCTTAAACCACATTGTATTCTGCACATAGCAATATTGATATGTTTCAGTTCCTCAATTTGATATAACTAATTTCAAAGAGGAAGATATGTAAAACCACTTATCCTGTCATTATTATTGTAATACCAACTACTTCTTTTATTTCCAGTACTGTGTCCATATAAACTAGATACTTTAATGAAGGACCTTGCCCCTGAGTAATACAGAATTACAATAGCCATATTTAAGTTCTTCAAAAGTTTTTTAAGTATATACCCATAACCCTTTGGTTGTTGATTTTTGAATAAAATTACTTCGCATATATGAAAATAATGATAGACAATCTACCTAATACCAGAATAGTGACATATACTATGCACCATCTTTTCTATGTCAGTATACACTTTAATTCTGCTTTTCTAAGCTTTAAGTAATAACTGCGTATTTTTAGTAATACATCATTGAATTTCACAAATTCTGCATTAACAGTCTTTAGTTGAAAAGTTTACAATCATAAGGTATGTTCCAGGAAATTTGCAGGTAGTTTATATAATTGTTGATTATAAACACAGACAATCTCAAGCATTTCTCTATATATCCTATGTCTATATTTTATATTATATTCTAATATCTATATTTGCATAAATAAAATATATGATAAATAAATAAAACTACTACCTTGAAACTAGGCTCTACTGTTTAATGAATAAAAGAATCAAAATACTTTACTTTCCCAGAATTCAGAAAACAGAAATTTCCATTCTGGCAAACTTGAAATTAACTTCTATTCCCATCACATGTTTGTGGATGAAAGCAGTCATATGTTTAATGTCTTCTCCTCTGCTTCATCACTACTAGATATGGTACTACTGAAATTTACTACCTACTGAACCACAGCCCCAATCTAAAACTTTGACTCTCACATTCTCAATGCTTTGTGGTACATGTGGTAACTGTGGTACATTCATTTTTTTAATGGTACATATCTTCTCTAAGAAACAGTTTCCCAAATAATTTGTCCAGAATCAAAATGTATCTAGAAGAGTGGCAAATCCTCCTTCAGATAAGTATATATTTTCAATAGGTGTTTGGTGTTGGTAATAGGGTATTTGGAATTTATTAAAACCACATTAATTCAAACATCCTTAATTTAGAGAACCTTTTCAAATTCACTCTAAAGTTGTCACGATGCATCATCCTCTAATGGTTGTCTATAATGAAGAAACAAATGCCTGAAAATTATTTGCTGAGTTCAAAAGTTATACATTTCTTGCTGTAAGTGACCCTAATAGATGAATTTCAATTCACATGTGTCTAGCAACAAAGAAATTGAGAGATGAATAGTGGTTGCTTTAATTTGACTGAAAAAAAATCACAGCACTTAACGATGTCTGATTTTGAAGTGTTTAGTCAGGTTTTTTTCCTCAGAGAATTTTTCTTCTGACATTACTTGCTTACACTCACCTATCTGTCACAATGGAAGAAGGTACACATTTACACTTTTATTTTGAGAAATTATTTCAACTGGTCTAGTTCACCTTAATTTCTTTTGTCTTTGAATCACAAAAGTATATTGACAGGAGCAGAAGACCAGAGTAGATGGAATTTCTCCTGATGGAGTCTGAAATTTTAGACATACTGATCATTATAACATTGAAGTTTAAAATGCTAGATTGAAATGTAAGAAAACAAAATATGGGCCCTTTCAAAATTGAAATGTAAAAAAAGCAAGTAAATTAGGGACCCTCGATGGATTTTTACTCTCAGAAGAAGACACACAGTAATAGTTCCAATTGAATCCATATTTTTTTACCTAGAATGGTTTTTCCATAATATTAAAGAGTAAGAACTCTGATACTGACAGTATAACCGAAAGTAATTTCCACAGTAATACTCTTCGTCATATTTTGAATCTTCATTCTTTCAATAGTGAATGCTCAGGTAATGTATAATTTGTAAAGGAAATAGCAGCAAAGATTTGTATTTCCCCAATATATTGCTTTTACCTGGTGTCTGCTACTTTATCAGAGCAATGTGTGGATCCTGAGAGATTATTACAGTGTCCCTATGATAAAAATCACAGGATCAAGTCGTGCAAATCCCCACATCATCTTGTGAAATGCAAAGCTATAATATTTCATTTGAAAATATTGGTACTACATAAGTTCTTTAGTTAATAAATAAATTGGGGTATCATTTTACAGTAAGTTGTTGGAAATGTATGTGAATGATGTGAGACAATGTGTGGACAGAAATATCATGAACAGGTTTTTGTATTTCTTCTGAAATCTCAGCGGCATGTAACGGAAATTATGAGAGTGGAAGTCAAACTTGTTTATTTCTAGAGCTTTATCCAAATACAACATAGGCAAGATGCTTTGTGTTGAAAAATTATTTCATATTGTATGTGACTTATTTCACAAACATTTAATGTAGTTTCATTTCACTTATCATTACAAGTGTCCAAACTGTAAATTAATGACATTCTTAAACAGTAAGTAAATATGTTAAGACATCAAATGTAATATTATAAATCCTGGAATTCAGCTTGAATTATTTCCAGTTCAGGCCTTGGTCATAAACTGAGTACATACAGCGATTAATTGTGTCTCTTTTCTATATTTAGGGTATTGTTTACAAATTGCTTCTTAGTTTGATCAAAATGTTCATAATAATTTAATGAAAACAGAATTATGGATGGAAAATCAATTTTCTCCTAATTTAACACTGCTACAGTAAGTTCTAGAGCTGTAGGAAAGACACGATTTCTGCTTTAGTGTGTTTTAAAGAAGACAGATGTGATGACCCTCCATTTTGGATGTTTTCAAATATACTTTGCAATCACCCTTTGTACACATTCCAAAGTACATATAAGCAATCACTATTTGAGTAAACAGAGACAAAATTCTGAATATGTGTATGTTTCTGAAATTTAATAATTTCCTAGAGCCTAGCCCTGGTTATTCATGCATGAAATCATATCAATGCAGGAGTTTGAGATTTGAGTATCACTTTTTTTTTTCACTAGCAAGTACAGGAAAGTCATAGAGACTCTCATCCCCACTATCATTAGAAAAGGCAGAAGAGATGCTATGACTAAGCAACCAACCTACCAAATCACACACCAACCACCCAATCAACCTACCAATCCACCAACCTCCTGCCCACCTACAATCACCAAATCCACCAACCAACTAAACTAACAACCATCCAATCAACCCATCAATCCACTAACCACTCAATCAACCCACCAACCAACCAAACAACCCAACACCTGACCAACCAACCAACCAACCCATCTTTTTTCAGTGAGGTCAGATCTGTGCCAGTGGTCATTATGAACAGAATTGTTTCTGTGATGAGACCCAGAACTCTAAAATTCCTTTCCAGTGACTGCCAAGTATATCTTAAACTCTTTCCTCCATGCTATTTTCCCTCACTCCCTTTCCCCCAGGGCATCCTGAATCTGGCCCAGTTCTTCTTGCTATTCCTGGCCTTCCGTGGCTGGACAAACTGAAGTCTCAGATTGTAATCCACTTGGAGTCCATGGCCACATCTGAGTCAATGGCAGTGAAGGAGAAGAGTTATTGCCAAAACTGTCCCCTCCCATGATTCCTGCCTGGGGCGCTGGGTACATGTTGGACAAGGCACACTTTCTGGAGGAGATAACCAAAAAAATGCTGCCCACCAAGAGCATCTGTTTCCCATTCACTCTCCTTGTCATTTGTTTTAATTTTTTCCTCACTCCCTCACTTCAGAAGGTGTTCAGGGCTGGATCAAGCCTTGGATAGCTTTGAACTGGCCATGCAGAATAGCCTAGAGACCAACTTGAGACCTTTCATCCCTTAAATTCCCCACCACACACTTAGGGCTAGGATTAAAGGTATGTGCCAGGAATTAGGCCTGCCTGCTAAATGGTTCTATTGTGCCCTTCAGTATATTGTTATCATTTTTTATTTTACTAATATGATCATCCTTGTGGTTGTCATTATTTTTCACAATCCTGGGGCTGGAACGCAGGGCCTGAGCTTATTTATACTCAAGACCAGTGCTCAACCACTTGAGCCACAGCACCACTCCTGGTTTTGGGGGATTCACCTGAGATTATAGTCTCATTTCCTTTCCTGTCCCAAGCTGGCTTGGAACCACGATCCTCCTGATCTCAGCACTGACATGAACACACATGCACACACATGTTTGCACACTCACCAGCAGTCTCCTCTGCAGCATGAGCTGATGGCCAGAGCCACTGCCCTACACTAGCAAGGGCCAGGGACCCCTGGTTCTGGAAGGATCCAATGGTACAGTTGATAGTAGATAAAGCCTTACTCTTCTTCTGTGTCAGAGGCCATCTTTTGTGTCAGCCATCACCCTGACCCCTTCTCCTCCACTATCCAAACCCAGAATCAGAAGCCAGTGCCATGGACATCAGCATGGTCAGTGGAACTCAGGAGGGAAACTGAGTCAGCTCAGACACCTCAGCCCAGAGGGATATGTGAGGCAGGGAGCCACGGAGCTCTCTCCACAGTGTGCCATGTTCACAACTTCTCCCTCCTTCCTGTCTTCCTTCTTTCGTTCCCTTCTTCCTTTCACCTTTTTCTCCTTCCTCCATTCCTCCCCTCCTTCCTGTCTTTTCTTCCTTCCCTTCTTTTCATTCTTCCTTTCATTCTTCATTCTTTCCTTCTTCCCTTCCTTCCTTCTCACCTCCCTCCCTCCCCTCCCTTCCCTTCTTCCTTCTTGCCTTCCCTGTTTCCTTCCTTCATGCACCTCTTATCTTCCTTCTTTCTGTCCTTCCTTTTGTCCTTCCTTCCCTCCACCCTTCCTTCTCTTCTTCCCTCATTCCTTTCTTTCTTTCTTCCTTTCTTCCTCCCTCCATCACTATCTCCCTTCCTTCCTGCCTTCCCTGCTTCTTTGAACTCCTGGACTAGGCCTTGAACTCAAAACCTGGGGTTTGAACTCTGGCCTTGAACTGGTTACTTGGGCCTTGAACTGGGAGCTCCCTTGAACTGGAAGCTCATAGCCTAGGATTGAACCTCTGAGTTTGGACATTGAACTCTCAGATTGAGCCTGAGACTTGACTTCAAAGCCTGGTACTTGAACTGGGGCCCTGGATGTTGAACACAGGGCTTGTGACTTGAATTTACAGCCTGTACTGAAACTCTGCTCCTGGACCTTGACCTCACAGACTAGGTCTTGTCCTCAAAGCCTGGTTCTTAAACTGGAGCCCTGAGCCTTGACCTTGGGGTCTGGGATTTTACTCATGGCCTGGGAATTGAACTCTGGGCCTGATAATTGAACTTGGCCCTGGCCCTGGGTGGGTTGGGGAGATTGGAACTTCAATTTGGGTCCTAGTGTTTGAACTCATGCCCTGAGCCTTAAACTCATGCCCTGGGCCTTAATTTCATGGTCTGGGCCTTGAACTCAAAGAGTGGGATTTGAACTCTGGGCCTGGGCCTCCATGAACTGGTGGCTTGGGCCTTGGACTAGGGACCTGTGACTTGACCTTGTATCCTGGGCCTGAAACTCTGGGTTTGGGCTTGAGATTCCCAGACTGGGCTTTGAACTCACACCCTGGGACTTAAACCCACTGACTAGTATTTGAATTGGGGCCCTGGACCTTAAATTTGGGTCCTGGGACTTGAACTCACATCCTGGGTCTTTAACTGGGACCCTGGAACTTGAAGAAGGGGCCTGAGACTTGAACATTGAGCCCAGACCTTGAACTCAGAGCCTTGGCTTTGAACTCGGGCCTTGAACTTAAACTCAGGGCTTTAATTCCCACCCTGAGCCTTAAAATTAGGGCCTGAGACTTGAACTTTTGACCAGTCCCTTGAACCTGAGCCTTTAACTCAGTACCTGAGACTTGAATTTGCAGCACAAGTCTTGAACTCAGGGCTTGGGCCTGGAACTTTGGGTCTGGGACTTGAACTTATAGACTGGGCTTTGAACTCTTGGCCTGGATTTTGAACTCAGGACTTGGACCTTACCATTAAACACGAAACTTGAACTTAGGGCCTGAGCTATGATCTCAGGGCCTTGGACTTGAACTTACTACCTGGGCCTTGCACTGGGGTAGCTGGGCCTTGAACTGGGGGCCTGGGACTTGAACTCATAGTCTGGGTCTTGACTTCACAAGCACCTTACCTGGTACTTGTATTGGGGCCCTGGACCAGAACTCTGGGCCTGGGAATTGAAATCAAGGCCCGGGCCTTGAACTCAAGATCTGAGATTTGAACTCCGGTCCGGCCTGGGATTTTTATTCATGCCTGGGAGTTGAACCCTAGACCTGGGATGTGAACTCTTGGCCTGGAACTTGAACACATAGCTAGAGCATTTAACTCAAAGCCTGGGACTTGAACTCACAGAATGTGGGCCCTAGAACTTGAACTTGGGACCTGGCACATGAACTCACAACCCTGGTCTTGAATTGGGGTTGTGGGATTTGAACGCCATAGCCTGGGCCTGAAACTCCATGACTTGACATTGAACTCCCAGACTGGGCATTGATCTCCCAGCCTGGGCTTTGAAATCATAGCTTAGAACTTGAAATGGGGCTCTGGAACTTTAACTGGGGGAGAGAGGAACACACTGGGTTTTCAATCTGGGACCTGGGCCTTGAACTATTGGACTAGGCCTTAACTCATAGCCTGGGCTTTGGAGTCATGGTGTAGGGCTTAAACTCAAAAGCTGGTGTTTGAACTCTGGGCTTGGGCCTTAAACTTGTCCTGGGACTTGAACTCATGGCCTGGGCCTGAAATTCGGGTCCTGGGACTTGAACCAACAGCCTAGGCCTTAAACTGGGATCCTGGAACTTAAACTCAGGGTTTGGGAATTTTGAAATCAGGGCCTGGGCTTTGAACTTGGGGCCTGTGACTTGACCTCATGACCTGGGACTGGAAGTCATATCCTGGGCATTTATCTCAGGACCAAGGATTTAAACTGGGACTCTGGACCTTGGACTTAGGCCCCACTTCAAGTACCAGGTCTGAGTAAAAATTCCAGGCCTGGAGTTCTGGGAAGATGGTGGAGGAGAAACAAGCTGGAGGCTAAACAAGCTCTTGCATAGAAAGCAGTTTTAGTGTTCCAGTGAACACAGTCCAAAGCCAGAGAATCACACCAACTGTGCCAACACAGTACAGAGAGTTAGGCCAAGAGGAAAAATCCAGGCAAGGATACAGATCTGAGCACTTGCCAGTAGCCACCGCTGCGGCAGCGTTGGTGGCAGTGGCTGTAGCCACCATACCTGCAACACAGAGAGTCCAGGATGAAGGAGCTAGATGGGGCAGGTGAGCAGATTCTACTCAACACCAACAAGAACCAACAAGGAGCAGACATCTTCATCCTGCCGTTTGCAGACCAGAGAAGACCCAGGAACCAAAATTCCATGTGAGTAGAAGCCAGACATCCTCACTCCTTCTCAGGGAGCAGAGGAGGGAAGGCCACCCTTCCCCACCCCCACTACCGGAGATCTCCATCTTTGAAGGCCTGGCTGAGCTGCTAGCTCCAGCTCAAGCCTTGGAAGAAAGGTAGAGTCATTTAGCAGGTCACAAGAACCTAACCTGACCTGCCAGACTCAGCTCCACTCAGGGAAAAGTCACCCAGCTGAGGCGCCAGCCCCAGGAGTGGCTTTCTTCACTGGGTAAACAGAGACAGAGGCTGCCCCTCCCTTTAGCAGCCTCAACAATCAATTGAAATTCAGTAAACATAAATCCTGAGAATGGCTCCAGGCTGGGCTCTGTGAGTCTCTCACAATCTAGGCCCTAGGGAAAAGCTACTGTTTGCTGAAAGGCCTCAAGTCTACCCAAAACCTAGCTTCATCACAGCATCTCCAAACTTGAGGAAACAGCCATCTCCCTCCATTGAACTATCCTGGGAGGAGGATCACAAAATCCTGGGTAAAGCAGAGCATTTTTCTGCTTGTTCAAAGAAACTTCCTTAAGAAACCAACCAAGCCACATGAAAATCAAACACCACAAGCAGACAAGAGACTCCAACAAGAGGCTGGTTATGGACACAAGGATCTTCCCACCCCTTCCTCCCCCAAAAAATCAAAGAACTTTTTTCTTTCTTTCTTTTTCATTTTTGTACCTTTTATAAAAATTTTTTTCTAACTTTTTTTAAATTTTTAATTTTTACCTTTAAAAAACTTGTTTTGAGTTACTTTTTTATTCTTTCTTCCTCATAATTTTTATTTTAGGGCTATATGTGTGTGTGGGTTTTTCTTTCTTTTTTTTTCTTTAAAATTTTTTGTTGTTGTTTAGCTCTACTGAACTTCTGATCTTTTTTTCTTTCTTTCTCATTCTTTTCACCTTTTCTTCTCTTTCATTCTTCTTTGTGTGACAATGGCTGTTCTGCAAATCCTCAGATACACCCGTAGTCGATTATTAGACCTTATCCCCCATTGTGTACACACTTAATCCCGAAATGTATAACTGAATTCAAAACCTCTTAGACTTAAATTCCTTAATAGCAGTACTACCTCTTTATACCTATATAATATTTTAAAAGCATTTTTATTTTTTAGTTTTCCACATCTCCTTTATATCCCTCCCCTTCACTCATTATATCCACGTTCGTCTCTGAATATTTCGGTTTCAAATCTGCATAATTTTTAACCATTGCAATTTTAATTTTTAATTTTTGCTTTTCTATTTTTTCTTGTCTCTCTCTTTTCTCTTTCTCTTTCTTCTTTTTTCTCTCTCTATACTTTCATCCTATCAAACCTATTTCCTGCTTTGAGATTAGGACTTAGTCAAAGTTTGTACTGACATATAAAAGGTGGTACATAGTATATCTCACTACTCAACTATTAGTTAGATTGTGTAGCATTATTATTCATATATGCAAAGTAATTTTATTCAAAAATCTCCTTCCAAAGTGTTTTGGATATATACTCAGGAAACTCTGGCAGAACTGAGACTTAAATATGGATGTTGTAATTCTGTGTTACTCAGGGACAAGGTCCTTCATTTAAGTATCTAGTTTATATGGACAGAGTACTGGAAATAGAAGTAGTTGGTATCACAATAATAATGACAGGATATTGTGGGTTTACATATATGCCTCTTTGGAATTACTGTTTTATGAAATCTGAGGAATAGAAGCATTTCAATATTGCTATCTGCAGAAGAATAGAATGTGGTTTGAGAGAATTCTAACAAAACCTACACGGAGAGACTTTCAAAAGGTCATGATGTGTGTTCAAATGGAGAATCTGACACCATCCTTGAGTGAAACAAATCACATGGTCACTTAGCTATTGATCAAAGAAAGGATGGTATGGGAGTGCTTGCTACCTCATGAAGTTAGTCAGAGACACTAAAGCAGCGCAGGAAACCCTCTCTGAAGTAGATAGAAATGATTCCCTTTAAAAGGCTTCTCAGAAGCAATACCCAGGTTTTAACATTTCTATTGTGAATATGTTCATCATTCTTATGATAAGACAAATAGATCTCATTTAAAAATCATGATCTCAGGTCTTTAAGCACACTAGTGCTTCTGTCAATTGAGTTAAAGTAGAAGACAATATCCAACTTGTTCTTATTATGCTAAAATGAACTATCATTTATTTCAACTGTAGTAAAATTCAATACATTTGATGTATAGATGGAATTCTCTTTGATATTGGCCAGCCTGCAAGCCGCTTCTCATTCTATTCCTTCTGTTAGGTCAGTGGTATTTTCTGTCTTCAGATATGTTCCAGTAAGCTTGTAATGGTTAACCCCATTTTCCAGTGAATGTACCAGAGATAAATTTAGACATTAGGTTGGAAAGAATTAAGCACTTTGTACAGATGGTGTATTCCTCATAGTAGTTGCACAAGGATAGTGACAATTACAAATACTGCGTGTTATATGCATTTGGAAAATATAACTTGATATGATAGTATGCCTTTTAAAGAAACAGGAAAAAAATCACTGAAGTATTCTAGTCAGTGACATTTAAGAATTTATGAAAATTTGGAATTTGTCCTAAGAAACTTCATGCAAAATATGCACACATTTTTAGTAGCAGGGGGTATGATTTAATGAGCCTTTTCATTTTTGGCAATAGTAGATGTGGAATGACAGAAAATATCTGAAATACTTTCCCAAGATGGATTCTCACATACCACACTCTTCTGCGGTAATCATACATACCTTGATTGGTGATAAAGTAATCATGGTCCCTCTAAAATTGAGGAATGCATATAATTCTCAACAACTATAGTGACTATCAGTCTCTTGTCCAGTTGTTTTGTGCCATAACACAAATCAGCTTAACACAGAATCAGAAAATGCAGTCATTGAGTATTGTTCTACTCACCATATGCAGATTCCCATTTTCCTGCCATGAATACTTATGGAAAAAATGTAGAAATTTATAAGAAAGCATATGTTTCTTGGTTTGTGTTGGTCACTCTCTATGTCATGTGTTAAGTTTCTCTTTCTTGTATTGATTCCTTCACATCTCTACAGTCTCTTACACATCCAATTTTAAGAGAAAATTCTTAGGTTGAACCACTGACTCTTTTCCAGAATTTCATTAATGTTGAATCAATCCCCAGAAGTGTACTATTATTCAAGAGTAAAAATATCACTGTCTAAATATGCACATCACCAGAAACAACCTGTTTCCAAACCACCATATCTGGTGATCATCATCTGAACTCACATATCTAACCTATGTTCCACTTACACTTTTTCTTCTTTTCCACAGAGTTGATTTTTATAAAATATGCTTGTCTTTAGTGTATTCATGTACAATACTGTCTAAAAATAAATTGTATTTTCAGAAAGAAAGGCATAACACTGGTTTGAGTGAACAACGATAGACTTTATGGGAAAAAAGTAGTAATTAATGATTACACTCATTTTTTAAACTGATAAAATTGATATGACCTTGGGTAGCTTTTGCTTATGGCACATCAGTACTTTGAAAATGTGCAGATAACAGGGTTCTTATCATTTATCCTAATGTTTTGTTGATTTATCTTTGGCTCACAAGAGAAAATGATCCAAACCACTATTCTAAAATTCTCATGAAGAAGCATTTTTTAAAGCCCAGAATTACATCAGTCTCAAGCAAAATGATATCAGATATTTATGCTTCCTGTCACTCTCTGAAAGAGATGGAAACATAGTGAGCCTTCTTTGATTCCCTTTCTTCTTCACAGTTCATGCATTTTGTTTGTTGGCATATTGTATTAATTTCAATAAGCAATTTCCATCCCTTCTTCGGCATTTTATTACTATGGTAATGGAAATCTCAAAGTTTTGACCCTGATGACTATCACCTGAAATTAAACGTAATGAAGAATATTTGAAAGGAGAATTTGAAGTATACATATAGATGGTTAGGTTCAAATTTGTACCTGTTATTTCTTGGTGAAATTCATTATCTCAAACTACAATCAATAGGTCATACATTGTTTGTGTCCTTTAGTCAAATTGTTTTGAAAGATTTGAATGAAAGTTCAAGTCTTCAATTTTAATCATCCCAAATCTACAGGAAACAAATAATATAAAAAAACAAGAAAATATGTCAAAATGAATGAATTTGCAATCTTCAATGAAATTACATGAAAATTCTACTTGGGCAGGTAATAATTGTATGAGAGATCCCCATGCCTGAACATTATATACTGAATGTGTTTCTCGAGGCAAGTTTTAGTATGACTGGTATAGTATGTTTCAAAATCCTGTTCGTGTCTGCTCTGTTCAGACATATTTGGATTATCCCTTCCAAACAATCAATGCAAAACTACTCAATGCATCCAAATATCTGATTACTCTGTATGTGGTAACAATTTTTTTGCATTGTGAGTTATTTGCTCTCTTTAAGTTCTCAAAGGAAAATAGTGTTTCCTGAAGGATACTGGAAATTTGAGTCGGATGTAAGAGTCGATATGTACAATATACCATTTGAGAATAGACTGTACACTTCCTAAATTCTAAATCAAACACTTTGTGGTAAAGAATGATCACCTTTTTTCTGGTTGCAAGGTTGGAAATCAATTGATTTAAGTAGAAAAGTCAAAAGCAAACTGAAATAAAATCTTAATGTGTACCTCATATTTATTGATATCCAGAATGACAACCTCTGGCACAACTGGTTTCAATTACATTGCATTGTGTTTGGAAATGTGAGGAAAAACATCATGATATAAGAAGCATATATTGTGGTTTCAAAATGAAAGCTCCCTAAAGCAAAAAGTAAAAACCAAAACCAAAAAACAAAAACAAAAAAATAAAGACCATTGTTGTATTGCACTGCAATATCCAGACAAGAGAAGGGATAGTTTGTCAAATTTAATATAGGTGGTAGCTCATTCTGTGCCAAGAAAGTGAGAGGAAGTAATTTAGAAAAACACTTTAAAGTGGGGTTTGTACGTGGCTAAGTGAATTTCTCATTGGGGTGTTATGGGAATGGGAGGGCAGGGATAATTTGCCAATGGTTGAAACAAGGTGTGGAATATTTTCTAAAAGTTATGAATTTCAACTTTTGAAGTCATACTATAATTTTCTTTATTGTGAAACCCAATAGAGTTTTTTTTCAAAAATCATATTCTTAAAATGTCCAGCATGTGTTTTCTTTGTAACTGCTTCAATATGAGTAACTCCTACAATACTATTTTACTCAATTTACTCAATGATCACCTGTGATAGAATGATTTTGTCACAACTCTGACAGTAGTGTATTTGTGTTTAAAATTTTCTTGAAAGTTCTCATAGAATTTTGAGTCTGCATCCTTATGTGTGGAGCATATATATTCATTGGAAATTCCTATATCAAATTTTGTAATGATTTATTTCATACTAAAATGTAATATGTAAATTGAAGCATAGTAATCACTGGTAAGAGTTAATCTAGTGACAATCGGGCTAATTTTTACCATACAGCAAGGCATACATATATTTTGGCAACTTTACAGGAGATTCTTGAACCTTAAATTACCTAGAAAAAACAAAGAAACAAAGTTTTTACCTTCAAGATTATGAAGAATTATTGTCTGGCTCCCTGAAAGTAAGATGTGTGCCATTTTAAAACAATATTAAGCTTTAATGGGTAGGAAAAATGAAACTCTTCTGATTTTTCTTTGGTCGGTCATGGGGCTTGAACTCTGGGCTTGGGTGCTGTCCCTGCACTCTTCAGCTCAAGGTGAGCACTCTTCCACTTGAGCTACAGTGCCACTTCCGGTTTTCTAGTGGTTTATTGGAGCTAAGAGTCTCACGGACTTTCCTGTCTGGGCTGGCTTTGAACCGCGATCTTCAGATCTCAGCCTCCTTAGTAGATAGGATGACAGGCTTGAGCCTCGGGTGCCCAGCTAAACTCTTGTGATTTTAGTCATTACCTAGTTATTAAAATTCAGCTTTGGAAATGAGAATCCTTTAAAATCTGAGTACCATCTGGACTTGATTGGTATTTCCAAAAATTGGACAAAACCATATTTACATATTTTCTGAGAAAAACACCTTACCATACGTTCTGTAATCTGGAAATACCTAACAAGGATATTCATAGGGATTGGTATAGATACAAGAATTTTAAGAATAGCACTTGTCGCAGTAGCTTACAATTCTTTTGTACTTTATTCATCATGCATATCCAAAAAGTCGCTAATTGCATAAGTAGAATTCAAAGAATTATTAATCAATATTGCCATTGTCATCAGTTTCAAAGTGAGTTGAATATGTGATATAAAACACTAGTCATTCCATCAGTTCTAGGATTTAGGTTGAACTTTTCATTTTTATTATAATTTTATTGTCAAGGTTAGGTGCAGCAGGGGTATAGTTACCTGAGTGAGTTAGTGAGTACAATTCTTGTTGAACATATTACCACTTTCCCCCTTCCCCCCTTCCCAATCTCTCACAAAATTCCCCCCAAGTTGTCCAGATCATATCCAACATATTGTCTTGTGAGTATTGTTGTTATATAATATCCCCCATTATCATTTATCCTGCCTATTTGTGGTAACACTACTCACTGCATAAGTCTACTTTTCAAATTTATGGTGAACACACAGTCTCCATAAAATTCTGTAACACTTTTAGAAATACATCTCATTTGTAAACCTGAGTGTACTATCAGGAATTACAGACATTCAAAAATTATGTCAAGATGTGATATAAAATACAATAAAACTTTACTTACTTTGGAAATATTTTATTCATGATTTTAAATGAATTCATTAAATGTCAGTTCGCCTTTGCTCATTTCCTAAACTCTTGCACATCAGTGTGATGCAATATGCATTCTTTTAATGAGAAAACATGAATTGACTCAAGAACTATATCAACATATGGAAAATATTGAAGTGATGTAATACAAAAATCTTCAATACCATTACAAAAGAAATGTCATGCATAATGCTGCCCCTATGTTCGAACAAAGAATTGCTTTTTTTCTATTAGGAATTGTGAGAAATGCAAAATTTGTAAAGCAATAACAATTACCATATGTAGTGTTATTAGGGAAAGATATAGAATGAGGTAGAATAATTAGCTATATTTTCATAAATGTATGAATGTCACATTTCTGTGTGAATATTACAATTCTACAGGGCACTATTAGGAGTTTCTAAAGACTGACTCCTGTTAAAAAATATTTTTAACACACCTGTATCTTGAAGACTCTAGTGAAGGGGGACATTAATATTTTCTAACACTGCTGATGTTAGAGAACTTAATGAGTATCCTAATTGTGTGATAATAAGACAGTAATGTGGACAGAAGTGGGATAAAAACATAATTTATTTTAAAGGTTATTGCAATGTGCAATATGGCAAATATCAATGCGTGGTTTAATGCTATTACAATAATAAGAGCATCAATGCTTCCCACATTAATATAAGAAAGTTTTTGTTTTTACAACCGAGAAGATGTATGTTGAAAAAGAATTGCACCATGTCAAACCATATGCTTCAAAAACATGCATGAGAGAATTACCAAAACAGAAAGGATTAAGCATGTGCACATTATCACAGTTCATCACAAACAAGCAAAACAATGATTTAAACAGTATTTGAAGACAAAATGGAAAGTATTAATTTAGCCTCCATATTTTCACACGCTCTAGCAACACAAATATCTAGACTATTATTACTCTTCCTTCCCAGAAGAATTTCAATGTGAACAGCCAATTATGTTCATATATATATGAGGTTAAAAGATCTGAATTATCATGGAGTCACATGGAACAGTGTTGCCTAATTTATACTTGGGAAATATTTCCCAAGCAATCGCCCTTCAGGGAGAGAAAATGAAAGCTATTTCAGATGCAGCAAATATAATGCTGCCTAAAATTGACCAACTGATAGAAGATTGGGTAAAGTTTCATAAGTAAATTAACCATCTAAAAAGAAACATAGCTGGTGATTTTATATCCCCTCAAGCAGTGTTGTTCTTCTTAAGACATATGTACATAATATGTACATGTGAAGATATATTATGTGAGTAAAATAAATATTAACTGCATGAAATCTAGATTCAATGGCATGTCATCAGAACATACAACAATGTATGTTACATTGGGAGACTTCCAATTAATCACCCCATCCTTCTGTGGAAAATGAATAACTCAATTCAAAAAAAAGTTTCAGGTAATGTAAAATGTCACTATTTTTCCAATAGTTAAGAGAAGATTATTTTGGGAGCTGTTTTTCAAACGGTGTTTATTCATGAAAAATGGTCCTTTCTTGGAATTGTCAATGACTAGTTGCTTATTGATTGATTTTTTTCTCCCTTACTGGTTTCTGTAGGCTACTTTCTTCTTTTCCTGTTTATTTCCCACATGGCTCTGAGAAAATGTGCTTGCCTTATGGATTTCTATATCCAAATTTACTACAAGCATGTAGCATTGATTATTGCAGAAGATGTTTAAATACTTGCCTATTTTCTTCAAATCAATGGCATTGGTATGTCACTTATAGGGACATGTTTTGAAACTATGTTGATATGAAGAAGATAGAAATATTGTATCAGGACAGAGTACATATGTATAACTACTAAATTTATTTGAAGTCCTATTTTAGATAAGATGATTTTCCTCAATATATATTTTGACCTTAAAAGTTAATACTGTTGTGGAATTACTCCACTACTATTAATTGGTGCATATGAAGGAAAAGTAGGCAAAATAACAGGTCAAATGATTTTTATTATATATGTTTTATTGTAAAATATTGTACAGAGGGTTTACAGTTACATGAGTAGGGTAATGAGGACATTTCGTAGGGAGCATTATTACAACCTCCTTTGTTTTCCTCCTACCATCACTTCCCTCCCGATCTCCCCAACTCCTCCACTCCCTACCACATTATTGTAAAGTTCATTTTCTACATAATGTCTTGTACATCTTGTCACAATGGGTCAACCTGCACCCCATTTAATCATTCTATTGTGTCCCTCTCCCTCCCCAAATTACAAAATTGTATATAACAAGATGCAGAACACTGGAATCAAATACAATGAAAACAGGGGAAAAACATACAAAAGGATCAAAAGAATCACACAGTGTATTATAAGTACATTAAAAACAATAGCAAGAAAAAAAAGCACTGTGTCCTTGTCTTGGGTTATATTTTGCTTAACATTACCACATATGGTCATATGTACATAACCATTGACCTTCTCTGCTTGTCCTATACATGTACTAGTCATTGCAAACAAGGAAAACTAAGGGACCTATGTTTCTTTGGCCCTGACTTAGTTCATTTAATACAATTTTTTCCAAGTATTTCCATTTCCTAACAAATGGAGCAATGCCATTCTTTCCGATGGAGGCATAGATTTCCATTGTTTGTAAATATACATACATACACACATACACACACATATCACATTTGCTTGATCCATTCTTCTACTTTGGTGATGTTTTCGTTCTCATCTCTGAGTTTATTTATTTGGGTGTGTTTTCCTTTTTTTCTGATAAGATTTGCTAAGGGTCTGTCAATTTTTTTTTCAAAGAACCAACTGTTTTGTTGATTCTTTCTATGGTTTTCTTTGTGGATTCTAATTCATTTAATTCTGATTTAATTTTGATTATTTCTTTCCGTCTACTGGATTGGGGTTTATCTTGCTGCTCTTTTTCAAAGAGTCTGTTGTCTCATTAAATTATTGGTTTCAGATCTCTCTATTTGTTGATGTAGAAACTCAGAACTATAAACTTACCCCTGAGTACTGCCTTTGCTGTCCCAAAGGAGCTGGTAATTTTTGTATTCATTTTTATTTAAGATCATGAACATTTGAATTTCCTTTCTAATCTCTTCCATGACCCACTCGTGATTGAGCAGTGTGTTGTTCAGCCTCCATGTGTTACAGGATTTTCTTAGGTGGCATTTGGCGTTGAGTACTAATTTTATTCCCTTGTGTTCTCAGAGAATGCAAGGTATGACCTCAATGTTTCTGAATTTGGACAAGTTTGCTTTGTTGCCTAAAATGTGGTCTATTTTGGAAAATGTTCCAGGTGCTGCTGAGAAAAACAAGTATTCTGATGCTGCTCCGTGGAATATTCAGTAGATGTCTGTTAAAACTAGTTGTCTAAGCAGCTGTTTAGATCTACAGTTTCTCTGTTGAGTTTTTCCTGAGTTGATCTATCTAGTGGGGAGAGTGGTGTGTTAAAATCCCCAACAATTAATGTCTTTGGAGCTATGTGGAATTTGATGGAAAGTAGTGTTTCTTGGATAAATTTGGGTGCTCTGTTGTTTGGCGAATGATATTTAGAATTATAATATCCTCTAGAAGGAAAGATCTCTTAATTAGTACAGAGCAACCTTCTTTATCTCTTCTCACGAATTTTAATTTGAAGTCTATTTTTATCTGATATTAGGATTGCAACTCCCGCCTGTTTATGGGGGCCGTTTGCTTGGTAGATTTTGTTCCAGCCTTTCACAATGAAAATGTGTTTGTCTTTATGGGCAAGATGTGACTCCTGAAGGCAGCAGTTAGAAAGATCTTGCTTTTTAATCCAACTAGACAGTCTAGTCACTTAATTGGAGAATTAAGTCTGTTAATGTTGAGAGATAGGACTGAGAGGTATTTGGGAGTTCCTGCCATTTTATCCACTTTCTCTGGGGCTGCGGCAACTGGGTTCTTCCTATGGTTCTTGGATTCTCAGTTTGGGTGTAGTTTCTTGGCCTTTATTGTTGTCTTTTGGCTTTCTATATTTAGGACATCTTTAAGAATCTTTTGTAGGGCTGGTTTGGTGGAGATGTATTGTTTCAATTTTTCTTTCCTATGGAAGTTTTTTATTTGACCATTGGTTATGAAGGAGAGTTTAGCTGGGTTCAGTATTCTTGCTTTATAATTGTCTTTAGGGCATGGCATACATCATTCCAGGCTCTTCTTGCTTTGTCTCTGCTGAGAAATCTGAGTTTATTCTAATTCTTTCCCTTTTTAAGTGATTGATCTTTTTCCCTTCACATCTCTAAGGATCTTTTGCTTTGTCTGAATTGATCCTGTGTGGATTATAATGTGACTGTGGGATGTCCTGTTCTGGTTGGGTCTATTTGGTGTTCTCAAAGGTTCTTGTATCTGAATAGGCCTATCTTTTTGCATGTTTGCGAAGTTTTCTGATAGGATTCTGTTAAACAAATTTTCTAGACCATTAACTTCTGTTTTTAGGTGCTCCTCTACACCCATTTTCCTGAGATTAGGCCTTCTGATAGTTTCTTCGTAATATTCAATAGATCTATTATATTTCTTGGATTTATCTACGCAAGATAAATCCAAGATAAATCCAAATTCACTTTTCAGCCTGGTCTAACCTACTGTTAAGACTTTCTACTTTGTTCTTTATTTCCTTTCCTTCTAAATGGTCAGCCTGGATTGCTTCTAATTCTTTGTTGGAGCTTTCTTTTAGATCCTGTGTGGACTTTTTCACTTCCCTAATTTTATTTTCAGTGTTTATTCTCAAATCTTTAAGTTGATTGTTTATGGTTTCATTGGCCTACTTTTCTCTCTGATGACTTCCATTCAGCATTTCTTCATGGTGTCCCTGGATTCCTTCAGTTGTGTGTTTATGGATTTCATGAATGCCTACATTGATTTATGTCTATTCTCATCCCATTCATGCAATTCCTATATTACTCTTTGATTAAATTTCTCATGCTCTCTCAATTCCTGTACTACTCTTTGACTATTATTACCTTGCACTTGAGATCCCTGTGTTAATTTTTGTTTGCCTCCTCTCTCTCTATCATGCTCACACTGTGTCCTTTGCAGGTTTTCAATCTTTTCATTCACCATGTTTACCAGTCGTGTTTAGTGTTTATAGAGCTTTTTGGGAACTCTCCTCTGGATTATTCATTAACTGTTCTGTCACCTGATTATCATGAGTGAGAGTTGACACCGGACTTGCCATTTTTCTTTTGTTGTTCTGGCTCATTCTGCCCATTTCATATGAAAGTAAAACCAATTTTGTGCTTGAACACTATTTTAAGGAAAGCATCAACCAGAGTCTTGAAGTTGCAAGTCAAAATGGCTGCAGATACAATCTAGTTCAACAGATATAATCTATTCCACATCAAACAACTATGAATTAATGGGCTAAGAACAGCATAGAAGGATTTGGCAAGCCAGAAATTATTACGTTTATGGAGAAACGTGGGATAAAATAAGATTAGAGGGATGTGGAGAAGTAAAAGGAGAGTGAATCTAACCAAGTCCTAATCTCAGAGAGGGAAATGGACTGGACAGAATGACAGCAGAGATTTTAAAAAAGAAACAAGAAAAAATGGAAAAAACAAAAATTTAAATTTAAAAAGTGATACACTTAAAATATGAATTTTAAAGAAATGATATTAAAAAAAGAAAAGGATAGGATGAGAGGAGCGGAGGAATAGAAAAGACATCAAAAAATAAAAAATAAAAATTCTTAAAATTAGTTACTCGAAAATTATATACGTATAAAGAGATACTACTGCTAGTAATGAAATTAAGCCTAACAGGTTGTGAATTGAGTAATAAATTTCTGGATTAAGTATGTACACAATGCGAGATAAGGACTAATAATCAATGATGGGTATATATTTGAGGATGAGCAGAACAGCAATTAAGTCACAAAAAAAGAAAGGGAAAAAAAGGAAAAATAATAAAAGGACCAAAAGGTCCAAAGAGGTTAAAAAATGAACACACACACACACACACACACACACACACACACACACACACACACACACACACACACATAAAATAAAAATTGTAAGAAAAAATAAGTTTAATAGAAAACAATTAAAAAATAAAAAATTTAAAAAGGTCCAAAAAAGAGTTCTTTGATTTGTTTTTTTTTTTTGGGGGGGGGGGTGGATGAGAAGATCCTGTATCTTCCTTTTGTCTGTAATCAGTCTCTTAGTGGAGTCTCTGGTCCACTTGTGGTATTTGGTTTTCCTGTGGCTTGATTGGTGTCTTAAGTCAATTTGTTTGGGCAGGCAGAATAATGCTCTGCTTTACCAAGGATTTTGTGATCCTCCTCCTAGGCTAGTTCAGTGGGAGGAAGATATGCGTTGAGTATCACAAACATGGGAGATGGCTGTTTCCTCGAGTTTATAGGTGCTGTGATGTGGTTAAGTTTTGGGTAGAGTTGAGGCCTTTTAGCAAACAGTAGCTTTTTCCTGAAGGGCTAGCTCCTGAGACACTCACAGAGCCCAGCCTGGAACCATTCTCAGGGTTTATGTTTACTGAATTTCAATTGATTGTCTAGACTGCTGTAGGGAGGGGCAGCCTCTGGCTCTGATTAACCAGTGAAGAAAGTCATTCCTCCAGGGGCAGAGCTATACATGCCTGGACAGGGTGCCTTTCCCCTGGCAGGTCATAGGAGGTTCCTGTGACCTGCTAAATGGCTCTTGTTTTCTTCTAAAGCCTGAGCTAACTGCTCAGCTGGGCTTTTGTCAGTATCAAAATGGAGATCTTTGGTGGTCAGGGAGGGGCTGCCTTGCCTTCTCTGCTCCCTGAGAAGAAGTGAGAATGTCAGGGTTCTACTCACCCAAAGTCTTGGTTCCTGGGCCGTCTCTAGTCTGCAATCTTCAGGATGAAGATATCTGCTCCTTGTCAGTTCTTGGTGGTGTTGAGTAGAATCTACTGGTAACATCACATTTGATGCCTTTGTCCCAGACTCTCTCTATAGGTGTGGTGGTTATGGCTACTGCCGCAGCCGCCAGGTCTACCAGCAAGTGTTTAGATCTGTCTCCTTGCCTGGATTTTCCCTCTGTGGCCAAATTCTCTGTAATGTGATGGCACACTTGGTGTAATTCTTATCTGAGGGCTGTTCACTGGAACACTAAAACTGCTTTCTGTGCAAGAGCTTGTTTGTCTCCAGCTTCTCCTCTGCCATCTCGGTTTTAATGTTTTGTTTTTTGTTTTTAGTTCTATGTCAGCTATCCAGAAATATATTTAGAAGACCTTCATGCAAGAAATGTGTCTTGACCTCAGAGACAAAGCAGACACTCTGAACACATTACAGGATGGAATAGGAGAAACCCTAGGTCTCCTTGGTGCAGGCCAAAATTTTCTTAATAGAGACCCGGAAACACAACAAATCAAAGAAAGGCTGGATTTCCAAGAAATCCTTTACGATTTTCTGAAACTTGTCCCTAATATGAGGGTACATTTATCGTCTGTGGTTTTACTTATTTTAGTTCTCTCTGTCTCTCTGTCTCTGTCTGTGTCTCTGTCTCTCTCCCTGTCTCTCTCAAATGACTCTCTCTCTGAACTCAGATTTGCTAAGGGTCTATCATTTTTTTTTATTTTTTTCACAAAACCTATTGTTTCTTTATTCAATCATTATCATTTTTATGGCTATCATTTTTTTTTAATTTTAACTTTAATATAATTACATGTGTCCATTTACTGCCGTGGTTTATTATCTCCTCTTCTATTTTTTTGTCTAAATCTGCTTCGGTACTAAGTGAAGTTGAGAAAGCATTATATATATCTATATATATAGATATATATAGATATATATAGATATATATAGATATATATAGATATGTGTGTGTATGTGTTTACATGTATATATGTATATATGTATACATGTATATATGTGTATATATGTATATATACATATATATGTACACATATATATACATATATATATGTATACACACACACACACACACACACACACATATATATATATATATATATGTTCCAGAAAGAGTCAGCAAATATAATTATTCCTGCTTCACAATTCTTCTACCTGCAAGAAGTTAACATTCATTAATAGGTTTTTTTCTTATATATATCTTTTTATTTTTTCTTATTTTATTTTTTTGTGAACATACTGTACAGAGGGGTTACAATTACGTGGGCGGGATAATGCGTACATTTCTTATCAAGCATTGCAGCCTCCTCCTTTGTTTACCCTTCACATCCCTTCCCAGCCTCCCCCCAACCCCCCCACCCAATCCTCCCTGCTCCCCTCCCCCCCCGCACCAACCTTGTGAAGCTCATTTTCGACATGACAACTTGTACTTCTCATTGTTGCAACAGGTCCACCTGTATCCTTAAACGACTTGTTTTTCCCCATCTCCTCCACAAGTTATACTGACATCAAATATAGTGAATGAAAGCAGGGGTTATAATGTGGGGGAGGGACATACAAAGCAACAAAGAAGTAATCTTATAACTGCGTTAGAAACAAATGCATGAAAGAAAAAAGCATTAAAATACATATCTAAGGGTTCATTTTCCTAATATCACATTATCTGACCTTTTCTGCTTGACTCATACATATAGTAGATATTGCAAATAAGGGAAACCATGGAACCAATGTTTCTTTGGGCCTGGCTTACTTCACTTAATGTAATTTTTTCCAAGTTTTTCCATTTCCTAACTAATGGGGCAATGTCATTCTTTCTGATGGAGGCATAGAATTCCATTGTGTAGATATACCACATTTTCTTGATCCATTCATCTACTGAGGGGCATCTGGGTTGGTCTTATATATAATATCTTAAGTTCCAGAAATCTAGAGTGGATACTGATTTATGAGGACGAATGGGAACAAATTTTGTTAACAGTGTGATCTCTTTATACCAACTTTAAAATAAGACAAATTATAATTAAATAAGCAAGTAAAATCCAAGTAGGCAAAATCAGTCAATTTTAGTGTTTATTTGCTTCATGTACTAATTTTGGCTACTAGAACTTCACATATCAATACTTGTCCTAAGACATTTTGGATATTGTGTTTTGAAATAGATATAGCATTTGCAATGAATTGATAGTAGGTGGTTTGAAGTGTCGAAAAATCAACAGTGATTTTAGGTTAGAGTGCTATATTTAACATGAAGTTAGGACAACTAATAAAGCACATTCTAAATGAAGAAAGATGAATTCTAGCTCTACGTATCTGGTTTACTATACCAAATGTAAAATCTGTTTAATTTAATTACCATTGATTAAGTATTTTATAATTTTGTTAGGAATGATTGTCATGATTTGCAGATAATACAGTGACATTTCATGCATGAATGTTTATAATTTAGTATGGCTGCACATTGAAATGATTCATTAGGCTTAAAACTGTTCGAGAAGCAGACATAATCCATGCATGAAATTGTGTAGCCCAATAGAAATAAAATTTATGGTGAAGTATTTGGTAATGGCTCAAAGCCAGCCCGGGCAGGAAAATCCATGAGACTCTTAACTCCAATAAACCACTAGAATACTGGAAGTGGTGTATGGCTCAAACAGTGTAACACTCGCCTTGAACTGAAGATCACCCAGACAGTGCCAAAACCCAGAGTTCAAGCCCCACGACTGACAAAATAAATAAATAAAATAAATAATTAAATTAAAATAAACAGAGTTCAAAGAACTTTAAGTTCAATATTGATACTTTAAGTTAAATATTGATAAGAACTTTAAGGTAAATATTGATATCAATATTCCAAAGTAACTTTTTGTTTATTTAGGAATCTTCACTAAAATAATCTTTTCTAAAATTTCCTTGTGTGCTGGTACCTCACGTCACCAAACCTAGGTATGCACAATATTGGTTGGTGGGTCAAAGACACCAGAAGGAGGAAAGTTTATAAGAATTTTATCTCTAATTAACCACAAGAACACTGATATCGTCACAGTGGCACACACTAATAGAGTGTGGCCTTGAACAAAAAGACCTTAGAGATATTTGAAGGGCGCAGGGATGAACCAAATAACCTATAGAACATCCTATCAGAAGATGCCAGTTCCACAAAAGGTTAATATTGAAAGGATTGCATTAAATCCAATGACTATTTCCCATCACTAAATGTTGCACAAAGAAAATTTGAAACAACATTGTGAATTGTTTTCTTCTGTCATATATTAAGAGAATTTCTTCAAAATATAGGTAACATATTCTCGGCCTGGGAAAGTATACGGACTAACTACCAGTTCACACCCATTTTTCTTTGATTTACTATATTGTAGAAACCTATAATGAGTTCTCTGTGTCTAGCTCTTTTTAAATATGCTTACTCAGTAGTAGCTTTAAGAAAATCTCAGGAGAGTTCCAGGAAGATGGTGGAGGAGAAGCTAGAGGCTAAACAAGCTCTCGCATAGAAAGCAGTTTTAGAGTTCCAGTGAACAGTCCTAAGCCAGAGAATCACACCAAGTGTGCCATCACAGGACAGAGAGTTAGGCCAGAGATGGAAAATCCAGGCAAAGAGACAGAACTGAGCTCTTGCCAGCGGCCACCGCCACCGCGGCAGCAGCGGTGGTGGCAGCGACTGCAGCCGCCATACCTGAGTCACAGAGAGTCCAGGACGAAGGAGCCAGAAGCAGTGGGTGAGCAGATTCTACTCAACACCAGCAAGAACCGACAAGGAGCAGACATCTTCATCCTGCAGTTCCCAGACCAGAGACGACCCAGGAACCAAGACTCGGCATGAGTAGAAGTCTGATGTCCTCACTCCTTCTCAGGGAGCAGAGGAGGGAAGGCCACCCCTCCCCCCAAGTACCGGAGATCTCCATCTTGGGTACCAATAAAGCTTGTCAGAGCTGCTAGCTCCAACTCAGGCCTTGGAAGTAATCTAGAGTCATTTAGCAGGTCAAAAGAGCCTACCCTGACCTGCTAGACTCAGCTTCACCCAGGGAAAAGTCAACCAGCTCAGGCACCAGCCCTAGGAGTGGCTTTCTTCACTGGGTAATCAGAGCCAGAGGCTGCCCCTCCCTTTAGCAGCCTTGACAATCAATTGAAATTCAGTAAACAGAAATCCTGAGAGTGGCTCCAGGCTGGGCTCTGTGAGTTTCTCACAAACTAGCCCCCCAGGGAAAAGCTACTGTTTGCTAAAAGGCCTCAACTCTACCCAGAACCTAGCCTCATCACTGCATCTCCAAACTTGAGGAAAAAGCTATCTCCTTCTTTTGTGATACTCAAAGCAGATCTCCCTCCCATTAAACTAGCCTGGGAGGAGGATCACAAAATCCTGGGTAAAGCAGAGCATTTTTCTGCCTGTTCAAACAAACTGACTTAAGAAACCAACCAAGCCACAGGACCACAATCAGACCAGAGACTCCAATAAGAGGCTGGTTACAGACACAAGGGAGCTACAGGATTTTTCCCAACCCTCCCAAAAAGTCAAAGAACTTTTTTCTTTTTTTTCTTCTTTTTTTATACCTATTATACAAAATTTTTTTCTTTTTTAATTTTTTAATTTTTTAAATTTTTTTAATTTTTTAATTTTTTAATTTTTAATTGTAACCTTTTTTGAAAAAAAATTGTTTTCTAGTAAATTTTTTTCCTCTTATAATCTTTACTTTAGGGATACATATGTGTGTGCGGTTTTCTTTCTTTCTTTTCTTTCTTTTTTAAATTTTTTTTGTTTTTTGTTTAGCTCTACTGAACTTCTGATCTTTTTTCTCTCTTCCTTATCCTTTTCACCTTTAATTCGCTTTCATTCTTCTTTATGTAACCTAATTGTTGTTCTACACATCCTCAGATTAACCCATAGTTGACCATTAGACCCTATCCCCCATTGTGTACACACTTAATCCACAAATTTATTACTCAATTCAAAACCTCTGAGACTTAAATTCCTTAATAGCAGTACTACCACTTTATACCTATATAATTTTTTTTGGGGGGGGGGTCTGGTCATGGGGCCTGAACTCTGGGCATGGGCACTGTCCCTCAGCTCTTCAGCTCAAGGCTAGCACTCTACCACTTGAGCCACAGCTCCACTTCCGGCTTTTTTCTTTTTGCTTATGTGGTGCTGAGGAATTGAACCCAGGGCCTTGAGCATGCAAGACGAGTGCTCTACCACTGAGCCACCTTCCCAGCCCGATATACCTATATAATATTTTAAGAATTTTTATTTTTCAGTTTTTCAAATCTACTTTTTATCCCTCCCCTTCTTTCATTATATCCAAGTTCTTTGAATATTTTGTTCTCGAATCTGCATAATATATTTAAATTTTAAGTTTCTATTTTTTCTGGTCTCTTTTTTCCCTTTGTCTTTCTTCTTTTTTTCTCTCTCTCTCTACTTTCATTCTATCCAACCTATTTTCTGCTTTGAGATTAGGACTTAGTTAACTCTCCCTGTACCTTCCCACATCACTCTATTACTATTTTTTACCCACATCTTTCCCTAACCCTAATAATTTCTGGTTTTCCAAATTCTACTTTGGGGTTCATAGCCCATTAATATATAGTTGTTTGATGTTGAATAGATGTATCTGTTGAAATAGACTGTATCTGTAGACTATTGACTGTGCAAATTATAAATGAAAAGAAATGAAAACCTGCAAAGGACTCTGTATGAGCGTGAGAGGGAGAGAGAGGAGGCAACATGAAAGTTTATACAGGAATATCATGAGTAGGAGGAAGCTACTCTTAAACTGATACAGGATTTGCATGAGCAGCTTGAGAATACTCAAAGAGAAAGGCAGGAATGGCGTGAGCAGGGTGAGAACACTCAAAGAGAACTACAAGAATGAAATGAATGGGAGGAAGCTAAGCAAAGAGTAATAGAGGAATTGAGAGAGCAGGATGAGAATACAGAAAGATGACAAAAGGCATTCATGGGATCCATTAACAAAGAGCTGAAGGAAGTCAGGGAGACCACAAAGGGAATGCTGAATGGAAACCAACAGAAGGAATGGGAGTCCAAGGAAACCATAACCAATCAACTAAGTGATTTGAGAATAAACACTGAACACCAAATTAAGGAAGTAAAGAAGTTCATACAAGACCTAAAACAGAGCTTCAACAAAGAATTTGAAGCCATCAAAGCTGACCAATTAGAAGAAAAGGAGATAAAAAACAAAGTAGAAGGTCTGACAGCAGATTAGACCATGTAGAATATCGAAACTCGGGGATTGAAGACAGCCTAGATATTATAGAGACAGAACATACAACCATCCAAGACAAGTCCAAGAAATATGATAGGTCTATCCAACACTTGGAAGACACCATCAGAAGGCCTAATCTAAGGATAATGGGTGTAGAGGAGCACCCAGAAACGGAAGTTAATGGTCTAGGAAATTTGTTTAACAGGATCCTAGCAGAGAACTTCCCAAACATGCAAAAAAATAGGCCTATTCAAATACAAGAAGCTTTTAGAACTCCAAATAGACCAGACCAGAATAGGATATCCCACCATCACATTATAATCCACACAGGATCAACTCAAACCAAGGAAAAGATCCTTAAAGCTGTCAAGGAGAAAAGGTTATTCACCTATAAAGGGAAACCAATTAGAATCACCTCAGATTTCTCAGCAGACAATCAAACAAGAAGAGCCTGGAATGATGTATGCCATGCCCTAAAAACAAACAACTATCAACCAAGAATACTGTACCCAGCTAAACCCTCCTTCATAACTGAAGACCAAATAAAACCTTCCATAACAAAGAAAAATTGAAACAATACATCTCCACCAAACCAGCCCTACAAAACATTCTCAAAGATATCCTACACATAGAAAACCAACAAGAGCAAAATAAAGGCCAAGAAACTGCACCCAAACTGAGAATCCAAGAACCATAGGAAGAACCCAGTTTTTGCAGCCCCCAAGAAGGTGGATAACATGACACGAACTCCCAAATACTTCTCAGTCCTTTCTATCAATATTAACGGATTTAACTCTCCAATGAAGTGACATAGACTGTCTAGTTGGATTAAAAAGCAAGATCCTTCTATCTGCTGCCTTCAGGAGTCACATCTGGCCTGTAAAATCAAACACATTTTCAATGTTAAAGGTTGGAGCAAAATCTAACTAGCAGATGGCCCCCCAAAATAGACGGGATTTGCAATCCTAATATCAGATAAAATAGACTTCAAATTAAAATTTGTTAGAAGAGATAAAGAAGGTTGCTACATATTAATTAAGGGATCTCTCATTAAGGAGGATATTACAATTCTAAATATCTACTCACCAAACAATGGAGAACCACAATCTATCCAAGAAACAGTACTTTCCTTCAAATCCCACATAGATCCAAAGACATTAATTGTTGGGGATTTTAACACACCACTCTCCCCACTAGATAGATTAACTCGGCAAAAATTCAACAGAGAAACCACAGATATAAACAGCATAGATCAACTAGATTTAACAGACATCTACCAAATATTTCATCCAGCAGCATCAGAATACAAGTTTTTCTTAGCAGCACATGGAACATTTTCTAAAATAGACCACATTTTAGGACACAAAGCAAATGTGTCCAAATTCAGAAACATTGAAGTTATACCTTGCATTCTCTCAGAACACAAGGGAAGAAAATTAGAACTCAACACCAAAAGCCCCCAGAGAATTCAGGTAACACATGGATGTTGAACAACACACTGCTGAATCACTAGGGGATCACAGAAGAGATTAGAAAGGAAATTCAAATGTTCATGCTATTCAACAAAAATGAGCACACAAACTATCAGCTCCTCTGGGCCACAGCAAAGGCATTACTCAGAGGTAAGTTTATAGCTGTGAGCTGCTACATCAACAAATTGGAGAGATCTGAAACCAACAATTTTATGACACAGCTAAACCTCATTGAAAAAGAGCAGCAAGATAAACCCCAATCCAGTAGACGGAAAGAAATAATCAAAATTAAATCAGAATTAAATGAATTATAACCCCAAAAAAACTATAGAAAGAATCAACAAAACAAAGAGTTGGTTCTTCAAAAAAATTAATAAAATTGACAGACCCTTTGCAAATCTTATCAGAAAAAAAGAGAACACACCCAAATAAATAAACTCAGAGATGAGAATGGAAACGTCACCACGGAAACAACCAAGATTCAGAACATTATAAGGGAATACTTTTCAAAACTTTATGCTAATAAGTTTGAGAACTTGACAGAAATGGACCTTTTCATAGCAGATATTCACATGCCAAAACTAAACCAAGATGAGTTAAACCATCTTAACAGGCCCATACCAAGCATTGAAATAGAAACAGCAATAAGAGACCTCCCAGCTAAGAAAAGTCCAGGACCAGACGGTTTTACAGCGGAATTTTACAAGGCCTTCAAGGTAGACCTCAAACCAATACTCCTCCAATTCTTTAATGAAATTGAAATAGAAAGTTCATTACCGAACACATTCTATGAAGCCATCATAAACCTCATCCCAAAACCAGGCAGGGACTCATCAAAGAAAGAAAACTATGGACCCATTTCTTTGATGAACATTGATGCAAAACTTCTCAACAAAATTTTGGCCAATCAACATCAAAAATTCATCCAAAAAATCATACACCAAGATCAAACAGGATTCATTTCAGGGATGCAAAGCTGGTTCAATATACGCAAATCAATTAATATTATTCATCACATCAACAGGAGCAAGGATAAGAACCACATGGTTATCTCAATAGATGCAGAAAAAGCATTTGAGAAGATCCAACACCCCTTTATGATGAAAGTTTGGGAAAAATTAGGAATCCATGGAACATTCCTCAATACATTAAAGGCTGCAGAAGACAAACCTACAGCCAGCATTATATTCAATGTTGAAAAACTAAAGCCATTTCCTCTTAATTCAGGAACAAGTCACGGATGTCCACTCTCTCGACTACTCTTCCATCTAGTATTAGAATGCCTAGCTACAGCAATAAGATAAGATGCAAACATAAAAGGGATCCAAATAGGGAAAGAAGAAATAAAACTCTCCCTCTTTGCAGATGACAGGATCTTGTATTTAAAGAATTCTATAGACTCCACTCCCAAATTGCTCAAGCTGATGCAAAACTTTGGCAAAGTAGGAGGGTATAAAATTAACCCCGCAAAATCAATGGCTTTTCTGTGTGCCAACAATGAGAAAAGTGTGGCTGAAATTAGGAAAGCAACTCCATTTGTAATAGCCCCACAAAAAATAAAATACCTAGGAATTAACTTAACCGAACAAGTGAAGGAAGGACCTCTATGATGAAAACTTTAAAATCTTGCAAAAGGAAATCAACACAGAACTTAGAAAATGGCAAAACCTCCCATGCTCCTGGATTAGAAAGATTAACATCGTGAAAATGGCAATACTTCCCAAGGCTATCTAAAAATTCAATGCAACACCTATCAAAATTCCAACATCATTCTTCAAGGAATAGAAGAGGCAATCCAAAAATTCACATGGAACAATACAAGACCCTGAATAGTAAAAACGCTCCTCAATGGAAAGAACACTGCTGGAGGAATATCAATACCAAATTTCAAACTCTACTATAAAGCCATAGTAATCAAAACAGCTTGGTAATGGCATAAGAGCAGACCTCAGGACCAATGGAATAGAATTGAAAATGCAGAAATGAACCTACAGTCCCATAGCCATCTAATCTTCGATAAGGGAGCTAAAACAATAGAATGGAAGAAAGACAGCCTCTTCAGTAAATGGTGCTGGCAAAATTGGTTAACTACATGTAGAAAACTAAAGCTAGATCCTTATATATCACCCTGCCCCAGAATCAACTCCAAATGGACCAAAGATCTCGGAGTCAAAGCAGATACTCTGAAAACATTACAGGATGGAATAGGAGAAACCGTTGGTCTCCTTGGTGCAGGCCGAAATTTTTTTAATAGAGACCCGGAAACACATCAAATCAAAGAAAGTTTGGACAAATGGGATTGTTTGAAGCTGCAGAGCTTCTGCATGGCAAAGGACATAGCTAGCAAGATAAATAGAAAAGCCACGGATTGGGAGAAGATCTTTACTAGCCATACAACGGACAAGGGTCTCATATCTAAAATATACTTGGAACTCAAAAAATTAAATCTCCCAACAACAAATCATTAAAGAAACCACTGCCCAATAAATAAGTGGGCTAAAGACTTAAAGAGAAACTTCTCTGAAGAATAAAGAAGAATGGCCAAGAGTCACATGAAGAAATGCTCCACCTTCCTAGCCAAAAGAGAAATGCAAATCAAAACAACATTGAGATACCACCTCACCCCAGTTAGAATGGCAAAAATCAAGAACTCTAACAACAGATGCTGGAGGGGATGTGGACAGAAAGGAACCTTACTTCATTGTTGGTGGGAGTGTAAACTTGTTCAACGACTTTGGAAAGCAGTATGGAGGTTCCTCAAAAGACTTCACATAGATCTCCCCTATGACCCAGCAATCCCACTTTTGGGCATTTTCCCAAATGTTTACAGACAAGACCAGACTAAAGCTCCAGCACAAACATGTTTATTGCAGCATTATTTACCATAGCTAAGATATGGAACCAACCCAGATGCCCCTCAGTAGATGAATGGATCAAGAAAATGTGGTATATATACACAATGGAATTTTATGCCTTCATCAGAAAGGTGACATTGGCCCTTTTGTTAGGAAATGGAAAGACTTGGAAAAAATTATATTAAGTGAAGTAAGCCAGGCCCAAAGAAGCATAGGTCCCATGGTTTCCCTTATTTGCAATATCTAGTATAGGTATGAGTCAAGCAGAAAAGGTCAGATAATGTAATGTTAGGAAAATGAACCCTTAAATATGTATTTAAATGTTTTTTTTCTTTCATGCATTTGTTTCTAACGCATTTATAAGATTATTTCTTTGTTGCTTTGTATGTCTCTCCCCCACAGTATAACCCCTGCTTTCTCTATATTTGATGTAGGTATAATTTGTGGATGATATCGGGAAAAACAAGTCGTTTAACAATACAGGTGGACCCGTTGCAACAATGAAAAGTAGAAGTTGTCATGTGGACAACTAACTTTACAACGTTGGTGCGGGGCGGGGGGATTGGTGGAGAATTGGGTAGGGGGTTGGGGTGAGGCTTGATAGGGTTGTGAAGGGTAAACAAAGGAGGAGGCTGCAATGCTTGATAAGAAATGTACTCATTATCTTGCCCATGTAATTGTAATCTTCTGTACAGTATGTTCACAAAAAATAAAAAAATAAAAATCTCAGGAGGGTTACCAATATATCAGAAATTAACATCATTTTCCCTGACCACTAATTCCTTTATCTGATAAGAGTTTTATATCCATAGGTCTAATATAATTTACCTCCATGTCCTTTTCTAAGACATTCCTTTTTATACTGTTTTTTACCTACACGGTATAAAATATTTCTATATTAATGTCTCATTTTTAAGATATTTATTTTTGCAAGCAATTACTTCATTCCTTGCTGAATAAATTTCAGTGAAAAGAAAAATATACTGTGTTCCAGGCAGCCTGTTTCAGTGGATGAAGTACAACAATCATGTTGTGAATATTTTTAGGGAGCATGATAACTACTACTCTAGAATGAACAGATCATTAAAACAAGAGTGATGTAAAAGCATTTGCACGTGAGTATAAATAGTAGGACCATAGTTCCTGTGAGTTAGAAGTTAAGATGTCATACTAAAACCTAGCACAATACTATGATGAAAATCATAGCACTCAGAAATGGAAACTTCCTTTCTGTTTTTGTGCTAGAAAGGAGCATTTCATTTGATATGTTTCCTTCATGGTGAAGGACTCTAGACCATGAACAGGAAACTCTTTTTAACATTAATAGAGCAATGGGGTCGCACACAGAAGAGGCACTGGAAGTGTCCACCGCAAATGAAATGCATATTTGATGGAAGGGCTTCTTGCTGTTTTTGGTGAGTCTTCTTATGTTCAGCAGACACATTAATGTACCCACACCAGTTATCATACCATGTGTATCGGTTTACTCTTGGATCTAAACTTCCTCATATTTTGAGTTTTTCTGAGTATCTCCTAGAAGTTCATTCTCACATTCTGTTTCTAGATTTCACTGAAATGCCAGGACCCTATACTGAGGTGAACTATTGTTCACCTACAATGGAATTTTAGCAACCATGTTTAAATTTCTATCCCAATTTTCTGGAAACTCCCCAACTGTACAGGTTAATCTTTCATAGGAAGACCTTTAGAAATATTTCCTAGCAGTTATTTATAACAAACAGTTTAATTTGGAAAAAATGTTATTATCCAGTAGGTAAACTTTCCTATGACTATAGTTTCAGTAGCTTCCTGAGATTTTTCAGGCATAATTTTTCAGGTACAGTTTTGAATTTTGATATACAATGTGGAAATGCTCCATGAAATTCAGTAAACAGAATATATATTGAAATAAATTTCATATTAAAAAGTTGGTTGTAAAATTTAATAGCACTGGATTAATTCCACAAAAATAGTAACCTTTCTGTTAAATTTATATTGAAGGAATTCTTGGAAATCTTATCTAAAATAGGACTTCAAATAAATTTAGTAGTATACATAGGTACTATGTCCTGAGATAATATCTCTCTTTTCTTCATGTCAACATTGTTTCTAAACATATACATGGAGAAAACACAGCACTTACTTTGATTTGCGACAAACATGAATGTGTATGTGCAATCATAATTGCTATGTGAGATACAAATACTCATTTTAGGTGCTAAATGAGATTTGACTTCAGGCACTATTCTGTGATATTTTCTTTTGAGCACGATATAAACATGTATATTGTCATTAAACAGTGAATTAGAAAAAATACAAACAAATGGTTGTAAAAAATGAAGGAGAAAATAAAACATGCCCATTTGAGACATGTTTTGTTCAATTTGATTCAAACTGCCAGATTTCAAGTAGTAGGGATGGATAGGATTTTAAAAATTTGTACTTTCAAGGAAGAAGTTATTGTGTAAATTATCTGATGTGTAAACATTGCAGAAAAAGGTATCATCAAAATCTGAAGTAAGATTTATGACTGACAATGAAAAACTGAACGAGCTCTTTACATTAAATGCAGTCATTCTAAGAGAAAAGCCATTGCCACGTGCAGAGATGTAGTATATCAACATTAGTAAATGTATAATGGGCCTAAGTTATTGTAGGACTTGTGCTATAAATGAAGCTTACCTACACCTTCCTCATTAGAACGTTGTTCCATCGAAATTAGTATATACTTATTGGTTTGATTCCATGGAACTCTTTGGTGAATAGTGAGAGGACATATACACAAATTGACAGAAATATCACCTTGATTCTATGGAACCAATTATCTTATACAGAAAAAAATGAACATATATTTTTTATTATTGTAATTTGTAAATATTTCTAGATTATGGGTGACAGCATTAAGCCACTCAAAATTCATCAGAAAAAATTCTCAATCACCTACTGTGGACCAGTGGACCTATGAAAGTGCATTTACCAGTGCCATGTTATTTACTCAAATTAAACCACAGTCTTGTAATTTGACTAACAACAAGAAGTATGATTTAACAAATTCTTATGAAAGATTTAAAGCACAAATACAAGGGAAGTGAGGGAATACTGAGACTTACATTGAGAGATTTCAACTGTAGTTCCATAGGTACAAAACATCTTAAGTGTGTACGTTCTTGGAGTTACAGTAAAATACAGGAAATAGTATAGGACACTGGACTTGTAAGAAACAAAACAATTGATTTTAAATTGAGGACATATTAAGTTATTTATATCCAAGAGGGTAGTGAAGAACTTGAATTAGTACATGATAGAAGACTGAAAATAAATTGAGATTTTTTGATGTGTGTCAAAGTAAAGTAGACCATCAAGCAAATCAGGAACCCTTACCCTCTGAAGAAAAAAGGGCTAACATCAAGTAGGTATTTTTCAACAGCAGTAGCCTATTGCTTCCAGTTGCCTTCGGGATGAGGCCACAGTTACTAAATAATTAATATGAGATAATTTATTTGCAAGATTACTCAGTTTGACGAAACCCACCCCATCTTATGGCAAGTGAATCACTCCCTGCAGGAACAAATTTTAAAAGTGAAGATTCCATAGCATGCCCTATCTTTTTCCTTATAGACTTCATGAGAACTGTGTTATTGTTTACTAGAATCGAACACTTGGTGGCTCTCCTACCCTTTCTAACTCACACATGAAGTGATACTACTGGTTGTGTCATTTTCCCCATGCCTACCCTTCTCTCTGGTTGGATTTGTGCACTCATTACGAGTGCAGATTAAATTATTTTAAATGGCAGTTTGCACAAGAAGGAGAAATCAGAAATTCATATATTATAAATTATATCAACACGTGGGTAAATATAGGGCAGTAGAAGACCCTTCATCAAAATGACTCAGCAAAATGCTGATCACATACTAACACATGCACTTTATCACTAAAATGTTACTTATCCAAAACATACCATGCTCTTCTACCTGGATTTAAGACCCAGCAGGAATTAATTCAGAGTTTCTTAAGGAGGAGTAGAAGGATAAATTTGGGAATAGTGAGGGATAATGAAAGTTGTGAAAGAGTAAATTTTGTTCAACCTTCAGTAAAAGTAATTTCTTGCAAAAGTAATTTCCTTCAAAAGGGGATATTCGTTGAGAAATATGTTTCATCATGTAGATAGGAAATAATCTGTAGACATTGTGTATAATCTTTAACAAAGAGGTAAATGATAGATTTTTAGAGGTGGTTTTTGTAATGCAGTTGTTAAAATTAAAAAACACTGAATACTAATGTAATCTCACAGAAATCAATGAATCCAGTTCAAATCAAAAGAAAACTTTTCTACAATATCTTCATGAACCCTTAGATATGTATTTAAATGTTTTTTTTCTTTCATGCATTTGTTTCTAACGCATTTATAAGACCATTTCCTTGTTGCTTTGTATGTCCCCCCCAAAGTATAACCCCTGCTTTCACTGTATTTGATGTCGGTATAATTTGTGGAGGGGAAGGGGAAAAACAAGTCGTTTAAATAAGGATACAGGTAGACCCATTGCAACAATGAGATGTACAAGACGTTATGTTGAAAAATAAACTTTACAACTTTGGCCGGGTGTGGGGGATGATGGGAGGTAGGAAAGCGGGAAACAGGGATGGGGGTTGGGAAGATGGGAAGAGACAGGAAGGGGAAACAAAGGAGGAGGCAACAATGCTTGATAAGAAATGTATTCATTACCTTGCCCATGTAATTGTAAGCCCTCTATATGGTATTTTCACATTAAAAAAAGTAATATTAGTGAATGTGTATGTTTATGAATATACACATAGACTTATGCATTGATGTTCCACTTAATCAATAGTGATAGAAAGTATTTGGAATTTTGCTAGAATATAATTTAACTTTGTAGAATTTTATATTTGTCCTCGGATGGCAGGTTTATTCAGAACACATGAAATATACATTAGGTATTATTAAGAATAGTTATTATTCAAAGTTCTAAAAAGTGGAACTAACACGTGTGATGACATATAGAATGTGGTCCATTGCATCTGTCATTCTTCTAGTATTAGGTAAACTCCCTATCCTTAGTTTTCATATATATCAAGTAATTTTATAATCACTACCAAAGATTTTTGGGTTCATATTCAAGAAACTTAGGGAGTACAGAGAGTTAAATAAAAAAAAAAAGATATTGGTAGTATATGTTACTCAGTGGCAAATTCCTTCATTGCATAGGTAATGTACCTGAACAAAGTCCTGTAAATATATTTGGTATTAAAATAATAATGAAAGGATAATGTGGGTTTTCAGATATCCCTGTTTTGAATTGCTGTTTTGTGAAACTGAGGAAATGAAAAAGTTCAATATTGCTATGTGTAGAGCAACAGAACGTGGTTTGAGACAATTCTAACAAAACAAATATGGAAGAAAAATTTTAGAAACAATTTAGTAAAATTTTAGAATGGAGAATCTGGCAACATCCCTGAGCAAAAACAAAAACCAGGACACTTAGGAATTGATAAAAAGAAAGGATGGTTTGGGAGTGCTTGATACCTCATGAAGCAGAGCAGGAGCTCTCTCTGAATTAGAAACGATTCCCATTAGAAGGCTTCTCTGGAGAAAAGATGAGGCTTTATGTCTATTGTAGATATGACAGGAAAAATGGAACTCATGTAAAAATTAGGATCTCTGGACTTCCAGCCCAAGATGTGCTTCTGTCAAAATATAAGACAACATCCAACTTATTCTTCATGAAGTACACTTCATTTCAAGTGTATTAAAATTTAGTAATTTTATCTGTAGATAGCTTTCTTCCTGCCATTGACCAGCCTGCAATCTGTTCCTCATTCTAGTTCTTTCTACTAAGCCAGCACTATATTCTCTGTCTCCATTGGGTAGGATACTGCATTTTTGGTTAAAGCATACAAGATACTTCTGTTAACACCATTTTCAATAGAAATAATAGAGATAAATTTATACACTACGTTTGAAATAATTAAGCACATTGTACAGATAAGTTTCAACTGGTTTTCTTCATAAAGTAGGTTACAATTGATAGCTACAGTTACTAATAATTAGTGCACATTGTGTTGGAAAATATAATTTGATATGACAATGTTACTCATGAAGAAACAGGAAAAAAATCACTGAAGTTGTATTTAAGGATTTATGAATACTTGGAATTTGTTCTTAGAATATTCGGACCAAAGGTGCACACAGGATAAGTAACAGGGAAAGTGATTCCTTCATGGAAATACTCGAGTGGAAATGTCTAGGGACAATCTGAAAAAGTATCCCAAAATGGATTCTCACCAATCAGTGTTCATAAATTGTTTGATGATTGAGAAATTGGTACCACTAAAATTGAGGAGTTCATACAATTCTCAATGTCCATACTGGCGTTAATTTCTTTGTCCACGTGTTTTGTGCCTGGACAACAGCCTAATACAGAATCAGAAAATGTAAACATTGATAATTGCTCTGCTCACCACAAAGAGGCTTTCATTTTCCTGACAGAAACACTTATGGAAATGTGTAGAAATTTATAGAAAAGGATGTGTTTCTTAGTTTGTATTGGCAACTGTTTGGAAAGGAAGAAATACTCAACCTCATTACATTCTCACATTATTCCAATTTAATATGCCATATGATAGGTCTCTCCTTCTTGTACAGTTTTTCACAATTCAATGTTAATAGAAAATGGTTAGGGTTACCTGTAGACTCTCTTTTACAGGTTTTCTAGTAAGTGTTAGTTATGAATAAATCCCAAGAATTGTACTCATGTTCAAAATTTCTGCAATGATTGCAGGCAATGTTTTATATTATTGAATAGAAAAAATACTGATTTCAATTAATTAAAAAATTTTAAAAAAAGAAAAAATACTGATTTCTAAATATGCACTTCACCTGAAACAACTTGTGTTCAAAACCACCATGTCTGGTGATCATCTTCTGAATTCATATATCTAACCTACACCCTAGCTACACTGTTCCAACTTTCTTTCACAAGGTAGACCTTCATAAAATATGATTGAAGAACCAGTCCAATTAGCAACAGGTTTGTTTCCACTGTATTATTTATTTATGGGAAATTCTCTCTGAAAACAAAATGTAACTTCAGAAAAAAGATATGCATAACACTGGTTTGTATGAACAATAAAAGACTTTATGTGGAAAACATGTAGTAATTAGTGCTTGAATTCATGTGAAAAATTTTGAAAATTTGATATTACCTTGGGTAGCATGTTTTTCTGGCAATCAGTACTTTCAAAATGTGCAGGTTATAGACTTCTTAGCATTTATCATAATTGTACATTAGAAGATGTAATTTTTCTGTAACTCGTGTAAGAAAAAAAATGATCTAAAGCCTTTTTCCCCAAAATTCTCATGAAGAAACATTTTGAAAAACCAAGATTGCATTGATCTCAAGCAAATTATATTGGATATTATTTTTCCCATTGCTCTATGAAAGAGATAGCAAGATAGCGAGCCTTCTTTGACTACATTTTATCTTCTTATTTCATGCATTTTGTTTGTGGGTATAGTTTGTTAATATTCAATAAGCAAACTTTATTCTTTCTTTATGCATTTATTACTAGGGTATGGAAATCTCAGAGTATTGGCCCTGATGATTGTCAACTGAAATGAAGCATAACAAAGTGTATTTGATATGAGACTTTGAACTTTTAATATAGATTGTTAGATTTGAATTCCTGCCAGTTATTACATTGTCGATACATTATATCATAATTACAATCCATCAGTCAAATAATATTTGTGTCCCTTTAGTTTTTAAACAAAAGTCCTGTTCTCCATTTTTATTCATCCCAAAAGGACAGGAAAAATAATATCAAAATATATGAAAATATGTCTAAATGTATGATTTTGCAATCTCCAAACAAATTATATGATAGTTGTAATTGGGCAGGTAATAATTTTATCTCACGATACCTGAGCAGTATCTACTGAATATTTCTAGAGACAAGATTTATTTCTTCTTGATTTGACTGCTATACTGTCAAAATCCTGTTAGGGTCCCTTATGTTCAGACTTATTTGGATTGTCTCTTCCAAATAATCAACACAAAACTGATCATTTATTTGCAGTAATTAGCATATGTCTACAGTAATTTTTTCACATGACAGAAAAGCTGGAAAGCAATATAAATTGATAGATTATAGATAGAAAGATAGATAGATAGATAGATAGATAGATAGATAGATAGATAGATAGATAGATAGATATAGACCTAGCTAATATATTAATATATAAAGTGATGTTACGTGAAATGTACCTTAAATATGGACAGAAGAGGTTTTGCTTTTTTTTCATTTTAATATACCATCCAATTTTTGTTGTTTAAACTTTATGTTCTTCCTATGATGATATATTCCTTTTGTCACTATATTTGATTGTGGTTCCTGTTCTGGTTGTTTGGTAGTGGAAAGAGAATAACAAACTCCTCAAACAAGAACAGAGTATTACTGATTAGAATGATGACACTCAGGAGATACTATGTTTGAAATGAAGTTTACCATTTTGGAGTGGAGGAGGATTAGTGGTGATGGAGGAGATAAAGGATAGTAGGGAAAAACACATTAGGGGATAACAATGCTCCACAAGAACTGTAATCATTATCAACATAACTGTAACTCCTCTGTACAGCATCTCTTCAGGAATTTTTTTAAAGCTAAAACATAAGAAGAGATAAAAAAAAAACTTTAATTCATTCAAATGCCCTATTACTCTCTATGTAGTAGAGGTAACTTTATCACATGTGACAATCATTGCCTTGTGAGATTTTTGCTCTTTTTAAGTTCTCAAAGGAAAATAGCCTTTTCTGAAAGGTACTGAAAATATGAACAGGATGTAAGGTTGCTATAGAAAATATAGCATTTGATATTAGACTGTATTATTCCCTAAGTTCTAAGTGGAACAAACTGTGTGAAAGAATGATAATCTTTTTCTATTCTCAAGGGTGGAATTTGATTTAGGAAGAAAAGTGAAAAGCAATTAAACTGAAGTGAAATATCATGTAAACCTCACATTTCTTGATATTCACATTGATTTTATCCCCCGAAAAATTCTTGTCAAATACATTCTGATTTAAAAAGGTCACAAAATAAGTATACATAGTGGTTTAGAAATGAAAGTGCCCAAAAGAAAAAAGAAAGAAAAAACAAACTAATTAACAATAATAAAAACCCCACACTTTTATTATAGTGCAATATCCAGCCAAGAGAAGGGATGGTTAATCAACCTGATTATAAGTAGAAATTCATTCAAGTTACAAGAAAATGAGAGGAAGTAACAGAATTAGAGTTAAAAGTGAGATTCATACTTGACTAAATGAACTTCTCAGAAACTTGGCTTTGTATTCAAATTTTTGGGGCAGTATGTGTTGGTGGAGATCTAACCTGACAACAGTTGTAACAGGCGGTGGAATATTTTCTAAAATTTAAGAATTTCACCCTATGAACACTAGTATAATTTTACGTATTGCTATGGTCAATAGAGTTTTGGAGAAATCACATACTTAGAATATTCAGCATGTGTTCTTTCTCTTTGTAGTTCCTTCTTCCATAAAAGTAACTACTGCAATCTTACACCTTCATACTTCATTAATCAATTTACTCAGTGACCACCTTTGATAGAATGATTCTGTCAAAAAGTTGGCAGTAGTCTATTCTTGTCTAAAAGTTTTCTTGAAAGTACTGGTTCCATTGCCAGTGTTCATTGCTGTTTCTGAAGCTTACATATCCATATGAAATTTCTGTAGAATATCAAATTTTGTAATTATTTACTTGTTACTAAAGAATAATACTTGAATTAGAGAATACTATTCACTGGTAACAACACCATATTTATATATATTCTGTGCAAAAGACCTTAAAATACATTCTGTAATCTGGAAATTAGTGGCAAGTATATTCATAGAGATTGCTATAAATACCAGAATTCTGAAAATAGCACTTTCTGGGGCTGGGAAGGTGGCTAAGTAGTAGAGTTTTGCCTTGCATGCATGAGCTAAAGGATGTGCTCAGAGCCAGAGTTCAGGCCCCACCATCGACAAAACAAAACAAGAAAACAAAAAACAAAAACCTCTTGCACATCACAGTGTGAAACCATGTATATTCTGTGATTAGAAGACTAAGGTGAATTGACTTAAGTATTATATCAACATACAAAAAATTGTAATGATATGATAAAAAAAATCTTCAATATAATTACAAAAGTCGTGTCATGCATAATGCTGCCCCCACGTTTAAACAGAGAATCACTTTGTTTCCTTTAAGAAGTGTTCAATGTTTGTGAAGCAAATACAGTCACATATGTAGTGGTAATAAGAAAAGATATAGAATTATGTAGCATTAATTATAGTTTCATGAATATATGAATGTCACCCGTCCATGTGAATATTGCAATTCAACAGCACAATGTGAGGAGTTTCTAAATACTGACTTTTAAAAAATTGTTTTTAATTTTTTTGTTCTAAAAATAGTGTACAGAGGGTACAGTTACATTTCCTATAGAACATTGTTATCTTCTTCTTTGTTTTTACCGTACTATCCATCCTCTTTCCACCTCCGCTATCTCCTCTCCCCACCAAGTTGTAAAGTTCGTTTTCACCATAGTATCTTCTACATCTCATTGTTACAATAGGTCACCCTGTATCTTTGTTTCAGCATTTTGTTATTTCCCTTCCCCTCGCCAAATCAGAAAAATGTGTGTACAAGTTGTGGGACACTGATGTCAAATGCGTGAAAACAGGGATTATACCTGGGAGGAAGAACATACAGGAGAAACAAAAAATCACATAGTAAATTTTAGATACTTTAAGAAAATAGCAAGAAAGAAAAGAAGTTGGGACCCTATCTTGGAGTTCATTCACTTAACATCAACTTATGTGGTGATATACACATAGCCTTTTGACTTTCTCTGCTTGTCCTCAACTTATACTAGTGGCACTCTTTCTCAAGTGTCAGAATTCAAGCCTTGAGCTGAAGTGTACAGGAACAATGTCTAATCCTAGAATTCCAACTCCATGACAGACAAAACAATGCAAGAAGGGAAGCATTCACAAAATTTCTGTGTAACATTGAAGGTCTACAAAGCATAGGGTTTGACAGAAGTGCTTCAAAATACTCACTGCCTTGTGATAAGACAGCATTTTTCAAAGGAATTGTATAGAGAGCTTTGCCAAATTACAAAGTTCAGAATCAATCAATTCAAAAATTTCCTTAAAAAATTCTCATACTACAAGGAGTTTCCATATGAGGGAAAATATGTGAGATTAATGGCCTTTGCTTACATATATCTTGAATCTTAAGATTTTCCTATGTACTATCAAATGCATTCCATGAAAGACTTACTGATATCAGTTATTTACCAATGTACAAAGGCATCTTTGGGAATATTGAGACAACAACATGGAATTTGGAATTATCTTTCCCCCGAGAAGGCAAAAAGTATATGACTATTTTGTCATGTAACTAGAGGGATAAGACCTACAGACACTTTTCAAGTCAGATAAAAAAGAATCAGCTTTTTTTATCTGAGAGGGAGTCCAGAATCTTGACTATTATACATAATGTCCATTTGGAGAACTCTCAAAAAAACAAATATTGGGTTGAAGGGCATGCATGTCAAAAGCACATCTTTCAGGGACACTTTGGACATAGCGAGTGCCCAATAATCAGCATGCCTAGGTTGTTGGGTGAAGAAAGATATCTGTGGAAAGGACTTTTTCCTAAGATCTAATGTAAGTGAAACTATCAAAACAGTTATATTTGTCTGGGAATATTATGTTCCATTTCACTTACTATGATAAAATATAAGACAAGTGCACTGATATTTGACTCCTTATCCAAATTTTCCATCAATTTCTGGTTCCAAACAGAAGAATGGGTAGGAAAATTCTACGTTTTTTTTAATTTAATTTTATTATAAAGGCGAAGCTTGCTATTTTATAAGTAACGTAATGAGTACATTTTTTGGTTGAGCATTATTACCCCCTTCCTCGTTTTTTTCCACTTTCCATCCCTTATGACTCCACAGTCCCATGTTGTAAAGATCATTTCCAAAGTAGTGTCTTGTAAGTATGATTGTTGCATTGGTTCACCGTTTGTGCATTGTCTCAGTATTTTGTATTTCCCCTCATTTCCCCGAATCAAACAAACGGTGCAAAATCAAAAGAGGGACCATGGATTAAACCAAAGGAAAAAAAAGATAAAAGAAATAACTTCACACAGGACATTACAAAGACAAAAACAAAAGATACATTTGTTCCGTACCTTGGATTTCATTTCCATTAGAGTAACTTTTTTTTCAAATTGTGAAAATACTGTATAGAGGGGTTACAATTCCATGGGCAAGATAACGAATACATTTCATTTTTTTTATATTTTTTTTTGTGTGAACATACTGTACAGAGGGGTTACAATTACATGGACAGGATAATGCGTACATTTCTTACCAAGCATTGCAGCCTCCTCCTTTATTTACACCTCACATCCCTTCCCAGCCTGCCCCCCATACCCCCCCCCAACACCAACATTATAAAGCTCGTTTTCGACATGACAACTTGTACTTCTCATTGTTGCAACAGGTCCACCTGTATCCTTAAACGACTTGTTTTCCCCCATCTCCTCCAAAAGTTATACTGACATCAAATATAGTGAAAGCAGGGGTTATACTGTGGGGGAGGGACATACAAAGCAACAAAGAGATAATCTTATAAGTGCATTAGAAACAAATGCATGAAAGACAAAAATTTAAAATACATATCTAAGGGGTCATTTTCCTAACATCACATTATCTGACCTTTTCCGCTTAACTGAGACATATACTAGATGTTGCAAATAAAGGAAACCATGTGACTATGTTTCTTTGGGCCTGGCTTACTTCACTTAATATAATTTTTTTCCAAGTATTACCATTTCCTAACAAATGGGGTGATATCATTCTTTCTGATGGAGGCATAGAATTCCATTTTGTATATATACCACATTTTCTTGATCCATTCATCTACTGAGGGGCATCTGGGTTGGTTCCGTATATTAGCTATGGTAAATAATGCTGCAACAAACATAGTTGTGCTGGTAGCTTTAGTGTGGTCTTGTTTGTAAACATTTGAGTAAATGACCAAAAGTGGGATTGCTGGGTCATAGGGAAGCTCTATGTAAAGTCTTTTGAGGAACTTCCATACTGCTTTCCAAAGTGGTTGAATAAGTTTACATTCCCACCAACAATGAAGTAAGGTTCCTTTCTGTCCACATCCCCTCCAGCATCTGTTGTTGTTAGAGTTCTTGATTTTTGCCATTCTAACTGGTGTGAGGTGATATCTCAATGTTGTTTTGATTTGCATTTCTTTTATGGCTAGGGAGGTTGAGCATTTCTTCATGTGTCTATTGGCCATCCTTCTTTCTTCTTCAGAGAAGTTTCTCTTTAAGTCTTTCGCCCACTTATTTATTGTGCAGTTGTTTCTTTGAGGATTTGTTGTTGGGGGATTTAATTTTTTGAGTTCCAAGTATATTTTAGATATGAGATCCTTGTCTGTTGTATGGCTAGTGAAGATCTTCTTCCAATCCATGGGCTTTCTATTTATCTTGCTAGCTATGTCCTTTGCCATGCAGAAGCTCTGCAACTTCACGCAATCCCATTTGTCCATCCTTTTTTGATTTGATGTGTTTTCGGGTCTCTATTCAGAAAATTTTAGCCTGAGCCAAGGAGACCTATGGTTTCTCCTATTCCACCCTGTAATGTTTTCAGAGTGTCTGCTTTGACTTTGAGGTCTTTGATCCATTTGGAGCGGATTCTGGAGCAGGGTCATATAGAAGAATCTAGCTTTAGTTTTTGACAAATAGTTAACCAATTTTGCCAGCACCATTTACTGAAGAGGCTGTCTTTCTTCCATTCTATTGTTTTAGCTTCCTTATCGAAGATTAGATGGCTATAGGTCTGTAGGTTCATTTCTGGGTTTTCAATTCTATTCCATTGGTCCTGAGGTCTGTTCTTATGCCAATACCAAGCTGTTTTGATTACTATGGCTTTATAGTAGAGTTTGAAATTTGGTATTGATATTCCTCCAGCAATGTTCTTTCCGTTGAGGAGCGTTTTTGCTATTCGGGGTCTTTTGTTGTTCCATATGAATTTTTGGATTGCCTCTTCTATTCCTTGAAGAATGAGGGTGGAATTTTGATAGGTATCGCATTGAATTTGTAGATAGCCTTGGGAAATATTGCCGTTTTCACGATGTTAATCTTTCCAATCCATGAGCATGGGAGGTTTTGCCATGTTCTAAGTTCTGTTTTAATTTCCTTTTCCAAGATTTTAAAGTTTTCATCATAGAGGTCCTTCACTTCTTTGGTTAAGTTAATTCCTAGGTATCTTATTTTTTGTGGGGCTGTTATAAATGGAGTTGCTTTCCTAATTTCAGCCACACTTTTCTAATTGTTGGCATACAGAAAAGCCATTGATTTGGGGGGGGTTAATTTTATACCCTGCTACTTTGCCAAAGTTTTGAATCAGCTTGAGTAATTAGGGAGTGGAGTCTATGGGATTCTTTAAATATAGATCATGTCATCTGCAAAGAGGGAGAGTTTTATTTCTTCTTTCCCTATTTGGATCCCCTTTATGTCTGCATCTGGTCTTATTGCTGTAGCTAGGCATTCTAATACTTGATTGAGGAGAAGTGGAGACATCCTTGTCTTGTTCCTGAGTTAAGAGGAAATGGCTTGAGTTTCACCATTAAGAATAATGCTGGCTGTAAGTTTGTCATATACAGCCTTTATTGTATTGAGGAATGTTCCATGGATTCCTAATTTTTCCAAAACCATCATCATGAAAGGGTGTTCGATCTTGTCGAATGCTTTTTCTGCATCTATTGAAATAACAATATGGATTTTATTCTTGCTCCTGTTGATGTGATGAATAAATATTAATCAATATGCGTATACTGAACCAGGTTTGCGTCCCTGAAATGAATCCTGTTTGATTGTGGCGTATGATTTTTTGGATGAATTATTGAAGTCGATTGGCCAAAATGTTGTTGAGAAGTTTTGCATCAATATTCATTTAAAAAATGGGTCTATAGTTCTCTTTCTATGATGAGTCCCTGCCTGGTTTTGGGATGAGGGTTATGATGGCTTCATAGAATGTGTTCGGTAGTGAACTTTCCCTTTCAATTTTATTGAAGTGTTGGAGGAGTATTGGCGTGAGCTCTGCTTTGAAGGCCTTGTAGAATTCCGCTGTAAAACCATCTGGTCCTGGACTTTCTTAGCTGGGAGGTCTCTTATTGCTGTTTCTATTTCAATGCTTGATATGGGCCTGTTAAGCTGGTTTAACTGATCTTGGTTTAGTTTTGGCATGTCAATATTTACTAGGAAAGATGAATTTCTGTCAAATTCTCAAACTGATTAGCATAAAGTTTTGAGAAGTATTCCCTTAAAATCTTCTGAATCTTGGTTGTTTCCGTGGTGATGTTTCCATTCTCATCACTGAGTTTATTAATTTGGGTGTGTTCTCTTCTTTTTCTGATAAGGGTCTGTCCTTTTTGTTAATTTTTTCAAAAAACCAACTCTTTGATTTGTTGATTCTTTCTATAGTTTTTTGGGGTTATAATTCATTTAATTCTGATTTAATTTTAATTATTTCTTTCCATGTACTGGATTTGGGTTTATCTTGCTTATCTTTTTCAAGGAGGTTCAGATGTGTCATTAAATTGTTGGTTTCAGATCTCTCCAATTTGTTGATGTAGGAGCTCAGAGCTATAAACTTCCCTCTGAGTACTGCCTTTGCTCTGTCCCAAGGGGCAGGTAATTTGTGTGCTCATTTTTGTTGAATAGCATGAACATTTTAATTTCCTTTCCAATCTCTTCTATGATCCCCTGGTGATTCAGCAGTGTGTTGTTCAGCCTCCATGTGATACTGGACTTTCTTTGGTGGCTTTTGGTGTTGAGTTCTAATTTTATTCCCTTGTGGTCTGAGAGAATGCAAGGTATAACTTCAATGTTTCTGAATTTAGACAAGTTTGCTTTGTGGCGTAAAATGTGGTCTATTTTAGAAAATGTTCCATGTGCTGCTGAGAAAAACGAGTATTCTGATGCTGCTGGGTGAAATGTTCCGTAGATGTCTGTTAAATCTAGTTGATCTATGCAACTGTTTAGATCTGCGGTTTCTCTGTTGAGTTTTTGCCGAGTTGATCTATCTAGTGGGGAGAGTGGTGTGTTAAAGTCCCCAACAATTAATGTCTTTGGATCTATATGGGATTTGAGGGAAAGTAGTGTTTCTTGGATAAATTTGGGTGCTCCATTGTTTGGCGAATAGATATTTAGAATTGTAATATCCTTCGGAAGGAGAGATCCCTTAATTAGTATGTAGCGACCTCTTTATATCTTCTCATGAATTTTAATTTGAAGCCTATTTTATCTGATATTAGGATTGCAGCTCCCGCCTGTTTATGTGGGCCGTTTGCTTGGTAGATTTTGTTCCAGCCTTTAACATTGAAGATGTGTTTGTTTTTACGGGCAAGATGTGACTCCTGCAGGCAGCAGATAGAAGGGTCTTGATTTTTAATCCAACTAGACAGTCTATGTCACTTAATTGGAGAGTTCAGTCCATTAACATTAAGAGATAGGACTGAGTGGTATTTGGGAGTTCCTGCCATGTTATTCACCTTCTTGGGGGCTGCGAAAACTGGGTTCTTCCTATGGTTCTTGGATTCTCAGTTTGGGTGCAGTTTCTTGGCCTTTGTTGCGTTCTTGTTGGTTTTCTATGTGTAGGACATCTTTAAGAATCTTTTGTAGGGCTGGTTTGGTGGAGATGTATTGTTTCAATTTTTCTTTGCTCTAGAAGGTTTTTATTTGGCCTTCAGTTATGAAGGAGAGTTTAGCTGGGTACAGTCTTCTTGGTTGATAGTTGATTGTTTTTAGGGCATGGTCATACATCATTCCAGGCTCTTCTTGCTTTCATTGTCTCTGCTGTGAAATCTGATGTGATTCTAATTGGTTTCCCTTTACAGATGATTAATCTTTTCTCTTTGATAGCTTTAAAGATCTTTTCCTTGGTCTGAGTTGATCCTGTGTGGATTATGATGTGATGGTGGGATGTCCTATTCTGGTCTGGCCTTTTTGGGGTTCTAAAAGCTTCTTGTATCTGAATAGGCCTATCTTTTTGCATGTTTGGGAAATTCTCTGCTAGGATCCTGTTAGACAATTTCCTAGACCATTAACTTCTGTTTCTAGGTTCTCCTCTACACCCATTATTCTTAGTTTGGGCCTTCTGATGGTGTCTTCCATGTTTTGGATAGATATATCATATTTCTTGGACTTTTCTTGGATGGGTGTACGTTCTTTCTCTTTAATATCTAAGATGTCTTCACTCTCTGAGATTCGATCTTCTGCATGGTCTAACCTGCTGTCAAGACTCTCTACTTTGTTTTTATCCCTCTCCCTTCTAATTGGTTAGCTTTGATGGCTTCAAATTCTTTATTGAAGCTTTGTTTTAGATCTTGTATGAACTTCTTTACTTACTTAATTTGTTGTTCAGTGTTTATTCTCAAATCACTTAGTTGATTGGTTAGGGTTTCTTGGACTCCCTTTCTTCTGTTGGGTTCCATTCAGCATTCCTTTTGTGGTCTCCCTGACTTCCTTCAGCTCTTTGTTAATGGATCCCATGAATGCCTTTAGTGACCTTTCTGTATTCTCTTACTGCTCGCTCAATTCCTGTATTTCTCTTTGATTAGCTTGCTCCCATTTGTGGGATTCTTGTAGTTCTCTTTGAGTGTTCTCAGCCTGCTCTCGCCATTCCTGGGTTTCTCTTTGAGTATTCTCAAGCTGCTCATGCAAATCCTGTATCAGTTTTTGAGTAGCTTCCTCACGCTTATGATTTTCCTGTATAAACTTTTGGATTGCCTTCTCTCTCTCCATCTCACACTCGTACAGAGTCCTTTGTAAGTGTTCAATCTTTTCATTTATCATGTTTGCCAACAGTGTTTGTAGAGCTGTTTGGGAACTCTCTTCTTGATTATTCATTATCTGTTCTGTCTCCTGATTATTAAGATTGGAATTAAGATACCAGGATTTGCCATTTTTCTTGTGTTTCTCCGGCTTACTCTGCCCATTTGAGATGAAAATAGCACCAGTTTTGTGCTAGAATACTATCTTAAGGCAAGCATCAACCAAAGTTTGAATTTGCACAGTCAATATTCTACAGATACAATGTAGTTCAACCGATACCTCTATTCAACATCAAACAACTATACGTTAATGCGCTACTAACGGCAAAGAAGAATTTGGAAAACCAGAAATTATTAGGGTTATGGAGAGATGTGGCTAAAAAATAGGAATAGATTGATGTGGGGAGGCACAGGGAGAGTTAACTAAGTCCTAATCTCGAAGCAGGAAATAGGTTTGGTAGGATGAAAGTAGAAAGAGAAAAAAGAAGAAAGGGAAAGTGAAAAGAAAAGAGACCCCAAAAAATAGAAAAGTAAAAATTAATTATATTATGCAATCCGAAAACAATCTATTTAGAGAAGAACGTGAATATATTGATAGAAGGGGAGGGAAATAAAGTAGATGTGAAAAACTTAAAAATAAAAATGCTTAAAATATTATATAGGTATAAAGTAGTAGTACTGCTTTTAAGGAATTTAAATCTCAGAGTTTTTGAATTGAGTAATAAATTTGTGGATTAAGTGTGTACACAATGGGGGATAGGGTCTAATATTCAACTGAGGATGTGCAGGATAAGAATAAAGTCGCATAAAGAAGAACGAAAGAGAAGAAAAGGTAAAAAGGATAAGAAAGGAAGGAAAAAAGATTGAAGTTCAGTAGAGCTAAACAATAAACAAAAAGATAATTAAAAAAGAAAAAAAGAGAAAGAAAACCAAAAAAGAAAGAAAAACGCACACTCACGTATCCTTAAAATAAAAATCATGAGAGGAAAAAAAGTTGCTGGATAACAATTTTTTCTCAAAAAGGCAAAAATTAAAGATTAAAAGAAGTTTTAGAAAAGAAAAAAAAATTTTATATATGGTACCAAAAAATAAAGAAGAAGAAGGAGAAGAAGGAGAAGGAGAAGAAGGAGGAGGAGGAGGAGGAAGAGGAGGAGGAGGAGGAGGAGGAGGAGGAGGAGGAGGAGGAGGAGGAGGAGGAGGAGAGAGAAGAAGAAGAAGAAGAAGAAGAAGAAGAAGAAGAAGAAGAAGAAGAAGAAGAAGAAGAAGAAGAAGAAGAAGAAGAAGAAGAGAAGAAGAAGAAATTCTTTGATTTTTTTGGGATGGGTGGGAAAAATCCTGTATCTCCCTTGTGTCCATAACCAGCCTCTTGTTGGACTCTCTGGTCTGCTTGTGGTCCTAGTCAGTTTGTTCGAACAGGCAGAAATGCTCTGCTTTACCCAGGATTTTGCGATCCTCCTCCCAGGCTAGTTCATTGGGAGGCAGATCTGTTTGAGTATCACAAAAGAGGGGGATGCAGTGATGAGGCTATGTTTTGGGTAGAGTTGAGGCCTTTAGCAAACAGTAGCTTTTCCCGGGGGCTAGTTTGTGAGAAACTCACAGAGCCCAGCCTGGAGCCATTCTCAGGGTTTCTGTTTACTGAATTTCAATTGATTGTGGAGGCTGCTAGAGGGAGGGGCAGCCTCTGGCTCTGATTATCCAGGGAAGAAAGCCACTCCTAGGGCTGGCGCCTGAGCTGGGTGACTTTTCCCTGGGTGGAGCTGAGTCTGGCAGGTCACTTCGCCGTTAAGTTCTTGTGACCTGATAAATGACTCTAGTTTTATTCCAAGGTCTGAGTTGGAGCTAACAGCTCCGCCGAGCTTTGTGGGTATCCAAGATGGAGATCTTCAGTACTTGGGGGGGGAGGGGTGGTCTTCCCTCCTCTGCTCCCTAAGAAGGCGTGAGGATGTCAGGCTTTTACTCACACCGAGTCTTGGTTCCTGGGTCGTCTCTTGTCTGAGAACTGCAGGATGAAGATATCTGCTCCTTGTCGGTTCTTGCTGGTGTTGAGTAGCATCCGCTTGCCCACTGCTTCTGGCTCCTTCGTCCTGGACTCTCTGTGGCTCTGATATGGCTCCTGTGATCGCCACTGCCACCACCACTGGTGCCGCTGTGGCAGCTGCTGGCAAGAGCTAAGATGTGTCTCTTTGCCTTGATTTTCCCTCTCTGGCCTAACTCTCTGTCCTGTGATGGCACACTTGGTGTGATTCTCTGGCTTAGGACTATTCACAGGCATTCTAAAACTGCTTTCTATGGGAGAGCTTGTTTAGACTCCAGCTTCTCCTCTGCCATCTTCCCGGAACTATGAGTACATTTCTTATCAAGCATTGTTCCTCCTCCTTTATTTCCTCTTCCCATCCCTTCTCATACCTCCCACCTTCCCCGCTCGATCCTCCCCCCCACACAAAAATTTTAAAGTTGTTTTTCGACATAATGACTTGTCCATCTCATTGTTGCAATGGGTCCACCTATATCCCTATTTAAATCATTTGTTTTTTCCCTTCCCCTCTACAAAGTATACCTACATCAAATACAGTGAAAGCAGGAGTTATGCCATGAGGGAGGGACATACAAAACAAAAAATAAATCATGTTATAAATATGTTAAAAACAATTGCATGAATGAAAAAAATTTGAATACCTATCTTGGGGTTCATTTTCCTAACATCAACTTATCTGAACTTTTCTTCTTGACTCAGACATACACTGGTTATTGCAAATAAGGGAAACCATAGGACCTATGTTTCTTTGCACCTGGCTTACTTATATAAATTTTAATATAATTTTTTAATATAATTTTTTCCATCTTTCCATTTCCTAACAAATGGGGCAATGTCATTCTTTCTGATGGAGGCATAGAATTCCATTGTGTATATATACACCACATTTTCTTGATCCATTCATCTACTGAGGGGCATCTGGGTTGGTTCCATATCTTAGCTATGGTAAATAAGGCTGCAATAAATACAGTTGTGCTGGTAGCTTTAGTGTGGTCTTGTTTGTGAACATTTGGGTAAATTCCCCAAAATGGGATTGCTGGGTCATAGGGGAGCTCTATGTGGAGTATTTTGAGGAACCTCCATACTGCTTTCCAAAGTGGTTGAACAAGTTTACACTCCCACCGACAATGCAGTAAGGTTCCCTTCTGTCCACATCCCCTCCAGCATCTGTTGTTATTAGAGTTCTTGATTATAGCCATTCTAACTAGGGTGAGGTGATATCTCAATGTTGTTTTGATTTGCATTTCTTTTATGGCTAGAGAGGTTTTTTGGTCATATGTACATAGCTATTGAGCTATTGTGATACTTTACTAGTAATATCCTAGTCATATACTAATTATTACAAATGAGGGAAGCCATGGAGCCTATGTTTCTTTTGATCTGGCTTACTTCACTTAATATGATTTTTCCTAAGTCTTTCAATTTCCTAACACATGGCATGATATTATTTCTGATAGAAGCAGAGAGGTCCATGTGGATATGTACCACATTTCTTCATCTACTGAGGAGCATCTGGGTTGGTTGCATATCTTAGTTATGGTTATACTGCAATGAATGTAGTTGTGCTGGTAGCTTTAGTGTGGCCTGGTTTGTGGTCATTTGGGTAAATGACCAGGAGTGGGATTGCTGGGTTAAGGGGAGCTCTATGCATAGTCTTTTGAGGAACCTCCATTCTGCTTTCCAGAGGATTTGAACCATTGTACATTCCCACCCACAATGTGATAACATTCCCTTTTGGTCATACATCTGCAAGCATCTGTTATTATTTGTTGGCCATTTGGTTATGGCCATTTTAACTAGGGAGAGGTAGAATTTAAATGTGGTTTTTATTTGTATTTCTTATATTATGGCGAGAGATGTTGAACATTTCTTCATGTGTCCGTTAGCTATTATTATTTCCTCTCTAAAGAAGTCTCTTTTTAATTCTTTAGCCCACTTATTAATGGGGCGGTTGTTTGTTTGAAGAATTAATTTTTTTCTTTTTGCTTATATGGTGCTGAGGAATTGAACCCAGGGTCTCATGCATGCATGACAAGCGCTCTACCACTGAGCCACCATCCCAGCCCAAAGGGAGGGTTTAATTTTTTAAGAGTATATTATTAATTTAAAGTAGTTTTACAAAGGAACTGCCATTTAACAAAGCAATTTATGAATACAATATATCTATTTTATCACCTAATTTTGCACTGTATTTCTGAAGACACAAGATTCTAAATTATCTCAATATTTTACATGTGTCATCTAACCTGCAGAATAACTCTGTGACTTCTGCGCCTTGCCTGTGCAGGGAAAAAATAGATTCTCACAGGGTTACATACAATGTCTGGCAAAATGTATTATTTTGGGGAAAACTGCATTTTATGAAGATACCATATTTTGTACAGAAAATCTGAGATTTATCAGACAAGAATACTTGCATCCCTTGAGAATTTTCTGGTATGTTTCTAAAATGTTCAAGAAAGATTGGATTGTAATTCAAGACTATTTCATGAAACCATATACAATGAATGCTTGTTTTCAATTTCTATGTTGCTCTTCATATTTATGCATCCCACCACCATTTTATGCTTCATTTGGCTTTCCTGATCCACAACATTTCTACTGCAAAGTGGAATAGCCTTTGAATCATATTTTAGGAATATCTCCTTTGCCAAAAAGTATATGTTAGTGATTAGGATTCCTATGTAACCAAAGAGTTGAAGGATTTGTCCACAGAAGAGGAAGTTTCACATGTTGAATATGTTGCTTATATTTATGATAGGTATGAAATTGTGAAGGTTTCTGATTTGGGGCATATTTGAGAATCAGGATAGCTCCTGGTTTTCAATTTCAAATAAGTACTGGGATTCCTACAGAAATATTTGAACAAAAAAGGTTTCAAAATTAATTTGTCAATGTTTTCTTGGAACCTGGGGACTTAGGGAAACATGTGTTTTCTATGCTTTTACGATTGTCAAGAGAACAGAACTATTTCCCCATATCAGTATATGTACTACAAACCCATCGACTTAAGTATTTACGTGTAAATTCGTGAGAATTGAGAAGAGTATATGTATCAACACACTTAAAAAAAATGGAATCTTGTCAAGGTGATGTACGGAGGCAGTGAGTAAATACATTTCTTGTCATATGTACTTATCCACTGTTCATTTTTCCCCACAATGATCTTTGGCCTAAAATCTCCATCCCCTCCCACCACTTGTAATGTTTATTTCCAACGTGTTGTTTTGTTGGGGTTGTGCTTGTTTGGTTTGCCTTTTGTCCTTCATCTCAGATTTGATGTTCCCCTTCCCTTGCATGTAGTAACATGTAAGACAGTGCACCAAAATCAGATACAGTTACAACGTTGTATAAAACATAGGAAAATAAAGGAAAAAAGCAAGTAAAAAAATACCGTCACAGAATACCTTTAAATAATAAAAAAGGGAAGCCCATTAATTTTGTGTCTCAGAGTTCACTTTGCTTAGCCTAATGTTCTCTGGTCATATGTATATTACTATTAAGCTATTATGATCTTCTTCTAGGCCCCAAATGGACGTATACTAGTTCTTAAAAATAAGAAAAACCATGGAGCCTATGTTTGTTTGTGTCTGACCCCCTTCACTTCATAGGAACATTTTGTCTTTCAATTTCCTTATAAATGGGACTATTTCATTCTTTCTAATGGAAACAAAGAATTCCATTGTGTATATAATCCATGTTTTTTGATCCATAAATCTAATCTCAGGCATCCTGGGTGGCTGCTTATTTTCCTATGGTAATGTCGCAATGAACATGACTTTGCCATTCTAAGTGGATGCAGCGAAATCTCAATGTTCACTTGATTTGCATTGATTTTATTGTCGGAGAAGTTGAGCATTTATTCCTATTTTCTTTGACTAGTCTCAATTCCCTGACAGTGAAGTCTCTCTTTTAATATTTAGCCTTCTTATTGTAGAGTGGCTTATCGTTCAGAATTTTATTTGGGGAGTGGTTTGATTTGTTGAATTTTCATTATATTGCAGCTTTAACACCTTTTTCTGTTTCTTGGCTAGTGAATATCTTCTCCCAGTCTTTTGGTTTTTTAGTTACCTTTTTAGCCAGGTCCTTTGTCATGAAGAATCTCTGCAGGTCCAATAATGTTAATTTGATGACGCATTCATGTGTCTGTAAGAAGATAGTTTCAACCTGTTCCAAGGAGCCCTAGTATTTCTCTATTCATTCCATTCACAGTATTTTCTTTACTTCGAGGTCTTTGATTCATTTGGAATTTGTTCTGACACAGGGTGATGGATAATTGAACTTGTTTTTAAAGGCATTTAACCAGTAATACAAGCACTATTTATTGAATATGTATTTTTCATTTTTGTGTTTATCCTGGTTCAACAACTTACCTAGTGAAGGATCAGAACGGTTTTCTTCAGAAGTGACTTCTAAAATATAGGTGCTCTCGTTTCTCTTTTTGTATTAAATGTTATATGGCCAATTTCATCTTCGAAGAAGATTGAAGAGATTAATTGCTATGTGCATATGAACAAGAAGATTAGGGTAAGCAAATTGAACTCCAAAATACAGAAGCAAGTGGCTTATTATTATTGCATTTTAAAAAAATGAACTGAAAAACTATTTTTATTGCTTTTTCCTTTATTTTTCATAGAGTTTCTCCCTTGTAGACACTATATTTGATTTTGGTAGCCTGCGGATTTTATAGACTATAATCTGAATAGGGCAAGGAAAGAGAACAACAAAATTTTGAGATAGAGGACAAAGGATGAACAAATGCCACAATATTCCACACAAGACAACATGTTGGAAATGACATTTACACCTGGGGCAAGGGAGATCTGAAGCAGAATAAAGTTTAAGAAAAATGAGTACTAGAGTAACATATGACAAGAAAATGATTCATTGCTCTACATACATAATTATAATTACTCTGTACTACACCTTGACAATAAGTTTAACTAACAAGAACGGTATTCATATATATACTTACTTTAGTTTTTATAAGTATACAAATGGATACATATGTACATTGGTTTGTAGTCTATATACAGATACATGTTAATAGATTTGTTCTCTTCACATCCCTACCGGACTAGAAAAGGCACAGGTTTCCTTGTGTCTATAGGTTCCAAACTATTCTTCAAAACTTAATGTTGAATTCATTCCTCCTTAATATTTCTAAAGGAAAACCAAGAAACGTTTGAAATTACACTCTAAGTGCACAAATAGGCCCATACTCAGAAAATCTCCCAATTCAACACCAATAATAAATATGAGCTACAATCACACATCTTTAATGTCCTCATCTGTACCCAAATAATTCAACTTTTTTGATTGCATAGGAATCCTACCAACAATTTTTGACAAGATGGATCTTCCTAAAATATGCTTCAAAGATTATTCCATTTTGCATCAGCATTGTTGTGGACCACAGTTTCAAATCTATAAATATGTGGGGTCATGTATAATTGGAGCAAATTACACACAAGTTGAAAATGAAGATAGACATGGAATATGATTCCATGAAAGTGTTTTTTATTACACTCAACAGAGACCAGTCTTCTTGGAATATTTTAGAATTATATTGGGAAATTACAAAAAACTGTTTATTCTTTTGTCCTAAAAATATCACATTTTTTCACAAAATTATGCTATCTTCACAAATTTCATTTTTCTCCCTCAAAAGAATATGTTTTGAATGTTATTTTTTGTAAACACAGAAGAACCTCGATGTTCCCTGCCACAGGTTTTGGAAAGAACTCCCAGAATCCTTCTTCAGATGATTAGATTACATATGGAAATCATTGAGATGGATGAGAATCTGATATAATAAGAAACATACTTCAGAAAAAAAAGAAATATACTTCAGAATGTTGGTTGAAAAATCCTGTTGAAATTTTCATGGCCATTCTGTAACTGACGTAAGACTTGTATAGGATGTCTAATATCATTAGAGTTTTGTTATATATTTATTAGGCTCTATAATTATAACAATATATGACATAGAAGATGATTTTTACAGGCAAATTTAAGAATAATGAATAATGAAATATGATTATTCTCTGTGGAGAAACAAATATAGATTTTGATTTGATGAATTGTTTCCATATTCCAACCTTACCATGTGTATGTGGAAGCCGTCATGGTGAATTCCAATAAAGACATAAACACCTTACTCTGGCTTCAAGATAAGAGTAAATAGGTAGTAGAAATAAAAATGAATTCATTTGATTGAGTAAGCATCACAATATATTTATAAATGGAAGATATAGCTAAAAAAATTAGAAATGGTTTGAACTCATGGTTTGTTCACTGAATAATTCCTTCAAAGAAATAAGAGAAAACAGTATTATTTTATTTTCTGAGGAAAAGATATGAATATATATTTCTGTTTATGCCTATAAACAATAAAGGTCACTACTATTCCGAAACAAGAATAAAGGTCACTAGTATTTTGAGAGAGATGCAAAAACTAATAAGAGCATATTGTCAGTTATTTAAACCACTGGACAATTTAATTGTGATTTATTTTTATTTATAATTATGAAATCTATGCTCAAATAAAGTAAAATCATCATTGCTATACTTCCATTTCCACTGAAACTTGATCATTGTATACACACCTCACAAATTACACTTGGACACTCTGTCCTCACATATTCAACGTACATTGAACAGTTGAAGTGTGACCCTAGTCAATCTATTACTTCCACGATTATAGTCCAGTTCTTCAAATCTTCCTCTAATGTCACCCATTCAGGCTCAGCTATGTATGGTCACAGGTTCTGAAATATGGCTCAGAAAATATTCATGGATATATCATGTGATCAGGAAAATAGGAAGAAATAGTTCCCATGTTTGTATAGAAAAAATCTGTAATGATTTATTAAATAATATTATTGCAATGAACATGAAAATTTGATCTCCTACCAAAGGATACATGCTTTATGGTAGGCAAGTAAAATATGAAGCGATACCATGCAAATATCTTCAGGTACAATTATAAGAAAAGTGTCATGGCTCAAAAAATAAACTTTTTCCATTCTTGTGTGTGGACTAAACATATGCCATTGTTAATTGACAATTATATTGTGAAGTGGTATCAGATAAATGTATCGAGCTATCCAGAAAAATATTTGAGAAACATGCATGTCACCTGTCAGTATAAAAATTAAAATACAGGATTTTAAATAAACATTGGAAATTATCATTAACTTAGGTTAACATTTCTTCATTAAAATTACTTTCTCAAATATGTATGGTTACAAGAATTCTATGCCATATGCACACCAACATTTGGAATAAATTGCTGGGATGGAGCCCAGTGTAAAAATTTTGACTATTAGTGGACCGATCATAGATACAATCCTTATTATCAACGAGAACATATAAGAAAAGCATCCTGAAAAAACTCTGATTAATGCAGGTCAAATTCTCCTCACTTTTAAATTCCAAAAATCATAGTAATATGCCTTGCTTCACCTTAGGGGTATTGTAACAGAGTAGGGAAAAATTATAACACCATTTCAGTTTATTCACACACAGACACAAAATTTGCATCTACAAATGGACAGGTAGCAGAAATATCTGATCACACAAATCTTCTCATATATATATACATATATATATACATATATACATACATATATATATATAATTACAAAGAGAGGGTTGGATAGATTTTAAGAGGCAAATCAGCTCTCCTATATTGTCACAGATTCTCTCATCAATTCACAGGTTCTCCAGTATCATCCACTTTTTAGAAGCCAGAATAATTTTGATTCCATAAATAAGACATATTAGCAAAAGGATCAGGATTAGCAATACCATGGAGTCACAGTAAGTGTTCTAATAATCGATGAAGTTAAGGATATATCACTGCCCCATTTCAAAGAGAAAATTTACGATAGGACAAGTAGGGAGTGAAAGAACTTAATTTGCTATGATGAGGATGAAAATAATTCAGAGATTTTGGAAATATCCACGAGTATGGGGCATTGTTGATGAATATTGCATTACCTTCCTGTCTTTGGTTGTTGTGTTGGTCGTTGTTATTGAACTCTGGGCTTGGACACAGTCCCTGAGCATTTCAGAGCACTTGATCGACAGTGCCACTTGCCGTTTTGAGGTGGTTAATTGGTGATGAGAGTTCGACAAAGTTCCTGTTGGGCTGCCATGGAACCTGATCCGGAGATCCCAGATTCCTACAGGCTCCTAAGCAATCTTTACCAGGCTCCGTTTCTCTGTTACCCAGACTGTGTTGATTTTACTGTTTGTTTGTTCCCGACATTCATGTACAACGAGTAACCATGATTTTCCTTAAGGATAATGCTCTATACTATTTGATTTTGAGGGGATTAATTTCAGAAATAAATCTTAGTAAAATCCTTGATTTTATTAATCTGTAATGAGATCCTCACGTGTGAAATGCGGGAGATCCTAGAATTAACAACATTATCACCTGGGCTAGCTTGAGTGTGATTTTAGACCTAAAAAATCATTTCCCATGATGTCTTTATTTTCCTTTACATGACAGAGGATGAGAAACTCCTAACCTTAAGACGAACCATATTCTGTTGATTAAATACTGAATTAATCTGTTCAGTTTGAAAGCAATGAGTTGTCTACCGCCATGCCACCATGAACGTGCCCGATTTCGTCTGAAAGCAATGAGTTGTAAACCTCTGAATAATCTTCATGGATTAAAAAATTATCACCTGATGCAAGGGTGAACTTATTAATTCCCGTAATTTCTCCTGTTAGCACTTTCTTCACTATAAAATCTCTCATATCATCCTTCACATAATATTGCAATACGTTTGACATATAGCAGACAATTGCATACAAATTCCTAGTATGATTACAACTATTCACGGGAAGAATATATGAGGCCTGACAGTGATGACAGGCTCACGTAAAGACAACTTGTTCTTAAGTGAATACGCTTGTTTTTGTCAAGAATGATCTGAGAAGAAAATACTTGAAAATATCAATGCATCTAGAATCCATTGTCTTACTTATAAAAGGAATGAGGTCTCATATTTTCAAGCAACACAACTTACATGATTGTAAATGGAATAAATGCTTACAAAGAATTCGTGGAAAGACAAATTACTGTTCATCTGTTCCTGTATTTGCCACCTTACAATTCAGTAAAAAAAAGATCCACTATTTTGACATTCCATAAAATGAAAAATATGATCTGTTTTGTGACCACAGATGGAGAAGTTCATTCTACCAATTACGATTCTTTAAACAATATCATAAATACTCACTAAGGGATACAATAACTTTTGTAGTTACATATCTTATTTTGATTTTCATATCTATATCATATCCAATGTGAATTCATACTTTATATAAAAATGTGAAATTTGAAATCCATGTATGTCTTGCTGGTGAAAACATTGCTCTAAGTTCATTTCATTAATATATATCTTTGCAAAATGCAAACTGTAAGTCATCTCAAGAATCTCATCAAATATTTCTATGCTAATGCAGGGAGACAATTCAAACCAGGTAGTTATGCCCACAATATTCATTAATCAATTTCAGAATGAAGACACCTGCGACTCTATACATTTATTAATGACCAGTTGCAGATACTTACACTTATAGTTTCATAATTCATGAGATGAGTGAATCTTAAAACTATGTAAATGTGAATAAAAATAATTGTCCCAAAATAACACAGTTATTTATACTTAACCTGGTTTTAATTGATTATAAGAGAATGAGAAGAACATTCAGATAAAGTAATTCTGAGTTGAAGTAGTTTGGGTGATTGCATTTTTATTGGTCCTATTAAAACTATACTTCAATTTTGCCAACAATTACAGGATCACTAGGTCAGAGAACAATCCAAAACAGGAGACAAGTTGAGATTAAATCACGGAAAATGTAGAAAAACAAACATGCTCTCTACCTCTATCCCAGTCTTCCTCCGAGGAAACATAGTCATGCATTTTCTGAACTCGTGTCATGTTTCTGGTTCCAAGTGATGTTGACTACAAGCAGACAGAAATCTACCATCAGAGTAGGATTCCGGGGCAATTGACCTACATTGATTTGGAATGTGTGTTAAATGTCAGGCTTGCCTACATTATCTTCAAGGAAAGATTTGTACAAAAAAGGTGTGGGGTGTTTTATTGAGTTGATTTCATCAAACCATATGGCAAACATTGAAGGAACAAGTAGTGAATTTGGCAGAAATATCAGGATGATGCTGGGTAACCAAATTTCAAATGTGAAAAAAAGTCTTCAAATTTTCTCTTTTTAGCTTTCTGAAATTTTAGCTATAGCACCTCTTCTCTCTGTTCTCATTTGAAAGTGGAGATAATAGATTATATGACTCTCCTGCCTGGGCTGGCATAAAAAAAATGATACAGAGATCTCAAACTCTGCTATGATTTAATTCATGAGAAACCAATGCCATGTTTCATAAAATTTTATATGAACAGTTAGTAACATACACATATACTCAATTTTTGCCTATGGTTACTCAATATGACATACAATTTATAAACACATAGAAATGGTGATTAAAATATCCAAAATGGTCGGTCATCACATGAGTCTTCTTTACAAAATACAACACCAGAAGCTATGTGTCCTCTACAGCTCTGGAATTTACTATAGTAGTAGTGTTACATTAAGAAAATAGTTTGCTACCCACAATTCTGCCATCTTTCAAATACTGTGAATTTTTTTCAAATAACAAGAACAATTTTGTCATCAATACCCTAAATATAGAAAAGAGACAAAATGGTGTCTTCCATGTTATCAATTTATGACCATGGCCTGAAAACTGAAGTATCCAAACTGAATTCTGGGCCATATGATAGCACAGTGGGTGTCTTAACAAAATAATTTAATGTTTCAAAATAACATTAATTGACATTTTGGACATTAGACAATGGGGAGCAAAAGGAAAAGGAAATGTTTGTGAAATTTGGCATACTGTTTGACGTAATTGCCCACACAAAATATCTTGCCTATGTTCTGCTTTAAATACAACTCTAGAAATACATCTCTAGCAATATGCAAGTTGGGTTTCCATTGCCTTACTTTCCATTACATTCTACAGAGATTTCAAAAAAATACAAAAGTCTCTCTATGACGTTTCTGCCCACACTCTCCAACACTTTATCTTAAAAACAATGCTTCACTTTTTGATGAACTAAAGAAATTAGGTAATGCTAACATCTTCCAATAAAACATTATCTTTCTACATTTCACCAAATGGTATGGGAACCAACATGACCTGAATTTGTGATATTTAACACAGGGATATTGCAGTAACATCTCAGGATCCAGAGATTCCTCTGAAAAAGAAAATTACTTAGGGGGGCTGGGAAGGTAGCTCAGTGGTAGAGGGCTTGCCTTGCATGCATGAGGCCCTAGGTTCAATTCCTCAGCACCACATAAGCAAAAAGAAAAAAAGCCGGAAGTGGCGCTGTGGCTCAAGTGGTAGAGTGCTAGCCTTGAGCTGAAGAGCTGAGGGACAGCGCCCAGGCCCAGAGTTCAGGCCCCATGACCGAACTCTCCTCCCTCTAAAAGGAAAAAAGAAAAATACTTAGGGAAAATACAAATCTTTATTGTTATTTCTTTTATGAACTATACCTTAAATCAGGAATCCATATTTGGAGAATGTAGATTCATAATATGACTGAGTATTACTTTGGAATTAATTTTTTTTTGTTAGTCATGGCTTTGCACTCTGGGCTTGGCTGCTATCCCTCAGCTCTTCAGCTCAAGGCTAGCACACTAGCACTTGAGCCACAGCGCCACTTCCGGTTTTCTTGTGGTTAATTGGAGATAAGAGTCCCATTGACTTTCTGCCTGGCCTGACTTTGAACTGAGATCCTCAGATCTCATCCTCATGAGTAGCTAGGATTACAAGCATGAGCCACCAGCACCCAGCTTTGGAATTTAAATTCTGATGTACTCTAAGTTCCAATTAGGTTGTTCTTACTTTTTAGTATTATGAAAAATATTCATTAGAGTTAAATAGTTACTGATTTCACTCAAATGGATGTTAGCTTGTGTTATCTTCGGAGAGCATACATCCATTGAGGTCTCCTGATTTAATTGCTTTCTTACATTTCAATCTAGACAATTCCCATAATTTAAATTCTTTTTCACCTTTCAATCTAGCATCAAAGGCCAAAATTAAATTATCAACATGTCTAAAATTTCTGTCTCCAACAGGAGATATCCTATTATCCCTTTCTGTCTGTTCCTGTCAATACTTCTTGTGATTCCAAAAAAACACACAAAAGAATAACATGAACTCAACCATTTAAAGTATTTTCCCCAAACAAATGCATAAATATGTTTACCTTCTTTTATGAAAGTAACAGACAGGTAAAATATCAGCAGGCTTGTGATAGAAAAATTCACTGAGAGAAAACATGACTAAATACTTCAAAATCAAATGCCTTAAATGTTGCAATTTCCTTAGTAATATGAAAAACCACCCAGTAGAACTTATTCATCTGTAATATTTTTGGTTGCTAGAGTCAGGTGAATTGAAAGACTGATCTCTCTCTCAACATCACAGATTAGAGTCTCTTATAGAAAACATTAGACATGTATAACTTTTGAACCCAACAATATGCATATTTTTCAGATATTTGTTTCTTCATCATAGAAAACAATTAGAGACTGATGGGTCATGACAACGGTTAAGAGAGTTTGGAAAATATTTTCTAAATTATGGATGTTTGAAATAACACATTTCAAATTCCCCTTTACAAATATCCAATACCTATTGAAAATATACACTCAACTGAAGGAGGATTTGCCATTCTTATACATATGTCTTGATTCCTACTCAGATTATCAGATCAGTAGGGAATATTATTCAGATAATTGCTTCTTAGAGAATATATTTATCGCAAAGTAAAGGAATCATTCAGACTCATGAGAGTCAACATTTGAGATTGGGGCAGTTGTTCAATAGGTAGTAAATTTCAGTAGTACAATGTCTAGTGGCCAAGAAGCAGAGCCAGAAGACATTAAACAGATGATTTCTTTGACTCACATAAAAAAGTGATGGGAACAGAAGTAAATTTCATGAAATATCTGTTTTCTAAAGTCTGAGGAAGTAAAGAATTGTCATTCTTTTGCCCATGGAACAATACTGCCTAGTTGGAGAAAATTGTAAGAACTACATCTTGGGATATCAGGGGTAGAAAGTGAGAAATGTCCCAGTCACATACAAGAGCCAAAGAGATAATTTACATGTATAAGATGTAGAAGAAGGAATAGAGGGCAAAGACTGTTAGCAGTCTCCTTCAGATTTCTGGATTCACCAAACAAGTCCAGGATCTTTTCTTTCCCACGATGGACGAGGTCCCACTACTAGGAATTCCACAGCAACAGCTCCTTCTGTATACTGTCTTCTCTGGGTGAGGCCACTGTTATTGTGATATAGCCTACAAACCTCACTTCCGTTTTACGAACTGAGGACACTCGGCCACATGTCTACATATGACAACGGAAATGCTCACTTCTGGCCTGAAACTGGAAGAGAAAGTCCCATCTCCTTTTAATATGCAATGGTGGACCATAATTAAGTAGAATAGTTGTATGCGTGTATTTCGTAGAGGGATAATGTAAATGGATGTCTCAAACTTTTCATACAGACATCAACTAGTGATTCTTTGAAAATTATTCTGCCTAGATGTCAATATGCTTTCTATGGTCTATATAGCCACAACAAATCAATCTTTAAGCATTATTGTTTTTTTCCACTTGTTTAGTTTCCTTACTCAACAATATTTTCATTAGGAGACAGTTTAACAAAGACACTTCTAGAATTTATTCACCTTCTTCCAAAAACGTTCCTTTGCCTTCCTTGTAGATATGCTTGATCTTTGCATATATATTTTCATTCACATTCTTGATTAATAATCATGTAAAGTAAGATTAATGTAGTCTAGGATTTCTCAAACAAACTAGTTGCTAATATTATAGACAGCAAGAACGAGATGACTTCCCAGAGGGATATTTTTATTTAAATATTTTATATTATACATATACAAATATTAATGTTACTATATATTATAAAATACAAACATAAAAGATTCCAAAAACATCGATGTGTATGGGCTTATGTATATACATATGCATTATTTAATCATATAGATATATACCTATTCAGTATTTAATCAACAATAATATGAACTTCATGCAAATTTCCTGGACTATAACATAAGTATAGAATTTTCTACTCAAGCATCTATTGACAGGGTTATGTAGAACACTAGAAAGTCAATTAGGTTTCAATAAAATATGAAGTAATTATGCAAACTTTTCAAAAGCTAAATTGAAGAGTGTAGCTATATATAAAATATGGGTATATTATATGACACTTTTCTAGTATTATGTAGATTATGTATCATTATTTTTCATAAATACCAAGTAATTTTCTTTAAAAATATACCAAAGATTTTTGGGTATACACTTAGGAAACTTTGAGACTATTGAGACTTAAATATGGATGCTGAATTATGTATTCTGTGTCACGATTCTTCATTAAATAACTAATGTATAAGAACACAACAGGGGAAATTAAAGTATTTGGTAATACAATAATGACAGAATACTTTGTGTTTACAAATTTGTTTGTTTGGATTTGCTGTTTTATGAATCCTGAGGAACTAAAGCATTTCAGTATTTCTATGGGTACAGTAATAGAACTGGGTTTGAGACAATTGAAACAAACTGACATGGGAGAGAAGAAATTGAAGGCCATAATTGGTCTTTACGTGGATAATCTGGCAACATTTCTAACTGAAATTTAAAAAAACATGGATACTTAGTTACAGATAAAAGAAAGGATGGTATGGGAGTACCTGATATCTCATGAAGTTAATCAGACATGCCAAAGCAGAACCCTCTCTGATGTAGTAGAAATGATTCCCATCAGAATTTGTCTCAAAAGTAATGATCAGGTTTTGTAAGTGTCTATTATGTATGTGTTCATCATGTTTGGGAAATGACACATAGTGCTCAAGTAAGAATCAAGATGTTAGGACTCTTAGGACAATTTGTGCTTCTGTCAATTGAATCAAACTCTAGCATATTATCCAACTCCTTCTTACACTTACATTAACTACAGTTCATTGAAGTACACTTAAGTTCATTTCATTCAGTACACTTGATTTCTACATGGAATTCTTCTTTTTATTCACCAGCATGCAATCTGATCCTGATTTGTATTTCTTCCTTTAAGACAGCAATGATTTCTTTGCCTTCCATTGTGTTCCAGTAGGCTACTATATACAAGAAACTATTACTAACAACATTTCAAATACAATTAATAGAGATAAATTTAGAAATGAGGTATGTAGGAATTAAGCACATTATACAGATGGAATAGACTTTGTTTATAGAATTTGTGTAATGCTAGAGACAATTTACAAATAGTAAACATTGTATACATATGTAACATATAAGAATGAGGAAAAAGTCACTGAAGTTGTATTCCAGTAGATGACATTTAAATGTATATGGACATTTGCAATTTAAACTAAGAATAGTTGGGCAAAAAGTGCTCAGAGGCCTAGAAGCAGGGAAAATGATTTAAAGAAGCTTTTCCTTCATGGCAATACTAGACTCAGAATGACACAGAACTCTCTGAAAAACTGTCGCAAACTGGATTTTCACCAATCACAGTTTTTTTGAGATAAACATCTATGAATTGATTGATGATAGAAAAATTATGGTCCCTTTAAAATTGAAGCATGCACATAATTCTCAATGACTATACTGATATTCCATTTCTTGTAAAGTAGTTTTATGCCTGGACAAGAACTTAGCACAGAGTAACAAAATGTACTCATTTATAATTCCTCTACTCATGATATGTAGGTTCCCATTTTTCTGCCATGAGCACTTTTGAAAAAAAATTGAAATTTAAAAGAAAGGATATGTTTCTGGAAGGGCAGAAATATTCAATCTCTCGTTTTTTATTGTGAGAATACCGTCCAGAGGAGTTACAATTACAAGGGCAAGCTAACAAGTACATTTCTTATCAAGCATTATTGCCTTCTCTTTGTTTCCCCTTCCCATTCCTTTCCATACTCCTCCCACCTGATCCTTCCCCCACAACAAACTTGTAAAGTTCATTTTTCAACATAATGACTTGCACATCTTATTCAATCTCTTTATAGTCAGATATTATCATTACATGTTGTGTGATAGGTTGCTCCTTCCTATATTGATTCCTTGAGACTTCTACAGTCTCTACACAATGAATAGAATATGCTGAGATTCAGACTCTCTTTACCAGGATTTCATGTAAATATTAGTGTTGAATCAATCCCAAGAATTGTACTTACATTTAAATGTTTTTTTGCAAAGATGGCACACAGTATTTTGTATCGTTTAATAGGAAAAATGCTGCAGTCTAAATAGGCACATCACCAGAAACATCCTGTTTTCACAATGACCATATCTGGTGATAATCTTTTGAATTGACATATCTAATCCCTATACTAACTCCATTGTTCCAACTTTCTTTCCAAAGGTAGAGCCTCATAAAATGTGCTTAAACAACCAACCTAATTAGCAACAAGAATATTTTCAATTTATTATTCATTCCTGGGCAATACTGCCTGAAAATAAGTAGTATTTTCAGAAAGAAATATATTAATAACACCTCTTTGTATGAAAAATGAAAGACTTTCTGGGAAAACAACTATCAATTGCTAATTGCACTCTTATGTAAAACTGATTGTTAAAATTGGTATGACCTTTTGTATCATGTGCTTATAGCATATTAGACGTTAAAAAACGTGCAGATAATACATTTCTTAGTTATAATCCCAATGTAATATTAGAAGGTTGTAATTTATCTTTTACTCAAGGAAAAAAACTTATGAAAATGATTATTCTAAAATATTCATGTAATCCAGATGCCAGTGGCTCACACCTCTAATCTTAGCTACTCTGGAGCCTGAGATCTGAGGATTACGGTCCAAAGCCATCTAATACAGGAAAACCATGTGATTTTTTAATTAAGGTTTTTTATTGTGAAATTTCTATACAAGAGGTGTTATAGTTACATGAGCAAGGTAATGATTAATGAATACATTTCTTTCTTTTTTAAAAAAGAAATTTAAATTGTGAAATAAACATACAGAGGGGACTCAATTACATGAACATGTTGCCTTCTCCTTTGTTTCCCCTTATCATTCCTTCCCAGTTCCCTCCACCCCCATACCCCCTATATTCCCCCTCCTCCTGTGTCATAGTTGTAAATTTCATTTTTAACATAATGTCTTGTACATCTCATTGTTGCAATGGGTCCTACTGTATCCCTATTTAAACAATTTGTTCTTTCCCTTCCCCTCCCCAAATATCCCAACATCAAATATAGTGAAAACAGGGGTGATACCTGGGGGAGAAACATACAAAGCAACAAAGAAATCATCTTATAAATATGTTAGAAACAATAGCAAGAAAGAAAAACCATTTGAGTCCTTATCTTGGGGTTCTTATCCATTGTTGCCTCCATCTTTCTTTTTCCCCTACCACCCCTTCCCTCCCATCTCCTCAGCTACACTCTTCCTTCTCTCCCATCTCCACTTAACTCCAGTTAACTACTAGAAAACCAGAAGTTGCACTGTGGCTCAAGTACTAGAGAGCTCGGATTAAGCTGAAGAGTGCAGGGATACGGTACAGTACACAAAATTGACAAAAATATTCTCATGAAGAAGCATTTTTGGAAGTACATCATTGCTTTTTATAAAGTAAAATAATGGCATATATTTTTGTTTCCCATCTCACTGTGAAAGACATTGAATGATAGAGAGCCTTCCTTGACTCTCTTTCTCCTTCATATGTCATGCAATTTTTTTGTATTTGTATATGTTGTTAATATTTACTAAGCAATTTTCATTCCTTCTTTATGCTTTTATATACTATGTTAGTAGAAATCTCATAGTATTGGCCCTGATCACTATCACCTCAAATTAAGCATAAAGAGGAATATCTGAAAAGATTTGTAATATTAATATAGATGCTTAGATTAAAATTCTTGCCTGTTAGTACATTGTCAAATTCATTATTCTATACTTCAATCAATCAAACAATGCTTTTTTTCCTTTATTCAATCAATTTTGAACCAAACAGATTTGAATCCACATTAGAGAATTTCACGACTTCAAGTAACATCCAGAGTAGCTAAAGCTTTAGGACCTATTATGCTTTGACACTGTCATTTCACAATTCTCATAAAAAAGACCTGCCTATTGATTGTCAGTCTCTATAGTCTCTTTTGGACTCCAAACATTATGTTCAAATTCATTTTATATTTCTTGCTATGTGAAATGCTACTAACACACTGAACAATTTTCTACATTTTTATGACTATACATAAAGTGGAATAGAATAAAGAGTGTTATATACACATAAGCAATGCAGAACCAGAAGAAAAATATAATATCCATTTGGAGAACTTTGAGGAATACAGAAAATTACACCAAGGCTTATGTATTCTAATACTATCATGATTGTCATAATTTTTTTAGAAGAATATTAAACCATATGGAGTAGTCCGTGGAATTATTAACTGTTTCAGTTCATACTAGCATAAATTGATCTGAGAGTCCTGGGGTCAGGAACTGGAATTGGTAATTTTTTGCCCAATCAGCATATAAAGATCTATTTCAAGGGAGGCAATCTAAAAGGTGACAATGGTTGGTTAAAAATCCAACTAGTGGGAATCACTTCCTCCTTTACTTTAGGAGATATCAACAAAGATATACCATTTTTCTACCTTCCAAATTTATTTCTGTAGGTTCTTTTTGTGGCTCTTGGAAGTTTCTGGATTATGCCATAATGAAAAGATATTACCATTCTTTCGTTATTTTCCCATGTCTGTTTTCATTGAATTTTCCCAAAATTGCACGTTTGGTAATATGTGCAGCAGCATCAGAATGTTTCTGCTCCTATCAGTTTAGAAAACTACATTATCAAGTATACATGCAAAAGTCACTGATATTCATGTTATAGTTTTGAACACAAGAAAATATTCATATTTCTTACATGGTTATTAGGAAGTTTGCTTCCATTTAACACAGTTCTAAGAACAGTTTTCAGTGTTCCCAAAGTTTCCTTGAAGATTTTTTCGTGAAAATTTTCCTGGCTGAGTGCTGGTAGCTCACACCTCCAATCCTACTAGTTAGATGGCTGAGACTGTTGAGTGGTTGGTCAAATCCACCAAAGGAAATAAAGTATTTTACCACCAGGAACCCAGAAGCATCACAGTGGTTCAAACTAGGAGAGTGCTGGGATTGAACAAAAAAACCTTAGAGATAAAGGAAGGGCCAAGTGTTCAAGCAAAATGACCTATCCAAAAGACTTTCTGGTATGTATCAGAAGATGCCAGTTGAATAAAAGGGAATAATAAAAGATGATATTAACAGCTAACAGCTATTACAGATCAGTAAATATTTGACAGAACGTTTCCAACAAGTGAGTTACGATTGTGAATTGATTTCTTCTGTCATATGTTATCAAGGGAACTCTACAAATATGGGTAACACATATTTGTAACTGCCACATCAAATCTATTTTTGTTTGATTTACTATGCTATAAAAAACCTTTAATGTGTATTTCCCTCTTTTTGCTGTTTCTAACATATGCTATTCAGTAGTATTTTTGAGAAAATCCCAGAGGAGTTAGCGATGTTTCAGAACACAGTTTTACATCCACAGGTCTGATATCATTTTCCTCATGTCATATTCTAAGATAGCAGATTCACATACTTTGTTTTATACATTACATGGTGTAAAATACTTCCTAAGTAAAGGTTATGTTATTAAAGTATATTTGCAAGCAATTACATCATTTCTTGCTAGATAAACTTCATTAAGGATAAATGCTCAATGCCCTCCATTAACCCTATTTCAGTGACTTAAATATAATCCAGTTATTTTTTTCCTGAGAATATTTTTAATTCAGAGATAAATACTACACTAGACAAAACAGACCATTGAAAAAAGAATGATATAATGTTACTTCTAGGTAGGTATAAACATTAGGAATGTAATTCTGGTGCCAGTAGCATACTTCTACCAAAGCCTAGCACAATTCCATTGAATTTTATGATGAAAGACATACTACTCAGAAATGGAATCTTCCTTTCTGTCTTTGGTCCAGAAGGGAGCATTTCAATTAACACAGCTGGTGTGGGGATGAAGGACCTGAGTTCCTGAACACGAAATGATTATGTCCTTGTTACATTAAGTATGGTCCCAAACAGAGGAAATATTGGATGTGATCACTGCAAATGAAATGTCTATTTGATAGAAGGGCTTCCTGTTGTCTTTGAGGAGCCTACTTAACTTTAGCAAATGTGCACACATTACTTTTCACTCTTCCCGACTATACCTGTTTATGTTTTTCCTTTTATCCTTACATCTAAACATAACTCATATTCAGAGCTTTTCCGAATATCATCTATTGTCTTGCTACAAGTTGATTATCATGTCGAGTTTTCTAGGTTTATTTGAAATGCGAGGACACTACACGCTGAAGCATTGTTTCAGTCATGGAATGATAGCAACAACCACCAAATTAATGTCCCAATATTCCCTGAACTCTCCAAATTTACGCTGTAATCTTTGCTAGGTAGCTCTTTAGCAATGTTTCCTAGCACTGATTAATAGAAGGCAGGTGAGTCTTAACCTAAACTTTGGAAAATAGACATTATCTGGTCAGATGTACTTTCCTATGAATATTCAATTTCAGTAGATTCCTGAGAATTTTCAGGCCTAATTTGAACTGTGATACACAATGTAGAAAAGCTCTATGAAATTCCATAAACAATACACACACACACACACATATATATATATAGAAATGATTTCTTATAAAAATGTTAGTTGTAAAAGTCATCTGAATATTTCTGTGAATTTATCTGCTTCTCCTTCATATACCCAATTAACAGCATTGGATTAATTCCAGGAAAAGTATTCACTTTTAAGGTCAAAATTTATATTGAGGAAATTCTGTGAACTCTTCATCTCTACAATAAGACTTCAAATAAATTTAGTATTTATACTAATGTACTCTATCCTAAGAGCATATTGCAATTTTCTTCATGTCACTTAAGATATTTTCAAGGTATAAACTTAAGCAAACCATTTAATTACTCCATGATAACTCAAAGCTTAAAACCTCATATTGAATATGATTTGCTGCTTAAATTATAATTCTTCTGGGAGGGAAGAATAACAATAGTCTAGGGATTTGTTTTGAGAGAACTTTTGAAAGCATAGAGTCAAATCAATCCTGTCCAGTTTCTGACCAAATACTTTTTAAATCCTTTCTTAGTGATAAACACTGTTAATGGGTGTATGCTTGAACCTTTCTGTGCTTGTGCCAATTTATTTGTATAACCTCTTATTCATGTGTCTGAAATACTTGTTTTGACATAATGCAATCTTGTTTCAACTTATACATCCTCATTTGCAAAAACAAAAAAAAATGTATATTAATTAGGGAATCATAGGTGGTCCCATTAATTTAACAGGATTAACCCAAGGACAGCTAACTGCAATATGGTATCTTGAAATAAAATTTAAAATAAATTATTTTTACCCAACTCCTGCTTAGTGTTACCTTCCAATCTAATTTGTATAATTTCTAAGTGCCCTGCTCTCATCTGCACGTTTGGGATATATTGATATCCCCATGCACTACAGTTCTCAAGATACAGATATGGTCAAGCAATTTTTAACAGGAATCAGTCTTAAAACCTCCTATGATGGACCTGTAGAATTGAATTATTCACAAAGACATGTGACACACATATGTTTATGGAAAGCTGTTTCCATAGTTGGATGTTACTTGCTTATTTAATTATCATTGCCTTATTTTTCTTTTATTTGTTATAAATAGATCACAATAACAAGAAAATTTCTTCCCATTCTGCATAAATCAGTATCAAACATAGATTTCTGGAGCTTGTCATATTCTATTCAAGAAACCAGAATCTAGAAAGTAATGATAATTTGTTGCAGGCAGAGTATTTGTGGAGCAGGAGTATGCTTCATCTCTAGATCTTTTTAATTTATAGAGATTACACATTCCCAACTACACACAGTATCAAAGCAACTTTAGACAAAAATGTGGAAGAGAAAATCAATCAATGCAGTAAATGGAAAAAATTAATTATAATTATATTATATTAAAATGACAATCCTAAAAGACATAACACAGATTGAATGAACAAACAGTAGTTTATTTTTAAAAGTTACTCAAATTATTAGACCATTAGCAAATCTGAGACAAAAGAGAGAGAGAGAGAGGGTGCACCCAAATAAGTGAAATCAGAGATGAGAACTTTAAACTCATGACAGAGTCAAGATTCAGAAAAGGATAAGGGAACACTGGAAAATCCCAGCATAATAAAGCCCAGGACAAAAGGACTCACTTTTGGTTATTTCTGTAAGTTCTTTAAAGGAAAACCTACTATAACACTCCTAAAACTTTAGTGAAATGAACCGGGAATGTTTGCTATGAACTTCCTGCCTAAGGCAGGAATTCGATAAGGATTCATCAATGAAAGAACTGTAGAAACATTCTTTCCATGAACATCCATACAAAGGTACTCAATAAACTGGAGAGCTCCATGAAGATCCATAAAAATATCCACAATTCTGAGAAAAGGGGAATCATACAGAGGGGCAAAGGTGGTTCAATATATGCAAGACAATCCATGTAATTCAACATATCAGTAGGAAGTATTGACATCAACAAATTTGGAAAACTGTCCAAAGCTATCTCCAAATTGAAAGCAATACCTATCAATATCCTTACAACATTAATTCATGAAAGAAAAGAAGTAATCAAAAAAGTCACATGGAAACATAGAACAACCAGAATAATCAAAATGCAACCCTTAGCAGGCAAAACATTGCTGTGAGAATATTAATACTGCACTCCAAACGAAATTATAAAACAAAATCTCACACAAATATACACACATATACACATTTGTGCAGACATATACACACATATACACATAGATATATACATATGTATATATGTAAATATATACATATATCTCTGTATATATATTTATATATGTATACATACATATGTATATACATACATAAAATTGGTATTGACACATACATACGTACATACTTACATATAATTGGTATTGACACATGAGCAGGCCTAAATACCAATGGAATAGCATTAAAGATACAGAAACCATCCCAAAGACCTATGATGAGCTACGTTTTTATTAAGAAGCCAAATTCACCAAATAGTGGAAAGGGAGATTCTTCTAAATATGGTACATGCAGAAATAGCTATACTTTAGTGAAAAACTGAAAGTAGATCTTTATATATCAACTTGTCCATATGGATCAAAGACCTCAAAGTAGCTTTATGTATCATGATATATGATAGTATGGAATGGGGAATGCCCTATCAATGTGGCTACCCAGATCAAAACTTACATTAAAAACACAGTCACAATGATTCAAGCAGGGCTGAATATATGGGATTGCATTTAAGTAGAGAAATTTTGCATGGCAATAGTCAGAGTAAGAAAGGTGAATAAAGATACAAAAACCTCAGGTTAGGATATGATCTACTGAAGAGATAACTATAAAACCTGAAAAGGACCACAGAGCTCATGAACTTAAATCACTATAAGAAAAAGGTTAGCAAGCAACAATCACACCATTTATATGTGGGCTAAAGTATCCAAGAGCATTATCTATGTATGAAATAAGAATGTCCAATAGATGCATGAAGAAATGTTCAACATCTTTGGCCATAATAGAAATGCAATAACATCAATGTACTTCAAAACTTTTGTTTATCATAAGCATGTATATCTATACATAAAAACTGATCAGATACATAAGCTTGTTTTAATGCTTTATGCCACATCGCTGTAGTGATGCATCTTTTATTCACTTTTGATAATTTGCTTTGAATTTTGGCATTTGTTCAATCCAAAATTCCAGTGCACTTTTTCGAATACAATGGCTAATAATTATTGTCTTCACAGTAGATATTTTGTGAGTATAAACTTACTTTATTTGTGCTATTTGATGCATCTTATTTTAAGTATATATTTTAATATTAATATTGTCTATTATATGTTTGTAATTTGTTATCCTGTTGATATATTCTGTTATCCTGGAATGTGGCTATTAAATATACAAATGCCTACTAAAGAAAAAAATCAGTTTAGCTAAAAAAATAGATATTTTCTTGCTCATGTAGCTAATGCCTCACACTTAACAGACTGCTAATAAAAAACAAAGGGTCTCCGTTGCATTAACATCAATTTTCTATGCAAATTTAAAACTATTTCTATCAAGGAAAAGAATTCAAATAAAAACTATATGGAATTTCTTACTTACGCCTGTTAAAATAGGACATGTTTAGAAAAAAAAATCATTTCAGAAGGTGGCAGGTGCTTGACCAAATGGGAACGCTGCCTAGTCTGCTTATGAATATAGACAAAGATTCATCCACCTTGGAAAGCTATCTAGAGGTTCCTCATATATTAAAAAAAAAAAGAACTCCTCTATGACCCAACAATCCCATTCCTTTTCATGGACCCAAAGAGTCAATGAAAATGACACAATAAACATAGGAACACGACTATGATCATTGTATCATTAATGACCAACGCTAAGGTATGGAACTAACCCTGGTAGCTCAATACATTTTGGAATACTACATGTAACCATGTCTCAAATTGTTTTCATCTTATAAATTGGATAACGATATATGAAGCCAAATGTAATAGAGTACATAATGGTAATGAGGAATATGTTTAAAAGATTGGTCATCAATGCTGGAATGTGTCAGCTTCTTCCTTCTTTAAAAAATTATTTTCAAGGCCAACAGATAATTATACCAAAGAATCAATTATTTTGGTCACATATTTTAGTATAATTTTATAACCTAGCTTCTGATTAGAACATGTTAGCTGTACATACATACACACACACAAATACACACACAAACACACACTCACATTGCCCCACCAAAAACACACTAAAAGAATGAATGGAGTATGCCACATGTTAATAACACAAGTTGTTGCAGGAAGAAATCCCACCTTAAGAGTTTTTCATTCACTCACTCACATCCTCTCCAACCTAGATGCCCCTCAGTAGATGAATGGATCAAGAAAATGTGGTATATCAATACAATGGAATTCTATGCCTCCATCACAAAGAATGCCATCACCCCATTTGTTAGGAAATGGAAAGACGTCGAAATAATTATATTAAGTGAAGTAAGCCAGACCCAAAGAAACATAGGTCCCATGGCTTCCCTTGTTTGCAATAACTTGTCTGTGACAAGTAGAAAAAGTCAAAAGCTATGTACATATGACCAGATAAGAGGATGTTAAGCTAAATGAACCCCAAGATAGGGACACAGTAGTTTTTTTCTTTCTTGATATTGTTCCTTACGTATTTATAACGTACCATGCAATTTTTTGTTTCTTTTTATGTTCCTCGGTATAAGCCTAATTTTCACTTTATTTGATGTTCGTGCCCTGCAGAATGGATATGCACTTCTCAAGCTTGGGGGTGGGGGAAGGAGATAAAATAAAATGCATAAATAGGGATACAGGTTGACCAATTATAACAATGAGATGTACAAAACACTTTGTTGAAAAACTAACTTTACAATTTAGGTGGGGATGTCAGCTGAGGGAGGGACTGGTGTGTATGTGTGGAGGTAGTAGGGAAGGGATGGTAGGGGAAAACAAAGGAGGAGTTAACAATGCTTAATAGGAAATGTACTCAGCACTTTTTTCATGAACTATAACCCCTCTGTACAGTATTTTTACAATAAGAAATGTAATAATTTTTTAAAAAGAAAATGACAGTGGCAAATATCCTCAAATAATTATGTGCTCTGTTTAACTTATAAATCTATGATAATTCCAAAACACAAAATGAAGAGTAATCATCAGTCACTGTCTTTCTCAACAAGTAGCAAGGGGATTGTCTATGTAATGTGTGCTAATACTCCTTCCTTGTTTCTATGACATAGTTCCATTTAGAATATTTTTCCCACATTACCAACTGAAAATAGTATATTTCTATAAGGTTATCATATTCATATGAATATTTTGTTACTCAATGTAATTCTATTATCATTTACATAGCAAATTAGTGACATATGTCATTTTAAATACACCAATTTTTTCCAAAAAATTATATGAACAATATCGCATTGATTCTATTAAGACAAACCAATTGTCCAAAGGAAACCAAAAAGTTTTTCGATATCCCTTAGATATTCACATTCATTCTGAAGCATGAGTTGATTGAGTAAATTTTAAAAGTGTAAAGAGTTTAAAATGTAGGAATATATAGATATTCCCTCCCGAAAATAGAAATTGTTCAAACAAATATGAGAAGAATATTAGGTATATTCATTCCATTTAAAATTTTCTGCTGATAGTGATTATCATGTAATATATAATGTTTTTATTCGACAAAAGAGTCAGTGTTTAATCCAAAATAGTGCTTATAGTTAGGAAAATCGTTTATTGTGAACAGTACACTTGTTAGTCATTGTATAACATTTTTCTTGTTGTTGTTGTTGTTTTGTTTGGCTTCACACAGGTAAGTGAGTTCCAGATAAAAACTCCATTTCTGTTGCTTGTTGTTGCGACAGTATTTGATTGTGTCCCCAATTTGGGGGGTTAAGGTGTAATTGCTATGAGATTTGATTTCAGGCACTATCCTGTAATATTTACCTTTCAGTAAGATATAAACAGCTATATTGTTATAAAAACAGTTACTGAATTAGAAAAAAATACTTACAAATATTTGGTTGTAAAGAATGAAGGAGAAAATAAAAGAAAAATTATGCCCCTTTTAGACATGTTTGTTCAATTCAATTCAAACTGACATATTTCAAGTAATAGAATGGATTGGATTTTAAAGATTTGCACTTGCAAGGAAGAAAGATTGCACAAATTATTTGTTGTGTAAACATGACAGGAAAAGGTATCATCATAATTTTAAGTGAGATTTATGATTGATAGAATGGAAAACTGAAGGAGCTCTTTACATTAAACTCAGTCATTTTAAGAGAAAGAACATTGCCATAGCACAAAGTAGTGTTGATTACACATGCAGAGATATACTACTTCATATTAGGAAAGGTCTAATGGGCCTAAGTTATTGTAGGACTGTGTTACAAATGAATTATAACTATACCTTCCTCATTAGAACACTGTTCCATCAAAATTAGTATATGCTTATTGGTTTAATTCCATGGAAATATTTGGTGAATATTGAGAGGACACACACTCAAATGTACAGAAATGTCAGCTTGATTCTATGCAACCAATTTTCTCATACAGAAAAAAATGAATATATATTTTCATTACTGAAATTTGTAAATATTTCTAGCTTTTGGGTGATAGCATTAGGCAAAATTCCCAATCACCCTCTGTGGACCAGTAGACCTATGAGTGTGTATTTATCAGTATCATGTTATTTATCCAAATTTAACACAGTCTTGTAACTTCATGAAGGGCTAGGAAGTATGACTTAATTAGTTCTGAAGAAAGATTTAAAGTATAAATGTGAGAAAAGTTAGAGAATATTGAGACTCACATTGAGAGATTTCAACTGCAGTTCAATAGGTATAAAACATCTTAAATGTGTATTTCCTTGGAGTTACAGTAAAATACAGGAAATAGAATAGGACACTGGACTTGTAAGAAACTGAGGACAAATAGGTTCTTTATATCCAATATAGTAATGAAGAACATAAATGAGTACATGCTACACGACTGAAAATAAATTGAGTCTTTTCAATGTGTGTCAAAGTAGACCACCAAGCAGTGCGGGAAAGTGAAGAAATAACATCAAGTATGTATCTCAACAGCAGTGGTCAGTTGCGTCCAGTTGCCTTTGGGATGGAGCTATAGTTAATAAAATATATAACAATAATTTCATTGTCAAGATTACTCAGTTTACTGAACCTACCCCACCTTATGGCAAATGAACGTCTTCCTGTAGCAACAACTTTTTTTTTTTTTTTTTTTTTTTTTTTGTCGGTCGTGGGGCTTGAACTCTGGGCCTGGGCGCTGTCCCTCAGCTCTTCAGCTCAAGGCGAGCGCTCTACCACTTGAGCCACAGCGCCACTTCCGGTTTTCTGGTGGTTTATTGGAGATAGGAGTCTCACAGTCTCTCCTGCCCGGGCTGGCTTTGAACCGCGATCCTCAGATCTCAGCCTCCTGAGTAGCTAGGATTACAGGCGTGAGCCACCAGCGCCCGGCTTGTAGCAACAACTTTTAAAAGCGAAGATCCCACAACATGCCCTATATTTTTCCTTTACACTTCCTGCGAACTGAGCTATTGTTTAGTAGAATCGAAACCTTGCTGGCCTTGCTACCCTTTTTAACTCAACCTACTGCATATATCATTTTGCTTGTGCCTACCCTTCTCTCTGGTTTTATTTTTGCATTCATTACTAGTGCAGATTAAATTATTTTTAATGGCAGTTTGCAAAAGAAGGACAAATCAGAAATTCATATATTATATGAATCGTATAATCACCATAATGACCTCTTAAAATGTTCCATCGCCTACATGAACACATGTACTCATATGTAGAAGGCTTTATTACTATAACATTATTTGTCCAAAACTTACCATGCTTTACCACCTGGATTTAGGACCCAGCAGGAATTACTTCACAGTTATTTTAGGGGGATTAGAAGGATGCATGTGGGGATAATGAGGGATAGTGGAGGGTTAATTTTGTGCACCCTTCAGTAAAACTAATTGCTTGAAAAAGTAATTTTCTTCGAAAGGGAATATTTGTTGAGAAATATGTATCATTGTGTAGATAGGAAATAATCTGTAGACATTGTATCTAAACCTTAACAAAGAAGTAAATGATGGCAGATTTTTAGAGTTAAATCTGTTGTTGTAATGAAGTTGATAAAAATGAAAAACACTGGCTATTAATGTACTCTCACTGAAATCAATGAATCCAGATCAACTCAAAAGAAGCCTTTTCTACAATATCTTCAACAATTTTGCAAACATGGTTATTGGTTTTAGCTCTATATGTCTCTGAAAATTTTCCTTTTGCTGCCTCATTGATACCTGGGTTTCCTCTTCAGAAAGAAGCAACATGAAAGCTGGATGGAACACTTCAATGTAAATCTTTTGGGGAATGATGCGAAATTTCTTTAGTGTTGTTAAAATGGGGGAGGATGATTTCAAAGTTACGATTGTGATATATAAGAAGAGTAAGAACAGCTCAGTGATGGTGGCTCACACCTGTAATCCTAGCTACTCAGGAGGCTGAGATCTGAGGATCACAGTTCAAAGCCATCCCTGGTATGCAAGTCCCAGAGTCACTTTTCTCCAAAACACCACCAGAAAACCATAAGCAAAACTGAGGTTCCAGTGAAGAGCTCAAGCCTTGAGCTTAAAAGCACAGGGACAACACCCATGCTGAGATTACTAACTCCATAGTATCACTTTTGGTGTTTTTCTTAAAATACTATGAACAATGATTTATTTCTTTTTTTCTTGCTTTTTAAACTTTATTTTCCTTAGTGTTTCTATACTGTTACACACTATTTGATTTTGGTAGCTTGTGGTTGCTTGCTATATATCTTCTAGCTCCATGTTTAGAAATATTGCCACAGGACCTAGTACATATGAGTAAGCACTAAATTAATTTGAAGTCCAGTTTTAGATATGAAGATTTCTCAGTATGTATCAAATACACACTTTGAATTTAAATTTTAGTAATGTTTGTAGCATTAATAATGTGCTATTAATTTGCACCTAGCATATGAAGTAGAAGCAGCCATATTCACATAAATACATAGATAATGTTAAAATTTTTAATAAAATTTTATTTTAAAATGTATATTTTGTTCAGTGAATCTTGTAGAGATTTTTTATATTGTGGATCACAGTTAAAATTATGCTGGAAAATTCTCAGGAAGCTACTGAAAAATTTATAATCATAAAAATGTTTACATACCTGGATAATATAATTTGTGAAAGTATAATTAGATATTACCTGCATGCTATTAATAACTATTAGGTTATAATGCTAAAAAGTTTTGTAGCATAGATACAGGTTTGAATTTTGGGAGTTTATGGAATATTGGCCAGAACTTTAGAGAGTGGTGCTGTAAATTTGTGATAGAAACAATAGTAAAATTCAGGGTGTAATGTCATGGCATTTCAATCAAACCTAGAGAATACCACATGAGAATGAACTTGTAGGAAGACAATAGCTATATTCAGAGAAGCTCTGAAAATGAGTAATGTTGAGAAGTGAGAATACAAGGAAACACTTAAACAGTTAACATGGTAGATTGATAACTGATATGGCACATTAAGGTGTCTGCTACTTATCTAAAGATAACTAGACTGACCAAATATACCAAGAATCCCTTCCATCAAATTTCATTTGCAGTGGTCAATTCCAGTGACTTCTCTGTATGGGATCCCTATTATTGTTGTACTGACAAAATGATTTTTCCAGTTCATAATCTCAGGTCCTTTATCACCAAGCTAGCCTATGTCAAGTGAAATGCTCCTTTCTGGCTCAAAGAACGAAGAGAAGAATCCATTTCTGAGCTTAAAATTCACTGGAATTCTGTTAGGCTTCAATAGAAGGGTACTGCTGGTGTTTTCTTAATCTTTAACTCATTTGAACTATGATCATACATAAAAGTGCTTTTACATCATTCTTATTTTAATAATCTGTTTGTTCTAGAGAAGTAATTATTCTCTTTCTTAAAAATATTCTAAGAAAAAATATAACTGAATTGTTATATTTCAGCCCCTGAAAAAGGATGACTGATGTGCAGTACACTTTTCTCCTTAATGAAATTTATCCAGAAAGGAATGAAGTAAATTGCATGTAAATAAAATTGTCTTAATAAATTTATATTAGGAAAAATTTTACACTCTGTAACATATTAAAAAATATGTAAAATCAGTGCCTTAAAATATGACATGGACCCAAGTGCCATGGCTCACACCTTCAATCCTATCTATTCAGGAGGCTGAGATCTGAGAATCAAAGTTCAAAGCCACCCCTCGCAGGAAAGTCTGTGAAACTCTTATCTCCAATTAACCACTTGAAAACCGCAAGTGATGCGGTCACTCAAGTGATAGAGTAATTGCCTTCAGCTGAAGAGACAGGGACAATACCTACGCCCAGAGTTCAATCATGATGAACAAACAAAAAGAAAAAAATATGACATTGAGTTATATAATATTCCATATGTTGATGTAAAATTGTTCTCAAGAATTTAACAAACTATGTAACCCCTCTGTACAGTATGTTTAGATATAAAATATTTAACAAACTTATGTGAAGGGAAAATCATGTCAAGTTTTGCTACCCCCTAGGGATTTTCTCAAAGCTACTGCTGAGTAAGTGCAAGACTCAATGTAGCTGTCAAAGATATGAAGAGGCATTTGGTCATTATAACTTTCCAGGATAGAATTTATTACCGATTTTTTTTGTGGAACTTTTCTTGATAACACATGACAGAAGAAACAATTCACAATCGCATTTCAAGTTGTGTGATATTCTTTGTGAAATGCTAACTGATGTGTAATAGCCATTAGCAATAATGACATACTTTAAAATTTCTTCTTCTGTAACTGGTCTCTTCTGATACCTAATAGATGGGCATTTGTATAAGTCATTGAGCTGGAATTCGGGGCCCTTCCCATTATCTCTAAAGTCTATTTGTATAAGTACAACACTTTATATCTTTGAACCAATGTGATGCTTCCTGTGTACATTTGAGATTCTGATATGCTTGCTTTAACCCACCATCCAAATTCTAGCCTCCTGCATAGATAGGATTGGAGGAGGGAAACACAAGGACTCAGCTAGAAAATTTTACACAAGAATATCTTAGTGAAGATTCTTAACTGAAGGAAAAGGAAAAATTTGGAATGTTGACACACAAAAGCTGGTTTTAATGCTTTTTTTAAATGGTAGCAATCTTCCTAATACCACATGTGCAGTGACTGAACTGCCCAAGAGAAGAAATATGAATATTTTCTTGTTTTCAAAATTATAACATGAATATCTGTGACTATTTCATTTATGCGGGTTTGAGAATGCAGTTTTCTATACTGATAGAAAGAGAAGTATTGTGATCTGATGCACATAGGATGAAAGCTTCAATTTTGAGACAATACCATCAAAACAGACATGTGAATGTGCAAATAGAAGGGTAATATTTGTTCATTATTTGATATTCTAGAAACAACCAAGAGCCAAATGACTATACAAATAGTATTTGAAAGGTGCACAAAATGATATATTTTCATGATATCTTCTAAAATAAATCGGATTCAGTAAAATAAAGCAAGATCTCTTACATACGAAAGAAGAAAATATCCCCACTGGTTGTGTTTTTTTTATTAACAGTTGTCATCTTTTAGGCTCTGTCATTTGAGGTTTGACTTTGTGATTGTGATAGAGCAAAGAATGCTGATTTCCAGTACATGACTATGGGACTGTCAGATCAAATTGTGCTTCAGGCAACTGAAACATAAAAATGGGACAGACTACCGACAAGGTCAATTCTTTTATATATTGAGTTTCATAAAAATTATGCTAGTTTTAGGTGACATGTGCTTTGTTTGAATTTTCTACATTTTCCACAATTCTCCAAATGGACATTACACCTTTCTTTGGATTATTTATTGCTTATGCATCTATAACACACTTTTATTCTCTTTTACTTTTTGTCTAGTAATAAAGTAGGAGGAAATTTGACAGTGTGATACTACCTTTTATCATAGCAAAAATTTAAAATAATCTTGAACAGTATAGTTTGGAATCCAAAAGTCTGTGTGGACATAGACTGTAGACTGGTCTTTATATGAAAGATGCCAACAAAGAGTGACAGAATAATTGGGTCTCAAGTGTTATGTATTCTGGATGATACTCGAAGTCCTGAAAATCTCTAGTGTGTTTGGAAGAGAAAGGGAAAAATGTAAAATCATGTCTTCAATTCTGGTAGCATATAAATGGCACTGGCAGGATGGAAATTTGGCAAGCATATAATAGTGCTTAAATATTTCACTCTGTACATGTCATTCTCCTTGCCAATAATGAACCTAATTTCTTGAAAAAGTAACATAGAATATACTCCTTTTTTCAAGAATACATTCATAGGGATGTGTTCTCATTACTTATATAGAATTTTATTGTTCATCCTAATTTATATCGTGGAATAATATCATTCAGGGAGTATCAATCAATACTCATACTAAATCATAATTATTTTCATGTGAAATGATGTCACTGTTCTTTTGTGTCATTAAAATAGAAGATCATTGTCTGAGTAGTCTTAGTCTGAATTCATTGAAATGTAAGTAGAAACAAAAATGGACTTAATCATATCACACAGTGGTTTATATAAAAATGTATGCCATTCTTTGTATAGTTTCATCAAACAGTAGAACCAACTCTAAAATATCAAGCCTATTTTTTTTACTAGGATGTATATCTCCTTCCATCAGGTATAGGAAAAATTTTTACATATTGAAAAGTGCCCAATAAATTCTGAAACCTACTGAAATGTTTACTCATAGGAGGAGTTGTTGATTTGGTGCCACCCTTCTATCTGTATATTTATTTCACCCCGTGGCTCAGTGAGAAATTGCAAGGAATTATATGTAAGGGTTAATTGCAGAGAATTTTCATCCAAAACATGAGAATAATGTGAACCTATTGAAGTTAAAATGTTGACAATGGAACTGTATCTCTGTTCACAGAAACCTTAACGGTAAAGTGTCATGGAAGTAAGTAGACCCTTTAGAGAGGAAAAATATGATTACATTGTGCAATACTATGACAGCATACATCTCAGGTATTTTTAGGAAGAAACAATTTTGAAATTCCTATATCATGAATTTAGATAAATCAATCAACTCATCTATATACCCACTGGACAATTGCAGCACCATTCAGAAAGTCATGGCAAAAGAAATAAGACTGTGTGTTGTGGGAGGCCACAGCTCTTCTTTAAAAGGTTCAGTTCTAGGGCTATTAATTTTAGAATGATCCTTGTTTATATCTATGTAATTTCTCTGGTCTAAATTAATAGTCCTAGAAGAGGAAATAAATACTCCAAAGGAGTACATGGATAGAAGAGATGATAATTAAATTAGAATTAAAAAATGACAATCCTAAAAATCATAGGAGGATTGCATAAACAAACTGTCGGTTATGTGAAAAAATTAACATAATTAATAGACCATTAGAAAATCAGAGAGAACACAAATAAAATAAAATATTTTAAAAAGTGTAAAAAAAAAAGAAAATCAGAGAGAAAAAAGAGTGAGGGAAGAGAGATGGAGAGAGAAAATGCATTCAAATGAGTGAAACCAGAAATGAAATATTTAACCTCATGATAGTCAAGATTCAGAAGAGGATAAGGGAATCTTGGGAAAACCCAAGGTCAAAGAGGGTTCACAGGTGATTTCAGAAAGTCATTCAAAGCACAACACTCTATACTACTCCTAAAATATTTAATGAAACAGATAGGTAACTTTTACAATGAACTTGCTGTATGAGGTCAGCAAACTGCACAACGAAACCCCAAAATGGATTCAACAATTAATCCATATGTAGAACTATTTCTTACTTGAACATCAGTGCAAACTTTCTCAATAAATTTCTGGAAAGCTGACATGAAGAACTAATGAAATACCCCTCAAACTCTGACCAAAGGGGAATCATACCACAGGGGAAAGTTGGTTCTATATATTCAAGTGAATCCATGTAATTCAATGCATTCATAGGAAGAAGCACATCAGTCACAGGATCATGTAAATAGCTGAAAAAAAGCATTTGATAAGATCCACACCCCATTATTCTGACAACTATGGAGAAAATAGAAACTCATAGAATAATATTCCTCATACAACAACACGACAATTTCCTTACACTTAAGGCTGAAAAGGGAAAACCATTTCAAGTACAATTAGGGATGAGGGAATCCCTGCTCTCTACTTCTATTCAGTATACAATTGGAATTGCTAGGTGAAGTAATATGCTAAGGCATAAAAAGAAAGGGGATGCAAATAGGGAAAGAAGAAATGAATCGCTGCTTCTTAGCAGACGCCTTGATCCTCTATTGAAAGAAGTCTTATAGGCTACAATCCTAATTCCCTATGCTGTTCTAAACTTTTAGCAAAGTAACAGAGTTTACAATGAACTCACAAAAATTAGCAGCATTTCTATATTACAAAAATGAGAAGAATGAAGCTTAAACGACAAAAGGAATTTCTTTTATGATACATTCCAAAAGAAAATAACTAGGACTTCACATAAGCAGGGAAGTGAAGAAACTGTACAAGGAACATATTAATCATCTGAAAATAGAAATTACAACGTATTTAAACACAAGGAAAAACCTCTCATGGTGCTGGATTGGAAGTAGTGACATTGAGAAATTTGGAAAATTTCTAAAGGTACATGAAAATTCAAAGAAGTACCAATGAAAATCCTTAAAACATTATTTAATGAAAGAGAAGAAGTAATTTTTTTAAGTCACATGGAAATATAGAAGAACCAGAAAGAAACCCTTACCAGGAAAATCATAGCGAAAATGTCAATAATGCATTCTAAACTCTATTATTAAACACAAACACCACAAACACAAGCATATATTTATACATATATATGTAGATATATGCACACATATTCACACATATGTATTTATATACATGTATATATATGTAGATTTACAACTGTATATGCATACATGTGTGTATAAACACATACATATACATATATAAATATATACATATATTCAATATTTCTGGACATAATAGAAATGTAAATAATCCCATTGTACATCAAAAGGTTTCTGTTTATCATCAGCATGAATTTCTATATAGAAAAACTGAGAAGAAATATTAGTTTGATTTGTTTTTAAGACACATTGCTATAGTGATGCATCTTCTAGTTTCTTTGGATAATTTTCTTTGAATTTTGGTAAGATATTTGGTCAACCCAAAATTTCAGTGGAGATTCTTCAATAAAATATTTGATAATTATTCTAACCTAACAGTCGATGGTTTTTGAAATATACACTTTTTTTGTTTAAATGTTTTTTTTATTGTGAAAATACTGTACAGAGGGGTTACAATTACATATGCAAGGTAATGAGTACATTTCTTATCAAGCATTGTTGCCTCCTCCTTTGTTTTTCCCCTACCATCCCTTCCCTCCCATCTCTATAACTACACTTCTCCCCCACCTCGCACCTAAATGTTCGTTTTTCAGCATGCGTCTTGTACATCTCATTGCTGTAGTGGGTCAACCTGTATCCCTATTTTAACAATTATATACACTTATTTTTATGTCCTATTGATAGATCTTCTCTTGAATTTTATATTTTAATATTAATATTTTCTCTTTTAATTTTTAATCTGTGATCCTATCTTATCTGTTGATATATTCTGTTATCTTGAATGTGGCTATTATTATACAATTCCTACTGAGAAAAAAATAGATATTCGCTGGCTCATTTAGCAAATGCATCATGCCTAACGTACAATAAAGAACAAAGATCCTTCCTTGCATTAACATCCATTTTGTCTACAAATCTGAAACAACTTCCATGGAAAAATGGAATGCAAATGAAAACTACATAGATTCCTACTTACTCCTGTTAAAATAGGATATATTTCAAAAGAAATCATATTAAAGCTGGCATTTATACCACCAAATGGGAATGCTGCTAGTCTGTTATATGAATGTAGATAAGATTCAACCACCCTTGAGAACACTCTTGAGTTCCTCATATATTTAAAAGGGATCTCCTCTATCATCCAGCAATCCCATTCCTTTGCATTGGCCCAAAGGTCATATTGTAGAACACAATAAACATACAAAAACGATTATGATCACTGCCTCATTATTTACCCTAGTTAAGGAATGGAACCAACCATCGTAGATTAGTACATTTTTAGCAAATTACATAGAACCATGTCTAGAAATGTTTACATCTTATAAAATGGATAGTGCTATCGGAGGTCAAAAGGATTGGAATGAATAATGTTAAAGAGGAAGATATTAAAAATACTGGTAATTAATGCTTTTTTCCTTGCTTAACAAAAACTAGGTTTTTTTTGTCTGTCGTTGGGCCTGAACTCTGAGCCTGGGCACTGTCCCTCAGTTCTTCCGCTAAAAGCTATCACTACCACTTGAGCTGGAGCACCAATTCTGGCTTTTTTGGCTTCTGTGGTGATAAACATTCAGACCCAGAACCTCATGCATGCTTGGCAAGCACTGAACCACCTTTCCAGCCTAAAATATCTATTCTTAAGGCCAATGTATAAAGAATTATACCAAATGATCAATTATGCTGTTCACAGATTTTAGTATGGTTTCACAACCTAGTTCCTGATTAGAACATGTTAGTCATACACATGCACACACACATACACACTCACATTGCCCCACCAAAAACACACACTGAAAAAATGAATAGAGATGCAGTGTGTTACTAAAACAAGTTGCTCCAGGAAGGAATCCCACATTGAAGAGTTTTTTTTTTGTATTCACTTCCTCACATCCTCTTGTGCCTTGAATAATTTACACTAAACTTATTCAACTCCAGAACACCAGTTATCATGGATGGACATTGAAAACAAAACATGATACATGTTAATTCCATTTGGATGTGATAAAATTTATACTTAATGCAATAGTTTATATACTTGAAGCAATACAATCTTACTGTATCCAAAACCAATGTAGACTGATGCTGATTTTAAAACTTTTCCCTTTGAGAGAATTTGGATTTAGATCATGGCTGGGTTTTACAGGATGTATTGTTTTAATTGGACAGTGTAGACAACCATTAGAAAAACACATGATCTCTCTCATCATTTTGTACATTTTATTTATGTACAAATGAACTTGGTTTGAAAATTACCATACCATAGCCACTGTGCATCTTTCTATATGGAACATATAGATCCATATAAAATTTCAGTGAGATATCAAATATACTAATTCTTTATTTCATAATCTAGGACATATACACCAAATGAAGCAACCTTATAACAAACAAAACTTAATAAAATGAATGGAATGGAGTTTACCATATAAAAAAATAATGCATACATTTTGATGATTTTGTTAACAATTAGTAATATATTAAAATATGCTTGCAAAGCTGAAATGAATGATTATGACAATGAAAAGTATCTGCAGGTGTTTGTGTTTATAAGAACTATTTAAGAATAATTATATACTTACATACAAAATCACATACATTCGTTGTAAATTGGATAGAATTAGTAGAGAATATGAAAATTATTCCTGTGATCCCATTCAGCATATCCTTATTTAAATTCCATTTGAGGAAATAAGAGACACATTAAAATCTTGTGTTAAAATTTCAAATGGAGGCCTTTCAACAACGGAATTCAATTAAACTCTGTTTACATGTTTTTGATAAAATAATGTAAAATATATTTTCTATTTGGAAATAAATAAACCTACTATGCCTACATTGATCTAAAGGTATGTGAAATTTGAAAATGACACTGGCAAATATCCTCAAATAATTGTGGGCTTTGCTCAACTTATTGATCCAAGAAAAGTTGGTAATTGCCAAATGAGAAAATGAAGAGTAATCCTCACACATCGTGTTCCTCAACAGTGACCAGGGGGTTCTTTCCATTTTTTCTATGATATAGTTCCACTTAGAATTTTTTCCTCATATTATGAAATTGAAAATAGTGTATTTCTTAAAGTGATCATGCTTATGTGAATATTTTCTCATTTAATGGAATTGTTTCATCCTTTCCTTGTAAGGCATTGAAATTTGTTATTTGAAACATACTAATTAATTTCAAAACCTTATATGAACAATATTGATTGATTTTAGTAGGAAAAAAGTACTGATGAGAGAAAACTAGAAAAATATTTACATGTTCCATGGAAAATTCTGAAAACCAACTCCAGGAGGTAAGGCAATCTATTCAAGAATTAAATAAAAACTCGAATAAGGAGCTGGCCAATATTAAGAAAGACCAGCAGGAAGGAAATGTAATAAACACTAAAGCAAAAGCCTTCAAAGTAGAATGAAGAAGGCCGAAGAAAGAATATGAGCCTGAAGAAAGTAGACTCCATAGAGAAAGCACATACAAGAATTCATAACAAAAGTAAGAAGCATGACAGATCACTGCAGGAAATACGGATACCTTCAGAAAGCCTAAAATGAGAATAATAGTTATACAAGAGGGCATGGAGAAGAAAGCCAATAGATTAGGAAATATATTCATGAGAATGCTAGCAGAAAATTTCCCAAATATACAAAAGGACCAGTCCAGCCAGATGCAAGAATAGACCAGCCCAGAACAGGTCATCCCACCATCACATTTTAATCCTTACCAGCTCAATATCCATTAAAGAAAGAGTTCTTAAAACTTCCAGGGACAAGAGAACAATCTGATATAAAAGTAACCCAATCAGAATTACCTCAGATTTCTCAGCAGAGACCATTAAAGCAAGGATGGCCTGGAAAGAGTTATGGCACACCCCAAAGTCAAATAACTACCAACCAAGAATAATCTACCCAGCTAAGGTCTCATGCATAGCAGGAGGATAAATAAAACCTTCCACTGCAAGGAAAATCTGAAACAATTTATAGCTACCACACCAGCTCTTCACAGACTTTCTACATATAGAAAACCAATAAGAACAGAATGTAGGTAATGAAGCAGTCCACAATCAGGGAAATACATAATCATAAGAACAGACAAAGCACAGCTTCCCCCTCAAAATATGGATAAAAAGGCAGGGACAGACAAAAAATCTCTCAGTCCTAACTCTCAATATTAATGTTTATAACTCTCAAATTAAGCGACCTAGACTGTCCAGTTGGATCAAAAAGCATGATCCTCCTATTTACTGTCTTCAAGAGCCACACCTTGCCCACAAAATAAATAAATAAATAAATAAATGTTTCTGAACGTGAAACGCTGGCATAAAATATATCAAGCAGATAGTCCCCATAAACATGTGAGTGTTACAATCCTAGTATCAGAAAAGTAGTCTTCAAATTAAAATCAATGAGAACCGATAAAGGTCACTACAAGGGATCTCTCCTTCAAGAGGGTACAACCATTCTAAATATCTACTCACCAAAATACAGAGCACCCATATTTACCCAAGAAACACTACTTTCCCTGAAATCTCACATGGATCCAAAGACATTAATTGTTGGAGTATTTTAACACACCACCATCCTCATTAGATAGATCCACCCGGCAAAAACTCAACAGAGAAACTTCGGATTTTAAAATCTGCATAGATCAACTGGACTTAACAGACATTTATCACATATTTCACCCAGAAGCATCACCTTACACCTTCTTCTCAGCAGCACAGGGAACATTCTCCAAAATATACGACATTCTAGGCCACAAAGTAAATCTGTCCATATTCAGAATCATTGCAATTATGCCCTGCATTCTCTCAGACCACAAGGGAATAAAATTAGAATCTAACATCAAAAGTCACCAAAGGCAGTACTGTAATACATGGAGGCTGAAAAACACACTGTTGAACCACCAGTGGGTCATGGAAGAGATTAGAAAGGAAATTCAAATGTTCATGCTCTTTAACAAAAAGGAACACAGCAAAGGCAGTACTTAGAGGCAAGTTTATAGCTAGGAGTTTCTATATTAATGAATTAGAAAGATCTGAAACTAACAATTTGAGCCATCTAAATCTCCTTGAAAAATTAAAAAAAACAAGCTAAACCCCAATCAAGTAGACAGAAACAAATAATATTAAATCAGAGTTTAATGAATAAATGAAATGAAAAAGCATAGAAAGAATTAACAAAACAAAGATTTGTTTCTTTGAAAAAATTAATAAAATTAGCAGACCTTGGCAAATCTTATGAGAATAAAAAGAGAACATACTCAAATAAAAGACTCAGAAATGAAAATGGAAACATAACTACAGACACAGCCAAGCTGTTTCTATGCTAGTAAGTTTGAGAATATGAAGGAGATGGACAAATTTCTAGTAAATATTGACATGCCCAAACTAAGCCAAGATGATTTAAAGCAAATTGACTGACCCATATCAAGCGTCAAAATAGAAGCAGCAATAGAAGATTTCCTGCCCAAGAAAGGCTGAGGACCAGATGGATTTTTCAGCTGAATTCTACAAGGCCTTCAAAGCAGAACTCACACCAAATAATCCTCCATCTCTTCAATGAAATCAAAAGCAAAAATGCTCTACCACACTCTTTTTGTGAAGCCAGAATAACCCTTATCCCAAAACCAGACAGGGATTCATCGAAGAAAGAAGTATAGACTCATTTCTTGTATCAATACAAAACTTCTCAACAAAATACTGGACAATCGACTTCACAAATCATCCAACAAATCATACACCATGATCAAACATGATTCATTTCAGGCAGGGATGCAAAGCCGGTTCTATATACACAAAACAATATAATTCATAACATCAACAAGACCAAGAATAAGAACCACATGAATACCTCAATAAATGTAGAAAAACATTTGCAAAAATCCAGCACCACTTTATGATGAAAGCTCTGGAAAAACTAGGAATCCATGGAACATTCCATTACTCACTATAATAAGGGCTGTATATGACAAACCTATAGCCAGCATTATTCTAAATGGTGAAAAGTTAGCCATTTTCTCTAAATTCAGGAACCAAACAAGGATGTCCACTCTCGCCACTGTTCTTCAACTTAGTATTAGAATGCCTACCTGGGGCAATAAGACAAGATGCAGACATAAATGGGATCCAAATATCAAAGATGGAGTCCTCTTTGCCGATGACATGATCTTGTATTTAAAGAAACCCATGGACTCTACTCCCCACTTACTTGAGTTGTTAGGAAATTTTGGCAAAGTAGCAGGGTATAAAATTAACATTCAGAAATCAATGGCTTTCCTGTATGCCAATAATGAGAAGAGCAGGGCTGAAAGTAGGAAAGTAACCCAATTTTTAATAGCCCCACAAAAAATAAAATACATAGGAATTAACTTAATTAAAGAAGTGAAAGACCTCTACGATGAAAACTATAGAAACCTGAAAAAGGAAATTAAAGCAGAATTTAGGAAGTGGAAAATCCTCCCATGCTCCTGGATTGGGAGCATTAACATCATGAAAATGGCAATATTTTTAAAGGCTATTTACAAATTCAATGAGATACTGATCAATATTCCAACTTCATTGTTCAATTAAATAGAAGCTACCCAAAAATTCATATGGAACAATAAAGACCCTGAATAGCAAAAATGATCCTGAGTAGAAAGAAAAGCACTGGAGGAATATCAATTCCCAATTTCAAACTTTACTACAAAGCCATAGTAATCAAAACACTTTGGTAATGGAAGAACAGATCTGAGGACCAGTGGAATAGCACTGAAGATCCAGAAATGAAGCCAAAGACCTATAGCCATCTAATCTTTAACAAGGGAACTAAAGAAATAGAATGGAAGAACAGTCTTTTCAGTAAATGGTGCTGACAAAATTGGTTAAACACTTATAGAAAAATAAAGCTCAGTTAGTATAATATCACCCTGCACTAGAATCAACTCCAAATGGATCAAAGACTTCGGAGTCAAAGCAGATTCCATGAAAAAAATTATAGAAGGACTAGGAAAAACTATAGGGCTCCTTGGCACAGGCCGAAATTTTCTTAATAGAGATCCAAAGCACAACAATCAAAGAAAGGTTGGACAAAGGGGATTGTATGAAATTGCAGAGCTTCCTCAAGGAAAGGATACAGCTAACAAGATCAACAGAAAGCCCACAGACTGGGAGAAGATCTTCACTAGCCATACAACAGACAAGGGTCTCATATCTAGCTATTTTTCCCCAGGGCTGAGGACTGAACCCAGGGCCTTGCGAGCCCGGGCGTGTGCCCTTCTGCTGGACTAAACACCCAGCCCTGGGTCTCATATCTAAAATATACTTAGAACTCAGACAACAAAATTCCCCAACAACATATATTCAAAGAAACAACTGCCCGATTAATAAATGGGATAAAGAAAGACAGACTTCTCTGAGGGGGAAATAATAATGGCCAGTAGACACATGCAGAAATGCTCAACTTCTCTAGTCTTAAAAGAAATGCAAATCAAGACAACGTTGAGATTCTAACTCATCCCAGCTAGAATGGCTATAATCAAGAAAGGTAGTAACAACAGATGCTGGAGGAGATGTGCCAAAAGGGAAATCTCCTGCATTATTGTTGGGAGTGTAAACTTGTTCAACCACTCTGGAAAGCAGTAAGGAGGTTCCTCAAAAGAGTTCATATAGAGTTCCCTTCTGACTCAGCTATCCCACTTTAGGGCATTTATCCAAGTGATCACAAACAAGGTCATATCAAAGGTACCAGCACAACCATGTTTATTGCAGCAACTCCGATTCCCCTCAGTATATGAATGGATCAAGAAAAGGATATATACATATTATATATTACATACATATTATATATTACATACATATTATATATTACATACATATACATACATACATACATACAATGGAATTCTATGCCTCTCTCAGAAAGAATGACATTGCCCCATTTGTTAGGAAATGGAAAGACTTGGAAAAATTATATTAAGTGAAGTAAGCCAAGCCCAAAGAAACATAGGTCCCATGGTTTCCCTTCTTTGCAATTACTAGTACATGTCTAGGACAAGCAGAGAAAGTAAAGGCTATGTAAATATTACCACATGAGATAATGTTAAGCAAAATGTACCCCACGACAGATATACAATTGTTTATTTTTCTCTCTTGGTAGTGTTTTTTTTAATGTATTTCCAATGCAATGTTTGATTCGTTTGTTTCTTTTGTATGTTCTTCACCTACAGTATAACACCTGTTCTCACTGGATTTGATGCCAGTCTGCTGCACCTTCTCTATACATTTTTGTAATTTGGGGAGGGGAAGGGATATTGGAGAACACTTAAATGGGGATGCAGGCACACCCAGTGTGATGACAAGGTACAGGACACTATTTTGAAAACAAAATTTAGTTTTGGGGGGGCTTTTGGGAGGCAGTGGGAGGTGGAAGGGAAGTGGTGATAGGGGGAAAACAAAGGAGGAGGTAACAATGCTTGCTATGAAATGTACTCACCCCCTATTCATGTAACTATAATGCCTCTTTACAACACTTTTACGATAATATATTATTTTTTACAAAAGAATATACATACTTCCCCACACTTCAGAAAATAATTTCCATTCTGGTAAACTTGAAATTAATTTTATTCTCCTCACTTTTATGTTTGTCAAAGCAATCATATCTTTACAGTTTTCTGGCTCAGCTTCATGGCCGATAGCCACTGTACTACTGAAACTTACTACCTATTGAACCACAGCCCCAGTCTCAAACTTGGACTCTCATGATTCTCAATGATTCCTTATTTTCCTTATATTCCTATATATATTTTCTAAAAAGCAGTTACCTGAATGATTCCTCTACTGATTTTATACTCCTAGTAATAATCAAGACATATTTATAAGAATGGAAAATCCTTCTTTAGATGAATGTGTATTTCCAATAGCTGTTCGATATTGTAAAAGGGTATTTTGAACTGTTTAATTCAGGCAACCATAATTTAGAAAACCTTTTCCAAATTTGCTCAATAATTTTCATGATGAATCATTGGTTGTGAATAATGAAGAAATAAATGCATGAATATTATGGAATTTGTTGAGTTCAAAGCTATACATTTATATTGTTTCCTATAAGTTATCCTAATCTGTGAGTTAGACAGACAAATCAAAAATTTCAATTCAAATGTGTCTAGCTACAAAAATATTTGGAGATTAACATGTTCTACCTGGTTGCTTTTCATTTTACTAAAAATAAAAACATTCATGATGTCTGATTTTGAATTATTTAATCAAAGTTTTTCTAACAGAGTTTTTCTCCCCAAAGGAAGGTAACATTTACCTCCCTGTCACAATGGAAGAAGGTACAAATGTTATACCTTTGTTTTGAGAAATTATTTCAACTGGTCTAGTTTAACCTATTTAATATTGGCAGGAGCACACAGAACAGGGTAGATAGGATTTCTCTTGAAGGAGTATGAAATTTTAGACATGCTAATAAGATTGATTTTTTTTTCATTTTGGTGGTGGTGGGTTTTGGCCTTGGGTCCTGAAATCTGATATTGGGTGCTGCCCCTCAACTCTTCAGCTCATAGCTAGTGCTCTACCACTTGAGACACAGAACCACTTCTGGCTTTTGTGTATATGGGGTGCTGAGGAATCGAACTGAGTCTCATGCTAGCTAGTTAATCCCAGGCCCTGAGTTTAGATATGCTAGATTGACATGTAAGCAAGAAAGTAAATTATCAGCCCTTTCTAAATTGAAATGTCAGATAGTAGGCAAATCGTGGGCATTCAATGGAAGATAACAGATGCTAACAGTTCCAATGGAACCAAATAAAAATTTATTTAACTAAAAGGAAGCATTTATAATAATACTAAAAATTAAGAACCAACTAATGGGAAATGGGAGTAATTCAGAAGGTTATTTTCACAGTAATACTCTTATATTTTGTGTCTTTATTCTCCCAATAGCTATTACTAAGGTAATGCATAGTTCATAAAGGAAGAACAGTGAATATTTGTATATTCCCCAGTATATTACTTGTTCCAGAGGTAATTTCTTTTCCAGAATTCTTTGGATCCTGAGAGGTTCTGACAATGTGCCTATGATAAAATTCACAGGATCATATACTGCAGGTTCCCATACATGTGATAAAATACAGAAATGTAATGTTTCATTGGAAAATGTTGGTACTACAAAACTATTATTCATGGATAAATTTGGGTAAGGTTTGTAAGGTAAATTTTTGGAAATGTATGCAAAGGACGTGAGCGAGTGTTTGGAATGAGATGTACAAGTCATTATTTTGAAAAACGAACTTTACAGCTTTGGCCGAGAAGGCAGGGAATGGCGGGGAGTGATGGAGGGAAGAAGAGATGAGAAGACATGGGAAGGGATGGGAAGGGATGTTTCATAATAAATGTACTCATTATCTTGCCCATGTAATTGCAACTCGTCTACATATTATTTTCACAATAAGAATAATAATAATAAAGAAATGTCATGGATAGATTTTTGTATTTCTTCTGAAATCTCAACAGTTTCAATTACTGTGACAGTGTAATTCCAACTTGTGTATTTTTAGAGCTGTATTTGTAGGGCTCTATGCCAAGCAGAGCATAGACAAGTTGTTTTGTGTGGACAATTATGTCAAAATGTGTGTGCCATATTTCCCAAACATTAGAGGTGCTTTCCTTTTACTCATTATTGCCTAATGGCTAAAATGTAAATTAATCCTATTCTTAAACGTTCAATTAATATATTAAGATATCCACTGTATTAACATAACCTGGAATTCAACTTGAATCTTTGAACTTTCATGCCGTGGTAAATAACTAATAACATGGGGAGATTAAATATGACCCTTTTCTATATCTAGTGTATTAATTACAAAATCGTTCTTCTTACCTTGAAGATAAACTTCACAATATTTGAAGGTTGACAGAACTGTGGGTAGAAAATTAAGTTTCTCCTAATTTAATCTGATGTAAGTTTTAGAGCTGTAGAAGAGACTGTTGCTGCTTTTGTATTTTGGAAAGAAGACATATATGATGGTCCACCATTTTGGATAATTTCAAATATTCTTTTCAGTCATGCTTTGTATACATTCATCAATTACATATAAGTAATCAATATTTGAGTAAACAGAGGCCAAAACTTTTTTGATAACAAATTTCATTGTTCCTAGCACTCGTTCTTTATGTAAGAAGCTGTATCAGTGCAGGAGTTTGAGATCTGTGTAATATTTTTTAAGCCATTCAGGGCTTGAGAGTCATAGGGACTGTTATCTCCACTGTCCAATTAGAAAAGGTGGAAGAGGTGCTATGACCAAATTCATAGGGGGTTAACCTTCACCAAGAAGATGCACTAGCACTAAACACAAACCCCTGTAAGGCTCTTAAGTCGGTCAATTTTGTAGTCTTTTAAAAAAATCAATGTATAATTTTAGAGCCTCAACGAACTATGTCCACTTGTCAGAATCATTGGAACATCCTAGCCCAAGTTTTGTTTACAGCACAATCAAATCCTGTAACAACAGGCAGAGAAAATACTGTTTTCCTATGACACAGTATTACCTTCAAAATTAAAAGTGAATAAATAGGATAAATGAACAATAAACACATACATTTTGCTCACTACAAATGAAGATTTGGATGCTTTCTGGTAATCCTGTGTTTGGTGGCAAACATCAAGTACAGTTTCACTAGGACCAATAAGAAACGTAAACAGCAAAGCTACGTCAAATCAGAATTGTCTTATCTGAATGTTCTTCTCATTCCCTTATATTGTTTCAATCATGGGAAGAAGTAAATGACATTGTTATGTAGGAAAAAAACTTTTTATTCCAGTTTCATGGTTTCAGGATTGATTCATTTCATAAATAATGAAATGTGAATGGAGATATCTTCACTAGGTAATTGATAAATATATCCACTTGCCTCATTCTCAGTGATTAATGAAATATTGCACATATAACTAGTTCATCTGATTTCTTTCACAGCAGTTTTATAAAAATATTCAATGAAACTGGGCACCAGTGGCTCATGCCTATAATCCTATCTACTCAGGAGGCTGAGATATGAGGATCACGTTTAAAAGTCGGCTTGGGCAGGAAATTCTGGGAAACACTGATGTCCAATAAACCACTAGAAAGCCAGAAGTGGTGCTGTGGCTCAAGAGGTAGAGCATTTGTCCTGGGTTGAAGAGTGCAGGGACAGTGCTGAAGCCCAGAGTTCAAGCCCCATGCCCGAACAAAAAGTAATAATAATTGATATGATCCCTGAGATGATTTAAAATTTGAATATCAACAAGATCTATATTCATGGAAATTATTTAGACCTAATTTTTAACCAGCTATATAAACATGGATTTCAAATTTACATTTCTGAACAAAATATGGAAATGCATTTCATATGATGATAATCAAATAATCAAAATAAGACCTATAACTACAAAGACTACTGCATCTTTTAATGAAAGTATTTAAGAAATAGTTTAAAGAATTGTAATTGCTAGAATGAACTTGTCCATCTAGGATCACAAAATACCTTGTACTTTCAAATTATGGAATATCAAAACAAGACATCTCTCTTATTGACATGGTAAGGTGGCAAATACAGCAACAATGAACAGCAATTGGGCTTGCTAGGAATATCTTGTAATCCTTTATTCCATTTGGAATAATGAAAATTGTGTTTTGTCAATATTGGCCCTCATCCTTTTACGAGTGACACAAAGGAATCTAGATACATTGATATGTTCAAATATTTTTCTTTCTGATCAATCCTGAAAAAATACAAGTTTATTAAACATCAGACTATGTTGTATTTAGGTTAGCCTGTTGCACGTTTGGTCCTCATGTGTTCTACCCCAAAATGGTAGAAAGTGTACTAGAGAAATTTAATTCGATTCTCTATTGTATGTCAAAAGCATTCCTATGATATGTGAATAATGAATTGACAGTTTATATAGTGAAGAAAGTTTTTAACTAGGAGGATTAATAGGAATGGGAAATTTGCCCTTCAATTCTGTGACATATTTTCTTATTCATGAAGATTTTAGGAAGGACTAAAACACACATTTTTCAAACTGTACGGTCAATGCAGTATTTGATCAACAGTATATGTTTATTCTTGTGGTTAGGGAGTTTATTATCCTCCACAATAGAAAATAATTAGGACATGAGGAATTACTTGTAAAACACACGAGTCAGGCCAGGTGATTATGCTGGTAATTCTAGTATCTCAGACATCTGACAATCTCTTTACAGATTCATAAAGTGAAGGATTGTTCTGAGATTGATTTCTAGAATAAATCCCCCCAAAATCCAATACTAGAGAATATTAGCCTTCAGGAAATCATACTTACTTCATAGAACTCCAGTGTGAATGAAAGTCCTGAACAAACACAAAAACATCAACACACCAAGGAAAAAGAGAAAAAAAGCCTAACGTGGGTGGCTTAGAAAACTGTTATCCTCCCAACTCAGGAGGCTGAGATCTGAAGATCTGGTTTCAAGGCAGTCCAACAGGAGTCTCTATGAGGCTCATCACTAATTAACAAACTCAAACTGTAACTGGCACTGTTGCTCAAGTGGTAGAGGACTATCCTTGAGTTGAAGAACTCAGGGACTGCGCCCAAGCTCAGAGTTCAAGTCCAGTGACCAACAACAAAAATAGACACAAAAGAATGCAATAATCATCAACAATGCCTCATACTCACTGTTATTCTCACTTTGGAAAAAGTATGTGAGATTACTTATCTCCACATACGAGTCATTTAGATTTTATTCACTCCCTATGTGGAACATCTTGCATTTCTCTTTGAAATCCACAGGGCAATGTCAGAAGCAGTGATGATATTTCCCTTACTCCAACGGTTGTTAACACACTAATTGTGACTCCCTGGTAATACTAACCCTACTCTGTTGTGCTAGTAAACCTTACTGATGGAATCATAAGTATTCTGGCTTCTAAGAAGAGAATGGTACAAGAGAACCTGTGAATTGATAAGATAATTTGTGACAATTTAGGAGACCACGCTATTTTTGCTGACCTGTGTCTTATAGTAGTCTAAAATTTAGTAAACCCTATCTTTGTCATTGTACATATGTGAGCACATTTGTGTGTATGATCATATATTTCTGTTACATATCCATTAATAGATGAAATACTTTGTGTGTGTATGTGTGTCTATGTGTGAAATTATATTACAATTTTTCTTTATTTCAACACACATAAATTGCATCAGGGCACATTACTATGTTTTTACAATTTACAAATGAGGTGATTTTTCCCCCTTAAATTCATTCTTGATTTCATTTAATTTTGATAAATTTTAATCACAGGATGTTCGGAATTTTAATTTATATTTCTCCTTGGTCATAAGGATTGGAACCATGATTGTGTCATTGATATTCAAGCCTGTTACATTTTGCTTGATCCTACATTGGTGTTCCTTTTAAGTACAATTCTCAAAGAGGTACATATTTGAGAAAATAACCTTAACAAAGAAATGCTAACCTATGTTAATCACAATATGTTCAATGTTCATATCAAAATTCAATAGTTCACTGTTCATATTGGGAGGTGATATGCATATGTCTCTTGAATGACAAATTTCCAGATTGTTGAACATATTGACTAGATATCAGTTCACAATGTGATTGTCACTTCAATATGGCATTTGTTTTGTCCATACATAAGAAAGGATAAGCAGTTTGTTCATTGGAACTTAAGTTCACAGCAGGCGATGGCACAATATTCTTAATTGTACCTATCCCTTCATGTTTTTGACATAATAAATCTTTGTGCTGTGTTGTTATTGCATCCTTTCACAAATTGAAATAGAGATCAAAATTATCATGCCATTTTACATCCAATGGAAAAACATTGTATAGTAATTCCACTATAGGTTTTCTTTCCTATATAACCACAAGACAAAAACTTTATGTTTTCCTTGATGCATAATACATCCATGAATATTGCATATGATAATAAATTTTAAGATTCTGGCCATAATACTTAAAGTAATAAATCGACTGGGTAACATTTTCAAATATGAAGTGAACTTGGATTGTGGTGAAATAGTGTTCAAGCATAATTTGTGAGAATGTGTGTATACAATTAGCAAGATTCAAAGGAGGTGGAAATGGAAGCAGGAATGAAATTTCTTAAAAAATAAAACGATATTAGTATCAATTTTTGCTTATCTCTTGGACAACCAGTGAAGCAGAATAGAGACATATAGGACTGCATATGTTCCACAAAAAATAAAATAATATTGTTTTCTCTTATTTCTTTGCAGGAATCATTCAGAGAGCACAACATGAGTTCAGAGCATTTGTCATTGCTTTACCTATATTTTACATTAATAAATATATTGTGACACTCACTAAACCAAATGAATTCATTTTAATTTTTACTGACAAATTACCCTATCTCATTTTATTAGATTATATATTGTTTTCCTTAAATACAAAAATATACTCATGTTTTTATATCTTTTTGGAATTCATCATGTCAGTTTCCATATACACATAGTAAGTTTGGAGTATGGAAACATCAATCATCAATTCGAACGGTTCATACTTTTTCCTATAGAGAACAAGTTACACTTCATAATTCACTTTATTGTTTTCTTATGAATATCAGCTTCCAATTCATTTCTTCTTACACTTGTATAGTCTAATAAATGTATAACAAAAGTGCAATGGTATTTGATTCCTATTACAAATTTTTGTTCCACACAGAATGGCCCTGAAATTTTCGAAAGGTTTCTTCAATCAAAAATTCTCAAATATATTTTGTACAATGCAAGATTCTCCTCCATCTCAATGATTTCCATGTGTAGTCTCATCTGCAGAAGGACACTGTGACTTCTTTCCTGTGTCCCTTGCAGAGAAAAACCAGGTTTTTTTTATGTAGATACAAAATATCATCCAAAACTTATTTTTTGGAAAACGTGCACTTTCTGAAGACAGCATAGTTTACTTCCAAGAATCTAATATTTATAGTGCAACAGTATATCATTGTTTGATATCTTCTCAAGATATTTCTATAATTTTAAAAAAGAGTGGACTGTAACTGTCGAGTGTAACACAACAAACCATCAGGAAACAATATCCGATGACTCCATCTTCATTTACAGTTGTGTGTAATTTGCCACACATATATATGCCCCCATATATTTATAGTTGATTTGGCACTGTGGTCTACAATATTCCTGATAAAAACATAGTAGTCTTTGAAGCATATTTTAGCAAGATCCAATATATCAGAAATTATTGGTAGGATTCCTATGCAATCAAGGGAGTAGAATTATTTGGGTATAGATGAGTAAGTTAAAGATGTGAGAATGTTATTAGTGCTAAAATAGGACAGTTTCTGACTCTGAACATATTAGAGTAGCAGGTTCCTCCTTCTTTGTAATTCCAAATTGTTTTTGGACTTACTGCAGGATTAAATTCAATATTAAATTGTAAAAGATGTTTGCGAACTTGTGGACTTAGGGAAATCTCCTTCTTTTCTATTCATGTAGGAATATAAAGAGAACAGAACCATCTCCACATGTGTGTATATGGACCTCAAATCAATCTACATATGGATCCATGTGTCAACTTACAAAAATTAGGATAAGTGTAAGTATCATTACCCTCCTTTTTAGTTTAATCTTATTTTCAAGGTGATGTACAGAGAGATTATAATTGTGTATAAGGCACAGTGAGATGATATTTTTGTCACATGTTATACTAGCCCTCGTTTTTCTTACACATTATTCTGCCTCAAATCCGTGCTCAGATTTTGTTTTCTACAATTGTCTTGAGAGGAATGTTGGGGCATTGGTACACCCTATGTCCTCTGTCTCAAGATTTTGTTGTTCCCATTCTGTGCACTAATTCAGATTAATGTGCACACAATCCACAGGCTAACAAAATCAAATGGAGTGATATAAAGGGACAAAACATAGAGAAAATGAAGGAAAAAAGGTAAGCAAACAACAAACGGCTGCTCATAGTATTTTAAGAAAAACACTAACATTGATAAATCTCTTCTTTCCATATCTTGGAGGTCATTTTGCTTAGCCCAATCTTATATGTTCCTATGTCCATAGCAATTAAGGTATTAGGCTATTACTATTAAGCTATTGCAATCCTCTTCCATATACGAATTATTACAATAAGGGAATCTATGACACCTACATTTTAAGTGACACTTCTAGAGGAAAAATTATGTGACATAGTACATAAAATGTGCTATGTGATGCTCTTTCTTATGATTTTCCTTTATTTTCCTATGTCTTATTCAATGCTGTCACTCTATTTAATTTTCTTATACAGTGTATTACATGTACATTAATCTAAATTAGGGAAGGGAAGGGAACAACAAAATTTGAGACAAAGGACCAAGGTTTAACCAATGCAACAGCAATATTCACAAAACAACATGTTGGAATACATTTTATATCTTATGGGAGGGGATGGTAATTTGAGACAGAAGAAAAATGCGAGAAAAATGAGGTGTGTAAGAACATATGATCAGTGCCTTACATATTGTTCTCTAATCCCTCTGTGTGTCACCTTGACAAGAAGATTCGTTTAATAAGAACAGTGTTAAGAAATACACTCTTAGCAACTCTTATAAGCTTACACAATGACACTTATTTCATTGGGTTTTTACTACAGTTACAGACAGTTCTCTTTACATCCCTACATCAATCGAAAAGACATAGTTTTCCCTAAGTCTTCAGGTTCCAAGCCATTATATACAAACCAATTTTGAAATCATTTTTGTTCAAATATTTCTGTAGACATCCTGATAATTATTGAAATTAGGAGAAATTTTGATGCCTAAATATGCCCATAATCAGAAATCTCAGCTTCCACACCTATCATAAATATGAACAGGATTCTCACATATGAAACTTCCTATTCTGTAGTCAAATACTTCAACTCTATTGACTAAATAGGAATCCAAAACTGTAATGCATTTTTGGACAAGGTATACCTTCATTAACTACACTGCAAAAGCTATTTCATTTAATAGTAGGAATGTTGTGGACAAGAAAGGCCGAATCAAAGATAAAATGACGGTTGGGCTCATAAATATGCGGGTCAAATTATACACACATTAAAAACAACGTTAGGTTCATGGGATATGGTTTCATGAAAGAATGGTGAATAACAGTCGAAAGTTACAACTTAATCTTTCAACATTTCAGCAATATAATGGGAAATACTGAAATGATGCATGTGTTCTTGCCTCATAAATGCTAGATTCTCTGTACAAAACTAATGTATCTTCATAATGTGTACATTCTCCCCCAAACTAATAAATTTTGGATAATATTTTATGTATACATTCAAGAATCGTTTGCCCTGCCAGTCATTGTTAAGAAGTCACAGTATCCTTCTGCAGATTTGTTAACACATGAGAAATACTGAGATACATTTTTAGAATCTATTATCTTGAAAAATATGTTGCAAAATTATTTGGTTTACAAAAACCTGTAAAATATCCTACCTATTCTTCTGCTGGGAACATAGAATTTTTATTATGTTCTACAGCAATAATAAATGAAGTGGAACAGAGTATTCCCAGGCAAAAAACTATTTTGATGGATCCACTTACATTTAGAAGTTAAGACATAGTCCTTTCTCCAGATGGCTTTCTGCATGCAGCAACCTGGGTATGCTAATTAATGGGCACTTGGTATTTTCAGAAGAGATAGAACTACATACTCTATATTGGAATCTCAATATTCACAAATATTTCTTTGTACAATAGTAAATAAATATCTTCTAGAATTGGAAATATGTAATTTGCCAAATCTCTCTGGATAATGCCCTCAAAAGATGGCTTCTCATAATAAGGCAGTGAGAATTTTGAAGCACTTCTGCCTATCACAATATTTGTGGACTTTCAGTGCTACAGAGAAATATTTGTGAATGCTTTTCTTCTTGCTCTTTGTATTCTTTACTTGCTTGTCCTGGGGTTTGTAATCTGGGTTTAGGGATGACCTTTTTCTCTTCAGGTCAAGGCCTGAGCTCTGCAAGTTGAGCAACAGGTCCACTTTCAGTTTTCTGGTGTTATTTGTAGATAAGGATCCCAAGGAAGCCGGGCGCCAGGTGCTCACGCCTGTAATACTAGCTACTTAGGAGGCTGAGATCTGAGGATCACGGTTCAAAGCCAGCCCGGGCAGGAATGTCTCACAGACATTGTCTGTGAGACTATTATTTCCAATAAACGACTTGAAAACCACAAATGGATCTTTGGATCAAGAGATAGCTTCAGATGAAGAGCACAAGGACAGTGCCCATGCCCAGAGTTCAATCCCTACAACCAAATAAAAGAAAAAAGAACATGACATGGAGTTCTATGATATAAACCTGTTCCCACCTTTTGATGTGAAACTGTTCTCAAAAATTTAATGTGCACTTATATGATGTAAAAGTGCTCTCACTTTTGATGTAAAACTCTTCTCAAAATTTAATGATCTAATGTGAAGGTAAAATCACAACAATTCCTGATATAATGCTAACCTCCTGGGATTTTCACAAATCTACTGCTGATTAAGAGCAAGATGAAAATATTCAATGTAGATGCCAAATAAAGATATGCAATGGCAGTTAGTCCTTATAGCTTTCCAGTTCTAGAATGTATTACTGATATTTTGTGGAACTTTTATTGATAAGTGACAGAAGAAAACAATTCACAATGATATTTCAAATTGTCTGAAATTTTTACTGATGTGTAATAACCCTTAACAATAATGTCATCTTTTAAAATTTCTTTTTCTGCAGCTAGTCTCTTCTGATACATATCAGATAGGCTTTTGTATAGGTCAGTGGGCTTGACCTCAGAGCCTTTCCCATATCTCTAAAGTGGTTTTTAAAAGTCCAGCACTCTATTATTTTGAACCTATGTGATGTTCCCTGTGTCCTGGTGTTTCATTGGAAATAAGATTCTAATATGTTTTCCTTACTCTGCTGGCTTTGACACACCATCCAAAATTCTCAGCCTCCTGATTAGCTAGGATTGGATATGTGAGTCACCAGCACCCAGGTAGGAAATTTTACATAATATCTTAATGAAGATTTTTTAATCAAAGAAAAGGAAAAGTTTGACACAACACTCAAAAAGTGTTTCTTGAATTTCTTTTTTATTTATTTATTTGTTTGTTTGTTTGTTTGTTGGTCATGGGGCTTGAACTCTGGGCCTGAGCGCTGTCCCTCAGCTTTTCAGCTCATGGCTAGTGCTCTACCACTTGGGCTATAGCGCTCTTTTAAATGGTAGCAAACTTCCTGATACCCATCAGTGAATCTGGATTGCACAATAGAAGAAATATGAATATCTTCTTGTTTGCAAAAGTATAACATGAATATTTGTGACTTTTCCATTTACAATGGGTTGAGGATGCAGATTTCTAAACTGATAGTAAGAGTAGCATTGTGATCTGTTGCACATAAAACCAAAGCTGCAATTTTGAGACAATACTATCAAATACACATGGGAATGTGGAAATAAAAGGATAGTATCTGTTCATAATTTGATAGTCTAGAAAAAAACAAGAACCAAATGACCTATAGATATAGTATTAGGAAGGTGCACACAAAGTTATATTTTCATGATATCTTTTAAAGTAAACATATTCAGTAAAATAAAGCAGGGTCCCTTCCATATGAAGGAAGAAAATATCCCACAGTGAGAAATTTGGAAAACTTCCCAAAGCTTCCTGCAAATTTAAAGAAGTACCGATCAATATCCCTAAACCATTATTTAATGAAGAGAAGAAGTAATCAAAAAGGTCACATGGAAATATAGAAGAACCAGAAATCAAACCTTAGGAGAAAAAACAGAGCAAGAATGTCAATACTGCACTCCAAACTATTTTTTTTTACCAGTCGTGGGGCTTGAACTCGGTTTGGGCGCTGTCCCTCAGCACTTCAGCTCAAGGCTAGCGTTCTACCACTTGAGCCACAGTGCCACTTCTGGCTTTTTGTGCTTATGTGGTGCTTAAGAATTGAACCCAGGGCCTTATGCATGCAAGGCAAGCGCTCTACCACTGAGCCACCTTCTGAGCCCCTCCACACTATTTTTTAACTCAAAGAAAAACTCCCAAACACACACACAAACATATATATATATAAACATATATGCAGATAGATGCATATATATTCACACACCTATATATAGAGACATATAAACATGTAGATACACATCTGTATGAACATACACGTGTGTATAAACACACATATATATGTATATAAACACATATATACAGATAGATAGATACAAAGATATAGATAGGTAAGTAGATAGATAGATAGATAGATAGATAGATAGATAGATAGATAGATAGATAGATAGATTGATTGATTGATAGACAGACAGACAGACAGACAATACTGGCACATATATAGGCCTAAAGTCCAGTGAAATAGCATTAAAGACACAGAAATAATCCCAGAGTCTTATGGGCACCTAAATTTTGATAAAGGTGCAAAAATCATCAGATAGAGGAAAGGAAGTCTCATCTCAATATGATGCAGGTAGATATAGCTATAATGATTAATTGAAAGTAGGTCTTTATATTTGAATTTGTGCCAGAACCAAGTCCAAACGGATCAAAGACCTCACAGTAGGTTTATGTGTCATGAAATATGATTGTATGCAATAGCGGATATCCTATCGACCTGCATTCTCAGGTCAAAGCTTACTAAAAACATCCAGTTGCAACGAATCACAGGAGGGTTGAATATCTGGGCTTTCATTAAACTAGAGACTTTTGCATGCCAATAGTCAGCTCTAGAAAGATAAATACAAATACAAAACCCACAGTTTGAGACACCATCTATTGATGATCTAACATGCATGGGCTCCAGAGCACACAAAATTAAATCAACACAAGAACAAATTTGTAAAAAAAAAAAAAACCACCTCATTTATATGAGAGCTAAATTTTCCAAGAGATTTCTTTGGGTATAAAATAAGAATGACCAATAGATGCATGAAGAAATATTACTCAATATTTCTGGTCATAATATAAATAAAAATAACTCCATTATTCATCAAATTTTTTAGTTTTATAAGCATGAATTTCTATACATAAAAACTGGTAAGAAATATGAGCTTATTTTAAGGCTTCAAGTCAGATTGCTATAGTGAGGCATCTAGTCTCTTTGGATAATATTATTCGAATTTTGGTAATATATTTGTCCAACTCAAAATTCTAGTGCGCTTTTTTGAATACCATGGCTGATAATAATTTTATCCTCACAGTTGAATTTTTTGAATGTAATTTATTTTATTTGTCCTATTTGTCTTCTTTGAGTTTGATATTTTAAGATTAATATTCCCTCTTTTAACTTTTTAATCTATGATCCTATCTGTTGATATATTCTGTTATCCTTAAATGTGGCTATTAATAAACAAAGTCTACTTAGGATAAAAATAATCAATGTAGCTAATAATAATGATTAGATACTATCTTGCTCATGTAGCAAATGCATCATGCCTAACCTACAATATTGCTCATAAATAACAAAGGAGCTTCCATTTTGTCTGTAAATTTGAAACAACTTCCATGGAAAAATGGAATGCAAATGAAAACCGCACTAAGATTCCTCCTTACTCCTGTTAAAATAGGACGTATTTGGAAAAGAATCATATCAGAAGCTGGCATTACGTGACCAAATGGGAACACTGCTATTTTGTTGAATGTATGTGGAAAAGGTTCAACCACTTTTGAAAACACTCTCTATAGTTTAGAGTAAATAACCCGAGTATTCATGGATAGATCTAAAGATACATGAAGTTGGAAAATGCCACTGACAAAATCCTCAAAGAAATACGTGCTCTGCTCACCTTATTGAGCCATGGAAAGTTGCTGATTGCTAACTGAGAAAATGAAGAGTAATCCTCACACATTGTCTTCCTCAACAAGTCGCCAGGGGTTCCTTCCACTTTTTTGATGATATATTTTCATTTAGAATCTTTTTCTTACTTTACAAAATTGAAAATAGTATATTTTTAAAGTGAGCATTTTCATGTGAATAGTTCCTCTCAGTGCAATTCTTCTATCATTTATATGATAAAGCATTAAAATTTCTTATTTGAAATACAAAGTAATTATTTTCAAAAATTTATATGAACAATATTGCATTGATTGTAGTAGGATAAAATTATTGATCAGAGAAGACCAGAAATACATTTTCATGTTTACTTGCAATATTCACATGAGTTGATTGAGTAAATTTTAAAAGTGTACAGTTTAAAATAAGAGAATATACAGATAGTCCCTCTTCATAATACAAATTGTTCAAACAAGAATGAGAAGGATATTTGGTCAGTTCATTCCATTTAAAATCTTTTTGTGATAGCGATTTATCACCCAATATATCATTTTTTTTTTGATTTAGAGAGTCAGAGTTAAATAAAAATGATTCTTATGGTTAGGAAGAAGTTTATTGTGAACAGTATGCTTGTTAGATATTGTATATCTTTTGTTTATTTTCTGTTCATGTAAATCAGTTCCAGATGAAAACTATATTTCTGGTGACTGTTGTGACAGTATTTGATTGTGTCCCTAAACTTGGGGATAACAAACCCAAACATAATTCCTATGTGAGATACAGATACTCATTTTAAGTGCTGGATGAGGTCTTAGTTCCAGATCTTCCCTGTCATATTTTACTTTGAACAAGATATAAACAGGTATATTAAAAAACTAAACCAGGTGTGGGGGGGGGGAGGGGGGTATAATTGGGTGGGGGGAGGGGGGTAAAATTGGGTGGGGGGAGGGGGGAGGCAGGGAAGGGAAGTGAAGGGTAAACAAAGGAGGAGGCTGCAATGCTTGGTAAGAAATGTATGCATTATTCTGCCCATGTAATTGTAGCCCCTCTGTACAGTATGTTCTCAAATAAAATAAAATACAATTTAAAAAAAAAAAAAAAAAAAAAAAAAAAAAAAAAAAAAAAAAAAAGATGAATAAGTACACATTCTTTCCTGGAGATAGTCTAAATAATGTTTTGATATTTTGGGAATAAACAATAAAATGTGATCTCCCTATAGAAAAAAATAAAAATAATTTCCTCAACAGGTAAAAAAAAAAAAAAAAAAAAAAAAAAAAAAAAAAAAAAAGAAATGTACTCATTATCTTGCCCATGTTATTGTAACCCCTCTGTAGAATATTTTCACAATAAAAAATAAATAAAAATTAAAAAAGAAAAAAAAAAAATAATTATGCTATTTCTGTTAGCTGAACTCAATTTCACACTATTTCTGTTCACTGAAACCATGTCTGTCAGTTTAATTTACTCCCCAGTTTTGCAATTATCAAGGTTTTTTTCCTTGGTTTATGTTGACCTATATATAATAAAATTTGAATTTAAAATTTCTGGTCACTGGAGATGAAAGTTCTCCTACAGAGATAATTAGGAAGTGAGGATGTAGTATTTCAACATGGGCTGTAAATTTCAGTGAAGATTGTCCTCTGTAATTGCTTTTTAGCAATTTCTGATTTTGCATTTGGCATCATGCTTTGAGTTCAGAAGCCCCTGAGACATGGTGTTCTCCTGAAGAAGGTCAAATGCCTTTGCCCTCCACACTATAAGGATCTGTGAAGAAACACAACAGCCACCAACAATAATACCAACTTATAAATAATGTACCAAGACCCCATTATCTTTCATCAGCTTTATGTGACTATCATCAGTTTGTTCTATGAAATAATTAAATGTTCATTAACAGAGTCCCACAATGTCATTTTATATCCATGTGTGTCTTTTCTCATCTAATATTTTTGTTGAAGTTGTTGATGATATTTCCTACTTATTTAGAAAAAATGATATGAGTACATAATAATTTTTCTCTTTTCAGAATACTATTTTGATTAATGGAGAGGTTTGTAATGGGTTTAAAGTATTTTACTTAGGAATTATTTCAAAGTCATAAACATGCACAGTCTAAAATTATTATTCACAGGGAAGAGTAATCTTTGAAAAGAAAATTAGAATTTCATTTAACCTTCTGTACAAAAATAAAATATAGCCAAGGATAATACTAAAATTGAAAAAAAAAAAAAAAAAAAAAAAAACTAAACCATTAAATATTGTCATGTCACCACCAACATTTTTGTGTGTGGATGTTATACTATTCAAGAAATGCTACTAACACACTGAAAAAGTTCATCAGGTTTTATTCCTAGAAAAAAAAAAGTCAAGAACGTAGTGGTAGCATAAGAAAAGAATAATCAGAAGAAAGGTCTACTCTCCATTTTGAGAATTGTGCAAAATACAGAAAATTCCATCAAGGCTCTCTTAGTACTAACATAGTTTTCATAAAATTTATTATATAAAAGAATATTAAGAATATGTTCAAATTTGTCGGGTAGTCCATGCCATTATTATATGTTTCAGTGAGGCATTCTTTGCCCTATCATAGTAACAAACACAAATCTCAAGGAAAAACAGTCTAAAAGATAACAGTTGTTTGTAAAAATAGTGGAGATTTTGTCTTCCTTCTTACAGATAGATTCTGTTTTCTTTACTGAATCATATTTTTATGTAGGAGACATCATAATTTCCCCGTCCAAACACTCTTTTTGTAGATCATTAGTCTGGCTCTTGATATTTCTAGATTATTCAGTCATGAACAGATATTATTCTTCTATTTCAACATTCCCATGTCTGTTTTAATGGTATTGTCTCAAAATTGTATCTTTCCACCTGTATGCAGCAGCAGCAGAATGCTTCTGTTAACAGCAGATTAGAAAACTGCATTATCAATCCACTGTAAATGCAAAAGTCAATGATACTCATACTTTTGAAAACATGAAGATATTCATATTTTTTCTCTTGTGTGGTTCAGAATCATTGCACTTTTGTATCAGGAATTATGGTACGATTTAAAACAGAATGCAAAGAACAGCTTTGAGTATCAATAGTCCCAAAGTTTTCTTTTTGTTTAAGAATCATTTTTAACATATTCTCGTGTAAAATTTTCTAGGTGTGGGCTGGTGACTCGCATATCCAAACTAGGTACTCAGGAGGCTGGGAATTTTGAAGAAATGTTTATTAGAATTTGATTTCTACAAATTATACCAACATCAAATACAGTGAGAGCAGGGGATATAACGTGCTCTCACTGTATTTGATGTTTGTATGATTTGTGGAGGGGAAAGGAAGAAACAAATCGTTGAAATAGGGATACAGGTGGAACCATTGCAACTATGAGAAGAACAAGTCCTTATGTCGAAAAACGAACTTTACAACTTTGGAGGGGCGGAGGGGAGGAGAAGGAGAGATGGGAAAGGATGGGAAGCGAAACAAAGAGGAGGCTATAATGCTTGATAAGAAATGTACTCATTATCTTGTCCATGTAATTATAACCCCGCTGTATATTTTCACAAAAAAATCCAAACAGAAAAGGAAAAAAAATGGATCTCTAACTATAAGAAGACAAGAATTGTCACAGTGGCACAAACTAGTATAGTGTGGACTTGAATAAAGACCTCAGAGATATACGAAGGGCCCTGAGTTCAAGCCAAATGACCTGTAGAACACCCTATCTAGAATGTACCAGGAAATACCAGTTCCAAAAAAGGTAAAACTGAAAGGATGACATTACATCTAACGGCTATTACTCATCAATAAACATTTCAGAGAATCTGAGACAATTTGAAATATCATTGTGAATTGTTTCTGTCTGTCATATGTTATCAACAGAAGCTCTTCAAATATGGGTATTATATTCTAGGACTGGGAAGGTATAAGGACTGCCTTCACTCCTTGCTTGATATATTTTATTAGTGAGAAAATTATACTGTGCTCCAGTCAACCTATTTCAGTGGGTGAAGTATAATAATCTAGTTATTATGTTTTGCTGTGAATAGGATAACTACTTCTAGAGAATTAGAAGAAGTAGAAGAGCATTGAAATGAGAGTGATGTTACAGCATTTCTATGTGGGCATGAACAGTAGGATCGTAGTTCCGGTGAATTAGAGGTTAAAAACAGACCAGCAGCACACTTCTAATGGAACAGTGCATTCTATGATGAAAATCATAGCACTTGGAAATGGAAAGATCCCTTCCTATCTCTCCGAAGGGGAAACAAAGGAGGAAGCAACAATGCATAATAAGAAATGTATTCTTATTTGCCCATGTAATCTTAATGCTTCTGTATGGTATTTTCACCAAAAAAAAAAAAAAAGGAAAAGTCTCTTCTGTTTTGATGCCAAAAGGGATCATTTCACTTGATAAGTTTCCTTGATGATGAAGCACTCGGGATCATGAACAGGAAACTGAATATATCAGTAATACAGTAATTGGGGTCACACACAGAAGAGTTACTGGAAGTGATCACTGCAAAGGAAACGTCTATTTGATGGAAAGGCTTCCGGCTGTTTTCGGTGAGACTTCTTATTTTCAGCAAACACCATAATGTACCCACACCAGTTATCACACTCTGTGTATCCATTTGTGTTATTAATTTTTCTCTTGGTTCTAGGCATTACTCATATTCAGAGATTTTCTGAGTATCTGAACTTCCTAGAATTTCAATCTCAAATCTTATTTTCTAGGTTCGATTGAAATGCCAGAACACTATACTCGGAACTGAATTATTGATTCTATCATGGAATTTTAGCAACCCTGTCTAAATTTTAATCCCGATTTTCTGTCAACTACCCAAATGTAAAGGTTTATCTTTGAGAGTAAACCATTTAGCAATATTTCCTAGCAATGATGTATATCAAAGTATATTTAGGAAAAATTTTATTGTCTAGTAGGTGAACTTTCCTATATTTTCAGTACCTTCAGTTTATTTTCAGGAATAATTTTGAATCGTGTTCTACAATGTGGAAATACTCTACTAAATTCAGTAAACATAATATATATTTGAAATAAATTTTATATTAAAGATTTGGTAGTAAAATTTATCTGAACCTTTCTGTGAACTTGGCAGCATTTCCTTCATATGCAACAATTGATAGCACTGGATTAATTCCCCCAAAATAATAATTTTTAAGGTCAGAATTATATAGAAGAAATTCTGGGACATCTTATCTAAAACAGGACCTCAAATAAATTTAGTAGTTATACATAGGTACTATGTCCTGAGATAATATTTCTATTTTCTATATGTCAACATTGTTTCTGAACATGGAATTAGAGGAGAAATAGAAATGCCTTTGAGGTGCAAAAAAACAGAAATGTATTTAAACATCTTCTGCAATAATCAGTGCTACCATGCAGAAAGCATCTCTGGAGGTGGAAATCATAAAGCAAGCATGTTTACTTAGAGTCAAATGGGAAATGAAGTGGAAAATAAAAAATTAGCATATAGAAACAAATAAGGAAGAAAGAAATCAATCAAGTTTGGTAATCACGAAGGATTTACAATCACCTGATTGGTAAAAATAATACTGCTTAATCATCAATAAGCAAGTAGTTATTGACAATTCTGATTTAGGAAACATATTTCATGAATAAACACCATTTGTGTTAAGTAACTATTCGAAAATTAGTGACATTCTTCACCTGTACAATCTTTTGAATTACTTCTGTACTATTTTTGCAGGGAATAAAGTAATGATTTATTGGAAGTCTTCCAATGTAAGTCTCCTCAGACAGTATATATCAACTGTTCAGATGACATTCCATAGAATCTAGATTTCATGTAGTTAATTTTATTCATATATTTTGTCTTCTGTTGGATGTGTAATGTGTTTCTCACCTGACAAGAACAACACTAGATTAGTGGATATAAAATCCCCACATAGGTTTCCTCTCAGATGAAGATAAATTTACTTATGAAACTAATCAATCTTCTACCAGTTGTTCAACGTTAGGCAGCACTACATTTTCTGAATCTGAAATACCATCCATTTTCTCTCTGAATTTCCTAGAGGGAAAAATCCCTAAAGTGTGTTTGCTTGGGAAATTATATTTCCCAATTTTTATCTTAGGGACACCATTTAAAGTAGCTCCATGATAATTCAAATCTCTTAACCTTATACCGAAGATGATTGGCTGCTGAAATTATAATTCTTCTTGGAAGGAAGAATAAAAATAACCTAGAGATTTGTGTTGAGAGATCCTATGAAAATATGGGAGGCAAATTAATACTTTACATTTTGTCTTAAATATTGTTTATATCAATGTTTTAATTCTTTGTGATGAACTCTGTTAATATGTGTATGCTTAACGCTTTCTATGTTCATATTAATTTTTTGTGCAATTCTTTCTTATGCATGCATTTGAAGTATATGGTTGGACATATTGCAGTCTTTTTTCAACCTGAAACTCATCAGTTTCAAAAATAAAATATTGCTTTCATTAATTAGATAAGCATCATTATTCTCCTTATTGTAATAGGAATAACCCAAGCATACATACGTGAAGTAGGGCATCTTGCAATAATATTTAAATAAATAATATTTTTACCTAACTGCTGCCAACAAAACTGTATTTCTCTCATATACTTAGGATAACCACTATGAACTCTAACATCTTCAGAGTTTGCAAATATTGATGTCCCCTGTCAGAAGTCAGTCTTCAGAAACTCCTCATATTGCCTTGATGTATTGCAATTTTCACATGGACAGGTGACATTCATAAATTTATTAAAATATAGCTAATGGTATATCATTGTATATCTTCTTTATTATCACTTAGTATCATGACTCTCAGTACTTTACAAACATTTGCATTTTTCACATATCCTAAAGGGAAAAGAAGCAATTCTTTGATTAATCAGAGAGGAAGCATTATGCATGACATATCTTTGTAAGTATATTGAAATTTTTTGTATTATATCACTTCAAAATGTTGCGTATGTTGTTTAATTCTTGAGTCAATTCATATCAGTCAACTCATCAAAAGAATACATATCGCTCACACATTGATATACAATAGTTTAAAAATGGTTAACAAAGAAGAGTAGGGCATACAAAATCATGAATAAAGAATTAGAGAGGGGTTCAGGGAAGATGGCGGAGGAGAAGCTGGAATCTGAACAAGCTCTCGCATAGAAAGTAGGTTTAGAGTTCCAGTGAACAGTCCTAAGCCAGAGAATCACACCAAGTGTACCATCACAGGACAGAGAGTTAGACAAGAGAGGGGAAGCCAAGGAAACGCACCAGCTGCCGCTCCGGCGGCGGGGTCGCGGCGGCGACCACCGCCGCGGGAGTCATACCTGAGACACAGAGAGTCGGGGACGAAGGAGCCAGACGCAGCGGACGAGCGGATTCTACTCAACACCAACAAGAACCGACAAGGAGCGAACATCTTCATCCTGCTGTTTGCAGACCAGAGACGACCCAGGATCCAAGACTCGGCGTGAGTACAAGCCCGACATCCTCACTCCTCAGGGAGCAGAGGAGGGAAGGCCACCCCTCCCCCCCCAGCACCGGTGATCTCCATCTTGGATACCGACAAAGCTCGGAGTTGCTGCTAGCTCCAGCTCAGGCCTTGGAATAAAACGAGTCATTTAGCAGGTCACAAGAACTTAACGGTGAAGTGACCTGCCAGACTCAGCTCCATCCAGGGAAAAGTCACCCAGCTCAGGCGCCAGCCATCGGAGTGCCTAGCGTCACTGGGTAACCAGAGCCAGAGGCTGCCCCTCCCTCTAGCAGCCACCACAATCAATTGAAAAACAGAAACCCTGAGAATGGCTCTAGGCTGGGCGCTGTGAGCTCTATCACAAAATAGCCCCAGGGAAAAGCTACTGTTTGTTGAAAGGCCTCAACCCTACCCAGAACCTAGCCTCATAACCACATCCCCCTCTTTTGTGACTCTCAAAGCAGACCACCCTCCCAGAAAACTAACCTGGGAGGGGGATCTCAAAATCTTGGGTAAAGCAGAGCATTTTTCTGCCTCTTCCAACCAACCGACTTAAGAAACCAATCAAGCCACAGGACCTCAAGCTGACCAGAGACTACAACAAGAGACTGGTCGCAGACAAAAGGGAGATACAGGATTCCTCCCACTCCTCCCCCCCCCCCAAAAAAAAATCAAAAGACTTTGTTTTCTTTTTTTCTTTTTTCTTTTTTTTTTCTTCTTCTTCTTTTCTTTTTTTGCTTGTTTTTTGTTTTTTGTTACCTTATATATATATATATATATATATACATATATATATATATATAAATTTTTTCCCTTCTAAAACTTTTATTAATCTTTAATTTTTGCCTCTTCTGAAAAAATAATTGTTTTCCAGTAATTTTTTTTTCTCATCTTATAATTTTTATTTTAGGAATACGTGAATGAGAGTTTTCCTTTCTTTTCTTGTCTTCTTTCTCTTTTTCTTTCATTCTTAATTATCTTTTTGTTTTTTATCTAGCTCTACTGAACTTCTGATCTTTTCTTCTCCCTTTCCCATCCTTAAAGCTTTCCACATCTCCTCTATGTCCCTCCCCTTCTCTGAACATATTCACATTCCTCTCTAAATAGACGGTCTTTTAACCTCTATAATAACATTAATTATTACGTTTCTATTCTTTTTCTGGTCTCTCTTTATTCCCCTTTCCGTCTCTTCTTTTTCTCTCTCTCTCTACTTGCATCCTACCCAACCCATTTCCTGCACTGTGATTAGGACATAGTTAACTCTCCCTGTGCCTCCCCACACCAATCTATTCCTATTTTTTACCCACATCTCTCCCTAATCCTAATAATTTCTGGTTTTCCAAATTCTTTTCTGCGGTTCGAAGTCCTTTAACATATAGTCATTTGATGTTGAATAGATGTATCTGTTGAACTAGATTGTATCTGTAGACTATTGACTGTACAAATGCAAACTTTGGTTGATGGTTGCCTTAAGATAGTGTTCTAGCACAAAACTGGTGCAATCTGTATCTCAAATGGGCCGAGTAAGCCGGAAAAACACAAGAAAAATGGCAAATTCGGGTATCTCAATTCCCAACCTTGATAATCAGGGATTAGAACAGATAAAGAATAATCCAGAGGAGAGTTCCCAAATAGCTCTACAAACACTAATAGCAAACATGATAAATGAGAAGTTTGACAATGTACAAAGGACTCTGTATGAGTGTGATAGGGAGAGAGAGGAGGCATCCCAGAAGTTTATACAGGAACATCATAAGCGTGAGGAAGCTTCTCAAAAACTGATACAGGATTTGCGTGAACAACTTGAGAATACTCAAAGAGAAAGGGAGGAATGGCATGAGCAGGCAGAGAACACTCAAAGAGAACTGCAGGAATCCCACAGAAGGGAGGAAACTAATCAAAGAGTAATTCACGAATTAAGAGACCAGGTAGAGAATACACAAAGATCACTAAAGACATTCATGGAATCCATTAACAAAGAGCTGAAGGAAGTCAGGGAGACCACAAAGGGAAGGCTGAATGGAACCCAACAGAAGGAATGGGAGTCCAAAGAAACCATAACCAATCAACTAAGTGATTTGAGAACAAACACTGAACACCAAATTAAGGAAGTAAAGAAATTCATACAAGACCTAAAACAGAGCTTCAACAAAGAACTTGAAGCCATCAAAGCTGACCAATTAGAAGGAAAAGAGATAAAAAACAAAGTAGAGAGTCTTGACAGCAGGTTAGACCATGCAGAAGATCGAATCTCAGGGATTGAAGACAGCCTAGATATTATAGAGAAAGAACATACAACCATCCAAGACAAGTCCAAGAAATATGATAGGTCTATCCAACACCTGGAAGACACCATCAGAAGGCCCAATCTAAGGATAATGGGTGTAGAGGAGCACCTAGAAACAGAAGTTAATGGTCTAGGAAATTTGTTTAACAGGATCCTAGCAGAGAACTTCCCAAACATACAAAAAGATAGGCCTATTCAGATACAAGAAGCTTTTAGAACCCCAAATAGACCAGACCAGAATAGGACATCCCACCGTCACATTATAATCCACACAGGATCAACCCAGACCAAGGAAAAGATCCTTAAAGCTGTCAAGGAGAAAAGGTTAATCACCTATAAAGGGAAACCAATTAGAATTACCTCAGATTTCTCACCAGAGACAATCAAAGCAAGAAGAGCCTGGAATGACGTATGCCATGCCCTAAAAACAAACAATTATCAACCAAGAATACTGTACCCAGCTAAACTCTCCTTCATAACTGAAGGCCAAATAAAAACCTTCCATAGCAAAGAAAAATTGAAACAATACATCTCCACCAAACCAGCCCTGCAAAAGATTCTTAAAGATGTCCTACACATAGAAAACCAACAAGAACGCAACAAAGGCCAAGAAACTGCACCCAAACTGAGAATCCAAGAGCCTTAGGAAGAACCCAGTTTTCACAGCCCCCAAGAAGGTGGATAACATGGCAGGAACTCCCAAATACCTCTCAGTCCTATCTCTTAATGTTAACGGACTGAACTCTCCAATTAAGCGACATAGACTGTCTAGTTGGATTAAAAAACAAGACCCTTCTATCTGCTGCCTGCAGGAGTCACATCTTGCCCGTAAAAACAAACACATTTTCAAGGTTAAAGGCTGGAACAAAATCTACCAAGCAAACGGCCCTCATAAACAGGCGGGAGTTGCAATCCTAATATCAGATAAAATAGACTTCAAATTAAAATTCGTGAGAAGAGATAAAGAAGGTCGCTACATACTAATTAAAGGATCTCTCCTTCAGGAGGATATTACAATTCTAAATATCTATTCGCCAAACAATGGAGCACCCAAATTTATCAAAGAAACACTACTTTCCCTCAAATCCCAGATAGATCCAAAGACATTAATCGTTGGGGATTTTAACACACCACTCTCCCCACTAGATAGATCAACTCGGCAAAAACTCAACAGAGAAACCGCAGATCTAAACAGCTGCATAGATCAACTAGACTTAACAGACATTTACCGAACATTTCACCAGCAGCATCAGAATACACGTTCTTCTCAGCAGCACATGGGACGTTTTCTAAAATAGACCACATTTTAGGCCACAAAGCAAACTTGTCTAAATTCAGAAACATTGAAGTTATACCTTGCATTCTCTCTGACCACAAGGGAATAAAATTAGAACTCAACACCAAAAGCCACCAAAGAAAGTCCGGTATCACATGGAGGCTGAACAACACACTGCTGAATCATGAGTGGGTCATGGAAGAGATTAGAAAGGAAATTCAAATGTTCATGCTATTCAACAAAAATGAACACACAAATTACCAGCTCCTCTGGGACACAGCAAAGGCAGTACTCAGAGGCAAGTTTATAGCTCTGAGCTCCTACATCAACAAATTGGAGAGATCGGAAACTAATAATTTAATGACACATCTAAACCTCCTTGAAAAAGAGCAGCAAGATAAACCCCAATCCAGTAGACGGAAAGAAATAATCAAAATTAAATCAGAATTAAATGAATTAGAATCCAAAAAAACTATAGAAAGAATCAACAAAACAAAGAGTTGGTTCTTCGAAAAACTTAACAAAATTGACAGACCCTTAGCAAACCTTATCAGAAAAAGGAGAGAACACACCCAAATTAATAAACTCAGAGATGAGAATGGAAACATCACCACGGAAACAACCAAGATTCAGAACATTATAAGGGAATACTTCTCAAAACTTTATGCTAATAAGTTTGAGAACTTGACAGAAATGGACCTTTTCCTAGCAAATATTGACATGCCAAAACTAAACCAAGATGAGTTAAACCAGCTTAACAGGCCCATATCAAGCATCGAAATAGAAACAGCAATAAGAGACCTCCCAGCTTGCAGGTTTTACAGTGGAATTTCACAGGGACTTCAAAGCAGAGCTCACGCCAATACTCCTCCAAGTCTTCAATGAAATTGAAAGAGAAAGACCACTACCAAACACATACTATGAAGCCATCATAACCCTCATCCCAAAACCAGGCAGGGACTCATCAAAGAAAGAGAACTATAGACCCATTTCTTTGATGAATATTGATGCAAAACTTCTCAACAAAATTTTGGCCAATCGACTTCAACAATTCATCCAAAAAATCATACACCACGATCAAACAAGATTCATTTTAGGGATGCAAAGCTGGTTCAATATACGCAAATCAAATAATATTATTCATCACATCAACAGGAGCAAGAATAAGAACCACATGGTTATCTCAATAGATGCAGAAAAAGCATTCGACAACATCCAACACCCCTTCATGATGAAGGTTTTGGAAAAATTAGGAATCCATGGAACATTCCTCCATACAATATATGCTGTATATGAAAAACCTACAGCCAGCATTATACTTAATGGTGAAAAACTAAAGCCATTTCCTCTTAACTCAGGAACAAGACAAGGATGCCCACTCTCTCCACTTCTCTTCAATCTAGTATTAGAATGCCTAGCTACAGCAATAAGACAAGATGCAGACATAAAGGGGATCCAAATAGGGAAAGAAGAAATAAAACTCTCCCTCTTTGCAGATGACATGATCTTGTATTTAAAGAATCCCATAGACTCCACTCCCAAATTACTCAAGCTGATTCAAAACTTTGGCAAAGTAGCAGGTTACAAAATTAACCCCCAAAAATCAATGGCTTTTCTGTACGCCAACAATGAGAAAAGTGTGGCTGAAATTAGGAAAGCAACTCCATTTGTAATAGCCCCACAAAAAATAAAATACCTAGGAATTAACTTAACCAAAGAAGTGAAGGACCTCTATGATGAAAACTTGAAAATCTTGAAAAAGGAAATCAACACAGAACTTAAAAAATGGCAAAACCTCCCATGCTCCTGGATTGGCAAGATTAACATCGTGAAAATGGCAATACTTCCCAAGGCTATCTACAAATTCAACGCGATACCTATCAAAATTCCACCCTCATTCTTCAAGGAAATAGAGGAGGCAATCCAAAAATTCATATGGAACAATAAAAGATCCCGAATAGCAAAAACGCTCCTCAACGGAAAGAACACTGCTGGAGGAATATCAATACCAAATTTCAAACTCTACTATAAAGCCATAGTAATCAAAACAGCTTGGTATTGGCATAAGAACAGACCTCAGGACCAATGGAATAGAATTGAAAACCCAGAAATGAACCTACAGACCTATAGCCACCTAATCTTCGATAAGGAAGCTAAAACAATAGAATGGAAGAAAGACAGCCTCTTCAGTAAATGGTGCTGGCAAAATTGGTTAACTACATGTAGAAAACTAAAGCTAGATCCTTATATATCACCCTGCACCAGAATCAACTCCAAATGGATCAAAGACCTTGAACTCAAAGCAGACACTCTGAAAACATTACAGGATGGAATAGGAGAAACCCTAGGTCTCCTTGGCTCAGGTCGAAATTTTCTGAATAGAGACCCGGAAGCACAACAAATCAAAGAAAGGTTGGACAAATGGGATTGCATAAGATTGCAGAGCTTCTGCAGGGCAAATGACATAGCTGGCAAGATCAATAGAAAACCCACCGATTGGGAGAAGATCTTTACTAGCCATACAACGGACAAGGGTCTCATATCTAAAATATACTTGGAACTCAAAAAATTAAACCACCCAACAACAAATCCTCAAAGAAACAACTGCCCAATAAATAAGTGGGCGAAAGACTTAAAGAGAAGCTTCTCTGAAGAAGAAAGAAGGATGGCCAATAGACACATGAAGAAATGTTCAACATCCCTAGCCATAAAAGAAATGCAAATCAAAACAACATTGAGATATCACCTCACTCCAGTTAGAACAGCAAAAATCAAGAACTCCAATAACAACAGATGCTGGAGGGGATGTGGACAGAAAGGAACCTTACTTCATTGTTGGTGGGAATGTAAACTTGTTCAACCACTTTGGAAAGCAGTATGGAGGTTCCTCAAAAGACTTCACATAGATCTCCCCTATGATCCAGCAATCCCACTTTTGGGCATTTACCCAAATGTTTACAAACAAGACCACACTAAAGCTACCAGCACAACTATGTTTATTGCAGCATTATTTACCATAGCTAAGATATGGAACCAACCCAGATGCCCCTCAGTAGATGAATGGATCAAGAAAATGTGGTATATATACACAATGGAATTCTATGCCTCCATCAGAAAGAATGACATTTCCCCATTTGTTAGGAAATGGAAAGGTTTGGAAAAAATTATATTAAGTGAAGTAAGCCAGGCCCAAAGAAGCATAGGTCCCATGGTTTCCCTTATTTGCAATATCTAGTATAGGTATGAGTCAAGCCGAAAAGGTCAGATAATGTGATGCTAGGAAAATGAACCCTTAAATATGTATTTTAATGTTTTCGTTTCTTTCATGCATGTATTTCTAATGCATTTATAAGATTATTTCTTTGTTGCTTTGTATGTCCCTCCCCCACAGTGTAACCCCCGTTTTCACTATATTTGATGTCAGTATAACATGTGGAGTAGATGGGGACAAACAAGTCGTTTAAGGATTCAGGTGGGCCTGTTGCAACAATGAGAAGTACAAAATGTCATGTCAAAACCAGCTTTACAATGCCGGTGTGGGGGGGGGAGGGGGGTATAATTGGGTGGGGGGAGGGGGGTAAAATTGGGTGGGGGGAGGGGGGAGGCGGGGAAGGGAAGTGAAGGGTAAACAAAGGAGGAGGCTGCAATGCTTGGTAAGAAATGTATCCATTATCCTGCCCATGTAATTGTAGCCCCTTTGTACAGTATGTTCTCAAATAAAATAAAATACAATTAAAAAAAAATAATAAAATAAAATCAAAAAAAAAAAAGAATTAGAAATGTTCTAGTATATTTTTATATCACATCCTGATATAATTTTTCAAAGTCTGTAATTACTGATAATACACTTGGATTTATGAATGAGACGTATTTGAAAAGTGTTATGGAGCTTTGAGGAGGCTTTTGTGTTCAGCATAACACTGACTTTGAAAAAGAAGAACTAAACCATAGAATTCATGCAATCACTAGTGTTACCACAATATATAAACAACAATTCTCATGGGACAATATGGTGGATATGATCCTTACAAATTGGGTAGTGATATATTGGGGATGAAAAGAGAGAAAAATGAGGAAGGATGTAACACGTATCACAAGAATGACACTCAGTCCCCCAATGATTTAATGATATCCCTCTGTGCCTCAACTTGAGAATGAAACTAAAATTTAACAAAAGGTACACCTAAATCATAGAACTGATGGAAATCCTATTATTTGCTATCACATACACAACTCACTTTAAGAATGTCAGTTTCTATGAAACATTCTTTTAATTCTACTTTTGCAATTCCCTGCTTATTTGATGAACAAGGCTAAGAAATAAAAGAATCTCAGGCAAATTTGTCAAGTGTTATTTTTAAAATTCAGGTTTCTATATGAATGCCTAAGTACATATCCTTGTTAAGTTTCTATACCAATGCCAATGAATATCAAATATATTGAAAACAGGGATCTGCAATAGAAGGAAGACAGCAAATTAGAAACAAAAAATTCACATAGTACAGTAGAAAAATATATTAAAAAGATAAATACCTTATGGGAATAACTTTGCCTTAATTTCCCTTAACGTCACATTTTATAGTTTGTATATTTAAATAAAGTTATATATACATATATCTAGATATATATGTAGATGTATATATGTATATATATGTTTATATGTGTTTATATGTACATGTATATGTATATATGTATATCTATATGTAGACCTTTTGAGCTTTTCTGTTCATCTGACCAGAATATCTCAAACACATACAAATTTTTGCAAATACATATGGAACAATAAAAGACCCCGAATAGCAAAAACGCTCCTCCACGGAAAGAACACTGCTAGAGGAATATCAATACCAAATTTCAAACTCTACTATAAAGCCATAGTAATCAAAGCAGCTTGGTATTGGCATAAGAACAGACCTCAGGACCAATGGAATAGAATTGAAAACCCAGAAATGAACCTACAGACCTATAGCCATCTAATCTTCAATAAGGGAGCTAAAACAATAGAATGGAAGAAAGACAGCCTCTTCAGTAAATGGTGCTGACAAAATTGGTTAGCTACTTGTAGAAAACTAAAGCTAGATCCTTATATATCACCCTGCACCAGAATCAACTCCAAATGGATCAAAGACCTCGAAGTCAAAGCAGGCACTCTGAAAACATTACAGGATGGAATAGGAGAAACCCTATGTCTTCTTGGCTCAGGCCGAAATTTTCTGAATAGAGACCTGGAAACTCAAGAAATCAAAGAAAGTTTGGACAAATGGGATTACATGGAGTTGCCGATCTTCTGCATGGCAAAGGACATAGCTAGCAAGATCAATAGAAAGCCCATGGATTGGGAGAAGATCTTTACTAGCCATACAACGGACAAGGGTCTCATATCTAAAATATATTTGGAACTCAAAAAATTAAGTCCCCCAACAACAAATCCTCAAAGAAACAACTGCCCAATAAATCAATGGACTAGAGACTTAAAGAGAAACTTCTCTGAAGAACAAAGAATGATGGTCAATAGACACATGAAGAAATGTTCAACATCCCTAGCCATAAAAGAAATGCAAATCAAAACAATATTGAGATATCACCTCACTCCATTTAGAACAGCAAAAATCAAGAACTCTAACAACAACAGATGCTGGAGGGGATGTGGACAGAAGGGAACCTTACTTCATTGTTAGTGGGAATGTAAACTTGTTCAACCACTTTGGAAAGCAATATGGAGGTTCCTCAAAAGACTTCACATAGATCTCCCCTATGATCCAGCAATCCCACTTTTGGGCATTTACCCAAATGTATACAAACAAGACCACACTAAAGCTACCAGCACAACTATGTTTATTGCAGCATTATTTACCATAGCTAAGATATGGAACCAACCCAGATGCCCCTCAGTAGATGAATGGATCAAGAAAATGTGGTATATATACACAATGGAATTCTATGCCTCCATCAGAAAGAATGACATTTCCCCATTTGTTAGGAAATGGAAAGGTTTGGAAAAAATTATATTAAGTGAAGTAAGCCAGGCCCAAAGAAACATAGGTCCCATGGTTTCCCTTATTTGCAATATCTAGTATATGTATGAGTCAAGCGGAAAAGGTCAGAAAATGTGATGTTAGGAAAATGAAGCCTTAGATATGTACTTAATTTTTTTTCTTTCATGCATGTGTTTCTAATGCATTTATAAGATTATCTCTTTGTTGCTTTGTATGTCCCTCCCTCACAATATAACCCCTGCTTTCGCTATATTTGATGTCCGCATAACTTGTAGAGGAGATGGGGAAAAACATGTCGTTTAAAGATACAGGTGGACCTGTTGCAACAATGAGAAGTACAAGTTGTCATGTCAAAAACGAGCTTTACAATGTTGGTGCGGGGGGTGGGGGGGGTGGGGAGGATTTGGTGGGGGGGGGAGGCTGGGAAGGGATGGAAGGGGAAACAAAGGAGGAGGCTGCAATGCTTGATAAGAAATGTATGCATTATCCTGCCCATGTAATTGTAACCACTCTGTACAGTGTGTTCACAAAAAAAAAAGAATAAAACAAGAAAAAATGAAAAGAATGGGAAAATAAGGACCAAAAGGTCAGTAGAGGAAAAAAATCACACACACATATGCACCTAATATATATATATATATATGTATGTATGTATATATATGGAAAAAGGATTAATAGAAAACAATTCATAAAATAATTTAAAATGGTACAAAAAATAATTCTTTGATTAATTTTGTTTGGGGGGTGGATGGGAAGATCCTCTATTTCCCTTATGTGCTAACGAGTCTCTTGGTGGAGTCTACTTGCAGTGTTTGGTTTTCCTGTGTCTTGATTGGTTTCTTAAGTCAGATTGTTTGGGCAGGCAGAAAAATGTTTTGCTTTACCCAGCATTTTGTGATCTTCCTCCCAGGCTAGTTTAGTGGGAGGGCGATATGCTTTGAGTATCACAAAAGAGGAAGATGGCTGTTTCCTCTAGTTTGGAGATGCTGTGATGAGACTAGGTTCTGGGTAGAGCTGAGGCCTTTCAGCAAGCAGTAGCTTTTCCTGGAGGGGCTACCTAGACACTCACAGAGCCCAGCCTGGAGCCATTCTCAGGTTTTATGTTTACTGAATTTCAGTTGATTAACTAGGCTTTTGAAGGGAGGGGCAGCCTAAGGCTCTGTTTACTTATTGAAGAAAGCCACTCCTGGGGGAGCAGAGCTCCTCTGTCTGGGCTGTGTGGCTTTCCCCTGGGTGGAGCTGAGCCTGGCAGGTGAGGTCAGGTTCCTGTGACCTGCTAGAAGACTCTTTTGTTTTCTTCCAAGGCCTGAGCTGGAGCCAGCTGCTCAGCCTGGCCTTGCATGTATCAAAGACGGAGATCTCCGGTGGGGTGGGGGAGAGGTGGCTTTCCCTCCTCTGCTTCCTGAGAAGGAGTGAGGATGTCAGGGTTCTACTCACGCCGGAGTCTTGGTTCCTGTGTCCTCTCTGGTCTGTGCTCTGCAGGATGAAGATGTCTCTTCCTTGTCAGATCTTGCTCGTGTTGAGTGGAATCTGCTCGCCCACTGTGTCTGGTGCCTTTGTCCCAGACTCTCTGTGTTGTAGGTAAAGCAGCTATTGCCACTGCTGTTGCAGCCACAGCTACCCGCAAGTGCTCAGATCTGTCTCCTTACCTAGATTTTCCCTCTCTGGCTAAACTCTGTACTGTGATGGTACACTTGGTATAATTCTTCTGGCCTAGGACTGGAACACTAACGTTTCTGTCTATGAGAGAGCTTGGTTAGCATCCAGGTTCTCCTTCGCCATCTTCCTCCACCTTCACATCTTCTATCTTATCCGTTTTGACCACGGACTGAAAACTAAGGTATCCAAACTAAATTCTAGGCCTATCTTGACAAAGTAATTTAATGTTTAACAATGTCATTAATTTATTTTGGCCATAAGATAGTGAGGAGGACAAGGTAACAACCTGTAATGTTTGTGAAATATGACACACACCATTTGACATTATTGCTCACAAAAAAAAATCTTGCCTACATTCTGCTTTTAATAGTAATCTAGAAATACATCTCTAGAAATACACAAGTTCGACTTCCATTGTCATTACATTCTGCAAAGATTTTAGAAGAAATACAAAAATCTCTACATGACATTTCTGCCTATACTCTATCAACATCTTTCACATACATTTCCAAAAATTTATATTAAAAATATTCAAATTTATCCATGAGCTAAAGAAGGTAGGTAATGTCAACATGTTTCTACATTTCACCAGATGGCATGGGAATGTGCATGCTCTGATTTTGTGATTTTTTCCTAGGGACACTGCAATAACTTCTCCACAGATTCCTCTGAAAAGAATACTTCAGGTAAAGTCAGTATATTGGGGAAAATACAAATCTTCACTGTTATTTCATTATGAACTATATCTTACCTCAGGAATCCCTATTTGGAGAATGTAGATTCAAAATATGACTGAGAATTACTCTGGAATTTAAGTTCTAATATACTCTCAATTCCTATTAGATAGTTCTTACTTTTAGTATTATGAAAAATATTCATTCTAGTTAAGTATTAATTTGAGTCAAATGGAACTGTTAGCTTGTGTTATCTTCTGAGAGCATACATCCAATGAGGGCCCCTGATTTAATTGCTTTCTTACATTTCAAACTAGAAAAAGCCCATAATTTAAATTCTTTTTTTACATTTCAACATAGCATATAAAAAGTCAGTTATACGTATTTATAAGATTATTTCTTTGTTGCTTTGTATGTCCCTCCCCCACAGTATAACCCCTGCTTTCACTGTATTTGATGTCGGTATAATTTGTGGAGGGGAAGGGGAAAAACAAGTCGTTTAAATAAGGATACAGGTGGACCCATTGCAACAATGAGAATTACAAGTTGTCATGTCGAAACCAACCTTTACAACTTTGGTGGCGGGGGAGGATTGGGTGGGGGTGGGAGGCTGGGAAGGGATGTGAAGGGTAAACAAAGGAGGAGGCTACAATGCTTGATAAGAAATGTACTCACTATCTTGCCCATGTAATTGTAACTCCTCTGTACAGTATTTTCATAATAAAAAATAAAAAGGTCAGTTATAATTTTTAGCATGTCTAAAATTTTAGACTCCATCAGGGGTAATTCTACTATCCTTTCCTCTCTGGTCCTGTCATACCTTTTGTGATTCCAAAACAGAAAAACAATGTGAACTGGACCATTTAAAATAATTTCCCCAAACAAACGTGTAACCATATTTACCTTCTTCCATTGTGACAGGCAGGTAGATATCAGAAGGTCCTGCTGATAGAAAAATCCTCTGATAGAAAACATGATTAAATACTTCAAAATCATGTCTTAAATGTTGTGATTTCCTCAGTGATATGAAAACAACCTGGAAGAACCTATTGAACTCCAATACTTTTTGTTGTTAGACACACATTAATTGAAATACATTGATATCTCTACTTCACTGATTAGGGTCATTTATAGACGGTGATAAAATGTATAACTTGATCTTAACAAGTTTAATATTTTTCAGGCATTGTTTCTTCATCATAGAAAAAAAGGTTTTTGTGTCATGAAAACTTTTGAGAGAATTTGGAAAAGGTTTACTAAATTAAGAAAATCTGAAGTGCTTTTTACAAATATCCCATATCTATTGAAAATACACCCTCATCTGAAGGAGGATTTGCCATTCTTATTGATATGTCTTGATTCCTGCTCAGATTATAACATCAGATGGATGTTATAGAAGATGTATATCACATAGGAAAGGAATCATTGAGACTCGAGATAGTCGAAGTTTGAGATTGGGTCTGTGGTTTATTTTAATAGGTAGTAAATTTCAGTAGTACAGTGTCTGGTGGTCATGAAGCAGAGTCAGAAGACATTAAACATGATTGTTTTGAATCACATAAAAGTGAGGGGAATAAAAGTAAATTTCAAGTTATCTGGAATAGAAATAGGTATTTTCTGAAGTATGAGGAAGTAAAGAATTTTCAGTGTTTTATCCATGGAACAATACTGCCTATTTGAAGAAAATTATAAGAACTACATCTTGGGATGTCAGGGGTAGAAGGTGAGAAGTGTGTCATTCACATACAAGAGCTAAAAGCATAACTTACATGTATAAGAGATAGAAGAAGGAAATCAGGGCAGGGGACTGTTACCTGTGTCCTTCAGTTAACTGGATTCACCAAACAAGTCAGGATCTCCTCCTCCCCACAGCAGACAATGACCCACTAGAAGATTTTCCACAGCAACAGTTACTTCTGTATAGTGTCTTCTCTGGGTTATTGTGATGTAGCCTATAAACCTCACCTCCATTTACCAACTGAGGAAAAAGCCACACTTCCACTTGAGACAACGAAAATGCTAACTTCCAGCCTGAAACTGGAAGACAAAGTCACACTTCCTTTTAGTATGCATTGCTGGACTACAATTCAGTAGAGTAGAAATGTCTGAGTATTCAGTAGAGAAATAATGTGAAGGGATGTCTCACACTTTTCATTTGTAAGTTGTTCTATCTAGCCATCAATACACTTTCTATTGTCTATATAACTACAACATATAATCTTTAAGTATTATTCTTTTTGTCACTTGTTTGGCTTCCTTACTCATTCATATTTTCATTAAGAGACAATTTCACAAAAAGACACTTCTAGAACGTATCCACCTTCTGCCAAAAATGTTCGTCTTTCTCGTATATATGCATTATTTTTGTATACATATTTAATTCATATTTTTATTAATATTCATGTAACAAAAGACTAATGTAGTCTAGGATTTTTCAAACAACTAGTCTCAAATATTAAATAAAAACAGCAAGAGAGAGATAACTTCCCAGAAGTATTGTTTTATTTATATATCATATATTTTACTTATACAAGTATTAATTTTACTATATATTATAAAATACAAACAAAAGATATAGAGAAATATCTGTGAATGTATAGGTTTATGTATATACATATATACCTTTGCATTATTTAATCAACAATAATATGAACTACATGTAAATTTCCTGGAATACAACAGGATTTTAAAATGTTCAACTCCAGAGTGTATTGACAGGTTTATGTAGATCACATGAAATTCACTTATATTTTAATAAAACATGAAGTTATTATGCGAAAATTTCAAAAAGTATGTACAGATATATAGAAGGTCATGAGTAGTATATGTCACTTTTCAAATATTATGTTAAGTGCATATCAGTATTTTTTAAATACTAGTATATTTTATTTAAAAATATACCAAAGATTTTTGGGTATAAACTCAGGAAACTATGAGAGTATTGTCTTTGATACGGATGCTGGAATTATGTATCCTCAGTGGTAAGATTCTTCATTAAATAACTAGTGTATATAAACTACTAGTAGAAAGCCTCAAATAGTAGAGAGCTTCCCTTGAACTGAAAAATGCAAAACCAATAAAAAAAATTTCATGAAGAATTATTTTTGGAAATGCATCACTGCATTTAAATGAAGCCAAATAATATATATTTTTGTTTCCTGTCACACTCTGAATGATAGAGAGCCTTCCCATATTTCATGCCATTTCTTTGTTTTGGCATATTTTGTCAATATTTAATTATCAATTTCCATCCCTTCTTTATGTTTTTATTACTACAGTATTAGAAATCTCAGAATATTGGCCCTGATTACTATCACCTCAAATTAAGCATAAAGAAGAATATCTGAAAGGAGAATTTGAAATATTAATAGAGATGCTTAGATTCAAATCCTTGTCATTACATTCTCAGTTCATTATTTCATATTACAATCAAACAATTAATGTTTGTGTCCCTTTAGTCAATCAGTATTGAAACAGGTTCGAACCTACATTAGACAATTTCATGATTTCAAGTACCATCCAGATTAAATAAAACTTTAGGGCCTATTATGCTTTCACACTGATATTTGACAATTCTCAGAAAAAGACCTTTTTATTGATTGCCAATCTCCATACACGCTTTTGGACTCCAAACTATACGTTCAAAATTATTTTATATTTCTTGCTGTGAGAAATGCTACTAACCCACTAAAAATTTTCCTCTGGTATTATGACACATAAAATGGGAGTGAATAAAAGTGTTATATACACATAAGCAATAATCAGAATAAAGATAAAACATCAGTTTTTAGAACTAAGCACAATATAAAAAATTAAACCAAGGTGCATATCTTCTAATACTAGAATAGTTGTTGTGAGCCTTATTATACAAAATAATGCCATTTACTATTTCAGTTGTTACTAGCACAATTTTATCTGATAGTCCTGGGGTCAGGAACAGGAATTGCATGTTCTTTGCCCTATCACATTACAAAGACCTTTCTCAAGGGAGATAGCCTAAAAGTTGACACTTGTTGGTTCAAAACCCAGCTAGTAGGGATGAGTTCTTCCTTCTTATGGAAGGGATCCTACTTTACTGACTCTGATTTACTTTAGGAGATATCAACTAAATTATACCATTTTCCACCTTCCAAACACTATTTCTGTAGATTGTGTGGCTCCTGGATGTTTCTCGATTATGCAATAATGAATAGATATTATCATTATATCGAATGTTTTCATTGTATTGTCTCAAAATTACAAGTTTCCTCTTCACTACAGCATCATCAGAATGCTTCTGCTCCTATCAGTTTAGAAAACTACATTATCAAGCAAGTATAAATGCCAAACTCACTGATATTCATGTTATAGTTTTTAACATAATACTCATATTTCTTCTTTTTTGTGGTTCAGAATCACTGCCCTGTGTATTAGGAATTTTGCTTCCATTTAAAAGAGTTCTCAGGACATTTTTCAGTGTTACTGTACTCAAAGTTTCCTTTTTGTTCCTTTAACAGTTTCCATGAAGATATTCTTGTGCAGAATTTCATAGCTGAGTGCTGGTGGCTCACACCTCCAATCCTAGCTACTTAGGTGGCCGAGACTGTTGAGTGGTTGGCCAAATCCACCAAGAGAAATAAGGCATTTTAGAATCTTCTCTCCAATTAACCACCAGAAAACCAGAAGCATGGCAGTGGTTCAAACTAGTAGAATGCTGGCCTTGAACAAAAAGGCCTTAGAGTTATAGGAAAGGTTCTGAGTTCAAGCAAAATGACCTATCCAAAAGACTTTCTGGTATTCGTCAGAGGATGTCAGTTGCAAAAAAGGGAATAATAAAAGATGACATTAACTGCTAACAGTTATTACACATTAATTAATATTTCACAAAGTGTATCTAACAATTTGAAATATGATTGTAAATTGATTCCTTGTCATAGTTATCATGAAAAGCTCTACAAAATACGAGTAACACATTCTAGGCCTGGAAATATATAAAAACTACCTGCCACATCATATCTATTTTTGTTTGATTTAATATATTATAAATGCCTATATTGAATTCTCCCCTCTTTCTTGCTGTTTTTAAATATGCTTGTTCAATAGTGGCTTTGAAGAAATCCCAGAGCGATTAGCATTGTTTCAAAGCACAGTGTTACACCCACAGGTGTGATATCATTTTCCTCATATCATATCCTAAGCCACAGGTTTCACATATTTAGTTTTATACATTACATGGTGTGAAGTATTTCCTAAGTATAGGTTAATTTATTAAGATATTTATATTTGCAAGCAATTACTTGTTGCTGGTTAAACTTCATTAAGGAGAAAAGTGCGCTTCCCTCTATTAAATATATAACTCAGTTATTTTTTGCTGGGAATATTTTAGCACAGGGATGAATAATTCCCTAAATAAAACAAAATATTGAAACTAGAGTGATATAAAGTAACTTCTGTGTCAGTACAAACAGTAAGTTTGTAGTTCTGGAGGGTTAGATGCAAAGAAGACACCAGCTGCACACTTTTACCACAGCCTAGCACAATTCCAGGGAATTCTATGATGAAAATCATAGCACTAAGAAATGGTATCTTCCCTTCGGTCTTTGGGCCAGAAGGGAGCTGGCCTGGTGATGAAGGACCCGAGATCCTGAACGTGAAATGATTATGTTATTGTTACAGTAAGCCTGGTCCCAAGCAGAGGAGGCATTGGAAGTGACCCTCCAAATGACATATCTTTTAGATGGAAGGGCTTTGTGTTGTCTTTGGTGATTTTACTTATCTATAGCAGATACCATAATGTGCACACATTTCTTTTCACTCTTCCCAACTGTATCCGTTTATGTTATTCCTTTTGTTTTTACATCTAAGCATATTACTCATATTCAGAGTAATTAATGATATTCATTTTCTGAATATCAGCTCTTGTCTTCCTACAAGTACTATGTCATTTGGGGTTTTCTAGGTTTAATTGAAATCCCAGGACACTACACTCTGAAGCATATTTTCAATCATGGAATGGTAGCATCAATCGTTAAATTTCTTTCCCAATATTCCATCAACTCCCCAAATTTATGTTGTAATCTTTGCTAGGAAGCGCTTTAGCAATATTATCCAGTACTTTTTAATAGAAGGCAGGTAAATATTATACTATACTTTGAAAAATTGACATTAATCTGGTCAGATGAATTTTCCTATTACTATATAGCTTCCAGAGAATTCCCAGGCATAATTTTTAACTGTGATCCACAATGTAGAAATCTCTATGAAGTTTTGTAAAATATACATATATATTGAAATAAATTTTTATAAAGAATTGGTTGAAAACTCATCTGAATATTTCAGTGAATTTGTCTGCCTATCCTTCATATATCCAATTAATGCAACTAGATTAATTCCTGAAACAGTACTCAATATTAAGGTCAAAATTTATATTGAGGATATTCTAGGAAATCATCATATGTAAAATAGAACTTCAAAATTTAGTAGTTAAACTCATGTATTATATATTAAGATAATATTGCAATTCTCTTCACGTCAACATAGGATATTTCCAAGTTATACACTTAGGCAACACCATTTAATTACTCCATGATAACTCAAAGCTTTAAACTTCTTACTGACTATGATTTGCTGTTAAATTATAATTCTTCAGGCAGGGAAGAATAATAATAGTCTAGAGATTTGTGATGAGAGAAGATTTGTAAATGTAGAGGTCAAATCAATCCTGTCCATTTTCAGTCGAAATACTTTTTAAATCATTGTTTTGCTTCTTAGTGATGAACTGTGTTACTGAGTGTGTGCTTAAGTCTTTCTATGTTCATGCCTATTTATTTGTGGACTCTCTCTTATCCATGTGTCTGAAATATTTGTTTATAGAAGGTATAATCCTGTTTGCAAAAACAAATATATTCTTATATAAATTAGAGAATCATCGATGATCCCATTATTATAATGGGATTAACCCAAATGCAGTTAAGTGCAATATGGCACGCTGCAATAATATTTAAGATAGATTTTTAATCCAATGACTGCTATTACCTAACCGTGAAGTACTCTATTATCTGTAGGATTGGCAAATATTGATGTTCCTAGTCACAAGAATTCTCAAAATACAGATATGGTAAAACAATTCTTAACAGGAGTCATTCTTTAGAAACTCCTACAATTAACCTGTAGAATTTAGTTATTCACTCAGACATGTGACATTCATATATTTATGAAAATATAGCTAATTATTTGACATCATTCCAAAATTTTCCCCAATAACACTACATAAAGTGATGGTATTACTTTGCAAACATTTGCCTCTTCTATTTCCTTGAAGAATGAGGGTGGAATTTTGATAGGTATCGCGTTGAATTTGTAGATAGCCTTGGGAAGTATTGCCATTTTCACGATGTTAATCTTGCCAATCCAGGAGCATGGGAGGTTTTGCCATTTTTTAAGTTCTGTGTTGATTTCCTTTTTCAAGATTTTAAAGTTTTCATCATAGAGGTCCTTCACTTCTTTGGTTAAGTTAATTCCTAGGTATTTTATTTTTTGTGGAGCTATTACAAATGGAGTTGCTTTCCTAATTTCAGCCACACTTTTCTCATTGTTGGCATATAGAAAAGCCATTGATTTTTATGGGTTAATTTTATAACCTGCTACTTTGCCAAAGTTTTGAATCAGCTTGAGTAATTTGGGAGTGGAGTCTATGGGATTCTTTAAATACAAGATCATGTCATCTGCAAAGAGGGAGAATTGTATTTCTTCTTTCCCTATTTGGATCCCCTTTATGTCTGCATCTTGTCTTATTGCTGTAGCTAGGCATTCTAATACTAGATTGAAGAGAAGTGGAGAGAGTGGGCATCCTTGTCTTGTTCCTGAGTTAAGAGGAAATGGCTTTAGTTTTTCACCATTAAGTATAATGCTGGCTGTAGGTTTGTCATATACAGCCTTTATTGTATTGAGGAATGTTCCATGGATTCCTAATTTTTCCAGAACCTTCATCATAAAGGGGTGTTGGATCTTGTCAAATGCTTTTTCTGCATCTATTGAAATGACCATGTGGTTCTTATTCTTGTTCCTGTTGATGTGGTGAATAATATTAATTGATTTGCGTATATTGAACCAGCTTTGCATCCCTGAAATGAATCCTGTTTGATCATGGTGTATGATTTTTTGGATGAATTGTTGAAGTCGATTGGCCAAAATTTTGTTGAGAAGTTTTGCATCAATGTTCATCAAAGAAATGGGTCTATAGTTCTCTTTCTTTGATGAGTCCCTGCCTGGTTTTGGGATGAGGGTTATGATGGCTTCATAGAATTTGTTCGGTAGTGAGCTTTCTCTTTCAATTTCATTGAAGAGTTGGAGGAGTATTGGTGTGAGCTCTGCTTTGAAGGCCTTGTAAAATTCCGCTGTAAAACCATCTGGTCCTGGACTTTTCTTAGCTGGGAGGTCTCTTATTGCTGTTTCTATTTCAATGCTTGATATGGGCCTGTTAAGCTGGTTTAACTCATCTTGGTTTAGTTTTGGCATGTCAATATTTGCTAGGAAAAGGTCCATTTCTGTCAAGTTCTCAAACTTATTAGCATAAAGTTTTGAGAAGTATTCCCTTATAATGTTCTGAATCTTGGTTGTTTCCGTGGTGATGTTTCCATTCTCATCTCTGAGTTTATTAATTTGGGTGTGTTCTCTCCTTTTTCTGATAAGGTTTGCTAAGGGTCTGTCCATTTTGTTAAGTTTTTCAAAGAACCAACTCTTTGTTTTGTTGATTCTTTCTATAGTTTTTTTGGATTCTAATTCATTTAATTCTGATTTAATTTTAATTATTTCTTTCCATCTACTGGATTGGGGTTTATCTTGCTGCTCTTTTTCAAGGAGGTTTAGGTGTGTCATTAAATTGTTAGTTTCAATTCTCTCCAATTTGTTGATGTAAGAGCTCAGGGCTATAAACTTGCCTCTGAGTACTGCCTTTGCTGTGTCCCAGAGGGGCTGGTAATTTGTGTGTTCATTTTTGTTGAATAGCATGAACATTTGAATTTCCTTTCTAATCTCTTCCATGACCCACTCATGATTCAGCAGTGTGTTGTTCAGCCTCCATGTGATACCGGACTTTGTTTGGTGGCTTTTGGTGTTGAGTTCTAATTTTATTCCCTTGTGGTCAGAGAGAATGCAAGGTATAACTTCAATGTTTCTGAATTTAGACAAGTTTGCTTTGTGGCCTAAAATGTGGTCTATTTTAGAAAACGTTCCATGTGCTGCTGAGAAGAACGTGTATTCTGATGCTGCTGGGTGAAATGTTCGGTAAATGTCTGTTAAGTCTAGTTGATCTATGCAGCTGTTTAGATCTGCGGTTTCTCTGTTGAGTTTTTGCCGAGTTGATCTATCTAGTGGGGAGAGTGGTGTGTTAAAATCCCCAACAATTAATGTCTTTGGATCTATATGGGATTTGAGGGAAAGTAGTGTTTCTTTGATAAATTTGGGTGCTCCATTGTTTGGTGAATACATATTTAGAATTGTAATATCCTCCTGAAGGGGAGATCCTTTAATTAGTATGTAGCGACCTTCTTTATCTCTTCTCACGAATTTTAATTTGAAGTCTATTTTATCTGATATTAGGATTGCAACTCCCGCCTGTTTATGAGGGCCGTTTGCTTGGTAGATTTTGTTCCAGCCTTTAACCTTGAAAATGTGTTTGTTTTTACGGGCAAGATGTGACTCCTGCAGGCAGCAGATAGAAGGGTCTTGATTTTTAATCCAACTAGACAGTCTATGTCACTTAATTGGAGAGTTCAGTCCGTTAACATTAAGAGATAGGACTGAGAGGTATTTGGGAGTTCCTGCCATGTTATCCACCTTCTTGGGGGCTGTGAAAACTGGGTTCTTCCTATGGTTCTTGGATTCTCAGTTTGGGTGCACTTTCTTGGCCTTTATTGTGGTCTTGTTGGTTTTCTATGTGTAGGACATCTTTAAGAATCTTTTGCAGGGCTGGTTTGGTGCAGATGTATTGTTTCAATTTTTCTTTGCTATGGAAGGTTTTTATTTGGCCTTCAGTTATGAAGGAGAGTTTAGCTGGGTACAGTATTCTTGGTTGATAGTTGTTTGTTTTCAGGGCATGGCATACGTCATTCCAGGCTCTTCTTGCTTTGATTGTCTCTGCTGAGAAATCTGAGGTAATTCTAATTGGTTTCCCTTTATAGGTGATTAACCTTTTCTCCTTGACAGCTTTAAGGATCTTTTCCTTGGTCTGGGTTGATCCTGTGTGGATTATAATGTGATGGTGGTATGTCCTATTCTGGTCTGGTCTATTTGGAGTTCTAAAAGCTTCTTGTATCTGAATAGGCCTATCTTTTTGCATGTTTGGGAAGTTCTCTGCTAGGATCCTGTTAAACAAATTTCCTAAACCATTAACTTCTGTTTCTAGGTGCTCCTCTACACCCATTATCCTTAGATTGGGCCTTCTGATGGTGTCTTCCAGGTGTTGGATAGACCTATCATATTTCTTGGACTTGTCTTGGATGGTTGTATGTTCTTTCTCTATAATATCTAGGCTGTCTTCAATCCCTGAGATTCGATCTTCTGCATGGTCTAACCTGCTGTCAAGACTCTCTAGTTTGTTTTTTATCTCTTTTCCTTCTAATTGGTCAGCTTTGATGGCTTCAAGTTCTTTGTTGAAGCTCTGTTTTAGGTCTTGTATGAATTTCTTTACTTCCTTAATTTGGTGTTTAGTGTTTGTTCTCAAATCACTTAGTTGATTGGTTATGGTTTCTTTGGACTGCCATTCCTTCTGTTGGGTTCCATTCAGCATTCCCTTTGTGGTCTCCCTGACTTCCTTCAGCTCTTTGTTAATGGATTCCATGAATGCCTTTAGTGATCTTTGTGTATTCTCTACCTGGTCTCTTAATTTGTGAATTACTCTTTTATTAGTTTCCTCCCTTCTGTGGGCTTCCTGCAGTTCTCTTTGAGTGTTCTCTGCCTGCTCACACCATTCCTCCCTTTCTCTTTGAGTGTTCTCAAGTTGTTCATGCAAATCCTGTATCAGTTTTTGAGAAGCTTCCTCACGCTTATGATATTCCTGTATAAACTTCTGGGATGCCTCCTCTCTCTCCCTATCACGCTCATACAGAGTCCTTTGTACATTGTCAAACTTCTCATTTATCATGTTTGCTATTAGTGTTTGTAGAGCTATTTGGGAACTCTCCTCTGGATTATTCTTTATCTGTTCTAATCCCTGATTATCAAGGTTGGGAATTGAGATACCCGAATTTGCCATTTTTCTTGTGTTTTTCCGGCTTACTCGGCCCATTTGAGATAAAGATTGCATCAGTTTTGTGCTAGAACACTATCTTAAGGCAACCATCAACCAAAGTTTGCATTTGTACAGTCAATAGTCTACAGATACAATCTAGTTCAACAGATACATCTATTCAACATCAAACGACTATATGTTAAAGGACTTCGAACCCCAGAAAAGAATTTGGAAAACCAGAAATTATTAGGATTAGGGAGAGATGTGTGTAGAAAATAGGAATAGATTGGTGTGGGGAGGCACAGGGAGAGTTAACTATGTCCTAATCACAGTGCAGGAAATGGGTTGGGTAGGATGCAAGTAGAGAGAGAGAGAAAAAGAAGAGACGGAAAGGGGAATAAAGAGAGCCCAGAAAAAGAATAGAAATGTAAAAATTAATGTTATTATAGAGGTTAAAAGACCGTCTATTTAGAGAGGAATGTGAATATGTTCAGAGAAGGGGAGGGACATAGAGGAGATGTGAAAAGCTTTAAGGATGGGAAAGGGGGAAGAAAAGATCAGAAGTTCAGTAGAGCTAGATAAAAAACAAAAAGATAATTAAGAAAGAAAGAAAAAGAGAAAGAAGACAAGAAAAGAAAGGAAAATGCTCATTCACATATTCCTAAAATAAAAATTATAAGATGAGAAAGAAAAAAAAAAGTTACTGGAAAACGATTATTTTTTCAGAAGAGGCAAAGATTAAAGATTAATAAAAGTTTTAGAAGGGAAAAAAATTTATATATATATATATACGTATATATATATATATATGTATATATATAAGGTAGCAAAAAACAAAAAACAAGCAAAAAAAAAAGAAAAGAAGAAGAAGAAAAAAAAAAAAAGAAAAATAAAGTCTTTTGATTTTTTTTGGGGGGGGAGGGGGGAGGAGTGGGAAGAATACTGTATCTCCCTTTTGTCTGCAACCAGTCTCTTGTTGGAGTCTCTGGTCAGCTTGAGGTCCTGTGGCTTGATTGGTTTCTTAAGTCGGTTGGTTGGAAGAGGCAGAAAAATGCTCTGCTTTACCCAAGATTTTGAGATCCCCCTCCCAGGTTAGTTTTCTGGGAGGGTGGTCTGCTTTGAGAGTCACAAAAGAGGGGGATGTGGTGATGAGGCTAGGTTCTGGGTGGAGTTGAGGCCTTTCAGCAAACAGTAGCTTTTCCCTGGGGCTATTAAGTGATGAAGCTCACAGCGCCCAGCCTGGAGCCATTCTCAGGGTTTCTGTTTTTCAATTGATTGTGGTGGCTGCTAGAGGGAGGGGCAGCCTCTGGCTCTGGTTACCCAGTGAGGCAAGGCACTCCGATGGCTGGCGCCTGAGCTGGGTGACTTTTCCCTGGATGGAGCTGAGTCTGGCAGGTCACTTCACCGTTAAGTTCTTGTGACCTGCTAAATGACTCATTTTATTCCAAGGCCTGAGCTGGAGCAAGCAGCTCCTCCGAGCTTTGTCGGTATCCAAGATGGAGATCTCCGGTGTTGGGGGGGGAGGGGTGGCCTTCCCTCCTCTGCTCCCTGGGAAGGAGTGAGGACGTCTTTCTTGTACTCACGCCGAGTCTTGGATCCTGGGTCGTCTCTGGTCTGCAAACAGCAGGATGAAGATGTTCGCTCCTTGTTGGTTCTTGTTGGTGTTGAGTAGAATCCGCTCGTCCGCTGCGTCTGGCTCCTTCGTCCCCGACTCTCTGTGTCTCAGGTATGACTCCGCGGCAGTGGTCGCCGCCGCGACCCCGCCGCCGGAGCAGCAGCTGATGCGTTTCCTTGGCTTCCCCTCTCTTGTCTAACTCTCTGTCCTGTGATGGCACACTTGGTGTGATTCTCTGGCTTAGGACTGTTCACTGGAACTCTAAAACTACTTTCTATGTGAGAGCTTGTTCAGATTCCAGCTTCTCCTCCGCCATCTTCTCGGAACTCCCATATTACTTTTTAATACCAAGTAAATCATTGCAATATTTGATATCCTATAGAATTTTCACATAGATCTATATGCTCCACACACAAGGTGCACACTGACAATTGAATGAGCACTTTCAAGAAAATGTTTAGACATGTACACATTACTGTCCAGAGTTGTGATAGAATCATCCTATAAGAAGTGATCATTGAGTAAATTGACTGAAGTAGTATGAAGGGTTTATTTTCCAGTAGTTATTCATCTTGAAGAACCTATCTAAAGACAGAACACTTGCTGAACATTTTAAGAAAGTGATTGTTAAATCTGTATTGGAACTAGCAATACAAAAATTATACTACGTTGTGAAATGGTGAAGTTCATCAATTTTATAAAATATTCCACAACTCATTTTCACCTTTGTTTTGTTTTGGTGCTTCTGGTGTCTGAACTTAGAGCCTCACACTCTCCCTTCCTAGGTATGTGCTCAGTCATTCCTTCCTTTTCCAGTGGTTATTTTTGAGGTAGATCTCAGTCTGTGTTTTCCTAATTATTTTTTGAGGCAATTCTGCTTGCTATCTGGGCACATGCCTAAAGACCACAATTTCATATTTTAAAGGCTTCCTGTTGTTGCTGGGATGACAGGCACATATCATTGCTTCCAGGTTCCCTTGGTCAAGATAGTGTTGTATAGACGTTTCTATCTGAGCTGGCATTGAACTTTGATTCTTCCATTCTAAGGCTCCCAAGAAACTGGGATTATAGGTGATAGTCAGTGATACTGAGGTATAATTCGGGGGTAACAAAGTCTTCATTTCATATGCCAGGTCATCTTGAACTTTTCAAGTAGCCCAGATTACCTTAAACTTAATATTCTCCTGCCATTTCCAAAGGGCTGAGGTTATAGGCATTCACTACTATGCCTGGCTTTTTAATTTTTGTTGTTCCTTGTTGTTATTTTCACAAAGCGTATATTTTGAGCCATCAGCATCTTGATCTGGCTCTCGTTGCTTCTTTTTTTTCCCCTTCCTTTCTTTCTCCTTTCCTTCTCCTTTCCTTCTTTGTTCCTTCCTTCTTTACTTCTTTTCTACCTTCCATGCCTCCTTCCTGTCTTTTGATATATTCCAGTCTGTCACTGAACTTGCAAGCTTCCTCCCACAGGCTGTTTCACCTATTGGAAAATTAACCTTCCACACATACACCACCCAAAAATTATGATTTACAATCATAGTTGCTGAGACATATAAGCCAAGTACAAATCCCTCCTTCAATTATAATTTTCCTTTTTTATATTTTTATTGTAAAAATACTTTAAAAAGGGGTTACAGTTACATGAGTAAGGTACTGAGTACATGTCCTATTGAGCATTGTTACCTCCTCCTTTGTTTTTCCTCTACAATCCCTTCCCTCCACACCTCCCCAACTCTTCACTTCCTTCCCCAAAAGTGTAAAATTCGTTTTGAACATACTGTATTGTACATCTCATAGTTACAATGAATCAACCTATATCCATATTTAAGCATTTTGATATTTCCCTTCCTATCCCCAAATAAGAAAATTGTATATAGAAGATGGCGAACACTGAAATCAAATACAAAAAAAAAAAAAAAAAAACTGGGCTATACCATGGGAGAAGATATACAAAAGAAACAAAAAATCAAACAGTACATTATAAATACCTTAAAACAATAAGAATAAAGAAAAAGTCACTTGTGTCCTATCTTGGGGTTCATTTTGCTTAACACCTTCATATAGAGTCATACGAACATAGCTTTCCCCTTTTTCTGTTTGTCCTAGATATATACTAGTTATTGCAAATAAGGGAAACTATGGGACCTAAGTTTCTTTGGAACTAGCTTACTTAATATGATATAATTTTTCCAAGAATTTTCATTTCCTAACAAATGGAGCAATGTCATTCTTTCTGATGGGGGGGAAAGAATTACTTTGCATATATATATACACCACATTTTGTTGATTTATTCATTTAGTGAGGGGCATCTAGGTTTGTTCCATATCTTAGCTATGAAAACAATGCTGTGAAAAACTTAGTTGTGCTGCTAGCTTTAGTACAACCTTGTATGTGATAGATGGGTTAATGCCCAAAAGTGGAATTGCTGGGTCATAGGGAAGCTTAATTGGAGTCTTTTGAGGAACCTACATACTTCTTTCCATAGTGGTTGTACAAGTTTATTCCCACCAACAAAGCAATAGGATCGCTTTTGGCCACATCTCCTCCAGAATCTGTTTTAATTAGATTTCTTGATTATAGCCATTCTAACTTGGTTTAAGTGGAATAGCAATGCTGTTTTAATTTGCATTTCTTTTATGGCTAGAGGAGTTGAGCATTTCTTTGTCTCTTGGCCATTCTTACTTCCTCTTCAGAGATGTTTTCCTTTCAGTCTTTAGGCCACTTATTAATCAGGCACTTGTTTCTTTGAAAATCTGTTCTTGGCAGATTTAATTTTTTGAATTCTAAAAATATTTCATTTAATTGTTTATTTTTTCTGTTGGTCATAGTCCTTGAATTCTGGGCTTGGGTGCTGTCCCTGTGATCTTAAGTTCAAGGGCTCTCCCCCTGGAGCCACAGTGCACTGCTGGTTTTTCTAGTGGTTTATTGGGGATATGAAACTCACAGAATTTCCTGCCGTGGCTGGCTTTGAACCGTGACCCTCAGATTACAACCTTCTGACCAACTAGGATTAAAGGCGTCTGTCACAGGCACCTGACCTCTAAGTATACTTTAGATATGAGACCCCTGTCCTTTGTATGGATTTTGAAGAACTTCCCATAATATGTGGACTATCTATTTCTCTTTCTTACTATGTCCTTTGCCATGCAGAAGCTCTGTAGTTTCATGTCCAACATGTATTTGATGTTTTTGTGTTTCAGGGTTTTTAGTAAGAAAATTTCAGCCTGTGCCAAGGAACCCTACAGTTTTTTCCTATTCATTCAGTATTGGTTTTAGCATGTCTGCTTTGGCTTCGAGGTCTTTGATCCATTTAGAGTAGATTCTGGTGCAGGGTGATATATGAAGATCTACCTTTATTTTTCTGCAAGTGTTTAATCAAGTTTGCCCGCACCATTTACTGAAAAGGCTGCCTGACTTCCATTCTATTTTCTTTTCTCCCTTATCACGGATTAGTTGGCTACAGGTCTGTGAGTTCATTTCTGAGTATTTGGTTCTATTGCATTGGTTCTCAGGTCAGTTCTTGTGCCAGTTCCAAGCTGTTTTGATTACTAAGGCTTTGTTGTAAAATTTGAAAATTGGCATTAATATTACCCCAGTACTGTTCTTTCTGGTAAGGATTGTTTTTTTGTTATTCGAGTTTTTTATTGTTCTATATGAATTTTTGGTTTACTTCTTCTATTTCATTAAAGAATGAAGTGAAGTTGGAATATTGATAAGTATCACAAGGAACTTGTATATAGCTTTTAAGTTAATTGGCATTTTCACAAGGTTAACCTTCCCAATCCAGAAGCGTGGATGGTTGTTCATCTTCCTTAGTCCCGCTTTAATTTCCTATTTCAGGTTTTTAAAGTTTTCAACTTAGAAATCCTTCACTTCTCGAGTTAACTCAACTCCTAAGTACTTTAGTTTTTGTGGGACTTTTACAAAAGGAGTGTATTGTTGGTATACAAAATAGCCATTGATTTTTGAGGGCTAGTTTGTATGCTGCTAATTTGCCAAAGTTTCTATCAACTCAAGTAATTTGCGAGTAGCGTAGATAGGATTTTTAAATAGGAGATCATGTCATCTGCAAAGAGGGAGAGTTTTACTTCCTGTTTCCCTATTTGGATCCTCTTTATGTTTGTATCTTGTCTTATTGTTTTGCTAGGCCTTGTAATACTACATTGAAGAGAAGTGGAGTGTCGCCCTGTTGAGTTTAGGGGAAATGGCTTGATCTTTCTCCATTAAGTATAATGCTGGCAGTATGTTCATTACACACAGCTTTTATAATATTGAGGAATATTCTATGAATTCCTAGTTTTTCCAGAGCTTTCATCATAAAGGGGTGTTGGACCATGTCAAATGCCTTTTCTACATTCATTGAGATAATCATGTTTATCTTAGCTATGCTCTTGTTGATGTGATGTGATATTAATTGGTTTGCATATATTGAAACAGCTTTGCATCCCCAATCTTGTTTGAAAGTCACCTATCACTTTTTGGTGAGTTGTGGAAGTCGATTGGCTAAAGTTTTGCTGAGGCGTTTGTCATCGATATTCAACAAAGTAAGGGTTCTATAGTTCTTTCTTTGTTGAAAATCCATATCTGGTTTTGGGATCAAGGTTATAATGGCTTCATAGAAAAAGTTTGGTAATGTACTTTCACTTTCAATTTCATTGAGGAGTTGGAGTATTCCTGTGAGTTCTGTTTTGAAGTCCTGGTAGAATTCAGTTTTAAATCTATTCCATCTTGGTGTTTTCTTGGGTGGGATGTCTTTTATTGCTGTTTCTATTTCGATGCTTCTAGTGGGTACATTAAGTCATTTTGTTTAGTTTGGGGATGTCGAAATTAGCTAGAAATTCATTCATTGATTCCATATTCTCAAGTTTATTAGGGTAAAGTTTGAGAAATGTTCCCTTATGATGTTCTGAATCTTTATTGTTTATGCAATGATGTTTCCATTCAAATCTCTGAGTTTGTTTATATGGGTGTGTTCTCTTCTTTTCTTGAAAAGATTTGTGAAGGATCTGTCAGTGTGTTATGTTTTTCTGAGAGCCAAGTCTTTGTTTTGTGTTGATTCTTTCTATTTTTTGGACTCAAATACATTTATTTCTGGTATACTTTATATTTTTTCTATCTATTGGATTGCAGTTTATCTTATTGCTCTTTTAAAAAAGTTCATGTGCCTCATTAACTTATTGGTTTCAGATCTTTTCAATTTGTTGACGAAGGAACTCAGAGATATAAACTTGCCTCTGAGTACTTACTTCCTTTTATGTGTCCCAGGAGCGCTGGTAATTTGTGTGTTCATTTTTGAAATATCATGAACATTATAATTTCCTTTCTATTCTCTTCCATGACCCACTGGTGGTTCACCTGTTTGTTGTCCAGCCTCCATGTGTTGTAGGATTTTCTTTGGTGGCATTTGATGTTGAATTTTAATTTAATTCCCTTGTGGTCTGAGAGAGCACAAGGCAGCATTGCAATGTTTCTTAATTTAGACAAATTTCCTTTGTGAATTAAAATGGTGTCTACTTTTGAGAATATTCCTTGTGCTGCTAAGGATAATGTATATTCTGATTCTGTTGGGTGAAGTGTTCAGTAGATTTGTGTTCAGTCTAGTTAATCTATGCAGTCTGTTGAGTTTTGCTGGGATGATCTATCCAACGGGCATTACAATGTGTTAAAGTCCCCAAAAGTTAATGTGTTTAGATCTATGTTTGACTTTAGGGAAAGTAGTGTTTCTCCAATAAATTTGTGTGCTTTGTTGTTTGTTGAATAGAATTAAGAATTGTAATATCCTCCTGAAGGAGTGATCAGTTAATTTGTATGTAATGACCTTCTTTAACTCTTCTTCCTCATTTTAATTTGAAATCTATTTTATCTGATATTAGGGTTGGAATTTTGGCCTGTTTATGGGGCCAGTTTGCTTGATGGATTTTATTCTAGCATTTTACTTTCAGAATATATTTTAGTTTTTGTGGGAAGGGTGTGTCTCTGGAACGCAGAGATAGAGGCATCTTGCGTTTTGATCCCACTAGACAATCTATGCAACTTAATGGGAGAGTTCACTCCATTAATACTGAGAATTAGGACTGAGAGGATTTTGGAAATTCCTACCATGTTATCCACTATCATGGGAGCTGTGCCAACTAGGTCTTTCTTATGATTCTTTGATTCTCTGTTTGGGGTCTGTTTCTTTGCATTCATCATATTCTTGTTTTTGTTTGTTTGCTTGTTTTTGTCAGTTGTGGAGCTTGAATTTTGGGCTTAGGCATTGTCCCTCAGCTCTTCAGCTCCAGGCGAGCACTCTACTGCTTGAGCCACAGCACCACTGCCGGTTTTCTGGTGGTTTATTGGAGATAAAAGTCTCATGGACTTTCCTGCCCAGGCTGGCTTTGAACGTGATCCTCAGATCTCAGCCTCCTGAGTAGCTAGGATGACAGGTGTGAGCCAACGGTGCCTGGCTTAGTCAAGAATTTTCATCAAGCATTCACAGTCTTTGCAGTTAGTTTTTTTTTTAAATCTCCTATGGCAATGTCTCTTTTTTTGTTGTTGTTGTTTTGTTTTTTGTAGGTCATGGGGCTTGAACTTTGGGCCTGGGTGCTGTCCCTCAGCTCTTCAGCTCAAGGCGGGTGCTCTACCACTTGAGCCACAGCACCACTTCCTGTTTTCTTGTGGTTTATTGGAGATAGGAGTCTCACGGACTTTCCTGCCTGGGCTGGCTTTGAACCAAGATACTCAGACATCAGCCTCCTGAGTAGGTAGGATTAAAGGCATGAGCCACCAGTGTCCGGAATTTACTGAGTTGTAATTATGCTTTTTAACCCCTTCTGCCACTGTGTCTGCTGCCAATGACTCAGTAGAGAGTGACAACCTGTGGTTTTGTTTATCCAGTAAAGAAAGTCACTTCTCCGTGTGCTGAACTTACTCGGAGTAGAAAAAGCAACTTTCCCATTGGAGGAGCTGAGCAATTCAGGTCAAGTTCCTTTGACCTGTGGAATGGCTCATATTGTTTTCTTCAAGGGCTGAGTTATGTGCAAGATGCTCTGACCTTGTCTTTGTCAGTATCAAAGATGGAATACTTCTCCAGTAGTGGGTGAGGTACTACTTTCCCATCACAGGTCGTGAGAAGCAGTGAGAATGTCTTGGGGAGAAATACATCTTTCTCTTGGTTGCCATGCTGTCCTCAGTTGGCTACAGTCTGTAGTCAGCAGTATGAAGATTTCCACTATTAGTGGGTTCTTACTGTTGGTGAATGAAATCCACTGCCAGACTGATTCTGGCACCTTTTTCCTAGGTTCTGTCTGTTGTTATGGTGGCCGTGGCAGCAGCAGTTACCACTTCCACAGGCACTGGCTAGACCTGGATTTGTCCTTTTGGCCAAACTTTCTTTATTATGATAGTACATTTGATGTGATTTTCTAGACTGGGATTTTCACTTTAACACTAAGACTAGTTTCTTTTTATTTTATTATGAAAATACTATGCAGAGGGGTTACAATTACATGGGCAAGATAATCCTCCTTTGTTTTCCCTTCCCATCCCACCCTTCTCCTGCCGCCCCCACCAAAGTTTTAAAGTTCGTTTTCAACATAACGACTTGTACATCTCATTGTTGCAATGAATCCAACTGTATCTGTATTTAAACGATTTGTTTTTTCCCTTCCCCTCCACAAATTATATCAAATACAGTGAAAACAAGAGTTATACCATGAGGGAAGGAAATACAAAGCAACAAAGAAACAATTTATAAATGTGTTAGAAACAATCACATGAAAGAAAAAAATTTCAATACTTATCTTGGGGTTCATTCCCCTAATATCAACTTATCTGACCTTTTCTGCTTGATTCAGACATATACTAGTTATTGCAAATTAGGGAAACCATGGGACCTATGTTTCTTTGGGCCTGGATTACCTGACAAAATAATTTTTTCCAAGTCTTCCCATTTCCTAACAAATGGGGCAATGTCATTCTTTCTGATGGAGGCATAGAATTTCATTGTGTATATATACCACATTTTCTTGATCCATTCATTTACTGAGGGGCAACTGGGTTGGTTCCAGATCTTAGCTATGGTAAATAAGGCTGCAATAAACATAGTTGTGCTGGTAGCTTTAGTGTGGTCTTGTTTGTAAAAAATTTGGATAGTACCCAAAGTGGGATTGCTGGGTCATAGGGGAGTTCTATGTGGAGTCTTTTGAGGAACCTCCATACTACTTTCCAAAGTGGTTGAACAAGTTTACACTTCCACCAACAATGCAGTAAGGTTCCCTTCTGTCCACATCCCCTCCATCATCTGTTGTTGTTAGAGTTCTTGATTATAACTATATAGTGGTATGTCAATGTTGTTTTGATTTGCATTTCATTTATGGCTAGAGAGGTTGAGCATTTCTTCATGTGTCTATTGGCTATCCTTCTTTCCTCTTCAGAGAAGTTTCTCTTTAAGATGAAGATTTGTTGTTGGTGGATTTAATTTTTTCAGTTCCAAGTATATTTTAGATATGAGACCCTTGTCCGTTGTATGGCTAGTGAAGATCTTCTCCCAATCCGTGGGCTTCTATTGAACTTGCTAGCTATGTCCTTTGCCATGCAGAAGCTATGCAATTTCAGGCAATCCCATTTGTCCAAACTTATTTTGATTTGTTGAATTTCTGGGTCTCTATTAAGAAAATTTCGGCCTGTGCCAAGGAGACCTAGGGTTTCTCCTATTCCATCCTGTAATGTTTTCAGAGTGTCTGACTCCGAGGTCTTTGATCCATTTGGAGTTGATTCTGGTGCAGGGTGATATATAAGGATCTAGCTTTAGTTTTCTACAAGTACTTAGCTAATTTTGCCAGCACCATTTACTGAAGAGGCTGTCTTTCTTCCATTCTATTTTTGTAGCTCCCTTATCAAAGATTAGATGGCTATAGGTCTTGACGTTAATTTCTGGGTTTTCAATTCTATTCCATTGGTCCTGGGGTCGGTTCTTGTGCCAGTACCAAGCTGTTTGATTACTATTGCTTTAGAGTGGAGTTTGAAATTTGGTATTAATATTCATTCCTCCAGCACTGTTCTTTCCGTTCAGGAGTGTTTTTGCTTTTTGGGGTCTTTTATTGTTCCATATGAATTTTTGGATTGCATCTTCTATTTCCTTGAAGAATGAGGATGGAATATTGATAGGTATTGGGAAGTATTGCCATTTTCATGATGATGATCTTTCCAATCCAGAGCATGGGAGTTTTTGCCACTTTCTAAGTTCTGTTTTGATTTCCTTTTCAAGTTTTTAAAGTTTTCATCATAGAGGTCATTCCCTTCCTTAATTCCTAGGTATTTTATTTTTTGTGGCGCTATAATGAATGGAGTTGCTTTCCTAATATCAGCCACACTTTTCCTTTTGTTGGTATACAGAAAAGCCATTGATTTTTTGGGGTCAATTTTATACTCTGCTACTTTGCCAAAGTTTTGAATCAGTTTGAGTAATTTAGGAGTGGAGTCTACGGGATTCTTTCAATATAAGATCATATCATCTGCAAAGAGGGAGAGGTATACTTCTTCTTTCCCTATTTGGATCCCCTTTATGTCTGCATCTTGTCTTATTGCTGTAGCTAGGCATTCTAATACTAGATTGAAGAGAAGTGGAGACAGTGGACATCCTTGTTTTGTTCTTAAGTTAAGAGGAAATTGCTTTAGTGTTTCACCATTAAGTATAATGCCGGCTGTAGGTTTGTCATATACAGCCTTTATTGTATTGAGGAATGTTCCATGGACTCCTAATTTTTCCAAAACCTTCATCATAAAGGGGTTTGGGATCTTGTCAAATGCATCTATTGAGATTACAATGTGGTTCTTATCCTTGCTTCTGTGGATGTGATAAATAATATTAATTGATTTGCGTATATTGAACCAGTTTGCATCCTTGAAATGAATCATGTTTGATCGTGGTGTATGATTTTTTGGATGAATTGTTGAAGTCGATTGGCCAAAATGTTGTTGAGAAGTTTTGCATCAATGTTCATCAAAGAAATGGGTCTATAGTTCTCTTTCTTTGATGAGTCCCTGCCTGGTTTTGGAATGAGGGTGATGATGGCTTCATAGGATGTGTTCGGTAGTGAACTTTCTCTTTCAATTTCATTGAAGAGTTGGAGGAGTATTGGTGTGAGCTCTGCGTTGAAGGCCTTGTAGAATTCTGCTGTAAAACCATCTGGTCCTGGACTTTTCTTAGCTGGGAGGTCTCTTATTGCTGTTTCTATTTCAATGCTTGATATAGGCATGTTAAGATGGCTTAGCTCATCTTGGTTTAGTTTTGGCATGTCAATATTTGCAAGGAAAACGTCCATTTCTGTCATGTTCTCAAACTTAGCATAAAGTTTTGATATGTATTCCCTTATAATGTTCTGAATCTTGGTTATTTCCATGGTGATGTTTCCATTCTCATCTCTGAGTTTATTTATTTGGGTGTGTTCTCTTCTTTTTCTGATAAGATGTGCTAAGGGTCTGTCAATTTTGTTAATTTTTTCGAAGAACCATCTCTTTGTTTTGGTGATTCTATCTAAGTTTTATGGAATCTAATTCATTTAATTCTGATTTAATTTTAATTATTTCTTTCCATCTACTGGATTGGGGTTTATCTTGCTGCTCTTTTTCAAGGAGGTTTAGATGTGTCATTAAATTGTTGGTTTCCGATCTCTCCAATTTGTTGATGTAGGAGCTCAGAGCTATAAACTTGCCTCTGAGTACTGCCTTTGCTGTGTCCCAGGGGAGTTGGTAATTTGTGTGTTCATTTTTGATGAATAGCATGAACATTTGAATTTCCTTTCTAATCTCATCCATGACTACTCTTGATTCAGCAGTGTTTTGTTTAGATTCCATTTGATACTGGACTTTCATTGGTGGCTTTTGGTGTTGAGTTCTAATTTTATTCCCTTGTGGTCAGAGAGAATGCAAGGTATAACTTCAATGTTTCTGAATTTAGACAAGTTTGTTTTGTAGCCTAAAATGTGGTCTATTTTGGAAAATGTTCCATGTGCTACTGAGAAAAACGTGTATTCTGATGCTCCTGGGTGAAATATTCATTAGATGTCTGTTAAATCTGGTTGATCTATGCAGTTGTTTAGATCTGTGGTTTCCCTGTTGAGTTTTTCCGAGTTGATGTATCTAGTGGGGAGAGTGGTGTGTTAAAATCCCCAACAATTAATGTCTTTGGATCTATGTGGGATTTGAGGGAAAGTAGTGTTTCTTTGATAAATTTGGGTGCTCCATTGTTTGGCGAATAGATATCTAGAATTGTAGTATCTTCTTGAAAGAGAGATCCCTTAATTAGTATATAGCGACCTTTTTATCTCTTCTCACGAATTTTAATTTGAAGTCTATTTTATCTGATATTAGGATTGCAACTCCTGCCTGTTTATGGGGGCGGTCTGCTTGGTAGATTTTGTTCCAGCCTTTAACCTTGAAAATGTGTTTGTTTTTACGGGCAAGATGTGACTCCTGCAAGCAGCAGATAGAAGGGTCTTGTTTTTTAATCCAACTAGTCAGTCTATGTCGCTTAATTGGAGAGTTCAGTCCGTTAACGTTAAGAGATAGGACTGAGAGGTATTTGGGAGTTCCTGCCATGTTATCCACCTTCTTAGGGGCTGCGAAAACTGGATTCTTCCTATGGTTCTTGGATTCTCAGTTTGGGTGCTGTTTCTTGGCCTTTATTGTGATCTTGTTGGTTTTCTATGTGTAGGACATCTTTAAGAATCTTTTGTAGGGCTGGTGGAGATGTATTGTTTCAATTTTTCTTTGCTATGGAAGGTTTTTATTTGGCCTTCAGTTATGAAGAAGAGTTTAGCTGGGTACAGTATTCTTGGTTGATAGTTGTTTGTTTTTAGGGCATGGCATACATCATTCCAGTCTCTTCTTGCTTTTATTTTCTCTGCTGAGAAATCTGAGGTGATTCTAATTGGTTTCCCTCTATATGTGATTAATCTTTTCTCCTGGATTAATCTTTTCTCCTTGACAGCTTTAAGGATCTTTTCCATGGTCTGAGTTGATCCTGTGTGGATTATAATGTGACTGTGGGATGTCCTATTCTGGTCTGGTCTATCTGGAGTTCTAAAAGCTTCTTGTATCTTAGTAGGCCTATCATTTTGCATGTTTGGGAAGCTCTCTGCTAGGATCCTGTTAAACAAATTTCCTAGCCCATTAACTTCTGTTTCTAGGTGCTCCTCTACACCCATTATCCTTAGATTAGGCCTTCTGATGGTGTCTTCCAAGTATTGGATAGATCTCTCATATTTCTTGGACTTGCCTTGGATGTTTGTATGTTCTTTCTCTATAATATCTAGGCTGTCTTCAATCCCCGAGGTTCGTTCTTCTGCATGGTTCTTCTGTCAAGATTTTGTACTTTGTTTTTTATTTCTTTTCCTTCTAATTGGTCAGCTTTGATGGCTTCAAATTCTTTGTTGAAGCTTTATTTTAAATCTTGTATGAACTTCTTTACTTACTTAATTTGGTGTTCAGTGTTTATTTTCAAATCACTTAGTTGATTGTTTATGGTTTCCTTTGATTCCCATTCCTTCTGTTGGGTTCCATTCAGCATTCTCTTTGTGATCTCCCTGACTTCCTTCAGCTCTTTGTTAATGGATTCTATGAATGCCTTTAGTGATCTTTGTGTATTCTTTTCCTTCTCTCTAAATTCCTGTATTACTCTTTGCTTAGCTTCCTCCCATTCATGCCATTCCTGTAGTTCTCTTTGATTGTTCTCACCCTGCTCATGCCATTCCTGCCTTTCTCTTTGAGTATTCTCAAGCTGCTCAAGCAAATCCTGTATCAGTTTTTGAGTAGCTTCTTCATGCTTATGATATTCCTATATAAGCTTTTTGATTGACTCCTCACTCTCCCTATCACACTCATACAGAGCACTTCATATTTTTTCAATCTTTTCATTTATCATGTTTGCCAGCAGTGTTTGTAGAGCTATTTGGGAACTCTCATCTGGATTATTCATTATCTGTTCTGTCCCCTGATTATCAAGGCTGGGAATTGAGATACCCAGATTTGCCATTTTTCTTGTCTTTTTCTGGCTTACTCTGCCCATTTGATATGAAAATAGCACCAGTTTTGTGCTAGAAGACTATCTTAAGGCAAGCATCAACCAAAGTCTGAATTCGCTGTCAATAGTCTTCAGGTACAATCTAGTTAAACAAATACATCTATTCAACATCAAACAACTATATGTTAATGGGCTACGAACCACAAAGAAGAATTTGGAAAACCAGAAATTATTAGGGTTAGGGAGTGATGTGGCTAAAAAATAGGAATAGATTGATGTGGGGAGGCACAGAGAGAGCTAAATAAGTCCTAATCTCAAAGCAGGAAATAAGTTTGGTAGGATGAAAGTAGAGGGAGAGAAAAAATAAGAAAGGGAAAGGCAAAAGCAAAGAAACCAGAAAAAAATAGAAAAGTAAAAAATTAATAATATTATGTAGAAACGAAAACAATCTATTTAGAGAAGAACATGAATATATTGAGAGAAGGGGAGGGATATAAAGGAGATGTGAAAAACTTAAAAATAAAAATGCTTAAATATTATATAGGTATAAAGAGATAGTACTGTTATTAAGGAATTTAAGGCTCAGAGGTTTTGAATTGAGTAATAAATTTGTGGATAAAGTGTGTACACAAACGGGGATAGGGTCTAATAGTCAACTGCGCATTTATCTGAGGATGTGCAGGACAATAATTAAGTCACATAAAGAAGAACGAAAGATAGGAAAAGATGAAAAGGATAAGAAAGGAAAAAAAAAGATCAGAAGTTCAGAAGAGCTAAACAAAAAACAAAAAGATAATTAAAAAAGAAAAAAGAGAAAGAAAACAAAAATAGAAAGAAAAACGCACACTCAAGTATCCCTAAAATAAAAATTATAAGAGGAAAACAAAGTTTCTGGGTAACAATTTTTTTTCAATAAAAAGGCAAAAATTAAAGATCAAAAAAAGTTTTAGAGGGCTGGGAAGATGGCTCAGTGGTAGAGCGCTTGCCTTGCATGCATGAGGCCCTGGGTTCGATTCCTCAGCACCACATAAGCAGAAAAAGCTGGAAGTAGCACTGCGGCTCAAGTGGTAGAGTGTTAGCCTTGAGCTGAAGAGCTGAGGGACAGCGCCCAGGCCCAGAGTTCAGGCCCCACCACTGACAAATAAATAAAAATAAAAATATAAATAAATAAATAAATAAATAAATAAAGTTTTAGAAAAGAAAAAAAATTTTTTTGTATGAGGTAACAAAGAAGAAGAAGAAGAAGAAGAAGAACAAGAACAAGAAATAAGTTCTTTGATTTTTTTTGGGAGGGGTGGAAAAAATCCTGTATCTCCCTTGGGTCCATAACCAGCCTCTTGTTGGAGTCTCTGGTCTGCTTGTGGTCCTGTGGCTTGGTTGGTTTCTTAAGTCAGTTTGTTCCAACAGGCAGAAAAATGCTCTGCTTTACCCAGGATTTTGCTATCCTCCTCCCAGGCTAGTTCAATGGGAGGGAGATCTGCTTTGAGTATCAGAAAAGAGGGGGATGCAGTGATGAGGCTAGGTTCTGGGTAGAGTTAAGGCCTTTCAACAAACAGTAGCTTTTCCTGGGGGCTAGTTTGTGAAAAACTCACAAAGCCCAGCCTGGAGCCATTCTCAGGGTTTCTGTTTACTGAATTTCAATTGATTGTCAAGGCTGCTAGAGGGAGGGGCAGCCTCTGGCTCTGATTATCCAAGGAAGAAAGCCACTCCTAGGGCTGGCACCTGAGCTGGGTGACTTTTCCCTGGGTGGAGCAGAGTCTGGCAGGTCACGCCACTGCTAAGTTCTTGTGATCTGCTAAATGACTCGATTTATTCCAAGGCTTGAGTTAGAGATAGCAGCTCCGCCGAGCTTTGCTGGTATCCAAGATGGAGATCTCCGGTACTGTGGGGGGGAGGGGTTGCCTTCCCTCCTCTGCTCCCTGAGAAGGAGTGAGGACATCAGGCTTCTACTCACGCCGAGTCTTGGTTCCTGGGTCATCTGTGGTCTGTGAACTGCAGGATGAAGATGTCTGCTCCTTGTCGCTTCTTGCTGGTGTTGAGTAGAATCTGCTTGCCTGCTGCATCTGGCTCCTTCATCTCAGACTCTCTGTGGCTCAGGTATGGTGCCTGAGTTTGCCTGCTGCCGCTGCTGCTGTGACAGCCGCGACTGCTGGAAAGAGCTCAGATGTGTCTCTTTGCCTGGATTTTCTCTCTCTGACCTGACTCTCTGTCCTGTGATGGCATATTTGGTGTGATTCTCTGGCTTAGGAGTGTTCACTAGAACTCTAAAATTGCTTTCTATTCGAGAGCTTGTTTAGACTCCAGCTCCTCCTCCGCCATCTTCCCGGAACTCCGACAATAATTTTTTTGAAAATGCATCCTTGCATTTATCTGAAGGGAAATAAGATCATATATTCATATGTCCCATCGCATTCTGAAAGACATAACCTTCCTTGATTCCCTTTCTCCTTCTTATTTCATGCCATATTTTGTGTTGGTATATTTTGTTAATATTCAATAAGCAATTTCCATTTGTGATTTATGCTTTTATTACTACAATTGTGGAAATCTCATTTTATTGGCTCTGATGACTCTCACCTCACATGAAGCATAGAGAAGAATATCTGAAAGGAAAAGTTGAAATTAATATAGATGCTTAGATTGAAAATTGTACCCGTTATTACATGGTTGAATTTACTATTTCATATCAGTCAATGAACTTTTGTGTCCCCTTCATAAATTGGTTTTGAACCAAAAAGATTTGAGCTCACATTAGAGAATTTTATGACTTCAAGTAGCATCCAGAGTAAATAAAACTTTAGGCCCTATTATGTTTTGCCACTGTCATTTGACAATTTTCATAAAAGAACTATTGTTTATCGCCATACATTTCTTGGGATTCTAAACAGAACATTCAAACTTATGTTGTTTCTCTGAGAAATGCTACTAACATACTGAACAATTACCTAAGATTTTATTACTACGCATAAAATGGGAGAGAATAAACTGTTATAGATGCTTAAGCAAAGAATAATGAGAAGAAAGATATAATATCCGTTTGGAAAATTTTGCAGAATACAGAAAATTCCAGCAAGGCACATATCTTCTAACACTAGGATAATCGTCATGAAATTTATTATATAAATGAATAGTAGAAGAATGATAAAGCTGCTGGGTACTGCGTGCCATTATTATCTGTTTCAGTTAACACAAGCCCAAGTTGATCTGAGGGTCCTGGTTTCAGGAACTGAAATTGAGCATTATTTGCTCTATCAGAAAGACCTATCTCAAAGGAAACACTCTAAAAGGTGACATTTCTTGGTTAAAAACCCAACTAATGGGGATATTTTCTTCCTTCTTATGGAAGGGATCCTGCTTTATTTTAGTGACTCATTTATTTTAGAAGAAATAACAAGATCTATCTTTTTTTCTCACCATCCAAATACTTTCTGTAGATTATTTGTTTGGGTCTTGGATGTTTCTAGATTATGCAATAATGAACAGATAATATCATTCTATCTCTAATTTCCCATGTCTGGTTTCATCATATTTTCTCAAAATTGCAAGTTTCATCATATGTGTAGCAGCATCAGAATGCTGCTGTTCCTATCAGTTTAGAAAATACATTATCAAGAAAGTATAGTTTGAACACAAGAATATGTTTAGTTTTTTTCTCTTTTGTGATTCAGAATCACTGCACATAAGTAGTAAGAGTTTTTCTTTCATTTAAAAGAAAGTTCTAAGAACAGTTTTCAAGGTTACTTTTCCTAAATTTCCTTTTTATTTCTTTAACAATTTTCTTTATGGTATTCTTGTGCAAATTTTCGTAGCTGAGTGCTGGAGGCTCACACTCTAATTCTAGGTGGCTGAGACTTTTGATTGGTCGATCAGATGCCCTCCAGTGGAACTCAAGTATTTTAGAACACGAGAGCATCACAGTGGTTCAAACTAGTTGAGTTCTGGTCTTGAACAAAAAGACTTTAGAGATATAGGAAGTGCCCTGAATTCAAGCAAAATTACCTCCCCAAAAAACTTTCTAGTATTCATTAGAAGATTCCAGTTGTAAAAAAATGGAATAATAAAGGATGACATTAACAGATATTAAGCATTAGTAAATATTGCAGGGTGTTTCCAATAATTTGAAATACAATTATGAATTGAACCTTACTGTTACATGTTACCAAGAGAAGCACTACAAAATATGGGTAACACATTCTAGGCCTGGAAATATATAAAAAGTAACTGCCACTTCATATCTATTTTTGTTTGATTTCTTCTATTATAAAAGCCTATGTTGAGTACATCCCTCTTTCTTGCTGTTTTTAAATATGCTTATTCAGTAGTAGTTTTGAGAATATTTCAGAGGGGTTACTGTTGTTTCAGAACACAGTTTTACATCCACAGGTCTTGGATTTTTTTCCTAATGTCATACTCTAAGGTCTCACATACTTGTTTAATACATTACATGGCTTAAAATATTTCCTAGGTAAAGGTAACTTTAAGGTATTTATATTTGTAAGCAAATACTTCATTTCTTGCTGGATAAACTTTATTGAGGAGAAAAGTACAATGCCCTCCATTAGCCCTATTTCAATGGCTGAAATGTAATACAGTTACTATTTTTTGCTGTGAATATATTTAGCTCAGATACATATACTTCCCTAGATAAAAGAGACCATTGAAACAAGAGTGATATAAAGTAACTTTAGATTTGTATAAAAGGTACGATTGTAATTCTGGTGAGTTAGATACTGAGAAACACCAACAGCACACTTCTTTCAAAGCCTAGCACAATTCGAGTGAGTTTTATGATAAAAATCATAGCAGTCAGCAATGGAATCTCCCCTTCGGTCTTTGGCCAGAAGGGAGCATTTCAATTGACAAAGATGGGATGATGATGAAGGACAAGAGCTCCTGAATGCAAAATGATTATGTCATTGTTAAATTTAGGATGATCCCAAACGGAGGAGACACTGGAAGTGACCACTGCAAATGATATGTCTATTTGAAGAAAGGGCTTCCTTTTGTCTTTGGTGGGTCTACTTATCTTTAGCAGATACCTTAATGTGCACACATTATTTTTCACTCTTCCTAACTGTACTCATTTATGTTACTCCTTTTATTTTTAGAACTAAACATTACTCATATTCAGAGCTTTTCTGAATATCAGCTATTATCTTCCTTCTTTGTCATGTCATTTTCTAGGTTTAATTGAACTGCCAGGACACTACATTCTGAAGCATTTTTTTGTGTCTTGGCATGATAGCACCAATCACTAAATTTCTGTCCGAATATTCTATCAACTCACCAAATTTACGTTGTAGTCTTTTGCTAGAACCCTTTAACAATATTTCATAGCATTTCTTCATAGAAGGCAGGTAAATATTAAAGTATACTTTGGAAAATGATCTCATCCGGTCCGATGAACTTTCCTATGAATATATATTTTCAGTAGATTCCAGAGAATTTTCAGGCATAATTTTGAAGTGTGATCCACAAGTTACAAAATCACTTTGAAATTTAGTATACAAAATATAGATATAGAAATAAATTTTAGAGAAAAAATGTAATGTAAATGTCATGTGAATATTTCTGTGAATTTGTCCACTTATCCTTCATATACTCAATTAATACCACAGGATTAACTTCAGAAAGAGTACTCACTTTTAAGATCAAAATATATATTGAGGAAATTCTGCAAATTCTTCATATCTAAAATAGGACTTCAAATATAGTTAGTAGTTGTACACATGTACTATATCCTGAGATAGTATTGCAATTTTCTTCACATCAAGTTAGCATATTTCCAAGTTATAAACTTAGGTAAGACCGTTTAATTACTTCATGATAACTCACAGCTTTAAACCTCATACTAAGTATGATTTGCTGTTTAAATATAATTCTTCTGGGAGGGAAGAATTACAATATTCTACAGATTAGTCTTGTGAGAATATTTGAAAACAGATGTCAAATCAATACTTTTCATTTTGTCTACAAATATTGTTTAAATCATTGTTTTACTTCTTAGTGATGAAATGTGTTAATATATCATGATTAAGCCTTTCTACCTTCATGCCAATTTATTTGTCTCTCATATATGTGTGTCTGAAATACTTGCTTTCACAAGGTGCAGTCTTATTTCACCTACACACTTGCAAAAACAAAATATTTCTTATATTAATTAGGGAATCATTGATGATCCCATTATCTCAATGGGATTCACACAGATAACTGCAATATGGCACCTTGCAATAATATTTAAAAATAAATTATTATTACCAGACTCCTACCTACACAATTACCCTCCTATTATCTAATTTGCATAACTTCGAAGTGCTTTATTATCTGCACGAATGTCAAATATTGATATCCCCTTTCACTAGAGTTCTCAAGATATATGTAGAATGGAACTATTCACACAGACACGAGACATTCATATAGTTATTTAATGAGAGCTAATTATTCCATATCGTTCTGAATCTTTCCCTAATAACACTACATACTGTGACTTATTATTTTGCAAACATTTGCATTTTCACACTCCCATGGAATCAAAATTATTCTGTGTGTGAACATAGGGGTAGTTTTACGTATGACACTTCTTTTGAAATTGTATTGAAGATTATTGGTTGCTTCACTTTGATATTTTACATATGTGGGTCTAATTCTTGTGTCAATTTATGTTAGTCTTCAGAACAGAACAAGGCATATTGCATCACACTGTGAAATGCAAGACTTTAGAAAAGGAGCAGTGGAGAACAGAACATTTAATGAATTCTTATAAAATCATGAATAAACTACTTTCCAAGTTAGTAAGTTATATTGTATTTTTAGGTAACATCCTGTCATAATTTTTGAACATATGAAATTCTCGAGAGTAAGTGAGATTGATTTCCGAAAATGAGGTTAGTTAATGAGATCTATTTCCAAAAGTGTTATAAAAATTTGCAGACGCTGTGCATTCGCCATAATATTTATTTGGAAAAAGTGGACTGAAACAATAGAACGTGCACTATGATTCACATAAAAAGAAAATAGTAAGAAATGACAATGGAGGAATATATGTATTCGATATACTAACACGACAATATGTTGGATATGACGTATACAACTTGGGGAGGGGATATAGATTAGAAAGAGAGAAACAAATGAGGAAAGAGGTAACATGTTCACCAAGAATTGTTCTCATCTTTGCCAAAGTTTTGAAACAGCTTGAGTAATTTGGGAGTGGAGTCTATGGGATTCTTTAAATACAAGATCATGTCATCCGCAAAGAGGGAGAGTTTTATTTCTTCTTTCCCTATTTAGATCCCCTTTATGTCTGCATCTTGTCTTATTGCTGTAGCTAGGCATTCTAATACTAGGTTGAGGAGAAGTGGAGAAAGTGGACAGCCTTGTCTTGTTCCTGAGTTAAGAGGAAATGGCGTTAGTTTTTCACCATTAAGTATAATGCTGGCTGTAGGTTTGTCATATACAGCTTTATTGTATTGAGGAATGTTCCATGGATTCCTAATTTTTCCAAAACCTTCATCATAAAGGGGTGTTGGATCTTGTCGAATGCTTTTTCTGCATCTATTGAGATAACCATGTGGTTCTTATCCTTGTTCCTGTTGATGTGATGAATAATATTAATTGATTTGAGTATATTGAATCAGCTTTGCATCCCTGAAATGAATCCTGTTTCATCTTTTGGATGAATTGTTGAAGTCGATTGGCCAAAATTTGGTTCAGAAGTTTTGCATCAATGTTCATCAAAGAAATGGGTCTAGAGTTCTCTTTCTTTGATGAGTCCCTGCCTGGTTTTGGGATGAGGGTGATCATGATTTCATAGAATGGGTTCGGTAGTGAACTTTCGCTTTCAACTTTATTGAAAAGTTGGAGGAGTATTGGTGTGAGCTCTGCTTTGAAGGCCTTGTAGAATTCTGCTGTAAAACCATCTGGTCCTGGACTTTTTTAGCTGGGAGGTCTCATATTGCTGTTTCTATTTCAATGCTTGATATGGGCCTGTTATCAATGCCTTTTCTATATGCCAACAATGAGAAAAGTGGGGCTGCAATTAGGAAAGCAACTCCATTTGTAATAGCCCCACAAAAAATAAAATACCTAGGAATTAACCAAAAAAGTGAAGGACCTCTATGATGAAAGCTTTAAAAACTTGAAACAGGAAATCAAAACAGAAGTTAGAAAATGGGAAAAAATTCTATGCTCCTGGATTGGAAATATTAACATCGTGAAAATGGCAATACTTCCCAAGGCTATCTACAAATTCAACGCGACACCTATCAAAATTCCAACTTCATTCTTCAAGGAAATAGAAGAGGCAATCCAAAAATTCATATGGAACAAAAGAAGAACCAGAATAGCAAAAACGCTCCTCAACGGAAAGAACACTGCTGGAGGAATATCAATAGCAAATTTCAAACTCTACTATAAAGCCATATTAATCAAAACAGCTTGGTACTGGTACAAGAACAGACCTCAGGACCAATGGAATAGAATTGAAAACCCAGAAATGAACCTACAGACCTATAGCCATCTAATCTTTGATAAGGGAGCTTATCAAAGAATAGAATGGAAGAAAGACAGCCTCTTCAGTAAATGGTGCTGACGAAATTGGTTAACTACTTGTAGAAAACTAAAGCTAGATCCTTATATATCACCCTGCACCAGAATCAACTCCAAATGGATCAAAGACCTTGAACTCAAAGCAGACACTCTGAAAACATTACAGGATGGAATAGGAGAAACCCTAGGTCTCCTTGGCTCAGGCCGAAATTTTCTGAATAGAGACCCGGAAACACAACCAATCAAAGAAAGGTTGGACAAATGGGATTGCATGAAGTTGCAGAGCTTTTGCATGGTAAAGGACATAGCTAGTAAGATCAATAGAAAGCCCATGAATTGGGAGAAGATCTTCACCAGCCATACAATGGACAAGAGTCTCATTTGTAAAATATACTTGGAACTCAAAAAATTAAACCACCCAACAACAAATCCTCAAAGAAACAACTGCACAATAAATAAGTGGGCTAATGACTTCAAGAGAAACTTCTCTGAAGAAAAAGGAAGGATGGCCAATAGACACATGAAGAAATGCTCAACCTCCCTACCCATAAAAGTAATGCAAATCAAAACAACATTGAGATACCATCTCACCCCAGTTAGAATCCAAAAATCAAGAACTCTAACAACAACAGATGCTAGAGCGGATATGGACAGAAGGGAACCTTACTTCATTGTTGGTGGGAATGTAAACTTGTTCAACCACTTTGGAAATAGAGTTCCCCTAGGACCCAGCAGTCCCACTTTTAGGCATTTACCCAAATATTTACAAACAAGACCACACTAAAGCTACCAGCACAACTATGTTTATTGCAGCATTATTTACCATAGCTAAGATCTGGAACCAACTCAGATACCTCTCAGTAGATGAATGGATCAAGAAAATGTGATATATATACAAAATGGAATTCTATGCCTCCATCAGAAAGAATGATATTGCCCCATTTGTTAGGAAATGAAAAGACTTGGAAAAATTATATTAAGTGAAGTAAGCCAAGCCCAAAGAAACATAGGTCCCATGATTTTCCTTATTTGCAATATCTAGTATATGTATGAGTCAAGCAGATTAGGTCAGGTAATGTGATGTTAGGAAAATGAACCCTAAGATATGTATTCAAATGTTTTTTTTTCTTTCATGCATTTGTTTCTAACGCAATTATAAGATTATTTTTGTTGCTTTGTATGTCCCTCCCCCACAGAATAACCCCTGCTTTCACTGTATTTGATGTCGGTATAATTTGTGGAGGGGAAGGCGAAAAACACGTCGTTTAAATAAGGATACATGTGGACCTGTTGCAATAATGAGAAGTACAAGTTATCTTGTCAAAAACGAACTTTACAACTTGTGGCGGGGTGGGAGAGGACTTGTAGGGGGAGAGGGAGGATGGGAAGGGTAAACAAACGGGGAGGCTACAACGCTTGATAAGAAATGTACTCACTATCTTGCCCATGTACAGTATTTTCACAATAAAAAAATAAAAATTAAAAAAAAGAATTTTACTCATCTTTCTTATGTAATTATAACCCTCCTTCAATCACCGAGACCATAAAATTGAAAGAACAAGGAAATGGTAGACCTAAATCACTCCTTTTGTAACAGATGAGAACCATAATATCTATTAGTGATTTTTTTGAATACTACTTGTGCAACTAGGTCCTTATTGTCTATAAAGACTTCCAGCTGGATCTTTTTATATGTTAGTTGAAAAGTATAAAAATTCCACCCAGAGTTCAATTCTACTCAACCACAGCACAGTTCTCAGGAAGTGTAAAAGGAAATAGATCTTCGCTTTTGAAATTTGTTCATTCTGGGAGCCATTCATGTGCCATAATGTGGGTAGAGTTCAGTAAACTAAATAATCTTGACAAAGAAATTATGGTTATATCAATAATAGAGTAACTGGAGCCTCATCCTGAAGGTACACTGGAAGCAAGGGACAACAGCAGTTTGATGTTAGTCCTTCTTTCTCCAGAGGATAAGCTTACTTGTTCTGCTTGGTGAGTCTAGTTTATATTGGCACTTATCCAATAGCTTCAGTTTATTTTCAATCTTGTAGCATATACTAGTTTATATTCTTCACTTTTCTCTTGGATCTAAATAACATACACTGTCATCCGTTTCTCTAAAATTCTGTGTTTTGACTTTTGACAAATTAATTGTCCTATAATCTTTACTTATTTAGTATAACTAGAAGCAACTACACACTGAAGTCAAGATATTTTCTACCTATGTACCTGCAGTTGAAATCTCTCAATATGAGCCTCAATATTCCCTCACTTTACTTATATTTTTACTTTATATCCTTCATCAGGACTTATTGAGTCGTAATTCCTAGCTGTTAATCAAGTTGCAAAACCATGGGTAAATTTTGGGTAAATTACATGATACTGGTAAAGGTACCTTCATAGGTCTACTGGGTCACAGTGGGTAATTGAGAATTTTGTGGAGTAATTTCCAGTTGTTTAATGTTGTCATCCATAATCTAGAAATGTTCTACAAATTTCAATCAGAATATAAAATGCTCAAATGTTTTTCTGTATGAGACATTGGTTGCATAGAATCAAGCTGACCTTTCTGTCAATTTGGCTGTGTGTCCTCACAATATTCACTAATGAGTTCCATTGAATCAAATCAATAAACACATACTAATTTCGATGGAACTAAAGTCTAATGAGGAAGTTATAGGTAAGCTTCATTTGTAGCACAAATCCTACAATAACGTAAGCCTTTTAGACCTTTAATATGCCGGATGTACTATTTATCAGAGGTGGTATAGTCAACACTTCTTGGTAACATGGCAATGTCCTTTCTCTTAGAATTACTGTTTAGTAAAAAGAGCTCCTTCAGTTTTGCATTGAAATTTCATTTCAATGATGACACCTTTTTCTGTCATGTTTATACATAGTAATTTGCTCAATACCATCTTCCTTGCAAATACAAATATTTAAAATCCTTTCCATCCTGTTACATGAATTGTCGCAATTGAACTGAACAAAACGTCAAAAAGTGGCATAATTTTTCTCCTTGAGGCTTTACAACCATTTGTCATTATTTTTTCTAATTCATTAATTATTGTATGGAAATTGTTTAGTGTCTTCAATATACTTTCTTATACCTTGTTCAAAGTAAAATATCATATCATAGAGCTTGAACTCAAATCTCATCTTGCACCTAAAATGAAAAATTGTATCTCACCTAGATTATGGTTAAGTATATCTTAGCCCCAAAATTTAGGGACAGACTCACATACTGTCACAACAGGCAACAGAAATGATGTTTTCATCTGGAAGGCATTTATTTATGTGAAATGAAAAGATAACAATATACAATGACTACCAAGCAAAGTTCTTCATTCCTAACTACAAGCAATAGTTTGGATTGAACTGTGACTATGCAATTGCAGAAAAAATAATACATGAGATGATAATCTCTACTTATTTTCAGAAGATTTTAAATGGAATGGCTAGACCAAATATCCTTCACAAAAGGGTCTTAGTGTAATTAGTCAAGTGCTATTTACAAATTCCGTTATCTGTAGCAATCCCTATGATTATACTTGTTCGTTATTTCCAGATTATACAATGTATGTTAAGTTCTTTGGCACAGCAAGTATATCAATATTGTTTTGTCATATTCCTTTAGAAAAACTGCTCCAGTCTAAAATGTACTCTTGATTTTGAATCATTTCCCGTATGCAAAACGAAGTATTAATATATAAATAGATGATGACTAAGATCAGAAAAATTTTACATTTCCTATCCATTAAATCTGTACAATTCTTTGAAAGGGTACACTTCTTAATTTCAGGGAGTCAGACAATTGGTATTTATCATTTCTTTAAGGCCAAAACGAAATTATTTTTGTTTTTCCACAAGAAGTCATTTAAATTTTCATAGATATTTTAATGTCAAGGCCAGGAATGTTTGATAAATTGCTGTAATATATGTATGCTTTGCTGTGTGGTGAAAACCATCATATTCTTGTCTCTAGATTGGCTTTTATCAGTGAATATTATTCTTTGCCTATTACATTTTAGTACCAAATAAAACATTAAAAACTTGATATCCAATGGAAATTTCGTGTAGATGTATATGCTCTACACATAAGGACGCACACTGACAATTGAATAAGAACTTGAGGAAAATTTTAGATAAGAATAGACTGCTATGCAGAGGTGTGAGATGATATTTTGATAACACGTGATCATTGAGTAAATTGATTAAAGTAGTATAAAGGCTTTAAATTGCATTAGTTACTTGAATTGAAGAAGGAGCAACAAAATGAGAGAACACATGCTGGGACTGAGGTTGGCTGTGGTTGGGTTTTGGACTGGGAAGACCAATGGAATAAAATCAAAGACCCAGAAATGAACTCACAGACCTATAGCAAGCCAATCTTCAATTAGGGAGCCAAAAACAGAATGGAATACAGAGAGTCTCTTCAGAAAATAGTGCTGTAAACATTTGTTAAAGACCTGTAGAAAAACATAATTAGACCTTTATGTATCACCTTACGTCAAAATCAAATGGATCTAAGACCTCAATCTCAAACCAAATACCTTGAAAATATTACAGGAAGGAATAGGAGAAACTCTAGTGGTCCTTAGCACAGGCCAGACTTTTCTTAAGGAGGACAGAGACACAACGAGTCAGAGAATGTTTGAACAAGTAGGATTGCATGAACCTGCAGAGCTTCTGCATGGCAAAAGACACACGCAGTAAGATCAATAGAAAGCCCACAGACTGGGACAAAAATAGTCACTAAGTAATCTATAATATACTTAAAACTCTAACAAATGCTCCACAAACAAATCCTCAAAGAAACAACTGCTCTATGCAGAGATGGACTAAATATTTAAAGAGAGACTTCTCTAAGAGGATATAATAATAGTCAATAGACACATGAAGAGATGCTCAACTTCTCTGGCAATAAAAGAAATGCAAATCACAAAAATATTTCAATTCCACCTTATCCCAGTTAGAATAGCTATAATAAAAAAATCTAATAATGACAGGTGCTTGGGCGGGGGCTGTGGCTCAAAAAAGAACCCTACAGCACTGTTGGCTGGAGTGTAAATTTCTTCATTCTGGAAAGCAGTATATAGATTCCTCGACAGATTACACATAGAACTCTCCTGTGATTCACCAATCCTACTTTTGGGCATTTAACTATGTATTCACTAAAAAGGCCTTAGTAAAGCTTCCAGCACAACTATGTTTATCACAGCATTATTCACAATAACTAACATATAGAACCAACCCAGATTCCCCTCAGTAGATGAGTGGATCAAATATATGGCATACACACACACTTACACACACATTTACATGTACATATTTATAGATAGAGATGGGAATTCTATGCTTCCAACAGAAAGATCAACACTGTCCCTTTTGTTAGGAAATGTCAATACTTGGAAAACATCATATTAAGTTGTGTAACCCAGTCCCAAAGAAATTAGGTCCCTTGGTTTCCCTTAATTGCAATAATAATATACATATGAGATAATCTTATTAGATGAGCTGAAAACACAAAAGCAATGTGCATATGATCATATAACATAAGGCTAAGTGAAATGAACTCCAAAATATGAACATAAGAGATCTGTCCTTATACTTATTGTATTAAATGTGCTATGTGATTTTACTTTGTTGTTGTCTTCTTTGTTTAATCTTTTTCCTCTTCACATTGTACTCAATTTTGTTATCATGCATCTTGTATATGCATTTGTCTGATGTGGGGAAGGCAATAAAAGTGGTATAATAAAACCCTGAAATAAGGAACAGGATGGTACATTACAACAAGGATAACCATAACACAATAAATTGGAAATGAACTTTACAACTAGGGAAGGGGTGTGGGAAGGAGTGAAAAAGGTGGAGGCAGGAAGGGATAGTGGGTCTTCAACAAGTCAAAGTGTAAAATTGATCGATAAGTAATGTACTCATTGCCTTATTCATGTAACTGTAATCCCTCTGTACAGCACCTTTACAATAAAACAAAACTTTTTAATAAAGAACACACACTGAACATTTTCAGATTAGGTTGTTTTAGAAAAGTTTTTAGGAGACAAGGAAATCTATTATGGCTTATAACTATTTAAGCTTATAGAAACTTACTTTGCTCCCAAAATATTTACTTTCAAATGTAATTTTGTTGCCTAGGGCTGTAATGTATGTAGAATACTCAATTTCCAGTATCCATAAATAAAGGTAGATGTGTAGGTTAAAAAGAAAAAGATTGGATCTCATTTTAAGATCCCTATGTCGCTGGTTCTGGGAAGATGGCGGAGGAGAAGCTGGAATCTGAACAAGCTCTCGCATAGAAAGAAGTTTTAGAGTTCCAGTGAACAGTCCTAAGCCAGAGAATCACACCAAGTGTGCCATCACAGGACAGAGAGTTAGACAAGAGAGGGGAAGCCAAGGAAACGCATCAGCTGCCGCTGCGGTGGCAGGGTCGTGGCGGCGACCACTGCCGCGGGGTCATACCTGAGACACAGAGAGTCGGGGACGAAGGAGCCAGACGCAGTGGACAAGCGGATTCTACTCAACACCAACAAGAACCGACAAGGAGCGGACATCTTCATCCTGCTGTTTGCAGACCAGAGACGACCCAGGATCCAAGACTCGGCATGAGTACAAGCCTGACGTCCTCACTCCTCAGGGAGCAGAGGAGGGAAGGCCACCCCCCCACAGCACCGGTGATCTCCATCTTGGATAACAACAAAGCTCAGAGGAGCTGCTAGCTCCAGCTCAGGCCTTGGAATAAAACGAGTCATTTAGCAGGTCACAAGAACTTAACAGCGAAGTGACCTGCCAGACTCAGCTCCATCCAGGGAAAAGTCACCCAGCTCAGGCGCCAGCCATCGGAGTGCCTTACTTCACTGGGTAACCAGAGCCAGAGGCTGCCCCTCCCTCTAGCAGCCTCGACAATAAATTGAAAAACAGAAACCCTGAGAATGGCTCCAGGCTGGGCGCTGTGAGCTTTATCACAAAATAGCCCCAGGGAAAAGCTACTGTTTGTTGAAAGGCCTCAACTCTACCCAGAACCTAGCCTCATCACCACATCCCCCTCTTTTGTGATTCTCAAAGCAGACCACCCTCCCAGAAAACTAACCTGGGAGGGGGATCTCAAAATCTTGGGTAAAGCAGAGCATTTTTCTGCCTCTTCCAACCAACCGACTTAAGAAACCAATCAAGCCACAGGACCTCAAGCTGACCAGAGACTCCAACAAGAGACTGGTTAGAGACAAAAGGGAGATACAGGATTCTTCCCACTCCTCCCCCCTCCCCCCCCCCAAAAAATCAAAAGACTTTTGTTTTTCTTCTTCTTCTTCTTCTTCGTCTTCTTCTTCTTCTTCTTCTTCTTCTTCTTCTTCTTCTTCTTCTTCTTCTTCTTCTTCTTCTTCTTCTTCTTCTTCTTCTTCTTCTTCTTTTTTTTGCTTGTTTTTTGTTTTTTGTTACCTTATATATATTTATATATATATAAATTTTTTCCCTTCTAAAACTTTTATTAATCTTTAATTTTTGCCTCTTCTAAAAAAAATAATCGTTTTCCAGTAACTTTTTTTTTCTTTCTCATCTTATAATTTTTATTTTAGGAATACGTGAATGAGCATTTTCCTTTCTTTTCTTGTCTTCTTTCTCTTTTTCTTTCTTTCTTATCTTTTTGTTTTTTATCTAGCTCTACTGAACTTCTGATCTTTTCTTCTCCCTTTCCCATCCTTAAAGCTTTTCACATCTCCTCTATGTCCCTCCCCTTCTCTGAACATATTCACATTCCTCTCTAAATAGACGGTCTTTTAACCTCTATAATAACATTAATTTTTACGTTTCTATTCTTTTTCTGGTCTCTTTTTATTCCCCTTTCCGTCTCTTCTTTTTTTCTCTCTCTCTACTTGCATCCTACCCAACCCATTTCCTGCATTGTGATTGGGACATAGTTAACTCTCCCTGTGCCTCCCCACACCAATCTATTCCTATTTTTTACCCACATCTCTCCCTAATCCTAATAATTTCTGGTTTTCCAAATTCTTTTCTGCGGTTCGAAGTCCTTTAACATATAGTTGTTTGATGTTGAATAGATGTATCTGTTGAACTAGATTGTATCTGTAGACTATTGACTGTACAAATGCAAATTTTGGTTGATGGTTGCCTTAAGATAGTGTTCTAGCACAAAACTGGTGCAATCTTTATCTCAAATGGGCCGAGTAAGCCAGAAAAAAACACAAGAAAAATGGCAAATTCTGGTATCTCAATTCCCAATCTTGATAATCAGGGATTAGAACAGATAAAGAATAATCCAGAGGAGAGTTCCCAAATAGCTCTACAAACACTAATAGCAAACATGATAAATGAGAAGTTTGACAATGTACAAAGGACTCTGTATGAGCGTGATAGGGAGAGAGAGGAGGCATCCCAGAAGTTTATACAGGAATATCATAAGCGTGAGGAAGCTTCTCAAAAACTGATACAGGATTTGCGTGAACAACTTGAGAACACTCAAAGAGAAAGGGAGGAATGGTGTGAGCAGGCAGAGAACACTCAAAGAGAACTGCAGGAAGCCCACAGAAGGGAGGAAACTAATAAAAGAGTAATTCACAAATTAAGAGACCAGGTAGAGAATACACAAAGATCACTAAAGGCATTCATGGAATCCATTAACAAAGAGCTGAAGGAAGTCAGGGAGACCACAAAGGGAATGCTGAATGGAACCCAACAGAAGGAATGGCAGTCCAAAGAAACCATAACCAATCAACTAAGTGATTTGAGAACAAACACTGAACACCAAATTAAGGAAGTAAAGAAATTCATACAAGACCTAAAACAGAGCTTCAACAAAGAACTTGAAGCCATCAAAGCTGACCAATTAGAAGGAAAAGAGATAAAAAACAAACTAGAGAGTCTTGACAGCAGGTTAGACCATGCAGAAGATCGAATCTCAGGGATTGAAGACAGCCTAGATATTATAGAGAAAGAACATACAACCATCCAAGACAAGTCCAAGAAATATGATAGGTCTATCCAACACCTGGAAGACACCATCAGAAGGCCCAATCTAAGGATAATGGGTGTAGAGGAGCACCTAGAAACAGAAGTTAATGGTCTAGGAAATTTGTTTAACAGGATCCTGGCAGAGAACTTCCCAAACATACAAAAAGATAGGCCTATTCAGATACAAGAAGCTTTTAGAACCCCAAATAGACCAGACCAGAATAGCACATCCCACCATCACATTATAATCCACACAGGATCAACCAAAGAAAAGATCCTTAAAGCTGTCAAGGAGAAAAGGTTAATCACCTATAAAGGAAACCAATTAGAATTACCTCAGATTTCTCAGCAGAGACAATCAAAGCAAGAAGAGCCTGGAATGACGTATGCCATGCCCTGAAAACAAACAACTATCAACCAAGAATACTGTACCCAGCTAAACTCTTCTTCATAACTGAAGGCCAAATAAAAACTTTCCATAGCAAAGAAAAATTGAAACAATACATCTGCACCAAACCAGCCCTGCAAAAGATTCTTAAAGATGTCCTACACATAGAAAACCAACAAGAACGCAACAAAGGCCAAAAAACTGCACCCAAACTGAGAATCCAAGAACCTTAGGTAGAACCCAGTGTTCACAGCCCCCAAGAAGGTGGATAACATGGCAGGAACTCCCAAATACCTCTCAGTCCTATCTCTTAACGTTAATAGACTGAACTCTCCAATTAAGTGACATAGACTGTCTAGTTGGATTAAAAAACAAGACCCTTCTATCTGCTGCCTGCAGGAGTCACATCTTGCCCGTAAAAACAAACACATTTTCAAGGTTAAAGGCTGGAACAAAATCTACCAAGCAAACGGCCCTCATAAACAGGCGGGAGTTGCAATCCTAATATCAGATAAAATAGACTTCAAATTAAAATTCATGAGAAGAGATAAAGAAGGTCGCCACATACTAATTAAAGGATCTCTCCTTCAGGAGGATATTACAATTCGAAATATTCACCAAACAATGGAGCACCCAAATTTATCAAAGAAACACTACTTTCCCTCAAATCCCATATAGATCCAAAGACATTAATTGTTGGGATTTTAACACCCCACTCTCCCCACTAGATAGATCAACTCGGCAAAAACTCAACAGAGAAACCGCAGATCTAAACAGCTGCATAGATCAACTAGACTTAACAGACATTTACCAAACATTTCACCCAGCAGCATCAGAATACACGTTCTTCTCAGCAGCACATGGAACGTTTTCTAAAATAGACCACATTTTAGGCCACAAAGCAAACTTGTCTAAATTCAGAAACATTGAAGTTATACCTTGCATTCTCTGACCACAAGGGAATAAAATTAGAACTCAACACCAAAATCCACCAAACAAAGTCCGGTATCACATGGAGGCTGAACAACACACTGCTGAATCACGAAAGGGTCATGGAAGAGATTAGAAAGGAAATACAAATGTTCATGCTATTCAACAAAAATGAGCACACAAATTACCAGCCCCTCTGGGACACAGCAAAGGCAGTACTCAGAGGCAAGTTTATAGCCCTGAGCTCTTACATCAACAAATTGGAGAGATCTGAAACTAACAATTTAATGACACATCTAAACCTCCTTGAAAAAGAGCAGCAAGATAAACCCCAATCCAGTAGATGGAAAGAAATAATCAAAATTAAATCAGGATTAAATGAATTAGAATCCAAAAAAACTATAGAAAGAATCAACAAAACAAAGAGTTGGTTCTTTGAAAAACTTAACAAAATTGACAGACCCTTAGCAAACCATATCAGAAAAAGAAGAGAACACACCCAAATTAATAAACTCAGAGATGAGAATGGAAACATCTCTACGGAAACAACCAAGATTCAGAACATTATAAGGGAATACTTCTCAAAACTTTATGCTAATAAGTTTGAGAACTTGACAGAAATGGACCTTTGCCTAGCAAATATTGACATGCCAAAACTAAACCAAGATGAGTTAAACCAGCTTAACAGGCCCATATCAAGCATTGAAATAGAAACAGCAATAAGAGACCTCCCAGCTAAGAAAAGTCCAGGACCAGATGGTTTTACAGCGGAATTTTACAAGGCCTTCAAAGCAGAGCTCACACCAATACTCCTCCAACTCTTCAATGAAATTGAAAGAGAAAGCTCACTACCGAACAAATTCTATGAAGCCATCATAACCCTCATCCCAAAACCAGGCAGGGACTCATCAAAGAAAGAGAACTATAGACCCATTTCTATGATGAACATTGATGCAAAACTTCTCAACAAAATTTTGGCCAATCGACTTCAACAATTCATCCAAAAAATCACACACCATGATCAAACAGGATTCATTTCAGGGATGCAAACTGGTTCAATATACGCAAATCAATTAATATTATTCATCACATCAACAGGAGCAAGAATAAGAACCACATAGTTATCTCAATAGATGCAGAAAAAGCATTTGACAAGATCCAACACCCCTTTACGATGAAGGTTCTGGAAAAATTAGGAATCCATGGAACATTCCTCAATACAATAAAGGCTGTATATGACAAACCTACAGCCAGCATTATACTCAATGGTGAAAAACTAAAGCCATTTCCTCTTAACTCAGGAACAAGACAAGGATGTCCACTCTCTCCACTTCTCTTCAATCTAGTATTAGAACGCCTAGCTACAGCAATAAGACAAGATGCAGACATAAAGGGGATCCAAATAGGGAAAGAAGAAATACAATTCTCCCTCTTTGCAGATGACATGATCTTGTATTTAAAGAATCCCATAGACTCCACTCCCAAATTACTCAAGCTGATTCAAAACTTTGGCAAAGTAGCAGGTTATAAAATTAACCCATAAAAATCAATGGCTTTTCTATATGCCAACAATGAGAAAAATGTGGCTGAAATTGGGAAAGCAACTCCATTTGTAATAGCCCCACAAAAAATAAAATACCTAGGAATTAACTTAACCAAAGAAGTGAAGGACCTCTATGATGAAAACTTGAAAATCTTGAAAAAGGAAATCAACACAGAACTTAAAAAATGGCAAAACCTCCCATGCTCCTGGATTGGCAAGATTAACATCGTGAAAATGGCAATACTTCCCAAGGCTATCTACAAATTCAACGCGATACCTATCAAAATTCCACCCTCATTCTTCAAGGAAATAGAAGAGGCAATCCAAAAATTCATATGGAACAATAAAAGACCCCGAATAGCAAAAACGCTCCTCAACAGAAAGAACACTGCTGGAGGAATATCAATACCAAATTTCAAACTCTACTATAAAGCCATAGTAATCAAAACAGCTTGGTATTGGCATAAGAACAGACCTGAGGACCAATGGAATAGAATTGAAAACCCAGAAATGAACCTACAGACCTGTAGCCATCTAATCTTCGATAAGGAAGCTAAAACAATAGAATGGAAGAAAGACAGCCTCTTCAGTAAATGGTGCTGGCAAAATTGGTTAACTACATGTAGAAAACTAAAGCTAGATCCTTATATATCACCCTGCACCAGAATCAACTCCAAATGGATCAAAGACCTTGAACTCAAAGCAGACACTCTGAAAACATTACAGGATGGAATAGGAGAAACCCTAGGTCTCCTTGGCTCAGGTCGAAATTTTCTGAATAGAGACCCGGAAGCACAACAAATCAAAGAAAGGTTGGACAAATGGGATTGCATAAGATTGCAGAGCTTCTGCAGGGCAAATGACATAGCTAGCAAGATCAATAGAAAGCCCACCGATTGGGAGAAGATCTTTACTAGCCATACAACAGACAAGGGTCTCATTTGTAAAATATACTTGGAACTCAAAAAATTAAACCACCCAACAACAAATCCTCAAAGAAACAACTGCCCAATAAATAAGTGGGCGAAAGACTTAAAGAGAAACTTCTCTGAAGAAGAAAGAAGGATGGCCAATAGACACATGAAGAAATGTTCAACATCCCTAGCCATAAAAGAAATGCAAATCAAAACAATATTGAGATATCACCTCACTCCATTTAGAACAGCAAAAATCAAGAACTCTAACAACAACAGATGCTGGAGGGGATGTGGCCAGAAAGGAACCTTACTTCATTGTTGGTGGGAATGTAAACTTGTTCAACCACTTTGGAAAGCAGTATGGAGGTTCCTCAAAAGACTTCACATAGATCTCCCCTATGATCCAGCAATCCCACTTTTGGGCATTTACCCAAATGTTTACAAACAAGACCACACTAAAGCTACCAGCACAACTATGTTTATTGCAGCATTATTTACCATAGCTAAGATATGGAACCAACCCAGATGCCCCTCAGTAGATGAATGGATCAAGAAAATGTGGTATATATACACAATGGAATTCTATGCCTCCATCAGAAAAAATGACATTTCCCCATTTGTTAGGAAATGGAAAGGTTTGGAAAAAATTATATTAAGTGAAGTAAGCCAGGCCCAAAGAAGCATAGGTCCCATGGTTTCCCTTATTTGCAATATCTAGTATAGGTATGAGTCAAGCGGAAAAGGTCAGATAATGTGATGTTAGGAAAATGAACCCTTAAATATGTATTTTAATGTTTTCTTTTCTTTCATGCATGTGTTTCTAACGCATTTATAAGATTATTTCTTTGTTGCTTTGTATGTCCCTCCTCCACAGTGTAACCCCCGCTTTCACTATATTTAATGTCAGTATAACATGTGGAGGCGATGGGGACTAACAAGTCGTTTAAGGATTCAGATGGACCTGTTGCAACAATGTGAAGTACAAAATGTCATGTCAAAACCAGCTTTACAATGTCGGTGGGGGGGTAGGGGGGTATAATTGGGTGGGTGGAGAGGTGAAGGGTAAACAAAGGAGGAGGCTGCAATTCTTGGTAAGAAATGTATGCATTATCCTGCCCATGTAATTGTAACCCCTCTGTACAGTATGTTCTCAAATAAAATAAAATAAAATTAAAAAAAAAAAAGAAAAAGATTGTGATTTCTTAAAATCCCTGTTTGACCTAGAAATACATAAAATTATACTACTTGGTGAAATTTGTGAAATCACAAATTTTAGAAAATATTCCAGAGCCTGTTTCAACACTTGGAAAGTTGCGCTATCCAACATGCCAGCTCCCCAGAAAGAAATGGTATACAAAGCAAAATTGCTGAAAACTTTACTCAAGTATGAACCCCTCTTTCAACTATATTTCTCTCTAAGTTACTTGGTCTCATTTTCTTATTCCTTATATGAATAACTACCAATGTTAGTGTTGATAAACTATCCCTTCTCTTAGCTGGACATTGCAATGTAATGGAAGAATAATCATTAATTTTGGTTTTGGTTTCAGGCTTGTCTTTTTTCTTTTTGCCTTAAGGTGCTTTTATTTAGAATCCCCTTGTGTGCTTCTTATTTCATTACCTTTGTCTTCTCATTTCAAATCGGAATTTTTTGACAATATTTTCGGGAGGTGATTGAATCATTTTAGATATCAATAAATATGAGATCAACATCATAATTTTATTTCAGGTTACTTTTCATTTGTCTTCCTAACTCAATCGACTTCTAGACTTGAGAACAGAAAAAAGATGATAGTTCTTTAATACAATGTGTTCGTTTTAACATTGAGGAAGTAGTACAGTCTAATGTCCAGAGGCATATTTCATATTTTATATTTATATTATGTATATTTATATATATACATACTGCTCATATTTTCAGTATTCTTCAGAAAACGTTATTGAGAACTCAAAGAGAGAAAATAATCTGAAGGGCAAAACTGTTATATGTGATAAAGCTACCTCTACCACATACAGAATAATCAGACATTTGGAACACCAATCAGTTTCATGGTGATCGTTTAGATGTAATAAAACAAACGTCTAAATATGGAAGACCTTGAGAGGATTTTGAAATTTACTTCACTAGTCAAACTAACAACAGTTAAAACTTGCCTCAAGAAACAAACTCAGGAGATAAGGCTCAGGCATAGTTATCTCACATAAAATTATTACATGCCCCAATACAACCATGATGTAATTTGATTGAAGATTGCAAGATCAATCATCTAACATATTTTCATGTATTTTGATATCATTTCTTTCCTGTATTTTGGGATGATTAAAAATTGAAAACCTAAACTTTTGTTTAAATATGTGTGGATCAAAATCAGTTGACTAATAGAACACAAATATTGTTTGACTGTAGTATGAGGTGATGAATGTGACAATGTAATAACAGGCATGAATTCAAATATAAACATTTATATTAACATTCAAATACTCCTTCCAAATGTACTTAATTAATGCTTAATTTCCTGGGATAGTCATCAGGGTCAATACTTTGTGATTTCACAAAGTATTTCCTTCAAGAAGGTATGTGCATTGTTTCTGTAATATTAACAAAATATGCCAACAAAAAATGCATGAACTATGAAGAAGAAAGGAGTCAAGGAAGGCTCTCCACCTTTCTAATGCTTTCAGAGTGATGCAAAACATAAATATCCAACATCATTTTCTTGAAATCAATGTAATAATTTTTTTCAAAATTGTTCTCCATGAGAATGTTGGAATAATTGTTTTGATTATTTTTTCTACCTTGAGTCAAAGATAAATTACAATCTTCTAATATGCAATTAGAAGAAATGCTAAGAACAGTATTACCTGCACATTTTGAAAATACTGATTTGCCATAAGCACATGCTACCCAAATTTTATGGTAGCATATGCTTCCATAAAATCTTTAGGGATCCGAGCGCCAGTGGCTCACGCCTGTAATCCTAGCTATTCAGGAGCCTGAGATCTGAGGACCACGGTTCAAAGCCAGCCTGGACAGGAAAGTCCATGAGACTGTTATCTCCAATAAAAACACTAGGAAACAGGAAGTGGTACTGTGGCTCAAGCGGTAGAGCTCTTGTCTTGATCTGAAGAGCGTAGGGACAGTGCCCAAGCCCAGAGTTCAAGCCCCACGACTGAGAAAAAAAAAATCGACAAATCTTTAGGATTCAATTTTACAAATAGTTGCAATAATTATTTACTTGCTTTTTCCATAAAGTCTTTCATTGTTCATATAAACTGCTCTCATGTACATCTTTGTTTCTGAAAATACTATTTATTTTTAGACTGTATTGCACATGAATAAATAATACACTGAAAACCTAATTGGACTGGTTCTTAAGGCATATTTTCTTTTTCTAAATTTTGTTTTCTTGTATAGTTCCTGTACATAGGGATTACAGATACACGAGTAAAGCAATGAGTACATTAATAGTTGATCGTTACCCCTTCCTTTATGGTTGTCGTACAACCACTCCCTCCACCACTTCCCTCATTCTTCCCAACCCACCCTTTCCTCCACCCGAATTGGAAGTTATTCTCAAATATACTCTCCTGTGGATATCATTGTTGCAATGGTCATCCTATGTCCTTGTTTTGGTGTTATTAGTGTTTTGTTATTGCCCTTCTCCTTCCTAGATTAGACAGTTGTATATGCAAGATGTATGTCCCTCCCCCACAGTATAACTCCTGCTTTCACTGTATTTGACGTCGGTATAATTTGTGGAGGGGAAGGTGAAAAACAAGTCATTTAAATAGGGATACAGGTGGACCCATTGCAACAATGAGAAGTACAAGTCATTAATGTCGAAAACGAACTTTACAACTTGGGTGGGTCAGTGTAGTGACCGTCTACTCGACCAGCGAGGAAAAACGACCACCACACCAGGAGTCTTCTCAGATCACGCTTTATTGGAGAGCCTTTTAGTTGTAGGAGAGCTTGGGCGCGAGAGAGCGTGCACCCGAAACACAGCCGCTTATATAGGAGAATCGGAACGCGGGTCTTTCTATTGTTGGTCGCCTGCCTTTCACCGTCACTAGGTGTCATGGGATTGGCTGGGAACTCTACCTGGCTGGTGCACGCGCACAGCCCAGGCATCCCGCCAAGCACCAAGTGGGCGGAGTCTCACCTCGGCTCCCTACAGTTCCCCCTTCTTTGTTTTATGGCAACAGGTAAGAGTAGAGGTTGGGCCTCTGTCTAAGACATTAATGAGAGGACCTTGCACTGGCCTTCGCCTGAGGGGCGCCTTCCCCAGTGATGACCAGGCCCGTCCGATGCCTTTTTTGCAGAGGTGGGATCTTGGGCATCAACCCACTTGCAACCCAGCATGCTCTTCTTGAGGAGATGAGAACCATCTCCTCAAGTGCAGTGCACTTGCCTTGCACCCTGTCCCAAATTGCAAATTGCATACCTGTCCCGGTGCAATGGGATCCCCTGATCCCTCGGGGTGCTAAGGCTATGCAGAATGGTAAGGCTTAACTGCCTCTTAGGGCCGACAGCCAAATCTGGGGTGAGGATCCACTCTCCAAAGCGGCTAATGCTTGCAAGATAACAACCTTGTCCCTTCTGGTTTGGGCTCGAAGGCGACAGACCAACCATAGGCAGACCACGCATCCTCCCAAGCAGCAGGCTAAAAACATTCCGACTCCCACCCGCTCTTTGGAAAAGGACACCGCAGAGGCAATCCAGTCAGTAAATTGTAACAGCCCACAGCATCATTGGTTTAGCTATCACAGGGGTTGCTATTAGCACTGTTGCTAACAGCAGGAAGATCAGCTGTATCAGGAGACGAGTGGATGGCATCTTCAAGATGGGGTTCTGCTGCAGTCTCCACCGGCCTGGTCAGTCTCGTTGGCACCCAGTGAGGTACTTCTTGACTCTGTGGAAAAACACAAACAGCTCCCCTGGATCTCGTTATTACCGGATCCGGTCCATACCATTTATTATTAATAACATCCTTCCACATAACCATGTCTTTAGTATCCATGGAGTCTCGTCATATGCCGATCTGCGGCAGAGTGATCGTTGTCATTTAGAATTAAAAAATTAAGGGTAAAGAGCGCAAGAGAAAGTCTTTCCCTGGGGGACGCGGACTCAGCAACTCCCCCTTTTTGTTTTTGAAGCATTTCTTTTATGCTTCTATTAGCTCTTTCCACTATACCTTGTCCTTGAGGATTGTAGGGCAATCCGGTGGTGTGGGCAACTTGCATTTGTGCGCAAAAGGCGCGAAAACCATGGGAAGTATAAGCAGGGCCATTATCCGTCTTAAGTCTAAGGGGCTTTCCCCAAGCTGCCCAAGCTTCTAAGCAGTGTATTCTGACGTGAGACACCTTTTCTCCTGCCAGAGGTGTGGCATGAATGACACCAGAAAAGGTGTCCACAGACACATGTAAATATTTTAACTTACCAAATTCTGTCAGATGAGTAACATCCATTTGCCATAGGGCGTTTGGTCTCAACCCCCTGGGGTTTACCCCCACATGGGGAGGATGAAGAAAGGTAACACAAGATTTACAGGCTTTAACAATATCTCTTGCCACATGCCTGGACAAATTATATCTTTTCCTAAGGGTATTAGCAGGTACATGATACAATCTATGAAAGTCTTTTGCCAATTCTACAGGATCAGCAGCGACCAGAGCCACAGCCCGAGTTGCCTGGTCCACCAAATCATTACACTTTGCCATCGGGCCCGGCAACATATAGTGGGCACGAATATGTCCAATATAAAAAGGATGTTTTCTGTTTAAGATAAGGGATTGAATCTGTAACAAAATATTAGAAATTGTACTGGCCTGCTTAACTGAAGCAGCAACTTCAAGAGAAGCAACGGCATTTACAACATATAATGAATCAGAAAATAAATTAAAAGGTTGATCAAATCTTTTAAAAACTTCAAGCACAATTAAACATTCAACAGCCTGCGGGACATTCGGCCGAAAATTAAAGACTACCGGCTGTTTGTGTCCTTGAACAAAAAAGGCACCTTGTCCAGATTTTGATCCATCCGTAAAGATGGTCAGAGCATCAGCCAAGGGCTCCTTTGAAGTGACAACAGGAAAATACACTAAATTTTTGTTAACTATGGCAAGCAGAGGATGCTTAGGATAATGATTATCAATTACATTTGGAAATGAGCAAACAAGAATTGCCCACATATCCATTGTGGCTGCTAAAATTTCAACTTGCTCACGGGTGTATGGAATAATTAATTTATCTGGAATTTTTGCAAAGTGCATCAAACAATACTTTATACCCAAAATTGCCTCTTTTTTTTAATTTTTTTTTTAATTTTTATTTTTTTAATTTTATTTTTTTTTCTCAGATCAAAATTGCCTGTTTAGCCACTAATTCAGGAAAATATTGAACAGTTTTTGCTCCCACAGAATCATAGCATTAATAGTTAGCCTTCGAAGCAAGGCAGTGGCCATCACCCCATAAGTCCTGACTGCCTCAACTGAATCTTTTAACTGGGAGTAGGAAACCGACTCAAAATTTCTTTCATTAGTAATTGGATTTTCAAAAACTGGAAAAGCGGCCGCCAGCAGCGACCAGGTGCTTCCTTTTATAAAGTGACTCCGCCCCACCGGCGGGCAAGGCGGGGGGGCCGACGGGTGAGGGGCAGCTCCGTTTCCTCTCCCTGGCTGCTGCGGTACTCCCACCCCTAGGGGGCGCCACCCTCCACATCTGTCTGCCACGTGCTCCGCCGCAGCCTCTTCTAAGTCTTCACTATCAGCTGGATCGAGCTGCTCTCCCTCCTCCTCTAACATTTCTTCCTCTGAGTCACTCACAAGATTACTATATTCTTGGTCCCGCCCTTCCACGTGTAGGGCTGAGAACCGGTTTGCTTTTAAAGAAGGGCACGGGAGTCTCCTTGAGACCCCCTCCTCTCTGAAACCCTTCTCCTTTTGTGAGGGCTGCAGCCCCTCTTGCTTTAATTCTTTAGGATCCTTTTGTCTTTTTTCCCTTTTTCTTTTAGGCCTATTTTCCTCTCCCTTACTGTATGCTGACTCTGATAGACTATCCTGATGCTGCGTTAGTACTTTGCGTCCTTCCTGGATTAAATCAAACCCTCCCTCCTTGAGGCAAGTGCGCACCATCAAAAAGACAAGCCACAAGGGAAGAAGCAATGCAAGCAACCAATAAATATCTAAATCTACAGTGAACAGCATACTGGGGGATATTTACTGACGTCTCCTCTCCGCGTGTTGAGTTCTGGCTCCAATTCGGCCTCTCGCGTGGGTCCCGTCCCAGGTTCGTTCCCTGGTTTCGGCACCAGTTGTAGTGACCGTCTACTCGACCAGCGAGGAAAAACGACCACCACACCAGGAGTCTTCTCAGATCACACTTTATTGGAGAGCCTTTTAGTTGTAGGAGAGCTTGGGCGCGAGAGAGCGTGCACCCGAAACACAGCCGCTTATATAGGAGAATCGGAACGCGGGTCTTTCTATTGTTGGTCGCCTGCCTTTCACCGTCACTAGGTGTCATGGGATTGGCTGGGAACTCTACCTGGCTGGTGCACGCGCACAGCCCAGGCATCCCGCCAAGCACCAAGTGGGCGGAGTCTCGCCTTGGCTCCCTACAGGTCAGGGCGGGGAAGATTGGGTGGAGGGCCGGGAGGAGGCTGGGAAGGGTTGGGATGGGGAAACAAAGGAGGAGGCTACCATGCTTGATAAGAAATGTACTCATTATTTTGCCCATGTAATTGTAACCCCTCTGTATAGTATTTTCACAATAAAAGAAAGAAATAAAAAAAGATGCAGGTTACCAGAATAAATTCAGGTGACAAAGGGAAAGATATCATAGGGTAAAAAAAATAAAGGAAACAAAAAAAATCACATAATAAATTTAAAACAATAACGACACAGACAGAACTGTTGAGTCCATATTTTGGAGTACATTTCACTTATCAACATCTTATATAGACATGTTCATAGTCTTTGATCTTTTCAGCTCATTTGATAAAATTATCCCACATGGATGCTAATTACTGCAAATAAAGAAAATCATGGCATCTAACATTCTTCAGGACTATCTTACTTCACTTAATATGATTTTTTTCCAGGTCTTTCAGTTTCCTAACAAATGGGCCATATCATTCTTTCTGTTGGATGCATACAATGCCAATTTTTGTATATACCACATTTTCTTGATCCACTTGTCTACTGAGGGGCATCATGTTTGTTATCATGGTTGTATAGTACTGTGACAAATATAGATGTGCTGGTAGCTGTAGCATGGCCTTGTTTGTTTTTATTTGGATAAATGCACCAAAGTGGGATTGCTGCATCATAGGACATCTCCATGTGTAGTCTTTTGACAAACGTGCATATTGCTTTCCAGAGTGCTTGAATCAATTTTCACTGTCACCAATAATGCAATAGGGTTCCCTTTGGCCACATGCTCTCCCGCGACTGTTGTTATCAATTTTCTTGGTCATAGGCATTCTAATGGGGTAAGCTGGGATCCCAATTTTGTTTTGATTTGCCAGTTTTATTGTTTATGGCAGCAAAGTTCAGCATTTCTTCCTGTATCTACTGGACATTCTTACTTCATCTTCAGAGAAGTCTCTCTTTAAGTCTTAGCCCACTTGGTGGGCTGATTGTTTTTTTTTTTTTTTTGAGGATTTGATTCTGGAGGAATTTTTTTTGTGTGTTCTAAGTATAATGTAGTTACTAAATATGTTCTCCCCATCTGTGTTTTCCTATTGACCTTACTAGCTATGTCCTCTTCCATGCAGAAGCTCTATAATTTCCTGCATTCACATTGGTCTAACTCCTCTTCTATTTATCATGTTTTGGCTCTACATTAAGAACATTTTAGTCTTTTCCAAGGAGCCCTGGAGTTTCTCCTTTCCCTTCCTGTAATGTATCCCAGGATTCTGCTTGTTCTTAGAGGTCGTTGGTGCATTTGTAGTTGATTCTGATGCAGGGTGAAATAAAGGATATATTTTTAGTTTTCTACAATGTTTATACAATTTCCATCATTATTTACTAAAGACGATGTCTGTCTTCCATTCGTTTTTTTGGACTCCCTTATCGAAGATTAGGTGGCTATATGTCTGCGGGTTCATTTCTGTTTCTTTGGTTCCATTCCATTGGTCTTCAGGTCTGTTCTTCTGGCAATATTAAGCTCTTTTGATTACTACGGCCTTGTAATAGAGTTTGGAGACTGGTATTGTAATTCTTCCAGCACTGTTCTGGTAAAGATTGTTTGCTATTTGGGATCTTTTATTGTTCTATATGAATTTTTAGATGGCCTTTTCTAATCCATTGAAGAATGATGTTGGGATATTGATGGATAGGGCATTGAATTTGTAGATACGTCTTTGGCATTATTGTCATTTAAAAGTATACCATGTCTAGTCTTGTTCCGTCCCTTCTTCCTGTTTAGCATTGAAGATAACAGGTTGAGCTGGCAGATATTATTTATGGACCCATGAGCTTGTTTTACCGATTCAGGATCTCAGTTTTCTTGAATTCTTCATGACAGGAGAATAGGGATTTCTGAAGGACTTATACTAAATGTTTTCTCTTCTATTTTGATTTCTTGGGACTCTCTTCTTTGTGAGGCCTCTGCCTGGGAAGGGCAACTTTCCCCTAGGGTGGGGTTAAGTGCCACAGATCAGGTTCCTTTGACCTTTTCTTGGCTCCCATTATCTTCTTCCATGGCCTCAATTATGTGCTAGATGTTCTGGTCTGGTCTTTGTGAATATCTTCTCCAGTGGTTGAGGAATTATGTATCCTCAGTGGCAAGATTTTTCATTAAATAAGCAAGTAGTAGAGAGCCCCCCTTGAACTAAAGAATTAAGGGATGAAGTTCAATACCCAAAACCAACAAAAAATTCATGAAGAACCATTTTTGAAAATGCATCATTGCATTTAAATGAAGCAAAATAATATCATATGTTTTTTGTTTCCAGTCACAATTTAAAAATCAGAGAATGATACAGAGCCTTCCCATATTTCATGCCATTACTTTGTGTTGGCATATTTTGTGAATAGTTAATCATCAATTTTCATTGAAATTTTATGCTTTTATTACTATGATAGTTGAAATGTCAGAGTACTAGCCCTGCTGACTTTCACCTCAAATTAAGTATGAAGATGACTGAAAGGAGATTTTGAAATATTAATATAGGTGCTTAGATTCAAATCCTTGCCTGTTATTACATTGTCAAATTATTTCTTATTGCAATCAATCAATGTTTGTGACCACTTAGTCAATTGTTTTGAAACAGATTTGAACCCACATTAGAGAATTTCACAATTTCACTTAGCATCCAGAATAGCTAAAACTTTAGGGCCTATTATGCTCTGGCACAGTCATTTGGAAATTTTCATAGAAGACCTTTCTATTGATTGTCAAATTTCATACACTTTTTTGGACTCCAAACTATATATTCAAATTTATTTTATATCTGTTGGTGTGAGAAATGCTACTAACACACTGAACAATTTCCTCGGATTTTATTACTACTCATAGTATGGAAGAGAATTAAAGAGGGTTATATACACATACTCAATGAATAATAAGAAAGATACATTATGCATTTGGAAAATTTTGCATAATATAAAAAATTACACAAAGGCACATGTATTCTAACACTATCATAGTTCTCATGAAATTTATATAAAAGAGTGGTAGAATGATGTTAAACACTGTAGGGTAGTTCGTGCCATTAACTGTTTCAGTTGACAGAAGCACAAGTTAATCTAAAAGTCCAAGGTTCAGGAACAGGAATTGTGCCTTCTTTGCCCTATCACCATTACAAAGACTTTTCTCGAGGGAGACAGTCTAAAAGATGACAATTATTGGTTAAAAACCCAACTAGTGGGGATGATTTCTGCCTTCTTATGGAAGGGATTGTGCTTTACTTTACTGACTCCAACTTACTTTAGGAGACATCAACCAAGATATACCATGTTTTTCCACCTTCCAAACATCATTTCTGTAGATTGTGTGGCTCTTGGATTTTTCTAGAGTATGCAATAATGAACAGATATGGTTTTTATCTCAACTTTCCTGTGTCTGTTTTTATTGTATTTTCTCATAATTGCAAGTTTCGTCGTATGTGCAGCACCATCAGAATGTTTCTATTCCTATCACTTCAGAAAACTACATTATCAAGCAAGTATAAAGGCAAAAGTCACTGATATTCATGTTATAGTTTAAAACACAAGAAAATATTCGTATTTCTTCTCTTTGTAGTTCAGAATCACTGCATGTGTGTATTAGGAATTTTGCTTCCATTTAAAAGGGTTCTAAGAACATTTTTGTTTCCTTTTGTTTCTTTAACAGTTTCTATGAAGATATTCATGTGCAAAATTTCATAGCTGAGTGCTGGTGGCTCACATCTCCAATCTCAACTACTTAGGTGGCTGAGACTGTTGAGTGGTAGGCCAAATCCACCAAGGGAAGTACATCATTTTATTTTTTTATTTAATTTTATTTTATTTGTGAACATACTGTACACAGGGGTTACAATTACATGGGCAGGATAATGCATACATTTCTTATCAAGCATTGCAGCCTCCTCCTTTGTTTACCCACAAGCACAATTTCTATAATCTCTACTTTGCCATTTAATATTTCCTTTCTTAACAAGGACAAAGGTTGACCCAATTCAACAACGATACTCACAAGACACTATGTTGGAAATGAACTTTACAACTTTGGGGAGGGGAGATAGGGTAGGGGAAAGGGAAGGGATAAGTGGAGAAAAAGTGGGTCACAGAGTTCGACAAGAAATGTATCATTACCTTCCTATGCAACTGTAAACTCTCTGTACAGCAACTTTACAATAAAAAAGAAAACAAAAAACCATATTTCCTTTCTCATAAATTATCATACTTTGCTCAAAAAATGAAATTATCACACACATTAAATCAGAATTAAAACTCATCCAGAAAGATATTGCATCTGTGTTGTGAGCTCTTATTTATTGGTTGGGAAACAGGGCATAAAATCTAAGAATATTTGAAGACCAATCCTTTCTCTCTTAATATATATTAACTAAGCTACAGAACCCAAGTTTTATTATTGTTTTAAATTAAAATTAATTCTTCCCACCTCTTAAGATGGTCATGAAGCCCAGAATGAACTGAACAACAGATAGGAAGTTTCTCCCTTCTTCCCTTTAGGTTTCCCAAGAACTCTGGGACCTAAGCTGGACAGAACACTATGGATTAACAGCATAATCCTTTTCTTGCATGGCTCCTGATGCTGTTCTTTCGTAGGTCAACATGGCCTAGCTGCAGATAGGAAGCCCCATTTTCCCCATGCCGAACTAAGCCAGGGAGATCTCAAAGTTCCACAGCCAGTCACACAGTGTATTAGTTTTATTGCACAAAAATGAAACTTAAAAAACTGATTGTTTTAAACAACCTCCATTTTAGTGTATGATTCTGTGAGCTGACAAGTAGAATTGAGCTTTATTGAGCATCTCCCTAGGTAGGGACACCTACATATCTGCAATAGGCTGCAAAGTAGCTCTGCTTCATATAAGTTGGTGCTGGCTAGAAATGAGGCAAGCATCACATGTCGCTCATCCTCTAGAAGGATATCTCAGGTTTATATGACTGGAAACACTGAAAGGCTCTGAAAGTAAAAGTAGAAACATAGGGGGCCACTTGAGGTCTAAGTTCAGAACTGGCATATCACCGTTTCTGCTGCCTTGCATTGGCCAGTCACATTGGAAAGGCAGCAACAACGGACTCTTATGTTGATGAGGTGGGGAGCTGCACAGTCACACTACAGAATACCTGGGAGGCAGAAAGGCGTGAGTCTGTGATCCCTGTTGTAATAAACCAGGCACACATACTCATGGAGTCCCTGCCATGTGAGTTCTGCATTTCCAAGAAAAGCTTGGAAAGTAGATTCTCCTGGACCTTTTTTTTTTTAATGTCAGGGACACTATCAACCTAAGAGGGTCCTTATTCAAACTTCCATCTCAGTATCTTGGCTGATTAATTTTCTCTTTGAGGAATCTACATTGGCCTAAGTCTTTCAAACCAAAGCTGCATTAGGCAATTTCCTCAACATAGTAGTTTCCCTAGTAGTTAGCTACTTTTGGCTGTTAACTACTCTGGGAAGGTAAATAAGGTAAGATTCCTGTACAGAAAGACTTAAAGGCCTAATCTCCCCTACTACGGAGAGAAAAATGGCTTTCATTCTGCCATGTATAAATTACAGAGGAAAAAAAATGGAAATCTTTCCTCCTATGCCAGGACACTTCCCTTCCCTGGCTTTTCTGCTGTCTTAGGTCACATGATCAATTCAGAAGAAAAACAAACAAACTGTCTGGCCCCTTCTTTTGACAGGAAACTTTGTTTCTTAGCTTCTGTTGCTAAGCTAAGAATTTATTTAAAATGATCTCAGCTTAGATGTTTGTTCTCTTTTTCTATCTTCCAGGCTCCAGATACATTTCCCTCTATAGATCTACAATTCTTGGGGCTTTCACTAAGACAGCCCTTATTGTTATGCATTAAAGTGGAGTGAATGTTCATCCTGTCCTATGTAAGTGGTTAGGAGGTTTGGGAACATCTCACTGTTGCCATAGGATGCCTGAAAGGTTGTCTTGCCAATAATCTATGAAGAAGGGTTTAAACCATTCTACTTATTTCAAGATGCTGCTGATATTTTGTACATTTGTGAAGGGTTTTCTGGGAACCTAAAGGTTACAATGTAGTTACAGCTAGAAGTAGGAATAACTTGACTTTAAAAGTGTAATTATCGGTCATTGGTTTACTTGAGACTTAAGGATTCCCAGGACTTAGAGTCTTTTACAGTGCCATATTTAGAAAAGTCACAGGCAAGCCTGAGTTGGTCCTACCAGATAAGGAAATGAAAAACAGGTCATACTAAGCTTTCTCTGGAACTGTGCCATGCCTGAATATCTTAGCTCAGGTGATGGTAGTGCTGCCCGATGTAATTTCTTGTGTTCATCTCTTGACTTAATAGAACATTATGTCTTGCTAAGAAAGCACTTATCCGGTGAATAGTAGCCAGGGTAGCCTGAGAATTCTTAGACTGTGTCAATTTAGGTAGCTTTTAGTATAATACAATAATCGGTTCTCTTAATGTCACCCTTTTTGTTCTGTGATACAACAGACTATAAGAATTTTTGAGTAGGGAATGTTTCTCATTAGAAGGTTCTTTGCAGATGGATTCATAGGAAGTGGTTTTGTGGTTATTGGTTTGTTGTTCTTAACTCTCAGAAAGTACTTGAGGGAGAATTACCTTCATCCCTTAAGGAAAGATACTGGGTTGGAACATAGCATTCAGATCCAAGGACTGTAGTACTATTTTAAAAGAACCAACGTGAATTGAATTTTGGCTCAACACACTCCATTATTTCCTTTTTGAGTGCCTTGTTTCTGTCTATCTAAAAAAGGAGCTGGGGAATGATAGAACAAAGAAGAAAAATTATATGACGTTTTGTAGAATTGATTTTCTTGTTCAGGACATGTACTTGGAATGTATAATGTTGGAAGGACTCTCTAGCCTAACATTCAAAGCTAGGAAAAGTAGCAGCTACTTAGCCCTTTCATTAGTTTGAAATTCACAAAATGTTTATAAATTTAACTCAGGCAGCTCCCATGATTTTCTGGAACATTGCAAATAAGGACACACTAGAAAACGTTTGTCCTCTGTGACTGTTACATTTTATGTACTTGTAGATAATTGAAGCTCAGACTGCTGGTTTTGTTATTGATTCCTCCGCATGGGTCACAGGCACAAATCAGACAAAGTTTAAGACAATCACTTTAGGCAATGCATTTAACAGCTGGCTTTAGGGAGAGTTTACTAAGTTGTTATGCATAATATGTTACTATAATTTTTCATATAAAATCTACAAGATAAATATAAAAATCTCTGTTTAATGGTAAGGAAATAAATTGAAGCATAACGGTTTAAGAATCTTGCTCTTAGGTAAGCAGAACAGATAAGGTTAAATCCAGGTACCTCAAGTCTGTCATAGGTGTAAACAATCAAGCCTGCTGAATTATTATTTTTTTAATAATTTTTTTAATTTAATTTTATTTTACTTGAGAACATACTGTACAGAGGGGCTACAATTACATGGGCAGGATAATGCATACATTTCTTACCAAGCATTGCAGCCTCCTCCTTTGTTTACCCTTCACCTCCCTTCCCAGCCTCCCCCCTCCCCCCACCCAATTATACCCCCTCCCCCCCCACACCGACATTGTAAAGCTGGTTTTGACATGACATTTTGTACTTCTCATTGTTGCAACAGGTCCACCTGAATCCTTAAACGACTTCTTTGCCCCCATCTCCTCCACATGTTATACTGACATCAAATATAGTGAAAGCGGGGGTTACACTGTGGGGGAGGGACATACAAAGCAACAAAGAAATAATCTTATAAATGCGTTAGAAACATATGCATGAAAGAAAAGAAAACATTAAAATACATATTTAAGGGTTGGGAAGTACATCATTTTAGAATCTTCTCTCCAATTAACTTCCAGAACACCAGAAGTATCATAATGTTCAAACTACTATAATTCTGGCCTTGAACGAAAAGGCCTTATAGATAAAGGAAGAACCATGAATTCAAACAAAATGACTTATCTAAAAGTCTTTCTGTTATTTATCAGATGTCAGTTGTAAAAAAAAAAAAGGGTATCATAAAAGATGACATTAACTGCTAATAGCTATTACAAATTAGTAAATATTTTACAAAGTGCATCCATCAATTTGAAATATGATTTTGAATTGAAGCTACAAAATATGGGTAACACATTCTAGGCCTGGAAATATATCAAAAGTAACTCCCACGTCATATCTATTTTTGTTTGGTTTACAATATTTAAATAACTATAATGAGTTCTTCCGTTTTTAAATATGCTTATTTAGTAGTGGTCAAGAAAATCCCAGAGGAGTTAGTATTGTTTCAGAACACAATTTTCCATCCATAGGTGTGATATCATTATCCTTATGTCATATTCTAAGCCACAGGTTTCACATATTTATGTTTACATATTACATATATAGTATTCGCTAAGTAAATTAACTTTATTATGATATTTATATTTGCAAGCAAATATATCAATTGTTGCTAGCTAAACTTCATTAAGGAGATAAGTACGCTGCCCTACTTTAACCCTATTTCAGTAGCTGAAATATAATCCAGTTATTTTTTGCTGGGAATATTTTTAGTATAGTGACAAATAATGCCCTCGATAAAACAGACCATCAAAACAAGAGTGATATAAAGTGTCTTCTATGTATGTATAAACATAGGATTGTATTTCCAGTGAGTTAGATGCAAAGAAGATACCAGCAGTACACTTGCACCACAGCATACCACAATTCCAATGAATTCTATGATGAAAATCATAGCACTCAGAAATGAAATCTTCCCTTTAGTTTTTGGGCCAGAAAGGAGGATATCAATTGACACAGCTGGTATGGTGATGAAGGACACAAGATCCTGAACGCAAAAAGATTATGTCATTGATACATTAAGTATGGTCCCAAACAGAGAAGACATTGGAAGTGACTTCTGTTGTCTTTGGTGAGTCTACTTATATTTAGCAAATACCCTTAATACAGATAGCTATTCACTCTTTCCGGATTTATCTGTTCATGTTATTCTTTTTATTCTTATATCCAAACATTACTCATATCAGAGCGTTTTTGAATATCAGCTACAAATTCTTCCTCATGTTCAGTTTTCTAGGTTTAATTAAAATGCCAGGAAATTTCATTCTGAAGCATGGTTTGATAGCTACATTCTGAATCATGAAATGATAGAGCACCAATCACTAAATTTATATCCCAATATTCCATCAACTCCCCAAATTTATGTTGTAATCTTTGCTTGGAAACTCTTTAGCAATATTTCCTAGCACTTTTTTTTTAATAGAATGCAGGTAAATATTAAACTATACTTCGAAAAATGGACATTATCTGTCAGATGAACTTTCCTATTACAATATTTTTCAGTGGCTTACAGAAAATTGTCAGGCATAATTTTTAACTGTTATCCACAATATAGAAAATCTCTATGAAATTCAGTAAACAATATATGTTTTGACATACATTTTTATAAAAAATTGGTTGAAAAGTCATCTGAATATTCTTATGAATTTGTCTGCTTATTCTTCATATATTCATTTAATAGAACTGGATTAATTCCAGAAATAATACTCACATTTAAGGTCAGAATGTATATTGAGGAAATTCTGGGAAAGCTTCATATATGTATAGGACTACAAAAATTTATTAGATATACTTATGTATTATAGAGATAATATTGAAATTTTCTTCACTTCAACATATGGTATTTCCAAGTTATAAACTTAGGCAACACTGCCTAATTACTCCATGATAATTCAAAGCTTTAAACTTCATAATGAATATGCTTTGCCTTCCTTCTGGGAAAAAAGCATAACAATAATGTAGAGATTTCTGTTGAGAGAACATTTGAAAATGTAGAGGTCAAATCAATCCTGTCCTTTTTCTATCCAAATACTGTTTAAATCATTGATGAACTGAACTGTGTTAATGTGTGTATGATTAAATCTTTCTAGGTTCATGCCAATTTATTTTTGTCAGTCTCTTATGCATGTGTCTGAAATACTTGTTTTGACATGGTGCAATCTTGTTTCAACTTATATGTCCTCAAACATTTACAAAAACTAACATTTTCTTACATTAATTAGGGAATCATCAATGGTCCCATTCTTTTAACGGTATTGACCCAAACACAGATAAGTGTAATATGGAACTTTGCAATAATATTTAAAATAAATTATTTTTACCTGACTACTGCCTACACTATTGCCTTCCTATCACCTAATTTGTGTAACCACTAAATGCTCTATCATCTGCACGTTTGGCAAATATTGATGTCCCTATTGACAAGAGTTCTCCAGATACAGATATGGTAAAACAATTTTTAGGAGTAGTCAGTCTTTAGAAACTCTTATGATTGACCTGTAGAATTTAGGTATTCATGCAGACATCTGACATTCATATGTTTATGAAAATATAGCTAATTATTTGACATCGTTCTGAAACTTTTCCTAATAACACTACATACTTTGACTGTTAGTACTTTGAAAACATTTTCCTTTTCACTCTTCCTAATGGAATAAAAAATACTCTTTGAATAGACGGACAGCGTTATGTATGACACATATTTTGTAGTTTTACTGAAGAGTCTTTTATTACATCACTTCAATATTTTGCATAGTGAACAATATTCTTGAGTCAATTCATGATAGTCTTATTTTAACAAAGCATATTGCATCACACTGTGGTATAAAAGAGTTTAGGAAAGGAGCAATGGAACAGAGCATTTAATGAATTCATATAAAATCATGAATAAACTACGTCCAAAGTTTATTGTATTTTTATATCACAGTCTGTCATAATTTTAAATGTGTATACCTCCTGATAGTACACAAAAGGTTAATAAATGAGATGTATTTCCAAAAGACATAAAAATTTGCAGAGACTATGCATTCCCCATAACATTAAATTGGAAAAAGTAGACTGAAAGAGTAGAACTTACCAGTGATTCACGTAATATGAAAATGATTATACAAATGACAATGGGAGATCATATGTATCAACAATACTAACAAGACAATATGTTGTATGAAACCTGTAACACTTGGGGAAGGGATTATGGATGGGAAAGAGAGAGTCAAAAAAGGAAGGGGCTAACTTGTCCACTAAGAATTGTACTCATTACTTTTCTCATGTAATTATCCCTTTCCCTCACCCTGACAATAAAATAAAAATAAAAAAATAAAAGGTATACTTAAATCATAGTAATCTTGGAATGACTAGTGTTACATATCATATATTAAACTCACTTTGAAACAGATGAGAATGATAATATCTATTAATAATTCTTTGAATACTATATTTTTAATTAGGTCCTTCTTGGATATACAACACAAAGAGAAACAAAAATAATTTAGGCTAAGTAGCCAGAGGCTATCTTTATAATTCTGATATCTATATCAATCCTATGAGTATCCTTGTTAGTTATTTCCAGAAAATATGTAAGTAGGATTTTGCCGTGTTCCTTTGCAAAAACCACTCGAGTCCTAAAGGTACACATGATTTTGAAGCATTTCTCATTTCCAAAACTGATTGTTGAATAAATAGGGGATGACTAAAATCAGAATAGTTTTATTTTTTACGTCTTTTTTTTTTGGGGGGGGGGTCCTGTCGTGGGGCCTGATGTCTGGGCCTGGGCGCTGTCCCTCAGCTCTTCAGCTCAAGGCTAGCACTCTACCACTTGAGCCACAGCACCACTTCCGGCTTTTTCTGCTTATGTGCTGCTGAGGAATCGAACCCAGGGCCTCATGCATGCAAGGCAAGCACTCTACCACTGAGCCACCTTCCCAGCCCCAGAATAGTTTTATTTTTACCATAAGCTAAAGTTGAACAATTCTTTGAAAGGGCATACTTCTCATTTGCAGGGAGACAGACAATGGTTCTTCCTAATTTCTTCAAAGCAAAATCCAATTTTTTTTGTCTTTCTCACAATGTTCATTCATTGTTCATAGGAATTGTAATGTAAGGGTAACAAATCTTCAATAAAATTACCTCAATATATGTACGCTTTGCTGTTCAGTAAAAATCACCATAGTGTTGTCACTAGATTAGCTTTTTCCAGTGATTAGTATGTTTCAATTTCTATATGCGTTTTTAATACCAAAAGAATCATTACAAAATTTGATCTTATAGAATTTTTATATTGATATCTATTTTCCACACTCTAGATACACACAGACAACTGAATGAGTACTTTCAAGAAAATGTTTAGACACGTACACTACTGTCCAGAGTTGTGACAATCATTCTATAAAAGGTGATAATTGAGTAAATTGACTGAAGTTGTATTAAAGGTTTATTTTCCAGTAGTTATTCATCTTGAAGGACCTACATAAAGAGGGAACACATGCTGAACATTTTAAGAACATGATTGTTAAAAATTCTATTGGAGCTAGCAATGTAAAAAAATTATACTACCTCACGAAATGGTGAAATTCATCAATTTTATAAAATATTCCTCAACATATTTCAGTTTTCTTTTGTTTTCTTTTAGTTCTTCTGGGGTCATAACTTAGAGCCTCACACTTACTTGGTAAGTACCTACTATCCCTTCCTAGGTATGTGCTCAGTCATGACTTCCTTTTCCAATATTTATTATTGATGTCGATCTCAATCATTGCTTTTCTTTTTCTTTTTCAGAGGATTCTGCTTGCTATCTGGGCACACATGCAGAGACACAATTTCATATTTTATAGACTTCCTGTTGTTGCTGGGATGACAGGCACAGGTTATCACTACCAGGTTCCCTTGTCAAGATAGTATTCCATGGGCTTTTCTGTCTGGGCTGGCATTAAACTTTGATTCTTCTATTCTAAAGCTCCCAAAAAACTTGATCACTGGTACTCAGGTATAATTTGGGGGTAACTATATGTTCATTTCATATGCCACGTTCATCTTTAACTTTTCAAGTAGCCTGGATTCCATTAAACTTAATATTCTCTTGCCTTTTTCCAAAGTTCTGGGATTATAGGCATGCACCACTATGACTGGCTTTTTAATGATTTTTTCCTTGTTATTTTCATGAAGCATATATGTTTGAGCCATCAGCATCTTGATCTGGCTCTCATTGCTTCTCTTTTTCCTTCCTTCTTTCCTTCTCTCTTTCCTTCCTTACCTCCTTCCTTACTTTAGATACATTCCAGTTTGTCACTGAACTTGCAAGAATCCTGCCACAGCCTGTTTCAGCTATGGGATGTTAAACTTCCACACATACCACCAAAATAATCTCATGTACAATCTTATTTGCTGAGAAGTCCCTCTTTCAATTATATTTTTTTCTTTATTTAGATTTTTTATTGTAAAAATTCTTTACAGAGGGGTTACATTTACATGAGTAACATACTGAGCACATTTCTTATTAAGCATTTTACCTCCTACTTTGTTTTTCCCCTGCTATCCCTTCCCTCCACACCTCCCCAACTCGTCACTTCCCTCACCAAAGGTGTAAAGTTCATTTTGAACATACTGTATTGGGCATCTCATTGTTACAATGGATCAATCTGTATCCTTATTTAAGCATTTTGATATTTCCCTTCCCCTCCCCAAAGTAGAGAAATGTATATAAAAGATCAAGGGCACCAGAATCAAATACAGACACCACCAGGTTTATACCATTGGGGAAGAAGATACAAAAAACAAAAGCAGAAAGCACATAATACATTATAAATATCTTAAAAATAAAAAAGAAGAAAGAAAAAACTACTTTTGTCCCTATCTTTAGGACATTTCGCTTAACAACTTCATATAGAGTCATATGTACATAGCTATTCCCTTTTTCCTCTTGTCCTAAATATATATCCTAGTTATTGCAGACAAGGGAAACCATGGGACCTTTGTTTCCTTGGACCTGGAATTTCAATTTCCATTTCCAAACAAATGAGGAAATATCATTCTTTCTGATGGAGGCATAGAATTGCATTATGTGATTATGTGTGTGTGTGTGTGTGTGTGTGTGTGTGTGTGTGTGTGTGTGTGTGTGTGTGTATACACACACATATATACCACATTTTCTTGATATATTCATCTAGTAAGGAGAATTTGGGTTGGTTCCATATCTTAGCTATGATAAATAATGCTGTGCAGGTAGCTTTAGTACAACGTTTTGTGTGATCGTTTGTGTAAATGCCCAAAAGTAGGATTGCTGGGTCATAGGGGAGTTCTATATGGAGTCTTTTGAGGAACCTCCATACTACTTTCCAAAGTGGTTGAACAAGTTTACATTCCCACCAACAATGAAGTTAGGTTCCCTTCTGTCCACATCCCCTCCAGCATCTGTTGTTATTAGAATTCTTGATTTTTGCCATTCTAACTGGAGTGAGGTGGTATCTCAATGTTGTTTTGATTTGCATTTCTTTTATAGCTAGGGAGGTTGAGCATTTCTTCATGTGGAGTCTTCTGAGGAACCCCCATAGTGCTTTCCAACATGATTTTACAAATTTACTTCCACCAACAAAGCAGTAGGGTCCCTTTTGGGCACATCCCCTTCAGCATCTGTTTTTATTCAATTTCTTGATTAAACCCATTCTAACTGGGGTGAAATGGAGTCCCAGTGTTGTTTTGATTTGCATTTCTGTTATTGCTAGATAAGTTGAGCATTTCTTCATCTATATATTGCAATTCTTATTTCCTCTTGAGAGGTTTCTCTTTCCATCTTTAGCCCACTTATTAATCAGGCAGTTGTTTCTTTGAGCATCTGTTGTAGGCAGATTTAATGTTTTGAATTCGAACTAGATTTCATTCATTTATTTTTTTTCGTTGGTCATAGTGCTTGAACTTTGGGATTGGGTGCTGCCCATGTGCCCTTAAGCTCAAGAGGAGCACTCTACCTCTTGAGTCATAGTGCCACTGTTGTTTTTTTCTAGAGCTAGGATTGCATGCGTGAGGTGACTGACCTCTAAGTATATTTAAGATATGATACCCTTGTTCTTTGTATGGCTTGTGAAGATCTTCTCCTAATACATGGACTATCTATTGCTCTCTCTTACTATGTCCTTTGCCATTCAGAAGTTCTATAGTTTCATGTCCAACATTTCTTTGTGTTTTTTTGTGTTTCAGGGTTTTTATTTAAAAATGTCAGCCTGTGCCCAAGATCCTTACAGTTTCTCTTATTCCTTCAGGTATTGGTATTAGCATGTCTGCTCTGACTTTGAGGTCTTTGATCCATTTGGAGTTGATTCTGGTGCAGAAAGATATATGGGGATCTGGCTTTAATTTTCTGCAAGTGTTTAGTCAATTTTGCCCAATTCGTTTACTGAAGAGACTGCCTTTCTTCCGTTCTATTTTCTTTTCTCCCTTATCTCAGGTTAGTTGGCTATAGGTCTGTGAGTTCATTTCTGGGTCATCAATTCCATTGCATTTGTCCTTAGCTTGGTTCTTGTGCCAACTTTTTGATTACTATGGCTTTGATGTAAAATTTGAAATTTGGTGTTGATATTCCTCCAGCACTGTTCTTTCTTGTAGTAATTGATTTTTGCTATTTGAGCACTTTTATTGTTCCATGCGAATTTTGGGTTACTTCTTCTATTTCATTAAAGAATTAAGCTGGAATATTGGTAAGTGTCACAAGGAACTTGTATATAGACTTTATGTATATTGGCATATTCACAATGCTTACCCTCTCAATTCAGGAGTATGGGTGGTTTGACATCTTCCTTACTTCTGCTTTAATTTTTTTTTCATGTTTTTAAAGTTTTCATTCTAGAGATCCTTCACTTCTTTAGTTAACTAAACCCCAAGGTACTTTATTTTTTATGGGACTATTACAAAAGGAGGTTCTTCCCTGATTTCAGCCTCACTCTTCTCATTGTTGACATACAGAAAAGCCATTGATTTTGGGGGGTTAATTTTGTATCCTGCTATTGTGTCCAAGTTTCTGATCAGCTCAAGTAATTTGGGTGTAGAGTCCATAGGATCTTTAAATACAAGTTCGTGTCATTTGTAAAAAAGGAGACTTTTACTTTGCCAATTTGTCTTTTTGTTTTTGGTAGGCCTTGTAAATTGAAGAGAAGTGGAGAGAGTGGATATCCTTGTCTTGCTCTTGGGTTTAGGGGAAATGGATTTATCTTTCCCCATTAAGTATAATGTTGCTTGTATGTTTATCATACACAGCCTTTATTATATTGAGGAATATTCCATGAATTCCTAGATTTTCTAGAGCTTTCAGCGTAGAAGGGCGTTGAACCAGGTCAAATGCCTTTTCTGCATTCATTGAGATAATCTTGTAGTTCTTATCTTTGCTCTTGTTGATGTGATAAATTATATTAATTGATTTGCATATATTGAACCAGTTTTGCATCCCTGAAATAAATCTTGTTTGAAAGTCACATATTTTTTGGTGAGTTGTTTAAGTCGATTGCCAAAATTTTGTCGAGAAGTTTGTCATTGATATTCATCACAGTAAAGGGTAGTATAGTTCTCTTCCTTTGATGAATTCTTGCCTGGTTTTGGGATGAGGGTTACCACCGCTTCATAGGAAAAGCTTGGTAGTGTACTTTCACTTTCAGTTTCACTGAGGAGTTGGAATATTCCTTTGAGTTCAATTTTGAAGGCCTGGTAGAATTCAGTTGTAAATCCATTCCTTCCTGGTCTTTTTTGTGTGGGATGTTTTTTTACTGCTGTTTCTATATTGATGTTTCTGTGGGTATATTAAGTAGGTTGTTGTTTATTTGGGGCATGTCAATATTTGCTAGAAATTCATTAATTACTTCCATATTCTCATCCTTATTAGCGTAAAGTTTGAGAAGTTTTTCCTTATAATGTTCTGTATCTTGGTTATTTCTGCAGTGATGTTTTCATTCTAATCTCTGAGTTTGTTTATATGGGTGTGTTCTGTTCTTTTTCTGATAAGATTTTCTAAGAGTCTGTCAAGTTTGTTAAGTTTTTCAAAGAACCAGGTCACTTTTTTAAATTCTATTTTTGGTCTCAAATTCATTTATTTCTGATATACTTTTATTTCTTTCCATCTGGTGATCATCTTCTAAATTCATATATCTAACCTATAACCTAACTGCACTGGTCCAACTTTTTTCATAAGGTAGATCTTCAGAAAATATGCTTGAAGTACCAATTATCAACAGGACTGTTTTCAGTGTGTTATTTATTCACATGCTATACTGTCCAAAAACAAATTATATTTTCAGAAAAAAAGATAAGCATATCATTGGTTTGTATGAACAATGGACGATTCTATGTGGAAAGGAAGTATTAATTGATGATTTAATTCATCTGTAAAACTTAAAATTGGTATGTCTTTGGGTAGCTTGTGCTTACTGCACTTCAGTACTTTCAAAATGCACAGCTAATGGAGTTCTTAACATCCAAGTTGTACATGAGAAGATTGTAATTTTTCCATGTCTCAGGTAAGAAAAAAATGAACAAAAATACTTTTTTAAAATTCTCATGAAGAAACATTTTTGAAAAACCAACATTGCATTGATCTGAAGGAAAATGCTATTGGATATTTATTTTTCCTGTCCTCTGCTGAAAGAGATAGAAAGATACAAAGCCTTCCATGACTAACTTTCTTCTTAATGATTCATGCGTTTTGTTTGTTGGCATATTTTGTTAATATTCAATAAGCAATTTCCATCTTTTCTTCATACTTTTATTACTTTGATAGTGGAAATCCCAAAGTATTGGCCTGATGACTATCACCTGAAAAGAAGCATAATGAAGTGTATTTGAAATGAGATTTTAAACTTGAAATATACATTGATAGATTTGAATTTGTGCCAGATATGACAATATCGAATTCATTATCTCAAAATACAATTATTTAATCAAACATTGTTTGTGTCCCTTTAGTCAACTGGTCTTGAATAAATGCTCAGATCTCCACTTTTAATCATCCCCAAAGGACAGGAAACAAATTCTATCAAAATACATGAAAATAAGCAGAAATGTATGATTTTGCAATTTTCAACCAAATTATATGACAATTGTAATCCAGCAGGTAATAATTTTATCTCATTAAGCCTTAGCAGTAACTACTGAATTTATTTCTCGAGATAACTTTTATCTCTTCTTAGTGTGAATTTTATAGTAAATTTTAAAATCCTGTTTGTGTCCCTTGTGTTCAGACTTATTTGGATTGTCCCTTCCAATCCATCAACACAAAACCGATCATTATTTGCTATAATTAGCCTATAATTACAATAATTTTATCAGAGAAGAAGAAAAGCTCTAAACTCTATGCATTGGTATGTATAGTTATATAAATATAGTGAAGCTATGGGAAATTAAACTCAAGAGGTACCGAACAGTTTTCTCCTTGTAATTCTAGATTTTAATATAGCATATATTTTCGTTTCTACTTTATGTTTTTCCTCCTATGATATATTCCTGTTGTCCCTAATTTTGGTACCATTTTGTATAGCAATTTTGTAATTTGGGGAGAGGCAGGCTTGTAACAAATTCCTGAAATAAGAACACAGGATAACTGATTGGAATAATGATACTCACAAGACACTATGTGGTAAGTGAACTTTGCAACTTTGGGGTGGAGGAGGAGTGGTGAAGGAGAAGGGAAAGGATAATAGTATAATAACAAAGGAGGGGTTAACAGTGCTTGAAAAGAAATGTACTGATTACTGACATAAATGTAAATTTATCTGTATAGCCTCTTTTGAACAAAATGATTTTAAAAAGGAGGCTAAAAAATACCAACAGAAAACAAAAAGGGACTGCTTACGGTATCCAATGCCCTTCTAATCTGTATGAGGTAAAGTTAGCTTTATCACATGTGACTATTATTGCATATTGTGAGGTTTTAAGTTTTTAAAGGAAAATAGCATTCCCTGAAGGATACTGAAAATAGGACCAGGATGTAAAGTTGACAGAGAAAATATACTGTTTGATATTAAACTGTATTCCTTATTAAATGCTAAGTCAAACAAACTGTGTTAAAGAAGGATCATCTTTTTTCTATTTTTAAAAATGGAATTCAATTGATTTATGCAGAAAAGTGAAAAGCAATTAAACTGAAGTGAAATATAATGTTAACTTCACATTTATTGATATTCAGAATTACTTCATCCCCTGAAAGAAGGCTTATCAAATGCATTCTGATTTGAAATAAGAAAACAAATGTCCTGAAATAAGAAACTTATTGTGGCTTCGAAACGAAAGTATCCTAGGGCAAAAAGAAAAAAAAATAACTAATAACACCACCACCACACTTTTATTATACTGCAATGTCCATCCAAAAGAAGGTGTAGCTTATCAACTTTAATTATGAGCAGTACTTCATTCAAGTGACAAGAAAATGAACTTAGTAACTTAGAAAGAATTAGAGTAAACATTGAGATTCATACTTGGCCGTCTCAGAAACTTTGCTTTGTATCCTCTTTTGGGGGGAGGTGTTTGTGGGTGGAGTTGTAACTTGCCCACAGTTGTAATGGGCTGCGGAATATTTTCCAAAATTTATGAGTTTCATCATATCGTATAATTATATGTATTGCTAAGTTCAATAGAGTTTTTGACAAATCACATTCTTAAAATATTTGGCATATGCTGTCTCTCTTTGTAGCTTGTACTTTAATACAAGTAACTATTGCAATCTACAGCCTTCATACAACTTTCATCAAATTTACTGATTGATGATAGAATAATTCTGTCCGAAGTCTAGCAGTAGTGTATTCATGTCTAAAAATATAAATCCATATGGAATTTCTGTAGAATATCAAATTTTGTAATGATTTATTTGGTACTAAATAGTAATACATAAATGGAAGAATACTATTTACTGTCAACCAAACCATATGTATATATTTTCTGTGCAAAAGGCCTTAACATACATTCTGTAATCTGGAAATAAATGACAAGGTTTTCATTGAGATCGCTGTTGATAGCAGAATTTTACAAATAGCACTTGTCTAGTTAGCTGAATTAATTTTTCTGCTCTATTCGTCTTGTTTATCCAAAAAGGAGCTAATTATAATTTTAGAGTTCAAAAGAATTATTAATAGATATTGTCATTAAAATCTGTTTCAAAGTGAGCTGAATATGTGATATATAACACTACTTATTCCATCAGTCCTATGATTTACGTCTAAGTTTTCTCTTATTTAAATTTTATTGTCATAGTGACGGAGAGTGGGGGTATAGTTACACATGTAATGACTCCAGTCCTTGTTGAAATTGTTACCGCCTTCCTCATTTTTCTCTCTTTCCCATTACCCATTAATCCCCCCATGTTGAACAGATTATAGCCAACGTAATGTCTCCTGAGAATTGCTGTTACATAGGATTCTCAGTTGTCATTTTTCATGCAATATTATTTTAAATCTAGTGATTGCATATTTTCTATCGTTTAGGTCTACATTTTCAAACTTTCTGTCATGGTGAACACACAAGTCTCCACAAACGTTATAAAACTTTTGGAAATATATTTCATTGATAAAACCAAGTGTACTTTCAGGAATTGCAGATTTTCATAAATCAGGATGTGATGGAGAAATACAATAGAACTTTACTAACTTTGGAATTACTTTATTCATGATTTTATGTGACTTCTTTACTCATTTGCTCATTTCCTGAACTCTTGAACATCACAATGTGAAGCTATGTATATTTTGGATGAGGAGACTAAGATGAATTCATTCAAGTATCATCAAATTTGAAAAGTTTTGAAGTAATATGATACAAAAATCTTCAAAATAATTACAAAAGATGTGTCATGTATAACCTGCCCCTATATTTCATCAGAGAATCGCTTTGTTTCAATTAACAAGAGTGAAAATGAAAATTTTTGTAAAATAATAATGTCACAGTATGTAATGATAATAGGGAAAATATGGAATGATATAAAATTAGTTTTATTTTCATAAATATAATAATATCACACATTCATGTGAATATTATAATTGAACAGAGCAATGTTCGGAGTTTCTAAAGACTGACTCCTGTTAAAATTTTTTAACTTAATTGTATCATGAGAACATTGATGAAAGGGATCGTCAATATTTGTAAACCTTGTAGATGATTGAGAACTTAGTGGTTATCCTAATTGTATGATAAGTGTAGGCAGATTCATGTAAAATATTTATTTTAAATACTATTGAAGGTGGAAAATGTGCTTGCCTTCAATACTTCTATTACCAGAGTTGCTACAAGCTTGGTAGGACTGATTGTTGCAGATGTTTAAATGCTTTCCTGTTCTCCTCAAATCAAAGGAATTGCTATGTCTCCTCTAGGGCCATGTTGAGAGACTATGTTGACATGAAGAAAATAGAAGTCAAGGCATAGTGCATATGTATAAGTAGATGTTTTAAAATCCTTTTTAGATATGAAGATTTCCCAATATTTCTTCAATATACATTTTGATCTTAAATTTTGGTAATGTTTGCTTAATTAATCCAGTGCTATTAATTGTTGCATAGCATATGAGAGATAAGCAGCCAAATGCACACAAATATTCAGATGACCCATACAATCAAATTTTTAATAAACATTTGTATATCTTATTTAGTGAATGTGGTAGAGCATTTCTACATTGTGGATCACAGTTTGAATTGTGTCTGAAAATTCTCAGGAAGGTACTGAAAATATATAGTTATAAGAAAGTTCTTGTGCCTGGATAACATAATTTTTCCAAAGTATAATTTGATATTTATCTGCCTTCTATAAATAACCATTAGGAAATATTTCTAAAGAGCTTCCTAGCAAATACACAAATACAAATGTTTAAATTTGGGGAGTTGACAGACAACTGGGGTAGAATTTAAGCATTTTTGGTATAATTCCATGATAGAATTAATACTGCACTTCACAGTATAGTTTCCTCATCCTTCAATCAAACCTAGAAAATAGGAAGTGAGAATCAATATCTAGGAAGACAACATCTGATACTCAGAAAAGCCCTGAATATGAGTAATGTTTAGTTCCAAAAGTAAAATGAAAAATCTAAACGGGTACACACGGGAAGATTGATAACTGATGTGGGCACATTAAAGTGTCTGCTAAAATAAGTAGACTCAGCAGAGATAGAAGGAACCCCTTCATTCAGATAGCAATGTTAATTGCACTGGTCACATCCAGTGTCTCCTCTATCTGGGTTGCCAATTATTGTTTTACTGACATAATCATTTTCCTGTTCATTATCTGTTCATCAGCAAGCCAGTATATGTCAAGTGAAATGCCCCCTTAGAGCCCAAAGACAGAAGGGAAGATTCCATTTCTGAGTGCTGTGATTTTCATGATAAAATTCACTGGAATTCTGCTAGGCTTCAATAAAAAGGTGCTGCTGGTGTTTTCTTAACTTCTCATTATCTGAACTATGAACATATTGCTTATACCTACATAGAAGTGCTTTTACAACACTCTTTTAATTGAAAGTTTGTTTGTTCTAAGAAATAATTATTTCTTATTCTCTTCCCCAAAAAATATTCCCAGAAAAAAATAACTGGATTGTTACATTGCAGCCCCTGAAACAGCGGGATTGTAGTGTAGTATACTTTTCTCATTAATGAAATTATACAGTAAGGAATGAAGCACTTGCATGGAAATATAAACATCTTAATAACATATAAACATATGTTATATGAAACATATAAAAAGTATGTAAAACCTATGCCATAGAATATGACATCGATGTATATGATATCATACCTGTTCATGTAAAACTGTTCTCAGAAATTTAAGGAATTTTGAAGGGAAAATGATATCACATTTTCATATAATGCTAAATCCCCTGTGGGATTTACTACTGGGTAAGAGCAAAACAGAGGGAAGGATTCGATACAGGTATTTGTTATATTGTAAGTTAAACAAATAGAAAATGGCAGTTAGTCCTTATAACTTTCCAAGCCTAGAATGTATTACCCATATTTTGAAGACCTTTTTTTTTGGTAACACACGATAGAAGAAAACAATTCACACGCCTATTTAAAATTTTATGAAACTCTTTCTGAAATGGTAAGTGATGTGTAATAGCCACTAGCCATAATGTCTTTTTTCTAAATTCTCTTTTTTGCAACTGGCATATTCTGATACATAACAGACAGGCTTTCATATAGGTCATTTGGCTTGACCTTAGGGCCCTTCCAATATCTTTAATGTCTTTTTGTTCAAGGTCTATACTGTAGTACTTCGAGCCAATATGATGCTTCCTGTGTTCTGAAGTTTCATTGGAAGAATGATTCTAATATACTTTCCTTTCCCTGCTTACTTTGGCCCACCACCCATAATTCTCACTCTCCAGAGTATCTAGGACTGGAGATGTGAGCCACCAGCACCCAACTACAAAATATTATACAAGAACATTTTAATGGAGATTTGTAAATGAAGGAAAAAGAAAATTTGGAATATTGCCACACAAAAGCTGTTGTTTTGTTGTAGCAAGCTTCCTGATACATATGTGCAGTGACTCTAAACCTCACAAGAGAAGAAATATGAATATCTTCTTGGTTTCAAAACTATAACACGAATACAAGTGATATTTCCATTTATTAAGATTTAATAATGTAGGTTTCTAAACAGATAGGAAGGGAAGCATTCTGCTGCTGCTACACATGGGAGGAAAGCTGCAATTTTGAGACAATGCCATCAAAACAGACATAGAATGTTGAAATATAAGGATAATATCTGTTCATTATTTGATCATCTAGAAATATCCAAGGGCCAACTGACTTATATAAATAGAATTTGGAAGGTCGATAAAACGATATATTTTCATTGGTATCTTCTAAAGTAAATCAGATTCAGTAAAGTAATGGAGGATCCTTCCCATAAGAAGGAAGAAAATATTCCAAGTGTTTCATTTTAAAAGCATATTCACCTTTTAGGCAATGTGCTTTGAGATTGATTTGTGATTGAGATAGAGCAAACAATGCTCATTTCCAGTTCCTGACCTCAGGACTCTAAAATCGCCTGTGCTTGTGTCAATTGAAACATAAAAATGGGATGGTATAACCGACAGGGTTTAATGTCCTGTTATGATGAATTTTATATGATGAATTTCATGACAACTCTACTAATATTTAGATGTATGCCTTGTTGGACTTTTTGTATTTTGTGCAATTCTCCAAACATATATTACATCTTTCTTCAGGTTATGTGAAGACTCAGGGTCTATGTTGAGGGGGCAGAATGATGCAGGCTCCAGCCTCAGCATTATCTGAGGACTGTGTTTGGGATTAGGAAAGCTCTTGGAATGCTGGGCTAGAGAGGGAAAATGTTCTCTCTCCCTGTCTCAAAACACATGTCACAGACTCCTGGGAGCTGAGGAAGTGGCTCTTCTGCTTGCTTAAGCATAGATGAACAGCTGGTCAAGCATTTTCCTGAGATTGGAGAAGTGGCTTGAGCTTGCTCTAAAATAATTTAGATAATAATATACCTAGACATTGTCTCATAGGTTAAGTAAAAATGTATGTGTTGAAATTTTTAGTGTGAATGTTTTCTGACCAAATCTTGGCAAAGATTATGCTTGCTTGTCTTTAAATACCCACTAACAATAAAACACAGCATGCAGTGGCAATTGCTGTTTGCACTCTGCATCCCCTTTGTCCTGGTGATTTCGTGACCCTTACCCAGGGACCCCAACGCACTAGATGTTGACAAGGTTATTCATTTCTATTTTTTTCATCTTTCTCGACTGGCAACTGTCAGTCCATTTTTTATTGTAAAAATACTGTACAGTATGTGTATATAACACCCTCTTAATCTCTCAGTGTTACTTGCATTTATAACAGCAAGAAAAATAAATTAATTTTGAACAGAATAGTTTGGAGTCTCAAAGTGTGTGTGGAGACAGACAATCTGTTTACTGGACTTTTTATGAAAGTTGCAAATTAGCAGTAACACAGAACAACTGGGCCTCAAGTTTTATGTACTCTTGATGATAGTTTGAAGTCCTAAACTTCTCTAATGTGGCTGGAAGAGTAAAATAAAGTGTAAAACTATATCTTCAATTCCAGCACTGGCTGGATGGAAAGTTGGCAACCCCATAATATTGCTTAAATATTTCACACTGTTCATATGCTATTCTTGCCAATAATAAACCTGATTTACTTGAGGAAATAACAAAGAATATTCTCATTTTTAAGGAATATATACACATGGGTGTGCCCTCATTACCTATATATCATTTATTGCTCATGCTAAATTACATCTTGCAATTATATTTTGAGAAGGTAATGAACAATACTCCACTATACTAAATCATAATTCTTTTGTTGTGAAATGATGTCAATGTTCTTTAGAGTCATAAAAGCAGAAGATTATTGTCTGAGATGTTTATTCCAAAGTTATATTGAATTGAAAATTATTTCACACATTGAATAATATAAAAAATATGTAGCAATCTTTGTATAGTTTCCTAAATCTATAGAACCTACTCTAAAATGTAAGCGCTACAATCTTTGACTACAATATGTAATTCCTTCAACAATAATAGAAAGAACTTTACATAGTGAAAAGTACCCAATAATACATGAGGCCCGACCATGATGACAGGCTCATGTAAATACAAGCTGGTCTTAAGGTTAATATGGTTGTTTCCTACAGGACTGATCGGAGAAGAAAATACTTGAAAATATCAATATATCTAGAATCCATTTTCTCACTTAAAAAAAAGGATGAGGTCTCACATAGGCAAGCAACACAAATTACATGATTCCAAATGGAATAAATGCTTTTAAAGATTTCCAAGCAAGCCCAATTACTGTTCATTTCTTCCTGCATTTGCCACCTTGACATGTCAATAACCAAGATTTACCATTCTGATATTACATAAACTCAAATATGCAATTAATTTTGTGACCATAGAAGTTCAACTACATTCAAGCAATTACAATACTTTAAACAATCTCCTAAATACTCTCACTAAAATATATAATAATTTTGAACTCATACATCTTACTTTGATTTTCTTATCTTCAAAATGGTAAATGTGTTTTATTTTTTGCTTTTTTTTTCTTCTTCTGTGGCATTTCTTTTTTTTTATTGTGAAAATACCGTACTGAGGGTTTACAATTAATGGGCAAGATAATGAGTACATTTCTTATCAAGCATTGTTGCCTCCGCACCTCCCCACTTCTTTTCAATTTAGTATTAGAATTAGTATTAGAACATCTAGCTACAGCAATAAGACAGGATGCAAACATAAAGAGAATCCAAATAGGGAAAGATGAAGTAAAACTCTCCCTCTTTGCAGATGACATGATCTTGTATTTAAAGAATCCCATAGACTCCACTCCCAAATTACTCAAGCTGATTCAAAACTTTGGCAAAGTAGCAGCGTATAAAATTAAACCTCAAAAATCAATGGCTTTGATTGTTTCTAATGCATTTATAAGATGATTTCTTTGTTGCTTTGTATGTCCCTCCCCCACAGTGTAACCCCTGCTTTCACTGTATTTGATGTCGGTATAATTTGTGGAGGAGATGGGGAAAAACAAGTCGTTTAAATAAGGATACAGGTGGACCCATTGCAACAATGAGAAGTACAAGTTGTCATGTTGAAAACGAACTTTACAACTTTGGTGGGGGGAGGATTGGCTGGGGAGTCGGGAGGAGATGGGAAGGGGTGGGGAGGGGAAACAAAGGAGGAGGCTACAATGTTTGATAAGAAATGTACTCATTATCTTGTCCATGTAATTGTAACCCCTCTGCACAGTATTTTCACAATAAAAAATATGATAAAGTGAAGTAAAAAAATATAAAATAAGCTTGAACAGTATAGCTTGAAGTCCAATAATGTCTGTGAAGATAGACAATCTGAAGACTGTTCTTTTTTTTTTTAATTTTTTTTTATTGTAAAGATACTATACAGAGGGTTACAATTACATGAGTGAGGTAATGAGTACACTTCCTCTTGAACATTGTTACCCCCTCCATTGTTTTCCCCCTACCATCCCCTCCCTCCCTCCCTTCCCCAAGGTTCTTTTTTTTTTTTTTTGATTGTGATTAAGTGATTACTTAATTTCCGGAAATTCACAGTATTGTGGAATAATGATGCTCATTTAAAGTCACAAGTTCATTCTAACTTTCCTGGAGCAAATTGTCTATCACAGTCTGTAATATATAACGGTGCTCATATGTTATATACCATATATGTGATCAGCAGCATGGGGATATTTAGTAGTGGTTCAACCAGATGAGTGGGAGTTCTTTGTTTCTTAAGTCCTGTTAGTTTTGTCATATCACCTAACATTTTGGATTCATCATCCACTTATCAGGGAGACCATGTACTGTTTGTCTCTTCGTTCTTGGCTTACCTCGCTCAACATGATTCCTTCTAGCTCCATCCATTTCCCTGCAAATGCCATTATTTTGTCATTTCTAATGGCTGCATAATATTCCATTGTGTATAGATACCACAATTTTTGGATCCATTCATCTGTGGTGGGGCATCTAGGTTGTTTCCATATCCTAGCTATTGCGAATAGTGCTGCAATAAACATGGAGGTGCACGTGTCCTTGTATATTGGTTCCTGTTGTTCAGGGTAGATGCCTAGAAGTGGTATGACTGGGTCGTAAGGGAGGTCAATCTTTAGCTTTCTAAGGACTCTCCAGACTGCTTTCCAAAGTGGTTGTATGAGTGTACATTCCCACCAGCAGTGTAATAGCGTTCCTCATTCTCCACATCCCCTCCAGCATTTGTCGTTGGCTGATTTGTGGATGTGGGACATTCTGACTGGGGTAAGGTGGTATCTCAGGGTTGTCTTTATTTGCATTTCCTTCACCACCAGGGATGATGAACATTTCCTCATGTGTTTCTTTGCCATTTTTATTTCTTCATTTGAGAAGTCCCTCTTTAGTTCCCTTGCCCGTTTAGTAATTGGTTTGTTGGGTTTGGGAGGGATTAGTTTCTTGAGTTCCCTGTATATACAGGATGTTAACCCCTTGTCTGATATATTGCTGGTAAATATTTTTTCCCAATTAGTTGGTTGTCTTTCTAGCTTGGTTGCGATAGCTTTATCTGTGCAGAAGCTTTTTATTTTAAGGTTTTTTATTTAAAGTTGCCAACAAACAGTGACACAGAACAACTGGACCTCAAGTTTTATGTACTCTGGATGATACTTGAAGTCCAGAAATACTGTAATGTGACTGGAAGAGAAAGGGGAAAATGTAAAATCATGTCTCCAATTCTGGCAGCATATAAATGGCACTTGCTGGATGGAAAATTGGCAATGATATAATATTGTTTGCATATTTTACATTGCACATATATCATCTTCTTGCCAATAAAAAGATCTAATTTACTTCAAGAAATATCCCAGAATGTACTCCTTTTTTCAATAATGCATTCATAGGGGTGTGATCTCATTACCAATGTATTATTTTGTTGCTAATTGTAATTATTATCTTGGAATTATATCCTTGAGGGAGTGTTGATCAATACTGTGTTGTACTAAATCATAAGGCTTTTCACGTGAAATGATATCAATATTCTTTAGAGGCATTAAAGCAGAAGATCATTGTCTGAATTCTCTTATTCTGCCATATTAAAATGTAATAAGAAACAAAATGCATTTAATAATATCACATATTGAATTATATAAATATACATAGCATTCTTTGTATAGTTTCATGAAACTATAGAACCAAAGCTAAAATATTAAGCCTACATTCTTTTGACTAAAATATGTAACACCTTCATCGAGAATTTAAACCAAAAATTTACAGATTTGTTGCAGGTCACAAAGTGGGATCTGGGGATGCAATGTCTAGTATAGGCAGGAAGGGACTGCACTATGTGGGTATAGACAAAATTTATTGAAACAGCACATACTTATATACAGCACACAAGCAGGAGGAGTAAATCTTCAGTCAGCGGACAGAGAGTTCATCTTAAACAGTTTTACAGGAGTACAGACAGTAAGACAAAGTTAATCTCTGTCAACAAATGTGGAGCAGTTCCAGTAATCAAGGTTGTAAAAGTATGAAAAACACAGATGAGTACATAAAGGAGGTCTCCAGGCATTGTTCTGTGGGGTTAACTAGGCAAAGCATGAGTGGCCCTTCCTTCAAACCATCATCTAAGTCTGGTGTCAGATGCAGAACTTTTGCTCAGCATGGAGAAAAGGGCATCCCCCTTCGTCCACCAGAGGAATCTATTCCTGCATACACTCTCAAGGCACACAGGAGCTCAGATGGGGTTACGTGGGTCAATGCCTCATACACAGAATTGAAAAGTACACAATAAAATCTGAAAGCCAACTGCAAATGCATACTTATAGGTAGGAGTTGTCTGTTTGATGCCCCATTCTATGTACATCTGTATGTCTTCCCAGGGTTCAGGGAATTTTCAGGGAAGTATTCATAAGGTTTAATGGAAGAGAATTGTCATAAAAAACAATGAGGGTAATTTGAACTCATTGATGTTAACATGTTGACAATGGAACACTTTTTCAGTTTGCAGAAACCTCCTTAATGGTATTTTTCATGGAAGTAACTAGACCCTTTTCAGAGAAGAGATATGACTACCTTGTGCAGTAATATGACAACAAACATCTCAGGTATTTTTAGGACCAACCAATTTTGAAATGCCTATATTGTGAATTTAGAAAATATCGTGAATTTAGAAAAATCAATCAATGGGTTATTGTACTCATTGGACAATTGCAGCACCATTCAGTCATGGGAAAATAAATAAGACTGCATGTTTTAGAAGGCTACAGCTCTTCTTTAGAAGGTTCACTTACAACATGTAATAGCAAAATCTCATAAAGCTTATTGACAAGTCATCAAAAGAAATCTTAGCATGGTCCCTGTTTATATCTACTCACTTTCTCTAGTCTAAACTAAATATACCTGAAGGAGGAAATAAATACATCATTTGACTAAATGATAGAAGTGATTATAATTAAATTAGAACTAAAAATGACAATCATAAAAACCATAAAAAGGATTATCTTATAAAATTAACAAAATTGATAAATGCTTAGCAAATGTGAGAAGAGAGAGAGTGAGGGAGAATGCACCCAAATGAATGAAACCAGAGATGAGATATTTAACCTCATGATAGAGTCCAGATACAGAAGAGGACAAGGGAATATTGGGCCAAATCACCCCAATCACGGGTGATTTCTGAAAGTCCTTCAAAGGACAATCCTTTATAATTCTCCTAAAATCTTTAGCACAACAGACAGGGAACATTCACAATGAACTTGCATACTGATCAACCAAAAAGCTTATATGAATTCATCAATGAAAGAATTGTACAAACATTTATTCCTTGAACAGCACTGTAAACCTTCTCAACAAACTTCTGGAGAGCTGACCTGAAGAACTAATAAAATAACCACAAACTGACCAAAGAGGAATCATACAGAGGGGAAAACTGGTTCCATATATGCAAGTTAATTCAGGTAATTCAATATATCATTAGGAAGCAGCACATAAATTAGAGGATCATGCAAATATTTGTACAAAAGCTTTCGATAAGATCCCATACCCAATTATTATGAACAATATGAAGAAAATAGAAACCCAGGGAATATTGTTCAATATAATAAAGACTGCATATTACAACCCGGAAATCCCCTTATATTTAATGCAGAAAAGGAAAAACAATTTCCACTACAGTTCGGAATGAAAGAATGAATTGTTGTCTTCTACTCCTCTTCAGTATACAATTGGAATTCCTAGCTGAAGTAATATGGTAAGGCATAAACAAAAAGCGGGTACAAATAGGGAAAGAAGAAGTGAATCTCTACCTCTTTGGAGATAACTTGATCCTCTATCGAAAGACTTAAAGACTATAATCACAATTCTCTTTGGCTATTCTAATCTTTTGGCAAAGTAACAGAGTTTACAACTAATTCACAGAACTCAGCAGCATTTCTGTTTGCCCAAAATGAGAAGAATGAAGCTTAAACCACAAAAGCAACTTCTTTTGTGATAGTGCCCAAAGAAAATACCTAGGACTTCCTGTAAAAATGGACGTCAAGAACTGTATGAAGACCACATTAATGATTTGAAAACAGAAATTAAAGCATATTTAATAACATGGGAAAACCATACATGCTCCTGGATTGGAAGTATTGACATCAAGAAATTTCGAAAACTTTAAAAGCTACCTCCAAATTCAAAGCAGTACCAATCAAGGTTCCTAAAACATTATTTAATGAAAGAAAAGAGATAAAAAGGTACATGGAAAGCAACACTTAGCAAGAAAAACATAGCAAGGCTATCAATACTGCACTCCAAACTTTATTATTAAACACACAAAAACACACATACATATAAACATATGCAGACATATGTACATATATACACACACCTACATACATACATATGCTTATATGTATACACATAAACACACACACAGATATATATATGTATGTGTGTGTAATATATATATATATATATATATATACATATACATATATAAAGTTAGATTTGGCAAATAAACAGGTCTAAACACTAATGGAATACATTTAAGACACAGAAATCATCCCTGAAATTTATGGCAACCTAAACTTTGATAAAGGTGCCAAAATCATTAGATAGAGAAAAGGGAGACTCTTCTCAATATGGTAGAGGTAGAAATAGCTATACATGTGTGAATAATAGGAAGTAGAACTCTACATTTCAGCTTGCACCAGAACCAAATCCAAATGAATCAAAGACCTCACAGTAGGTTTATTTATCATGAAATATGATAATATGGAATAGGGTATGACTATTTGACCTGGTTACTCGTTAACATTTACAAAATCCAGTAACAAGCAATAAAAAGAGGGCTGAATATATCATATTACATTGACCTAGAGAACTTTTACATTGCAATAGTCAGAGTTAACAAGATAAATAAAAATATCAAACCCAGAGTTGGGGAGAGCATCTATTGAAGATATAACTATACAACATGCAATGGACACAGAGCTCACAAAATTAAAATCTCCACAATCACAAATTCACTAATAACCACTCAATTTATATGTGGGCTAAATTATCCAAGGATTCCTCTGGGTATGAAATAAGAATGATCAATAGATAAATGAAGAAATATTCAATATCTCTTGCCATAATAGAAATGCAAATAACCCCAGTGTACATCAAAATTTTGTGTTTAATATCAGCGTGCATTTCTTTTTTATATAGGTTTTTATTGTAAAAATACTGTATAGAGGAGTTATAGTTACATGAGTAAATTAATGTGTAATATTCTTTTGAGCATTGTTGCCTCCTCCTGTATTTTTCCCCTACCTTCCCTGCCTCCTCAAGTACTTCCCTCCCTCATCAATGCTGTAAAGGAAGAAGAAATGTGTGTTCTCAAGAAGAGTGAGGTTAAATGGGGTAGATGAGAGAAGAGAGGAAGGATGGGTGAGTCAGTGTATAATATTCAGTGTATATTTATGAAAATGAAACAAGGTTAATGGAATGATGAGTGGTTATAGGAGACACTGAAGAAAATAATTAAAGAGCTGACATTCTACAAGGTGCATTGTACTCACAAACTAATATGATGAATTGAAACCCTTCAGACAGTTACTTAAGAATAATAAAGTAAGTTAAATTATATATTGAAAAAGAAGAATATGCAACATGTTACAAACACAAGTTGCTCCAGGAAGGAATCCTCCCTGAAGAGATTTTCATTCATTCCCTCACATTGTCCTGTACCTTGAGTAATTTACCCTAAACTTATTCGATGCTAGAAGACCAGTTATCATGGATGAACATTGAAAAAATCACAATACATGTTAATTCCATTTGAGATATTGTAAAAGTTAGACCTAATAAAATTGTGCATATACAGAATGTAGATTGATGATAACTTTTAAAACTTTTCCCCTGGGAGGAACTTAGATTTAGGCTGTGACCAAGTTTCAGAGTATGTCATGCTGTAATTGGACAGTGTACACAATCATTAAAAATTATTTAACTGCTCTCAGCATTTTGCACATTAGATTATTTATATAAAAAAGAACTTGGTTTTTAAATTTTCATACAACAGCCATTGCGCATCATTCTGTATGGAACATATACATCCATGTGAAATTCCAATGAGATATCAAATGCCCTAATTCTTTATTTCATAGTGTAGTATACAGATAATGAATCATCTTCATAAACTTAATAAAACAAATGCAATGTAGCATACCATATACCCAATGCATATATTTTGATGCTTTTGTTAACTATTCTTAACATATTAAAATATGCATGCAAAGTTGAAATGGATGATTTTGAAAAGTCAGATATCTGCCAGTGTTTGTATCTTCAAAAACTGAGAAAAAATTATCTATATACTTACATTTAAAATCCTGCACATTCATTTTTAATTGCATGGAGTTTGTAGAGATAATGAAGACTGATTCTCTGATTGCATTCATTATATACTTATGTAAATCATGGGCAAAGTTTACAAATGGAGGCATTTCAACAAAGGAATTCAATTAAGACATATTTATGTGATTTTTTGATAAAATAATATCAAATATATTTCTCTAGTTTGGAAATAAATAATCTGAATATTCTTGGGTACACCAAAGGTACATGAAATTAGAAAATAAAATTAGCAAATAACCTCAAATAATTATGTGCTCTGCTCAAATTATTGATGCTTGAAAAGCTGATAATTGTCAAATGAGAAAATGAAGAGTAATAATCACTGTCTTCCTCAATAAGTCACTTTCCATTGTCTCTATGATATAGTTCCACTTAGAATCTTTTTTTCACATTACAAAATTGAAAATAGTATATTTCTGTAAGGTGATCATGTTCATGTGAATATTTTCTTATTCAATGTACTTTTATCATTTATATACTAAAGCATAGAATTAGTTACTTGAAATATACAGTGATTCCTTAAAAAAATTATATGACAATAATGAATTGATTCTAGTAGGATAAAAGTGTTAATCAGAGAAAACCAGAAAAATATTTCCATGTTTACTTGGATATTCACATTACATGAGTTGATAGAGTAAATTTGAAAAGTGTAAAGAATTTTAAATATAGGAATATATAGATGTTCCCTCTTGAAAATAGAAGTTGTTCAACTAAGAATGAGAAGGATATTTGGCCTACACATTCCATTTAAAATCTTTTGTGGATAATGATTATCACCCTATATAGAATGTTTTACATTAATTAGAGTCAGATTTCAATCCAAAAATGGTACATATAATTAAGAAGGAAGAAGTTTATTGAGAACAGTATGCTTGTTAGTCATTGTATATACTTTATTTTCTAATCACACAGGTACATGAGTTCCAGGTGAAAACAGCATTTCTGTTGCCTATTGTTGTGACAGTATTTGATTTTGTCCCCAAATCTGGGGCTAAGATAAATCCAACCATAATTCCTATATGAGACATATTTTAGGTGCTAGATGAGATCTGAGTTCAGGCATTTTCCTGTCATATTTTACTCTAAACAAGATATAGACAGGTATATTGAAGAAAGTAAACTATTGCCATTTAACAGTGAAGTAAAAAAAAAAAACAAATGGTGTAAAGCTTCAAGAAAAAAATAAAAAGTATGCCTTTTTTAGACATGTTTTGAATTGCCAGACTTCAAGTAATAGGATGGATAGAATTTAATGATTTGCACTTGTAAGGATAAAATTGTTGAGCAAAATATTTGATGAGTGAACATGACAAAAAAAGTTGTCATCATTATTTGAAATGAGATTTATGCATGATAGAATGGAAAACGAAGAGAAAGGACATTGCCATGGTACCAAGTATTGTTGAATGCATTAGCAGTGAAATGATACATCAGGACTGGAAAGATATAAAGGGTCTACATTATTGTAGGGCTTGTGCAACAAATGAAGCTTAAATATACCTTCCTCATTAAACTTTTGTTCCATTGAACATACTATATGATTATTGGTTTAATTCCATGGAACTCATTGGTGAATATTAAGAGAACACACAGCCAAACTGACATGAATGTGTACATGATTATATGCAACCAATTTTCTCATACAGAAAAAAGTGAACGGTTTATATTTAGATGACTGAAGTTTGTAGAACATTTCTAGATTATGGATGAGAGCATTAAACAATTGAAAATTACCCCACAAAATTCTCAATCACACACTGTGGACCAATAGACCTATGAAGGTGCCTTTACCAGTATCACAGCATTTACCCAAATTAAACCATGATGTTGTAACTTGAATAACAGCAGGAATTATGAATTACCAAGTTTTTAAAAAAGATTTAAAGTATAAATGTGAGGAAAGCGAGGGAATATTTAGACTCACTTTCAAAGATTTCAATGATAGTTCCACAGGGAGAAAACATTTTAAGTATGTAATTGCTTGATGTTACAGTAAAATAGAGAAAATAGTATAGGACCTGAACTTGTGAGAAGCCATTCCACTGATTTCAGAGAAATTGAGGACAAAGCATTTTATTTATTTATTTATGTGAAGAAGGTGATGAAAATATAAATTAGTACATGCTAGAGGACTGAAAATAAATTGAGCCTTTTTGATGTGTGTAAAAATAAATTAAACCACCAAGCAGAGCAGGAAACCTTACCATCTGGAGAGAGTAGGGCTGACATCAAGTAAGTATCTCAAGCAGTTGTCATTTGCTTCCAGTATGCCTTTGGATTGGCGCTACATTTACATTTACTATCATTGATAGAACCATAATTTCTTTGTCACGATTACTCAGTTTATTGAACATCATCCCAACTTATGGCAAGTCAATGGTTCCCTGCAGGAACAAAGGTTAAAAGCAAAGATTGCACACAAGCTCCATCATTTCCCTTTTAGATTTCCTGAGAACTGTGTTATTGTTCAGTAGAATTGAACATGTAGTGGGTTTCCTACCGTTTCTAACTCATATATATAAAGAACCTACAGCTTATATCTATTTGCCTCTGCCTCCCCTTCTCTCTGGTTTGATTGGTGCAATTTTCATGGCAATTTGCATGAGAACAGGAAATCAGAAATTCATATATTATAAGTTAGACCAAAACTGGCTGATTCTAGGGCATTAGAAGACCTTTCTTCATAATGAGCCCTCAAAATTATCGATCACCTACTGCAGACATGTATTCATAAGAAGTAGCTTTTATCACAATCATGTCATTTATCCAAAACTTACCATGCACTTCTACCTGGACACAGAGGCAACAGGAAGTACTTCAGAGTTTATTTTCATAATTTTTAATTGTAAAAAATTATGTATAGAGGGGTGACAATTACATGAGTAAGGTAATGAGTACATTTCCTATTGAGCATTGTTAGTTCCTGCTGTTTTTTCCTAACATCACTTCCCAACTCCCCACTCTCCCCTAAGTTTTGAATTTCGTTTCAACATAGTGTTTTGAACATCTCGTTACAAAGGGTCTGCCTGTATTCGGTTTCAGCATTTCGTTATTTCCGTTCCCCGCCACTAATTAGAAATACACACACACACACACACACACACACACACACACACACACACACACACACACAAGATGCAGGGCAACATCATCAAATACAGTGAAAATAGGGGTTATATCAAGGGGCAAGAACATACAAGAGAAACAAGTAAATCACATGATACATTTTAGAAACCTAACAAACAATAGCAAGAGAGTAGAAACAAGTTGTGTCTCTGTCTTGGGGTTCATTTCACTTAACATCTTTTTTTTTGTCGGTCGTGGGGTCTGAACTCTGGGCCTGGGCGCTGTCCCTCAGCTCTTCAGCTCAAGGCGAGCGCTCTACCACTTGAGCCACAGCGCCACTTCCGGTTTTCTGGTGGTTTATAGGCGATAGGAGTCTCACAGTCTTTCCTGCCCGGGCTGGCTTTGAACCGCGATCCTCACATCTCAGCCTCCTGAGTAGCTAGGATTACAGGCGTGAGCCACTGGCCCCCAGCAACATTTTCTTATATGGTCATAAATGCATAGCTTTTGACCTTATCTGCTTATTTTCACTTATATTTATTGCAAATAAGGGAAACCATGGGACCTATGTTTCTTTGGGCCTGGCTTACTTCACTTAATATAATTTTTTCCAAGTCTTTCCATTTCCTAACAAATGGGCCAATGTCATTCTTTCTGATGGAGGCATAGAATTAGTTTAATGAGATTAGAAGGATATATGTGGGGATAGTGAGGAATAGTGAATGTTGTGAAATAATGACTTTTGTCCATCCTTGAATAAAAGTTTACAAAGTAATTGTCTTCAAAAAGGGAATATTAGATGAGAATAATGTATCACTGTGTAGATAGGAAATCGTCTGTAAAAACTGTGTATAATTTTATAGCAAAGAGTTAAATGTTAGCATCCTTTTAGAGGTATATCTGTTTTTATAATACAATGGTTAAAAATGAAAAACACTGGCTACTAATGTAATTTCACTTAAACGAATGAATTCTGTTCAAACCAAAGATTTACTTACAATATCTTCAAGACTTTAACAAACATGACTATTGGTTTTAGATTTATATGCTTCTAAAAAATTTCATTTTACTTCCTAATTGGTATCTGGGTTTTTTCTTCAGGAGGAAGCAACATGAATGTAGAATGGAATATTTCAATGCAAATCTCCAGAAATTATGTGAAATTTCTTCAATGTTGTTTAAATACAAATGGATGATTTCAAAGTTACTACTGTGGTATTTTATTAGAGAAGAGTAAGAACAGCTGAACGTCAGCTCAGGCCTGTAATCCTACGTACTTCAGGAAGCAGAGACCTGAGGACAGCAGTTCAAATCTAGCATGGGCAAGAACATTTGTGAAACATTTTCCTCCAAATAACCACCAGAAAACTGAAAGTGACACTGTCTCTCAAGTCTTAGAGCTCATTCTTTAAGCTGAAGTATGCAGAGACAACACCCAATCCTACAGCACAAACTCCACAACAAAGAAAAAAAAGCAAGAAGAAGCATTCACATTATTTCTGTGTAACACTGAAGATCTACAAAATATACTGTTTAGCAGAAGTGCCTCAAAATACTCACTGGCTTATGATGAGACAGCATTTTTTGAAGGAATTGTATAGAGAGCTTTGCCAAATTACAAAGTTCAGAATCAATCAATTCAAAAATTTCCTTCAAAATATTTCAAACACATTACAAAGGGGTTTCCAAATAAGTAAGAATGTGTGAGATTAATGGCCATTAATCTTTTCCTACATATAGCTTGATACTTACCAGTGTGCTATGTACTATCAAAGATCTTCATTAACGACTTACTGACAGCAGATATTTACCAACGTACAAAGGAATCTTTGGGAATATTGAGACACCAACCTGGAATTTGAAATTATGTCTCTCCAGAGCACGCAAAATTATATGACTGTTTTGTCCTGCAATGATAGGGACAAGAGTTACAGGGGTTTTTCAAGGCAGATAGAAAAGTATCAGCTTCTTTCTGATCTTAGGGAGAGTCATGAATCTTGACTATTATACACAATGAATAATTGTGCCTAATTTGAAAACACTCAAACAAAATGTGGATTTAAGGACATGAAAGCCATAATCTTGCAGGGACACCTTGGATATATCCAAGTGCCCATTAATAAGCATGGCTAGGCTGTTGTTTAAAGAAAGAAACCTGAGGGCTGGGAAGAAACCTGAGAAAAGGACTGTTTCCTAACTTCTCAATATAAACGGATACCTGACAATAGTTACATTTGTCTGGAAATAGTATTTTCCATTTCACTTCTAATTGCTATGGAATATAATAAAAATATAAGGAAAGAATAATTATATTTGATCCCTACAACAAATTTCCCAACAATTTCTGTGTTCCAAACAGAATAGATAAGAAAATTTTACAGATTTTTTTAAACCACCAATTTTGCAACGTATTTCTCGCCACAAGGTTCTAAATCATCTCAGTATTTTTCATGTGTCATATAATCTGCAGAAGAACTTTGTGAATTCTTCTCATTGCCTGTAGCAGGGAAAAAATAGATTCTTGCAAGGGTACATACAATATAAACCAACATTGATTAGTTTTGGTGGACAATGTGGACTTTTTGAAGATACCATACTTCATACAGAGAATCTATGATTTAACAAGAATATGTGCATCATCTTACAAATTTTCCAGTATATTACTAAGATGTTATAGGAAGATTAATCTGTAAGTTTTCATTGTAATTCAAGACCAGTTCACAAAACCATGTCTGATGAATGTTTTCAAATTGTGTATGAATTGCCCTGCATATTTATGCACTCTCCATCACCATTTAATACTTCATTTGACATTCCTTGTCCACAACATTCCTACTGTGAAATGGAATACGCTTTGAAGCATATTTTAGAAGATATCCCTTACCAATACACACACATGCACACACACACACACACACACACACACACACACACACACACACACACACACACACATACACATTAGTGCTAAGTATTCCTATATAATCAAAAAGTGGAAGTATTTTACTACAGAAGAGGTAGTTTCACATGTGAGAATCTTTTACAAAGGGAAGAGAAATAACCACACTTGCACATATGATATCAGAAATGCTCAGTTCTGGCCTGAAATGGGAAGACAAATTCCCACTTCCTTTTAGTATGTATTAGTGGATTACAAATCAGTAGAATAGATGTGTGTGAGTATTCAGTAGAGAAATAATGTGTCATACTTTTCATATAGACATCACCTACTGATTCTAACTTGTACTGCCTAGAAATCAGTACAATCTCTATGGTCTAAATAGCCCCAATAAATCAGTAAGTACTATTGATAAATAGTAATAAATAATTAGTACTAAATAGTAATAAACAATTGATAAATACTAATAAATCTTTAAGTACTATTCTTTTCTTCACTTGTTTAGTTTACTTACTCATCAACGTCTTCATTTGGAGACAGTTTCACAAGATACTTTTAGAACTCACCTTCTGCAAAGGAAGTTCCTTTGCATTCCTTTTAAATATGCTTGACCTTTGTACATATGTTTTTAATTAACATTTTTTACTAATATTCATATAACGTATGACTAATGTAGTCTAGGATTTCTCAAAACAACTAGTCACATATATTAAATGAAAACAGCAAGAAAGAGACAAGGAACCAGATGAATTATATTATTTATATTTCATATATTTTTACTTATACAAATATTAATGTTGCTATATATTATAAAATACAAACATAAAAGATATAGAGAAATAAATGTTCATGTATGGCTTTATCTATATACATGTAGTTTTTTAAATTATTTAATCAACAATAATATAAACTACATGCAAATTTCCTGGAAAAAAACTTATGATTACAGAATTTTCAACTAAAAAGTCTATAGACAGGTTCATGTAGAATATATGAAATTCAATTAGGTTTTAATAAAATAGTAACTTATTATGGAAACTTTTGAAAACCTGGATTGAAGTGTGTACTGAGAATAAAAGTAATATATGTCACTGAACCATTTTAGTATTTCTTTTTTTTTTAATTGTATTTTATTTTATTTGAGAACATACTGTACAGAGGGGCTACAATTACATGGGCAGGATAATGCATACATTTCTTACCAAGCATTGCAGCCTCCTCCTTTGTTTACCCTTCACTTCCCTTCCCCGCCTCCCCCCTCCCCCCACCCAATTTTACCCCTCTCCCCCCACCCAATTAGACCCCCCTCCCCCCCCACACCGAAATTGTAAAGCTGGTTTAGACATGACATTTTGTACTTCACATTGTTGCAACAGGTCCACCTGAATCCTTAAACGACTTGTTTGTCCCCATCTCCTCCACATGTTATACTGACATCAAATATAGTGAAAGCGGGGGTTACACTGTGGGGGAGGGACATACAAAGCAACAAAGAAATAATCTTATAAATGCGTTAGAAACACATGCATGAAAGAAACGAAAACATTAAAATATATATTTAAGGGTTCATTTTACTAACGTCACATTATCTGACCTTTCCTGCTTGACTCATACCTATACTAGATATTGCAAATAAGGGAAACCATGGGACCTATGCTTCTTTGGGCCTGGCTTACTTCACTTAATATAATTTTTTCCAAACCTTTCCATTTCCTAACAAATGGGGAAATGTCATTCTTTCTGATGGAGGCATAGAATTCCATTGTGTATATATACCACATTTTCTTGATCCATTCATCTACTGAGGGGCATCTGGGTTGGTTCCATATCTTAGCTATGGTAAATAATGCTGCAATAAACATAGTTGTGCTGGTAGCTTTAGTGTGGTCTTGTTTGTAAACATTTGGGTAAATGCCCAAAAGTGGGATTGCTGGATCATAGGGGAGATCTATGTGAAGTCTTCTGAGGAACCTCCATACTGCTTTCCAAAGTGGTTGAACAAGTTTACATTCCCACCAACAATGAAGTAAGGTTCCTTTCTGTCCACATCCCCTCCAGCATCTGTTGTTGTTAGAGTTCTTGATTTTTGCTGTTCTAACTGGGGTGAGGTGATATCTCAATGTTGTTTTGATTTGCATTTCTTTTATGGCTAGGGATGTTGAACATTTCTTCATGTGTCTATTGGCCATCCTTGTTTCTTCTTCAGAGAAGCTTCTCTTTAAGTCTTTCGCCCACTTATTTATTGGGCAGTTGTTTCTTTGAGGATTTGTTGTTGGGTGGTTTAATTTTTTGAGTTCCAAGTATATTTTACAAATGAGACCCTTTTCCGTTGTATGGCTAGTAAAGATCTTCTCCCAATCGGTGGGCTTTCTATTGATCTTGCCAGCTATGTCATTTGCCCTGCAGAAGCTCTGCAACCTTATGCAATCCCATTTGTCCAACCTTTCTTTGATTTGTTGTGCTTCCGGGTCTCTATTCAGAAAATTTCGACCTGAGCCAAGGAGACCTAGGGTTTCTCCTATTTCATCCTGTAATGTTTTCAGAGTGTCTGCTTTGAGTTCAAGGTCTTTGATCCATTTGGAGTTGATTCTGGTGCAGGGTGATATATAAGGATCTAGCTTTAGTTTTCTACATGTAGTTAACCAATTTTGCCAGCACCATTTACTGAAGAGGCTGTCTTTCTTCCATTCTATTGTTTTAGCTTCCTTATCGAAGATTAGATGGCTACAGGTCTGTAGGTTCATTTCTGGGTTTTCAATTCTATTCCATTGGTCCTGAGGTCTGTTCTTATGCCAATACCAAGCTGTTTTGATTACTATGGCTTTATAGTAGAGTTTGAAATTTGGTATTGATATTCCTCCAGCAGTGTTCTTTCCATTGAGGAGCATCTTTGCTATTCGGGGTCTTTTATTGTTCCATATGAATTTTTGGATTGCCTCCTCTATTTCCTTGAAGAATGAGGGTGGAATTTTGATAGGTATCGCGTTGAATTTGTAGATAGCCTTGGGAAGTATTGCCATTTTCACGATGTTAATCTTGCCAATCCAGGAGCATGGGAGGTTTTGCCATTTTTTAAGTTCTGTGTTGATTTCCTTTTTCAAGATTTTAAAGTTTTCATCATAGAGGTCCTTCACTTCTTTGGTTAAGTTAATTCCTAGATATTTTATTTTTGTGGGGCTATTACAAATGGAGTTGCTTTCCTAATTTCAGCCACACTTTTCTCATTGTTGGCATATAGAAAAGCCATTGATTTTGGGGGGTTAATTTTATAACCTGCTACTTTGCCAAAGTTTTGAATCAGCTTGAGTAATTTGGGAGTGGAGTCTATGGGATTCTTTAAATACAAGATCATGTCATCTGCAAAGAGGGAGAGTTTTATTTCTTCTTTCCCTATTTGGATCCCCTTTATGTCTGCATCTTGTCTTATTGCTGTAGCTAGGCATTCTAATACTAGATTGAAGAGAAGTGGAGAGAGTGGGCATCCTTGTCTTGTTCCTGAGTTAAGAGGAAATGGCTTTAGTTTTTCACCATTGAGTATAATGCTGGCTGTAGGTTTGTCATATACAGCCTTTATTGTATTGAGGAATGTTCCATGGATTCCTAATTTTTCCAGAACCTTCATCATAAAGGGGTGTTGGATCTTGTCAAATGCTTTTTCTGCATCTATTGAGATAACCATGTGGTTCTTGTTCTTGCTCCTGTTGATGTGATGAATAATATTAATTGATTTGCGTATATTGAACCAGCTTTGCATCCCTGAAATGAATCCTGTTTGATCATGGTGTATGATTTTTTGGATGAATTGTTGAAGTCGATTGGCCAAAATTTTGTTGAGAAGTTTTGCATCAATGTTCATCAAAGAAATGGGTCTATAGTTCTCTTTCTTTGATGAGTCCCTCCCTGGTTTTGGGATGAGGGTTATGATGGCTTCATAGAATGTGTTCGGTAGTGAGCTTTCTCTTTCAATTTCATTGAAGAGTTGGAGGAGTATTGGTGTGAGCTCTGCTTTGAAGGCCTTGTAAAATTCCGCTGTAAAACCATCTGGTCCTGGACTTTTCTTAGCTGGGAGGTCTCTTATTGCTGTTTCTATTTCAATGCTTGATATGGGCCTGTTAAGCTGGTTTAACTCATCTTGGTTTAGTTTTGGCATGTCAATATTTGCTAGGAAAAGGTCCATTTCTGTCAAGTTCTCAAACTTATTAGCATAAAGTTTTGAGAAGTATCCCCTAATAATGTTCTGAATCTTGGTTGTTTCCTTGGTGATGTTTCCATTCTCATCTCTGAGTTTATTAATTTGGGTGTGTTCTCTCCTTTTTCTGATAAGGTTTGCTAAGGGTCTGTCAATTTTGTTAAGTTTTTTGAAGAACCAACTCTTTGTTTTGTTGATTCTTTCTATAGTTTTTTTGGATTCTAATTCATTTAATTCTGATTTAATTTTGATTATTTCTTTCCGTCTACTGGATTGGGGTTTATCTTGCTGCTCTTTTTCAAGGAGGTTTAGATGTGTCATTAAATTGTTAGTTTCCGATCTCTCCAATTTGTTGATGTAGGAGCTCAGAGCTATAAACTTGCCTCTGAGTACTGCCTTTGCTGTGTCCCAGAGGAGCTGGTAATTTGTGTGTTCATTTTTGTTGAATAGCATGAACATTTGAATTTCCTTTCTGATCTCTTCCATGAGCCACTCATGATTCAGCAGTATGTTGTTCAGCATCCATGTGATGCCGGACTTTCTTTGGTGGCTTTTGGTGTTGAGTTCTAATTTTATTCCCTTGTGGTCAGAGAGAATGCAAGGTATAACTTCAATGTTTCTGAATTTAGACAAGTTTGCTTTGTGGCCTAAAATGTGGTCTATTTTAGAAAACGTTCCATGTGCTGCTGAGAAGAACGTGTATTCTGATGCTGCTGGGTGAAATGTTCGGTAAATGTCTGTTAAGTCTAGTTGATCTATGCAGCTGTTTAGATCTGTGGTTTCTCTGTTGAGTTTTTGCCGAGTTGATCTATCTAGTGGGGAGAGTGGTGTGTTAAAATCCCCAACAATTAATGTCTTTGGATCTATATGGGATTTGAGGGAAAGTAGTGTTTCTTTGATAAATTTGGGTGCTCCATTGTTTGGCGAATAGATATTTAGAATTGTAATATCCTCCTGAAGGAGAGATCCTTTAATTAGTATGTGGCGACCTTCTTTATCTCTTCTCATGAATTTTAATTTGAAGTCTATTTTATCTGATATTAGGATTGCAACTCCCGCCTGTTTATGAGGGCCGTTTGCTTGGTAGATTTTGTTCCAGCCTTTAACCTTGAAAATATGTTTGTTTTTACGGGCAAGATGTGACTCCTGCAGGCAGCAGATAGAAGGGTCTTGTTTTTTAATCCAACTAGACAGTCTATGTCGCTTAATTGGAGTGTTCAGTCCGTTAACGTTAAGAGATAGGACTGAGAGGTATTTGGGAATTCCTGCCATGTTATCCACCTTCTTGGGGGCTGTGAAAACTGGGTTCTTCCTAAGGTTCTTGGATTCTCAGTTTGGGTGCAGTTTCTTGGCCTTTGTTGCGTTCTTGTTGGTTTTCTCCATTTTAGTATTTCTATCAGTAGCACAATAGAACGTGTTTTGAGACAACTGAAACAAACTGACAAGGGAGAGAAGACATAGGCCATGATTTGTCATTAAATGAAGAATCTATAAACATCCCTAAGTGAAACAAAGAATATGGACACTTAGGTATGGATAAAAGAAAGGATGGTATGGGAGTACTTGATATCTCATGAAATTAATCAGGAACGCCAAAGCAGAGTAGGAACCCTCTCTGCAGTACATAGAAACGATGCCCATCAGAAGGCTTCGCAAAAGTAATGCTCAGGTTTTGTAATTGTATATGTGCATTGATCATACTTGGGATATGACAAATAGTAATCCCATAAGAATTACAATCCTGGGCTGGGAAGGTGGCTCAGTGGCAGAGTGCTTGCCTTGCATGCATGAGACCCTGGGTTCTCTTACTCATCACCACATAAGCAGAAAAAGCAGGAAGTGGTGCTGTGGCTCAAGTGGTAGAGTGCTAGCCTTGAGCTGAAGAGCTGAGGGACAGCGCCCAGGCCCAGAGTTCAGGCCCCACGACTGGACCCAAAAACAAAAAAACAATAAAAATAAAAATAAAAAAAAAAGAATCACAATCTTAGGATTTATAGGCCAACTTTAGGATATTATCCAACTTCTTATTAGTCTTACATGAACTACAGTTCTCTAACATCTGCAGGGTTTGCAACTATTAAAGTCGCCTTTCAGAAGTCAGTGTTCATATTGCCCTCATGTGATTATTAGTGTTACAACAATATGGTAACTGTATATGTAAAAATAATACTCACAAGACACTATGTTGGATATGATCCTTACAACTTGGGTAGGGGGATATTGGGGATGAAAAGAGAGACAAAAGTGAGATAGAGGTAACTGGTATCATAATAATTTTATTCACGGTTACTGATTTGCTGATACCCCACTATACCTCACATTGAGAATAAAATTAAAATTTAACTAAAAGGTAGATCGTAAACATAGAATTGATAGAGAGACTACTGTTACATATCACATATACAACTCACTTTGAAAGTGATGAGAATGACAATATCTATTAACAATCCTTGTAAATATATTTTGCAATTAGCTTCTTATTTGATACACAAAGCTAAGAGAACATAAAAGAACTTTAGGGAAATTAGCCAAGTGGTATTTTTAAAATCCAGGTTTCTATATCCTTGATAGTTATTTCCAGAGTGCAGAATGTACCTGCTTTTCCAGAAAATACATAAATATGGTTTTCTACTATTGCTGTGGAAAATTGGAGTCCAAAAGACATGATTTTGAAGCATTTCTCCTCTAAAAACTCAGTTTTAACAATTAGGTGATGACTAAAATTAGAATTGTTTTATTTTTCCTATACATTAAATATGAACATTTTGTGATAAGACACGCTCTTACTTGCAGGGAGCCAAACAATGGATTTTCATATTTTCCTCAAGACAAAATAAGTTTCTTTTATTTTTCTCACAATAAGTGAAATCATTGTTCAAAGATAATTTACTGTATGGGTAAGGAATGTTCAATGACATTACTGTGATATATGAATGCTTTGCCATATTGTCAAAATCATCCTAGGGTTGACACAGATTACGTATTATCAGTGAATAATTTAGTTCAATTAATGTTCTGATTTTTATTACAAAATAAATCATTTGAAAATTTGGTAGCTTATAGAAATTTCATATGAATATAAATGCTCCACACACAAGAATTCACACTAACAATTGAATGAGAAATATCCAGGAAATTTTTAGCCATAAATACACTACAGTACAGTGTTGTGACAAAAGCATTCTTTATCAGGTGATTACTTAGTAAAAGGATTAAAGTAGTATGAAGGCTTCAGCTTGCAGTAGTAACTGGTTTTGAAGAAAGAGCTACAAAGAGAAGGAACACATGATAAATATTTTATGTGTGATTTGTTAAAATCTCTATTGGACTAGCAATACATAACAGTATGCTACGTGTTGATATGGTGAAATTCATACGTTTTTGAAAATATGCGACAGCTTTTTGCAACTGATGGCAAGTTACACCTCCACCCCCACACACCACCCAAAACATTGATACACAAAACAAAGTTGCTGAGAACTTCACTTGGCCAAGGATGAATCCCATTTCACCTACAATTCTCTCTATGTTACTTCTCTGCTTTTCTTATCACTTGAATGTATTACCACCTATATTAAAGTTGATAAATGATCCTTTATCTTGGCTGGATATTACACTATAAGTGTGGTCATTGATTATTTTTCTTGTTCTTTGTTTTGTTTTGTTTTTGTTTTATCCTTATTGACTTAGTAAGCTTTCATTTTAAAACCCCAATGTGCTTTCATGACGCGTCCCTTCTCATTTCAAATAAATATCTTTGACAATAATTTCTTAGTGGATGAAGCCATTCTGAATATTCATAAATATGCAGTAATCATCTTTGATTTCAGTTTAATTGCTATTCACTTTTTTGATTAATTGAATCAAATTTCATCCTTGAGACCAAAAAGAATCACCATTCTTTAACAAAGTGTATCCCCTTTACCATTTAGGAAGTAGTAGAGTCTACAGTCAGAGTATATATACAGTCAGAGTCAATGACTCTTACATCCTACTCGTATTTTCAATATCCTTCCTGAAATGCTGTTTTCTTTTTGAGAACTTAAAAAGAGCAAAACATCCCAATGCAAAAGTTGTTAATTGTGAAATAGTTACCTTACCACATAGAGAATAATCAGACATTTGGATGCCATGATCAGTTTTGTGGGGTTTTATTTTTTAAGCCTTTTTTAAAAAGAAAATATTTTCTTGTAAAGCCGCTGTGTAGAGGAATTACAATTACATCGGTAAGGTAATGAGTAAAATGCTTGTCAAGCATTGTTATGCCTTCCTTTGTTTTTCTCCTTCTGTCCTTTCTCTCCCCCATTTCCACCACTCCTCTCCAATGCTAAAGTTTTAAAATTCATTTCCATAATATTGCCTCATATCATTATTGCAATGGATAATCCTGTGTTTTTTCAGGATATTGTTATTCCCCTTCCACTCCCCAAATTACATAAAGTTATATGCAAGATGCCAGAAATCAAAATCAAATACATTGTCAAATGTGATGTATAATAGAAGGAAGAAAATAAAATAGAAACAGAAAGCTTACATAGTATAGTAAAACCAAGAACAACAATGCTTACCATCATATTTTATAGTTATCTACATATGTACATATGCATATGTAAGTATCTATAAATGTACATATATACACATACATATGTAAGTATGTATATACATATATATGTAGAGCTTTTGACCTGTTCTTTTCATCTAAGAAGTATATTAAACATATATTAACTTTTGAAAATAAATGATCAGGATTCTCTTGATGGTTTAGAAGTGACACTGCAAATAAGTGTTAACAGAATAGACACAAACAGGATTTTGAAATTTACTGTACCAGCCCACTAAGAAGAGTACAAAAGCCAGCTGTCACACTGAGTTGACCTTCAAGAGTTCTGCTTCGAGAGTATTCATCGAACTCTGTGCAAAGCCCATTCAGGATTTCCTAAGTGAGCGTTAGCACTGTACTCTGTTCATTGTCATAAAATATTCCCGGCTACCTTTCCCTCACTTTTGGGATTTATCTTCACAGCACTGCCTTCAATACTGCTGAGTCTACTCTTGGCTGATGGATGCCTTTCTTTCTTTCTTCCCTCCTTCCTCCCTCCTTTCCTCCCTCTCTTCCTCCCTCCCTCTCTTCCTCCCTCCTTCCTTCCCTCCCTTCCTTCCTTTCTTCCCTCCTCCCTGCCAGCCTGCCTGCCTTCCTTCCCTTCCCTTCCTTCCTACCGTCTCACCCTCCCTTCTTCCTTCCTTCCTTTCTTCATTTCTTTCTTTTTTTCTCTTTCCTTCCTTCCTTCCTTGCTTTTTTCTCTCTTCTTCCTTCCTTCCTTCCTTCCTTCCTTCCTTCTTCTTTGCCCTTCCTTCCTTCCTTTCTTCCTTTTCTCTCTCTCCTTTCTTTCTTTCTCTCTTTCTTTCTCTCTTTCCTTCCTTTCCTTCCTTCGTTACCTTCCTTCCTTTCCTTCCTTCGTTACCTTCCTTCCTTTCCTTCCTTCGTTACCTTCCTTCCTTTCCTTCCTTCGTTACCTTCCTTCCTTCCCTTGCTTCTTTCTTTCTTTCTTTCTTTCTTTCTTTCTTTCTTTCTTTCTTTCTTTCTTTCTTTCTTTCTTTCTTTCTTTCTTTCTTTCCTTCTTTCTCTTTTAGGTAAGGGTCCTGGGGCTTGAACTCAGGGCCTGGGCACTGTCCCTGAACTTCTTCTGCTCAAGGCTAGTGCTCTACCAATTCAGCCACAACTCCATTTCTGACTTCTTGGCGGTGGGGGGGGGGAGAAGGTAATTTAGAAGGAGATAAGAGTCTCACAGACTTTCCTGCCTAGATTGGCTTTGAACTGTGATCCTCAGATCTCAGCCTTCTAAGGACCTAGGATTAAAGGTGTGAGCCATCAGTACCCAGATGAATGCTTTTCTTTTGAAGTTGATTCTGTGTCTTTTACTTTAGGGTTTTCTTTTGTAGCTTGTGATTTGTGTTTTAGGAAACTTGATTTATAGAATTGTAACCTCTTTGTACTGAGTACTAATATTTTGGCTTGCTGTCAGTTTGATGGAGTCAATCATACGTCCCTCCCAGGGAAGTGATGAGGCTTTGGGACAGCCTGGAGTGAAAGGAGGAGGAACAGGAGGATTTCCTGGCCAGGAGTGTGGAGTCCACACACAGCTGAGCCAGAACCTGCCCTCCTAGTTCAGGACTGCACAGCATCTGGGGATGCCACCCCATCCCCAGAGGGGGAAGCTCTAGATGGAGGAACACAGGGGTTTTCAGCAATGCAAAGAAATTCTTCCTACAACTGCACAGAGAACCCACACTCAGGTCCAGCTCTGAGGCAAGCCAATTGCATGCTGAGGGGCTCTGGGCATGCGCACAGCTGTTGTCCACTAGGCCTTGACCAGGACTGGCCTTTAGCCAGGCTGTACCAGCCAAACCATGCCCCAAAGCTGGACCCCTGAGGCGTAGCACGCCCGGAGCATTGTGCACAGCAAGTGCGGTCATTTTCCAAACATACCAAGCCTCAATGCATGGGCCTGTTATAGGAAGAGATTTAGAGCAGGTCCCAGGCCTAACCCATGACCAGTTGTAGCACAAGTATCCAAATGCAGGATCCAAGGATCCAAATGCAGATGGTATCTTTCCAAAGAATTTCCAGAATTGACAGTGGGTTTGCTTCTAGAAAGAGGACCAATGGACAAGGATGAGCTACTAATGCACGAATACATTCTATTTTATTTATTTATTTATTTGGCCATGCTGGGTGTTGAACTCAGGGCACTTCACCAGTCCCTTTGCATGTTGGCTATTAAGATAGTGTCTTGTGTTATAGCTAAGGCCGGGACTGTGATCTTCCTATTTCTAGGTCTCTGAATTATTGAGATGGCAGGTACATCATGCCACCAGATCTTGTCAGTGGCAAAGATGGAGTCTCACAAACCTTGTTGGGTCTTTGTTTTTTGTTTTTAGTCCAGGATGGTCATGAACTTCAATCCTCAGATCTCTGTCTACTAAGTAGCTACAATTACTGGAGGCTTGAAACATGGTGACTTTCTCTTTTGAACTTTGGTTCTAATGGAGACAATAAACTATTCGGTAATAACATTTACATTAAATAAATGACAAGTATAGCTTTCAGGATTCTACCCTAGTCCAATAGAATCCAAATATCCAGAGAGGATATAGGGCTTGAAACAAGTGTCCAAAGGGAGTCTAATCAGGATGATGCCTCCTGCCCAATCAGGAGGCTAGTCTTATAAGTAAGAAAACAGCATCAGCCAGTGCCAGTGTCTCACACCTCAGAAGGCTGAGATGTGCACACACAGTTAAAGCTAGCCTGGACAAGAAAGTAGGTGACACTACCTCCAATTAACTACCAAAAAGTGAGAAATACAGCTATGTCTGAAGTGGTAGAGCACTTAGCCTTGAGCACAAATGCTCAGACAGTGCCCAGGCCCTGAGTTCAAGCCCCAGAACTGGCACAGAAAATGAAAACCAAACAAAGCAAAATAAACACCCTGAGTTCCAGGAAAGTGTAGACTAAGCCAGTCACACAGCTTCTTAAGAGCAGAACAGCAAGCCAAAGCCAGGCTCCCAATGTACAGATTTCCAAATTATAGTAACTGCCAACTTCTCCTCCTTACAACCCCCAGCATCTTGGCCCCTCCATACAACAAAGGCTTTTCCTGTATCAGGTGTCATACCCTTCAAAACCTCTGCTTTCTTCAAGCTCTTCTGGCCAGCTGAGTGATGGCATGTTTGATTGGGTGCTCACAGCCTACAGAGATATTCCGGGAAGCTTCTGGAGAAACTCTACAGCTATCCACTGATATAAGGGATTGAGAAGGGTGCTATTTTCTTCCCAAATCATACCCCAAGAGATAGAGGAAAAATAGCATTGGACTAAAGTCTATTCCAAGACCTGGCTTTGAAGGTTTGCCCAGTGGAAGGGTTTCCCACTGTGGCTTCTTTTCTATCTGGGGGGGGGGGATAGAGGGGAGTTGGCATGAGATTCAATGATCCCCAAGTCCTTTGTACCTTTTAAGATTCTAATATACAGGCGCTATGGCTCACACCTGTAATCCTAGCAATTCAGGGGGCTGAGATCTGAGGATTGTGATTCAAAGCCAGCCCAGGCAGAAAAGTTTGTGAGACTCTCATCTCCAGTTATTACCACCAGAAAACTGGAAGTGGTAGAGAACTAGCTTTGATCAAAAGAGTTCAGGGACAATGCCCAGGCCCTGAGTTCAAGCCCCACAAGTGACCAGAATAAGAAAAGTATGCATACTATTTATATTATATATTATATGTATTTATGCAATTTCATATTTATATAATATATATTATACAATCACTGCCTAGATCATTTTTCTATAAGTTTTTGTTTTAAACATGGGCACCTGTTGCCTAGGAACATGGAGGGGGGTAGTGCCCAGCTGTGAGGCTCTCTCCTGCAAGCAAGTCTGGGTGGACCACATCTGGCAGGTTGGGACACAGGACAAACTCCTGGCTGCCCAGTTCACACCTGGACCTGGACTCCACAGGCTGAGCCCTACCACCCCCTGTCATGCCCCCTAGTGGGCAGCCATGGCCAACCCCACACATGGGCTCTCCTCTCCTCCCAGCCCAATTTGGTGGCACTGTGGAACCATTGCTGTCATACAGATGTGTGACTCAACCCAGTGGAAGTAAGCCCCATCTTGCAAAGCCATAATGGCCTTCAAAGTGGAAAAGAATTTAAGTGGAAGGTGTGGGATCACCTCTAATTAGAGAACAGGCTCAGAAGGTTACCCAAACATTTCTGAAAAATGTGTTGAATTGACAAGACTGGAACTGTGGTTTAAGTTTCCTGAAAAGAATTCTTGACATACTTATTTTTGACAAAGCCCTTCATATTACTGAGAGGAAATGGGGGAGGGAGCGGGGAATTAGACAATTGTTTCTAATATGCATGTGGTTTGGGCACTGATATATTTGTTATCTTTGGGGGAGGGGATAAAATGTCAAATCACAATCTTGGGTCATCACACATTCAAGCCAAGCCCTCAAAAATGGAGTGAGTTTCCAATGTGAGTTTATCTTCCTTTGGGTTTGAAAGGTTATCAATAAGTCTGTGGGCAAGCCTGTTATCTAGCTTATAAGAATAACAGTCTCTTGTGGGAATGAAACAAAACAAACAACCAAGAGAACTGTCCTGGCCACTTTTTAGTTTTTCTATCCAGCCCGCATTAGGCGTGGTCAATGTGACTTCACCTCTTCTGGGGAGAAGGTCCCAGCTACAACATCTGGCCACAGGAACCTCTGGCTGCTACTACTGTAAAGTCATCTCTCTGGCTTTGTGGATGGCTGTTTGTTTGGTTTGTTTGGTTGGTTTTTTAGAACATTCTTTCTTTAGAAGAGGATACTCAGGAGAGAAACACAAAAGCATGCAATGCCTTGTGTGCCTCTTCATGTTTATACAAAATAATATATAGCCAGATGCTGGTGGCTCACGTCTGTAATCGTATCTAGTCAGGAGGCTAAGATCTGAGGATCGCCGTTGAAAGCCAGCCTGGGTAAGGAAAGTCTGAGAGACTCTTATTTCCAATTAATCACCAGAAAACCGGAAGTGGCACTGTGGCTCAAGTGGTAGAGCGCTAGCCTTGAGCTGAAGAGCTGAGGGACAGCACCCAGGCCCAGAGTTCAGGCCCCACGATCGACAAAAAATAATAATTATTTTTTTGATGATTCTGTCTTCTATTCAAGTGCATTTAAGGAGGGTTGGGGGGAAGGGTACAGAACTTGAAGGAAAAAAGGTGAAAAAGTGCATCCGTAGAGCTCACTGGACACTGATTGAAAGTGAACTATACAACATATGAGCAGAGATGGGAGGGAGAAACTGGGAGACACTGAAGGGAAGATAGTATACAAAAGGAAATATACTCATACCTTACTCCTGTACATCACCTTTATAATAACAATAAATTATTGTTTTGAAAAAAGAGAATCACCCAGATACCTTCCTAAGGACTGTTTAATATTTGAAAATTCATACCAGACAAATCATTGTCACCCCCTAAATAAAGACCTACCATGTTTCTCAATATTATCTTGTGCTTTAAGAAAGCCCTGGATCTCAGCAGGTGGGCAGGCACAGACGTGTGGTTTTCTTTCTTTCTTCACTGATTTACTGCTTCTAATCTTAGTTCTAAGTGAATCTGAATGCAGGTAATCCTCTGCCTGCCATTCACATAGAGTCTGTCCCCTAAGGAAATGTGACATGTACAACTTCTTCAGGAGTACTAATTTACTTATTTTGATGTATTTATGCTATTATTTGCTTGGGCTTACTGTGGGGGAAGGTTCTCATGTCCATTGACTGGTGCATGTGGTGCATAAGGATTTCCATTGGCTAATTTTTTTCAAGCAAGAGGCAGAGCACTTTGGAATCGTCTGGTCCACTGGGAAACTGTTTATATTATTGATATGTTCTTCTCTCCAGAATTAAGAGTGTGTTGAATCTGAAGTTAGGAGACTGAGAGGCTGCTGCATGAATGACCCCATCTCCATGTCTGTCCCCAGTCTTTGTCTGACAAGCTTGTCTGCACAGGCCCAGGCCAATGCTGGGCGGGGGCAACGTTTCAGGCTATGATAGTGTTTGTGGGCATCATACTTCCCGCAGGGACACCAGGGAACATGAGCTAATTGTATGAACAAGGGGCATGTGGATTTGATTCCAGCTTACACAGATCATGTTGTGAGTGAAGGAAGACAATTTAAGGAATGGAGACTGGGGCCTCAGCTGTGCAACAGACTCTCCCTTTGGGTTTGCTGAACTCTGACAAGCTAAGTGCTATTGGTTCTTGTTCTTTATACCCAGCTCCCTCTGCGGGGTTCTTATGAGTTGTCACTCTATGTTACCAAACTAGAAGATCTGGAGAAAGTAGACTCTCAGTTTGTAAGTTAGATGAATTTATCTGGAATCAGAAAGAGGCCTTCCCAAGGCCCCCAGAAGCCCTCATTTAGCTGCAATTAGAACAGGGACTGGAGGACTATTATATTTTCCAGCCCACCCAGCCCACAAGTGCCTGAGTTGTTATACTGGTGTGTATGTGTGTTTCTGTATGTGTGTGGTGTGTGCATGTATGGGTGTCCTGGGGCTTGAATGTAGGGCCTTAGTGCTCTCCTTGAGTTTTTCTGCTCCAGGCTAGCACAGTATCATTTGAGCCACAGCTCCATTTCTAGCTTTTTGGTGCTAAATTGGAGATGAGAGTCTCAGACTCCCCTGCCCAGGCAGTCTTCCACAGTCCTTAGATCTCAGCCTCCTAAGTAGGTAGGATGACAGGTATGAACCATCAGTGCCTGGGTAAAGTTGGTATACTTTTAATAATGCCCAGGATAGAAAAATATGGATCCAAAAGACATGGAAAGCTATGCTGTAAATTAGGCAAGTCAAGCCTATTCAAAAATTATCACCAATTTCTCAATGGCAGGAAGGTGTCATATTGCTAGACTAGAATTGGATGGAAACTTCAAGGATTGCAAGTGGGGAAATGTGCTGGCTCAAAATGTGGGGACCACTCCCCAATAACTCACCTCTGAGAAGACAGAGAAAGCCAGTAAGTGATGGCTGATCTTACAGTTCCTATTTACAACTGCAAAAAACATCCTGTAAGGTTGTCAGCCTTTGACTTCATTTAAATTCAATAGGAATAGAGCTACTGTGCAAAGCCAGGAGCTTCTCAAACATGAGTCATACTGCCCAGGGCATTGACAATAGGCCTGGCCAACTCTACATTTCAGTCTCCATCAGGCACTTTGAATGACATTTGTCAATGAACATTTGTCAATCAAAGTGCATCCATGGAGTTAAATTTGCCACACAAAACTGGATGCATAAGGATTTTTAAATGATGCAAACAAACAGGTTTGCATTGACCTGAATGCTTTCTATTAGGAAATACCCCCTAACCTGGGTGCTGGTGGTTTATGCCTGTAATCCAAACTACATGTGAAGCTGAGATCTGAGGACTGAAGGTTGAAAGCCAGCCTGTGCAAGAAAGAGCATGAGAATCTGTATCTCCAATTAATCATCACTAAGCTGGAAGTAGAGCTCTGGCTCAAGTGGTATAGCACTAGCCTTAAGAAATACAAGTTCAGGGAAAGCATTTAAGCCCTGAGTTCAAGCCCCAGGACCAGCATGCATAAGCACGCACACACACGTGCGCACGCGCACACACACACACACACACACACAAACACACACACACAAACACACACACAAACACACACACAAACACACACACACACACACACACATGCACACACCTTCCAGCAACCCAGCACAGCACCCAGCAGTACTCTGTAACACAGACTTAACAAACACAGTCCAGTACTCCAAAGGGGTACACAATATAAATGCTTTATTGCTAGCACAGAGGTTTCTTTTGAAGCAAATTAAAAGAAATAAATCTTCATTTTCACATTGTATACTGTAGTTCAAAGTAACTAGTTGGTTAGTGGTGGGTGCACTCGGCCGCACTAAAGTATGGCATTCTATGGTAGAGCTTGGAGCGCATAAACAAAGCCATCAGCTGCCCAGTGCACTGTTGTTTGTATATAATGGGGAATAAGGGTAAGGGGAGGGTTATAAATAGCAAACCAGTATGGTTAGAAAGCAGGAAACCATTAAATACAGAAGACTATAATATGTATATATCTATGTCGCCCCGATTCCACATACTGGAGTTTACCTTAGGTCTTTTTAAAATAGCTGATCTTCATCTAGATTAGGGACTGGCATGGAGTGGAGAGAGAAGAAGGGGAGGATGTGAATGCTGCCCACACCAAACTAGGGGGTTAACTGGAAAGCGGAGGAGTGAGGCTGGGAGGGAAGGGAGACAGCTTGGCTCACACCTCTCCCGCTGGCTGAAGCTCACTTGTTGAGGCAAGCACGTGCATGGATGAGGCCCTGTTTGTGACACAGCTCTACTGACATGCCAGTCATGGCACACTGCAACCCTGCAAATGCAGAAGGAAATCCACAGGCTTGGCCAGGTTGCCCAAGGTCACTGTGAAGGACTGAGGATACAGGATTTGGGTATGCTGGGCGGGAATTGCACCACAGGCTTGGAAATGGCAGGTGCAGAGGGAGGCATTGAAATAATGTGAAATAATCCACGTAAGAATTGTCAGTCAGCATTGGAAACTGGGTGATTTCTGCAGGGCATCCGGGCTCCCCAGTTTCTCAAAGCTACTTAAAGATTGTTTGGAGGGGGGAGGGGGTGATTTGCAGAGAAGATTTGGGAAAGATCCATCTATGAAAAACAAGGTCTATGGCTTTGCTTTATTCTAGAATTACCAAGAAAGGATCTGTCTCTGTCTCTCTCTCTCTCACACACACACACACAGAGCAAAGCTCAGAAGCTGTGAACACTGCCTGATGACCTCTCATCTCCATCATCACCTTTGAGGGGAAGTAGATGAAACAATCAAGAAAATGTGTTATTCATCTATCTATCTATCTATTTTCTTGATAAAATCATCTGCTGCAGGATATATGGCTTGGTTCCTTATCTTAGCTATGGTGAATAATGCTGCGATAAGCAGTATTGTGCAAGTAGCTTTAGTGTGGCCTTATTTGTGATTATATATATGAATTCTATCCATGCTTCCATCAGTAAGAATGTCACAGATCCATTTGTTAGGAAATGCAAAGACTTGGGAAAAATTACATTAATTGATGTTAGTCAGACCCAAAGAGACATAGGTCCCATGGTTTCTGTTATCTACAACAATTAGTATATGACTACGACAAACACAAGAGGTCATATGTTATATGGCCATATGCACATAAGCTGATGCTGTTCTATTTATTTTATTCATAATGTATTATGAGATATTTTTGGTTTCTATGTTCTTCCTCCATGGTATAACCCCTGTTGTCACTGAATTTTATTTCATTGTCCTTCATCTTGTATATAAATTTTTCCTAATTTAGGGAGGGTAAAGGAAATAACAGAATGGCAAATGGCTCGTTTTAACATGGGGATGGATAAGACACTATGTTGAAAACAAAGTATACAACTTTGGGAAGGGGAGGGAGGAGTTGGGGAGTTGGATAGGAAAGGAATGCAGAGGATAAACAAGGAGGTGTAACAACGCTGAATAGAAAATTGGCTCATGTAACCGTAAACCCTCTGTACAGTATCTTTACTACAAATACACACACACACAAAGTGTGGGAAATCAATTCACAGTGTTGGACTACTGAAAGCTCGTGCATGTCTCTTCCACAAAATTATAGTCTAACAATGCATAGTAAGAGAAAGTGTGATATTGTCTTCTGGTTCAGGTCGCCAGTAAGTATTTCTGTTTTCATATAGGGAAGTAAGGCTGGCTTTCCTAAGTTCATTAAACAGAAGTGAGGATTATTGGCTACATCACAATAATGATGGCCCCACATAGACAAGACTCTACACAGAAGTATCAATTGCTGTGGACAACCCATGTGTGGGATATCCTCCATTGTGGGGAGAAGGGATACTGAAATTGGTGAATTCAGTTAACTTTAGGAGACAGTTAACAGTTCCTTGCCCTAAATTCCTTCCTCCATATCTTTGCATGCTATATTTGGCCTTTAGATGTGACTGGGACATTTTTCTCTTAATAGATTTTTTTCTATCTACCCCTGACATCTCAAGATGTATTTATTAAAATTTTCTCCAAGTAGGCAGTTTGTCCATGATGAAAAACAAATTTTGACTGAAAAATATGGAATTTGTTCTGTTCAAATATATTGCTTGGTATAAATGACTATAATCTGTGAAGTAGACAGAGAAATCAGTTCGTGTGTGTCTAGCTACAAAAAGATCTGGAGATGATTATGTCCTACCTGTTTACTTTTTATTTCATTAAAGAAATCACATTTAAGACATCTGATTTTGAAGTATTTAGTCAGGGTTATTCTCCTAGAATTTTTCTTTCCACAGAATTTGCTGACATTTATCTACCTGTCACAATGGAAGACGGTACACGGTTTTAGAAATTATTTACGTGGTTAAGTTCACCTTTCTTTCTTCATTTATTGAATCACAGAATGTATAAACACAGGAGTAGACAGAACAGGGTAGATAGCATTACTCCTGATGGGCTCTGAAGTTTTAGACATGGTGATAATTATAACTGAATTTTTATATGCCTGATTGAGATGTAAGAAAGCAATTAAATTATGGCCCTTTTCTTTATTGAATTTTAAAAATGCAGGTAAATCATATAAATAAGAACTATCTAAAATGAAGTGACAGTACATCAGAAGGTAATTTATACAGTAATATGCTGTCTTATTTGGAATCTTCATTCTCCTAGTAAGGATTTCTAAGATATTGTATCAGTCTTAAAGGGAATAACAGAGAAGTTTTATATTTTCCCCAGTATATTCCTTTTATCCAAAATGTATTTTTTAATTTTCAGAGGAATCTATAGATCCTGAGAGGTTATTGAAGTTTCCCTATGATAAAAATCACAAAATCAGGTCGTGCAGGTTGCCATTCCATCTGGTGAAGTGCAGAAAGGTAAAGTTTCAGTGGGAAATATTGGTTCCACATACAGTCTTCAGTTCATGGACAAATTAGGGTATCTTTTTAAGGAAAACTTTGGAAAAGTGTGTGAAAAGTGTAAGAGAGTATGTGGGAACACATGTCATTGAGAGCCTTTTGTATTTCTTCTGAAATCTCAGCAGAATGTAATGGAAACCATGCCAGTGGAAGTTCAACTTGTGTATTTCTAGAGAGGAGGCAAGATGTTTTGTGTTGGAAAATTATTCTAACTTCTGTTTGTCAGATTTCACAAACTTTGGAGTTGGTTTCCTTTTACTCACCATTGCCTAATGATGGAATGATAATTACATTCTTAAAAGTTAAATGATAATATATTAAAACATCCACTCTATTATCATAAGACCGTAATTCAGCTTGAATCCTTTAGGTTCCAGGCCGTGATTTTTAACAGATATCATGGAGAGATTCATTATTTCTCTTTCTATGCTAGGACATTCATCACAAAATTGTTGTTAGTTTGATCAAAAACCTCACAATATTTGAAGGTTTACAGAATTGTGTGTAGAAAATTAATTTTTCTTGATTTATCACTGCTATAGTAAGTTCTGTGCTGTATGAGAGATACGGTTTCAGCTGTTGTCTTTTGTAAAAAATAAAAACCTGTGATGACCCACCATTTGGCATTTTTTAAAAAATATCCTTTTCTATCACCCTTTGTATACATTTATTAGGTAAATATAAGTAAACATCATTTCAGTAAACAGAGGCAAAAATTCTTATTATGTGTATGTTTCTAAAATTTGATAAAAATTTCTTGGAGCTCAAACTGGTTTCCATATATGAAATCATATCAATGAAAGAGTTTGAGATCTGAGTATCATTTTTTGATAGAACCTGAACACAAGGTTCATAGAAACTCTTATATGAGCTATCAAATGAGAAAAGATGAATTGCTCTGGATAATTAACTAACCTATCAAGCCATCCACCAACAACCCAATCAACCTACCAACCAACCAAATAACCCACTGCCCAACCATTTGACCAACCCATCTTTTCTGAGTAAGGTCAGATCTGCACCAGAGGTAATCACAATTGTAATCTTGCCTGTGATGGGACCCAAACCCCTAAATCTCATTCTATTCCTGTAACTGCCATGTATCTCCTACCCTACCTACTCCCTCTCCTCTTCTCTGGGCATCTTGATCCTGGCACATCCTGTTGTCACTGGTTTCCTATGGCTATACAACAAACTCTTAAATATCAGGCCTAGAGTCTTTTGACTAAAATATATAACTCCTTCATCAAGAATAGAAAGAATTTTACAGATTGAAAAGTATGGAATAAAATATAAAATCCTACTGCTAATGTGAACCCATAGGTGGGAGAATGTGTCATTTTGATGTCCTATCCTTAGCTAAACCTTATTTCTTCTTATGCTTCAGTGAAGAATTGCAAGGATTTATATATAAGGGTTAATTGTACAGAGTTTTCATCAAAACATTGAGTGTAATTTGGACCCATTGAAGTTAAAATATTGACAATGGAACTCTATTTTATTTTGAAGAAAACCTCTTAATTGTAATGCTTCATGGAAGTAACTGTACCCTTTACAGCTGAGAAATATGATTACCTTGTGCTGCACTAGGACAGCATACATATTAGGGTCTTTTAGAAGCAAACAATTTTGAAATTCCTATGTTGTGAGTTTAGAAAAATCAATCAAGTTGTTATTGTACCTATTATACAAGTGCACCACCGTTCAGACCATCATAGCAAAAGGAATAAAACTGCATGTTTGAAAGGCAACAACACTTCTTTTTTTTGTGAAAATACTGTACAGAGGGGTTACAATGACATGGGCAAGATAATGAGTACATTTCTTATCAAACATTGTTGCCTCCTCCTTTGTTTCCCCTTCCCATCCCTTCCCATCCTCCCTCCCTACCCCCGCCCACAACCCCGTCCCGGCCAAAGTTGTAAAGTTCATTTTCTCCTCAGTTAGCACTTTCTTCACTATAAAAACTGTCATATCATCCTTCCCATAACGTTGTAATATGGTAGACAATTGAATAGAAAATCTAGTATGCTTACTACCTTTTCTCGGGGTGATGACAGGCTCAGGTAGAAACAACATGGTCCTAAATTGAATAAGAAATGATCAGAGAAGAAAATACTTGAAAATATCAATGCATCTAGAATCCATTGTCTCTCTTACAAAATGGATGAGGTTTTATATTGTCAAGCAACACAAATTACATTACTCCAAATAGAATAAATGCTTATGAAGAATTCTTGGCAAGCCCAATTACTGTTCATTTGTTCATGTATTTGCCACTTAACAATGTCAGTGAGATAGATTTGTTGCTTTGACATTCCATAGATCAAAACTTCAATGTATTTTGTGACCAAAATTACACTATTAGCTGCTCCTTCCCTGATATAAATTAATTTTAAGAAAATAAGAAGAACATTCAGATGAGGTAATTCTGATTTGAAGTAGTTTGGATAATTGAATTTCTTATTGGTGCTAGTGAAAATGTACTTGAATTCTGTCAACAATCTCAGGATCACCAAGTCAGAGAACAGTGGAAAATTTTGTTTATAGTGAGCATAATATGTGGATATTAGCACAGGAAGATTGTTTTTCATTTATCCTATTTCTTTACTTTCAATTTTGACAGATGAGTCATCAGAAAACAGGATTTTCTTTACCTGTTGTTGTCAGAGGGTTTGATTGTGCCCCAAACAAACTTGGTTTAGGTTATTCCAAAGATTCTACCAAAGGGATAAACACATACTTGGTTGAGGTGCTAGATTAGATTGGCTCTAACATTACACATTGATAAAATAACAAGGATGATGGACTTTAGAGCTTTACAAGAAACATTTAGGTTGATAATAACCATTGAAAAGAAAGACGTTTTGGCCATCGTATAAGAAAAACATTTAGATGTTTGACATGGTTTTCAATCATTTAGGACTGCATATCTTCACATGTATTATTGATATCAGCATACAAGACAATCCAAGTAGAACAAAGCATTTTAATTTCACTCCTAAAGGAAGAAATCTTACATCAGCACGAGATATGTAGAAATTATACTTACAGTATATTATTTTTACAATAAAAACTTATTTCAAAAAAGAAAAAAAGAGATGGACTTTTTAGGGTTAATTTTATACCCTGCTATTTTCCAAAGTTTTGAATCAGCATGAGAATATGGCAGTGGAATCCATGGGATTCTTTGAATACAAGATCATGTCATCTGCAAAGAGGGAGAATTTTACCTCATCTTTCCCTATTTGGATCCCCTTAATGTTTGCATCTTGTCCCATTACTGTAGCTAGGCATTCTAATACTATATTGAAGAGAAGTGGAGAGAATGGACATCCTTGTCTCATTTCTGAGAGAGGAAATGGCTTTAAATTTTCACCATTACATATAATGCTGGCATTAGGTTTGTCACATACAGCCTTTATTATATTGAGGAATGTTCCATGGATTCCTAATTTTTAAAGAGCCTTCATCAAAGAGGGGTGTTGGATCTTGTCAAATGCTTTTTCCGTATCTATTGAGATGAACATATGGTTCCTATCCTTGCTATTGTTGATGTGATTAATTATATTGATTAAATGGTATTTATTGAACCAGTTTTGCATCCCTGAATTGAATCCTGTTTCATTGTGGTGTATGAATTTTTTTGATGAGTTGTTGAAGTTGATCGACCAAAATTTTGTTGAAAAGATTTTGCATGGAAGTTTATAAACAAAAATGTCTATAGTTCTCTTTCTTTGATAAGTGCCTGCCTGGTTTGGGTATGAGTGTTACCATGGCTTCGGAGAAAGAGGTCAGTAGTGAACTTTCAATTCCATTGAAGATTTGGAGGAGTATTGGTGTGCGTTCTGCTTGGAAGACCTTGGAGAATCTGCTGTAAATTCATCAGATCCTGGACTTTCCTTAGATGGAAGGTCTTTTATTGCTATTACTATTCTGATGCTTGATATGGTTCTGTTAATTTGGTTTAACTCTTCTTGGTTTAGTTTTTACATGTCGATATTTGCTAGGAAATCATCCATTTCTTCCAGATTGTCAAATTTATTAGCATAAAGGTTTTAGATGTATCCTCTTATACTGTTCTGAATCATGGTTGTTTCTGTGGTGATATATCCACTCTTACCTGAGTTTGTTTATTTGGGTGCGTTCTCTTCTTTTTCTGATAAGATTTGATATGGATCTGTCAATTTTGTTTTTTGTTGTTGTTGTTGTTGTTTGAAGAACCAACTCTTTGTTTTGTTTATTCTTTTTTGGGGGGGAGGTCCAGTCGTGGGGCCTGAACTCTGGGCCTGGGCGTTGTCCCTCAGCTCTTCAGCTCAAGGCTAGCGCTCTACCACTTGAGCCACAGCGCCACTTCCAGATTTTTTGTTTTTGCTTATGTGGTGCTGAGGAATCGAACCCAAGGCCTCCGGCATGCAAGGCAAGCGCTCTACCACTGAGCCACCTTCCCAGCCCCTGTTTTATTCTTTCTATATATTTTTTGAAGATTCTAATTCATTCAATTCTGATTTAATTTTAATTATTTCTTTCTGTCTACTAGATTGGGATTTAACTTGTTGCTCTTTTTCAAAGAGCTTCAATGTCTCATTAAATTGTTGGTTTCAGATCTCTCCAATTTGTTGATGTAGGAGCTCAGAGCTATAAACTTGCCTCTGAATATTTCCTTTGCTGTGTCCCAGAGGAGCTGGTAATTTGTGTGCTCATTTTTGTTGAATAGCATGAACATTTGAATTTCCTTTCTAATCTCTTCCATGAGCCATTGCTGGTTCAACAGTGTGTTGTTCAGCCTCCATATGTTATAGGACTTTCTTTGGTGGCTTTTGGTGTTAGTTCTAATTTTATTCCCTTGTGGTCTGAGAGAATGAAGGGCATAAATTCAATGTTTCTGAATTTGGACAAGTTTGTTTCATGACCTGAAATGTGGTCACTTTTGGAAAATGTTACATGTGTTGCTGAGAAGAACATGTATAATGATGCTGCTCGGTGAAATATTTGGTATATGTCTGTTAAATCTAGTTTATCTATGTAGTTGTTTAAATCTGCGTTTTATCATTTGAGTTTTTGCTGAGTTGATCTATCTAGTGGGAATAATGGGGTGTTAAGGTCCCCAACAATTAATGTCTTTGAATCTATGTGAGATTTGAGGGACAAAAGTGTTTCTTGAATAAATTTGGGTGCTCCCTTGTTTGTTGAATAGATATTAAGAATTGTAATGCCTCCTGCAGGAGAGATAATTAGTATGTAGCAACTTTATCTCTCCTCACTAAATTTAATTTGAAGTCTAATTTATCTAATATTAGGATTGCAACTCCCACCTGCTTATGGGGGCTGTTTGTTTGGTAGATTTTATTCCAGTTTTTCACTTTCAGAATATGTTTGTTTTTATGGGCAAGGTGTAACTCTTGAAGGCTTGAAGGCAGCAGATAAAAGTATCTTGCTTTTTAATCCAACTAAACAGTCAATGTGTCTTAATTGGAGAGTTAAGTCCCCTAATATTGAGTTAGGACTGAGAGGTGTTTGGTAGTTTCTGCCATGATATCTACCTTCTTGGGAGTTGTGACAGCTGCATTCTTCCTATGGCTCTTGGATTCTCAGTTTGGGTGCAGTTTCTTGGTCTTTATTGTGCTTTGATTGGTTTTCCATATGTAGGACCTCTTTAAGTATCTTTTGTATGGCTGTCTTGGTAAAGATATATTATTTCAGTTTTTCTTTGCAGCCTCCTCCTTTGTTTACCCTTCACGTCCCTTCCCAGCCTCCCCCTCCCCCCCCAGTCCCAATCCTTCTCGTTACCCCCCTTCACCCCCCCACCTGCACCGACGTTGTAAAGCTCGTTTTGGACATGACAACTTGTACTTCTCATTGTTGCAACAGGTCCACCTGTATCCTTAAACAACTGGTTTTTCCCCATCTCCTCCACAAGTTATACTGACATCAAATATAGTGAAAGCAGGGGTTATACTGTGGGGGAGGGACATACAAAGCAACAAAGAGATAATCTTATAAATGCGTTAGAAACACATGCATGAAAGAAAAAAAAATTAAAATACATATCTAAGGGTTCATTTTCCTAACATCACATTATCTGACCTTTTCCGCTTGACTCATACATATACTAGATATTGCAAATAAGGGAAACCATGGGACCTATGAATATTCTTGTTACTCATTTCCAAACTAGAGAAATGTATTTGACATTATTTTATCAAAAAATAAATAAGTCTAAATTGAATTCCTTTGCTGAAAGGTCTCCATGTAAAAACTTTACCCATTGTTTTATTTTTCTCATTGCCTCAAGTCCAATTTACATAAGTATATAGTGACTGCACTCAGAGGAATCATTACTCATATTCTCTACTAACTCTAGCCAATTTACAATGAATGTATATGATTTTGTGTGTATATGATTTTGTCAGTAAATAGATACTTATCATTAAATAGTTGTTAAACAAACACCTGCAGATATTTCTGACTGTCAAAATCATCCATATCAGCTTTGAGTGCATATTTTAATATATTGGGAAATGTTAATAAATTCATCAAAATATGCATGATTTGCTATATGCTACATTCCATTCCAGTACTTCTATTTTATTTAGTTTTTCCGTGTTGAGGATGCTTCATTTTGAATGTGCATCCTATAATATGAAATAAAAAATCAGGGCATTTGATACCTCACTGGGATTTTATATGATTCTATATGTTCCTTTCAGAAAAATGCACAGAAGCTGTAGTATGATCATTTTCAAACCAAATTCTTTTTACATGAATAATGTAACGTACACAATGATTAAAGCAATTAACTACCTTTTCCAATTGTTAGCTACAATGTCCAGTTATTCCATGATATACTCTGAAACCTGGACTTCATATGAACTAAATACAAATTCTTTCAAAGGGAAAAGTTATAAAAGTAGGCATAATTCTACAAACATTTTGGAGTACAATTGGATTATATTGCTTCAAGGATAGGCACAATTGTATTAGATCTAAATTTTACAACTCAAATGGAAGTGTATTGTTTTGTTTTTTCCCAATATTCATCCATGATAACACTGATTAGATTTGAAAAAGTGTAGTGAAAATTATTCAAGGCACAAGAGGATGTGAGTGAGTAAATGAAAAACTCTTCAAGGTGAGATTTCTTCGTGGAGCAACTTGTGTTCTTACTACTCTTCATTCTCTTACTGTGATTTTGGTGTTTTGGTGTTTTGGACAATGTGTATGTATGTGTGTGTGTGTGTTAGTGTGTGTATGTGTGTAGGGCTAACATGTTGTAATCAGAGACTAGCATAATTCAATATTTGGTATAATTCTTTATATGTTGCACTTAGGAATAGATTTTTCAGAAGGAAAAACTGACACATTCCAGCATTAATGACCAGTCTTTTAAAAATCTTCCTCATTACCATTATCTACTCCATTTGGCCTCATATATCATTATCCAATTTACAAGATGTAACAATTTTGAGAAATGGTTGTATTTAGTATGCCAAAAAGGCATTGATCTACTAGGGTTGGTCCAATACCTTAGCTAGATAAGTAATGGTACAATGGTCATTGTCATGTTGGTATGTATATTGTGTTCTAGAGAGTGATTGGGTCAATGCAAAGGAATGGGATTGCTGGATCAGAGTGGAACTCTCTTTTTAATATATGGTGAACCTCCAGAATGCTTTCCATGGTGGTTGTACCTTGCCTACATTCAATACAACAGACCAGCCCCGTTCCCATTTGGTCACATACATGCCAGCTTCTGATATGATTTCTTTTATAATATCCTATTTTAACAGGAGTAAGTAGAAAATTCAGTATAGTATTGATTTGCATTCTTTTTTGATAGTTTGAAATTTTCATATAAAATTGATCTTAATGCAAGGAAGCCCATTTGATTTTATTAGCAGTAGGTTAAGTCTGATGCATTATCTACATGAGCAAGCAAATATCTAACATTATTTTTAATAGGATTTTTTCTTAGTAGGCATTTGTATCTGTAATAGCCACATTCAAGGATAACAGAATATATCAACAGATAGGATAATAGATTACAAACTTAAAATAGTATTAATATTGAAACAATACATAATTCAAAATAAGATACATCAAATAGCACAAGTTAAAGATGTTTATAATTACAAAATACCCACTGTGAGGACTGAATAATTATCAGCCTTTGTATTCAAAGAAGTGCACTGGAATTTTGAGGTGAACAAATATCTTATCAAAATTCAAAGAAAATTATCAAAAGTGACTAGAAGATGCTCAATATAGTAATATGTCATAAAGCCTTAAAACAAGCTCATATTTGCTATGATTTCATGTATAGAAACATGCTAATGATAAACACAAACTTTTGATATACACTGGAGTTATTAGCATTTCTATTTGTCCAGAGATGGCGAATACTTTTTCCTGCATCTATTGCTCATTCTTACTTCATTCTCATTGAAATCTCTTGGATACTTTAGCACACATATAAATGGGGTGGCTTTTCTTGGCGAATTTGTTATTGTGGTGATTTAGTTTTGTGAACTCTGATGTGCTGTGCATGTTGTATAGTTAGATCTCCAATAGATGGTAGCCAAACTGTTGCTTTTATATTTGAATTTATCTTGCTACTTTTAACTATTGGCATGCAAAAGTTCTCTAGTTGAATGCTATCCCATATAGTCAGCCCTCCTTTGATTCATTGTGACTGGATTTTTATTTAGTAACCTGGGTATCCACATCAATACGGCATCCCCTGCTCCATACTATAATATTTCAAGATATATAAACATACTTTGAGGTCTTTTATCCATTTGGACTTTGTTCTGTGAAAGTTGCTATATAAAGGTCTACATTCAGTTTTTCATGCATGTATAGCTATTTCTGCATGAAGCCTATTTAGAAGAGTCTCTCTTTCCTCTATATGGTGATTTTGGTTCCTGTATAAAAACTTAGGTGGCAATATGTCTCTGGAATAATTTCTGAGCCTTCACTGCAATTCTACTGTTCTTTAGACCTGTTTGTGTGCCAGGACCTACTATATACATATACATATATATATATATATATATATATATATATATGTATACATAATACATATAGATGTATATATATATACATATACATGTATATCTCTATGTGTATATATGTGTATATGTCTACATATATGTTTCTAACTTTGTGTGTGTTTATGATTTATAATAGCATGTGAAGTGCAATATTGATATTCTCAGAGCAATATTTTTACCACTGTGTTGTTTTTGGTTATTCTGGTTCTTCTATGTTTCCATATGACGTTTTTGATTACTTCTTCTCTTTCATTAATTTTGTAGGTCTATTGATAGGTACTGCTTTCAATCTGGAAGTAGCTTTGAACAGTTCTCCAATTTTCTTGGTATCAATTCTTCGAATCCAAGACCATATAATATTTTCCACATTATTAAATATGCTTTCATTTGATTTTCAAATGATTAATGTGTTCTTTATAGAGATCCTTAACTTCCCTGTTTAAAGGAAATCCTAGGTCTTTTCTTTTGGAGGCTATCACAAAAGATGTTGCTTTTGTGGGTTAAAACTCATTCTTCTCATAGTGGACATAACAGCAATGCTGTTGATTTCAGCGAGCTCTTTGTAAACTCTGTTTCTTTGCAAAATGTTAGAGAAAAGCTCCTGGGAATTATGATTGTAGACTATAAGAGTTCTTTCAATAGAGGATAAAGTTATCTGCACAGAAGTAATGTTTTGATTCTTTCCCTCTTTGGATTTTTTTTGTTCATGCCTTGCATATTACTTCAGCTAGGAATTCAGACTTTTTACTGGAAAGGAGTAGAGATCAAGGATTAATTCACTTATTCCTGATTGTAATGGAAATGGGTTTTAGTTTTCAATATTAATCAGAAGGTAACTATAGGGTTGTCATATATGGCCTTTATTATAGTGAGGAATTTTTCGTGGATTTCTTTTTTGTCCATAGCTGTCATAAGAAATGTGAGTGGGAGCATATCAAATGCGTTTGTACAGCTCTTTGTATGGTTCTGAGATTCATGAGCTTCTCCCTATTGATGTGTTATATCACAAATGGCATATATTGAGCCAACTTTTCCACTCCGGTATGATTTCCCTTTTGTCAGAGCTTGTGGGCTTTTTATTAGTCAGCTATCCAAAAGTTTATTGAGAAGGTTTGTACCAATGTTCATGCAAGAAATGTGTCTTCAGTTCTTTTTTTTTTCTTTTTTAGTGTGAGAATACCGTACAGAGGAGTTACAATTACATGGGCAAGATAACACTTCCTCTTTGTTTCCCCTTCCCATTCCTTCCCATACTCCTCGCCTTCCCCCGCCGAACCTCCCCCCAGCCCCCATCAAAGTTGTAAAGTTCGTTTTTCTACATAACGACTTGAACATCTCATTGTTGCAATGGGTCCACCTGTATCCCTAGTTAAACGATTTGTTTATAAATCCATATTGGGTTTTTGGTTGAGCTCTATGCTGGCCTCATACAGCAAATTCATAGCAGATGTTCCCTTTCCATTTCATTAAATATTTTAGGAGTGTTTTCGTGGGTTGTCGTTTGAAGGAATTATAGAAATCACCTGTGAATCTTTTTTGTCCTGGCTTTCTTTTGCTGGGATTTGCAAGTATTCACTTATCCTCCTCCAAGTCTTGACTCTATCATGAGGTTAAGAACCCATCACTGGGTTGACTTATTTGGGTGCAATTCTTCTTCTCTCCTTTTTCCCTCTTTTTCTCTATCTTGTCTCAGATTTACTAAGGGTTTAACAATTTCTTAAAGTTGTTCACATGCCCTACTGTTCGTTCATTCAGTCTGTGTTATGGTTTTCAGGGTTGTCTTTTTAAATTGTAATTTCATTACAATTAGTTAAATGCATATATTTTGTGGTGTACTGATTTCCAATTCCAAATTTTTGTCTGAATTTGCTCCAGGTATAGTGGAGAAAGGGTAATATAGATTGTTTCAAAATCTCTATAATTAAAAAAGATCCAATAATGAAGAGTGTACTCCTGCCTCACAAGTACTCTACCTGCAACAAGTTATCTTTACTTTCTAGATTCTGGTTCTTAAATTGAACATGAGAAGCCACAGAATCCTATTCCTGATAATGTTCTATACAGAAGAACGGGAGGAAATTTTGTTGTTAGTATGATGTATATGTAACAAATTAAAAAAAAAACAGGGTCAAATATAATTCAATAAGCAAGTAACATCCAACTATGAAAACAGCCAATTTTAGTGTTTATTTGCTTCATGTACTAATTTCTGCTGATAGAATTTCAATTCTCAATACTTGACCTACATAATTTCACACATAGTTTTTTGAAGCACAAAAAATAAATACTTATCACTGTATTGTAATTAGCTTGAAATGTAATTAGCTGATTGTAGGTTAGAGTGCAATAAGTAACTTGAAGTGAGACCAAGTAAGAATTAAAGCACATTCCAAATGAAGAAAGAGGAATACCACCTCTAGATATGTATTAATATCTGGTTAATGGTTTTGATTAAGCATTTTATACTCCTTCACTAACTTCTAGACTGTAATTCTTTTGGGTTGTGTGTAAGGGAGTTCCTGCCTGAATATGAATATATTAATATGAATAGCTGCACATTAAAATGATTGTTTAGGCTTAAAAATATTCCATAATGAAGGCATAATCCAAATATGAAATTCTGTAGTTCAAGTAAAATACAATTTATGGTGAAGCATTTGGTAATTCATGTTCACTTTGGGAAAGATATCATTATGAAAAAATGTACTTTCCACATTCAGTGAGCAATTTTTCTAAATGGATTGATGTTAATGCTGGTGAATCCTGGTAGAATTGTACCTGAGTATAATTAAATTTTATCATTAATACCTTGCTAGGACAAACTGTATTATGTAGTATCAATTCTCCTTGCATGAATTGACACATGGGAATTTGTTACAGTATAACCATTGATGGATAGACCAAAGGATTAAAGGATTAAAGCACTAACAGTATAATTCCTTTGCTATTCATTTTGAAATGTGAAAAATTCCACTCAATAATTTTTCATTGATCACAGTGTGTTAATAACTTCAAGATTGAAAATGAAGCCGGATGCCAGTGGCTCACGCCTGTAATCCTAGCTACTCAGGAGGCTGAGATCTGAGATTACGGTTCAAAACCAGCTTGGGCAGGAAAGTCCGAGAAACTCTTATCTCCACTAAACCACCAGAAAATCAGAAGTGGTGCTGTAGCTGAAGTGAGCTAAAGAGCTGATGGACAGCACTAAGCCCAGAGTTCAAGCCCCATGACTGACCCCCCAAAAAATATTGAAAATAGTACCAATTTGAAGTAAGACCCTATTTTCTGAAAACTCACTTTCAACCTCAAAGTGGAAGACAGGGTCCTACTTCACATTAGTTTTATTTTCAATCTTGAAGTCCTTAACACAGTGTCATGAATCAATGGACAATTACCCTGGGTTGATTTTTTTCACCTTTCAAAGTGAATACCAAAGGAATTATATTGCTAATGGCTTCATCCATCATTCTATCCATCATTATCTGTTATGAATTTCCAGTGTTTAAATTCATAAAGGAGAATTGATATGTATGTAGTACAGCTTGTCCCAGCAAGGAATAAATAATATATTTTAATTATACTCTGGGAGAACACTACCAGGATACAGCAGCATTAAACTCAACCCATTTATCAGAATTGCCCACTCTAGATTGAAAGTATTTTTTGCATAATTATATTTTTCCTAATGGTAGCATCAGTTACCAAATAGTTCACCATAAATTTTATTTCTATTGGACTACAGAATTTCATGCATGGATTATATTGGCATGCTGAAAACTTTTTAAGCCTAAACAATCATTCATTTCAATGTGCAGCCATACTAATTTATAAACGTCCATGCATGAAATGTTACTGTATTATCTGCAAATTATGGCAAAAGAATTATTTCTAACAAAACTATAAAATACTTAATCAATGGTAATTAAATTAACCAATTTTACAATTGGTAGAGTAAACTACATATGCAGTTCCTCTTTCTTCATTTAGAATGTGCTTTAATTATAACTTGTTCTCACTTCATATAACAATAAGCACTCTAACCTAAAATCACTGTTGATTTTTTGATATTTCAATCTATCTACTATCAATTCTTCATAAATACTATTTCTATTTCAAATCATAATGTCTGAAATATCTTGCCAGGTATTGACATGTGAAGTTCTAGCAGCCAAAATTAGTACATGAAGCAAATCAACACTAAAATTGACTAATTTTGCCTACTTGGATTTTACTTGTTTATTTAAATATAATTTGTCTCGTTTTTAGTTGGCATAAAAAGATGGCACTAACAACAAAATTTGCTTCCATTTTTCCTCATAGATCAATTTCCATGATAGATTTCTGGTGTTTATAATATTACACTTAAGAAAAATCTATTAGTAAATGTTAAATTGTTGCAGGTAGAGAAAGTGTGAAGCAGGAATAATCCACATTTCTTGGTTCTTTCTGGAAACTATATATATTTTGCTTTCTCTACTTCACCTAGTACCCAAGACATTTAGACAAAAATTTGGAAGAGGAAATCAATATACTATGGTAGTAAATAAGTAATTATATTTAAGTTACAATTTAAAAATCATAGCCATAAAAACTATAAGAAAGATTGAATAAACAAACTGTAGGTTATGTGAAAAAATAATAAAAAAATTTAGACCCTTAGCAAACCTCAGTATAGAGAGAGAGGTTGTGAGCAAGACAGGGAGAGAAGAGAGAGACAGAAAACCCAAATAAGTGAAACTACAGATGTGAAATGGAACCTCATGGTAGAGTCAAGATTCAGAAGAGGATAAAGGAATTCTTGGAAAATCCAGCAAAATAAACCCAGGATGAAATGGATTATTAGGTGATTTCTATAAGCCATTGAAAGGACGACTAACAATACTCCTAAAAAAATTAATGAAAGAGACAGGGGAAGTTCACTACACACATTGTATGACTTGAGCGTACTGCTCATCCAGAACACGATATGGACTCATCAATGAAACACCTCAAGTTGCATTTCTTGCATGAAAGTCGATGCAAAACTTCTGAAGAATCCTGAGGATAGCTGACACGAATAACTAACAAAAACAAACAAACAAACATAAAATCTGACCAAAGTGGAATCATACCAGGAAGGCAAATTGGATCAATATATGGAAATCAATCCATGTAATTCAATACATCAATACATAGAAGCACATGAATCACAGAATCAAGTAAGTAGCTATAGCGAAATTATTCAAGAACATCCCACGCCACTTTCTCATAAAAACTTCTGACGAGGAAGTGGCGCTGTGGCTCAAGTGGTAGAGCGCTCGCCTTGAGCTGAAGAGCTGAGGGACAGCGCCCAAGCCCAGAGTTCAAGCCCCACGATCGACCAAAAAAATTTTTTTTTCTGACGAAATAAAAACCCATGGAATATTCCTCAATATAATATAGGCTGTATAGACAAACCTACAGCTGCTTTAGGCTTCATGGTGAAAGGAAAAACCATTTCAACTTCAATCAGGAATGAGAGAGTAATGTCCTTACACTCTTCTACTCTTCAGGATACAATTGGAATTCCTAGTTCAATAATACACTAAGAATAAACAAAAACAAAACAAAGAGGGATGCAAATCAGGAAAGAAGAAATGATAGTCTTCTTTGCAGATAACTTGATCCACTATTGAAATAACCCTTATAAATTCCAATACCAAATCCCTTTAGCTGTTCCAAACTTTTGGCAAAGAAACTAGGTTTACAATGAACTCACACAAATGAGCAGCATTTCTGTATGCCCAAAATGAGAAATATGAAGCTTAAACCACAAAAGCAACTTCTTTGTAGTAATCTCCAAAAGAAAATACATAGAATTTCATTTAAGCAGGGAAGTGAAGAACCTCTCTGAGGAACATATTAATCATTTGAAAAAGAAATTAAAGCCTGTTTAATAATGTGGGCACACATCACATGGTCCTGAATTGGAAGTAGTGATATCAAAAACTTTAGAAATCTTCCCAAAGCTGCCACTATATTCAAGGAAGTACCTATCCAGTACCTACATTATTTATGAAAGAGAAGTAATAAAAAAAACTCACATGGAAAAATAGAAGAACCCCCAAAACAAAAAACAACCGTTAGCAGGAAAAACATTGCTGCAAGGATATAAATACTAAAATACAAGTCTATTATAAAACACAAACACATACATTTATATATACATATATATTTGGTATGGCCACAAGAACACGCCTAAAGACCAGTTGAATTACATTGAAAATACAGAAACGATTCCACAAACCTAAGACCACCCAAAGTTTGATAATTAATCTAAATAATTAGATAGTGGGAGGAGAGTCTCCTCTAAATATGGTACAGGGAGAAAAAGCTACACATGCAAAGAAAAGTGATCATACATCTTTATATATCACTTTGCACCAGAAACAATTCCACTTGGATCCAAGACCTCAAAATAGGCTTTGATATGTGAAATATTACAGTATGGGATATGGGATAAACTATCCAGGTCAAAACTTCCTAACCAAATATCCAGTAATTCAATGAATCAAAGAGAGATTGAATAAATGGGATTGCATTAAACTATACAAATTCTACATGGCAACCATCATAGGGAGCAAGGTAAATACTAATACAAACAGCACAGTTTGAGAGACCATGTATTGAAGATCTAGCTCTACAATAGACAGTGACACCAGAATTCAAAAAATTAAATTATTACAATAACCAATTTTCAAAAGATCAACAGCCCCATTTACATATGGGCTAAAATATCCAAGAGATATTTCTCTGGAAATGAAATAAAAATAGCCAATATATGCATGAAGAAATATGCAACATGTCTGGTCAAACAGAAACGCAAATAATTCCAGTGTACATCCAGAAATTTGTGTTTAGCATCAGCATGCATTTCTATAAATAGCAAGAGGGAGCAAGAAAATATGAGCTTTTTTTAGGACACTTTGGTACAGTGACCCACCTTCTAAATTGTCTTAATTCTCTGAATTTGATAAGGTATTTGTTCAACCCAAAATTCCAATGCAGTAATTTGCATGTAATATGTGATATTTATTCTCACCTCACAGAGGATTTTTTTGTGAACATAATTTTATTGTTCTATTTGATGTATCTTTCAATTTTATAATTTTGATATTGGTCAAGTTTCTTTTAACTTCTTTACCTATGATCCTCTGTGTTGATATATTCTGTTACCCTTGACTGTGACTATGAAATATTCAAAAGTGAAATAAGGAAGAAGAGATTCAATTTAGCTAATAATAATAGATATTGGATTGCTCATGTAAGAAATGCATTATGCTTAACCTACAAGATTGCTAATAAGGAAAAAAAGGAATTCCTTGCATTAATATTAAATTTGTCTGCAGATTTCAAACCAGGTCCACCAAAAACTGTAATGTAAATCAAAACTATACTGAGATTACTGCTTACTTCAGTTTAAATAGGTCATATGAGGAGAAGAAATCATATCAGAAACTAGGAATGATAATAACCTGTTGTATGAAAATAAACAAGGTTCAACCACCTTGGAAATCTCTGTGGAGTTTCTTCAAATATTAAAAAGAGAGCTCCTTTATTATCCAGAAATCCATTCATTTGCATTTACCCAAAAGATAACAATCAAAAATGCAACACACATACCAACATCAGTATGATCATACCATAGCTATGATATGAAGCAAACGTTTTAAATCAGTACATTTTGGCATACTACCTAAATAATCAAGTGACACAATGTTTACGTCTTGTTTTTACATAACATGCTTAAGGCCAAATGGAATGAAGTAGATAATGGTAATGAGAAAGATGTTAAATAAAGACTGGTCATTAATACTGGAGATTGTCATCTTTCTTAAAAATGTACTCTTGGACTAGTTCTGGAAAGATGGCAGAGGAGAAGCTGGAGGCTAAACAAGCTCTCGCATAGAAAGCAGTTTTAGAGTTCCAGTGAACAGTCCTAAGCCAGAGAACCACACCAAGTGTGCCAACACAGGACAGAGAGTTAGGCCAGAGAGGGAAAATCCAGGCAAAGAGACAGATCTGAGCACTTGCCAGCAGCCGAGGCTGCTGCTGCCGTAGCTGCCATACCTGCAACACAGAGTCTGGGACAAAGGAGCCAGACACGGCGGGCAAGCGGATTCTACTAAATACCACCAAGAACTGACAAGGAGCAGACATGTTCATCCTGCCATTCGCAGACCAGAGATGACCCAGGAACCAAGACTCAGTGTGAGTAGCAGCCTGATGTCCTCACTCCTTCTCAGGGAGCAGAGGAGGGAAGACCACCCCCCCCTCCCATACCTGAGATCTCCATCTTTGAAGTCCCAGCTGAGCTGCTAGCTCCAACTCAGGCCTTGGAAGAAAACTAGAGTCATTTAGCAGGTCACAAGAATCTAACCTGACCTGCCAGACTCAGCTCCCATCAGGGAAAAGTCATCCAGCTTGGGCGCCAGCCCTAGGAGTGGATTACTTCACTGGATAATCAGAGCCAGAGGCTGCCCTTCCCTTTAGCAGCCTTGACAATCAATTGAAATTCAGTAAACAGAAACCATGAGAATGGCTCCAGGATGGACTCTGTGAGTGTCTCACAAGCTAGCCCCCCAGGGAAAAGCTACAGTTTGCTGAAAGGCCTCAACTCTACCCAGAACCTAGCCTCTTCACACCATCTCCAAACTTGAGGAAACAGCCATTTCCCTCTTTTGTGATACTCAAAGCAGATCTCCCTCACATGAACTAGCCTGGGAGAAGGATCACAAAATCCTGGATAAAGCAGAGCATTTTTCTGCCTGCTCAAACAAACTGATGTAAGAAACCAACCAAGCCACAGGAAAATCAAACACTACAAGCAGACCAGAGACTCCAACAAGAGGCTGGTTATGGACACAAGGGAGATAGAGGATCTTCCCACCCCTCCTCAAAGAAGTTTTAATATTTTTTTGTAATTTTTATTAAAAAAATTTTTCTTAACCTTTTGTTAATTTTTAATTTTTACCTTTAAAAAATTGTTTTCTAGAAACTTTTTTTTCCTTCCTCTTATAATTTTTATTTTAGGGGTAAATGTGTATGTGTGTTTTTCTTTTTTTTCTTTTTAAATTTTTTTTCTTTTTTGTTTAGCTCTATTGAACTTTTGATCTCTTTTTTCTTTATTTCTCATTCTTTTCACCTTTTCTTCTCTTTCATTCTTATTTGTGTGACTTAATTGCTGTTCTGTACATCCTCAGATATACCCGTAGTCGATTATTAGAACTTATCCCCCTTTATGTACACACTTAATCCAGAAATTTATTACTCTTAGATTCCTTAATAGCAGTACTACTTCTTTATACTTATATATTTTAAGTATTTTTATTTTTAAGTTTTTCACATCTCCTCTATATCCCTTCTCTTCTCTCATTATATACATGTTCTTCTCTGCATATTTCGTTTTCAAATTTGAATAATTTCTAAGCATTGCACTTTTTATTTTTTAATTTTTGCTTTTCTATTTTTTCTTGTCTCACTTTTTTCTCTTTCTCTTTCTTCTTTTTTTGTTTCTCTACTTTCATCCTATCCAACCTATTTTCCACATTGAGATTAGGACTTAGTTAACTCTCCCTGTGCCTTCCCACATCCCTCTATTCCTATTTTTACCCATATCTCTCCCTAAACCTAATAATTTCTAGTTTGCCAATTTCTTCTTTGCAGTTCGTAGCCCATTAATATATAGTTGTTTGATGTTGAATAGATATATCAGTTCAATTAGATTGACTGTACAACTACAGACTTTTGCTGGTGCTTGCCTTAAGATAGTGTTCTCGCACAAAACTGGTGCTACTTTCATCCCAAATGGGCAGAGTAAGCCAGAAAAACACAAGAAAAATGGTGAGTCCGGGTATCTCAACTCCCACTCATGATAATCAGGGGACAGAACAGATAATGAATAATCCAAAGGAGAGTTCCCAAATAGCTCTACAAACACTGCTGGCAAACATAATAAATAAAAAGATTGAAAACCTAAAAAGGATTCTGTATGAGTGTGATAGGGAGAAAGAAGAGGCAAACAAAGGTTAATACAGGAATATCATGAGTGTGAGGAAGCTACTCCAAAGCTGATATAGGATTTGCATGAGCAGCTTGAGAATACTCAAAGAGAAAGGCAGGAATGGCGTGAGCAGGCTGAGAACACTCAACGAGAACTACAGGAATGGCATGAACGGGAGGAAGGTAAGCAAAAAGTAATAGAGGAATTGAGAGAGCAGGATGAGAATACACAGAGATCACTAAAGGCATTCATGGGATCCATTAACAAAGAGCTGAAGGAAGTCAGGGAGACCACAAAGGGAATGCTGAGTGGAACCCAACAGAAAGCATGGGACTCCAAGGAAACCATAACCAATCAACTAAGTGATTTGAGAATAAACACTGAACACCAAATTAAGAAAGTAAACAAGCTCATACAAGATCTTAAACAAAACTTCAACAATGAATTTGAAGCCATCAAAGCTGACCAATTAGAAGGAAAAGAAATAAAAATCAAAGTAGAAAGTCTTGAGAGCAGGATAGACCATGCAGAAGATCGAAACTCGGGGATTGAAGATAGCCTAGATATTATAGAGAAAGAACATACAACCATCCAAGACAAGTCCAAGAAATATGATAGGTCTATCCAACACTTGGAAGACACCATCAGAAGGCCCAATCTAAGGATAATGGGTGTAGAGGAGCACCTAGAAATAGAAGTTAATGGTCTAGGAAATTGTCTAACAGGATCCTAGCAGAGAACTTCCCAAACATGCAAAAAGATAGGCCTATTCAGATACAAGAAGCTTTTAGAACTCCAAATAGACCAGACCAAAATAGGATATCCCACCATCACAATATAATCCACACAGGATCAATTCAGACCAACTCAAAGATCCGTAAAGCTATCAAGGATAAAAGATCAATCATCTGTAAAGGGAAAACAATTAGAATCACCTCAGATTTCTCAGCAGAGACAATCAAAGCAAGAAGAGCCTGGAATGATGTATGCCATGCCCTAAAGACAAAAATCTATCAACAAAGAATACTGTACCCAGTTAAATCTCCTTCATACCTGAAGGCCAATTAAAAAGCTTCCATAGCAAAGAAAAATTGAAACAATATATTTCCACCAAACCAGCTCTACAAAAGATTCTTAAAGATGTCCTACACATAGAAAACCAACAAGAACACAATAAAGGCCAAGAAACCGTACCCAAATTGAGAATCCAAGAACCATAGGAGTAATCCAGTAGCTGCAGCCCCCAAAAAGGTGAATAAAAAGGCAGGAACTTCCAAATAACTCTCAGTCTTATCTCTCAACATTATCAGACTTAACTCTCCAATTAAGCGACATAGACTGTCTAGTTGGATTAAAAAACAAAACTTTCTATCTGTTGCCTTCAGGAGTCACATCTTCCCCATAAACACAAACACATTTTCAATGTTAAAGGCTGGAACAAAATCTACCAAGCAAACGGCCCCCCAAAACAGGCGGGAGTTGCAATTCTAATATCAGAAAAAATAGACTTCAAAATAAATTTCGTGAGAACAGATAAAGAAGGTCGCTACATACTAATTAAAGGATCTCTCCTGCAGGAAGATATTACAATTCTAAATATCTATTCGCCAAACAATGGATCACCCAAATTTATCCAAGAAACACTACTTTCCCTCAAATCCCACATAGATCCAAAGACATTAATTGTTGGGGATTTTAACACACCACTCTCCCCACTAGATAGATCAACTCAACAAATACTCAACAGAGAAACTACAGATCTAAACAGCTGCATAAATCAACCAGATTTAACAGACATCTATGGTATATTTCACCCAGCAGCATCAGAATGTACGTTTTTCTCAGCAGCACATGAAACATTTTCTAAAATAAACCACATTTTAGGCCATAAATCAAACTTGTCCAAATTCACAAACATTGAAATTATACCTTGCATTCTCTCTGACCACAGGGAATACAATTAGAACTCAACACCAAAAGCCACCAAAGAAAGTCCAGTAACACATGGTGGCTGAAGAACACACTGCTGAAGCACCAGAAGGTTATGGAAGAGATTAGAAAGGAAATTCAAATGTTCATGCTATTCAACAAAAATGAGCACACAAATTACCAGCTCCTCTGGGACACAGCAAAGGCAGTACTCAGAGGCAAGTTTATAGCTCTGAGCTCCTACATCAACAAATTGGAGAAATCTGAAACCAACAAATTAATGAGACATCTGAACCTCCTTGAAAAGAGCAGCAAAATAAACCCCAATCCAGTAAATGGAAAGAAATAATTAAAATTAAATCAGAATTAAATGAATTAGAATCCAAAAAAAAACTATACAAAGAAGCAACAAAACAAAGAGTTGGTTCTCTGAAAAAATTAACAAAATTGGCAAACCCTTAGCAAATGTTATCAGAAAAAGAAGAGAACACACCCAAATAAATAAACTCAGAGATGAGAATGCAAACATCACCACAGAAACAACCAAGATTGAGAACATTTTAAGGGAATACTTCTCAAAACTTTATGCTAATAAGTTAGAGAACTTGGCAGAAATGGAACTTTTCCTAGCAAATATTGACATGCCAAAACTAAACCAAGATGAGTTAAACCAGCTTAACAGGCCCATATCAAGCATTGAAATAGAAACAGCAATAAGAGACCTCCCAGCTAAGAAAAGTCCAGGACCAGATGGGTTTACAGCAAAATTCTACAAGACAATCAAAGCAGAGCTCACACCAATACTCCTCCAACTCTTCAATGAAATTGAAAGAGAAAGCTCACTACCGAACACATTCTATGAAGCCATCATAACCCTCATCCCAAAACCAGGCAAGGACTCATCAAAGAAAGAGAATTATAGACCCATTTCTTTGATGAACATTGATGAAAAACTTCTCAATAAAATTTTGGCCAATCGACTTCAACAATTCATCCAAATATCATACACCACGATCAAACAGGATTCATTTCAAGGATGCAAAGCTGGTTCAATATATGCAAATCAATTAATATAATTCATCACATCAACAGGAGCAAGGATAAGAACCACATGGTTATCTCAATATATGCATAAAAAGCATTTGACAAGATCCAACACCCCTTTATGATGAAGGTTCTGGAAAAATTAGGAATCCATGTAATATTCCTCAATACAATAAAGGCTGCATATGACAAACCTACATCCAGCATTATACTCAATGGTGAAAAACTCAAACCATTTCCTCTTAACTCAGGAACAAGACAAGGAAGCCCACTCTCTCCACTTCTCTTCAATCTAGTATTAGAATGCCTAGCTACAGCAATAAGACAAGATGCAGACATAAAGGGGATCCAAATAGGGAAAGAAGAAGTAAAACTCTCCCTCTTTGCAGATGACATGATCTTTTATTAAAAGAATTCCATAGACTGCACTCCCAAATTTCTCAAGCTGATTCAAAACTTTGGCAAAGTAGCAGCGTACAAAATTAACCCCCAAAAATCAATGGCTTTTCTGTACGCCAACAATGAGAAAAGTGTGGCTGAAATTAGGAAAGCAACTCCATTTGTAATAGCCCCACAAAAAATAAAATACCTAGGAATTAACTTAACCAAAGAAGTGAAGGACCTCTATGATGAAAACTTTAAAATCTTAAAAAAGGAAATCAACACAGAACTAAGAAAATGGCAAAACCTCCCATGCTTTTGGATCGGAAAGATCAACATCGTGAAAATGGCAATATTTCACAAGGCTATCTACAAATTCAATGGATACCTATCAAAATTCCAACCTCATTCTTCAAGGAAATAGAACAAGAAATCCAAAAATTCATATGGAACAATCAAAAACCCCGAATAGCAAAAACGACCCTCAACACAAAGAACACTGCTGGAGGAATATCAATACCAAATTTCAAACTCTACTGCAAAGCCAAAACAAGAACAGACCTCAGGACCAATGGAATACAATTGAAAATCCAGAAATGAACGTACAGGCCTATAGCCATCTAATCTTCGATAAGGGAACTAAAAAAATAGAATGGAAGAAAGACAGCCTCTTCAGTAAATGGTGCTGGCAAAATTGGTTAACTACATGTAGAAAACTAAAGCTAGGTCCTTATATATCACGCTGCACCAGAATCAACTCCAAATGGATCAAAGACCTAGGAGTCTGAAATTGAAAGTGACCGTGGTAAATATACTCAATTATGTGCTCTGAAGAACTTACTGATCTCTTAAAAGTTACTAACTGTCAAGCAACAAAATAAAGAGTAATCACCAGACACTCTCTTTCCCAAAAGGTAGCAAGTGGGTAGTCCATGTCTTATGTGTTTCTACTGCTTCCATTGTTTCTATGATATAGTTCCACTTAGAATCTTTATGTCACATAAGAAACTGACAATAGTATATTTCTTTAATGTGATCATGTTCATGTAAATATTGTGTCATTCAAAGCAATTATTTTATCATTTACATAGTAAAGCAGTGAAATTTGTTATTTGAAATACACAGTAATTCTTTTCAAAATTTTATATGAACTATTTTTCTTTAATTCTATTAAGATAAAGTATTAATCAGAGAAATGGACAAAATGTTTCCACAAGTACTTCTATATTCATATTCCATCTTAATCATGAATTGAGTAAAATTTGAAACTGTTGAAGAGATTTAAAAGAAGGAACATATCAATATATCCTCATGCACATTGAAATTGTTCAAGCAAGAATGTCAATGGTATTAGGGCTTCTTATTTTTTTTAATCTTCTGGTAATAAACAGTGATTATCACCCCATATATGCTGTTTTTCTTTTTCAATTTCAGAGTCCAAATTGAATCCAATATATTGCTTGTAATTAGGAATGAAGAAGTTTATTGTGAACAGTACACTATTTAGTTATTGTTAATGGTTATTTATGTTTGTTTCACAGAGTTCTTAAGACATAGACTCATATTTTGAATGTTTTATTAGTATTATGTCATTTTTTCAAACATCACCATTCTCTTCCCCCTGGACTTAGAGGAATGTCTTCAGAGTTTTTCAAGGACAATTATAACGATAAATGTGAAGATAGTGAGGGATATTGAATGTTGTGAAATAGTAATTTTGTCCAATCTGGAGTAAAAGTAATTGCTTACAAAAGTATTTTTCTTCAAATAGGAAATTTTATTGCAAGATATGTTTCAGCATTTAGATAGGAAATAGTCTGGAGAACCTGAGTCCAACCTCATTACAAAGAGGTATAATAATAGCACACTTTTACACTAAAGTTTGTTCTTGTAATGCGGTGGTGACAAAAGAAAAACAGTGGCTTGTAAAATAATCTTACTTCCATGAATGAAACCAGTTCAACTCAAAAGAAGAATTTCCTACATTATCTTCAACAATTCTGTGAACAAGTTTATTGGTTTTAGCTCTATATATCTCTAAAAAATTCCATTTCCCTGCTTCATTGTTATCAAGGTTTCCTCTTCAGGAAGAAGCAACATGAAAGATGCATGGAATTCTTCAATGCCAATATCCTCAGAAATGATGCAAAATTTCTTCTGTGTTGTTTCAATATCTAAGGGTGCCACCCCCACCATTTTATTCTTGATTTGCATTTCTGATCCAAAACATTCCTACTGCTAAATGTGATAGTCTTTGAAGCATATTTTAGGAAGATGCACCTTGCCAAATAATTTAATAGAGGTTAGGATTACTATGTAAGCAATAGAGTTGAAGAATTTGACTACTGAGGAGGAAGTTTGACTTGTAAGAATCTTGCTCACATTTTTGCTAGGTGTTATTTGTGATGGTTTCTGATTATGGGCATATTTGAACACCAGTATTCCTGCTAATTTGTATTTTCCAAAGATTATTGGGATTGCTACCGAAATATTTGAACATAAATGATTCCAAAGTAATTTGTAAATAATGGCTTGGAATCAGGAGAGATAATGAAAATTGTCATTTCTATTCACATAAGGATGTAAAGAGTCGAGTGGCAGTGGCTCACGCCTGTAATCCTCGCTACTCAGAAGCTGAGATCTGAGGGTCGCGGTTCAAATCCAGCCCGGGCAGGAGAGACCGTGAGACTCCTATCTCCAATAAACCACCAGAAAACCAGAAGTGGCGTTGTAGCTCAAGTGGTAGAGCGCTCGCCTTGAGCTGAAGAGCTGAGGGACAGCGCCCAGACCAGACCAGAGTTCAAGCCCCACGACCTGAAAAAAAAAGAAGGATGTAAAGACAACAGAACAATTTTCACGTTTGTATATGGACTGCAAACCTGTAGACCTGAATATCTACGTGTACATTTATAAGAACTGAGAAATGAATCTTAATGTCAAGGTGATGTATAGAGGGCTTAAAATTTCATATGTAAGCTAGTGAGCACTTTTCGTATGTTCTTACCCACTCCTAATTTTTCCTCACACTCTTCTTGTGTCTCAATCCATAATCTCCCACAAGGTATTAACTTCATTTCCACATATTTTGTGAGATCATTGTTGGATTGATTCACGCGTTGTCCTTTCTCTCAAATGTTGTTTCCCTTCTCTTTCCAAGTTGGATTAATATGCATGTATTATACAGAAACTAAAATAAAATACAGTGACAACATTGGGCAAATCATAGGATATTAAAATAGTACGTTTAGAAAAACAGCAACAAATTCCCGAGTAAGACCAGGGAGGAGAAGCTGCGGGTTCAGATCAGATAGAGGTTGAAACCAATTTTAGTGTTCCAGTGAAAAGTCCAAGGTTAGACAGACATGCCTAGGGTGCCATCATAGTACAGAGAGTTTGGTCAGGCAGGAAAAATTCAGGCAGCTTGGTGAATGAGACAGATTCGAGAACTCACAGGTGTCCATAGCCACAGCTGCCATATCAACAGACTAAGCCTCGGTCCAAGATGCAAGCAGAATCTATTCACCACAAGCAAGAACTGATAAGGAATTATAATCTTCATCCTCCTGACCACCGAAAATTGTAGATGGTGGGGGGCCCGGCAACCAAGGGAAAGATATAAGTACCACACAAGACAACCTAACTCCTCACAAAGCAGCGGTGGGAAGGTAGCCCTTCCTCAACCACTGGAGAAGATATGGACAAAGATCAGGCAAGAGCACCTAGCACATAATTCAGGCCATAGAAGAAGATAATGGGAGCCATTCAAAAGGTAAAATGTACCTAATCTGTGGGGCTCAGCTCCACCCTGAGAGAAAGTTGCCCTTTCCAGGCAGAGTCCTCACAAAGAACAAAGTCCCAAGAAAATCAACACAGAAGAGAAAGCATCCAGTATAGGTCTTTCTGATATTCCTGTTCTAGCTGAAAATTCTATTCCTCTTATCAAGAATTCAAGAAAACAGATTCTGAGACGGTAAAAATAAGTCAGGGGTCCATAAATAATATCTGCCAGCTCAACCTGCTGTTTTCAAGGTTAAACAAGGAGAATGGAAGGTGCAAGACTAGACATGGTTGACAGTGGATTTATTCCTTTAGGTGATCTCCCTTACTGGACTAATCAGCACTTGAATCGAAGTGCAGGTTAGTATGTGAAGCACGGAGGACTGTTATTATTGTGTTAGCAACTGTTGCATTACTATTTCAATTAAAAAGTACTGGCTTTTATAAAGAAACAACACCTCAAAATATATTTATATTCATAGTTGATACCTGAATTGGGTATATTTTTGATGGATTCTTTGGAAAATTTACAATACAAACAGGCATAAGATTTCCTTATTCTAATGATGCACTTTTATGTTTTTTATATTTGCAAAAGGGACTAATTTTAGATTTTCAGCTTGATGAATTTTAGTTTTTTTCCCAATGAATTTCTTTTACAATTATTCTTCAAATTGGACATTACTGTCCAGTTGTGTCCTGTTACACTTCCAAGAAGGGACAGAGTACATTTATTTCAGTCATAACTCTAATCCTTCAACTGAAAGGAGACTTTAGGGGATACATTTGACATTCAAAGAATAATCTGGAACTTCAAAGTTTTCATGGAGTTATGATTCAGAAATGATCCTGGTTCTATTTGTAAAGTTGTTTTACAGTGCAATCAAATCAGCGGTGAACCAATATATACTGACTGACGAGGTTACATTTATATGGGCAAGATTATGAGTCCATTTCCTGTCAAGCACTGTAATGCCTTCTTTGTTTTTCCCCTAGCCTCTCTTTCTTCCTCACCATTCTATCAAAAGGCATCTCCCCCCCACAAATTTGTAAAGTGCATTTTCAACAGTGTTTTGTACATCTCATTGTTACATTGGGCCTCCTGTGTCCTTATTCCAGCATTTCTTTATTTCCCTTCCACTCCCCAAATTAGAATAAAGTATATACAAGATACAATACAGACACCGTAATCAAATACAGTGATGAACAGGGTGTAGAACATACAAAGAAACAAAAAAAATCACTTAGTCTATTGTAAGTTATTAAAAAGAAAAAGAAAGATAAAAATGTCCTGTGTCCCTACCTTGGGGATCATTTCACTTAGCATCAGGTCAAATGATCATATGTACATAGATTTTGACCTCTTCTGCTTGTCCTAGACATATACTACTCATTGAATACAAGGGACATCATGGGACCTAAGTTTCTTTTTGTTTGTCTTATTTACTTAATATAATTTTTCAAATCTTTCCATTTTCTAACAAATGGCGCTGTGTCATTCTTTCTGGTGGAGACATAGAATTCATATATACATATATGTGTGTATATATACATACATATATACATATATATACATACATACATATACATATATATGTGTATACACACACACACATACACATTTTCTTTCTACTGAGGGGCATCTAGGTTGGTTCCATAATTTAGCTATGGGAAATAAAGCTGTGATAAACATAGATGTACTGATAGTTTTAGTATGGCCTTTTTGTGGTCGTTTGGGAAAATAAAAATGGGATTGCTGAGTCACAGGGAGCTCTATGTGTAGTCTTTTGAGGAATTTTCATAGTGCTTCCCAAAGTGCGTGAAAAATTTTACACTCCCACCAAGAAAGCTGTAGTATTCCCTTTTAGCTATATTCCCTCCAGCATATGTTATTAGTTTTACTATAGTCATTCTAACTAGTGTGAGGTGCAATCTCTATGTTGTTTTGATTTGCATGTATTTGATAACAAGAGAAGTTGAACATTTCTTCATGTGTATATTAGCCATTCTTACTTTCTCTTCAGAGATGTCTCTCTTTAAGACTTTCTCCCACTTAGTAAGTAGGAGGTTGTTTCTTTGAGGATCTGTAATTGAGGGATTTAATTTTTTGAATTCTACCTACATTTCAGATATGTGACCATTGTCCATTGTATGGCTAGGAAGATATTCTCCCAATCTGTGGGCTTTCTATTGATCTTTCTAGCTATATTCTTTACCATGCAGAAGCTCTGTAGATTCATGTAATCCCATTTGTCCAAACATTCTTTGATTTGTTGTGTTTCTGGGTTATTATTAAGAAATTTTCAGGCCATGCCAAGGAGATCTGGAGTTTCTCCTATTCCTTCTTGTTATGTTTTCAGGATGTCTGCTTTAATTTCTAGGTCTTTGATCCATTTGGAGTTGATTCTGGTGCAGGGTGATATATAAGGTGCTAGCGCAAGGTTCCAGTTTCCTACAGGTGTTTCACCAATTTTTCCATCATCATTTATTGAATAGTCTGACTTTCTTCTTTTTTAAAAAAATTATTGTAAAAATGTTGTACATAGGAGTTATATTTACATGAGTAGGGTTTCGAGTAAATTTCGTAGTGAGTATTATTACCTCCTACTTTGTTTTCCCCCAATCACCATTTCTCTCCCCACCTCCCCATTTCCTCCCACCCCTCTATCCCACCATTGTAAAGTTTGTTTTCAACCTAGTATCCTGTACATCTCATAGTCACAATGGGTCAACCTGCATCCCCATTTAAGCGTTCCACAATACCACTTCTCCTACCCAATTTACAGAAGACCGGCACCAAAATCAGTGAGAAAGGGGTTATACTTTGGAGGTAGATCATACAAAAGAAACAAAAGAATCACATAGTGCATTACAAATACATTAAAAACATTAGCAAGAAAAAAAACACTTATGTTCCTGTCTTGGAGTACACTTTGCTTAACATTATCTCATGTGATCATATGTACATAGCCTTTGAGCTTCTCTGCTTGTTCTAGATATGTACTAGTCCTTGCAAACAAGGGAAACCATGGGAGTGATGTTTCTTTGGGCCTGTCTTACTTCACAATGTAAAATTTTCCAAGTGTTTCCATTTTGTAACAAATGAGGCAATGTCATTCTTTCTGGTGGAGGCACAGAATTCGATTATATATATAATCACATTTTCTTGATCCATTTACCTACTGAGGGGCATCAGTGTTGGTTCCATGTCTTAGCTATGGTAAATAATTCTCCAATAATTATGGTTGTGCTGGTAGCTTTGGTATGACCTTGTTTGTGATCTTTGGGTAAATGCCCAAAAGTGGGATTTCTGGGTCAAAAGGGGGCTCTATGTGGAGTCTTTTAAGGAACCTCCATACTGCTTTTCTGAGTGTTTGAAGAAGTTTACATTCCCACCAACAATGCAATTGAGTTCCTTTTTGGCCACATCCCCACCAGCATCTGTTGTTACTAGATTTCTTGATTATATCCATTCTGACTAGAGTGAGGTGGAATATCAACATTGTTTTGATTTGCATTTCTTTTTGGCTAGAGAAGTTGAGCATTTCTTCATGAGTCTATTGAGCATTCTAATTTCCTCCTCAGAGAAGTCTCTCTTTAAGTCTTTTTTTATTAAATAAATTTTTATTGTGAAAATACAGTACAGAGTGGTTACAGTTACATGAGCAAGGTAAAGAGTACATTTCTTATCCAGCATTATTGCCTCTTCCTTTGTTTTTCTCCTACCATCCCGGCCCTCCCACCTATCAAATATATTCCCCCCTCCATTTATTAATCGGGCAGTTATTTCTTTGAGGATTTGTTGTTGGGGGATTTAGTTTTTTGAGTTCTAAGTATATTTTAGATATGAGACCCTTGTCGATTGTATGGCTTGTGAAGATCTTCTTCCAGTCCATGGGCTTTCTGTGATCTTGCTATCATCCTTTGCCTTGTAGAAACACTGCAGTTTCATGCATTCCCATTTGTTCAACCTTTCTTTAATTTATTGTGCTCGGATCTCTAATAAGAAAATTCTGAGAAAAAAAAAAAAGTAAATTCTGGCCTGTGTCAAGGAGCCCTAGAGTTTCTCCTATTCCTTCCAGTAATGTTTCATAGAGTTGGCTTTGACTCTGAGGCCTTTGATCAATTTGGAGTTGATTCTGGTGCAGGATGACATGTACAGATCTAGCTTTAGTTTTCTACAAGTGTTTAACCAATTTTACCAGCACCACTTACTAAAAAGGCTGACTTCTTCCATTCTATTTCTTTAGTTACCTTCCCAAAGATTAGCTGGGTATAGTTCTGTGGGTCATTTCTGGGTCTTCAGTCCTGTTCCATTGTTTCTCTGGTCTGTTCTAATGTCAGTACCAAGCTATTTTGATTATTACGGCTTTGTAGTAGAGTTTGAAATTTGGAATTGATATTCCTCCAGCGCTGTTCTATCTACTAAGTATTGCTTTTGCTATACAGGGTCTTTTATTGTTCCATATGGATTTTTGGTTCTGCTTCTATTTCATTGAAGAATGAGGTTGGTATATTGATAGGTATCAAATTGAATTTGTAGATAGCCTTTGGTTATGTTAATCCTCCCAATCCTGGAGCATGTGAGGTCTTTCCACTTGCTTATTTCGCCTTTAATCTCCTTTTTCGGGTTTTAAAAAGTTCTCTTCATACAGGTACTTCATCCTTTTTTGTTAATTCCTAAGTATTTTATTTTTTGTGGGGCTATTACAAAAGGGTTTGCTCTCCTAATTTCAGCACTGCTCTTCTCATTATTGGTATAGCCATTGATTTCTGAGGGTTAATTTTATACCCTGCTTCTTTGCCAAATTTCGATAAGCTCTCGTAACTTGGGATTGCAGTCCATGGGATTCTTTAAATACAAGACCATGCCATCTGCAAAGAGGGAGAGTTTTACTTCATGTTTCCCCTCTATGTCTGTATCTTGCTCCAGCTAGGCATTCTAATTATAGCTTGAAGAGGAATGAAGAGAGTGGACATAGTTCTCTTGTTCCTGAATTTAGAGGAAATGGCTTTATCTTTTCCCCATTATGTATAATGACATATACAGCCATTATTATGTTGAGAAACGTTCCATGGATTCCTAGTTTTTCCAAGGCTTTCATCTTAAAGTGGTGTTGGATCTTGTCAAATGCTTTTTCTGCATCTATTGAGATAATCACGTGGTTCTCATCCTTGCTCTTTTTGATGTGATGAGTTATCTTAATTCTTTTGCGTATATTGAACCAGCTTTGTATCCCTGAAATGAGTCATGTTTGATCGTGGTGTATGATTTCTTTGTCGATTGGCCAAGATTTTCTTCAGAAGTTTTCCATAGATATTTATTTTTAAAAAATGGGTGTATAGTGTTCTTTTTTTTTTTTGATAAGTTCCTGCATGGTTTGGGGATGAGGGTTATGCTGGCTTCATAAAAAGAGTATGGTAGTGAATTTTTGCTTTCAATTTCATTGTAGGGAAGGAGGAGTATTGATTTGAATTCTGCTTTGAAGGCCTTGTAGAATCCAGCTGTAAATCCATCCAGTCCTGGGCATTTCTTGGGTTGCTGCTTCTATTTCAATGCTTGATATGGGTCTGTTAAGTTGGTTTAAATAATCTTGGGTTAGTTTGGGCTTGTCAATATTTGCAAGAAATTTGTCCATCTCTTTCAGATTGTCAAAGTTTTAACATAAAGCTTTGAGAAGTATCCACTTAGTAGATTCTGAATCTTGACTGTTTCTGTCATGATGCTTCCATTCTTATCTCTGAGTTTATTAGGATGTGTTCTTTTACTTTTTTCTTGTAAGATTTGCTATTTTATTATTTTTTTTTCAATTTTATTAATTTTTTGACAAAACTCTTTGCTTTGTTAATTCTTTCAATAGATTTTTGGACTCTAGTTCATTTAATTTGGATTTAATTTTAATTATTTGTTTCCCTCTATTGATTGGGGTTTAGCTTGTTGTTCTTTTTCAAGGAGCTTTAGGTGCCTCATTAAATAGTTGGTTTCAGATCTTTCCAATTTGTTCATGTAGGAACTCGGAGCTACAAACTTGCCTCTGATTACTGAATTTTCTGTGTCCAAGTGGTGCTGTTAAATATCATGAATATTTGATTTTCCTTTCTAATCTCTTCCATGACCAAGTGGTAGTTCAACAGTGGATTGTTCAGCTACCATGTTACAGGACTTTATTTGGTGGCTTTTGATGTTGAGTTCTAATTTTATTCCCTTTTGGTCTGAGAGAATGCAGGGTGTAAATTCAATGTTTCTGAATTTGGACAGATTTGCTTTGTGGCCTAGAATGTGGTCTATTTTGGAGAGTGTTGCATATGCTGCTGAGAAAAAGGCATATTCTGATACTGCTGGGTAAAATACTTGCTAAATTTCAATTAAATCCAGTTTATCTATGCAGATTTTCAGATCCGAGGTTTTTCTGTTGAGGTTTTGCCTGGTTGATCTATCTGACTGACTTTCTTCCATACTATTTTTTAGCTCCTTTATCGAAGATTATGTGGCTATAAGCCTGTGGGCTCATTTCTGGGTCTTCAGTTCTATTACATTGGTCTTCTTGTAATACTAACAAACTCCTTTGATTACTATGTCTTTCTTGTAGAGTTTGAAGATTTATTCCTCCACCGCTATTATTTCTGCCAAGGACATTTTTTTGCTATTTGTGTTCTTTTATGGTTCCATACGAATTGTTGGATTACTTCTTCTATTTCCTTGAGGAATGTGGTTGGGATAATGCTAAATAACCACTTTGAAATTGTAGGTAGCCTTTGGCAGTATGACAATTTTGGCGATGTTAATCCTTGCAACCCAGGGAGATTTTTCCATTTCCTTAGTTGTTCTTTAATTTGCTTTTTCAAGTTTTTAAAATTTTGGTTCTTCACTTGTTTAGTTAAGTAAACTCCTAGATATTTTCATTTTTGTGGGGCTATTAGGAAAGGAGTTGTTATCCTTATTTCAGCTGCGCTCTTCTCATTATTGGCATACAAGAAAGCCATTGATTTTTAAGGGTCATTTTGTAGCCCGCTACTTTACCAAAGATTTGAACCAGCTTGAGTAACTTGGTAGTGGAGTTCATGGGGTTCTTTGAATACAAGATCATGTCATCTGCTAAGGTCCCTATTTGGATCCCCTTTATGTTAGAATTTTGTCTCCTTTTCTTGCTAGGCGTTCTAATAATAAATTGAGGAGAAGTGGATATCTTTGTCTCGTTCATGAATTTTAATGAAAAGGCTTCAGGTATTCACTATTAAGTATAATGCCGGCAGTAGGTTTGTTTTACACAGCCTTTATAATATTGAAGAATGTTCAATGAATTGCAAGTTTTTCCAGAACTTTCATCATAAAGGTATGTTGGATCTTGTCAAATGATTTTTCTCATCCATTGAGATAAACATGTGGTTCTTTTCCTTGCTCTTGTTAATGTGATCAGTTATATTATTTTATTTGCATATAATGGACCAGCTTTGCCTCCTGGAAATGAACCCTGTTTGATAGTGGTTTGTCATTTTTGGTGAATTGTTGAAGTTGATAAGCCAAAATTTTGTTGAGGAGTTTGAGATCGATATTCATCAACATAATGGTTCTCTTTCTTTGATGAGTCTCTGCCTAGTTTTGTGATGGTGGTTAAGATGGCTTCATAAAAGGAGTGTGGTTAAGAATTTTCACTTTCAATTTCATTGAAGAGTTGGAGTATTCATGTGAGTTCTGCTTTGAAAGACTTGTATAATTTAGCTCTAAATCTATCCTGTCCTGAACTGAAATGGGATTGGGAGGTATGTTATTTCGGTTTCTATTTTGATGCTTGAAATGGAATTGGTTAAATTGGTTTAAATCATCTTAGTTTAGTTTGGGCATGTCGGTATTTGCTAGAAATTCAACCATTTCATCCAGATTCTCAAGCTTATTAGCATAAAGTTTTTTAAAAAAGTATTCCCTTATAATGTTCTAAATCTTGGTTGTTTCTGTGGTGATGATTCCATTCTTATCTCTGAGTTTGTATTGGTGTGTTCTCTTGTTTCTGATAAGGATTGCTAAGGGTCTGTCAATTTTGTTAATTTTTTTCAAAGCACCAACAATTTTTGTTGATTCTATTCCTTGTATTTTTCTATTTCTTTCTATTATTTCTATTTTTTCTAATGCATTTCTGATTTAATTTAAATTATTTCTTTTCATCTACTAGATTAGGGTTTAACTTGTTGCTCTTTTTCTCAGAGTTTCAGTGTCTTGTTAAATTGTTGGTATAGGGCTGGGAAGGTGGCTCAGTGGTAGAGCGCTTGCCTTGCATGCCTGAGGCCCTGGGTTCGATTCCTCAGCGGCACATAAGCAAAAAGAAAAAAGCCGGAAGTGGCGCTGTGGCTCAAGAGGTAGAGCGCTAGCCTTGAGCTGAAAAGCTGAGGGACAGCGCCCAGGCCCAGAGTTCAGGCCCCACCACTGGACCCATCCCCCCCCCCCAAAAATTGCTTGTTTCACACCTCTCCAAGTAGGTGATGTAGGAACTAAGAGCTATAAATCACCTGAGAATATCACCTTTTCTGTGTCCAAGAGGAGCTTATGGTTTGTCTGTTAATTTGTGTTTAGTACCATTAACACTTGAGTTTCTTTTCTAATCTCTTCTGCAGACCACGGGTGGTTCAAAAGTGTGTTGTTCAGCCTCTATGTGTTACGGGATTTTCTTTGGTGGTTTTTGCTGTTGAATTCTTATTTTATTCCCTTGTGGTCTGAGTGAATGTGCATAATTTCAATATGGAAGAAATTTGCTTTGTGACCTAAAATGTTGTATATTTGGGGGAATTATCCATGTACTGCTGAGAAAACATGTATTCCAATGCTGCTGCATGAAATATTTGGTAGAATTGTGTTAAGTCTAGTTGATTAGTATAGTTATTTAGGTCTGAGTCTTTTCTGTTGAGTTTTTGCTGAGTTGATCCATCCAGCCGAGACAGTGGTTTGATAAAGTACACAATAAATTAATGTCTTTGGATCTATGTGTGAATTTAGAGAAAGCAGTGTTTCTTGGAAAATTTGGTTGCTCTGTTGTTTGGTAAATACATATCTACAATTAATAACCTCCTGAAACAGAGATCTCTTAATTAGGATGTAATGTCCTTCTTTACCATTTCTTGCTAATTTTAATTTGAAGTCTATTTTATCTGATATTAGGATCACAACTACTTCCTGGTTATGTGAGCTGTTTGCTTAGTAGATTTTATTCTAGCCTTTCACTTTCAGAATATGTTTGTTTTTGTGGGCATGCTTTGTCTCTTTAAGGCAGCAGATAGAAGCTTCTTGCTTTTTGATACAGCAAGATAGTGTGTATCACATAATGGAGAGCAAAATCCACTAATATTAAACGCTAGAAGTGAGGGGTTTCTGGTAATTCCTGCCATGTTATCCACCTTTTGTGTCCATCTTCTTGGGGACTGTGCCATCTGGGTTCTTCCTATGCTTCTTGGATTCACTGATTGTGGGATATTTCTTGGCCTTTATCGCCATCTTGTGGATATTTTAGGTGGAAGACATCTTTAACTATGTGTTCTATGGATTGTATGGCTGACACATATTACTTCAATTTTTCTTTGCTGTGGAAGGTTTTTATTTGACCTACCGTTATGAAGGAAAGTATTGCTGGGTACAGTATACTTCATTGTTAGTTGTTTAACTTTTTGTTTTAATTGAATTTGCTGAGAAATTTGAAGTTATTCCCTTTTTAGGTGATTGATCTTTTCACCTTGATGGCTTTAAGGTTCCTTTCTTGGCATGGATTGATCCTCTGCAGAATGATGCAAAGCTGGATCAATATACAAAAATCAATTAATGTACTACATCACATCACCATGAGCAAGGATAAGAACCCCATGATAATCTCAATAGATAGTGAAAAAGCATTGGACATGATCAACTACCCTTTATGAAGAAAGCAATGGAGAAACTAGGAATCCAGGGAACATTTCTTAATGCAATAAAAGCCATGTCTGACCTACCTACATCCAGCACTATACTTAATTGTGTAAAACTGAAGTCCTTTCCTCTAAACTCAGGAACAAGATGGATGTCCACTGTCTCCACTCCTCTTCTATATAGTAATAGAAGGTCTCGCTAGAGCAATTAAACAAGATGAAAGCATATAGAGGATCCAAGTAGGGAAAGATGAAGTAAAACACTCCCTCTTTGCAGATGACATGATCTTGTATTTAAAAAATCCCACGGACTCCACTCCCAAATTACTCAAGCTGATTAAAAACTTTGGCAAAGTAGCAAGATATAAAATTAACCCTCAAAAATCAATGGCTTTTCTGTATGACAACAATGAGAAAGGCGTGGCTGAAATCAAGAAAGCAACTCCATTCGTATAGCCCACAAAATATAAAGTATTTAGGAATTAACTTGCCAAAGAAGTGAAGGACCTGTATGGTGAAAACTTTAAAAACTTGAAAAAGAAATCAAAACAGAACTTAGAAAGTGGAAAACCTCTATGTTCCTGGATTGGAAGGATCAACATTGTGAAAATGTCAATATTTCCCAAGGTTATCTACAAATTCAATGTGATACCTATCAATATTCTAACCTCATTCTTCAAGGAAATGGAAGAGGCAATCCAAAATTTATATGGAACTATAAAAACCCCAAATAGCAAAAATGATCCTTAACAGGATGGACAGTGCTGGAGGAATTTCAATACCAAATTTCAATCCCTACGACAAAGGCATAGTCATCAAAACAACTTGGTACTAGCACAAACACAGACCTCAGGACCAAAGGAATAAAATTGAAAACCCAGAAATGAACCCACAGAGAAAGAGCCATCTAATCTTCACAAGGGAACTAAAAAAATAGAATGGAAGAAAGAGTATCTTCAGGGGGCTGGGAAGGTGGCTCAGTGTAAGAGCACTTGCCTTGCATGTATGAGGCCATGGGTTCGATTCCTCAGCACCACATAAGCAAAAAAAGAAAAAAGCCAGAAGTGGCACTATGGCTCAAGTGGTAGAGTGCTAGCCTTGAGCTGAAGAGCTGAGGGACAGCGCCCAGGCCCAGAGGTCAGGCCTCATGATTGGACCCCCCCCCAAAAACAAGTGAGAAAAAAAAGAAAGAAAGAGCCTCTTCAGTAAATGGTGTTGACAAAATTGGTTAACTACTTGTAGAAAACTAAAGCTAGATCCTTATATATCACCCTGCACCAGAATCAACTCCAAATGGATCAAAGACCTCGAAGTCAAAGCAGACACTCTGAAAACATTACAGGATGGAATAGGAGAAACCCTAGGTCTCCTTGGCACAGGCCAAATTTTCTAAATGGAGACCGAGAAACACAACAAATCAAAGAAAGGTTGGACAAATGGGATTGTATGAAATTGCAGAGCTTCTGCAGGGAAAAGTACATAGCTAGCAAAATCATTAGAAAGCCCACGGATTGGGAGAAGATCTTCTCTTGCCATACAACAGACAAGGGTCTCATATCTAAAATATACCTGGAACTTGAACAATTAAATCCTTCAACAACAAATTCTCAAAGAAGCAACTGCACAATTAATAAGTGGGATAAAGGCTTAAAGAGAAACTTCTCTGGAGAGGAAAGAAGGATGGCCAAAAAACAAATGAGGAAATGCTCAACCTCCCTAGCCATAAAACAAACGCAAGACAAAACGACATTGAGATACCACCTCACCCCAGTTACAATGGCTAAAATCAAGAACTCTAATAACAACAGTTGCTGGAGGGGATGTGGACAGAAGTGAACCTTACTGCATTGTTGGTGGGAGTGTAAACTTGTTCAACCACTTTGGAGAGTAGTATGGAGGTTCCTCAAAAGACTCCACATAGAGCTCCCCTATGACATAGCAATACTACTTTGGGGCATTTACCTAAATGATCACAAAAAGACCATACTAAAGCTAACAGCACAACTATGTTTATTGCAGCATTATCATAGCTAAGATATTGAATCAACCCAGATGCCCCTCAGTAGACGATGGATCAAGAAAATGTGGTATATATACACAATGGAATTCGGTCAGAAAGAATGACATTACCCCATTTGATAGAAAATGGGAAGACTTGGGAAAAATATATTAATTAGCATAACCATTTTGTTCGGTAAAGATAGAAAACTGAGGAAAGGACCATTACCCAATTTCTAAGTGTAAGTGAACCCATCAAAGTAGGTTTGCCTGAAAATAATATGTTCCATTTCATTTTGTATTGTTATAGAACATAAGAAAAATATTCGACAAGTATGACTTTTGATCAGTCATACAAATTTCCCATCAACTTCTGTGTTCAAAACAGAATTATCAGTAGGAAAATTCTACGGCTTTTATAAACCAAATAATTGTGTAACATATTTCTCAAGATAGAAGATTCTAATGTGTCTCAATATTTCTTATGTGTTTTCTAGTCTGTTGAGGGATTCTGTGACTTCTTTGTACATAAAATATTAGCAAAAATTTATTAGTTTTGTAAGGAAATGTATTCTTTATGAAGATATAGTTCTGTACAGAGAATCTGACATTGATGAACACATGCATCATTTGAGAAATTCTCATTATATTTCTGAAATGTTCAAAGATTAAGCTTTAACTTCTGACTGTAATTCACGATTCTTTCATGAAATCATATCTGATTAAAAGGACATTATTTTCAAGTTGTGTGTAATTTGCCCCGCTTATTTTTGACCCAAACTGTCATTTATCCACAACATTCCTACTACTAAATAGATTTTGCAGCATATTTTTTGAAGATAAACCTTGCCAAAAAATTAATTAGAGGTTTGGATTCATATTTAATCAATATGTTGAAATATTTGTCTACAGAATAGGAAGTTTCACAGATGAGAATATGCTCATATTATTGAAAGAGAAATATTTCTGTAGAAATATTTGAACAAAAATGATTTCAGAGGGGGGACCAAGATGGAGACGGGGCAGTAGGGAAACGACACAGCTCTCTCCAACCAAAAAGAGAGTTCAAGTTCCAACGCTTAATCTCCCCAAGAGACTGACAACAACAAAAAGACGAACACTCAGAGAAAAACCAGAGGTGGAAAATAACAAAAAAAGAAAGAGAGGAAAAGAAGAATTTCAGAACAGAGAAGAGTGAAGGCCCCTCCCCAACCTTTACTGGCCGCACGGCAGTGCGCCAAGCCTCGGCCAGCCGGCCCAGCGGGGGCTGCCAGAGCCACAGAGACACAGGAGGCCGCTTGCAGATCACCAAGTACCAGTTTGCAGAACAGCGGATCGCCAGGAACAGAGAAACCTACCAGCCGGGAGTCTCCATGAGGATCCCACCCCCACCCCTCACTCTCCACTGGAGAGAGAGGCTCCATCCCGCCAAAGCCGCTCGGCACCAGCAGCGCGACAAAGGGACCTGTCGGCAGACCACCCGCCCGATCGCAATCACAATGACCCGGCGGTGGCCACCCGAGTCCCAGAGGCTCAGGGGGCTGCATGCAGATCACCCGTGCAGAAGCCGCCTGAGGCACCGGCGTCAGACCCACCGGATCTCTACAACCCGGGAAGAAGCCGCCTGAGGGTGGACACTTTTGACCCGACAGCTTCGATAGAGGCAGAGACAGAAAAGAATCACAAGACCCACCACCGCCCAACCCAGCCCGCAACCACCCCAACTGAACTCGGATTGCAACAACAACTGATGACATACACCAGACAGAAACAACCAGTTCCAGGGTGAGTACCCCACAGGGGACAGTGTATGCCTCAAGGGAGACCAGAGCTGGAGGGAATCCCCAGACCCTGACCTAGACTCCCTACCCCAACACCTGGACCACAGGACCCACTAAAACTGGGAACTGTTCGAGAGCTCCACCAGCCCATGGAGCACACTCCACTGGCCAGGCCAGAGCAAGAGTGCCCCTGGAAGGGAGCTTAAATGCCCAAGGCAGGAACAGCACCCCTGGGTCAAGACTACCAACAGTAGAAGAAATTTGAACTGTGTCCCCCAGGCTGCATAACCTAGGTGGTATACACAGCAACACAGGCCTAACGAGCGCGCTCCAGGCTGGGGCCAGAACCAGGCCCGGGGATCCGGCGCCTGAACAACACAACCAACTCCTCCCAACTGAAGTAAAAAGCTGAGCATACGCCTCAACAGAGGGGAGAAAAACAGGGAACAGCACTCCCCGGGAAGCACGCCTGTGACAACAAAAGACCTGGAGTCTCAGGACAAGAGAAGCCCAAACCCCCCAAAACTCTACCCATATACCCTAGGCTGGGAATTGGGCAACACAGGCTGCCAGCACCTGATAGTAAGCAGGAGCTCAGGCTGTTAAGGCGGCTCAGCAATAGAGTGATAGTCTTGGATGTATGAGGCCCTGGATCTGATTCCTCAGCATCACAAAAGCAAAAAGGGTCAGAAGTAGTGCTGTGGCTCAAATGGTAGGGTGCCAGCCTTGAGCTGAAGAGCTGAGGGACAGCACCCAAACCTAGAGTTCAATCCCACAACCAGCCCAAAACAAACAAACAAACAAAAAACATCAGGAGCCCATAGCAGACTCCAGTATTTGGGAGAGTGCATCCAGAGCATCTGATCTTCCCAAGAGCACCCGTAGGAGCAAACACAAGCAGTCTAGGCTGCCCAACCCTTCCAAAGGCGGGAATTGCCAGCAATCTACAGCAGAGAGCTGAGAATCCTAAGTAGCTCAGAATAGCAGCTGGAAATAGGCTCCCCACAGAACCCAAATCAGGCACAGACTCTCTCTACCAATACAGCATCAGCAACCAAGCAAAGACAGACACACCAAAACAAAATTGAAGAGCAGTCTCCTGAACCCCCATGTGAAAATCACAGAGAAAAATCACAAGGTTTACCACCACCCAGGACAGCAAACTCACCTCAAAAGCCAGCAGCCACACAGGGGAGAGCCCCAGTGGGAGCAAAGCAGGAATGGAAGACAAAAGCTACATCCAAGGGTTGCTGGAGGCAATGACTCAAGAAATAAAGCGAGAAACGGATCAGAAATTGAAAGAGCACAAGGATGAACTATCAAAAGAGATACAGGATATCAAACAAAAGTTGGATGCAAATATAGAAGCTGCACAAACCTCAGTAATAACTGAGATAAATGCCAAATTAGAGGTAATGCATACCTCATTGAGAGGTGAGATCAGTACTCTGAGAACCAACATTGAATCCATAAAGGGATCCATTTCCTCCATGCAAACCACAATAGACGCCACGGTCAACAGAGTGAATGAAATGGAAGGTAGAGTGTCAGATACAGAAGACAGAATACACCAACTGGACCAAAAAGTGACAGATATGGAAAAATCACTCAAATTAAACCAAAGGAAAATTCAAGAGCAAGCAGATAATGCCAAGAAATTTAACCTTCGCAAGAAATTTAACCTTCCAGAGCAAGGGAATGCAACACCTATTTAACAAGATAAACAATGAAAATTTTCCCCACCTCAAAAACAACCATCTTAACTACATCACAAAAGCTTATCGAACACCCAACAAGCAAGATCCCAGGAGAAACACTTCTAGACACATTATAGTAAAAATGATAGATCTGAACAATAAGGAAACAATCCTGCAAGCAGCAAAAATGAAGAAGGAGCTATACTACAACGGGATCACTACAGATCTCTCCACACAAACAATGAATGCAAGAAAAGCCTGGGAAAGCACCATACGAGCCCTGAGAGCCAATAACTACCAACCCAGACTAATATACCCGGCAAAACTAGCATTCACATTTCATGGAGAACTGAAAACTTTTAATAGCAAAGAAAAACTAAATGAATACATAAACATTAAGCCAGCATTACAAAGAATTCTAAGAGGGGGGACACAACCTGAAGAAAGCAGCCAGGAACTGGGACCTGCCCCAAACAGGCGTTACTCAAAGTCTAACTGAGCAAGCACAGGAGGAAAGGAAAAAAGAAAAACTTAGGAAAACGGAATGACAGGGACAACAATGCATCTCTCTATACTTTCTCTTAATATAAATGGGCTGAATTCACCAATTAAAAGAAAACGAACTGAGGACTAGATCAGAAAACAAGACCCATCCATCTGTTGCTTTCAGGAGACCCACCTCTCAGCCAAACATACAAACAAACTCAGAGTGAAGGGGTGGAAAAGGATCTACCAATCAAATGCCCCCAGTAAGAAAGCAGGTGTAGCTATCCTGATATCTGACAAAATAAACTTTTCATTGAAATCAGTACAGAAAGACAAGGACGGACACTACATATTAATAAAGGGAACAATCCAAGAGGAGGATATAACCATCATCAACTTATATGCCCCAAACATTGGTGCACCCAGATATGTCAAACAAATGCTCTCAAACTTACAGAATAAAATAGATCCCAACACAATAATACTAGGAGACTTTAACACACCACTCTCACCAAAGGACAGGTCTACCAACCAGAGGATTGGCAAAGAAGCTACCAAATTAAGTGAGGCCATACTTCAAGCGGAATTAACTGCCATCTACCGAGTATTTCACCCTAAAACAACACAGTACACATTCTTCTCAGCAGCTCATGGAACTTTCTCCAAAATAGACCATATCATAGTTCATGCAAGGAACTTAAGCAAATACAAAGGGATCGACATAATCCCCTGTATCCTATCTGACCACAGTGGAATCAAGCTAGCTCTCAATAACAAAGCCTACCACAGAAATTTCTCTAATACATGGAAATTGAACAGCACACTCCTTAACAATGCCTGGATAACAGAAGAGATCAGAGAAGAAATAAAGCATTTCCTACAACTCAATGAAAATGAAAGCACCTCATAAACAAACTTGTGGGACACAGCAAAAGCAGTCCTGAGGGGCAAATTTATTGCCCTCAGTGCCCACATCAAGAGAATGGAGACAGACCAAGTAAATAATCTCATGTTGCAATTAAAACAGCTAGAAAAACAGGAAAAAATGGAACCTAAAGCTACTAGACGAAGCCAGATAACCAAATTAAGAGCAGAGATTAACCAATTAGAAAATCAGAAAACCATAACCAAAATAAACCAAACAAAAAGCTGGTTCTTTGAAAAAATAAACAAAATTGATGGCCCATTGGCTAGATTAATTAAAAAAAGAAGAGAGGAAACCCCTATTAATAGGATTAGGGATGCCACGGGAAACATCACCACACGTACCCAAGATATCCAAACAATTCTAACAGACTACTTTCAAAAGCTATACTCTCTAAAGGAAGAAAATCAGGCAGAAATGGATGCGTTTTTAGAGAAATACAATTTGCCCAAACTGAGCAAAGAAGAAGTTAACCAATTAAATAAGCCAATATCCTATAATCAGATACAGGAAGCTATCAAAAGTCTTCCAACAAAAAAAAAGCCCAGGACCAGATGGATTCACAGCAGAATTCTATAAGACCTTTAAACAAGAACTAATACCCATACTCCTCAAGCTCTTCAGAGAAGCAGAGAAGGAGGGAGCTATCCAAAACCCATTCTACAAAGCCGATATCACACTTATCCCCAAACCAGGCAAAGACCCAACCAAAAAGGAGAATTACAGGCCAATTTCCTTGATGAACACAGATGCAAAGATCCTTAACAAGATTCTAGCTAACAGAATCCAGAAACACATAAAAAAAATAATACACTATGACCAGGTAGGCTTCATCCCAGAGACGCAGGGATGGTTTAACATACGTAAGTCAATAAATGTAATCCAACATATCAACAGAGCCAAGGTCAAGAATCACATGATTATCTCCACAGATGCAGAAAAGGCCTTTGATAAAATTCAACATTCATTCAGGAACTTGTTTCCTCAGCATATACAACTAAAAAAGATTATTCATCTTAAAAAGTTGATTGAATTTAGAAAAGTTTCTAAATTATAATGTCTGAATTAACCAGTTCAAAATACACTTTCACAATATCAAAGATCTATTGGAAATACACAATTATCTAAAGGAGGATTTGTAATTTTTATAAATATGTCTTGATTCGTACTAGGATAATAAGATCAGTAAGAAGAATCATTCGGGTGACTGTTTCTGAGAAGAGATAAATACCAAAAGTAAAGCAATCATTGAGAAACATAAGTGACAAAGTTTGAGATTGGGGCTGTGGTTCAATAGGCAGTAAGTAACCATGAAGCAGAGCCAGAAGACTTAAACATATGACTGGTTTGACACATAAAATAAATCGGAATTGTAGGTTCACCAGAATGGAAATTATTTTCTCAAGTGTGGGGAAGTCAAGTATTTTGATTCTTTTATCTATTGAACAATGGGCTTACTTGGAGAAAATTTTAGGAACTGCATCTTGGTAGGTCAAGTGTGAAACAAAAAAAAATCCATTAGGAGAGAAATGCCCCAATCATGTCCAAGAGCCAAATAGATAATGTGTATATGTAAGAGGTGGAAGAAGAAAAAGATGACAAGGGACTGTCTTCTACACTTAACTGGATTCACCAAACAAATTCATGACCACTTCTTTCCCCACGATGGAAAACGACCCACTAGTAGGTTTCCATAGCAACAGCTTCTTCTGTGTGTGTCCTCTCTGGGGTTGGGGGCACCATTACTGTAACATAGCCAATAATACTTACTTCTTTTTACCTGAAGTCACTCAGCCTCACTTCATATATGACCACGGAAATGCTCACTCCTGACCTGAAACTGGGGGACAATTTCCCACTTCCTCTTACTATCCATTGTTGTTCAACAATTCAGTTGATTAAATACATGTGAGCATTCAGAAAAGGAACAATGTGACATCTAGACATCAAGTACTGATTCCTTGTAAGTTGTTCTGCCTACACATAAGTATTTTTTATACTCCAAGCAGCCACAGTACATCAAATACTTCTGTCTAGTCATCACTATTAATATTTTATTCAATTCTTTAGTATTTATAATTTTCTACTGATAGCTACAAAAAATATGAAAATGCTATCTTTGGGAAAAAGCTGGCTGAATTATTTGGGCATTAGGAAAATACCATGGTAAGTAAAGGTGCATACTGAAGATGATACTAGCACATTGCAAAAATAAATCTTACTAGTGCAAATTTATTAATGCAAATAGATTCAGGTTACGGAAGTAGGCTGCTTCTGTATAAAAATTTCATGTACATCCTCTTTCTCCATTCTGAAAGAAAGTTGACAACATCGTTGTACAATTGAATTCCTCAGAATGCCTATGTTTATTTTCATAGTCAGGAATGTCAAGTATAAATATTTCAAATCAAATACTTTAGAGCCTGTGCAACTCCTTCAAAAATGTTCCTTTGCCTTTGTTTGATCTTAAGGATTTATGAACATTTGCATTTTGTACTAAGAACATCTGGCAAATTGTACACGCAGGCCTAGTGACAGGGAAAATGATTTAACGAACCTTTCCTTTTGTGGTAGTATTAGATTCAACGTGATACGTGACTAGCTGAATCTCTGCCCAAAAATAGATTCTCACCAATCACAGTTTTCTGAAGTAAATATCCCTAAACTAATTGGCAATAGAAAATTTATGGTCGCTCAAAAATATAGTACTGCATATATTTCTCAGCAGTATATTCACTTACTGTTTCTTGAGCATTCAATTTGTGCCTGGACAACAACCTAGCACAGCGTCAGAAAATGAAGTCATTCATGATTGCTCTGCTCACCACATACAGGCTTCTGTTTTCCATCTATGAACACTTATGGAAAAATGTAGAAATTTAAAAGAAAGAATATGCTCCTTTATTAGTGTTGGTTGCTGTCTGGAACGGCAGAAATAAATGTATTTATATTGTCATTATGTCCCCTTTAAAATACCATGTTATAGGTTTCTCCTTACATTGATTTCTTGAGTCTTCTATAGACTCACATAATCCAGAAGGTATAGAAAATGCTTTGGGTTATCCCTAATCTCTTCTTGTCTAGGATTTCATGTAAATTTTAGTGTTGATTTAATACCAAGAATTGTACTCATGTTCAAATGTATCTGCAAAGTTTGTGCCCAATGTTTTATAGAATCTAATAGGAAAAATATCACTGTCTACATAGGCACATCACTGGAAACAACCTGATTTCAAAACCACCAAATCTGGTAATCACCTCCTGATTTCTCAAGTCTAAATTATAGACTAATAATAATCCACCAACGTTTTTTTTCACAAGGTAGAACTTCATAAAATATACTTAAAAATCCAGGGCAATTAGCAGTGGGAAAGTTGACATTGTATTATTTACTCATGAGCAATACAGGCTAGTAATGAATTGGATTTCAGAAAAAAAGGTATAACACTTGTTTGTTTGAAAAATGAAAGACTACTAAAAAAAAAAGTATTAATGATTGCACTCATTTGTAAAATCGATTTCTAAAATTGGTATGACCTTGGAAACATGTGCTTATGGCACATCAGTACTTCCAAGTATGCATATAATACATCTCTTAGTATTTATACTAATTGTATAGTAGAAGATGGTAATTTATCTGTGACCCAAGGTAGAAAGAATGATCAAAAACACGATTCTAAGTTTATCACGAAGAAGTATTTTAGAAAACCTATCATTACATTGATCTTAAGAAAAATGTCGAATATTTATGGTTCCCATCACTGCATGAAAGAAATTGAAAGTTGGAAAGGCCTCCTTTACTCCCTTTCTTCTTCATGTTTTATGTATTTTGTTTGTTGACATATTTGGTTAATATTTTCATTCCTTCTTCATACTTTCTTTACTACGTTAGTGGAAATCTCTAAGTATAGGCCCTGATAACTCTCAACAAATAATATTTGAAATCAGCATTTGAACTATTAATATAGGTGCTTAGATTCAAATCCATGCCTCTTTTTACACTGTAGAATGTATTACCTCAAACGACAATGAGTCCATCAATATTTGTGTCCTTTTAGTCAATTGGTTTTAAACAAAACATATTTGATTGAAATTTCATGTCTTCAATATTATTTATCCAAAATACAGGAAAGAAATGATATCAAAATACATGAAAATATGTCAATATGAATGGTCTTACAATCTTCTAGAATTTCCTGTTGGTTGTATTTGGGCAGGTAGTAATTTTATGTGAACTATGTAGTCTGCATGTATTTTTGGAGTCAAGATTTACCCTTGCAGTGTAACTCGTGTGGAAAGTTTCAAAATCCTATTAGTGTCTCCTGTGTTCAGCCTTATTCGATTGTCCCTTCCAAATGATCAACACAAAGCTGATCATTGCAATGTCCGATTACTCTCTGGTGGTAGAGGTAGCTTTATAACATATAACAATTTTTGCTTGAGTTACTTGCTACCTTTAAGTTCTCAAAGAAGAATATATATATGTGCATATATATGTATATATATATATATATAATGTGAGCAAGATATCTTTGGATATTAGACTCTGTTACTTCCTACATGCTAAATAAATCAAATGCACTGTGTTAAAGAATTATCACATTTTGTATCAAGGATGGAATTCCAGCTATTCATGCAAAAAATGAAAAGCAATTAAGTTTAAATAACATTTTAATATTTCACTAAAGTTTTTGGTATCCAGAAAGACTTAATAGCGCCGAAAAATTCTTGTCAAATACATTCTGAGTTGAAAAGTGAGGACAAAAATCATGAAATTAAAGGTCGGGAGGAAAATGGTGGAAGGTCAGGTGGGGACTAAAAAGCTCTGGTGTAGAAACACGTCTTAGTATTCTAATGAAAAGTCCAATCCTAGAAACTCAAGTATATCTCATAGTACAGAGATTTTGGCCACCGAGCATAAATCCAGGTGATGAAATACAGATTTGAGCACTGGCTGGTGTCTTCAGAAGCAGTGGCATCGGCTCTGATGAGCACCATACCAACAGAGAGCCCAGGACAAAGGCACCAGAAGCAGTCCGGGATTTGATTGTACTCATTGCTAACAGAAACCAACAAGGAGTGGAAATCTTCATCCTGCTGACCACAGAAAGTAGCAGACTGAGGACAGCCAAGAAACCAAGGGAAAGATGTTTTTACCCCCAAGACATCCTCACTCCTTCTCACGAACAGTGGTGGGAAGGTAGCCCCTCATTCACCACTGGAGAACAACTCCATCTTTGTACTGACAAACACCTGGTATGAGTAATTAACGTAACTCAGCCTTTGGAAGAAGACAATAAGAGACATTCCACAGGTTAGAGGATATTGACCTGCATGGCTCAAGTCAGCCCAGGGGCATGTTGTTCTTTCCAGACTGAGGAAACTCAGCACAAGGAGGATTGACTTTCTTTGCTGGGTCAAAAAAAGCCACAGGCTACCACTGTCATCTGAATAATAGGGAGCATACCCCGTCGAGGAAGGTTTAAACAAAACAAAACAAAAACCACAAATGAAACTTAGTGAACATAAATCCTGAGAATGGCTCAAGCCTGAGCTGCCTGACCCTCAGGGAAAAGCTAATGATTGCGGAAAGGCCTCAACCCTACCCACAACCTGTCCCCATCACAGCAACTCTAAGCAAAGGAAACAGCCATTTCCCTCTTTTGTGATACTCAAAGCAGCTTTCCATTCCAATGAAATAACCTAAAAGGAATGTCATAAAATCCATGGTAAGGCAGAGCTTCTTTCTGCCTGCTCAAACAAATTTAAGAAACACAAGAAGCCACAGTAAAACTAAACACCACAAGGAAACCAAAGACTCCAATAAGAGAATGGTTACAGACACAGGGGAGACATAAGGTTCCCTCTCCCCCAAAATATGAAGGAACTCATTTCATCCTAATTTAAAAATATTTTTAACATTGTTTAATTATTTTTTTCTTTTCAACATTTTTATTTTAGTTGTGTGGTTTTTCTTAATTATTTTAACCCTTTTCCCTTTTGATCTTTCTGGGTTTTTTTTGCAAGAATTAATGCCATTTCTTTTCATCCACTGATATATACCTGTCTTTGACTATTAAGCCTTATCTTTCATGTGTACTTACTGATTTCAGATATTAATCACTCAATTCACAAGCTCTCAGCTTTAACTCCTTTAATTTTACTATTAGTTCTTTATACTTCTATAATTTTTAACTTTTTCATTTTTTTATTTTTTCATGTTTCCTTTGTTTGTTCCCTCCACACTTACCTCTCCACACATTCCTCTAATCTTTTTTTTCTCACCACAATTCTCCCTACACCTATTAATTTCTGGCCTGCTGATTCATTCCACCTTTGATTTTCTTAGACTATTGATCCATAGTTGTTTGTTCTTGTATCTAATGAGCTAGATTATATCTTTACTCATTATGATTGTGTCAATCTGTGCACCTACAGGTTTTAGTTGATACTTAAAATAGTGTATTAGAGCCGAATTGGGTTTGCTTTCATACCCAAATGCATAGAATAAATCAGAGAAACACAAGAAAATTGTCAAGTCCAGGAATCTCAACTCCCCTCATGAGAAACAGGCAACAAAAGAGTTAATGAATAATACAGATGAGATTTTACAAAATGCTCTATAAACTCTACTGATAAATGTTTGAAAGCCTACAAAGGGTGTGAGCATGATGATGGTCACCATAAATTATTACAGGAAATATCTGAGCATGATGAGGCAAACCAAAAACTAATACTGGAGTTTCATGAGCATTAGGAAGCTAATCAAAGATTAATACAGGAATTGCATGAGTAAAATGACAATAAGCACAGATTAATACAGGCATTCATGGAATTCACAAACAGAAAGTCCAGGATGAAATAGAGTCCACAAAGGGAATGCTGAATGAAACCCAACAGAAGGAAAGGGAGTCCAATGAAAATATAACCGGTATCCAAGGGTTTGGAGCATGAACACTAAAAACCAACATGAGGAGTAAAATGTCCATACAAGATCTAAAACAAAGCTCCAACAACGAAGTTGAAGCCATCAAATCTTACCAATTAAAAAGAAAGGAAACAAAAACAAAGAAGAAAACCTTGACAATATGTTAGACCTTGCAGTAGTTTGGCTCTGGGGTTGAAGACAGACTATACATTATATAGAAAGCACCGACAAGTATTCAAGATAAATCCAGGAAATATGGTAGATCTATTCAATATTGAGAAAACACCATCACAAGACCTAGATTAAGGCTAATATGTGTAGAGGAGAACCTAGAGACAAGTTTTATGTCTAGGAAATTTATTTAACAGGAGCCTAAGAGAGAATTTTCAAAATTGGCAAAAAGATAGGCCCATTCTGATATGACACCTTTAGAACACCAAAAAGACTGGACCAGGACATGACATCCCACCACCAAATTGTAATCTGCAAAGGATCAAATGAGGCCAAGGAAAGAATCCTTGAAGCTGTTGAGAGGAAAGATAATTACCTATAAAGGGAAATCAATCAGAACGACTGCAAATTTCTCTGCAGAGACAACTAAACAAGAAGAGCCTGGAATGATATATGCCATATCCTAACGACAAACAATTATCAACCAGGAATACTGTACCCAGCTAAACTCTCCTTCATAACAGAAGGTCAAATTAAAAACCTTCCACATCAAAGAAAAGTTGAAATAATATATCTCCATCATTATTGCCTTACAAAAGATATATAAAGATAACCTACACAGAAAACCAACAAGAATATGATGAAGGCAAAGAATTAGCCCCTAAACAGAGAAGCTAAGAATCATAAGATTCCAATGAAATGACAAGGCAGGAACTACCAAAAATCTGTCTAAACTCTCAATGTTAATGGATTTAACTCCCCAATTAAGCTGCAAAGATTGTCTAGTTGGATCAAAAAGAAAAGTGCTTCTATATACTGACTTTTAGAGATATACCTTTCCCACAAATATATTCTGAAAGTGAAAGGCTAGAATAAAATCCCCCAATCAAACGGTCCCCATATACAAGCCAGAGTTGCAATCCTATTATCAGATAAAATAGATTTCAAATTAAAACTAGCAAGAAGAGATAAAGAAAGTTACTACATACTAATTAAGGGATCTGTCCTTCAAGAGGATATTACAATTCTTAATATCTATTCACTAAAAAATGAAGCACCCAGATTTATCTGGGAAACACTATTTTTCGTAAAATCAAACATAGATTAACACAAATTGTTCAGGATTTTATCACAGCACAGTCCCCAATGGGTAGATCATCCGAGCAAAACTACAAGACTGAAACCTAGTAACTAAACAACTGCATAGATCAACTAGACTTAACAGATATCTACTGAATATTTCAGCAGCATCAGAATACACATTCTTCTCAACAGCACATGGAACATTCTCGAAAGTAGCTCACATTTTAGGTCACAAAGCAAATTTGTCTAAATTCAGATACATTGAATTTATGGCATGCATTCTCTCAGATCACAAGGGAAAGAAATTAGACTTCAACACCAAATGTCACTAAAGAAAATCCTGTAACACGTGGATGCTGAACAAGACACTGTTGAAACACCAATGGGTCATGGAAAGATTAGAAAGGAAATTCAAATATTCACGATATTTTACAAAAATAAACACACAAATTACGAGGTCCTCTGGGACACAGCAAAGACACTAGTCACAGGCAATTTTATAAGTACATCACAAATTGGAGAGATCTGAATCCAAGAAGTTAACCAGGCACTTGAACTCCTTTGAAAAAGAGCAATATGCTAAACCTCAATCGAGTAGATAGAAAGAAATAATCACAATTAAGTCAGAATTACATGAATTTGAGTCCAAAAATCATAGAAAGAAGCAACAAAACAAAGAGTTGGTTCTTTGAAACAATTAAAATGGACAGTAGCACCAAATCTTAGAAGGAGAATAGAACACAGACATACACAAACTCAGAGATGAGAATGGATACATCACCACAGAAACAACCAAGATTCAGAGCATTATAAAGGAATAGTTCCCAATCCTTTATTCTAAGATGTTTGAGACTCTTGAAGAAATGAACGAATTTTTAGCAAATAGCTCAAATGAAACAAGATGACTTAATTTAATAGTACCATAACAAGCATCAAAATAGAAACAGCAATTACACATCTCCCACCCAAGAGACGCCCAGGACTAGATGGATTTACACCTGAATTTTATTTTTTTTCCAGCCTTTTTTTTTCTGCTTATGTGGTGCTGAGGAATGGAACCCAGGGCCTCAGGCATGCAAGGCAAGCGCTCTACCACTGAGCCACCTTCCCAGCCCCCTGAATTTTATTTTTTTTAATTTAATAAACATTTTTATTGCAAAAATACTGTACAGCGTGGTTACACTTATGAGAGTAGGGTAATGAATACATTTCTTATCAACGTTTTTTATCTCCACCTTTGTTTTTCCCCTACCATTACTTCCAACCCATCTTCTGAACTCATTCTCCCTCTCCCACCCCCGACATTGTAAAGTTTGTATTCAACAGAATCCTGGAAATATCATCATAAAAATGGGTCAACATGGATGCCCATGTAAGCATTCAGCTATACTCCTTCCCCTCCCCAAATTACACAAATGTATATGCAAGATGCCAAATACCGGAATCAAATACAGTGAAAACAGGGGTAATACCATCCAGGAAAAACATACAAAAGAAACCAAAGAATAACATTATTTAAAAAGACAAAAAAACAAACAAAAAACACACTTGCTTCCTGGTCTTGGGGTACATTTCACTTATCATCATCTCATATAGCCACAAGTACATAGCCTTTGACCTTTTCTGCTTTCCTAGACATGTACTAGTCATTGCAAACAAGGGAAACCATGGGACCTATGTTTCTTTAGGCCTGGCTTACTTCAGTTAATATAATTTTTTCCAAGTCTTTCCATTTGCTAACAAAGGGACAATGGATTTACAACTGAATTTTAACAGGCCTTCCAAAGAGATCACACACCAATACTTTAAATCTTCAATGAAATTGAAAGTGAAAACACAACTAAACTCCTTCTATGAAGTCATCATAACCCTCATAAAAATGAGGCAGGAAATCATCAAAAAAAAAGGTAACTATAGAACCATTATTTTGATTAATATAGAAGACAAACTCCTCAACAAAATTTTGGCCAATCACATAAAAGAAATGCAAATCAAAACAACATTGAGATACCACCTCACCCCAGTTAAACTAGCTAAAATCAAGAACTCTAACAACAACAGATGCTGAAGGGGATGTGGACAGAAGGGAACCTTACTGCATTGTTAGTGGGAATGTAAACTTGTTCAACCACGTTGGAAAGCAGTATGGAGGTTCCTCAAAAGACTTCACATAGATCTCCCCTATGATCCAGCAATCCCACTTTTGGGCATTTACCCAAATGTTTACAAACAAGACCACACTAAAGCTACCAGCACAACTATGTTTATTGCAGCATTATTTACCATAGCTAAGATATGGAACCAACCCAGATGCCCCTCAGTAGATGAATGGATCAAGAAAATGTGGTATATATACACAATGGAATTCTATGCCTCCATCAGAAAGAATGCCATTGGCCCATTTGTTAGGAAATGGAAAGGCTTGGAAAACATTATATTAAGTGAAGGAAGCCAGGCCCAAAGAAACATAGGTCCCATGGTTTCCCTTATTTGCAATATCTAGTATATGTCTGAGTCAAGCAGAGAAGGGCCAGATAGGGTGATGTTATGGAAATGAACCCTAAAATGTGTATTCAAATGTTTTTTTTTCATGCGATTATTTCTAACACATTTATAAGATTATTTCCTCATTGCTTTATATGTCCCTACCCCCACAGTATAACCCCTGCTTTCACTGTATTTGATTTCAGAATAATTTGTGGAGGGGAAGGGGAAAAACAAATCGTTTAACAGGGATACAGGTGGACCCATTGCAACAATAAGATGTACAAGTCGTTATGTCAAAAACGAACTTTACCACTTTGGTGGGGATGGGTGGGGAGGATTGGGTGGGGGGATGAGGGAGGATGCGAAGGGATGGGAAGGGGAAAGAAAGGAAGAGGCTACAATGCTTGATAAGAAATGTACTCATTATCTTGCCCATGTACTTGTAACCCCTCTGTACAGTATTTTCACAAGTAAAAAAAATAAGAAAAGAAAAATATTTTGGCCAATCAACTTCAATAACTCACCAAAAAATAATACACAACTGTCAAACAGGATTCAGGTATGTAAAGCTCATTCAATATATACAAATCAGTTAATATAATTCACCACATCAACAAGAGTAAAATTAAGAGCAACATGATATCCTCAATGCATGCATAAATAAGTAATTAACACAGTTCAGCACACTTGTATAATGAAAGCTCTGGAAAACTAGGAATTCGTGGAACATTCCTCAAAATAATAAAAACTCTGTATGATCAACTTATGGCTACCAATATACCTACTGGATAAAAGTAAAGCCATTTCCTCTAAACTCAGGAACGAGACAAGGATGTCCACTCTCCACTTCCCTTCAATTCACTATTACAAATCCTAGCAAAAACAAGACAAGATGAAAACATTAGAGAACTCAAATAGGGAACGAGGATATAGAAGTCCCATCTTTACAGATTACATGATCTTGTATTTAATGAATCCAAAGGACTCTACTTCCAAGTTATTGACCTTATCAGAAACTGGCAAAATAGCAGGATACAAAATTAATCCTCAAAAATCATTGGCCTTTACGTATACCAACAATGAGAACAGCATGGCTGAAATCAGGAAACTACTTTTGTAATAGCCCCACAAAAAATAAAGTGCCTAGGAGTTGAATTAACTAAAGAATTGAAGGACCTCTATGATGAAAACTTTAAAAACCTGGAAACAGAAATTAAAGCAGAACTAAGGACGTGGAAAAACCACCAATACTCCTTGATTTGGAAGGTTAACATCATGAAAATGTCAATACTCTCAAGTTCAATGTGATACTTGTCAATATTCCAACTTCACTTAATTCTTCAATGAAATAGAAGAACCAACCCTCAAATTCATATGGAACCATAAAAGAACTGAATAGCAAAAATAATTCTTAGCAGAAAGAACAGTGCTGGATGAATATAAATATCACATTTAAACTTTTACAACAAAGCCATAGAAATCAAAACAGCTTGGTACTGACACAACAACCGACTTGAGGACCAATGCAATACAACTGAAGCCCCAGGAATGAACTCACGGATATATAGCTAACTAATTTTGAGAAGGGTGAGAAAGAAATAGAATGGAAGAAAGTCAGCCTTTTCAATAAGTGGTGCTGGAAAACTTGATTAAATACCTTTAGAAAACTAAAGCTAGATCCCCCTATATCACCCTGCAACAGAATCAACTCCAAATGGATCAAAGACCTCGAAGTCAAAGCGGACACGCCACTAAGCTACACAGGAATGAATAAGAGAAACTATAGTGCTCCATAGCACAGGCAGAAATTTTCTACCCTGAAACACATAATATCCAAAGAATGGTTTGACATGAAATTACCGAGCTTCTGCAAGACAAAGAACATAGTGAGAAAGATCAATACAAAGCCCACAAATTAGGAGAAGATCTTTACTAGCCATACAACTGACAAGGGTGTCATATCTAAAATATATTTAGAGGCCAGGTGCCTTTGGCTAAAGTTTGTAATCCTAGCTACTCAGAAGTATGTGATCTGAGGATCACGGGTCAAAGCCAGCTCAGGTAGGAAAGACTATGAGACTCTTATCTCCAATAAACCACTCAAAAAAGTGGCAGGGACCTGTGGCTCAAGAGACAAAGCACTTGCGAAGCACAGGGACAGGGCCCAAGCCCAGAATTCAAGCCCCATGAATGACAAATAAATAAATAAATATTCTTAGAATTCAAAAAAAAAATAACTCCCCCAACAACAGATCCTCAAAGAAACAACTGCCCTATTAATTGGCTAAAGACTAAATGGAAAAACTCTCTGAAAAGTAAATACGGATGGAAAATAGACACAGGAATAAATGTTCAACCTCCCTAGCCATGAAAGAAATGCAAATCAAAACAACACTGAGATATCACCTCACCCCAGTTAGAATGGCTACAATCAAGAACTCTAATAACAACAGATGCTGGAGGGGATGTGCCAAAAGGGAATCCTGCTGCTTTGTTGGTGGGAGTAAACTTGTACAACCACATTGGAAAACACTGTGGAAGTTCCTCAAAAGATTCCACATAGTGCTTCCCTAAGACCAAGCAATGCCACTTTTGGGCATTTACACAAATGATCACAAAAAAGACTATACTAAAGCGACCAGCAAAACTATATTAATCGCAGCATTATTTACCATAGCTAAGATATGGAACTAACCCAGATGTCCCTCTGTACATGAATGAATATACACACACACAATGGGATTTTATGCCTCTAACAGAAAACATGACATAGCTGCATTTGTAAGTAAATGGAAAGACTTGGAAAAATTATATTAAGTGGAGTAAGCCAGGCCCAAAGAAACATAGGTCCCATGATTTCTCTTATCTGCAATAACTAGTATATGTCAAGGACAAGCAGAAAAAGCCATAAGCTTTGTACATAAAACCATGTAAGTTGATATTAAGCAAAATGAACCCCAAGATAGGGACATATAGTTTTTTTTTCCTTCCTTTCTCTTGTTTTTGAGGTATTTATAATATAATATGTGATTTTTTAAACTTCTTCTGTATATTATTCATCCATGGTATATCCTGCGTTTCACTGTATATTTGATTGAGGTGCCCTGCATCTTCTATATTGATTTTCTAATTTGGGAAGAGGAAGGGAAATATCAAAATGCTTTAAAAAGGATACAGGTTATTCCATTGTAATATGTTGCAAAGGAACTTTACAACTTGGAGGAAAGGGAGTTGGGGAGGTGTAGAGGGAATGGATCATAAGGGGAAAACAAAGGAGGAGGTAACAATGCTGAATAGGAAATGTACTCATTACATTACTCATGTAACTGTAACCACTCTGTACAGTACTTTTACAATAAAAACATATAAAAAAGGAGAAAATAATTGAAAGAGGGATTTGTAATTAAATAATCATACTTCTCAGCAACTATGTTTGTACATCAGATTCTTTGGGTAATGTGTGTGTGTGTGTGTGTGTGTGTGTGTGTGTGTGTGTGTGTGTGTGTGTGTGTGTGGAGGGTTAACTTAATGGCTGAATCAGGCTGTTGAAGGAGGCTTGATATTTCAGTCACACTAGAGTATATCAAACTTAAGAAAGGAAAGAAGGAAGGAATTTAGGAAGGAAGAAAAAACACAAGCAATGAGAGCCACATCCAGATACTGATGTCTCACTCACATACATTATGTGAAAGTAACAACAATAACAACAACAACAAACTTAAAAAGCCAGGAGTAGTGGTCCATGGCTATAAACCCAGCACTTAAAAAGCAGGCAGGAAAAAAATGAGTTAAGGGAAGCTGGGCTATTTGAAAAGTTGAATATGAACCTGGTCTACGAAATGAAGACCTTGTTGCGTCCAAGTTATACCTAAATACCACTGACTGGAACCTATCATACAAGTTTCTTGGGAGCCATAGAATGGAAGAATCAAAGTTCAATGTCAGCCAGAGAGAAAGTCCTGAAATACTATCTTGACCTAGGGAAACTGGAAGTGATGACCTGTGCCTCTCATCCCAGCAACAACAGGAAGCCTATGAAATATGAAATTGGGGTCGCTAGGCGAGTGCCCAAATATCAAGTAGAATCCTCTCACAAATAAAAAGGAAAGCATACAGTGATACGTACCTGAAAAATAACCAGTGGAACAAGAGGATGAAGATATGACTGAGTACATACCTAGGAAGGGAGAGTGGTAAAGCAGCACTTGCCAGATCCCAGAAGACAAACAAAACAAAACAAAAGAAAGCTGAAACATGGTGATGAATTTCACCATTTCACAACGTAGTATAATTGTGTGTATTCTAGTTCCAATAGGTTTTAAGGAACGCCTTCTTAAAATGTTCAGCAGTGTTCCCTCTTTTTATAGGTCCTTCAAGTCTAGTAACAACTAGAAAATATACCCTTCATACTACTTTAGTCAATTTACTCAGTGATCACTTCTTATAGGATGATTCTGTCACAACTCTGGACAGTAATGTGTACATGTCTAAAGTGCTCATTCAGTGTGTATATTGTGGGTGGAGCACGTACGTGTATATGGAAATTCTATAGCATTTCAAAATTTTTAATGATTTATTTGGTATTCAAAAATAATACCTAAATTGTAACATAATCACTGGTAAAAGCTAATCTAGTGACAACACTATGATGATTTTTAGCATACAGCAAAGCATACACATATTGTGGTAATTTTGTTGAAGATTCATTACTCATGAATTACAATTACTGTAAATATTGAATTAACTTAGTGAGAAAAACAACAGAAATTTGGTTTTCGCCCTGAAGAAATTATGAAGAACCATTGTCCTGCTACCTGCAAATGAGAAGCATGCCCTTTCAAAATTGTTCAGATATAACTGGTGGGAAAAAGAAACGATTCTGATTTTAGTCATCACCAATTTATTTATTAAAATTCAGTTTTGGAAATGAGAAATGCTTCAAAATTATGTGCACCTTTTGGACTATGTGGTTTTTGCAAAGAAATAGGAAAAAATCTTATTTCTATATTTTCTGTGCAAAAGAACTTAACATACATTCTGTAATCTGGAAAAAACTAACCAGGATACTTTTAGTATTGATAGAGATATCAGAATTTTAAAGATAACACTTGGCTAAGTGGCCTTAAGTTCTTTTGTTCTCGCTTTGTCTTGTATATCAAAGGAAGAGCTAATTGCAAAATTATTATTCAAAGAAATATTAATAGATATTATCATTGTCATACGTGTCACAGTGAGTTGAATATGTGAAATGGAACACTAGTCATTCCACCATTTCTATGATTTAGGTCTACCGTTTCTTTTTTTTTTTTAATTTTTTTATTGTAGAGATACTATACAGAGGGTTACAGTTACATGAGTGAGGTAATGAGTACACTTCCACTTCCTCTTGAACATTGTTACCCCCTCCATTGTTTTCCCCCTACCATCCCCTCCCTCCCTCCCTTCCCCAAGGTTCTTTTTTTTTTTTTTTTTTTTTTTTTTTGATCGTGATTAAGTGATTACTTAATTTCCGGAAATTCACAGTATTGTGGAATAATGATGCTCATTTAAAGTCACAAGTTCATTCTAACTTTTCTGGAGCAAATTGTCTATCACAGTCTGTAATATATAACGGTGCTCATATGTTATATACCATATATGTGATCAGCAGCATGGGGATATTTAGTAGTGGTTCAACCAGATGAGTGGGAGTTCTTTGTTTCTTAAGTCCTGTTAGTTTTGTCATATCACCTAACATTTTGGATTCATCATCCACTTATCAGGGAGACCATGTACTGTTTGTCTCTTCGTTCTTGGCTTACCTCGCTCAACATGATTCCTTCTAGCTCCATCCATTTCCCTGCAAATGCCATTATTTTGTCATTTCTAATGGCTGCATAATATTCCATTGTGTATAGATACCACAATTTTTGGATCCATTCATCTGTGGTGGGGCATCTAGGTTGTTTCCATATCCTAGCTATTGCGAACAGTGCTGCAATAAACATGGAGGTGCACGTGTCCTTGTATATTGGTTCCTGTTGTTCAGGGTAGATGCCTAGAAGTGGTATGACTGGGTCGTAAGGGAGGTCAATCTTTAGCTTTCTAAGGACCCTCCAGACTGCTTTCCAAAGTGGTTGTATGAGTGTACATTCCCACCAGCAGTGTAATAGCGTTCCTCGTTCTCCACATCCCCTCCAGCATTTGTCGTTGGCTGATTTGTGGATGTGGGACATTCTGACTGGGGTAAGGTGGTATCTCAGGGTTGTCTTTATTTGCATTTCCTTCACCACCAGGGATGATGAACATTTCCTCATGTGTTTCTTTGCCATTTTTATTTCTTCATTTGAGAAGTCCCTCTTTAGTTCCCTTGCCCATTTAGTAATTGGTTTGTTGGGTTTGGGAGGGATTAGTTTCTTGAGTTCCCTGTATATACAGGATGCTAACCCCTTGTCTGATATATTGCTGGTAAATATTTTTTCCCAATTAGTTGGTTGTCTTTCTAGCTTGGTTGCGATAGCTTTATCTGTGCAGAAGCTTTTTATTTTAAGGTAGTCCCATTTGTCGAGTCTCTCTCCAATTTGTTGTGACCCTGGGACTCTGTTCAGGAAGTTCCTTCCTGTGCCTATTAGTTCGAGTGTCTCTCCTACTCTGTCCTGCAGTAGTTTCAGAGATTCAGGTTTAATGTTAAGGTCTTTAATCCATTTTGAGTTGATGTTGGTGCATGGTGATAGGCTGGGGTCCACTTTTAGTTTTCTGCATGTGGCTGCCCAGTTTTCCCAGCACCAGTGGTTGAAGAGGCTGTGTTTCTTCCATTGTATGTCTTTGGCTCCTTTGTCGAATATCAGCTGGCTGTAGGCCTGTGGATTTATTTCTGGATCTTCTATTCTGTTCCATTGGTCTTCGGGTCTGTTTTTGTGCCAGTACCATGCTGTCTTTGTTATTATAGCTCTGTAGTAGAGTTTGAAGTTCGGCATGGATAGCCCTCCCATATTGTCTTTATCCCCTAGAATTGTTTTGGCTATTCTAGGTCTTTTGTTGTTCCATATGAATTTTTGGACTGTTTTCTGTATTTCAGTGATGTACGTCATTGGGATTTTAATAGGAATTGCGTTGAATTTGTATATTAGTTTTGGAAGTATTACCATCTTTACTATATTAAGTCGGCCTATCCAGGAGCATGGGAGGTCTTTCCATTTCCTAGTGTCTTCTGCAATTTCTTTCTTTAACTTTTTATAGTTTTCATTAAATAGTTCTTTTACATCTTTGGTTAGGTTAATTCCTAAATATTTTATTTTTCGGGAGGTTATTGTGAATGGGGTTGCTTCCTTTATTTCCCTCTCTTCCTGTACATTATCAGTGTATAGGAAGGCAACTGATTTTTGTGGGTTTATTTTGTATCCTGCTATTTTGCCGAAGTGATTTATGATTTCTAAGAGTTTGGGGATGGAGTTTTTGGGATCGTGGAGGTATAGTATCATGTCGTCTGCAGAAAGGGATAGTTTAACTTCTTCTTTCCCTATGCGGATCCCTTTAATGTCTTTTTCTTGCCTTATTGCCCTGGCTAAGGGTTCTAGGACTATATTGAAGAGGAGTGGAGACAGTGGGCATCCTTGCCTTGTTCCTGATTTTAGGAGAATTGGTTGTAGCTTTTCCCCATTAAGTATAATATTGGCTATTGGTCTGTCATAAACGGCTTTTATTGTTTTTAGAAATGTTCCTTCTATTCCTATTTTCTCCAGAGCTTTTAGCATGAATGAATGTTGAATTTTGTCAAAGGCCTTTTCTGCATCTGTAGCGATAATCATGTGATTCTTGACCTTGGCTCTGTTGATATGTTGGATTACATTTATTGACTTACGTATGTTAAACCATCCCTGTGTCTCTGGGATGAAGCCTACCTGGTCATAGTGAATTATTTTTTTTATGTGTTTCTGGATTCTGTTAGCTAGAATCTTGTTAAGGATCTTTGCATCTGTGTTCATCAAGGAGATTGGCCTGTAATTCTCTCTTTGCCTGGTTTGGGGATGAGTGTGATATTGGCTTCGTAGAATGAGTTTGGGATAGCTCCTTCCTTCTCTTTCTCTGAAGAGCTTGAGGAGTATGGGTATTAGTTCTTGTTTGAAGGTCTTATAGAATTCTGCTGTGAGTCCATCTGGTCCTGGGCTTTTTTTTGTTGGAAGACTTTTGATAGCTTCCTGTATCTCATTATAGGATATTGGCTTATTTAATTGGTTAACTTCTTCTTTGCTCAGTTTGGGCAACTTGTATTTCTCTAAAAATGCATCCATTTCTGCCCGATTTTCTTCCTTTAGAGAGTATAGCTTTTGAAAGTAGTCTGTTAGAATTGTTTGGATATCTTGGGTACGTGTGGTGATGTTTCCCGTGGCATCCCTAATCCTATTAATATGGGTTTCCTCTCTTCTTTTTTTAATTAATCTAGCCAATGGGCCATCAATTTTGTTTATTTTTTCAAAGAACCAGCTTTTTGTTTGGTTTATTTTGGTTATGGTTTTCTGATTTTCTAATTGGTTAATCTCTGCTTTTAATTTGGTTATCTGGCTTCTTCTAGTAGCTTTAGGTCCCATTTTTTCCTGTTTTTCTAGCTGTTTTAATTGCAACATGAGGTTATTTACTTGGTCTGTCTCCATTCTCTTGATGTGGGCACTGAGGGCAATAAATTTGCCCCTCAGGACTGCTTTTGCTGTGTCCCACAAGTTTCTTTGTGAGGTGTTTTCATTTTCATTGAGTTGTAGGAAATGCTTTATTTCTTCTCTGATCTCTTCTGTTATCCAGGCATTGTTAAGGAGTGTGCTGTTCAATTTCCATGTATTGGAGAAATTTCTGCGGTATGCTTTGTTATTGAGAGCTAGCTTGATTCCACTGTGGTCAGATAGGATACAGGGGATTATGTCGATCCCTTTGTATTTGCTTAAGTTCCTTGCATGAACTATGATATGGTCTATTTTGGAGAAAGTTCCATGAGCTGCTGAGAAGAATGTGTACTGTGTTGTTTTAGGGTGAAATACTCGGTAGATGTCAGTTAATTCCGCTTGCAGTATGGCCTCTCTTAATTCGGTAGCTTCTTTGCCAATCCTCTGGTTGGTAGACCTGTCCTTTGGTGAGAGTGGTGTGTTAAAGTCTCCTAGTATTATCGTATTGGGATCTATTTTATTCTGTAAGTTTGAGAGCATTTGTTTGACATATCTGGGTGCACCAATATTTGGGGCATATAAGTTGATGATGGTTATATCCTCCTCTTGGATTGTTCCCTTTATTAATATGTAGTGTCCGTCCTTGTCTTTCTGTACTGATTTTAATGAAAAGTTTATTTTGTCAGATATCAGGATAGCTACACCTGCTTTCTTACTGGGGGCGTTTGATTGGTAGATCCTTTTCCACCCCTTCACTCTGAGTTTGTTTGTATGTTTGGCTGAGAGGTGGGTCTCCTGAAGGCAACAGATGGATGGGTCTTGTTTTCTTATCCAGTCCTCAGTTCATTTTCTTTTAATTGGCGAATTCAGCCCATTTATATTAAGAGAAAGTATAGAGAGATGCATTGTTGTCCCTGTCATTCCGTTTTCCTAAGTTTTTCTTTTTTCCTTTCCTCCTGTGCTTGCTCAGTTAGACTTTGAGTAACGCCTGTTTGGGGCAGGTCCCAGTTCCTGGCTGCTTTCTTCAGGTTGTGTCCCCCCTCTTAGAATTCTTTGTAATGCTGGCTTAATGTTTATGTATTCATTTAGTTTTTCTTTGCTATTAAAAGTTTTCAGTTCTCCATCAAATGTGAATGCTAGCTTTGCCGGGTAGATCCGTCTGGGTTGGCAGTTATTGGCTCTCAGGGCTCGTATGGTGCTTTCCCAGGCTTTTCTTGCATTCATTGTTTGTGTGGAGAGATCTGCAGTAATTCTTATTTTTTTCCCATTGTAGTATTGCTCCTTCTTCATTTTTGCTGCTTGCAGGATTGTTTCCTTATTATTCAGATCTATCATTTTTACTATAATGTGTCTAGAAGTGTTTCTCCTGGGGTCTTGCTTGTTGGGTGTTCAATAAGCTTTTGTGATGTAGTTAAGATGGTCGTTTTTGAGGTGGGGAAAATTTTCATTGATTATATTGTTAAATAGGTGTTGCATTCCCTTGCTCTGGAATTCCTCACCTTCGTCCACTCCAATTATGCGAAGGTTAAATTTTTTAGCATTATCTGCTTGCTCTTGAATATCCCTTTGGTTTAATTTGAGTAATTTTTCCATATCTGTCACTTTTTGGTCCAGTTGGTGTATTCTGTCTTCTGTATCTGACACTCGACCTTCCATTTCATTCACTCTGTTGACAGTGGCTTCTATTGTGGTTTGCATGGAGGAAATGGATCCCTTTATGGATTCAATGTTGGTTCTCAGAGTACTGATCTCACCTCTCAATGAGGTATGCATTACCTCTAATTTGGCATTTATCTCAGTTATTACTGAGGTTTGTGCAGCTTCTATTTTTGCATGCATCCCTGTATCTCTTTGGATAGTTCATCCTTGTGCTCTTTCAATTTCTGATCAATTTATCACTTTATTTCTTGAGTCATTGCCTCCAGCAACCCTTGGAAGTAGCCTTTGTCTTCCATTCCTGCTTTGCTCCCACTGGGGCTCTCCCCTGTGTGGCTGCTGACTTTTGAGGTGAGCTTGCTGTCCTGGGTGGTAGTAAACCTTGTGATTTTTCTCTGTGATTTTCGCATGGAGGTTCAGGAGACTGCTCTTCAATTTTGTTTTGGTGTGTCTGTCTTTGCTTGGTTGCTGATTCTGTATTGGTAGAGAGAGTCTGTGCCTGATCTGGGTTCTGTTGGGAGCCTATTTCCAGCTGCTATTCTGACTTACTTAGGATTCTCAGCTCTCTGCTGTAGATTGCTGGCAGTTCCCGCCTTTGGAAGGGTTGAGCAGCCTAGACTGCTTTTGTTTGCTCCTACGGGTGCTCTTGTGAAGAACAGATGCTCTGGATGCACTCTCCCAAATGCTGGAGTCTGCTATGGGCTCCTGATGTGTTTTTGTTTATTTGTTTTGGGCTGGTTGTGGGCTTGAACTCTAGGTTTGGGTGCTGTCCCTCAGCTTTTCAGCTCAAGGCTGGCACCCTACCATTTGAGCCACAGCACCACTTCTGACCCTTTTTGCTTTTGTGATGCTGAGGAATCAGATCCAGGGCCTCATACATCCAAGACTATCACTCTATTGCTGAGCCGCCTTAACAGTCTGAGCTCCTGCTTACTATCAGGTGCTGGCAGCCTGTGTTGCCCAATTCCCAGTCTAGGGTATATGGGTGGAGTTTTGGTGGGGTTTGGGCTTCTCTTGTCCTGGGCCTCCAGGTCTTTTGTTGTCACAGGCGTGCTTCCCGGGGGATTGTTGTTTCCTAGTTTTCTCCCCTCTGTTGAGGCGTATGCTCAGCTTTTTACTTCAATTGGGAGGAGTTGGTTGTGTTGTTCAGGTGCCGGATCCCCGGGCCTGGTTCCGGCCCCAGCCTGGAGCGCGCTTGTTAGGCCTGTGCTGATGTGTATACCACCTAGGTTATGCAGCCTGGAGCGCACTCATTAGGCCTGTGCTGATGTGTATACCACCTCGGTTATACAGCCTGGGGGACACAGTTCAAATTTCTTCTACTGTTGGTAGTCTTGACCCAGGGGCGCTGTTCCTGGCTTGGGCATTTAAGCTCCCTTCCAGGGGTGCTCTTGCTCTAGCCTGGCCAGCTGAGTGTGCTCCACGGGCTGGTGGAGCTCTCAAACAGTTCCCAGTTTTAGTGGGTCCTGTGGTCCGGGTGCTGGGGTAGGGAGTCTAGGTCAGGGTCTGGGGATTCCCTCCAGCTCTGGTCTCCCTTGAGGGATACACTTCCCCTGTGGGGTACTCACCCTGGAGCTGGTTGTTTCTGTGTGGTGTAGGTCGTCAGTTGTTTTTGCAATCCGCGCTGGGTTGGGTGGTGGTGGCTCTGTGTGATTCTTTTCTGTCTCTGCCTCTGTCAAAGCTGTTGGGTCAAGAGTGTCCACACTCAGGCAGCTTCTTCTCGGTACCTCTGGGGCCCAAGTGACCCCGACGGGTTGTTGGGATCGTGATCTGGCGGGCAGGTGGTCTGCAGACAGGACCCTTTGTCGCGCCGAGCGGCTTTGGCGGGATGGAACCTCTCTGCTCGGGTGGAGAGTGCTGGATCGTTGCGATCGCGATCAGGCGGGCTGGGTGGTCTGCCGCAGGTCCTTTTGTCACTCTGCTGATGCTGAGCGGCTTTGGCGGGATGGAGCCTCTCTGCTCGGGTGGAGAGTGAGGGGTGGGGGTGGGATCCTCATGGTACCGTTTCTTTTTTATTTTAATTTTATTGTCATGTTGAAGTAAAGAGGGGGTATAATTAAATAAGAAAGATAATGAGTACAATTCTTGATGACCATGTTTTCCCATTCCTCATTTGTCTTTCTCTTTCCCATCCATAATCCAAGTTTTACAGGTCATATCCAACATTTTGTCATTAGTATTGCTGATACATATGTTCCCCCTTTGTCATTTCTATTACCATTTTCTTGTTACATAAATCATTGTTTCACTCTACTTTTTACAATTTAATGTTATGTCAAATGCAGAGTCTCGGCATATTTTTATAACACTTTTGAAAATAAATCTCATTCATCATCCTGGAATTATATATCATCCAGGAATTATATATATCATCATCCAGGAATTATATATATATATATATATATATATATATATATATATATATATATATATACATATATATTCAAAACATTAAAATTATGACAGAATGTGATATAAAATACAATAAAATTTAACAATTTTGGAAATAGTTAATTCATGATTTTATATGAATTCATTAAATGTTCTGTTCTCTGTTGCTCCTTTCTTAAACTCTTGCATATCAGTGTGATGCATTGTTTTGATGAGAAGACTAATTTGAACTGACTCAAGAATTATAGACACATATGCAAAATATTGAAGTGAGGTATTGCAAAAGACCTGTCAAGGTTAAAGCTGCCCCTATGTTCAAACCAAGAATAGTTTTGATTCCTTTAGGATGTGTGAAAAATGCAAATGTTTGCAAAGTAATAACAGTTACAGTGTGTAGTGTTATTAGGGCAAGTTTCAGCACGATGTCAAATAGTTAGGTAGAAGAGTTCAGTTCTACAGGTCAATCATAGGAGTTTCTAAAAACTGACTCCTGTTAAAATTTTTTCTATCACATATGTATCTTGAGAACTTTCGTGAATGGGGATATCTATATTTCCTAAAATGCAGATGATAGAGAAGTTAGTGGTTATCCAAATTAAGTGATACGAGGGCAATAGTGTAGGCAGGCGTCGGGTAAAAAAAAATAATTTGTTTTAAATATTATTGCAAGGTTCCATATTGCACTTATCTGTGTTTGGGATAATCCCATTAAAATAATGGGACTATCAATGATTCCCTAATCAATATAATAATATTTTTCGTTTTGCAAGTGAGGAAGTTTAAATTGAAGCAAGGTTGCACCATTTCAAAACAAATATTTCAGACACATGCATAAGAGAGACTTACATAAATAAATTGGCATGAACATAGACATAAGCATACACTCATTAACACAGTTTATCACTAAAAAGCAAAACTATGATTAAAACAGTATTTGGACAGAAAATGAACAGGATTGATTGTCTTTTCAAATGTTTTTGAAACACAAATCTGTAGACTTCTTCCCTCCCAGAAGAATTATAATTTAAACAGCAAATCATATTCAGTATGAGGTTTAAACCTTTGAGTTATCATGCAGTAATTAAATGGTGTTGCCTAAATTTATAAATTGGAAATATCCTATGTTGACATGAAGTAAACTGCAATATTATCTCAGGTATAGTACATGAGTATAACTAGTAAATTTATTTGAAGTCCTATTTGAGACATGAAGATTTACCAGAATTTTCTCAATATAAATTTTGATCTTAAATGTGAGTATTCTTTCCAAGATTAATCCAGTGCAATTAATTGTGTGTATGAAGGAGAAGCAGACAAATTCACAGAAATATTCAGATGACTTTTACAACCAACGTTTTTATAAAAAAATTTTTTTCTACATATATATATATATATAGTTAAGTGGACTCACCAAAGACAACAGGAATCCTTTCCATCGATTAGAACTTTCATTTGCAGTGGTCACTTCCAATATTTCCTCTGTTTGTGACTATACTTAATGTTACAATGACATAATCATTTCGCGTTTAGGATCTCGGGTGCTTCATTACCACACCAGCTGTATCAAGTGAAATGCTCCCTTCTGGCCCAAAGACCGACGAGAAGATTCCATTTCTGAGTGCTATGATTTTCATGATAGAATTCACTGGAATTGTACTAGGCTTTAGTAGAACTGTGTTACTGGGTTCTTCTTAGTATTAACTCACAGGAACTTTGTTCCTACTGTTTATACTTACACAGAAGTAACTATATCACTCTTGTTTCCATGGTTTGTTTTATCGAGGGAAGTATTTATCTCTGCATTAAAAATGTTCCCAGCAAAAAATAATAGCGGGATTAGTATTATTCAACCACTGAAATGGGGTTAATGGAGAACAGGGTACTTTTCTCCTCAATTAAGATTATCTAGCAAGAAATGACATAATTGCTTGCAAATATAAATAATAAAGTAACCATTATTTAGGAGATATTTTACACCATGTAATGTACAAAACAAAGTATGTGAAACCTGGGTCTTCGAATATAACATGAGGAAAATGATATCAGACCTGTGGATGTAAAATTGTGTTCTGAAACAACACTAAACTCTCAGGGATTTTCTCAAAGCTACTACTGAATAAACATATTTAAAACAGGAAAAAGAGGGAAGTACACATTATATATTTTTATAATATAGTAAATCAGTGAGGTGGCAGGTACTTTTCATATATTCTGAGGCCTAAAATATGTTACCCATAATTTGTAGAGCTTCCCTTGACAGAAGGAATCAAGTCACAATCGTACTTCAAACTGTTGGAACATTTACTGATGTGTAATAGATGTTAGCAGTTAAAGTCATCTTTTATTATTCCCATTTTTGCAACTGGCACCTTCCGATAAATACCAGAAAGTCTTTTGGAGAGATCAGTTTGCTTGAAGTCAAGGCCCTTTCCATATCTCTAAGGTCTTTTGTTCAAGGACTGCACTCTACTAGTTTGAACTACTGTGATGCTTCTTGGTGTTCTGGTGGTCAATTGGAGAGAAAATTCTAAAATACTTTACATTCCATAGTGAATTTAACCAATCACTCAACAGTCTCAGCCACCTAAGTAGCTAGGATTGGAGGTGTGATCCACAAGCACTAAGGTACAAAATTTTGCACCAGGTTATCTTAATGGAAATTGTTAAAGGAACAAAAAACATTGGGAACAGTACAACTGAAAACTGTTCTTAGTAATTTGTTTTAAATGGAAGCAAAATTTCTAATACACATTTGCAGTAATTCTGAAAAACAAAGGTAAGAAATAGGAATATTTTCTTGTGTTCAAAACGATAATAGGAATATCTGTGACATTTGCATTTATACTTGATTGATAATCATAGGAATAGAAGCATTCTGGTGCTGCTGCACATTCGATGAAACTTGAAATGTTGAGAAAATACAAGTAAAAAGACATGGAAAATACAGATAGAACGATAATATCTATTCATTATTGCATGAGCTAGTGTTTGGAAAGTAGGAAAAAATAGTATATTTTTGTTGATATCTCCTAAAGTAATCAGAGTCAGTAAAGAAGGATCCCTTTCATAAGAAGGAAGAGATCTCCCCCCACTAGTTGTGTTTTTAACCAACAATTGTCACCTTTTAAAGTGTCTCCCTTGAGATAGGTCTTTGTTATGGTGATAGGGGAAGAATACTCAATTCCAATTCCTAACCTCAGGACTCTCAGATTAACTTGTTCTAGTGTCAACTGAAACAGTTATTAATGGCACAGACTACCCATCAGGGTTTAACATCCTTCTACCATTCTTTTATATAATAAATTACATAACAATTATGTCAGTATGGGAACATATTGCCTTGGTGTAATTTTTTATATTATGCAAAATTCTTCAGACTGATATTATAACTTTCTTCTGATTATGCATTGCTTTATGTATAGATAGCACTCTACCATTTTATCTATAGTAGTAAGATTGGAGAAATTGTTCAGTCTATTAGTGGCATTTCTCACAGCAAGAAATATAAAATAAGTTCAAACATATAGTTTGGAGTCCAAAAGAGTATATGGAGATTGGAAATCAATAGATAGGCCTTTTATGAGAAGTGCCAAATGATAAAGATCCTAAAATTTTAATTACTCTGGATGCTAATTGAAATCATGCAATTCTCTAATGTGGGTTCAAATCTTTTTGGTTCAAAACCGATTGATTAAAGGGACACAAACATTTTTTTGATTCACTATTATGAAATAATGAATTTGACAATGAAATTATTGGCAAAAATTTTAATCTAATCATCTATAGTAATATTGCAATTCTCCTTTCAGATATGCTGGTTTATGCTTAAATTGAGGAAGGGATGTGAAAGGTAAACAAAGGAGGAGGCTGCAATGCTTGATAAGAAATGTACGCATTATCCTGCCCATGTAATTGTAACCCCTCTGTACAGTATGTTCACAAAAATGAAACAAAATAAAATAAAATAAAAAGTATCTTGTATATAGTACCCTACTGGAACACAATGGAAGGCAGAGAAAACACTGCTGTCTTAACAGAGGGAATGGTAATGAGGAATAGATTTCCTCATTACCATGTAGGAAGAATTCCATGTAGAAATTAAATGTACTGAATTTTAGTACAATTGAAATGAATTGTAGTTCATTTAAGCACAAGAAGGAGTTGTATAATACCCTAGAGTTTTATTCAATTGACAGAAGCACAAGTTGTCCTAAGATTCCTAAGATTGTGATGCTTATGCAAGCACTATTTGTCATTTCTCAAGAGTGATGAACACACACATAATACACAATTCCAAAACCTGATCATGACTTTTGAGAAGTTCTCTTATGGGAATTGTTTCTACTACTTCAGAGAGGACTCCTGCTCTGCTTTGGTGTGTCTGATTAACTTACTCAGATATCAAGCACTCCTAAACCATCCTCTCTTTTATCTGTACCTAAGTGTTCATGTTTTTTGTTTCACTTAGTGATGTTGCCAGATTCTCCATTTAAAGACCAATTATGGCCTTCTATTTCTTTTCTTCCATGTTGGTTTGTTCCAATTGTCTCAAACCATATTCTATTTTCTACCCATATAAATATTGAAATGCATCAGTTCCTCGGGATTCATAAAACAGCAATTCCAAACAAACAAATTGTAAATACAAAGTATCCTGTCCTGATTAGTGTATCACCAAATACTTTAATTTCCACTATTTTGTTTTTATACATTAGTTATATAATGAAGAATCTTGGCACTGAGAATACCTAATTTCAGTATCCACATTTAAGTCTCAATACTCTCAAAGTTTCCTGAGTGCATACCCAAAAATCTTTGGTATATCTTAAATAAAATTATGAAAAATAATGTTATGCAATCTACATAATATAATACTAGAAAAGTGACAAATACTATACACCATATTTTATATATCAGTACACACTTCAATCCAGCTTTTCAAAAGTTTGCATAATTACTTCATATTTTATTAAAACCTAATTGAATTTCATGTGTTCTACATAAACCTGTTAATAGTTACTTGAGTTGAAATTTCTATGATCATAAGTTATATTCCAGGAAATTTGCATGTAGATTATACTATTGTTAATTCAGTAATGCATATGTATATATCTATAAGATTAAATAATGCATATGAATATGCATAAACCCATACATTCACAGATATTTCTCTATATCGTTTATATTTGTGTTTTATAATATATAATAATGTTAATATTTGCATAAGTAAAAATATATGACATATATAAAAAATTCTCCTAGGAAGTATCTCTCTTGCTGTTTTTATTTAGTATTTGCAACTAGTTGCTTTGAGAAATCCTAGATTATATTAGTCTTACTTTACACCAATATTTTAAAAACTGTGAATTAAAATATATATACAAAGATCAAGCATACCTACAAGAAAGTCAAGTGAATGTTTTGGCCAAAGGTGAATAAGTTCTAGATGTGTCTTTGTTAAACTTTCCCTAACAAAAATATTAATGAGGGGCTGGGAAGATGGCTCAGTGGTAGAGCGCTTGCCTTGCAATGAGTTCTATTCCTCAGCACCACATAAGCAAAAAGAAAAAAGCCGGAAGTGGCGCTGTGGCTCAAGTGGTAGAGCGCTAGCCTTGAGATGAAGAGCTGAGGGACAGCGCCCAGGCCCAGAGTTCAGGCCCCATGACCGGACCCCCCCCCCAAAAAAAATTAATGAGTAAGGAAAATAAACAAGTGAAGAAAAGAATAATACTTAAGGATTGATTTATCGTGGGTATATAGACTATAGAAAGTGTATTGATGTCTAGGCAGAACAACTTACAAAGAATCACTAATTGATGTCTAGATGAAAACTGAAACATCCATTCACATTATTCCTCTAGTGAATACTGACACACTTCTATTCTACTGAATTTTAGTTCTCCAATGCATATTAAAAGGAAGTGGCACTTTGTCTTCTGGTTTCAGGCCAGAAGTGAGCATATCCGTTGTTATATGAGGAAGTGTGGCTGAGTTTCCTCAGGTCATAAAACCGAGTGAGGTTTACGGGCTAGATCACAATAGTGGCCCCACAAAAAGAAGTAGCTATACAGAAGTAGCTATGCTGTAGAAAACCTAGTATTGGGACATCATCTGTCGTGGAGAGGAAGAGATCCTGGATTTCTTTGGTGAATCCAGTTAACTGAAGGAGACAGTTAACAGTTTCTTGCCCTTTTGTCCTTCTCCTATGTCTTACACATGTAAATTATCTCTTTGGCTCTTGTATGTGACTGGGACATGTCTTACTTTCTACCCCTGACATCCCAAGATGTAGTTCTTATAATTTTCTCCAATTAGGCAGTATTGTTCCATGGGTATAAGAATGGCAAACACTCCTACAGATGAGTGTATATTTTCAAGAGATATTGGATAGTTGTAAAGGGGAATTATGAATTTGTTATTTCAGACATCCATAATTTAGAAAACTTTCTCCAAATTAACTCCAAAGTTTTCATGACATATCATCCTGTATGGTGAAGAAACAAATGCCTGAGAAATATGCAATTTGTTGAGTCCAAAAGTTACACATTTCTATTGCTTGTTATAAGTGAATCTAATCTGTGATGTAGATTCACGTGTGTCTAGCGGCAAAAAGTATTAGAGATGAATCGGTTCTACCATATCATTGGGGAAATCATAACATCTAAGATATGTGATTTTGAAGCGTTTAGTCATGATTCTCTCAGAGAATTTTTCTATCCGCAGGAACGGCTGATATTTACCTGCCTGTCAAAATTGAAGGATGTAAACATGTTTAGGCATTTGTTTGGGGAAATTATTTTAAATGGTCGAGGTCATGTTATTTTTCTTTTTTTGTCACAAAAGGTATATTGACAGGAGCAGAGAGAAAAGGACAGTAGGATTTCTTCTGATGGAGTCTGAAATTTTAGACATGCTAATTATAACTTTGACTTTTGATATGCTGGATTGAAAGGTAAAAAAGAATGTAAATTATTGGCACTTTCTATATTGAAAGTTAAGGAAGCAATTAAGACAGGGACCCTCAATGGATGTATGTTCTCAGAAGATAACACAAGCTAACAGTCCCATTTGACTCAAATCAAAAATTATTAAACTAGAATGAATATTTTCACAATTCAAAAAGTAAGAACTACCAAATAAGAATTGAGAGTACAGGAGAGTTCCGGGAAAATGGTGGAGGAGAAGCTGGAGGCTAAACAAGTTCTCACATAGAAAGCAGTTTTAGAGTTCCAGTGAACAGTCCTAAGCCAGAGAATCACACCAAGTGTGCCATCACAGGACAGAGAGTTAGGCCAGAGAGGGAAAAGCCAGGGAAGGAGACACATCTGAGCTCTTGCCAGTAGCCACCACCTCCACAGCGGCAGCAGTGGTGGCGGTGGCTCCAGACGCCATACCTGAATCAGAGAGAATCTGGGACGAAGGAGCTAGACACAATGGGCGAGCCGATTCTACTCAACACCAGCAAGAACCGACAAGGAGCAGACATCTTCATCCTGCAGTTCACAGACCAGAGACGACCCAGGATCCAAGACTCAGCGTGAGTAGAAGCCTAACGTCCTCACTCCTTCTCAGGGAGCAGAGGAGGGAAGACCACCCCTCCCCCCACAGCACCGGTGATCTCCATCTTGGATACCCACAAAGCTCGGCGGAGCTGCTAGCTCCAACTCAGGCCTTGGAATAAAACTAGAGTCATTTAGCAGGTCACAAGAACTTAACGGCGAAGTGACCTGCCAGACTCAGCTCCACCCAGGGAAAAGTCACCCAGCTCGGGCACCAGCCCTAGGAGTGGCTTTCTTCCCTGGATAATCAGAGCCAGAGGCTGCCCCTCCCTCTAGCAGCCTTGACAATCAATTGAAATTCAGTAAACAGAAACCCTGAGAATGGCTCCAGGCTGGGCTCTGTGAGTTTCTCACAAAAATATCCCCCAGGAAAAGCTACTCTTTGTTGAAAGGCCTCAATTCTACCCAGAACCTAGCCTCATCACTGCAACCCCCTCTTTTGTGATACTCAAACCAGATCTGCCTCCCAATGAACTAGCCTGGGAGGAGGATCGCAAAATCTTGGGTAAAGCAGAGCATTTTTCTGCCTGTTTGAACAAACTGACTTAAGAAACCAAGCCACAGGACCACAAGCAGATCAGAGACTCCAACAAGAGGCTGGTTATGGACACAAGAGGAAATACAGGATTTTTTCCACCCCTCACAAAAAAAATCAAAGAACTTTTCTTTCTTCTTCTTGTCTTCTTTTTTTTTTTTTTTTCGGTACCTTTTATAAATTTTTTTTTCTTTTCAAAAACTTTTTTATCTCTAATTTTTACCTTTTTTGAAAAAAAATTGTTTTCCAGAAACTTTTTTCTCTTATAATTTTTATTTTACTGATACATGTCTGTGTGCATTTTTCTTTCTTTTTCTGTTTTCTTTCTCCTTTTTTTAAATTATCTTTTTGTTTTTTGTTTAGCTCTACTGAGCTTCTAATCTTTTTTCTTCCTTTCTTATCCTTTTCACCTTTTCCTCTCTTTTGTTCTTCTTTATGTGACTTAATTGTTGTCCTGCACATCCTCAGATAAACCCATAGTTCACTATTAGACCCTATCCCCCATTGGGGACACAGTTAATCCACAAATTTATTACTCAATTCAAAACCTCTGAGACTTAAATTCCTTAATAGCAGTATACATCTTTTTACCTATATAATATTTTAAACATTTTTATTTTTAAGTTTTTCACATCTCCTTTATATCCCTCCCCTTCTCTCATTATATTCAGTTCTTCTCTATATAGATTGTTTTGGTTTCTGCATAATATTATTAATTTTTACTTTTCTATTTTTTCTGGTCACTTCTTTTCCTTTTGTCTTTCTTCTTTTTTTCTCTCTACTTTCATCTTACCCAAACTATTTCCTGCTTTGAGATTAGGACTTAGTTAACTCTCCCTGTGCCTTCCCACGTCAAATTATTCCTGTTTTTTACCCACATCTCTCCTTAACCCTAATAATTTCTGGTTTTCCAAATTCTTTGTTGCGGTTCATAGCCCATGAAAATATAGTTGTTTGATGTTGAATAGATGTATCTGTTGAATTAGATTGTATCGGTAAACTATTGACTGTGCAAATTCAGACTTTGGTTGATGCTTGCCTTAAGATAGTGTTCTAGCACAAAACTGGTGCTATTTTCATCTCAAATGGGCAGAGTAACCTGGAAAAACACAAGAAAAATGGCAAGTCCGGGTATCTCAACTCCCACTCTTGATAATCAAGGAACAGAACAGATAATGAATAATCCAGAGAGAAGTTCCAAAATAGCTGTACAAACACGGCTGGCAAACATGATAAATGAAAAGACATACAAAGGACTCTGTATGAGCATGATAGGGAGAGAGAGGAGGCAAACAACAGGCCAATCCAGGAAAAGATTGAGCATACACACTGTTAAAAGGACATTCCATAAACTCTACATTTTATGCAGTGAATAGTAATTATACTCACATATTCTATCTTTAGTTGTACGTGTTATATGCATCTGACCTAACAAGAACAACATTTTATAAGTGGATATAAAATCACCAGCTCTGTTTCTTTTCAGATAAAGGTAAATTTACTTATGAAATTTATTCTAACTTCTAACAGTTGGTCCTTTTGAGGCAGCACTACATTTCCTGAATCTGAAATGCTCTCTATTTTCTCTATGAATTTCCTAGAGAGAAAATCCCCAAAGTCAGTTTGCTTGTGAAATGTGATTTTCCAATTATAAATTTAGGCAATACCATGTGACTGCATTATAATTCAAATATTTTAACCTCAGAGTAAATATAATTGTCAGCTTAAATTATCATTCTTTTTGGAGGAAAGAATAACAATAATTTAGATAATGTTATGAGAGCCTGTGGAAATATAGTGGCTGAATTAATATTTTCCATTTTCCTCAAAGTAATTTTTAAATCATTGATTGGCTTCTTTGTGATGAACTGTGTTAAGATGTGTTTACTCAACCTTTTCTACATTCATGTCCATTTCTTTGTGTAATTCTCTCTCAAACTTTCTGAAGTACTTGTTTTGACATGGTACAGTCTTGTTTCAACTTATGCATCTTCGGTTGCAAGAACAAAATTTTTCTTACATTAATTAGGGAAGCAGAGATTTTCCCATTCTTGCAATAGGATTAACCCAAACATAAATATGTGCAAAATGGCTCCTTGAAATAAATTTTAAAATAAATTGTTTTTACATGTCTCCTGCCTACAGTATTTTCTTCTTGCCACTCAATTCGGATAACCACTAAGTTCTCTAACAGCTACAGGGTTTTAAATAAATGATGTTTCATTTCTGAAGATACAGATATGTTAAAAACAATTTTAAACAGGCGTCAGTTTTTAGAAACAACTTATTGTCTGTTGAATTGCAATATTCACATGAACAAGTGAATTCCAAGTATTTATGAAAATATAATTAATTCTACATTCTTCTATATCTTTCCCTTTTATCATTACATACTGTGACTGTTATAATGTTACAAATATTGCACACTCATTACAGGAAACAAAGCGATTCACAGTTAGGGGCAGCATTATGAATAACACACCTTTTATAATTATATTAACGATTTTTATCATATAACAAAAATTTTGTAAGTAGATATAATTCTTGAATCAATTCATCTTAGTCTTCTCATCACAGAATATACATGGCTTCCAAATGTGATGTACAATAGTATTTTATTTATTTAATTATTTGTTGGTTGTGGGGCCTGAACTGTCAGTGTGAGCACTATCCCTCAGCTCTTCAACTTAAGGCTAGTGCTCTATCCCTTAAGCCTTGTGTGGTGCTGAGGAATCGAACCCAAGGCCTCATGCATGGAAGGCAAGCACTCAAACACTGAGCCAACTTCCCAGCCCCAGACAAGTGCTATTTTCAGAATTCTCGTATGTTTAGCACTCCCCATGAATATACTTGCCAGTTATTTCCAGATTACAGAATGTACAGAGCATATATAAATAGGGTGTTGTTATCAGTGAATAGTATTCTCCAATTCAGGTATTACTTTTTAGTACCAAATAAATCGTTATAAAATGTGATATTCTACAGAAATTCCATATGGATATTTATGCTCCAAATACAGGAATACACACTGACAATGGAACCAGAAATTCCAAGAAAAGTTTTAGACAATAATAGACTACTGCCTGAGTTTTGATAGAATTATTCTATCACAGGTGATCACTGAGTAAATTGATTAATGGAGTATGAAGGCTTTAGTTTGCAGGAGTAATTCATACAACAGGAAGACCACATGATATCAAGAACTCTATTGAACCTAGCAATAGGTAAAATTATCCTACATGTTAATATGATGAAATTCATAAATTTTAGAAAATATTCCACAGTCTGTTACAACTGTTGGCATTAAACCTCCACCTCCACTCACCAACCAAAAAATTGTTTTACAAAGCCAAGTTGCTGAGAAGTTCATTTAGTCAAGAAGGAATCCCACTTTTAACTCCAATTGTTACTTCCTTTCATTTTCTTGTCACTTAAATGAATTACTACTTATAATAAAGTTGACAAACTATTCCTTCTCTTGACTGGATATTGTACTATAATAAAATTGTGGTGTTTCTATTGTGGCTGTTATTTAGTTTTCTTCTTGTGTTTGTTTTTTTCTTTTTTCATTAGGACACTTTCATTTCCAACCACAAAGTATTCTTTTTCATGAAATTTCTCCTCTTATTTCCAATCTGAATATTTGGCAAAAATTTTTCAGGGAATTAGGACATTCTGAATATCAATAAGTGTTAGGTAAACATTATATTTTACTTCAGCTCAATTGCTTTTCACTTTTATGCCTAAATCAATCAAATTCCACATTTGAGAATCGAAAGATGATCATTCATTTACACAAGTTATTCAACTTATCATTTAGGGAATAACAGTCTAATGTTAAATGATATATTGTCTATAACAACTTTATAACCTGCTCATAGTTTCAGTACCTTTCAGGAAAGACTTTTTTCTTTGAGAACTTTAAAAGAGCAAAAATCTCACAATGCAATAATTTTCACATGTGATAAAGCTACCTCTACCACATACAGAGTAATAAGTCCTTTGGATGAAATACTTAATTCATTTTAGTGTTCTGTTAATATTTTTTGTCCTTATAAAAATATTTTCTTGAAAAGATGCTGTACAGAAGTGTTTCAGTTACGTCAGTAATGAGAGGATATTTCTTGTGGAGCATTGTTACCCCTCCCCTTTTCTTTTTCCTTCTATCATTTCCCTTCTCCATCTTCACTATTCCTCCTCCACCCCAAAGCAGTAAAATTCATTTCCAACATAGTGTCTTGTGAGTACCATTATTCCAATGGCTCATACTGTGTTGTTGTTCCAGGAGTTTGTTATTCTCTTTCCCCTACCAAATAAGACAACTTTGTATACCAAAATCACATACAGTGACAACAGGGATATACTGAAGGAGGAAAAACATAAAGTAGAAACAAAAAAATTAAAATCAAGTAAAACAAAGAAAAAACCTCTTCTGTCCATATATGAGGTTCATTTCATGTAACAGTAATTTATGTAGGAATATAATATCCATCTATCTATAATCTATAAATCTATATTGCTTTTGAGCTTTTCTGCTCATGTAATAAAATTACCATAGCCATATGCTAATTATTACAAATGATCAGTTTTGTGTTGATCGTTTGGAATGTACATTCCAAATAAACAGGAACAAAGGATCTCTAACAGGACTTTGACAATTAGTATGCCAGTCACATCAAGAGGAGAAATATTCAGTAGATACTGCTAAGGAATAGTGAGATAAAATTAACTTCCCAATTACAGCCGACATATAATTTGGTGGAAGATTGCAAAATCATACATGACATATTTTCATATATTTTGGTATCACTTTTTCCTGTCATTTTGTGATTATTTAAATTGGAGGCCTGGAATTTTGTTAAAAAAACTAAAGGGACACAAATATTGATTGGTTGTATTATGATATTATGTATCAGCAATGTTATAACTGGCAGGAATTCAAATCTGACAATCTATATAAAGCTTCCAAAGACTCATTTCAGATATACTTCTTTATCCTTAATTTCAGGTGATAGTCATCAGGGCCAATACTCTAAAATTCCCAGGACCATAGGTATAAAAGCATAAAGAAGGACAAGAGTTTGCTTATTGAATATTAACAAATATGCCAACAAACAAAATGCATGAAATATGAAGAAGAAAGTCAAGGAAGGCTCGCTCTCATAGAGCAATGGGAAAAATAAATAAGTATACAATATCATTTTGCGTGAGATTGATTCAGTCTTGGTTTTTAAAAATGTTTCTTCATGAGAATTTTGGAAAAATGCTTTTGATCATTTTTTATTACCTGAGTCACAGAAATATTAGAATCTTCTAGTGTACAATTAGGATAAATGCTTAGAACTCTGTTACCTGCACATTTTGAAAGTACTGATGTGCCAGAAGCACATGCTTCCCAGTCATGCCGATTTTAACAATTTTAGACGAGTTCAAGCACCAATTACAACGGGTTTCCCACACAAAGTCTTTCATTGTTCATACAACTGGTATTATGCATATATTTTTTCTGAAATTACAATTTGTTTTCAGACAGTATTGACCATGAATAAATAATACATTGAAAACATTCCTGTTGCTACTTGGACTGGTTCTTCAAGCATATTTTATGAAGATGTACTTTGTGAAGGAAAGTTGGAACAGTGTAGTTAAGTTACAGGTTAGCTATGTGAATTCAGAAGATGATCACCGTACATACTGGTTTTGAAAACAAGTTGTTTCTGATGATGTGCCTATTTAGACAGTATTTTTCCTATTGAATAATAAAAATATTGCTGCAATCTTTGCACAAATTTTGAACATGAGTACAATGCTTGAGATTGATTCAAAACTAATACTTACTTGGTATCCTGGAAAACAGAGCCTACTGGTAACTCTAAGAATTTTCTATTGATATTGGATGGTGTAGAAACTGTAGAAGGATCAAGGAATTAATATAAGAAGGAGAAACCTATCACACGGCATATTAAAATGGAAAAATGTGAGAATATAAAAGGATTGATTATTTCACCCTTTCAGACAGTGGCCAACACAAACCATATCCGTCTCTATGAATTTCTACACATTTCCATAAGTGTCCATGTCCAGAAAAATGGAAGCCTGTTTGTGGTGAGCAGAGCAAATATCAATATTTACAGTTTTGAATTCTGTGTTATGGTGTTGTTCAGGCAAGAAACACCTGGATAAAGTAATTAAAGCCAGTATAGTCACTGAGAATTTTATAAACTCCTCGATTTTAGAGGTACTATAATTTCTCTATCATTAATAAATTCATAGATGTTTACCTCAGTACACTGTGATTTGTGAGAATCCATTTTGGGATAGATTTTCAAATTGTTCCTTGATATTCTGATTGCAGTATTACACAAATTATAAGGTTATTGACTCATTTTCCTTGTGACATCACACAGTTGCACCTGTTGCCAGAATATTCTAAGAACAAATTCCAAATATACATAAATCATTGAATATAACTGACTAGAATACAACTTCAGTATTTTTCCTGTTTCTCTATGAGTAACACTGTCATATCATTATAGTTTCCAAAACATAGAATGTGCACTCTTAGTAATTGTAGGCATCAAGAGGCTATTTTTATGAAGAAAATCAGTTGAAGCCTATTCCATCTGTACAATATGTTTATTTCCTTTTTAAATGAGTTTTTTATTTTGAAAATACCGTACAGAGGGATTACAATTACATGAACAAGATAATGAGTATGTTTTTATCCTCCTTTGTTTTTTCCCTACCCTCCCTACCCTCCCATCTCCACATCTATACTCCCCGCACCCAACCAAAGTTGTAAAGTTCGTTTTTCGACAATGTACTGAACTTAGTCTCTATTACTTCCACTGAAAATTGCGTTAAGAAAAGTGTCTTGTGTGCAGTAATCTACAATGCAGTAGCCTACACGATGGAGACAGAGAAAACAGCACTGGCTTAGTAGAAGGAATTAGAAGGAGGATCAGATTGATGGTCAATAACAGGGAAAATCCATCTACAGATAAAAGTACTGAATTTTAATGCAGTTGAATTGTTCTTCATTAAAGAATAAGAAGAAACACATGTTGGGCTGGAAATCCGAAAATCCTGATTCTCACATGAGCTCGATTTGTCCTATCACAAGAATGATGAGCACATCTACAAATAGACACACAACCTCATCTTTGCTCCTGAGAAGACTTCTGATGGGAACTGTTTCTGTCTACATCAGAGAGGTCTTCTGCTCTGCTTTCATGAGATATAAAGCACTTACAGACCATCCTTTCTTTGATCAGTTCCTAAGTGTCTGGGTTTTTGTTTTTTCTCATGGATAGTGGCAGATTCTCCATTTAAGGACAAATTGTGGCTTTCTAATACTTCTCTCCCATGTTGGTTTATCAGAATTGTCTCAAACCACGTTCTGTTGTTCTACACATAGCAGCATTGAAATTCTTCAGTTCCTCAGGTTCACAAAACAGCAATTTCAAACAAGGAGATTTGAAAACCCACATTATCCTTTCCTTTTTACTTCAATAACAGCTAATTATATTTCCAGGACTTTGTTCAGATACACTAGATATTTAATGAAAGAAAACATTTAATACACATTTAACTAATAATATATACTACCAATATCTTTAAGTCTCTATACTCCAAAAGTTTCCTGAATATGAACCCAAAAATCGTGGCTATGGCAATACCACCCTGAATGTGCCCGATCTTGTCTGATCTCAGAAGCTAAGCAGGGTCGGGCCTGGTTAGTACTTGAATGGGAGAGCCCAAAAATCTTTGGTAGGAGATTTTTTTTTAATTTTTTTTGTGAACATACTGTACAGAGGGGTTACAATTACATGGGCAGGATAATGCGTACATTTCTTATCAAACATTGCAGCCTCCTCCTTTGTTTACCCTTCACATTGGTAGGAGATTTTAAATAAAATTACTTGGTATTTATGAAAACTAAGAATAGGGAAGCTGCCTAATAAGAGAAGACTAACATACACGATGGACCACCTTCTATATGTCATTTACATGTTAATTCCACTTTTTAGAATTGTGTATGATAACTAAATATTTTAAATAATACCTAATTTAATTTCATGTGTTCTGGATAAACCTGTCAACCAAGCCTCTTAACTGAAATTTCTATGAAGTTAAGTTATGTTCTAGGACATTTCCAAATGCTTTCTATCACTATTGATTAAGTGGAACACCAATGCATAAGCCTATATGTATATACATAAACCCACACATTCACTAATATTTCTATATATGACACACCTTCTGGAAACCTCTCTTTCTTAATCTTTTTATTTTGTATTTGAAAGTAGTTTCTTTGAGAAATCTTAGTCCATTTTACCCTTACCTTACATGAATATGAGTTTAAGTTGTGAATTAAAAAGATATAGAGAAAGGTCAAGCACCTCAAGGAAAGTGGACGAAGGTTTTTGGAATACATTGAATTAGTTCTGTTTTGTTTTAAAACTATCTTCTAATAAACATATTGATAATTGGCATTCCTGTTTATCAAAATAAAAAAATACTTTCATTATGAGACAAACTTTATCCTTACAATGATATGGTCAACTTCATTTCAGAATGGAGACAGAGAATGAACATGAAAGGTTTATATATAAGCAATACTCAAACTTGACCTAAATCAATTTGCTTCAGTAAATTTGAACCAGTAAGATTTATTTTGGTTATGTATTATTATTTTTATTCAGTTGGCACCATTTATGGTCACACGAATTTTCCTAATGCTCAAATGATTCAGCCTATTTGTTTACCAAATATAACATTTTCTGTTTTTTCCTAGCTATGTAAGAAAACAAAGAGACTAAGAAGTGAAGAAAATAGTAAAAATTAAAGATTGATTTACGGTGGCTGTATATACCATAGAAAGTATACTGCTGAATAGGCAGAAGATCTAACATATAGGCCTCTAATATGAGGCCTGGGCATATAACTTGGGGACCGGCTCTTGAATTGCACTCCTGGGACTTGAACTCATGGCTTGGGTCCTGTAGTCAGGGCCTGAGACAAGAACTTATTTCCTGGGCCTTGAGATAATGGTCTGGCCCTCGAATTCAAGGCTGGGCCTTGAAAGTAGGGCATGGACCTTGAATTTACCTCCTGGAAGTTGAAATCACAGCAGGGGCCTTTATCATGGCCTGGGTCTTAAAGTCAGGATCTTCTAGTTGAAATGGTGCCCTGGACTTTACAATTAATGCCTGGGACTTGAGCTATTATTTGGGCCTGAAACTCTGGACCTTGAACTCACAGCTTGCAACTTGAAGACATGGCCTGGTATTTGAACTGGGCCCTTGGACCTTGTCCTCGTGGTCTGGGAATTCAAATTGGGTCCTGGGAGCCTATGAATTAAATTTGGGACAGGGAATTTTGCTCATGGCCTAGGATTTAAACTCTTGGCCCAGATCTAAGTTCAAGGCATTGGCCTGGCATTCTAAACCTGGTCCTTAAACTGGGATCCTGAGCCTTGAACTGGAACCTCGGTACTTGAACGTATAGTGTAGGACTGAAACTATAGCCCTGGGCATTGAATTCATACACTGAGCCTTGAACTCACATCCAAAATGTGGAATTTGAACTGTGGCCCTGGACTTGAACTACAGGGGGAAGATGGGACCTGGGACTTAAACTCTCAACCTAGGGCTTGAATTAGGGCCTGGGCCTTGAAATCAGGATCTGGGACTTAGATTGTAGCTGGAACTTTAAATATGGGCCTGGAATTTAACTTATGCCCTAAACCTTGAACTCAAGGTCTAGGCCTTAAATTCAGAGCCTGGGACTTGAATTCACAGCCTGAGCTTCAAACTTGGGGCCTAGGCCTTAAACTTCCTGCCTGGCTTTGAATTTGAGCCTAGGAATTTGAACTTTCAGCATGGGACTTGTAACTCAGGGCTGAAGCCTTGAACTCAGTGCCTGGGACTTGAATTTTCAGCATGAGTGTTCAACTAGGACTTGGGCCTTGAAATATCAGCCTGGGACTTGAATTTAGAGCCTGAGATTTAAATTCATCTCCTTGGCATTTAACTTGGTGCCTGGGCCTTCAACTTGGGACCTGGAGCTTGAACTTATGGCTGGGGAGTTGAATTCAAGCTTGGGATTGGAACTGGCATGCTGGGCTTTGTACTCACAACTTGGGACTTGAACTGAGGCCCTGGACCTTGTACTTAGTGTTGGGGATTGAACTTGCAGTGTGCAATTTGAGCCTGGGGCCGAGAATGTTAACAGAGCCTGGGACATGAACTCAGCCTGGGCTTTGAACTCAGGATCTGGAACTAGACCGCATGGCCTACCTTAAACTTGGAATCTGGGACTTGAACTCAAAGCCTTAGGCTTAAACTCATGGGGTACTAGAAGTGCTCCCCTGGACCTTGAACACAGAGCCTAGGACTTGATTTCCTGTCTGGGCTTTGAACTCACAATTGGGCCTTGAACTGGGTGCCTGGGTCTTGAACTTGGAGCTTGGGAATAGAACTCATATTTGGGGCTGAAACTGAGGGTCTAGGATTTAAAATCACAACCTGGGCCTTGAATTAACAGCCTGGGCCTTTAACTCACAGCCTGTGCCTTAAACTCTAGGCCTGGGACTTGATCATGAAACCCTAACAACGTCAGAGTCTGAGATCTCTGAATCATTTTTTGATGCCAGCCAAGGCAGTGACTCAGAGAGACTTTTATCTCCAGTATCAAATGAGAACAGAGCGAAGAGGTGGTATGGCTAAAATTGCAGATGGCTAGACCTCTGCAAAAGCATGCACTGGCACAGCACCCAAACTGTGGTGTCAAGAGCCATGGTAGGCATTGTGCTGACAGAAATCTAAAAAGATGTTGTCATGTCGAAAACGAACTTTACAACTTTGGTGGGGGGGGGAGGATTGGGTGGAGGTACAGGGGGAGGCTGGGAAGGGATGTGAAGGGTAAACAAAGGTGGAGGCTACAATGCTTGATAGAAAATGTACTCATTATCTTGCCCATGTAATTGTAACCCCTCTGTACAGTATGTTCACAATAAAAAAAATTAAAAGCTAAAAAAAAGAAATCTAAAAAGAGAAAATTTGAAAATATTTTTTCTCATTTGATCTTTTGTTATATAGACTCATACTGATATGTCTGCCAAAATGGCAACTTATCCCTTCAATGCTCCCACCTGGTTCTGCCAGATCAACTGACTAAACATATCGCAACTTGTATGGACAAAATTTCCCTAATATCTAAAACACATCCAAATCAATGTAGGCCAATTGCACCAGAATTCTACTCTGATGGTAGCTTTCTGTTGTTTGTAGTCAACATTTGGAACAGGAAACATGACAAAAGTTCTGAAAATACATGGCAATATGTTTCCTCTGAAGAAGACTGGGATAAAAGTAAAGAGCATGTTGGTTTTTCTGCATTTTCCGTGATTGAATCTCAACTTATCTCATGCTGATATAAGTTTTCTTCCTTTAGGAGTGAAATTAAAATTCTTCGTTCAATTTGCATTGTCTTGTATGCTAAGCTCAAAAAGATATATGAGTATATGCAGTCCTAATTGATTAAAAACATGTCAAACAACTAAATGATTAGTTTTTTGCATGATTGATGTCTTTCTTTTCAATATTTATTATCCACACAAATGTTCTTTGTAAGGCTCTTAAGTCTTCGACATTGTTATTTTTCTTTATCAATATATAATGTTAGAGTGAATCTAACCTAGCACCTCAACCAAGTATGTGTCTCTTCCTTTGGCAGAATCAGTGGAAAATCCTAGCCCAAGTTTTGTTTGGGACACAATCAAATCCTCTGCAACAACAGGTAAAGAAATTGCTGTTTTCTTATGACTCATTATTGTCTGCCAAAATTGAAAGTAAAGAACTAGGATAAACGAATCATATCCATATATATTGCTCACTACAAAATTTTGGATTACTCTCTGACCTGGTGACCCTGTGACTGGTGGCAAAAGTTAAGCATAGTTTCCCTAGGACCAATAAAAAATACAATCACCCAATCTACTTCAATTCCAAATTACCTTTTCTGAATGTTTTTCTCATTCTCTTATAATCAGTTTAAATCAGGGAATGCATAGATATCAGTATTATTTTGGACCAATTCTTTTTATTTTTATTTTCATGGTTTCAGGATTCACTCATATCATCAGGTATGAAAGTGTAAATGGGATAATCTTCAACTGTTAATTGATAAATGTTTACACTTGTGGGTGTGTATCATGTCTTCATTCTGAAATTGATTAATGAATATTGTATGAATATCTTGTTTCAATTGTCTACCTGCATTAATCTGAATGTATTTGAGGAGATTCTTGAGATGGCTTACAATTTGCACTTTGTGAAGATATATATTAACGAAATGCATATAATAGAGCCATTTTTTAACTAGCAATACATACATGGATTGCAAATTTCACATTTCTGAATAAGGTATAAAAACACATTAGATATGGTATAGATCGGAAAATCAAAATAAATGTGTAACTACAAAAGTAATTGTATTTCTTAGTATTTATGAGATTGTTTAAAGAATTGTAATTCCTAGAATGAAGTTGCCTTTTATGGTCACAAAATAGATTGTATTTTTGATTTTATGGAATGTCAAAACAAGTCTCTCTTTCTGACATGGTAAGGTGACAAATAAAGGAACAGTAATGGGCTTGATTGGAGTTCTTCATAACGATTTAATCCAATTGGAATCATGTAATTTGTGTTGCTTGGCAATATAATACCTCATCTCTTTTATAGATGAGACATGTTCTAGATGTATTGATATTTTCAAGCATTTTCTTCACTGATCCGTCCTCACATAAACAAGCTTATTCAACTTAAGACCAACTAATATTTAGATCACAACTAGTCATTGCGATCGGGCCTCAAGTATCTTTCCTATGAAAAGTGTAGTAGGAATTTGTATTCAATTCTCTGCTGTATGTCAAACGCATTACAATGTTATGTGAAGGATAAATTGGCAGTTTATATAGTGAAGAAAATACTAACTGAGGAGGACTAATGGGAATACATAAATTCACCCTTGCATCAGATGACAATATTCTATTTCATGAAGATTATTCACTGCTTTCAAACTTAATGGAACAATGCAGTATTTGATCAAAAGAATATGTTTATTCTTCTGGTTAGGGAGTTTCGCATGCTACGTCATGCAAAGGAAAATGAATGGGTCAGGAGAAATGATTTTTGGCGTCAAAAGCCAGGCCAGGTGATAATATTGTTAATACTGTTAATAGTGATAATACTGTTAATTCTAACATTTCATGTATTTGAAACATGAGGAGATAATTACGGATTAATAAATTCAAGGATTTGCTCTCAGATTCATTTCTGGAATTAATGCCCTCAAAAATGATAATGCTATAGAGCATTATCATTAAGGAAAATCATGGTTACTCATAGACCTGCATTATTCAGGAATGTCGGTAACAAACAAGCAGAAAAATCATCAATGTACTCTGGTTAACAGAGAAAAGAAGCTTGGTAGAGGTCTCAGGAATCTGTAGGAGGTTGAGATTTGAGGATCCGTTTTTAAGGCAGCATTAGATCTCTGAAGTGCTCAGGGATTGTGCCCAAGTCCAGAGTTCAAGCCCAACAACCAACAACAATAACCAAAGAGAGGAATGTAATGCAATATTCATCAACAATGCCCCATACTCACTGGTATTTCCAAAATTTCTGAATTTCTTTTATCCTCATAAGAGCCAGTTAGATTTTATTCACTCCCAACTTGTATGTATTATCTTGCATTTTATCTTTGAAATTCAGAGAGTAGTGTTTGATGGGGCAAGAATAGTTCCTTAACTTCATCACTTATTAGAACAATGTGATTCCATGGTATTACTAAACCTGTTCCCTTTTGCTAATAAGTTTTACTTATGGAATCATAATTTTTCTCACTTCTAAAAAGTGGAGATTACTAGAGAATTTATGAATTGATGAGAGAATCAGTGACAATGTAGGAGATCATGTTACTTGCTGCTTGGTCTCCTAATATTTATCCAACCCTTTTTATGACATAGATGTGAGCAGATTTGTGTGTGTGTATGATCAGATATTTCTGTTACCTGCCCATTTGTATATGCAAATTTTGTGTCTGTGTGTGTGCAAACTGAAATAGTGTTACAGCTTTTCCCTACTCTGTTGCAAGACCCCTAAGGTGAAGCAGGGCACATTACTATGATTTTTGGAAATTTAAAACTGAGGAGATTTTTGCTTGCTTTCAATTTTTATTTTAAGCAGCCATGATAAACATAAATCACAGGTTGTCCAGGATGTTTTTCTTATATATCTTCCTTGGTAGTGAGGATTGCATCCTTGATTGGGTCACTGATAGTGAATACTATTACCCTGGGCTCAATCCCAACCATGTATTCCAAATGTTGGTATGCCTCTGACATAAAATTCTCATATACATCCATATTTGAGAAAGTATTTTTAATGAAGAAATGTTAACCTAAATTAATGGCAATTTTCAATGTTCATTTACAGTCCAATATTTCAGTGATCATAGTTACAGGTGACATGTATATGTTTCTTAAAGATTATTTTCTGCACTGTTCAATATATTTACCTGATACCACTTCATAATGAGATTGTCAATTCACAAAGGAATGTTGGTTTGTCCACACATAAGAATGGAAAAGCAGCATATTTTTGTGAGCTATTGCACAGTTCTTGTAAGTGTATCTGAAGGTATTTGCATGGTATCCTTTCATATTTTACTTGCCTACCATAAAGCAAGTATCCTTTGGTAAAATACATCTCTTGAAATTATCACTCTTTGTGCTTTGTTTTTATGCATCTCTTCACAAATTTTGAAATGGAGATCAAATCATGTTGATTTATGTAATTGCAATAACACTCTATAGTAAATCCACTATAGACTTTCTTTTCTATATAACAAGGTAAACTATTTCTTCCTATTTTCCTGGATACATGATAGATCCATGAATATTTTATAAGAGACATATTTCAGAACCTGTGCCAATAAATAGCTGAGCCTGATTGGATGACTTTACTGTAAGATGTGAGGAACTGGAACATAACCATTAAAGCAATAGATTAGGGATACACTTCAAATGTCAAATGAAACTTGAATATGTTGAAACAGAGAGTGTCCAAGTGTAATTTGTGAGAAGATTTGTATACAATGATCAAGTTGCAAAGGAAATACAAGTGGAAGCAAGCATGAAATTTTCTGAAAATAACTGAAGATGTGTTCTTATTAGTTTTTGTGTATATTTTGAAATATTGATGGTTTCTTATTGTTCATAGGCAGAATATAGAAAGATATATTCGGGTCTTTTCCACAAAAATTAAAATAATACTTTTCTCATTTCTTTGCAGTAATCATTCAGTGAACAAACTATGAGTACAAACCATTTTTATTGTTCTATCTGAATCTTACTTTTATAGATATAGTGTGATACTCACTTAACCAAATGTATTCATTTTTATTTCTACTAGGTATTCATCCTTACTTTGAATGCAGAAGTAAACCCAGGTGTTTATGTTTTTATTGGAATTCACCATGTCAGTTTACACATAGACATGGTCAGGTTGGATTAAGCAAACTTCAATCATCAAATCGAAATCAGACTTTACTTTTCACTATCCTTAAGTTTGCCTATGCATATCATCTTCCATTTCATAGACTGTTATAATTGTAGAGCCTAATAAACACTGTAATGTTATTAGATATCTTATACAAATCTTATATCAATTATCTGTTCCATACAGCAAGGCCATGAAAATTTCAACGGGATTTTTTATAGAACATTCTAAAGTATATTTCTTATTATGGAAGATTCTCACCTATCTCAATCATTTCCATCTTAAGGAGGATTCTGGGAGTTTCTTCCAAAGCCCGTGTCAGGGCTAAACCAGGTTTTTGTGTATATACAGATAATAATATTGAAAATGCATTTGAGTGGGGAAATGCAACTTGTAAAGGTAGCATCATTTTGTGTGGGAAATTTGATATTTTTAGGGCAAGAAGATATGCACCTTTTGGTAATTTCTCAATTTTTTTTAATGTTCCAAGAAGAGTGGACCATAAGTCTTGAGTATAACAGAAAACATCTTCATGGAACCATATTCATGTCTATCTTCATTTTCAACTTGTGTGTAATTTGCCTTCCATATATACGCCCCACATATTTATACTTGATTTAGCGCTGTGGTCCAAAACATTATTTATGAAAAATCTAGTAGTTTTTAAGGCTTAATTTAGGAAGGCCCACCTTGTCAGAAATTGGTGGCATTCCTTTGCAATCAATAAAGTTGAATTATTTAGGTGCAGATAAGGAATTTAAAGATGTGAGAATGTGACTCATATTAATTTTTGGTATTGAAATGGGAGAGTTTCTGATTATGGTCATACTTGTGCACCTAGTGTGCAATTTCAAATGTTTCTTAGTTTTCTTACATGAATAGTGAGCCAGAATGAATTCAACTTTAATTTGTGAAGGATAGTTTGGAACCTGTAGACTTAGGAAAACTGTGACTTCTCTACTTCGGTATGGATGTAAAGAGAACAGATTTATAAACACCTGTATATATAGACTTCAAACCAATCTACATATGTACGCATGTATAAACATCTAAAATTAAAATAAGTATATATATCAATACTCTTTATTTAAGTCTTATTGTCATGGTGATGTACAGAGTAATTATAATTATATATGTATGACTATGGATCATTTTCTTGGCTTATGTTCCCATATCCCTTATTTTTCATACACTATATTCTTCTTCAAATCTTCCCCATTCCAGTTGTAAATACCATTTCCATATGCTGTCTTGTGAAGAATGTTGTGGCATTTGTCCATCATTTGTCCTCTGCAAAATTTTGTTGTTCCCTTTCCCTGCCCTACTCAGATTAAAATTTATACATCCACAGGATACCCAAATCAAATATAGTGACAAGGGAGAAATCCTATGAAAAATAAAGGAAAAAGACCAAGAAAAAAATCGTTTATAGTATTAAAAAAACACCAACAATGATAAATCTCTGGTTTCTGTATTTTGGAGTTCATTTTGCCTATCCTAATGTTCATATTCATATGTACATAGCAATTAAGTTCTTTCAATCCTCCTCTACGATGAAACCGTACATATAGAAATTAACACAAGAGAAAACAGCACCAATATTTTAAATGTCACTTCTAAAGAAAAAAAATTTATGAGCTTTCACTAGGTAAGTTGAAATTGAAGCAGGATAAACACAGAAAAATGAAAACTAACATTCAATAAACATTGCTTGTAATAATGGTTAAGTGCCTATAAAAACAGAACAAATTCTTTAGCTTGAGGTAAAGGAAAATAATATGAATGGAAGGAATAAAGAAATACTAGGACTCCTAGGAACAGATTGAAACTTTTATCTTACAAACGCATAAATGCATCAAGTCAAAAAATCCTTAGATAAATGGTATTTCTTGAAACTGCAGAGCATTTTCATGACAAAAGACATAGCTAAAAAGCTAAATGGAAAGCCAAAAGACTGGGAGAAGTTCTTTACTGGCCAAGAAACAGAAAAGGGTCTTAGAGTTGAAATATAATGAAAATTCACTAAGTCAACACACTCCCAAAAACTTGCAAATGAAAAAGCAACCCTATGATAAAGAGGATAAATATTTAAAGAGAGAGTTCACTGATGAGGAATTGAAAAGGGCCATAAGATGTTTGAAGAAATGCTCAACAGCACTGACAATAAATCTTTGCACATCAAATCAACTTTGAGATTCCACTACATCCCACTAGAATGGCAAAGTTATGTTCATTGCAACATTATTTACAATAAGGAAAACTCAAAACGATCCCAGATGTCTGAAAGTAGAGTAATGGATGAAGAAAATGTGGGGTATTTACACAATGGGATTTTTGTTTCCATACGAGAAAATGACATAGTCCCATTTAGAAGAGGATCACAATAGCTTAATAGTAATATATAGATATAGATATATATCATAATATATAAGATATATGGACATATTCTCTCTCTCTCTCTCTCTCTCTCTCTCTCTCTCTCTCTCTCTCTCTATATATATATATATATATATATATATATCCATAGAAAATTAAGCTTAAGAAAATGAACTCTCAGGGCTGGGAAGGTGGCTCAGTGGTAGAGCGCTTGCCTTGCATGCCAGAGGCCCTGGGTTCGATTCCTCTGCACCACATAAGAAAAAAGAAAAAAGCCAGAAGTGGTGCTGTGGCTCAAGTGGTAGAGCGCTAGCCTTGAGCTGAAGAGCTGAGGGACAGCGCCCAGGCCCAGAGTTCAGGCCCCATGACCAGACCCCCCCCCAAAAAAAAAGAAAGAAAGAAAATGAACTCTCAAATACAGAATCAATAGGTTTCTGTTTCCTGATTTTTTAAATGTACTCTGAGAAGCTATTTCATTTTACTTGTGTTTTTTCTTTATTTTCCTCTGTTTTATACAATGTTATCACTGTATTTGGTTTTGGTATACTGTGCATTACATGTAAATTAATGAGAATTAGGCATGGGAAATAACATCAAAATCTCAAAGGAAAAAGAGTGAACAAAACAAAACAAAAAACAACAAAACAAAGAATTGGAAATAAACATTACACCTGTTGGGAGGGAATGGAGATTTTAGGCTGAAAAATAGTGTGGGAAAATGAACATGGGGTAAGAACATATGATAAAAACGTAATCACTCCCTGCCTTACATATGTAAGGCTAATCCCTTTGTACATCACCTTGTCAAGATTCTACTAAAAACTTTACAAGTATATACATAACATACTTAAGACTATTGGTTCGTAATACATATAAAGATATGTGGAAATAGTTCTATTCTCTTGACATTCTTAAAAGCATAGAAAAGACACATTTGCCTAAGTCACCAGGTTCCAAATTTATTTTGAAATTATTTTTGTTCAAATATTTCTGTAGGAATCTAAATTTAAAATCGCAAATCAGAAGAGAACCTGATAGTCAAAAATGCCCAAATCACAAACCCTCACATTATAACAGCTATCATAAATGTAAGATTCCCACATGTTAAACCTCCTCTCCTATATCAAATACTTCAACTGTTTTGATTACATAGGAATCCTAAGCACTAATAAATATTTTTTGGCAAGGGTGATCTTTCTAAAATATGCTTCAAAGGCTTTTCCATTTAGCAGTAGAAATGTTGTGGATCAGGGATACCAAATGAACTATAAAATAGTTGTTGGAGGCACATAAATATGTGGGGCAATTTACACAGAAGTTGAAAATGTTCATTGGTTATGGTTTCATGAACTACTCTTGAATTACAAACAAAAATCACAGATTAATCTTTCCTGAATATTTTGGAAATATACCAGAAAATTCTCAAATGATGAATGCATTCTTGTCTGATAAATTGTACATTCTGTACAAAGTATTTTATCTTCATGAAGTACACATTGTCCCCCAAAATGAATAAATGTTGGCTGACATTGTATGTACTCCAGCAATAATCTGTCTTTTCCTGGCCACTGTTAATGTGAAGTCACAGATTTCTTTAGCAGATAAGATTACACATGAAAAATATTGATTTGATTTAGAATCTTGTGTCTTAAGAAAGACATTGGAAATGTGGGTGTTTTTAAAAACCCATAAAATTTTCCTACCCATTCTTCTGTTTGGAACACATAATTTGACCGGAAATTTGTATGAGGACTCAAATATTTTATACTTTTCTTATATTTTCATTATATCCTTCAGCAGTAATAAGTGATTTGGAACATATTTTCCCCAGAAAAATATAACGATTTTGATGGATCCACTTAAATTTAGATATTAGAAACCAATACTTTCCTCATATATCTTTTTTCACCCAACAATCTAGGCATACTAATTAATGAGCACTTAGCTATGGCCAAGGTGTCCCTGAAAGACGAGCTTTTGGCTTGCACCCCCTTCAATCAGACATTTTGTTTGCTTGAGTGTTCTCCAATTAGGCACAATTATTCATTGTGTATAATAATCAGGATTCTTCCCCCACAATCAGAAAAAAAAGCATATTCTTTAGTATCTGACTTGAAAATTCCCTATAAGTCTTGTCCCTTTCATTTCAGGACAAAAAAAGACATAACTTTTGCATTCTCGGGAAATTAAATTCCAAATTCCACGTCGGGGTCTCAGTATTTCCAAAGCTGCCTTTGTACATTGGTAAATACCTGCAGTCAGTAAGTCGAGCGACAGGACACAGCACATTGGTAAGAATCAAGGTTGATGTAAGAAAAGGCCATTAATTTCACACATTCTCTCTCATATGGAAAGCCCTTTGCAATGTGTTTGAAATTTTTGAAGGAAAATTTGGAACTTATTGATTCTGAATTTGTAATTTGGCAAACCTCTCTATACAATTCCTTCAAAAAATGCCATCTCATCATAAGGCAGTGAGTATTTTGAAGCACCGCTGCCAAACACTATCAATATTGTGAATGCTTCTCATTTTGTTGGTGTTTTTGTCTATCATGGAGCTTGGGTGTTGTCCCTGTGCACTTCAGCTCAAGGCTTGAACTCTGCCACTTGAGAGAGAGCAACACTTTCAGTTTTCTGGTGGTTAATTAGAGAGAAAGTTCTCATGGACTTTCCTGCAAGTGCTGGCTTTTTTATGTTGCTTCCTCCTGAAGAGGAAATCCAGGTATCAACGAGGAAGGAAAATGAAAAATTTCAGAGATATATAGATCTAAACCCAATAACCATGTTTGCAAAATTGTTGAAGGTATTGTAGGAAAATCTTCTTTTGAGTTCAATAGGATTCATTCATTTAAGTGGGATTCGTAGTCAGTTTTTCATTTTTAACCATTGCATTATAAGAATAGATATTCCTCTAAAAGGCTGCTAACATTTCCTTCTTTGTTATAAGATTAGACACAGTTTCTACAGACTATATCATATCTACACAATTAAATATATTCATCATCAAATATTCCCTTTTTGAGGACAATTTCTTTGCAAACAATTACTTTTATTCAAGGCTGGACAAAACTTACTATTTCACAACATTCACTTATTCTCACTCTCCCCACACTTATCCTTATAATCTTTATTAATAAACTCTGAAGTAGTTCCTGCTGCCTCTCCTTCAAGGTGGAAGAACATGGTAAGTTTTGGATAAATGACATGATAGTGATAAAAACTTCTTCATATAAGTACAAGTTGTTGTAGGTGATCGAGAATTTTGAGGGGTCATTATGAAGAAAGGTCTTCTACTACCCTATATTCACCCAGTTTTAGATGTAACTTATAAGATATGACCTTCTGATTCCCTATTCTTATGCAAATTGCCATTAAAGACCAGTGCACCAATCAAACCAGAGAGAAACATAGGCACAAGCAAATAGATATGATCTTTTTATATGTGAGTGAGAAAGGTTAGGAAAGCCACCAAGTGTTCAATTCAATAGCACAGTTCTCGGGAAATCTAAAAGGGAAAAAAATAGAGCATGCTGTGCGATAATCACTTTTAACTTTTTTTTTCATGCAGGGAAATATTCACTTTCCATAAGATGGGATGAGGTTGAATAAACTGAGTAATTGTGAGAAAGAAATTATGGTTCTATCAATGATAGAGTCACTGTAGCCCCATCCCAAAGGCAACCTGGAAGCGAGTGACCACTGCAATTGAGATACCTACTTGCTATTAGCCCTTCTCTTTACAGAGAAGGTGTCTGCTTGGTGTCTACTTTACTTTGACAAACATCAAAAAGGCTTACTTTATTTCCAATCTTTTATTATGTACAAATTTATGTTCTTCATCACTTTCTTGTACATAAATAAGATAATTTGTTCTGAGTTTCTCTAAAGTCAGTCATTTCGCTTTCCAGAAGTTCAGTGTCCTATACTGTTTCCTATATTTTACTGTAACTCCAAATAAGTACACACTTAAGAAGTTTTCTCCCTGTGGAACTACAGTTGAAGTCTCAGAAACTGAGTCTCAATTTTTCCTCACTTCCTCAACTTTATACATAAATCTTTCATAAGTAACAATTTAAAAAAGTCATATGTCTTGCTCTTAATTAAGTTAGAAGTCTGTGGTATAATTTGGGTAAATGACATCATACTGGTAAAGGCACCTTCATAGGTCTACTGCTCCACAATGGGTGACTGAGAATTTCGTGGGGCAATAATATTCAAATGTTAAATGCTGTCATCCATAATCTAGAAATATTCTACACAATTCCATCATCAGAATATAAAGTGTTCGATGTTTTTTCTGTCTGAGAAAATTAGTTGCATAGAATCCTGTTGACATTTCTGTCAGTTTGACTTTGTGTCTTCTCAATGTTCACCAATGAGTTCCATGGAATCAAACAAATAAGCATATGCTATGTTCAATAGAACAACATTCTAAAGAGGAAGGTATAGGAAGGTTCATTTGTAGTGCAAGTCCTACAATAATGTAGGCCCCTTAGACATTTACAATGCTTTACTTACTATTTCACTGCTCATGTACTCAGCAGTACTTGGAACCATGAAAATGTTCTTGCTCTTAAGAGGACTCAGTTTAGTATAAAGAACTTCTTTAGTTTTCCATTCTATCATGCATAAATCTCACTTCGCATAAAGATGACAGCTTTTTCTGTCATGTTCACACATCGAATACTTTGCTAAAAAATTGTATCCTTTGGCCAATAGATACATGAAGGAATGCTCAACCTCCCTAGCCATAAAAGAAATGCAAATCACAGCAACATTGAGATACCACCTCACCCCAGTTAGAACGGCAAAAATCAAGAACTCTAATAACAACAGATGCTGGAGGACGTGTGGACAAAAGGGAACCTTACTTCATTGTTGATGGGAGTGTAAACTTATTCAACCACTTTGGAAAGCAGTATGGAGGTTCCTCAAAAGACTTCACATAGATCTCCCCTATGACCCAGCAATTCCACTTTTGGGCATTTACCCAAATGATCACAGAAAAGACCATACTAAAGCTACCAGTATAACTATGTTTATTGCACCATTATTTACCATAGCTAAGGTATGGAAACAACCCAGATGCCTCTCAGTAGATGAATGAATCAAGAAAATGTGTTATACACAACGGAATTCTATGTCTCCATCAGAAAGAATGGCATTGCCCCAATTGTTAGGAAATGGAATGACTTGGAAAAAATTATATTAAGTGAAGTAAGCCAGGCCCAAAGAAACATAGGTCCCATGGTTTCCCATATTTGCAATAACTAGTATATGTCTGAGACAAGCAGAAACGGTCAGAATAGTTGATGTTAGGGGAAATGGACCTCAAGATAAGGACTCGAATGTTTTCCTTTCTTGCTATTGTTTATAACATATTTATAAGATGATTTCTTTGTCGCTTTGTATGTCCCTTCCCCATAGTATAATCCTGTTTTCACTGTATTTGATGTTGATATAATTTGTAGAGGGGAAGAGAAAAAAGAGATTGTTTAAATAGGGATATAGATGGACCCTTTGCAACAACGAGAATAGAAGACGTTATATGGAAAAAGGAACTTTACAACTTTGGCGCAGGGGAAGGCGGGGAGTGGAGGAAACAGGAGAGTTGGGTGGGAGGAGATGGAACAGGATGGTAAGGAGAAACAAAGGAGGAGACAACAATGTTTGATAAGAAATGTACTCATTACCTTACTCATGTAATTGTAACCCCTCTGTACGACATTTTCACAATTAAAAAAATTTTCTTTACCAGTGCACTTCTTTAAATCCTATCCATCCTATTACTTCAAGTCTGGCAATTGAAACCAAATGAACAAAACATTTTTAAAAAGGCATAATTTTTACTATCTTCTTGATGCTTTACAAACAGTTGTTTGTAATTATTCTTTAGTTTGCTATTTCATGGCAATAGTTGCTTTAATAAACATGTTTATATCTTGCTCAAAGTAAAATATGCCAGTGAAGATCATGAAGTCAGACATCATCTAGCACCTAAAATGGGTATCTGTATCTCATATAGGAATTATGGCTTATACATGTGAGCCCCAAAATTTGGAAACACAATCAAATACTGTCAGTAGGCACCAGAAATGCAGTTTTCCTCTGGAACTGATTTATTTGTGTGAAAAGAAAATAAACTATATGCAATGTCTAATAACTGTACTGTTCACAATAAAGTTTTTCCTTCCTAACTATAAGAACCATTTTTTATTGAATTCTGACTCTCTAATTGAAGAAAAACATTCTATATGGAATAACAGTTTCTATCACCAGAAAATTTTAAATGGAATGAGTAAAACAAATATCCTTCTCATTTTGTTTGAATAATTTCTAGTATGCAGAGGGAACATCTGTATATTCCTACATTTTAAACACTACACTTTTAAAATTTACTCAATCATATTTAACACAGAATGTGAATATCCAAGTAAACATGGAAATATTTTTTGTGATTTCTCTGATCAATAATTTTATCCTACTAAAATCAATGCAATATTGTTTATATAAATTTTTGAAAGAATCAGTGTGTATTTCAAATAACAAATTTCAATGACTTACGATGTAAATTATGAAAGAATTGCATTAAATGACAAAATATTCACATGAACATGATCACTTTAAAGAAATATACTATTTTCAGTTCTGGAATGTGAGAAAGAGATTCTAAGTAGAATTATATTATAAAAAAATGGAAGGAATCCCCTGGAGACTTGTTGAACATAAAGTCTGAGGATTACTCTTCATTTTCTCATTTGGCAATTATCAACTTTTCATGGATCAATAAGTTGAGCAGAGCACATAATTATTTGAGGATATTTGCCAGTGTCATTTTCAAATTTCACATACCTTTAGATCTACCCATGAATATTAGAGTTATTTATTTCCAACTAGAGAAATATATTTCACATTATTTTACCAAAAAACATGTAAATAGGGCTTAATTGAATCTTTGTCAAAATGCCTCCATTTGAAAACTTTACACATGATTTTAATGTGTTTCTCATTGCCTCAACTGCAATTTAAATTATATGCTGAATGCAATCAGAATTTTTTATTTTCTCTTCTAACTCTATCCAATTTACAATGAATGTATGATTTGATATGTAAGCATATAAATAATTATTAAATAGTTGTTATAGACAGAAACAACTACAGATATTTCTAACTGTCGAAATCATCCATTTCAGCATTGCATGCATATTTTAATATGTTAGTAATTGTTAACAAAATCATCAAAATGTATGCATAATTTGCTATATGTAAACTCCATTCCATTCATTTTATTAAGTTTTGTCCATGATGAGGAATCTTCATTTTGTGTATACATCCTAAAATATGAAATAAAGGTATTTGTTATATCCTTGGCATTTCATATGGATCTATATGTTCCATTCAGAAAGATGCACAGTTCCTGTGGAATGGTAATTATCAAACCAAGTTTTTTGTACATAAATAATCTAATGAACAAATTATGAAAGAAGTATTTTTTCTAATGTTTGTCTACACTGTCCAATTAATCATGGCATCCTCTACTACATGGCCATGATCTATATCCAAATTCTTTCAAAAGGAAAAAAAAATAAATTAGTATCAGTGTACATTGGTTGGGATATACACACAAATGTATTAGGTCTAAATTTTACTACATCTCAAATGGAATTAACATGTATTGTGGTTTTTTTTCAGTGTTCACCCATGATAATTGGTGTTTTAGAATTGAATAAGTTTAGTGTATTCAAGGCATAAGAGGATGTGAGGGAGTGAATGAAACCTCTTAAAGTTATGATTCCTTCCTGGAACAATTTGTTTTAGTAACATGGTGCCGAGTCTATTCTTGGTTTAGTGTGTGGGGCAATGTGAGTGTGTGTGTGTGTGTGTGTGTGTGTGTGTGTGTGTGTGTGTGTGTGTGTGTTTGCCCACGCATGTGCACAGACATGTATGGCTAACATGTTCTAATCAGAAAGTTGGTTGTGAAACTCTATTAAAATCTGTGAACACCATAATCAATCATTTGGTATAATTCTTTATGTGTTGGCCTTAAAAACAGACTTTTTGTGCTGGGAAGGTGGGTCAGTAAAAACTGCTTGCCAAAGACTCTGGGTTTGGTTCCTTAGCATCACGGAAGCAAAAACAAAATAAAACAAAAAAGAAAACGAAAGTAGTGCCATGGCTCAAGTTGTAGAGCGCTAGCTTTGAGCTGAAGAAATGAGGGACAGTGCCCAGGACCAGACTTCAGCTCCAATGACAGAAAAAAATAGAGTTTTTAAAGAAAGAAAAAGCTGAGAAATGGGTCTATAGTTCTCTTTCTTTGATGAGTCCCTGCCTGGTTTTGGGATGAGGGTTATGATGGCTTCATAGTATGTGTTTGGTAGTGAGCTTTCTCTTTCAATTTCATTGAAGACTTGGAGGAGTATTGGCGTGAGCTCTGCTTTGAAGGCCTTGTAAAATTCCACTGTAAAACCATCTGGTCCTGGACTTTTCTAAGCTGGTAGGTCTCTTATTGCTGTTTCTATTTCAGTGCTTGATATGGGCCTGTTAAGCTGGTTTAACTCATCTTGTTTTAGTTTTGGCATGTCAATATTTGCTAGGAAAAGGTCCATTTCTGTCAAGTTCTCAAACTTATTAGCATAAAGTTTTGAGAAGTATTCCCTTATAATGTTCTGAATCTTGGTTGTTTCCGTGGAGATGTTTCCATTCTCATCTCTGAGTTTATTTATTTGGGTGTGTTCTCTTCCTTTTCTGATAAGATTTGCTAAGGGTCTGTCCTTATTTCATTCCCAGAGTAATCTCTTTTGCATACTTTAGTCCACATATAAATGGGGTGGTTGTTTCTTTAAGGATTTGTTATTGTGGTGAATCAATTCTGTGATCTCTGAGTACAGTTGGATATGAGGCCCTTGTCTATTCTATGGCTAGATCTTCCAAACTGTGGATTTTGTATTTATAATGCTACTATGACCTTTGCCATGCAGAAGTTCTGTAATTTCATGGAAATCCATTTATTCAGGCCATGTTTGATTCAGTGTGTTACTTCATTTTTACTTATTAAGTTTCAACCTGGATATCCAGAGTGATAAGGTATCGCCTATTCCACACTGTTATATTTCATGATACCTGAACTTACGTTTAGGTTTGTGGTCAATTTCGACTTGGTTCTTTTGTAAAGTGATATATAAAGATCTATGTTCAGTTTTCTACACAAATATAGCTCTTTCTGCCTGATGATATTGGCTCCTTCATCAAAAATTAGATAGCCATAGGTCTCTGGGATCATTTCTGTGTTTTCAATGCTATTCTATTGGTCCTTATATGTACTCATATGCCAGTCTCAACATATATACATATATATATATACACACATATGTATGTGCATATATATGTACATATGTATATGTGATTATTTGTGTGTATGTGTGTGTTTCATAATACAGTTTGGAGTGCAGTGTGGATATTTTTGCAGCAATGTTTCTCCTGTTAATTAGTTGCTTCTTGTTTTCATGGTTCTTTTATTTTTCCATGTGTCTTTTTGGATTACTTCTTCTATTTCATTAAATAATGTTGTAGGGATATGGATAGGTACTGCCTTGAATTTGAAAGTAGCTTTAGGCAGTTTCCCAAATTTCTTGATATCAATACTTGTAATCCAGGCGCATGTGAAGCTTTCCCACATTGTTAAATCTGCTTTAATTTCCTTTCTCAAACTATTAATGTGTTCCTCATGGAGGTCCTTGACTTCCTTGCTTAAGTGAAAACCTAAGTATTTTCATTTGGAGGCTATTACAGAAGTTGGTTTTGTGATTTCAGCTTCATTTTCCTTATTGTGGGCATACAGAAATGCTGCTGATTTGTGTGAGCTCATTTTAAACCCTGTAACTTTGCCACAACTTTGGAACAGCCAAATGGATTTGGGATTGGAGTCTAAAGGATTCTTTATTTGGATTTCCTTTTTATTTGTGCATTGTTGTATTACCTCAGTTAGGAATTCCAATTGTATACTGAAGAGGAGTGGAGAGCATTAGTGGTAATGGTTTTCCTTTTCATCATTAAGCATAAAGTATCTTGTAGACTTGTCATATGCAGTATTTATTATATTGAGCAATATTCTATGTGTTTCGATTTTCTCCAGAGTTTTCATAATACAGGGATGTGGGATCTTTTGAAAGGCTTTATGTGCAACTATTTCCATGACCTTTGATTCATGTGCTTCTTCCTATTGATGTGTTGAATTACATGGATTGATTTGCATATATTGAACCAACTTTGCACCTCAGTTATGATTTCCCATTGATCAGAATTTTAGAGCAAGGAAAGAACAAAGGCAAATTATAGGTTAGCAAGTAAAATCCAACTATGTATAATTAATCTATTTATTTGTTCATGTAATAATTTCTCCTGAAAAATGTCATATGTCAATGTTTGACCTAAAATGTTTCAAACATAGGATTTAGAAGTAGAAATAAAACATCTAAAGAAAAATATTGTACAGGAGTCAGAGGAAGACAGCGGAGAAGCTGGAGGCTAAACAAGCCCTTGCATAGAAAGCAGTTTTAGTATTCCAGTGAATTGTCCTAGGCTAGAGAATCACACTAACTGTGCCATCACAGTACAGAGAGTTTGGCCAGAGAGGGAAAATCTAGTTCTGAGCACTTGTTGGTAGCCGCAGCTGCGGCAGCAGATGTGGTGGCTGTAACTGCCATACCTACATAAAGAGTCTGGGACAAAGGTGTCAGATGCAGCAGGGGAGCGGATTCTACTCACCACCTGCAAGAACTGGCAAGGAGAAGATATCTTCATCCTGAAGATTGCAGACCAGAGATGGCCCAGGAACCAAAACTGGCATGAGTAGAACCCTGATATCCTCACTGCTTCTTAGGGAGCAGAGGAGGGAAGGCTTCCCCCACCACCAGAGAACTCGATCTTTGATCATGACAAAGGCCCAGCTGAGCAGATACCTTCAACTCAGGCCTTGGAAGAAAGCAAAAGAATCATTTAACTGGTCTCAGGAACCTGGCCTGACCTGCCAAGGTCAGCTCCACCCAGGGGAAAGTCACCCTGCACAGGCAGAGAAAGATCCTCCCCCGGAGGAGGGCTTTCTTCACTAGGTAAACAGAACCAGAGGCTGCTCCTCCCTACAGCACCCTATACAAACAATTGAAATGCAGTAAACATAAACCCTGAGAATGGCTCCAGGCTGGACTCTGTGAGTGTCTCAGGAGCTAGCCCCTCAGGGAAATACTCAAAGCAGATCTCCCTCCCACTAAATTAGCCTGGGTAGGAGGATCTCAAAATCCTGGGTGATGCAGAGCACTTTCTTGTCTGCTCAAACAAACTGACTTAAGAAACCAATCAATCTGCACTAAAACTAAATACCACAAGCAGTCCAACGACTCCACCAAGAGACTGGTTATGGACACAGGGAAGATACAGCGTCTTCTCATACTCCATTCCCCACTAAAAAGAACTCTTTTTGTACCTTTTTAAAATTTTTATTTTGTTAAAAAATTGTTTCTATTAATCTTTTTTTTCTCTCATAAAATTTTTAGGAGTGTGTGTGTGTGTGTGTGTGTGCTTTTCTAAAATCTCTTTTGACCTTTTGGTCCTCATTTTTTATTCTTTTCATTTTTTTCTCTTTCTTTCTTTATTGTGTAACTTAATTTCTGTTCTGCTCAGCACTAGATATATACCCTGAAGTTCCCCATTTTCAGATGCCCCCTCTTAGACCACCAGAAACCACGATCAATGCAAACAGCAAAAAGCCGTTTATTGCAATCTCGAGCTTGGTCCCCCACGCACTCGGTAACCGGTGATGCTAAGAGGCCCTGAACTCAAAATTAGCACAGCTTTTATAGTATCAAACAAACAAGTTTAGGGGGGTTCCACATAAGTAAGTTTAAGGGGTTTCCATACAAGCAAGTTCACAAGTTCAAGAGGTTTAAGTCCACCCTGACTGCACTTCCCTTTTTCTGATGGAACACCTTGGCAACTGTTCTGTTCCTTAAGGGTGGGCAGGGTTGGTGGCAACCTGCGGTTTAACTGAGAGCTATTTTTCTCTTTGGCAGCACATCTTTCTTTGGGGGTTACTCTGAGGGCAGCACAGCTCAGGGGGCTTGATCTTAAAATGGAGTTACTTTAGCTCTTCATTCCCTCCACTCCTAGAGCATCGGGGACCAATCATGGTCCCCTAATTGGCACAATCTTTTTACCAGTCCTGACTCCATATATCACAGCTAACTAAATTTACCAGCTGTACTTGTAAGCTCCAATTTTTAAAACATATTCATACCATTTGTTACATACTTAAACTTTCTGAGGTTTGTTTTCCTTTTTTATAAACATTTTAAGACAATTCTTACTTTTTAAATCCTTTTTTTATCCAGAGAATACCAATTTTTTCCCAATTCTTTTTTAAGGTTTTCTTTACTACCTTCCTCTGAGCTTTTCTGTGGCTAGAGTTTAAAACTGCCCTTTTTTGTTGTTTATGGAACCAAGTTATATCAGAACAGTCTCAAGACACCACTGAAATGCAGAAGCTTCCTAGATTTTAAGGCTAAGAGCAGGGCTGGGTCTCATTATTTTACTGCCTGCATTAATAACACACTCAGGTTATGACCATACCAGAGCCAAACTAGGCTGTGACTATAGAGTAGATTTCCAGTCAGTATGCACTGAAGTGCCTAGGCAAGCAAGCCAGTGATATCCTTGTCCCCAATATCCACTGTTGGAATAGAGGAGGTTTGGATATCACCAAAAAAAGGTCCCACAAGATCTTAGTTTAACAGCTTTTAACGGGGATGCAGTCTCAGGTGATGGAACCAGACAGGAGTTCAGTCTACTTTTACCACAGTGGAGGTGGTCTGGGTGATGATGTAGATTGCCTCCAGGTGACTGTCAGGCTGTTTTCAAACTTTACCCATTAGGGTGTGCAGCAGCAGCAGGGTCTCTCAGTGGCTCCAAGGGACTGTCAAAACTCGTGCTGGGCTGCAAATTTTTACAGAGACTGGTTAAGGATACATTGCATAGGCTTGGCAGGCTTTGACCCCGTTGGATTTTAAGACTGTTTAGACAATAGCCCATGACAATTTACCAAGATGACAACTTTTTAAACTAGATAGTTCTTTTAATAATGCTAGGATGTTCTAGGCAGATATAGAGGGCTCAGGCCTGTACTACTATTTTCTATGCCTTTTCTTCTGTCTAATTTGCCACATTTTTTAAAGTGACTCTGGTCCCTTGTTTTTTAATAGGGGAAGGTAGGCGATGATTCATCTTCTGTAACTTCTTCAAGCTGACTCAGGGGTGTTGATCCTACCTAGCCAGGAGCCCATAACCTATTTTACAAAGAGGCTACCAGGGTTAGATGTCATCAAGAACAATATTTTAACTTTTGACAAATGCACAAACCTTTTCTCCAGTTACAGCAGAGTAGCTTGTTTAGACACTCTGGTTTGTAAAAACATCTTTCTGGATGGCTTAGGAATGTGATCTCTAGTGACCCTAATAATGCCTAAGTTACCTGTTCAGGCCTTCAGACAGATGTCAATAGAAACACATTCTCAGGTTTACAATTTTTTTTTGAACAGATAAATTTCATAATAGCTAGTGTCAGCTCAAAAGTTACTGCCAATTAGGGCTTTTAGCACATACAGGGGTGGGATTTAAACTATCCCCCACATTTTATAATTTTAGCTTTTTAGTACTATCACAGATTACTGACAAGTTCCTGTCCCTACAAGGTAGATAGTCATGGACATTAGGCATGCTTACAAACTAACTTCCCATGAACTCCTAGCTCTGACCAATTATTGAAGGGCCTGACATTATTTCTGCCATCCAAGCAGTGGCTTACTGCCTCTGGATGCTCCACCATTGCTTTTGTCCCAGAACTGTCTTCTCCACATTGGGATAAATGCCTCTTTGGTATTTCCCTTAGCTGGTCACTGGACTTGAACTCAGAGCCTGAATGCTGTCCCTCAGCTCTCCAGCTAAAGGCTAGCACTCTGCCACTTTGAGTCCCAAAGCAACTCTGCTTGCTCTTTCAGCACTCTGATGGTTGCATAGAGGTGACAGTCTCACATGGAACCTTTTTTCTGCCAGGACTGGCTTCAAGCCAGTTTGCAGATCAGTGAGTCTCATAAAAGGTCACTTTACTCCAATTAAAAGCAACAGGGTGGTCAACATAGAAGTAGCTTTTAAGCATGCCAAAGTTACATCTGACAAACTTGTAAGAATCCTCTGTGCTTTGCCGTGGGCTTGCTGGAAACTGTTAAAAAAAAAAAACTTATAGGAGCAAACTGGAATAGCAATTATTTTGGAAATCCTAAATTTTCCTATGTGCACTTTAAGGCAAATGTTAAAAACAATTTTACTTTTAAACCTTATATCCAAAAATCCATTTTTAATTTTTAAGCCTCATATTAATCTATTTTTAATATTTTATTCTTTAGTTTTTAGTTGTATTTTTTAATCCCTTAAAATCTTGAGGTCGTGTCACTTAATTGTCTTTTGGCTGTTTGTTTTAAAACAAATATACATTAAAACTTTTTAAGCTCAAATGAAAATTTTTCCTTAATGTAAGAATTACAATCACCATCACTGTACCAAGAAGCTAGGCTTATCACCTTTATAACTTTTAAAAACATCCTAACTGTAGAACATCATTGAAAGCAAGTCACATTATACAAATAAACTTAACCTTCTTTTTAAGGCCTTTTTAATTTTAATTTTAACACATACAAGGGGCAGTTTTAGCAATACTAGTCAGATCATCACATCACTAATTTTTACCATCATGTTTCCAGTGTCTATCTGGAGGGAAAAGGGACAGAACAAAGATGGGCCACTCGGCCCCTCCTATGGAATGGACATGCACCCAATCTGACTTTTTAGGGTTAGATGAACTGCATTTGTCCAGTTTGCCCACTTTTACCATGCATGGACTCCTCCCAGGGTCTGTCCCGCCATCTGTGGACTTCCCCCAGTGTCTGTCCCACCATGCTTGACCAACTAAACTGCACTTCTGCCTGCTCACCCTCACCCCTAAAGATAGGTCTTCTGTTGGCTTCTAAGTTTTTCCCTTTTCTTTTTCTTTTTGAATAAAATAGTTTTAGACAGACAAAACAGGTAACATTTTTAAGTGTTAAACTAACCTTTATATTTAAATTTTTAATATTTATCCCCAAATTTTAGCCAAGGGATCTAAATCCCAAACTTAAAATGCATTTTAAAATATTACATTTTAAAATACCAGATTTTTTATTTTTACATTAAAGAATCCTTGAAAAGCCATTTAGAAAGTATGAAAGTTCTTTAAAATTTTTGGTAATGTCCAAACCTCATAACCTTTTACATTTTAAATTTAAACTCACCTAATTTTTACAGCATGCCAACAATTTTTATCTTGAACATGTTTACAAACACATGGAAAACACTCACACAGATCTTAAAGCATGCAAAAATCAAAATGAGTTGTACATACATTTTTTAATTTTTTAAACAAAATTTTAAGACAGTATTTTTTTAAAACTAAGTACCTTTGTTAAGCTTCATTTTCCCAGAACTTGCTTGTTTAGCAAGGCAATTCACCAATGGATCTTTGAATCCCTTCTGTTGGAGGAAGGCTGGGGAAGGGGGGGGTCACCTGAAACTAAACTGGCTTAATTTTTTTTCTTTTTTGGTCAGTCGTGGGGCTTGAACTCTAGGCCTGGACATTGTACCTGAGCCTGTCTGTGCTCAAGGCTAGCACTCTACCACTTAAGCCACAGTGCCACTTTTGCATTTTTCTGCTTATGTGGTGCTGGAGAATCAAACCCAGGGCCTCATGAATGCAAGGCAAGCACTCTGCCACTGAGCCACCTTCCCAGCCCTAAACTGGCTTGATTTTTTATCCAATTTTAGACAAAACACTTTACAAACTGTTACATTGTCAGGACTAGCTGAAAAGTCCAAATCAGGCAAACAGCCTTCCATACTCTCCCCACTGGCAGCCTCCATAGGAGAAAAGGCACTCTGAGGCTTGAAGGGAACCAGACTAGTCCAGCAACCTTCCAAGCCTCACAGGGAGGAGGAAAAAGCAGGTCTGTTGCCCAGCCCAGGTGGAGGCTGGAACATTTATTCCCTCAGAGATGCTCAAAAAATAACAAAAATATAAATAAACACAAAATCCAAGAATCCATACTTAAAACTGATATCAATTCTAAAACAGAACTGGACAACAACCAAAAGCTGAGTTAGGGACTAATGGGCCCTCAGTTTATCCCTACCAGAACTCTGTGCCATTCTCACTCAGCAAGCTGAATCCAGAGTCTGCTGAGTGAGCTGGACACCCTCAACCAGAACTTCCCCACCTCAGAAAACAGAACAGAAACCACACCAAAGTAAACAAGACAGACAAGTGGCCACAAAGACAAAAATCAGATCTCAGTGAATGGAGCAACATCTCACCACCAGAAGATTTTTTTTAGATTCCTGCAAACATTGACCAGGGGCCTTCAAAGGTGGAGGAGAACTCCCAGTCATCTTGGGTCAAGGGAAAAAAGTCCCTAGCAGTCGTCTCCTCAGACTGACAGTCTCCCCCCTCCTCATACTCAGACCCCTTGGGCCAAGGCCCAAGGCTAAGATATTGCTGGTGCCACTTGCAGGTGGTCAGTGGCAGATTTATCCAGCTGCAAGGTCTCCTGCCAGCCCTTTCAAGTTATTACTAGATCCTGCAAGTTCTCGTTCCTCCCACTGTCCCACCCCCCTTTTAGAGAATAAGATGACCCCCAATATTGTCCTGAAACTCTAAAAGGATTCAAATGAGAGAGCACCTGGGGTGAAAGAAGCCGCAGGCCCCCCTTTTCAGGGGACTCCAGGGTACCCTATTGTCTGAAAATAAAAGTAAAATGAACAAGGAAAGGAAAGAAAGAGAGGGCCAAATTCAAATGACAACTACAATTGAGACAAAGACAGTATGCACGTTGAGCTTGAGTTAGAATCCAACTTTAAGCCATGGTGGTAGAGACCGGATGAGTCCCCATCCCAAAGGACAGTGGAGGCCAGCAAGTCCCCATCTGGTGATGGAGGCTGGAACCAGTCCCTGTCCAAAAGACAGCAGAGGCCGGCAAGTCCCACCCAGTAGCATAGGCCAGATGAGTCCTTGTCCCACAGTGGAGGCTGGCAAGTCCCCACTCGGTGGCGGAGCCCGGACCAAGGCTATCTACAAATTCAAAGTGATACCTATCAATATTCCAACCTCATTCTTCAAGGAAATAGAAGACGCCAGCAAAATATTCATATGGAACAATAAAAGACCCCGAATAGCAAAAATGATCCTTAATGAAAAGAACAGTGCTGGAGGAATATCAATACAAAATTGCAAACTCTACTACAAACCCATGGTAATCAAAACAGCTTGGTACTGGCAAAAGAGCAGACCTTAAGACCAATGGAATAGAATTGAAAACCCAGAAATGAACCCACAGATCGATCTAATCTTCGATAATGGAGCTTTAAAAAATTGAATGGAAGAAACACAGCCTCTCCAGTCCATGGTACTGGGAAAATTGGTTAATCACTTGTAGAAAACTAAAGCTAGATCCTTATATATCACTCTGCACCAGAATCAACTCCAAATGGATCAAAGACCTCGGAGTCAAAGCAGACACTCTGAAAACATTACAGGATGGAATAGGTCTCCTTGGCAAGGGGTGAAATTTCCTTTTTTTAGACCCAGAAACACAACAAATGAAAGAAAGGTTGGACAAATGGATTGTATGAAATTTCAGAGCTTCTAGGACATAGCTAGCATGGATTGGGAGAAGATATTTAATAGACATCCAATGGACAAGGGTTTCATATTTAAAATATAGCTGGAACTCAAAAAATTAAATCTCCCAACAACAAATCCTCATAGAAACAACTGCCCAAGAAATAAATGAGCTAAAGATTTAAAAAGAAACTTCTCTGAAAAGGAAAGAGGGATGGCCAATATACATATGACGAAATACTCAACCTCCCTAGCCATAAAAGAAATGCAAATCAAAACAACATTGAGATACCACCTCATCCCAGTTAGAATGGCTATAATCAAGAACTCTAATAACAACAGGTGCTGGAGGGGATGTGGACAGAAGGTAACATTACTTCATTGTTGGTGGGAATGTAAACTTGTTCAACCACTTTGGAAAGCTGTATGCAGGTTCCTCAAAAGACTACACATAGACCTATCCAATGACCCAGCAATCCCACTTTTGGGCATTTACCCAAATGATCACAGACAAGACCATACTAAAGCTCCAGCACAAACATGTTTATTGCAGCATTATTCACCATAGCTAAGATACGGAACCAACCCAGATGCCCCTTAGAAAATGAGTGGATCAAGAAAATGTAGTATATATACACAATGGAATTCTAGGCCCACATCAGAAAGAATGACATTGCCCCATTTGTTAGGAAATGGAAAGATTTGGAAAAAAATATATTAAGTGAAGTAAGCCAGGCTCAAAGAAACATAGGTCCCATGGTTTCCCTTATTTGCAATATCTAGTATATGTCTGAGACAAGCAGAAACGGTAAGATAAGTTCATGTTAGGCGAAATGAACCCCAAGATAAGGACTCAAATGGCTTTTCTTTCTTACTATTGTTTCTCACATATTTATAAGGTATTTCTTTGTTGCATTGTATGTCCCTCCCCCACAGTATAACCGTTGTTTTCAGTTTATTTGATGGTATAATTTGTGGAGGGGAAGGTAAAAAACAAATGGCTTAAATAGGGATACAGGTGGACCCATTGCAACAATGAGATGTACAAGACCTATGTCGAAAAATGAACTTACAATTTTGGCACGGGGGTGGGGGTGGGGAGTAGGGGGGAGATGGAAATGGATGATAAGGGGAAACAATGGAGGAGGCAACATGCTTGATAAGAAATGTACTCATTACCTAGCCAATGCAATTGTAACCCCTCTGTATAGTATTTTCTAAATTAAAAAAAAGAAACCTATTAACAACAGATGCTGGAGGGGATATGGCCAAAAGGGAACCCTACTGCATTTTTAGTAGGAGTGTAAACTTGTTCAACCACTCTGGAAAGCAGATGGAGGTTCCTCAAAAGACTCCACATAGAGCTTCTTTATGACCTAGCAATCCCAATTGTAGGATTACCCAGTGGATCACAGACAAGGTCATACCAAAGCTTACCAGCATACCATATTTATGGCAGCATTATTCACAATAGCTAAGATATGGAACCAACCCCGATGCCCTTTAGTAGATGAATGGATCAAGCAAATGTGATATGTGTGTGTATGTGTGTATGTATGTATATTTACAAACAATGGAAATCTATGCCTCCATCGGAAAGAATGGCATTGCTCCATTTGTTAGGAAATGGAAATACTTGGAAAAAATTGTATTAAATGAACTAAGTCAGGGCCAAAGAAACATAGGTCCCTTAGTTTTCCTTGTTTGCAATGACTAGTACATGTATAGGACAAGCAGAGAAGGTCAATGGTTATGTACATATGACCATATGTGGTAATGTTAAGCAAAATATAACCCAAGACAAGGACACAGTGCTTTTTTTTCTTGCTATTGTTTTTAATGTACTTATAATACACTGTGTGATTCTTTTGATCCTTTTGTATGTTTTTCCCCTGTTTTCATTGTATTTGATTCCAGTGTTCTGCATCTTGTTATATACAATTTTGTAATTTGGGGAGGGAGAGGGACACAATAGAATGATTAAATGGGGTGCAGGTTGACCCATTGTGACAAGATGTACAAGACATTATGTAGAAAATGAACTTTACAATAATGTGGTAGGGAGTGGAGGAGTTGGGGAGATCGGGAGGGAAGTGATGGTAGGAGGAAAACAAAGGAGGTTGTAATAATGCTCCCTACGAAATGTCCTCATTACCCTACTCATGTAACTGTAAACCCTCTGTACAATATTTTACAATAAAACATATATAATAAAAATCATTTGACCTGTTATTTTGCCTACTTTTCCTTCATATGCACCAATTAATAGTAGTGGAGTAATTCCACAACAGTATTAACTTTTAAGGTCAAAATATATATTGAGGAAAATCATCTTATCTAAAATAGGACTTCAAATAAATTTAGTAGTTATACATATGTACTCTGTCCTGATACAATATTTCTATCTTCTTCATATCAACATAGTTTCAAAACATGTCCCTATAAGTGACATACCAATGCCATTGATTTGAAGAAAATAGGCAAGTATTTAAACATCTTCTGCAATAATCAATGCTACATGCTTGTAGTAAATTTGGATATAGAAATCCATAAGGCAAGCACATTTTCTCAGAGCCATGTGGGAAATAAACAGGAAAAGAAGAAAGTAGCCTACAGAAACCAGTAAGGGAGAAAAAAATCAATCAATAAGCAACTAGTCATTGACAATTCCAAGAAAGGACCATTTTTCATGAATAAACACCGTTTGAAAAACAGCTCCCAAAATAATCTTCTCTTAACTATTGGAAAAATAGTGACATTTTACATTACCTGAAACTTTTTTTTGAATTGAGTTATTCATTTTCCACAGAAGGATGGGGTGATTAATTGGAAGTCTCCCAATGTAACATACATTGTTGTATGTTCTGATGACATGCCATTGAATCTAGATTTCATGCAGTTAATATTTATTTTACTCACATAATATATCTTCACATGTACATATTATGTACATATGTCTTAAGAAGAACAACACTGCTTGAGGGGATATAAAATCACCAGCTATGTTTCTTTTTAGATGGTTAATTTACTTATGAAACTTTACCCAATCTTCTATCAGTTGGTCAATTTTAGGCAGCATTATATTTGCTGCATCTGAAATAGCTTTCATTTTCTCTCCCTGAAGGGCGATTGCTTGGGAAATATTTCCCAAGTATAAATTAGGCAACACTGTTCCATGTGACTCCATGATAATTCAGATCTTTTAACCTCATATATATATGAACATAATTGGCTGTTCACATTGAAATTCTTCTGGGAAGGAAGAGTAATAATAGTCTAGATATTTGTGTTGCTAGAGCGTGTGAAAATATGGAGGCTAAATTAATACTTTCCATTTTGTCTTCAAATACTGTTTAAATCATTGTTTTGCTTGTTTGTGATGAACTGTGATAATGTGCACATGCTTAATCCTTTCTGTTTTGGTAATTCTCTCATGCATGTTTTTGAAGCATATGGTTTGACATGGTGCAATTCTTTTTCAACATACATCTTCTCGGTTGTAAAAACAAAAACTTTCTTATATTAATGTGGGAAGCATTGATGCTCTTATTATTGTAATAGCATTAAACCACGCATTGATATTTGCCATATTGCACATTGCAATAACCTTTAAAATAAATTATGTTTTTATCCCACTTCTGTCCACATTACTGTCTTATTATCACACAATTAGGATACTCATTAAGTTCTCTAACATCAGCAGTGTTAGAAAATATTAATGTCCCCCTTCACTAGAGTCTTCAAGATACAGGTGTGTTAAAAATATTTTTTAACAGGAGTCAGTCTTTAGAAACTCCTAATAGTGCCCTGTAGAATTGTAATATTCACACAGAAATGTGACATTCATACATTTATGAAAATATAGCTAATTATTCTACCTCATTCTATATCTTTCCCTAATAACACTACATATGGTAATTGTTATTGCTTTACAAATTTTGCATTTCTCACAATTCCTAATAGAAAAAAAGCAATTCTTTGTTCGAACATAGGGGCAGCATTATGCATGACATTTCTTTTGTAATGGTATTGAAGATTTTTGTATTACATCACTTCAATATTTTCCATATGTTGATATAGTTCTTGAGTCAATTCATGTTTTCTCATTAAAAGAATGCATATTGCATCACACTGATGTGCAAGAGTTTAGGAAATGAGCAAAGGCGAACTGACATTTAATGAATTCATTTAAAATCATGAATAAAATATTTCCAAAGTAAGTAAAGTTTTATTGTATTTTATATCACATCTTGACATAATTTTTGAATGTCTGTAATTCCTGATAGTACACTCAGGTTTACAAATGAGATGTATTTCTAAAAGTGTTACAGAATTTTATGGAGACTGTGTGTTCACCATAAATTTGAAAAGTAGACTTATGCAGTGAGTAGTGTTACCACAAATAGGCAGGATAAATGATAATGGGGGATATTATATAACAACAATACTCACAAGACAATATGTTGGATATGATCTGGACAACTTGGGGGGAATTTTGTGAGAGATTGGGAAGGGGGGAAGGGGGAAAGTGGTAATATGTTCAACAAGAATTGTACTCACTAACTCACTCAGGTAACTATACCCCTGCTGCACCTAACCTTGACAATAAAATTATAATAAAAATGAAAAGTTCAACCTAAATCCTAGAACTGATGGAATGACTAGTGTTTTATATCACATATTCAACTCACTTTGAAACTGATGACAATGGCAATATTGATTAATAATTCTTTGAATTCTACTTATGCAATTAGCGACTTTTTGGATATGCATGATGAATAAAGTACAAAAGAATTGTAAGCTACTGCGACAAGTGCTATTCTTAAAATTCTTGTATCTATACCAATCCCTATGAATATCCTTGTTAGGTATTTCCAGATTACAGAACGTATGGTAAGGTGTTTTTCTCAGAAAATATGTAAATATGGTTTTGTCCAATTTTTGGAAATACCAATCAAGTCCAGATGGTACTCAGATTTTAAAGGATTCTCATTTCCAAAGCTGAATTTTAATAACTAGGTAATGACTAAAATCACAAGAGTTTAGCTGGGCACCCGAGGCTCAAGCCTGTCATCCTATCTACTAAGGAGGCTGAGATCTGAAGATCGCGGTTCAAAGCCAGCCCAGACAGGAAAGTCCGTGAGACTCTTAGCTCCAATAAACCACTAGAAAACCGGAAGTGGCACTGTAGCTCAAGTGGAAGAGTGCTCACCTTGAGCTGAAGAGTGCAGGGACAGCACCCAGGCCCAGAGTTCAAGCCCCATGACCGACCAAAGAAAAATCAGAAGAGTTTCATTTTTCCTACCCATTAAAGCTTAATATTGTTTTAAAATGGCACACATCTTACTTTCAGGGAGCCAGACAATAATTCTTCATAATCTTGAAGGTAAAAACTTTGTTTCTTTGTTTTTTCTAGGTAATTTAAGGTTCAAGAATCTCCTGTAAAGTTGCCAAAATATATGTATGCCTTGCTGTATGGTAAAAATTAGCCCGATTGTCACTAGATTAACTCTTACCAGTGATTACTATGCTTCAATTTACATATTACATTTTAGTATGAAATAAATCATTACAAAATTTGATATAGGAATTTCCAATGAATATATATGCTCCACACATAAGGATGCAGACTCAAAATTCTATGAGAACTTTCAAGAAAATTTTAAACACAAATACACTACTGTCAGAGTTGTGACAAAATCATTCTATCACAGGTGATCATTGAGTAAATTGAGTAAAATAGTATTGTAGGAGTTACTCATATTGAAGCAGTTACAAAGAAAACACATGCTGGACATTTTAAGAATATGATTTTTGAAAAAAAACTCTATTGGGTTTCACAATAAAGAAAATTATAGTATGACTTCAAAAGTTGAAATTCATAACTTTTAGAAAATATTCCACACCTTGTTTCAACCATTGGCAAATTATCCCTGCCCTCCCATTCCCATAACACCCCAATGAGAAATTCACTTAGCCACGTACAAACCCCACTTTAAAGTGTTTTTCTAAATTACTTCCTCTCACTTTCTTGGCACAGAATGAGCTACCACCTATATTAAATTTGACAAACTATCCCTTCTCTTGTCTGGATATTGCAGTGCAATACAACAATGGTCTTTATTTTTTTGTTTTTGTTTTTTGGTTTTGGTTTTTACTTTTTGCTTTAGGGAGCTTTCATTTTGAAACCACAATATATGCTTCTTATATCATGATGTTTTTCCTCACATTTCCAAACACAATGCAATGTAATTGAAACCAGTTGTGCCAGAGGTTGTCATTCTGGATATCAATAAATATGAGGTACACATTAAGATTTTATTTCAGTTTGCTTTTGACTTTTCTACTTAAATCAATTGATTTCCAACCTTGCAACCAGAAAAAAGGTGATCATTCTTTACCACAAAGTGTTTGATTTAGAATTTAGGAAGTGTACAGTCTATTCTCAAATGGTATATTGTACATATCGACTCTTACATCCGACTCAAATTTCCAGTATCCTTCAGGAAACACTATTTTCCTTTGAGAACTTAAAGAGAGCAAATAACTCACAATGCAAAAAAATTGTTACCACATACAGAGTAATCAGATATTTGGATGCATTGAGTAGTTTTGCATTGATTGTTTGGAAGGGATAATCCAAATATGTCTGAACAGAGCAGACACGAACAGGATTTTGAAACATACTATACCAGTCATACTAAAACTTGCCTCGAGAAACACATTCAGTATATAATGTTCAGGCATGGGGATCTCTCATACAATTATTACCTGCCCAAGTAGAATTTTCATGTAATTTCATTGAAGATTGCAAATTCATTCATTTTGACATATTTTCTTGTTTTTTTATATTATTTGTTTCCTGTAGATTTGGGATGATTAAAATTGAAGACTTGAACTTTCATTCAAATCTTTCAAAACAATTTGACTAAAGGACACAAACAATGTATGACCTATTGATTGTAGTTTGAGATAATGAATTTCACCAAGAAATAACAGGTACAAATTTGAACCTAACCATCTATATGTATACTTCAAATTCTCCTTTCAAATATTCTTCATTACGTTTAATTTCAGGTGATAGTCATCAGGGTCAAAACTTTGAGATTTCCATTACCATAGTAATAAAATGCCGAAGAAGGGATGGAAATTGCTTATTGAAATTAATACAATATGCCAACAAACAAAATGCATGAACTGTGAAGAAGAAAGGGAATCAAAGAAGGCTCACTATGTTTCCATCTCTTTCAGAGAGTGACAGGAAGCATAAATATCTGATATCATTTTGCTTGAGACTGATGTAATTCTGGGCTTTAAAAAATGCTTCTTCATGAGAATTTTAGAATAGTGGTTTGGATCATTTTCTCTTGTGAGCCAAAGATAAATCAACAAAACATTAGGATAAATGATAAGAACCCTGTTATCTGCACATTTTCAAAGTACTGATGTGCCATAAGCAAAAGCTACCCAAGGTCATATCAATTTTATCAGTTTAAAAAATGAGTGTAATCATTAATTACTACTTTTTTTCCCATAAAGTCTATCGTTGTTCACTCAAACCAGTGTTATGCCTTTCTTTCTGAAAATACAATTTATTTTTAGACAGTATTGTACATGAATACACTAAAGACAAGCATATTTTATAAAAATCAACTCTGTGGAAAAGAAGAAAAAGTGTAAGTGGAACATAGGTTAGATATGTGAGTTCAGATGATGATCACCAGATATGGTGGTTTGGAAACAGGTTGTTTCTGGTGATGTGCATATTTAGACAGTGATATTTTTACTCTTGAATAATAGTACACTTCTGGGGATTGATTCAACATTAATGAAATTCTGGAAAAGAGTCAGTGGTTCAACCTAAGAATTTTCTCTTAAAATTGGATGTGTAAGAGACTGTAGAGATGTGAAGGAATCAATACAAGAAAGAGAAACTTAACACATGACATAGAGAGTGACCAACACAAACCAAGAAACATATGCTTTCTTATAAATTTCTACATTTTTTCCATAAGTATTCATGGCAGGAAAATGGGAGTCTGCATATGGTGAGTAGAACAATACTCAATGACTGCATTTTCTGATTCTGTGTTAAGCTGATTTGTGTTATGGCACAAAACAACTGGACAAGAGACTGATAGTCACTATAGTTGTTGAGAATTATATGCATTCCTCAATTTTAGAGGGACCATGATTACTTTATCACCAATCAAGGTATGTATGATTACCGCAGAAGAGTGTGGTATGTGAGAATCCATCTTGGGAAAGTATTTCAGATATTTTCTGTCATTCCACATCTACTATTGCCAAAAATGAAAAGGCTCATTAAATCATACCCCCTGCTACTAAAAATGTGTGCATATTTTGCATGAAGTTTCTTAGGACAAATTCCAAATTTTCATAAATTCTTAAATGTCACTGACTAGAATACTTCAGTGATTTTTTTCCTGTTTCTTTAAAAGGCATACTATCATATCAAGTTATATTTTCCAAATGCATATAACACGCAGTATTTGTAATTGTCACTATCCTTGTGCAACTACTATGAGGAATACACCATCTGTACAAAGTGCTTAATTCTTTCCAACCTAATGTCTAAATTTATCTCTGGTACATTCACTGGAAAATGGGGTTAACCATTACAAGCTTACTGGAACATATCTGAAGACAGAAAATACCACTGACCTAACAGAAGGAATAGAATGAGAAGCGGCTTGCAGGCTGGCCAATATCAAAGAGAATTCCATCTATACATCAAATGTATTGAATTTTACTACAGTTGAAATAAATGATAGTTCATTTAAGCATAATAAGAACAAGTTGGATATTGTCTTCTACTTTAACTCAATTGACAGAAGCACTAGTGTGCTTAAAGACCTGAGATCATGATTTTTAAATGAGATCTATTTGTCTTATCATAAGAATGATGAACATATTCACAATAGAAATGTTAAAACCTGGGTATTGCTTCTGAGAAGCCTTTTAAAGGGAATCATTTCTATCTACTTCAGAGAGGGTTTCCTGCGCTGCTTTAGTGTCTCTGACTAACTTCATGAGGTAGCAAGCACTCCCATACCATCCTCTCTTTGATCAATAGCTAAGTGACCATGTGATTTGTTTCACTCAAGGATGGTGTCAGATTCTCCATTTGAACACACATCATGACCTTTTGAAAGTCTCTCCGTGTAGGTTTTGTTAGAATTCTCTCAAACCACATTCTATTCTTCTGCAGATAGCAATATTGAAATGCTTCTATTCCTCAGATTTCATAAAACAGTAATTCCAAAGAGGCATATATGTAAACCCACAATATCCTGTCATTATTATTGTGATACCAACTACTTCTATTTCCAGTACTCTGTCCATATAAACTAGATACTTAAATGAAGGACCTTGTCCCTGAGTAACACAGAATTACAACATCCATATTTAAGTCTCAGTTCTGCCAGAGTTTCCTGAGTATATATCCAAAACACTTTGGAAGGAGATTTTTGAATAAAATTACTTTGCATATATGAATAATAATGCTACACAATCTAACTAATAGTTGAGTAGTGAGATATACTATGTACCACCTTTTATATGTCAGTACAAACTTTGACTAAGTCCTAATCTCAAAGCAGGAAATAGGTTTGATAGGATGAAAGTATAGAGAGAGAAAAAAGAAGAAAGAGAAAGAGAAAAGAGAGAGACAAGAAAAAATAGAAAAGCAAAAATTAAAAATTAAAATTGCAATGGTTAAAAATTATGCAGATTTGAAACCGAAATATTCAGAGACGAACGTGGATATAATGAGTGAAGGGGAGGGATATAAAGGAGATGTGGAAAACTAAAAAATAAAAATGCTTTTAAAATATTATATAGGTATAAAGAGGTAGTACTGCTATTAAGGAATTTAAGTCTAAGAGGTTTTGAATTCAGTTATACATTTCGGGATTAAGTGTGTACACAATGGGGGATAAGGTCTAATAATCGACTACGGGCGTATCTGAGGATTTGCAGAACAGCCATTGTCACACAAAGAAGAATGAAAGAGAAGAAAAGGTGAAAAGAATGAGAAAGAAAGAAAAAAGATCAGAAGTTCAGTAGAGCTAAACAACAACAAAAAATTTTAAAGAAAAAAAAAGAAAGAAAAACCCACACACACATATAGCCCTAAAATAAAAATTATGAGGAAGAAAGAATAAAAAAGTAACTCAAAACAAGTTTTTTAAAGGTAAAAATTAAAAATTTAAAAAAAGTTAGAAAAAAATTTTTTATAAAAGGTACAAAAATGAAAAAGAAAGAAAGAAAAAAGTTCTTTGATTTTTTGGGGGAGGAAGGGGTGGGAAGATCCTTGTGTCCATAACCAGCCTCTTGTTGGAGTCTCTTGTCTGCTTGTGGTGTTTGATTTTCATGTGGCTTGGTTGGTTTCTTAAGGAAGTTTCTTTGAACAAGCAGAAAAATGCTCTGCTTTACCCAGGATTTTGTGATCCTCCTCCCAGGATAGTTCAATGGAGGGAGATGGCGCTTTCCTCAAGTTTGGAGATGCTGTGATGAAGCTAGGTTTTGGGTAGACTTGAGGCCTTTCAGCAAACAGTAGCTTTTCCCTAGGGCCTAGATTGTGAGAGACTCACAGAGCCCAGCCTGGAGCCATTCTCAGGATTTATGTTTACTGAATTTCAATTGATTGTTGAGGCTGCTAAAGGGAGGGGCAGCCTCTGTCTCTGTTTACCCAGTGAAGAAAGCCACTCCTGGGGCTGGCGCCTCAGCTGGGTGACTTTTCCCTGAGTGGAGCTGAGTCTGGCAGGTCAGGTTAGGTTCTTGTGACCTGCTAAATGACTCTACCTTTCTTCCAAGGCTTGAGCTGGAGCTAGCAGCTCAGCCAGGCCTTCAAAGATGGAGATCTCCGGTAGTGGGGGTGGGGAAGGGTGGCCTTCCCTCCTCTGCTCCCTGAGAAGGAGTGAGGATGTCTGGCTTCTACTCACATGGAATTTTGGTTCCTGGGTCTTCTCTGGTCTGCAAACGGCAGGATGAAGATGTCTGCTCCTTGTTGGTTCTTGTTGGTGTTGAGTAGAATCTGCTCACCTGCCCCATCTAGCTCCTTCATCCTGGACTCTCTGTGTTGCAGGTATGGTGGCTACAGCCACTGCCACCAACGCTGCCGCAGCGGTGGCTACTGGCAAGTGCTCAGATCTGTATCCTTGCCTGGATTTTTCCTCTTGGCCTAACTCTCTGTACTGTGTTGGCACAGTTGGTGTGATTCTCTGGCTTTGGACTGTGTTCACTGGAACACTAAAACTGCTTTCTATGCAAGAGCTTGTTTAGCCTCCAGCTTGTTTCTCCTCCACCATCTTCCCAGAACTCCAGGCCTGGAATTTTTACTCAGACCTGGTACTTGAAGTGGGGCCTAAGTCCAAGGTCCAGAGTCCCAGTTTAAATCCTTGGTCCTGAGATAAATGCCCAGGATATGACTTCCAGTCCCAGGTCATGAGGTCAAGTCACAGGCCCCAAGTTCAAAGCCCAGGCCCTGATTTCAAAATTCCCAAACCCTGAGTTTAAGTTCCAGGATCCCAGTTTAAGGCCTAGGCTGTTGGTTCAAGTCCCAGGACCCGAATTTCAGGCCCAGGCCATGAGTTCAAGTCCCAGGACAAGTTTAAGGCCCAAGCCCAGAGTTCAAACACCAGCTTTTGAGTTTAAGCCCTACACCATGACTCCAAAGCCCAGGCTATGAGTTAAGGCCTAGTCCAATAGTTCAAGGCCCAGGTCCCAGATTGAAAACCCAGTGTGTTCCTCTCTCCCCCAGTTAAAGTTCCAGAGCCCCATTTCAAGTTCTAAGCTATGATTTCAAAGCCCAGGCTGGGAGATCAATGCCCAGTCTGGGAGTTCAATGTCAAGTCATGGAGTTTCAGGCCCAGGCTATGGCGTTCAAATCCCACAACCCCAATTCAAGACCAGGGTTGTGAGTTCATGTGCCAGGTCCCAAGTTCAAGTTCTAGGGCCCACATTCTGTGAGTTCAAGTCCCAGGCTTTGAGTTAAATGCTCTAGCTATGTGTTCAAGTTCCAGGCCAAGAGTTCACATCCCAGGTCTAGGGTTCAACTCCCAGGCATGAATAAAAATCCCAGGCCGGACCGGAGTTCAAATCTCAGATCTTGAGTTCAAGGCCCGGGCCTTGATTTCAATTCCCAGGCCCAGAGTTCTGGTCCAGGGCCCCAATACAAGTACCAGGTAAGGTGCTTGTGAAGTCAAGACCCAGACTATGAGTTCAAGTCCCAGGCCCCCAGTTCAAGGCCCAGCTACCCCAGTGCAAGGCCCAGGTAGTAAGTTCAAGTCCAAGGCCCTGAGATCATAGCTCAGGCCCTAAGTTCAAGTTTCGTGTTTAATGGTAAGGTCCAAGTCCTGAGTTCAAAATCCAGGCCAAGAGTTCAAAGCCCAGTCTATAAGTTCAAGTCCCAGACCCAAAGTTCCAGGCCCAAGCCCTGAGTTCAAGACTTGTGCTGCAAATTCAAGTCTCAGGTACTGAGTTAAAGGCTCAGGTTCAAGGGACTGGTCAAAAGTTCAAGTCTCAGGCCCTAATTTTAAGGCTCAGGGTGGGAATTAAAGCCCTGAGTTTAAGTTCAAGGCCCGAGTTCAAAGCCAAGGCTCTGAGTTCAAGGTCTGGGCTCAATGTTCAAGTCTCAGGCCCCTTCTTCAAGTTCCAGGGTCCCAGTTAAAGACCCAGGATGTGAGTTCAAGTCCCAGGACCCAAATTTAAGGTCCAGGGCCCCAATTCAAATACTAGTCAGTGGGTTTAAGTCCCAGGGTGTGAGTTCAAAGCCCAGTCTGGGAATCTCAAGCCCAAACCCAGAGTTTCAGGCCCAGGATACAAGGTCAAGTCACAGGTCCCTAGTCCAAGGCCCAAGCCACCAGTTCATGGAGGCCCAGGCCCAGAGTTCAAATCCCACTCTTTGAGTTCAAGGCCCAGACCATGAAATTAAGGCCCAGGGCATGAGTTTAAGGCTCAGGGCATGAGTTCAAACACTAGGACCCAAATTGAAGTTCCAATCTCCCCAACCCACCCAGGGCCAGGGCCAAGTTCAATTATCAGGCCCAGAGTTCAATTCCCAGGCCATGAGTAAAATCCCAGACCCCAAGGTCAAGGCTCAGGGCTCCAGTTTAAGAACCAGGCTTTGAGGACAAGACCTAGTCTGTGAGGTCAAGGTCCAGGAGCAGAGTTTCAGTACAGGCTGTAAATTCAAGTCACAAGCCCTGTGTTCAACATCCAGGGCCCCAGTTCAAGTACCAGGCTTTGAAGTCAAGTCTCAGGCTCAATCTGAGAGTTCAATGTCCAAACTCAGAGGTTCAATCCTAGGCTATGAGCTTCCAGTTCAAGGGAGCTCCCAGTTCAAGGCCCAAGTAACCAGTTCAAGGCCAGAGTTCAAACCCCAGGTTTTGAGTTCAAGGCCTAGTCCAGGAGTTCAAAGAAGCAGGGAAGGCAGGAAGGAAGGGAGATAGTGATGGAGGGAGGAAGAAAGGAAGAAAGAAAGAAAGGAATGAGGGAAGAAGAGAAGGAAGGGTGGAGGGAAGGAAGGACAAAAGGAAGGACAGAAAGAAGGAAGATAAGAGGTGCATGAAGGAAGGAAACAGGGAAGGCAAGAAGGAAGAAGGGAAGGGAGGGGAGGGAGGGAGGTGAGAAGGAAGGAAGGGAAGAAGGAAAGAATGAAGAATGAAAGGAAGAATGAAAAGAAGGGAAGGAAGAAAAGACAGGAAGGAGGGGAGGAATGGAGGAAGGAGAAAAAGGTGAAAGGAAGAAGGGAACGAAAGAAGGAAGACAGGAAGGAGGGAGAAGTTGTGAACATGGCACACTGTGGAGAGAGCTCCGTGGCTCCCTGCCTCACATATCCCTCTGGGCTGAGGTGTCTGAGCTGACTCAGTTTCCCTCCTGAGTTCCACTGACCATGCTGATGTCCATGGCACTGGCTTCTGATTCTGGGTTTGGATAGTGGAGGAGAAGGGGTCAGGGTGATGGCTGACACAAAAGATGGCCTCTGACACAGAAGAAGAGTAAGGCTTTATCTACTATCAACTGTACCATTGGATCCTTCCAGAACCAGGGGTCCCTGGCCCTTGCTAGTGTAGGGCAGTGGCTCTGGCCATCAGCTCATGCTGCAGAGGAGACTGCTGGTGAGTGTGCAAACATGTGTGTGCATGTGTGTTCATGTCAGTGCTGAGATCAGGAGGATCGTGGTTCCAAGCCAGCTTGGGACAGGAAAGGAAATGAGACTATAATCTCAGGTGAATCCCCCAAAACCAGGAGTGGTGCTGTGGCTCAAGTGGTTGAGCACTGGTCTTGAGTATAAATAAGCTCAGGCCCTGCGTTCCAGCCCCAGGATTGTGAAAAATAATGACAACCACAAGGATGATCATATTAGTAAAATAAAAAATGATAACAATATACTGAAGGGCACAATAGAACCATTTAGCAGGCAGGCCTAATTCCTGGCACATACCTTTAATCCTAGCCCTAAGTGTGTGGTGGGGAATTTAAGGGATGAAAGGTCTCAAGTTGGTCTCTAGGCTATTCTGCATGGCCAGTTCAAAGCTATCCAAGGCTTGATCCAGCCCTGAACACCTTCTGAAGTGAGGGAGTGAGGAAAAAATTAAAACAAATGACAAGGAGAGTGAATGGGAAACAGATGCTCTTGGTGGGCAGCATTTTTTTGGTTATCTCCTCCAGAAAGTGTGCCTTGTCCAACATGTACCCAGCGCCCCAGGCAGCAATCATGGGAGGGGACAGTTTTGGCAATAACTCTTCTCCTTCACTGCCATTGACTCAGATGTGGCCATGGACTCCAAGTGGATTACAATCTGAGACTTCAGTTTGTCCAGCCACGGAAGGCCAGGAATAGCAAGAAGAACTGGGCCAGATTCAGGATGCCCTGGGGGAAAGGGAGTGAGGGAAAATAGCATGGAGGAAAGAGTTTAAGATATACTTGGCAGTCACTGGAAAGGAATTTTAGAGTTCTGGGTCTCATCACAGAAACAATTCTGTTCATAATGACCACTGGCACAGATCTGACCTCACTGAAAAAAGATGGGTTGGTTGGTTGGTTGGTCAGGTGTTGGGTTGTTTGGTTGGTTGGTGGGTTGATTGAGTGGTTAGTGGATTGATGGGTTGATTGGATGGTTGTTAGTTTAGTTGGTTGGTGGATTTGGTGATTGTAGGTGGGCAGGAGGTTGGTGGATTGGTAGGTTGATTGGGTGGTTGGTGTGTGATTTGGTAGGTTGGTTGCTTAGTCATAGCATCTCTTCTGCCTTTTCTAATGATAGTGGGGATGAGAGTCTCTATGACTTTCCTGTACTTGCTAGTGAAAAAAAAAAGTGATACTCAAATCTCAAACTCCTGCATTGATATGATTTCATGCATGAATAACCAGGGCTAGGCTCTAGGAAATTATTAAATTTCAGAAACATACACATATTCAGAATTTTGTCTCTGTTTACTCAAATAGTGATTGCTTATATGTACTTTGGAATGTGTACAAAGGGTGATTGCAAAGTATATTTGAAAACATCCAAAATGGAGGGTCATCACATCTGTCTTCTTTAAAACACACTAAAGCAGAAATCGTGTCTTTCCTACAGCTCTAGAACTTACTGTAGCAGTGTTAAATTAGGAGAAAATTGATTTTCCATCCATAATTCTGTTTTCATTAAATTATTATGAACATTTTGATCAAACTAAGAAGCAATTTGTAAACAATACCCTAAATATAGAAAAGAGACACAATTAATCGCTGTATGTACTCAGTTTATGACCAAGGCCTGAACTGGAAATAATTCAAGCTGAATTCCAGGATTTATAATATTACATTTGATGTCTTAACATATTTACTTACTGTTTAAGAATGTCATTAATTTACAGTTTGGACACTTGTAATGATAAGTGAAATGAAACTACATTAAATGTTTGTGAAATAAGTCACATACAATATGAAATAATTTTTCAACACAAAGCATCTTGCCTATGTTGTATTTGGATAAAGCTCTAGAAATAAACAAGTTTGACTTCCACTCTCATAATTTCCGTTACATGCCGCTGAGATTTCAGAAGAAATACAAAAACCTGTTCATGATATTTCTGTCCACACATTGTCTCACATCATTCACATACATTTCCAACAACTTACTGTAAAATGATACCCCAATTTATTTATTAACTAAAGAACTTATGTAGTACCAATATTTTCAAATGAAATATTATAGCTTTGCATTTCACAAGATGATGTGGGGATTTGCACGACTTGATCCTGTGATTTTTATCATAGGGACACTGTAATAATCTCTCAGGATCCACACATTGCTCTGATAAAGTAGCAGACACCAGGTAAAAGCAATATATTGGGGAAATACAAATCTTTGCTGCTATTTCCTTTACAAATTATACATTACCTGAGCATTCACTATTGAAAGAATGAAGATTCAAAATATGACGAAGAGTATTACTGTGGAAATTACTTTCGGTTATACTGTCAGTATCAGAGTTCTTACTCTTTAATATTATGGAAAAACCATTCTAGGTAAAAAAATATGGATTCAATTGGAACTATTACTGTGTGTCTTCTTCTGAGAGTAAAAATCCATCGAGGGTCCCTAATTTACTTGCTTTTTTTACATTTCAATTTTGAAAGGGCCCATATTTTGTTTTCTTACATTTCAATCTAGCATTTTAAACTTCAATGTTATAATGATCAGTATGTCTAAAATTTCAGACTCCATCAGGAGAAATTCCATCTACTCTGGTCTTCTGCTCCTGTCAATATACTTTTGTGATTCAAAGACAAAAGAAATTAAGGTGAACTAGACCAGTTGAAATAATTTCTCAAAATAAAAGTGTAAATGTGTACCTTCTTCCATTGTGACAGATAGGTGAGTGTAAGCAAGTAATGTCAGAAGAAAAATTCTCTGAGGAAAAAAACCTGACTAAACACTTCAAAATCAGACATCGTTAAGTGCTGTGATTTTTTTTCAGTCAAATTAAAGCAACCACTATTCATCTCTCAATTTCTTTGTTGCTAGACACATGTGAATTGAAATTCATCTATTAGGGTCACTTACAGCAAGAAATGTATAACTTTTGAACTCAGCAAATAATTTTCAGGCATTTGTTTCTTCATTATAGACAACCATTAGAGGATGATGCATCGTGACAACTTTAGAGTGAATTTGAAAAGGTTCTCTAAATTAAGGATGTTTGAATTAATGTGGTTTTAATAAATTCCAAATACCCTATTACCAACACCAAACACCTATTGAAAATATATACTTATCTGAAGGAGGATTTGCCACTCTTCTAGATACATTTTGATTCTGGACAAATTATTTGGGAAACTGTTTCTTAGAGAAGATATGTACCATTAAAAAAATGAATGTACCACCGTTACCACATGTACCACAAAGCATTGAGAATGTGAGAGTCAAAGTTTTAGATTGGGGCTGTGGTTCAGTAGGTAGTAAATTTCAGTAGTACCATATCTAGTAGTGATGAAGCAGAGGAGAAGACATTAAACATATGATTGCTTTCATCCACAAACATGTGATGGGAATAGAAGTTAATTTCAAGTTTGCCAGAATGGAAATTTCTGTTTTCTGAATTCTGGGAAAGTAAAGTATTTTGATTCTTTTATCCATTAAACAGTAGAGCCTAGTTTCAAGGTAGTAGTTTTATTTATTTATCATATATTTTATTTATGCAAATATAGATATTAGAATATAATATAAAATATAGACATAGGATATATAGAGAAATGCTTGAGATTGTCTGTGTTTATAATCAACAATTATATAAACTACCTGCAAATTTCCTGGAACATACCTTATGATTGTAAACTTTTCAACTAAAGACTGTTAATGCAGAATTTGTGAAATTCAATGATGTATTACTAAAAATACGCAGTTATTACTTAACGCTTAGAAAAGCAGAATTAAAGTGTATGCTGACATAGAAAAGATGGTGCATAGTATATGTCACTATTCTGGTATTAGGTAGATTGTCTATCATTATTTTCATATATGCGAAGTAATTTTATTCAAAAATCAACAACCAAAGGGTTATGGGTATATACTTAAAAAACTTTTGAAGAACTTAAATATGGCTATTGTAATTCTGTATTACTCAGGGGCAAGGTCCTTCATTAAAGTATCTAGTTTATATGGACACAGTACTGGAAATAAAAGAAGTAGTTGGTATTACAATAATAATGACAGGATAAGTGGTTTTACATATCTTCCTCTTTGAAATTAGTTATTCAAATTGAGGAACTGAAACATATCAATATTGCTATGTGCAGAATACAATGTGGTTTAAGAGAATTGTAACAAAACCTACATGGGAGAGAAGTTTTAGAAGCTCATGATGTGTCTGCAAATGGAGAATATGACACCATTCCTGAGTGAAACCAGTCGCATGGTCACTTAGCTATTGATCAAAGTAAAGATGGAGCCGGGCACTGGTGGCTCACGCCTGTAATCCTAGCTACTCAGGAGGCTGAGATCTGAGGATCGCGGTTCAAAGCCAGCCCGGGCAGGAGAGACTGTGAGACTCCTATCTCCAATAAACCACCAGAAAACCGGAAGTGGCGCTGTAGCTCAAGTGGTAGAGCGCTCGCCTTGAGCTGAAGAGCTGAGGGACAACGCCCAGGCCCAGAGTTCAAGCCCCATGACCGACAAAAAAAAAAAAAAAAAAAAAAAAAACAAAGTAAAGATGGATGGAAGTGCTTGCTTTCTCATGAAGTTAATCAGAGACACTAAAGCAGAGCAGGAACCCTCTCTGAAGTAGATAGATATGGTTCCTATCAAAAGGCTTCTCAGAAGCCTTGTGGGTATGTTCATCATTCTTGTGATACGACAAATAGATCTGAAAAATCATGATTTCAGGTCTTAAGCACAATTTGTGCTTCTGTCAATTGAGTTAACATATAAGACAACATCCAAGTTGTTCTTAAATGAACTACCATTTATTTCAACTGTACTAAAATTCAATACATTTGATGTATAGATGGAATTCTTTCTTATGTTGGCCAGCCTGCAAGACGATCCTCATTCTAGTTCCTTCTGCTAAGCCAGTGGTGTTTGTTTGTTTGTTTTGTCTTGGGTTGTGTTCCAGTAGGCTTCTGCATACAAGTTACTTTGCTTAACCCCATTTTCCAAGTAACAGAGATAAATTTAGACATTAGGTTGAAAGAATTAAGCACTTTGTACAGAAGGTGTAGCCTTCCACTGGTTTTCTTCTTAGAAGTTGTCTAAGGCTAGTGACAATTACAAACACTGCATATTGTATACATTTGGAAAATTTTATCTTGATATGATAGTATGCCATTTGAAGAAACAGGCAAAATATCACTGAAGTTATATTCTAGTCAATGACATTTAAACATTTATGAAAATTTGGAATTTGTACTAAGAACATTCCTGCAAAAGATGCACACATATTTATTAGCAGGGAAAATGATTTATTGAGCCTTTCAATTTGTGGCAATAGTAGAGTTGGAATGACAGGGAATATCTGAAACAGTGTCCTAAAATAGATTCCCACAAACCATACTTTTGTGAGGTAAACATCCATACATTGATTGTTGATTGAGAAATTATGGTCCTGCTAAAACTGAGGAATGCATATAATTCTCAATGACAATACTGACTTTCTGTCTCTTGTCCAGTTGTTTTGTGCCTGAACATCAGCTTGACACCGAGTTACAAAAGGCAGTCATTGATTATTGCTTTACTCACCATTTTCCTGCCATGAATACTTAAAGAAAAATGTAGAAATTTCTAAGAAAGGATATGTTTCTTGGCTTGTGTTGGTCACTGTCTGGAAGGGCAAAAATGCTCAATCTGTTTATACTCTCACATATTTCCATTTTACTGTCATGTGATAGGTTTCTCCTTATATTGATTCCATGTCATTTCTACAGTCTATACACAATTCAATTTGAAGAGAAAATTCTTAGGTTGAACTGCTGGCTCTTTTTTCCAGGATTTCATCTAAGTATTAATGTTGAATCAATCCTAAGAAGCGTGCTCATGCTCAAATTTTTTTTTTCATGCTCAAATTTTTATGCAAAGATTACACCCAATATTTAATATTATTCAGTGGTAAAAATACTGCCGTCTAAATATGCACATCATCAGAAACCACTTGTTTCCAAATCACCATACCTGGTGATCATCATCTGAACTATATTTCAATTAAACTTTTCCAACTTTTTTTCACAAGGTAGAGCTTTATAAAATGTATTTGTTTTCAGTGTATTCATGTGCAGTACTGTCTAAAAATAAACCATATTTTCAGAAAGAAAAGCATAACAGTGGTTTGTATGAACAATGAAAGACTATGGGAAAAGCATGTAGTAATTAATGATTATGCTCATTAAGCTGTTCTTACCCCTCGACTATCATTATACCCAATTTGTCTTCTAAACTTAAATTCATATCTCTCCATCCTACCCCTTCTTTTCTCCATCTACTCCAGTCCATTGATCCCTAATGGTTTATATCTGACCCAACTTACAATTGGTTCTGAGTACAAGGGGCCTGTGAACTCTAAGGGGCAGAATATCAGCCAAACCCAGGTTGTCTCAAAAGTTACAACTATATGTAATCTCAACCATGGAGCAAAAACATCCCTCTCCAAGCAAAGAAAAAGAAAGCTAAATAGGGAAACGTCTAACCACAATTCGGAAACCCTAAGATCTATACATGTATATGACATTGGGTTGGCTCTGGTCCTAAAAGACTGTCCTATTGTCATACTGGTGTGGTTCTTGTCTCCAAGTGGGTAGAACTAACTGCAGAACCTAGGAACATTGTCAATCAACTAACCCCAACACCATCTCCAAATAAAAAAGCTACAGAGCAGTCCCAGAATGACCTAGAGCATAATGCTCAAGATAGTTTAAAAGCATGGCTGGTAAATCTGCTGAATGAAAAATTAGACACCCTACATAGACATATAAGAAAATGTGACAAGGCCAACCAGAAGCTAATATATGACTTCATGGTTTCCACAAATAAAAGGATAAGAAACTCCAGTAGAGGAGAAAGAATCTAATGAAAAAATAGAAACCAAGATAAAGGGATGGAAAGAGAAGTGTGAAACCAACTCCAGGAGGTAAGGCAATCTATTCAAGACTTAAAAAACAAAACAACAAAAAAAAAAACCTTAATAAAGAGCTGGCCACCGTTAAGAAAGACCAGCAAGAATGAAAGGACATAAACAGCAAACTAAAAAGCCTTGAAGGTAGAATTGAGGAGGCAGAAAAAAGAATATCACAGGCAAAAGACCTTGTGGACTCCATAGAGAAACCATAAAGAGCACACATATATATTCCTAACAAAACTAAGAAGCATAACAGATAATCGCAGCAAATACAGGATATGTTCAGAAAGCTTAATTTGAGAATAATAGGTATTTAAGAGGGCCAGGAAAGGGAAGCCAATGATTATGAAATATAATCAGCAGAATTCTAACAAAGAACTTCCCAAATATACAAAAGGAAAGCCCATCCCAATACAAGAAGCTTTCAGAATCCCAAATAGACCAGATCAAAACAGGTTATCCCAACACCACATCTTTGCCAGCTCAATAGCCACTAAGAAGATAATTCTTTTTTTTTAATTTAATTTTATTTTATTTGTGAACATACTGTACAGAGGGGTTACAATTACATGGGCAGGATAATGCGTCCATTTCTTACCAAGCATTGCAGCCTCCTCCTTTGTTTACCCTTCACATCCCTTCCCAGCCTCCCCCTCCCCCCCAATACCAATCCTTCTCCTTCCCCTCCTTACCCCCCCCCACGGACGTAGTAAAGCTCATTTTGGACATGACAACTTGTAGTTATTGTTGCAACACGTCCACCTGTATCCTTAAACAACTGGTTTTTCCCCATCTCCTCCAAAAGTTATACTGACATCAAATATAGTGAAAGCAGGGTTTATACTGTGGGGGAGAGACATACAAAGCAACAAAGAGATAATCTTATAAAAGCATTAGAAACACATTCATGAAAGAAAAAAACATTAAAATACATATCTAAGGGTTCATTTTCCTGACATCACATTATCTGACCTTTTCCGCTTGACTCATACATACACTAGATATTGCAAATAAGGGAAACCATGGGACCTATGTTTCTTTGGGCCTGGCTTACTTCACTTAATATATTTTTTTCCAAGATTTTCCATTTCCTAACAAATGGGACAATGTCATTCTTTCTGATGGAGGTATAGAATTCCATTGTGTATATATACCACATTTTCTTGATTCAGTCATCTACTGAGGGGCATCTGGGTTGGATCCATATCTTAGCTATGGTAAATGATGCTGCAATAAACATAGTTGTGCTGGTAGCTTTAGTGTGGTCTTGTTTGTAAACATTTGTGTAAATGCCCCAAAGTGGAATTCCTGGGTCATAGGGGAGATCTATGTGAAGTCTTTTGAGGAACCTCCATACTGCTTTCCAAAGTGGTTGAACAAGTTTACATTCCCACCAACAATGAAGTAAGGTTCCTTTCTGTCCACATCTCCTCCAGCATCTGTTGTTGTTAGAGTTCTTGATTTTTGCCATTCTAACTGGGGTGAGGTGATATCTCAATGTTGTTTTGATTTGCATTTCTTTTATGGCTAGGGATGTTGAGCATTTCTTCATGTGTCTATTGGCCATCCTTCTTTCTTCTTCAGAGAAGTTTCTCTCTAAGTCTTTAGACCACTTATTTATTGGGCAGTTGTTTCTTTGAGGATTTGTTGTTGGGGGGTTTAATTTTTTGAGTTCCAAGTATATTTTAGATATGAGACCCTTGTCCATTGTATGGCTAGTAAAGATCTTCTCCCAATCCATGGGGTTTCTATTGATCTCGCTAGCAATGTCATTTTCCCTGCAGAAGCTCTGCAATCTTATGCAATCCCATTTGTCCAACCTTTCTTTGATTTGTTGTGTTTCCGGGTCTCTATTCAGAAAATTGCGGCCTGAGTCAAGGAGACCTAGGGTTTCTCCTATTCCATTCTGTAATGTTTTCAGAGTGCCTGCTTTGACTTCAAGGTCTTTGATCCATTTGGAGTTGATTCTGGTGCAGGGTGATATATAAGGATCTAGCTTTAGTTTTCTACATGTAGTTAACCAATTTTGCCAGCACCTTTTACTGAAGAGGCTGTCTTTCTTCCATTCTATTGTTTTATCTCCCTTATCGAAGATTAGATGGCTATAGATCTGTAGGTTCATGTCTGGGTTTTCAATTCTATTCCATTGGTCCTGAGGTCTGTTCTTATGCCAATACCAAGCTGTTTTGATTACTATGGCTTTATAGTAGAGTTTGAAATTTGGTATTGATATTCCTCCAGCAGTGTTCTTTCCGTTGAGGAGCGTTTTTGCTATTTGGGGTCTTTTGTTGTTCCATATGAATTTTTGAATTGTTTCTTCTATTTCCTTGAAGAATGAGGTTGGAATTTTGATAGGTATTGCGTTGAATTTGTACATAGCCTTGGGAAGTATTGCCATTTTCATGATGTTAATCTTTCCAATCCAGGAGCATGGGAGGCTTTGCCATTTTTTTAGTTCTGTGTTGATTTCCTTTTTCAAGATTTTAACGTTTACACCATAGAGGTCCTTCACTTCTTTAGTTAATTCCTAGGTATTTTATTTTTTGTGGGGCTATTACAAATGGAGTTGCTTTCCTAATTTCAGCCACACTTTTCTCATTGTTGGCGTACAGAAAAGCCATTGATTTTTGGGGGTTAATTTTGTAACCTGCTACTTTGCCAAAGTTTTGAATCAGCTTGAGTAATTTGGGAGTGGAGTCTATGGGATTCTTTAAATACAAGATCATGTCATCTGCAAAGAGGGAGAGTTTTATTTCTTCTTTCCCTATTTGGATCCCCTTTATGTCTGCATCTTGTCTTATTGCTGTAGCTAGGCATTCTAATACTAGATTGAAGAGAAGTGGAGAGAGTGGGCATCCTTGTCTTGTTCCTGAGTTAAGAGGAAATGGCTTTAGTTTTTCACCATTAAGTATAATGCTGGCTGTAGGTTTTTCATATACAGCATATATTGTATGGAGGAATGTTCCATGGATTCCTAATTTTTCCAAAACCTTCATCATGAAGGGGTGTTGGATGTTGTCGAATGCTTTTTCTGCATCTATTGAGATAACCATGTGGTTCTTATTCTTGCTCCTGTTGATGTGATGAATAATATTATTTGATTTGCGTATATTGAACCAGCTTTGCATCCCTAAAATGAATCTTGTTTGATCGTGGTGTATGATTTTTTGGATGAATTGTTGAAGTCGATTGGCCAAAATTTTGTTGAGAAGTTTTGCATCAATATTCATCAAAGAAATGGGTCTATAGTTCTCTTTCTTTGATGAGTCCCTGCCTGGTTTTGGGATGAGGGTTATGATGGCTTCATAGTATGTGTTTGGTAGTGATCTTTCTCTTTCAATTTCATTGAAGACTTGGAGGAGTATTGGCGTGAGCTCTGCTTTGAAGTCCCTGTGAAATTCCACTGTAAAACCATCTGGTCCTGCACTTTTCTTAGCTGGTAGGTCTCTTATTGCTGTTTCTATTTCAGTGCTTGATATGGGCCTGTTAAGCTGGTTTAACTCATCTTGGTTTAGTTTTGGCATGTCAATATTTGCTAGGAAAAGGTCCATTTCTGTCAAGTTCTCAAACTTATTAGCATAAAGTTTTGAGAAGTATTCCCTTATAATGTTCTGAATCTTGGTTGTTTCCGTGGTGATGTTTCCATTCTCATCTCTGAGTTTATTAATTTGGGTGTGTTCTCTCCTTTTTCTGATAAGGTTTGCTAAGGGTTTGTCCATTCTGTTAAGTTTTTCGAAGAACCAACTCTTTGTTTTGTTGATTCTTTCTATAGTTCTTTTGGATTCTAATTCATTTAATTCTGATTTAATTTTGATTATTTCTTTCCATCTACTGGATTGCGCTTTATCTTGCTGCTCTTTTTCAGGGAGGTTTCGATGTGACACTAAATGGTTAGTTTCAGATCTCTCCTATTTGTTGATGTAGGAGCTCAGAGCTATAAACTTGCCTCTGAGTACTGCCTTTGCTGTATCCCAGAGGAGCTGGTAATGTGTGTTCATTTTTGTTGAATAGCATGAACATTTGAATTTCCTTTCTGATCTCTTCCATGAGCCACTCATGATTCAGCAGTATGTTGTTCAGCCTCCATGTGATGCCGGACTTTCTTTGGTGGATTTTGGTGTTGAATTTTAATTTTATTACCTTTTGGTCAGAGAGGATGCAAGGTATAACTTCAATGTTTCTGAATTTAGACAAGTTTGCTTTGTAGCCTAAAATGTGGTCTATTTTAGAAAACATTCCATGTGCTGCTGAGAAAAACGTGTATTCTGATGCTGATGGGTGAAATGTTCAGTAGATGTCTGTTAAGTCTAGTTGATCTATGCAGCTGTTTAGATCTGCGGTTTCTCTGTTGAGTTTTTGCCGAGTTGATCTATCTAGTGGGGAGAGTGGTGTGTTAAAATCCCCAACAATTAATGTCTTTGGATCTATATGGGATTTGAGGGAAAGTAGTGTTTCTTGGATAAATTTGGGTGCTCCATTGTTTGGCGAATAGATATTTAGAATTATAACATCCACCTGAAGGAGAGATCCTTTAATTAGTATGTAGCGACCTTCTTTATCTCTTCTCACAAATTTTAATTTGAAGTCTATTTTATCTGATATTAAGATTACAACTCCCGCCTGTTTATGGGGGCTCTTTGCTTGGTAGATTTTGTTCCAGCCTTTAAAATTGAAAATGTGTTTGTTTTTATGGGCAAGATGTGACTCCTGAAGGCAGCAGATAGAAGGGTCTTGTTTTTTAATCCAACTACAAAGTCTATGTCGCTTAATTGGAGAGTTCATTCCGTTAACGTTAAGAGATAGGACTGAGAGGTATTTGGGAGTTCCTGCCATGTTATCTACCTTCTTGGGGGCTGCGAAAACTGGGTTCTTCCTATGGTTATTGAATTCTGAGTTTGGGTGCAGTTTCTTGGCCTTTATTGTGGTCTTGTTGGTTTTCTATGTGTAGGACATCTTTAAGAATCTTTTGTAGGGCTGGTTTGGTGGAGATTGTATTGTTTCAGTTTTTCTTTGCTATGGAAGGTTTTTATTTGGCCTTCAGTTATGAAGGAGAGTTTAGCTGGGTACAGTATTCTTGGTTGATAATTGTTTGTTTTTAGGCCATGGCATACATCATTCCAGGCTCTTCTTGCTTTGATTGTCTCTGCTGAGAAATCTGAGGTGATTCTAATTGGTTTCCCTTTATAGGTGATTACCCTTTTCTCCTTGACAGCTGTAAGGATCTTTTGTTTGGTCTGAGTTGATCCTGTGTGGATTATAATGTGATGGTGGTATGTCCTATTCTGGTCTGGTCTATTTGGAGTTCTAAAAGTTTCTAGTATCTGAATAGGCCTATCTTTTTGTATGTTTGGGAAGTTCTCTGCTAGGATCCTGTTTAACAAATTTCATAGACCATTAATTTCTGTTTCTAGGTGTTCCTCTACACCCATTGTCCTTAGATTAGTCCTTCTGATGGTGTCTTCCAGGTGTTGGATAGATCTATCATATTTCTTGGACTTGCCTTGGATGGTTGTATGTTCTTTCTCTATAATATCTAGGCTGTCTTCAATCCCTGAGATTCGATCTTCTGCATGGTCTAACCTGCTGTCAAGACTCTCTACTTTTTTTTAATCTCTTTTCCTTTCAATTGGTCAGCTTTAATGGCTTCAAGTTCTTTGTTGAAGCTCTGTTTTAGGTCTTGTATGAATTTCTTTACTTCCTTAATTTGGTGTTCAGTGTTTGTTCTCAAATCACTTAGTTGATTGGTTATGGTTTCTTTGGACTCCCATTCCTTCTGTTGGGTTCCATTCAGCATTCCCTTTGTGGTCTCCCTGACTTCCTTCAGCTCTTTGTTAATGGATTCCATGAATGCCTTTAGTGATCTTTGTGTATTCTCTACCTGGTCTCTCAATTCCTGTATTACTCTTTGATTAGCTTCCTCCCGTTCGTGGGATTCCTGTAGTTCTCTCTCCTCCCGTTCGTGGGATTCCTGCAGTTCTGTTTGAGTGTTCTCAGCCTGCTCACGCCATTCCTCCCTTTCTCTTTGAGTATTCTCAAGTAGTTCAGGCAAATCCTGTATCAGTTTTTGAGTAGCTTCCTCACGCTTATGATATTCCTGTATAAGCTTTTGGGATGCCTCCTCTCTCTCCCTTTCACGCTCATGCAGAGTCCTTTGTAAGTTGTCAAACTTCTCATTTATCATGTTTGCCAGCAGTGTGTGTAGAGCTATTTGGGAACTCTCCTCTGGATTATTCATTATCTGTTCTGTCCCCTGATTATCAAGATTGGGAATTGAGATATCCGGATTTGCCATTTATCTTGTGGTTTTCCAGCTTACTCTGCCCATTTGAGATGAAAATAGCACCAGTTTTTTGCTAGAACACTATCTTAAGGCAACCATCAATCAAAGTTTGCATTTGTACAGTCAATAGTCTACAGATACAATCTAGTTCAACAGATACATCTATTCAACGTCAAACAACTATATGTTAATGGGCTTCGAACCGCAGAGAAGAATTTGGAAAACCAGATATTATTAGGGTTAGGGAGAGATGTGGGTAGAAAATAGGAATAGATTGGTGTGGGGAGGCACAGGGAGAGCTAACTATGTCCTAATCCCAATGCAGGAAATAGGTTGGGTAGGATGCAAGTAGAGAGAGAAAAAGAAGAAAGGGAAAGGGAAATGAAAAGAGACCAGAAAAAAATAAACGTAAAAATTAATATTATTATGGAGATTAAAAGACCATCTATTTAGAGAGGAATGTGAGTATATTAAGAGAAGGGAAGGGACCTAGAGGAGAAGTGAAAAACTTAAAAAAATGCCTAAAATATTATATAGGTATAAAGAGGTAGTACTGCTATTAAGGAATTTAAATCTCAGAGGTTTTGAATTGAGTAATAAATTTGTGGATAAAGTGTGTACACAATGGGGGATAGGGTGTACTAGTTAACTACGGGTTTATCTGAGGATGTGCAGGACAAGAGTTAAGTCACATAAAGAAGATCAAAAGAGAGGAAAAGGTGAAAAGGATAAGAAAGGGAGAAAAAAGATCAGAAGTTCAGTAGAGCTAGACAAAAAACAAAAAGTTAAGAAAGAAAGAAAAAGAGAAAGAAGACAAGAAAAGAAAGGAAATCGCACATTCACTTATTCCTAAAATAAAAATTATAAGAGGAAAAAAAAGTTACTGGAAAACAATTATTTTTTCAAAAAAGGCAAAAATTAAAGATTAATAAAATTGTTAGAAAAGGAAAAAAAATTTTATATATATAAGGTACCAAAAAAAAAAAAAAAAAAGAAAAGAAGAAGAAGAAAAAAAAAAAAGTTCTTTGATTTTTTTTTATTTTTTTGGGAGGGGTGGGAAGAATCCTGTATCTCCCTTTTGTCTGTAACCAGCCTCTTGTTGGAGTCTCTGGTCAGCTTGAGGTCCTGTGGCTTGATTAGTTTCTTAAGTCAGTTTGTTCTAACAGGCAGAAAAATGCTCTGCTTTACCCAAGATTTTGAGCTCCCCCTCCCAGGTTAGTTTACTGGGAGGGTGATCTGCTTTGAGAATCACAAAAGAGGGGGATGAAGTGGTGAGGCTAGGTTCTCAGTAGAGTTGAGGCCTGTCATCCATCAGTAGCTTTTTCCTGGGGCTATTTTGTGAAAAAAACTCACAGAGCCCAGCCTGGAGCCATTCTCAGGGTTTCGGTTTTTCAATTGATTGTGGTGGCTGCTAGAGGGAGGGGCAGCCTCTGGGTCTGGTTACCCAGTGAGGAAAGCCACTCCAATGGCTGGTGCCTGAGCTGGGTGACTTTTCCCTGGATGGAGCTGAGTCTGTCAGGTCACTTCGCCATTAAGTTCTTGTGACCTGCTAAATGACTCATTTTATTCCAAGGCCTGAGTTGGAGCTAGCAGCTCCTCCAAGCTTTGTCGGTATCCAAGAAGGAGATCACCGGTGCTGGGGGGGAGGGGTGGCCTTCCCTCCTCTGCTCCCTGAGAAGGAGTGAGGATGTCAGGCTTCTACTCACACCGAGTCTTGGATCCTGGGTCGTCTCTGGTCTGTAAACTGCAGGATGAAGATGTCCGCTCCTTGTCGGTTCTTGCTGGTGTTGTGTCTGGCACTGTGTCTGGCTCCTTCGTCCCGGACTCTCTGTGTGAGCACTTAGGTATGGCCCCGGCTGCGGTCTCCGCTGCAACCCTGCCGCCACCACCGCGGTGGGTGCTGGCAAGCACTCAGATGTGTCTTCTTGCCTTGGCTTTCCCTCTCTTGTCTAACTCTCTGTCCTGTGATGGCACACTTGGTGTGATTCTCTGGCTTAGGACTGTTCACTGGAACCCTAAAACTGCTTTCTATGCGAGAGCTTGTTCAGATTCCAGCTTCTCCTCCGCCATCTTCCCGGAACCCCCTCAAGAAGATAATTCTTAAAGCTGCCAGGGGGAAGAAAACAACCACATATAAAGGTAACCTAATCAGAATCACCTCAGCTATCTCAGCAAACACCATAAAAGCAAGGAAGGCCAGGAAAGAGGTATGCCATGCCCTCAAGTCAAATTACAACCAACTAAGAATAACCTACCCAGCTAAACTCTCATTTATAGCAGGACAAATGAAAACCTTCCACAGCAAGGAAAATCTAAAGCAATATATTACTACCATCCCAGCTCTTCAAAAAATCTTAAAGGGGCTGGGAAGGTGGCTCAGTGGTAGAGTGCGTGCCTTGAATGCTTGAGGCCCTGGGTTTTATTCCTCAGCACCACATAAACAAAAAAGAAAAAAGCCGGAAGTGGCGCTGTGGCTCAAGTGGTAGAATGGTAGCCTTGTGCTGAAAAGCTGAGGGACAGCGCCCCATGACCAGACCCCCCAAAAATCTTAAAGATGTTCTACTTATAGAAAACCAAGAGGAACAGAATACAGGCAATGAATCCACAGAGAGCTACATAATCACAACAAGAACAGCCAAGGAGCAGCTTCCCCCCCCCCCAAAAAAAAAATGGATGAAAAGGTAGGGACAGACAATTCTCAGTCCTAACTCTCAGTATTAATAGACTTAGCTCTAATTAAGTGACATAAATTGTCCACTTGGATCAAAAAGCAAGATCCTTCTATCTGCTGTCTTCAAGAGACACACCTTGCCCATGAAAATAAACATATTCTGAAAGAGAAAGGCTTGAATAAAATCTACCAAGCAAATAACCTCCATAAACAGGAAGGAGTTGCAATTCTAATATCAGATAAAATAGACTTCAAACTAAAATCATTGAGAAGAGATAAAGAAGGGCACTACAAATTAATTAAGGGATCTCTCCTTCAGCAGGATACTATGATTCCAAATATCTACTCACCAAATAACTGAGCATCCAAAGTATCCAAGACACACTACTTTCCTTCAAATCACATATAGATCCTAAAACAATAATTGGGGACTTTAACACACCACTATCCCTGCTAGATAGCTGAACTCAGAAAAAATACAGCAGAGAAAACTCAGCTCTTGACATCTGCATAGATCAACTACACTTAACAGATATTGACCAAATATTTCACCTAGAAGCATAAGATTATACACCTTCTTCTCAGCAGCACATGGAACATTCTTCTAAATGGACCACATTCTAGACCACAAAGAAAATGTGTCCAAATTCAGAAACATTGAAATTATGTCCTGTGTGTTCTCAGACCACATGGGAATAAAATTAGAATTCAACACCAAAAGCCACTAAAGGAAATACTGTAACACAAAGAGGCTGAACAACACACTGTTGAACCGCTAGTGGATCATGGCAGAGTTTAGAAAGGAAATTCAAATCTTCACGTTATTTCACACAAATGAACACACAAACTATCAGTTCCTCTGAGACACAGCAAAGGCAGTACTCAGAGGCAAGTTTATAACTCTGGGTTCCTACATTAACAAATTGAAGAGATATGAAATTAACCATTTAGTTAGTTTCCATTAGATGGAAACAAATAATTAAAATTAAGTCAGAAGTAAATGAATTAAGTTTTAAAAAACTATATAAAGAATTAACAAAGAGCTGGCTCTTCGAAAAAAATTAATAAAATTGACAGACCCTTAGCAAATTGTATGAGGAAAAAGAGAACACACCCAAATAAACTCAGATGAGAATGGAAACATCACTACAGGTCAATTGAATACAATGAATAACAAACAGGTATACATGGGAAAATTGATGACTGATGTGGTTTTGATTTACCATCCACAAGTCAGAGCCTCCTGAGTAGCTAGGATTAGAGTAGTGATCCACCACCCACTAGCTAGAAAATTTTACACAAGAATATTTTAATGAAGATTCTTAAATGAGGGGAAAGGGAACTTTGGGAATAATGACACACAAAATTGTTCATAGAACTCTGTTTTAAATGGTAGCAAACTTCCTAATATACATGTGAAGTATTCTGAATCACACAAAAGAAGAAATATGAATATCTTCTTTATTTCAAAACTATAAAGAATATCAGTAACTTTTGTATTTATACTGGTTTGATAAGGCACTTTTCTAACCTGATAGGAACAGAAGCATTCTGATGCTGGTGCACATAGGACAAAAGCTGCAATACTGAGACAATACCATTTAAACAAACATGGGAATGTAGAAATAGAAGGATATCTGTTCATTATTGGATAATCTAGAAACATGCAAGAGACGACCTACAGGAATAGTGTTAGGAAGGTGGAAAAATGGTATATTTTGGTTGATAACTTCTAAAGTAAATCAGATTCAGTAACCTAACACAGCATCCCTTCCATAAGAAGGTAGAACACATTCCCACTGGTTGGTTTTTGTTTTTGTTTTTTTACAAACTATTGTCACCTTTTAGACTGTCTCCCTTGAGATTGGTTTTTGTTACTGTAATAGAGTAAACAATGCTCATTCCCAGTTCATGAACTCAGGGCTCTTAGATCAACTTGTGCTTCTGTCAACTGAAACATAATAAAAGCATGAACTACCTGGCAAGGTTTAATGTCTTTGTACTATTCTTTTATGTAATTTCATGACAACTCCTCCAGTAATAGTAGACATGTGCCTTGTTGGAATCTTCTCTATTTTGCACAATTTTCCAAAGGGATATTACATCTTTCTTCTGTGTATTCATTGTTTATGCCTATATAACACTCCTTTATTCTATTCCATTTTTTGTTTAGTATTAAAACCAAAGGAAGTTGTTCAGTGTGTTAGTAGAATTTCTCACAGCAAGAAATATAAAATAAGTTTAAATGAGACAGTTTAAGTACAAAAGTATGTGTGGAGATAGAGACAATCATTAGACTGGTCTTTTTATGAAAATTGTGAAACAACAGTGACAAAGAATAATAAAGTTTTATCTACTCTGAATGCTAACAGAAGTTGTAATATTCTCTAATGTGGGTGGAACAGAAAGGAAAAAACATGCACAAACTATGTCTGCAATTCTGGCAGCACATAAATGACACTGGCTGGGTGGAGAAATTGGCAAACCATATAACATTGCTTAAATATTTCACACTGCACATATGTCATTTTTCTTGCCAACAATAAACCTAATTTAGTTGAAGATGTAACCTACAAAATACTCATTTTGTTAGGAATACCAAAGGGTTTGCTCTCATTACCTATATATCATATTATTGCTCATTTTAATTTATTTTTTGAATTTATATCCTGGAGAAAGTAATGATCTATATTTTGTTGTATTAAGTCACAATAATTCTCATGTGAAATGACGTCAACATTCTTTAGAGTCATGAAAGCAGAAGACCATTGTCTGAGATGTCTTATTCGAAAGTCATATTGAAATGTAATAAGAAACAAAAATAGACAATAATTTCACACAATGATTTATGTAAAAGATATATAGCAGCCAGGTTTCAGTGGCTCATGCCTGTAATCCTAGCTACTCAGGAATCTGAGATCTGAGGATCATGGCTCAAAGTCAGCCCTGAAGGTAAGTCTGTGAGATTTTTATCTCTAATTAACCACCAGAAAGCCAGAGGTGGTGCTGTGGCTCAAGAGGTAGAGCGCTCACCTTGAGCTGAGAAGCACAGGGACAATGCCCAAGCCCATAGTTCAAGCCCAACAACTGACAAAAAAAAGAAAAGATATATAGCATTCTTGGTACTTTTTCGTGAAAATATATAACCAGATCAGAACTATCAGTCCTAAAAACTTTTGCTTCTAATGTGCAACTCCTTCAAGAATAGAAAGTGTTCCCAAATTTAAAAGTACCCAAGAAAATCTTACTACAATTATGTACTTATAGATAGGAGGACTTGTCTGTTTGATGTTACTGTCCTAGCTATGTCCCATGCTTTGGTGAGGAATTGTAAGAAATTTTATATATATATATATATATATATATATATATATATATATATATATATACATATATATTAATATAAATATATATATACATAATAAATATAATATATATAATGTTTCTGCAAATACAAATATAGTTCCATTGTTCCATTGTCAACATTTGAACTTCAATGAGTACAAATTTCCCTCAGTGTTTTAGTTGAAAATTATCTACAGAAAACATATATATATGTGCATATATATATATATATATATATATATATATATATATATATATATATATATATATAATTTCTTACAATTCCTCACCAAAGCATGGGACATAGCTAGGACAGTAACATTAAACAGGAGAAATTCTAACATGAACAAACACTAAAATAGATTAATTATTCATAGTAGTATTTTATTTGCTTATTTAACTATAATTTGTTTTTGTTCTTTCCTTGCTCTAAAATAGGTCACACTGACAAGTGTTGCTCCTGTTTTTTCTCATTCTTCAGTATCCATCATAAGTTTATGAAGCTTCTAATATTCTATTTAAGAACAAGAATTTATAAAGAAATGGTCATTCATTTCATGTATAGTAATTGTGTAGCAATTTGCTGGATTTTTTAAATTTAATTTAATTTAATTTTTTTGTGAACATACTGTACAGAAGGGTTTCATTACATGGGCAGGATAATGCGTACATTTCTTATCGAGCATTGCAGCCTCCTCCTTTGTTTACCCTTCACATCCCTTCCCAGCATCCCCCCCACCCCCCCTCCCAATCCTCCTCCCTCTTGCCCCCACCCATTGCTCCAACGTTGTAAAGCTCATTTTCGACATGACAACTTGTACTTCTCATTGTTGCCACAGGTCCACCTGTATCCTTAAACGACTTGTTTTTCCCCATCACCTCCATAAGTTATACTGACATCAAATATAGTGAAAGCAGGGGTTATACTGTGGGGGAGGGACATACAAAGCAACAAAGAGATAATCTTATAAATGCATTAGAAAACAAATGCATGAAAGAAAAAAAACATTAAAATACATGTCTAGGGGTTCATTTTCCTAACATCACCTTATCTCATCTGTTGTATGGCTAGTGAAGATCTTCTCCCAATCCTTGGGCTTTCTATTTCTAGCTATGTCCTTTGCCCTGCAGAAGCTCTGCAACTTCATGCAATCCCATTTGTCCAAGCTTTCTTTTATTTGTTGTGTTTCCGGGTCTCTATTCAGAAAATTGCGGCCTGAGCCAAGGAGACCTAGGGTTTCTCCTATTCCATCCTGTAATGTTTTCAGAGTGTCTGCTTTGATCCATTTGGAGTTGATTCTGGTGCAGGGTGATATATAACGATCTAGTTTTAGTTTTCTACAAGTAGTTAACCAATTTTGCCAGCACCATTTACTGAAGAGGCTGTCTTTGTTCCATTCTATTGTTTTAGCTTCCTTATGGAAGATTAGATGGCTATAGGTCTATAGGTTCATTTCTGGGTTTTCCATTCTATTCCATTGGTCTTGAGGTCTGTTCTTATGCCAATACCAAGCTGCTTTGATTACTATGGCTTTATAGTAGAGTTTGAAACTTGGTATTGATATTCCTCCAGCAGTGTTCTTCCCGTTGAGGAGTGTTTTGCTATTTGGGGTCTTTTATAAAAATATGGAATGCTTCACGAATTTTCGTGTCATCCTTGCGCAGGAGCCATGCTAATCTTCTCTGTATTGTTCCAATTTTAGTATATGTGCTGCGGAAGTGAACACAATTTGCTGGTTTTTTAATAGTAGACCTTGGAAACAATGTATATTACCCTTTCTCAACTTCACTTAGCATCAAAGCAAATTTACAATGTGGAAAGGGAAATCAATACATCAAGCCAGTAACTGAATACAAGAAATTAGATTTAAAATAGATTTAAAAAAACAATACTCCTAAAAACCATAAGGATTGAATAAACAAAAAATAGATTGTATGAAAAAAATTAACAAAATTGATAGATCCTTAGCAAATCTGAATTGATTCAAAGCGAGAGAGAGCAAGAGAGAGACAGAGAGAGAGAGACAGAGGAGAGAGATGAAAGACAGAGAGCAGAGATGAAATAGGGAACTTCATGTCAGAGTCAAGATTCAGAAGAGGATAGATAAGGGGATACTGGGAAAACACATCAAAATAAATCCCATAGCAAGGATTCAGAGATGATTTCTCTAACTCCCTCAAAGGACAATTCACTATAATACACCTTAAAAACTTTAATTCATCAGAAAGGGAAAGTTCACTACAAAGCTGTGTGAGGCAAGCATGCTGTTCATCTGAAAAACAACAGATGAACTCTTCATTGAACGGCGTATAGACATACTTATTGTGTGAGCATCGATGGAAAACTTATCAACAAACTGCTGTGTAGCTGACATGAAGAACTAATTAAAAAGGGGAATCAAACCAGTGGTGCAAATGGGTTCAGAATATGCCCATAATGAGAAAAATGAAGCTTAAATCACAAAATCAACTTCTGTAGTAGCCTCCAAATGAAAACACCTAGGTTTTCACTTAAGCAAGGAAGTCAAGGGCCTCTATGAGGAACACCTTAATGATCTGAGAAAGGAAATTAAAGTAGATTTAATAATGTGGGAAACATCATATGCTCTTGGATTACAAGAATTGACATCAAGAAATTTGGGAAACTGCCCAAAGCTACTTCCAAATTCAAAGCAGTACCTATCCATAACCCTACAACATTATTTAATGAAATAGAAGTAATTCAAAAAGTGATATGGAAAAATAGAAGAACCACACAAACCAGAAGTAACCAATTAACAGGAAAAACATTGTTGCAAGAATATCCATATTGAACTCCAAACTGTATTATAAAACACATACACACACATACACACAAATAAACACACATGGATATATAGATATATATGCAGATATATGACCATGCATGTATATATATGGATATGTGGATATATACATATGTATGCATATATGTACATATATGTATATATGTATATATATATATATATATATATATATATATATATATATATATATATATATACACATCTAATGTTTGATCTAATGCTTGATGAAGGAGCCAAAATCATCAGGGAGAAAGAGGTATACTTGTGTAGAAAACTGAACATAGATCTGTAAATATCACCTTACACTAGAACCAAGTCAAAATTGGTCAAAAACCTAGAAGTATCATGAAATATTACAGTGTGGAATAGACGATATCCTATCAACTTGGATACCAAGGTTGAAACTTAGTAAGTAAAAACACAGTGAATCAAAGATGGGCTGAATAAATGGGATTGCATGAAATCACAGAACTTCTGCATGGCAAAGGTCTTAGTAGCAAAATAACTACAAAACCCACACTTTGGAAGATAATCTAATGAAAATCTAGCTATAGAATAGAAAAGGGCCTCATATCCAACTGTACCCAGAGATCACAAAATTGAATCACCACAATAGCAAATCCTCAAAGAAACAACCACCCCATTTATATGTGGACTAAAGTATCAAAAAGAGATTTCTCTGTGAATGAATAAGAACAGCCAATTGATGCATGAAGAAATAGGCAGCATCTCTTGCCATAATAGAAATGCAAAAAACTCCAGTGTATATGAAAATATTTGTGCTTACCACCAGTGTGAATTTTTATACATAAAAAGTAATAGCAAGGAAATATGAGCTTGTTTTAAGGCTGTAGGACCATTTGCTATAGTGACACATCTTCTAGACTATTTTGATAATTGTCCTTGAAATTTGGTAAGATATTTGTTCAACCCAATTTTCCAGTGTATTTATTTGCATATGATGGCTGATAATCATTTTAATTTCATTTGGAATTTTTATAAGTATACAAAGCAATTACTTGTCCCATTTGATGCAACTTGCTTTGAATTTTATGCTTAATATTAATATTGTCTCCTAATTTTTAATCTACACACCATATATTGTATGAAGTATCATATACCCATATATAATATGTTTGATATAGGATTTATAATATGTATCATTATATGATGTATATGATATATATGATATATGAGTGATGACTAGGATATATAGGATATATACACATCATATAACATAATATATAGAGGTATGTATATACAATATATATTATATCATAATACAAATAAAATATATAACATATAATTGATACAAGTGTGTATATTATGTGTTCAGATATAATACTGAATATATGAATCAATCAAAGTGATTGATGATATATTCTAATATATGATATACATTATATATTACATATATACATTATGTCATATGTGTTATATAGGATATATAATATACTATCATATATAATGATATATCATACTTTATTTCACATAAATGATATAAATAGTATACCTTATATTGCATTATCAAACACATGTTTGTGACCTGTGGCACGTGGCTATATATAATACAAGCATCTATATCATATATGACTATCTATCTATGTCATGTACTCTATCACTGATATATTCTAAATCCTGCCCACAGGTGAGGATCCAGTTGCTTTTTGCTGCCTGCTTCTGCTACACCCTGCTATACCCTGGATGTGTACATGGCCAAGCAGAGGTTGGACAGGTTGAGGAATGGGTGGGCCTGAGCAGACTGGCAGTAGAAGCTAGCATGGCAAGGTTTGATGAATGACCCCTGCATGTCCCTAATGTCTCAAAGGTCTTTCCGGGACTCCAAGAGTAGTACCTACAGGTACTTGGCCTCTGAGTTCAGTACCCAGAAAATTATAACTGAGCCTCAGTTCCTACTGATAGATGGCTCCACGAAGACCACTTTGCATGAAATACTAGGTAGCCAGATAAAATACCTAGCCATGAGGACCATCCAATAATATTTCTCCCAGTGAACTCAGGGGGAAAATGGAACAAAGAGGGGTTTTTGTTCTCTTTTGGAGTTGTCCATAAACTGAGGTAGCTGTGGACATCACTAGTCACAGGGTGGACTATGTAGATTGTGAGGATGAGAGGGCAAAATGAGATAAAATGAGGGAAGAGGATGGGAGATATGGTGCCTCAAGTAGAAAATTGAGTCATTCTAACTGGGGTAGGTGATGGCTCAGTGTTGTTTTGATTTCTTTTATTTCTTTATTTATTTTTAGATTTTCACTTTTTTATCTTTATTTTTTTATTTTATTTTATCTTTTTTGTGAACACACTGTACAGAGGGGTTACAATTACATGGGCAGGAAAATGGGTACATTTCTTATCAAGCATTGCAGCCTCCTCCTTTGAATGGCTAGGGAGGTTGAGCATTTCTTCATGTGTCTATTGGCCATCCTTCTTTCCTCTTCAGAGAAATTTCTCTTTAAGCCTTTAGCCTACTTATTTATTGGGCAGTTGTTTCTTTGAGGATTTCTTGTTGGGGATTTAATTTCTTTGCTATCACATTTTATGTATAGAAGTTCATACTGGTGATAAACACAAATCTTTTTATGTAAATGAGTTATTTGCATTTCTATTGGCCATTCTTATTACTTTCCCAAAGAAATCTCTTTTGGATACTTTAGCCTCCAAATAAATAAATGGGGGGTTGCTTCTTTGAGGATTTGTTATTGAGGTGATTCAATTTTGTGATCTCTGGGTACAGTTGGATATGAAGACCTTGTCTGTTCTATAGCTAGATCTTCACTAGATATTCTTGCAAACTGTGGGCTTTGTATTTATTTTGCTTCTAATACCTTTGCCATGCAGAAGTTCTGTGATTCCATGCAATCCCATTTATTCAGCCCATCTTTGATTCACTGTGTTTTTACTTGTTTCAACCTGAGTATCCAGGGTGAAAGGGTATCATCTATTTACACTGTAATGTTTCATAATAGCTGAACCTACTTCTAGGCTTATGAACAATTTCAACTTGGTTCTGGTGTAAGGTGATATCTACATTCAGTTTTCGACACAAGTTTAGCTCTTTCTGCCTGATGATTTTGGCTCCTTCTTCAAAAATTAGATGGCCGTAGATCTCTGGGATCATTTCTATATTTTTAATGCTATTTCATGTGTATTCATGTGACAGTACCAACTTTATGTGTGTGTATTTATGTATATAAATCTCTTTCTCTCTATATGTATATATGTATGTGTGTTTATTTGTGTATATGTGTGTGTGTTTTATAATACAGTTTGGAGTGCAGCAATGATTTTCCTGTTAATAGGTTGCTTATTGTTCTTTGGTTCATCTATTTTTCCATGTGACTTTTTGGATTACTTCTATTTCATTAAAGTTGTAGGAATATGGATAGGTACTGCTTTGAATTTGGAAGCAGTGTTAGGCAATTTCCCAAATCCAGGACCATGTGATGTTTTCCCACATTATTAAGTCTGCTTTAATTTCCTTTCTCAGATTATTAATGTGTTCCTCATGGAGATCCTTGACTTCCTTGCTGATGTGAAAACCTAGATATTTTCATTTGGAAGAATGAAGAAGTAGTTTTTGTGACTTAAGCTTCATTTTTCTCATTGTGGGCATACAGAAATGCTGCTGATTTCTGTGAGTTCATTTTAAGCCCTGTTACTTTGCCAAAACATTGGAATAGCCAAATGGACTTGGGATTAGAGTCTAAAGGATATCCTATTTGGAATCACTTTCTATTTCTGCCTTGCTGTATTATTTTGGCTAGGAATTCCAATTGTATAGTGAAGAGCAGTGAAGAGTAAAGCCATCACTCATTCTTTCTTTTAGTGGTAAATTTGCTTTGATGCTGTGAAGTTGAGAAAGCGTAATATACATTGTTTCCAAAGCTCTGCTATTAAAAAGAACCAACAAATGTAGATTACTCCTGCTCCACAATTACTCTACATGAAACGAATTACCATTTCTTTATACATTCTTGTTCTTAAATAGAAAATTAGAAGCTCTAGAAACTTATGATGGATACTGACCAATGGGAACAACACTTGTTGTTAGTGTGATTTATATTAGGACAAGGAAAGAGCAAAGGCAAATTATAGCTAAATAAGCTAGTAAAATCTAACTATGAATAATCTATTTTAGTGTAAAAATTCTCCTGTAAAAATTTTTCCTGATAAAATGTCACATGTCCATATTTGACATAAAATGTTTCAAACATGGGGTTTAGAAACAGAAATAGTACATATAAAGAACCATATTGTAATTGATTGAAAATGTTGAAAAATAACAGTGATTGAAGGTTAGAGTGCTATTTGTAATCTGAGAACAAGTAATTAAGGCACATTCCAAATGAAGAAAGAGGAATACCCTCTCTAAACAGGGAGTTTTCTATACCAAACATAGTATCTGGCTAATTTGTCTTTGTTTATAAATTTTATAGTTTCATTATCTTGTGATTTTTTTGTGAGTGGGTTGGAGAAAAGGAGAGTTTTGTTAGGAGTAATTCTTTTGTCACAACTTGCAGGTAACACAGTGACATTTCCTGCATGAATGTGAATGCATTAATATGGCTTCACAGTAAAATGATTGTTAGTTTAAGTTAACACTATTCCTGAATGAAGACATAATCCATGCATGAAATTCTGTAGCTCAAGAAAAATAAAATTGATGAGATGTCATTTGGTAACTCATATTTCCATTGGAAAAGATATCCTTATTCAAAAATTGACTTGCCATGTTCAGTGAGCAATTGTCCTAAATGACTTTAGTTTAATGCTGGTGTATGCTGATAGTATTCTGCAAGAGTATAATTAAAAATTACTATTAATTCCTTGTTGGAACAGCTGCAATATGTAGGAATCAATTATGCTTGCATGAATTTAAGCATGGAAAATTTATGACATTATAAACACAGTGATGGATAGGCCGAAGGATGAAGGTCCAAGAACTATAATTCCTTTCAAATCCAGTTTGAAAGGTAAAAATGTCTACCCATGGTAATTGTCTATTGATTCATCACACTATGTCAAGAGTTCAAGATGGAAAATACTACTCATATGAAATAGGACCCTGTCTTCCAGTTTAAGGGTGCAAGTGTGTTTTCAGTTGCCCTAAGCAGAAGCATCGCAAAGTTCTCTAAGTTCATGAAATGCAATGGAGCTTCAGTTGGGCCATCAGAGATGGCAACTGAGTTGCCAAGCAAATGTTAAAGTAGTGAAAAGTAACAACTGTAATGGTTATGCCTTATTGAGGGTGGCATTTCTACCTGCTGTAAGAATGGATCCAGTTCTTTTGACATTAGACCAGAGAAGCTGGCTAACCTTCTAAAGAAGAACTGTTGCCGTCCAAACCACTCGGTATTACATCTTTTGTCATTACAGTCTGAAAAGTGCTGTTTTCGCCAATAGGCAAAATAATCAAATTGATTTTTCTAAATTCACAATATAAGAATTTCAAAATTGTTTGGTGCCAGAAATGTATGCTGTCACTATATATATATATATATATATATATATATATATATGTATATGTATATGTATATATATATATATACATACATATACATACACTCACATATATGTACATATATACATATACATATATATATACATATATATAAAGTTTCTGAAAATTGAAATATAGTTCCATTTTCAACATTTGAACTTCAATAAGTACAAATTTCTCTTAGTGTTTTAGGTGAAAATTATCTTCAGAAAACATATCACGTCTTACAATTCCTCACCGAAGCATGGGAAGAATTAAAGACATAGCTAGGACAGTGGCATCAAAATGGCAACTCCTCCTATCTATGCGTACAAAATTGTAGTAAGATTTCAGATTTTCTTCGGTACTTTCAAATTTGGTAACACTTTCTATTCTTGATGAAGGAGTTGCATATTATAAACAAAAGGTTGTAGGCCTGATATTTCTGAATAGGCTATATATTTTCAGGAAAAAATACCAAAAATGCTATATATCTTTTCTTTTTTCTATTTTTCTTGTTTTTATTTTGTCGGTTGTGGATCTTGAACTCTGGACTTGGGCACTGTCCCTGTGCTTCACAGCTCAAGGTGAGCACTCTACCTCTTGAGCCACATAACCACTTCTGATTTTTTTTGGTGTTTAATTGGAGATAAAATCTCACAGACTTTCCTGTGCAGCTGGTTTTGAACCATGATCCTCAGATCTCAGACTCCAGAGTAGCTAGAATTACAGGCATTAGCCACTGGCTTCTGGCTGTTATATATCTTTTACATGAATCATTGTGTGAAATTATTGAGTCCATTTTTGTTTCTAATTACATTTCAATATAACTTTGGAATAACACATTTCAGACAATGATCTGCTTTCATGACTTTAAAGAATGTTGACATCATTTCACATGAGAATAATTATGATTTTGTATAACAAAATATTGATCATTACTTTCTCCAGGATATAATTCTAAACTATAAATTACAATGAGGAATAAATAAATATAGGTAATGAGAGCAAACCCCTTGGTATTAAAAAAGGGGTATATTGTAGGTTACGTCTTCAACTAAATTAGGTTTGTTGTCAGCAAAAAGAATGCGGTGAACTGTTCAAGCAATATTACATCAGTTGCCAATTTTTCCATCTACCCAGTGTCATTTATGTGCTGTCCGAATTGGAGACATGGTTTATGTTTTTCTTTTCCTTTCTCTTCAATCCACATTAGAGGATATCACAACTTCAATTAGCATCAAAGTAAATAAAAATTATTATTCTTTGTCACTGTTGGTGGGCAATTTTTATAAATAGACCAGTCTAATGATTGTCTATCTCCACACATAATTTCGTATTTAACTATGTTGCTTAAACTTATTTTACATTTCTTGCTGAGCATTTTACTCTGATTTTAATACTAGACAAAAAATGGAATAGAGAGGAGAGGGAAGCTGAAATCTGAACAAGCTCTCCCATAGAAAGCAGTTTTAGAGTTCCAGTGAACAGTCCTAAGCCAGAGAATCACACCAAGTGTGCCATCACAGGACAGAGAGTTAGACAAGAGAGGGAAAGCCAAGGCAAAGAGACACATCTGAGCGCTTGCCAGCAGCCACCGCGGCGGCGGCGGCAGGGTCGCGGCGGAGCCCGCAGGAGACCACAGCCGGGGCCATACCTGAGCCCTCACACAGAGAGCCGGGACGAAGGAGCCAGACAGAGCGGGCGAGCGGATTCTACTCAACACCAGCAAGAAGCGACAAGGAGCGGACATCTTCATCCTGCTGTTTGCAGACCAGAGACGACCCAGGATCCAGACTCGGCGTGAGTACAAGCCCGACGTCCTCACTCCTTCTCAGGTAGCAGAGGAGGGAAGTCCACCCCTCCCCCCCAGCACTGGAGGTATCCATCTTGGATACCAACAAAGCTTGGAGAAGCTGCCAGCTCCAACTCAGGCCTTGGAATAAAATGAGTCATTTAGCAGGTCACAAGAACTTAACGGCAAAATGACCTGACAGACTCAGCTCCATCCAGGGAAAAGTCACCCAGCTCATGCGCCAGCCATTGGAGTGGCTTTCCTCACTGGGTAACCAGACCCAGAGGCTGCCCCTCCCTCTAGCAGCCACCACAATCAATTGAAAAACAGAAACCCTGAGAATGGCTCCAGGCTGGGCTCTGTGAGTTTTTTCACAAAATAGCCCCAGGAAAAAGCTACTGATTGATGAAAGGCCTCAACTCTACCCAGAACCTAGCCTCACCACTGCATCCCCCTCTTTTGTGATTCTCAAAGCAGATCACCCTCCCAGAAAACTAACCTGGGAGAGGGATCTCAAAATCTTGGGTAAAGCAAAGCATTTTTCTGCCTGTTTGAACAAACTGACTTAAGAAATCAATCAAGCCACAGGACCTCAAGCTGACCAGAGACTCCAACAAGAGGCTGGTTACAGACAAAAGGGAGATACAGGATTCTTCCCACCCCTCCCAAAAAAATAAAAAAAAAAATCAAAGAACTTTTTTTTCTTCTTCTTCTTTTCTTTTTTCTTCTTTTTTTCTTTTTTTTTTTTGGTACCTTATATATATAAAAAATTTTTTTTCCATTTCTAAAAATTTTATTAATCCTTAATTTTTGCCTTTTTTGAAAAAATAATTGTTTTCCAGTAACTTTTTTTTCCTCTTATAATTTTTATTTTAGGAAGACGTGAATGTGCGTTTTCCTTTCTTTTCTTGTCTTCTTTCTCTTTATTTCTTTCTTAACTATCCTTTTGTTTTTCGTCTAGCTCTACTGAACTTCTGATCTTTTTTCTCCCTTCCTTATCATTCTCACCTTTTCCTCTCTTTTGATCTTCTTTATGTGACTTAACTCTTGTCCTGCACATCCTCAGATAAACCCGTAGTTAACTAGTACACCCTATCCCCCATTGTGTACACACTTAATCCACAAATTTATTACTCAATTCAAAATCTCTGAGACTTAAATTCCTTAATAGCAGTACTACCTCTTTATACCTATATAATATTTTAGGCATTTTTTTAAGTTTTTCACTTCTCCTCTAGGTCCCTTCCCTTCTCTTAATATACTCACATTCCTCTCTAAATAGATGGTCTTTTAATCTCCATAATAATATTAATTTTTATGTTTCTATTTTTTTCTGGTCTCTTTTCATTTCCCTTTCTTCTTTTTTTCTCTCTCTCTACTTGCATCCTACCCAACCTATTTCCTGCATTAGGATTAGGACATAGTTAACTCTCCCTGTGCCTCCCCACACCAATCTATTCCTATTTTCTACACACATTTCTCCCTAACCCTAATAATTTCTGGTTTTCCAAATTCATCTCTGCGGTTCGAAGCCCATTAACATATAGTTGTTTGATGTTGAATAGATGTATCTGTTGAACTAGAGTGTATCTGTAGACTATTGACTGTACAAATGCAAACTTTGATTGATGGTTGCCTTAAGATAGTGTTCTAGCAAAAAACTGGTGCTATTTTCATCTCAAATGGGCAGAGTAAGCCAGAAAAACACAAGAAAATGGCAAATCCGGATATCTCAATTCCCAATCTTGATAATCAGGGGTCAGAACAGATAATGAATAATCCAGAGGAGGGTTCCCAAATAGCTCTACACACACTGCTGGCAAACATGATAAATGAGAAGTTTGACAACTTACAAAAGACTCTGTATGAGCGTGAAAGGGAGAGAGAGGAGGCATCCCAAAAGCTTATACAGAAATATCATGAGCATGAGGAAGCTACTCAAAAACTGATACAGGATTTGCGTGAACAACTTGAGAATACTCAAAGAGAAAGGGAGGAATGGCGTGAGCAGGCTGAGAACACCCAAAGAGAACTGCAGGAATCCCACAAATGGGAGGAAAGAGAACTACAGGAATCCACGAACGGGAGGAAGCTAATCAAAGAGTAATACAGGAATTGAGAGACCAGGTAGAGAATACACAAAGATCACCAAAGGCATTCATGGAATCCATTAACAAAGAGTTGAAGGAAATCAGGGAGAACACAAAGGGATTGCTGAATGGAACCCAACAGAAGTAATGGTAGTCCAAAGAAACCATAACCAATCAACTAAGTGATTTGAGAACAAACACTGAACACCAAATTAAGGAAGTAAAGAAATTCATACAAGACCTAACACAGAGTTTCAACAAAGAACTTGAAGCCATCAAAGCTGACCAATTAGAAGGAAAAGAGATAAAAAAATAAAAAACAAAGTAGAAAGTCTTGTTAGCAGGTTAGACCATTCTAAAGATTGAAACTCAGGGATTGAAGACAGCCTAGATATTATAGAGAAAGAACTTAGAACCATCCAAGACAAGTCCAAGAAATATGATAGATCTATCCAACACCTGGAAGACACCATCAGAAGGCCTAATCTAAGGATAATGGGTGTAACAGGATCCTAGCAGAGAACTTCCCAAACATACAAAAAGATAGGCCTATTCAGATACAAGAAACTTTTAGAACCCCAAATAGACCAGAACAGAATAGGACATACCACCGTCACATTACAATCCACACAGGATCAACTCAGACCAAGGAAAAGATCCTTAAAGCTGTCAAGGAGAAAAGGTTAATCACCTATAAAGGGAAACCAATAAGAATCACCTCAGATTTCTCAGCAGAGACAATCAAAGCAAGAAGAGCCTGGAATGACGTATGCCATGCCCTGAAAACAAACAACTATCAACCAAGAATACTGTACCCAGCTAAACTCTCCTTCATAACTGATGGTCAAAGAAAAACCTTCCATAGCAAAGAAAAATTGAAACAATACATCTCCACCAAACCAGCCCTACAAAAGATTCTTAAAGATGTCCTACACATAGAAAACCAACAAGACCACAATAAAGGCCAAGAAACTGCACCCAAACTCAGAATCCAATAACCATAGGAAGAACCCAGTTTTCGCAGCCGCCAAGAAGGTAGATAACATGGCAGAAACTCCGAAATACCTCTCAGTCTTATCTCTTAACGTTAATGGACTGAATTCTCCAATTAAGTGATATAGACTGTCGATTTGGATTAAAAAACAAGACCCTTCTATCTGCTGCCTTCAGGAGTCACATCTTGACTGTAAAAACAAACACATTTTCAATGTTAAAGGCTAGAACAAAATCTACCAAGAAAACGGCCTCCATAAACAGGCGGGAGTTGCAATCCTAATATCAGATAAAATAGACTTCAAATTAAAATTTGTGAGAAGAGATAAAGAAGGTCGCTACATACTAATTAAAGGATCTCTCCTTCAGGAGGATATTACAATTCTAAATATCTATTTGCCAAACAATGGAGCACCCAAATTTATCAAAGAAACACTACTATCCCTCAAATCCCATATAAATCCAAAGACAATAATTGTTGGGGATTTTAACACACCACTCTCCCCACTAGATAGATCAACTCGGCAAAAACTCAACAGAGAAACCACAGATCTAAACAGCTGCATAGATCAACTAGACTTAACAGACATCTACCGAACATTGCACCCATCAGCATCAGAATACATGTTTTTCTCAGCAGCACATGGAATGTTTTCTAAAATAGACCACATTTTAGGCCACAAAGCAAACTTGTCTAAATTCAGAATCATTGAAGTTATACCTTGCATCCTCTCTGACCAAAAGGTAATAAAATTAGAATTCAACACCAAAATCCACCAAAGAAAGTCCGGCATCACATGGAGGCTGAACAACATACTGCTGAATCATGAGTGGCTCATGGAAGAGATCAGAAAGGAAATTCAAATGTTCATGCTATTCAACAAAAATGAACACACAAATTACCAGCTCCTCTGGGACACAGCAAAGGCAGTACTCAGAGGCAAGTTTATAGCTCTGAGCTCCTACATCAACAAGTTGGAGAGATCTGAAACTAACAGTTTAATGACACATCTAAACCTCCCTGAAAAAGAGCAGCAAGATATACCCCAATCCAGTATACGGAAAGAAATAATCAAAATTAAATCAGAATTAAATGAATTAGAATCCAAAAAAAACTATAGAAAGAATCACCAAAACAAAGAATTGGTTCTTCGAAAAACTTAACAAAATGGACAGACCCTTAGCAAATCTTATCAGAAAAAGAAGAGAACACACCCAAATTAATAAACTCAGAGATGAGAATGGAAACATCACTACGGAAACATCTAAGATTCAGAACATTATAAGGGAATACTTCTCAAAACTTTATGCTAACAAGTTTGAGAACTTGACAGAAATGGACCTTTTCCTAGCAAATATTGACATGCCAAAACTAAACCAAGATGAGTTAAACCAGCTTAACAGGCCCATATCAAGCACTGAAATAGAAACAGCAATAAGAGACCTCCCAGCTAAGAAAAGTCCAGGACCATATGGTTTTACAGCGGAATTTTACAAGGTCATCAAAGCAGAGCTCACGCCAATACTCCTCCAACACGTCAATAAAATTGAAAGAGAAAGCTCACTACCGAACACATTCTATGAAGCCATCATAACCCTCATCCCAAAACCAGGCAGGGACTCATCAAAGAAAGAGAACTATAGACCCATTTCTTTGATGAATATTGATGCAAAACTTCTCAACCAAATTTTGGCCAATCGACTTCAACAATTCATCCAAAAAATCATACACCATGATCAAACAGGATTCATTTTAGGGATGCAAAGCTGGTTCAATATATGCAAATCAATTAATATTCATCACATCAACAGGAGCAAGAATAAGAACCACATGGTTATCTCAATAGTGCAGAAAAAGCATTCGACAAGATCCAACAACCCTTCATGATGAAGGTTTTGGAAAAATTAGGAATCCATGGAACATTCCTCAATACAATAAAGGCTGTATATGACAAACCTACAGCCAGCATTATACTCAATGGTGAAAAACTAAAGCCATTTCCTCTTAACTCAGGAACAAGACAAGGATGCCCACTCTCTCCACTTCTCTTCAATCTAGTACTAGAATGCCTAGCTACAGCAATAAGACAAGATGCCGACATAAAGGGGATCCAAATAGGGAAAGAAGAAATACAACTCTCCCTCTTTGCAGATGACATGATCTTGTATTTAAAGAATCCCATAGACTCCACTCCCAAATTACTCAAGCTGATAAAAAACTTTGGCAAAGTAGCAGGTTATAAAATTAACCCCCCAAAATCAATGGCTTTTCTGTATGCCAACAATGAGAAAAGTGTGGCTGAAATTAGGAAAGCAACTCCATTTGTAATAGCGCCACAAAAAATAAAATACCTAGGAATTAACTTAACTAAAGAAGTGAAGGACCTCTATGATGAAAACGTTAAAATCTTGAAAAAGGAAATCAACACAGAACTAAAAAAATGGCAAAGCCTCCCATGCTCCTGGATTGGAAAGATTAACATCATGAAAATGGCAATACTTCGCAAAGCTATCTACAAATTCAAAGCGATACGTATCAAAATTCCAACCTCATTCTTCAAGGAAATACAAGAGGCAATCCTAAAATTCATATGGAACAATAAAAGACCCCAAATAGCAAAAATGCTCCTCAACGGAAAGAACACTGCTGGAGGAATATCAATACCAAATTTCAAACTCTACTATAAAGCCATAGTAATCAAAACAGCTTGGTATTGGCATACGAACAGACCTCAGGACCAATGGAATAGAATTGACAACCAAGAATTGAACCTACAGACCTATAGCCATCTAATCTTCGATAAGGGAGATAAAACAATAGAATGGAAGAAAGACAGCCTCTTCAGTAAAAGGTGCTGGCAAAATTGGCTAACTACATGTAGAAAACTAAAGCTAGATCCTTATATATCACCCTGCACCAGAATCAACTCCAAATGGATCAAAGACCTTGAAGTCAAAGCAGACACTCTGAAAACATTACAGGATGGAATAGGAGAAACCCTAGGTCTCCTTGGCTCAGGTCGAAATTTTCTGAATAGAGACCCGGAAACACAACAAATCAAAGAAAGGTTGGACAAATGGGATTGCATAAAGTTTCAGAGCTTCTGCAGGGCAAATGACATAGCTGGCAAGATCAATAGAAACCCCATGGATTGGGAGAAGATCTTTACTAGCCATACAATGGACAAGGGTCTCATATCTAAAATATACTTGGAACTCAAAAAATTAAACCCCCCAACAACAAATCCTCAAAGAAACAACTGCCCAATAAATAAGTGGGCGAAAGACTTAAAGAGAAACTTTTCCGAAGAAGAAAGAAGGATGGCCAATAGACACATGAAGAAATGTTCAACATCCCTAGCCATAAAAGAAATGTAAATCAAAACAACATTGAGATATCACCTCACCCCAGTTAGAACGGCAAAAATCAAGAACTCTAACAACAACAGATGCTGGAGGGGATGTGGACAGAAAGGAACCTTACTTCATTGTTGGTTCAACCACTTTGGAAAGCAGTATGGAGGTTCCTCAAAAGACTTCACATAGATCTCCCCTATGATCCAGCAATCCCACTTTTGGGCATTTACCAAATGTTTACAAACAAGACCACACTAAAGCTACCAGCACAACTATGTTTATTGCAGCATTATTTACCATAGCTAAGATCTGGAACCAACCCAGATGCCCCTCAGTAGATGAATGGATCAAGAAAATGTGGTATATATACACAATGGAATTCTATGCCTCCATTAGAAAGAATGAAAAAACTTGGAAAAAATTATATTAAGTGAAGTAAGCCAGGCCCAAAGAAACATAGGTCCCCATGGCTTCCCTTATTTGCAATATCTAGTATATTTATGAGTCAAGCGGAAAAGTTCAGATAATGTGAAGTCAGGAAAATTAACCCTTAGATATGTATTTTCATTTTTTTTCTTTCATGCATGTGTTTCTACCGCATTTATAAGATTATCTCTTTGTTGCTTTGTATGTCTCTCCCCCACAGTATAACCCCTGCTTTCACTATATTTTATGTCAATATAACTTGTGGAGGAGGTGGGGAAAAACCTGTTGTTTAAGGATACATGTAGACCTGTTGCAACAATTAGAAGTACAAGTTGTCATGTCCAAAACGAGCTTTACAACGTCGGTGCGGGGGGAGGGGGGAAGTGGGGAAGGAGAAGGATTGGGATTGGGGGGGAGGGAGGAGGCTGGGAAGGGATGTGAAGGGTAAACAAAGGAGGAGGCTGCAATGCTTGGTAAGAAATGTACGCATTATCCTGCCCCTGTAATTGTAACCCCTCTGTACAGTATGTTCCCAAATAAAATAAAATAAAATTAGAAAAAAAGGAATAGAATAAAAGAGATAACTCTTGTAATTATTGTTTACACACATAGAATGAGGCATTGCTCTGTGTATAGAACTAGATAGGGTAGCTCTGATGGCATAGTAGTATAATTGAAGGAAAACAAGAATGGGAGAATGAAAGAAAAAGTAAAAGTTTACAAATTAGGAAATTGGAATGTAGGAAAAAAGAAATAGTAATAAAATATAATATTTAAGTGAAATAGCAAACCATAAATCACAATACATATCAGTATTTGACAGAAATACAAACAAACAACAAATGATCAGGCATAAAAAACAAACAAAACAGATCTTGATGGGGAAGATGACGGAGGAGAATTTGGCTAAACAAGATCTCACATAGAAAGCAGTTTTAATGTTCCAGTGAACAGACCTAGGCTAGAGAATCACACCAAGTGTGCCATCACAGTACAGAGAGTTTGGCCAGAGAGCAAAAATCCAGGAAAAGAGACAGATGTGAGCACTTGCAGTATCCTTGGCTGCAGTGGCAGCGGAGGCAGCCATAGCTGCCATACCTACAGAAAGAGTGCAGGACAAAGGCATCGGATGCTGCAGATGCGTGGATTCCACTCAACACCAGCAAGAACTAACAAGGAGCAAATATCTTCATCCTGCAGATCTCAGACCAAAGATGGCCCAGGAACCAAGACTCTCTTGTGAGTAGAACCCTGACATCCTCACTCCTTCTCAGGGAGCAGAGGAGGGAAGGCAACCCCTCCCCCACTAACGGAGGTCTCCATCTTTGATACTGACAAGGAGTGGCTGAGCAACCAGCTCCAACTCAGGCCTTGGAAGAAAACAAGAGTCATTTTGCAGGACACAGGAACCTGAACTGAACTGCCAGGCTCAGCTCTACCCTGAGGAAAGTCACCAAGCCCAGACAGAAAGAGCTCTGCCTCAGAGGAGTGACTTTCTTCACTGGGTAAACAGAGCCAGAGGCTGCCCCTCCCTACAGTAGCCTAGACAAACAATTAAAACTCAGTAAACATAAACCCTGAGAATGGCTCTGGCTGGACTCTGTCAGTGTCTCAGGAGTAAGGTCCTCAGGGAAAATCTTTGCTAAAAGGCCTCAACGTAGCCTCATCACAGCATCTCCAAACTAGGGGAAACAGCCATCTCCCTCTTTTGTGATACTCAAAGCAGATCTCCCTCCAACTGAACTAGCCTGGGAGGAGGATCACAAAATCCTGGGTAAGGCAGAGAAATTTTCTGCCTGCTCAAACAAACTAACTTAAGAAACTAATCAAGCCAAAGGAAAACCAAACACCACAAGCAGACCAGACTCTACCAAAAGACTGTTTACAGACACAGGGGAGATACAGAATCTTCCCATTCCCCCTCAGCACCCCCCCACACACACACACAAAAAGAGAAAGAACTCTTTTTTGTACCTTTTCAAAAATTTTTCCTTAAAAATTGTTTTCTGTTAATTTTTTTCCTCTCATAATTTTTATTTTAGCTGTATATGTGTGTGTATGTGCTGTTTTATTTATCCTCTTTTGAACTTTTGGTCCTTTTTAAAATTCTTTTCATTTTTTCTCTTTCTTTTTTCACGTGACTTAATTGCTGTTCTACTCATCCCCAGATATATACCCATCGCTGAGTATTAGACTTTATCTCCTATTGTGTACATTCTTAATCCACAAATTTATTACTCAATTAATAACCTCGTAGGCTTAACTTCTTTAATAGCAGTATTATATCTTATAACTATAATTTTCAAGTAACTAATTTTAATAATTTTCATTTTTTAGTTTTTCATGTCTCCTTTCTATCCCTCCCCTCCCCTCATCCTATGCTTTTATTCACTCAATATATTTCTTTATAATTACATAAATTTTAAGTATTTCACTTGTTAAATTTAAATTTTTGTTTTTTTCATTTTTATTGTTTTTTTTTAATCTTTCTCCTATCATTTTGTCCAATCCATTTCCCTCTCTGAGATTAGGACTTGGTTAATTTCACTGTCCTTTTGCCTCTCCACATCCCTCTAATCCTATCTTTCCCCACATTTCTCCCTAAACCTACGAATTTCTGATTTGCTAAATTCTTCTTTGCTATTCTTAGCCCATTAATCTATAGTTTAATAGATAGTATTTGTTGAACTAGATTGTGTCTGCAGCTATTTTGAATAAGCAACTACAGGACTTTGTTTCATGCTTACCTTAAAATAATGTTATAGCACAAAATTGGTGTTATTTTCATTCAAAATAGGCATAACAAGCCAGAAAAAAAACAAGAAAAATGGCAAGTCCAGGTCCCTCAACTCCTATTCATGATAATCATATGACAGAACAGTTAATGATTAAGCTAGAGGAGATTTTCCCCAAAAGCTCTACAAACACTATAGGTAAACATGGTGAATGAAAAGATTGAAATACTGCAAAGGACTCAGTGTGCACATGATAGGGAGTGAAAGGAGGCAACCAAAGATTTATACAGGAATCTCGTGAGCATGATGATGCTACTCAAAGATTTTAATACAGGAATTGCGTGAGCAGGTTGAGATCAAAGAGAAAATAAAGGAATTGCATGAGCAGACTGCAAACAGTCAAAGAGAAAGACAGGAATTGTGTGAACAGGCTGAGAACAGTCAAGAGAACTACAGGAATTGCATGAAAACAAGGAAGTTAATCAAAGAATAATACAGGAAGCTAATCAAAGAATAATACAGGAAATGTGAGAGCAGGATAATAATGAAGATCAATAGAGGCAATTAATGGAATCCATAAACAGACAACTGAGCCCAAGGAAACAATAACCAATCAACTAAGTGATTTGAGAATAAACACTGAACACCAAATTAAAGAAATAAAGAAGTTTATAAAAGATCTAAAACAAAATTCCAACAAAGAATTAGAAGCCATCAAAGCTGACCAACTAGAAGGAAAAGAAATAAAAAATAAGTAGAAAGTTTTGACAGTAGGTTAGACCATTCAGAAGATAGAATTTCGGGGATTGAAGACACCCTACACATTATAGAGAAAGAACATCAAACTACCCAAGACAAATCCAAGAAATATGATAGATCTATTCAACATTTGAAAGACACCATCAGAAGGCCTAATCTGAGGATAATAGTCTAGGAAATTTGTTTAACAGGTTCCTAGCAGAGAACTTCCCAAGAATGCAAAAAGATAAGCGATTCAGGTACAAGAACCTTTTAGAACCCCAAACAGACCATACCAGAACAGGATATACTACCATCATATTATAATCTGCACAGGAGAAATTCAGACCAACGAAGAGGTCCTTAAAGCTGTGAAGGAGAAAAAGATAATAACCTATAAAGGGAAACCAATTAGAATCACCTCAGATTTCTCAGCAGACACAATTAAAGCAAGAAGAGCATGGAATGATGTATGCCATGCCCTAAACACAAACAACTATCAATCAAGAATATTGTACCCAGCTAAACCCTCCTTCATAACCAAAGGTCAAATACAAACCTTTCATAGCAAAAAAAAAGAAAGAAAGAAAGAAAGAAAGAAACAAAATATCTATACCAATCCAGTCCTACAAAAGATACTTAAAGATGTCCTACACATAGAAAACCAACAAGACCACCATAAAGGGCAAAAAACTGCATCCAAAGTGAGAATACAAGAATGAAAGGAAGAATACAGTAGTCTCAGACCCCAAGACAGGAGATAACAGGGCAGGAACTACCAAACAATTCTCACTCCTAACTCTCAAAATTAATGGACTTGGGCTGGGAAGGTGGCTCAGTGGTAGAGTGCTTGTCTTGCATGCCTGAGGCCCTGGGTTCGATTCCTCAGCACCATATAAGCAAAAAGAAAAAAGCAGGAAGTGGCACTGTGGCTCAAGTGGTAGAGTGCTAGCCTTGAGCTGAAGAGCTGAGGGACAGCGCCCAGGCCCAGAGTTCAGGCCCCTGACTGGACCCAAAAAACAAACAAACAAACAAAAAACATTAATGGACTTAACTCTACAATTAAGTAACATATGATGTCTAGTTAGATTCGGCTGCCCTCAGGGGTCATAATTTCCCAATAAAAACAAACACATTTTGAATGTGAATGGCTGGAACAAAAACTACCAAGCAAAAGGTTCCCAGAAACAGGCAGAAGTTGCAATCCTAATATCAGATAAAATAGTCTACAAATTAAAATTATTGGAGACTTTAGTACAACACTCTCCACACTAGATAGATCAACTCGGCAAAATCTCAACAGAGAAATCGCAGATCTAAACAACTGCATAGATCAACTAGATTTAACAGACATCTACCGAATATTTCACCTAGCAGCATCAGAATACACGTTTTTCTCAGCAGCCCATGGAACATTTTCCAAAATAGACCACATTTGAGGCCACAAAGCAAACTTGTCCAAATTCAGAAACATTGAAGTTATACCTTGCATTATCTCAGACCACAAGTGAATAAAATTAGAACTCAACACCACAAGCCACCAAAGAAAGTCCGGTATCACATGGAGGCTGAAAAACACACTGCTGAATCACGAGTGGGTCATGGAAAAGATTAGAAAGGAAATGCAAATGTTCATGATATTCAACAAAAATACACACACAAATTACCAGCTCCTCTGGGACACAGCAAAGGCAGTACTCAGGGGCAAGTTTATAGCTCTGAGCTCCTACATCAACAAATTGGAGAGATCTGAAACCAACAATTTAATGAGACATCTGAGCCTTATTGAAAAAGAGCAGCAAGATAAAGTACAATCCAATAGATGGAAAGAAATAAAATTAAATCAGAATTAAATGATTTAGAATACAAAAAAAAAAAACCATAGAAAGAATCAACGAAAACAAGAGTTGGTTCTTCAAAAAAATTAACAAAATTGACAGACCCTTAGAAATCTTACCAAAAAAAGAAGACAACACACCTAAATAAATAAACTCAAAGATGAGAATGGAAACATCACCACAGAAAAAAACAAGATTCAGAACATTATAACGGAATGCTTCTCAAAACTTTATGCAAATAAGTTTGAGAATTTGGCAGAAATGGTCCTTTTCCTAGCAAATATTGACATGCCAAAAATAAACTAAGATGAGTTAACTCATTTTAACAGGCCCATATCAAGCACTGAAATAGAAACAGCAATAAGAAATCTCCCATCTAAGAAAAGACAAGGACCAGATGGTTTTACAGCAGAATCTACAAAGCCTTCAAAGCAGAGCTTACAATACTACTCCAATTCTGCAAAGAAATTGAAAAAGCTCACTACCAAACTCAATCTATGAAGCCATCAAAACCATCATCCCAAAACCAGGCAGGGACTCATCAAAGAAAGAACCCTATTTCTTTGATGAACATTGATGCAAAACTTAACAAAATTTTGGCCAATCAACGTCAACAATTCAGCCAAAAAATCATACACTACAATGAGACAGGATTCATTTCAGGGATGCAAAGCTGGTTCAATATATGCAAATCAATTAATATAATTCAACACATCAAAAGAGCAAGGATAAGAATCACATTGTTGTCTCAATAGATACAGAAAAAGCATTTGACAAGATCCAACACCCCTTTATGATGAAGGTTCTGGAAAAAAGTATGAATCCAGGAAACATTCCTCAATACAATGAAGGCTGTATTTGACAATACTACAGGCAGCATTATACTTAATGGTGTAAAACTAAAGACATTTCCTCTTAACTCAGGAATGAAAAAAGGATGTCCACTCTTTCCACTTCTTTTCAATCTAGTATTACAATGCTAATTACAGTATAAAACACAAGAAGGAAACATAAAAGGGATCCAAATAGGGAAATTTGAAGTAAAATTCTCCCACTTTGCAGATGACATGTTATTGTATTTAAAGAATGCCACAGATTCCACTCCCAAATTACTCCAGCTGATTCAAAACTTTGGCAAAGTAGCAGGGTATATATAAATTAACCCTCAAAAATCAATGGCTTGAAATCAGGTTCCAGGAAGATGGTGGAGGAGAAGCTGGAGGCTAAACAAGCTCTTGCATAGAAAGCAGTTTTAGAGTTCCAGTGAACTAAGCCAGAGAATCACACCAAGTGTGCCATCACAGGACAGAGAGTTAGGCCAGAGAGGGAAAATCCAGGCAAAGAGACAGATCTGAGCACTTGCAAGTAGCCTCTGCTGCGGTGGCAGTGGTGGTGGCAGCAAAACAGAGAGTCCGGGATGAAGGAGCCAGATGCGGTGGGTGAGCAGATTCCACACAACACCAGCAAGAACCGACAAGGGACGGACATCTTCATCTTGCAGTTTGCAGACCAGAGATGACCCAGGAACCAAGACTCGGCATGAGTAGAAGCCCGACGTCCTCACTCCTTCTCAGGGAGCAGAGGAGGGAAGGCCACCCCTCCCCCCAAGTACCAGAGATCTCCATCTTGGATACCGACAAAGCTTGGTGGAGCTGCTAGCTCCAACTCAGGCCTTGGAAGTAAACTAGAGTCATTTAGCAGGTCTGCCAGACTCAGCTCCACCCAGGGAAAAGTCATCCAGCTCATGCGCCAGCCCCAGGAGTGGCTTTCTTCACTGGGTAATCAGAGCCAGAGGCTGACCCCCCCCCTCCCCGCAACTAGCAGCCTCAACAATCAACTGAAATTCAGTAAACAGAAACCCTGAGAGTGGCTCCAGGCTGGGCTCTGTGCATTTCTCACAAACTAGCCCCCGGGAAAAGCTACTGTTTGCTAAAGGCCTCAACTCCAAACTTGAGGAAAAAGCCATCTCCCTCTTTTCTGATACTCAAAGCAGATCTCCCTCCCATTGAACTAGCCTGGGAGGAGGATAGCAAAATCCTGGGTAAAGCAGAGCATTTTTCTGCCTGTTCAAACAAACTGACTTAAGAAACCAACCAAGCCACAGGACCACAAGCAGACCAGAGACTCCAACAAGAGGCTGGTTATGGACACAAGGGAGGTACAGGATTTTTCCCACCCCTCCCAAAAAAAACAAAGAACTGATGTTTTTCTTTTTTTTTGTACCTTTTATAAAAACTTTTTTCTAAAACTTTTTTTAAAATTTTTACCATTTTTGACAAAAAATTATTTTCTAGTAATTTTTTTCCTCTTACAATTTTTATTTAGGGGTAAATATGTGTGCGTTTTTCTTTCTTTTTTTTCTTTTTTTTTGTTTTTTGCTTAACTCTACTGAACTTTTGATCTTTTTCTTATTTCTTTCTTATTCTTTTCACCTTTTCTTTTCTTTCGTTCTTCTTTATGTGACTTAGTTGTTGTTCTACACATCCTCAGATAAACCAATAGTCGATTATTAGACCTTATCCCCCATTGTGTACACACTTAATCCACAAGTTTATTACTCAATTCAAAATCTCTTAGACTTAAATTCCTTAATAGCAGTACCTCTTAATACCTAAATAATATTTTATGTATTTTTATTTTTAAGTTTTTCACATCTCCTTTATATCCCTCACCTTCTCTCATTATATCCACGTTCTTCTCTGAATATTTTTAATTTTTACTTCTCTATTTTTTTCTGGTCTATTTTTTTCCCCTTTCTCTTTCTTCTTTTTTCTCTATCTCTACTTTCATCCCATCCAACCTATTTCCTGCTTTGAGATTAGGACTTAGTTAAGCTAAATCTCCTTGTGCCTTCCCACATCTCTCTAATTCTATTTTTCACACACATCTTTCCCTAAACCTAATAATTTCTGGTTTACCAAATTATTCTTTGCAGCTCGTAGTCCATTAATATATAGTTGTTTGATGTTGAATAGATAATTCTGTTGAACTAGATTGTATCTGCAGACTATTGACTTTGGTTGATCCTTGCCTTAAGTAAGTGTTCTAGACAAAACTGGTGTTGTTTTCATCCCAAATGGGCAGAGTAAGCCGTAAAAACCCAAGAAAAATGGCAAGTCCGGGTATCTCAACTCCCACCCATGATAATCAGGGGAGAGAACAGATAATGAATAATCCAGAGGAGGTTTCCCAAATAGGTCTACAAACACTGCTGGCAAGCATGATAAATGAAAATATTGAAAACATACAAAGGACTCTGTATGTGTGTGATAGGGAGAGAGAGGAGGCAAGCAAAAGGTCAATGGAGGCAAACAAAAGGTCAATACAGGAAAAGATTGAAAATCTACAAGGACTATGTATGAGCGTGATAGGGAGAGAGAGGAGGCAGACAAAAGGTGAGGAAACTACTCAAAAAGTGATAAAGGATTTGCGTGAGCAGCTTGATAACACTCAAAGAGAAAGGCAGAATGCCAGGAGCAAGCTGAGAACACTCAAAGAGAACTACAGAAATGGTGTGAACGTGAGGAAACTAAGCAAAGAGTACTACAGGAATCGGGACAGTAGGATGAGAATACACAAAGATCACTAAAGGCATGAATAGAATCCATTAACAAACAGCTGAAGGAAGTCAGTGAGACCACAAAGGGCATGCTGAATGGAACCCAACAGAAGGAATGGGAGTCCACGGAAATCATAACCAATCAACTAAAAGATTTGAGAATAAACACTGAACACCAAATTAAGGAAGTAAAGAAGTTCATACATAATCTAAAACAAAACTTCAACAAAGAATTTGAAGCCATCAAAGCTGACTAATTAGAAGGAAAAGAAATAAAAAAAACAAAGTAGAAAGTCTTGACAGCAGGTTAGACCATGCAGAAGATCAAATCTCAGAGATTGAAGACAGCCTAGATATTATAGAGAAAGAAGATACAACCTTCCAAGACAAGTCCAAGAAATATGAGAGATCTATCCAACATTTGGAAGACACCATCAGAAGGCCTAATCTAAGGAAAATGGGTGTAGAGGAACACCTAGAAACAGAAGTTAATGGTCTAGGAAATTTGTTCAACAAGATAGTAGCAGAGAACTTCCCAAACATGCAAAAAGATAGGCCTATTCAGATAAAAGAAGCTTTTAGAAATCCAAATAGACCAGGCCATAACAGGACATCCCACCGTCACATTATAATCCACACAGGATCAATTCAGACCAAGGAAAAGATCCTTAAATCTCTCAAGGACAAAAGATCAATCAATAAAGGGAAACCAATTAGAATCACCTCAGATTTCTCAGCAGAGACAATCAAAGCAAGAAGAGCCTGGAATGATGTGTGCCAAGCCCTAAAGACATACAACTATCAATCAAGAATACTGTACCCAGCTAAACTCTCCTTCATAACTGAAGGCCAAATAAAAATCTTCTATAGGCAAAGAAAAATTGAAACAATACATCTCCACCAAACCTGCCCTACAAAAGATTCTTAAAGATAGGGGAGCTCTGTGTGAGGACTTTTCAGGAACCTCCATACTGCTTTCCAAAGTGGTTGAACATTAAGATACCACCTCACTCCAGTTAGAATGGCAAAAATCAAGAACTCTAGCAACAACAGATGCTGGAGGGGATGTGGACAGAGGGAACCTTATTTCATTGTTGGTGGGAGTGTAAGCTTGTTCAACCACTTTGGAAAGTAGTATGGAGGTTCCTCAAAAGACTTCACATAGAGCTCCCCTATGATCCAGCAATCCCACTTTTGGGCATTTACCCAAATGTTTACAAACAAGACCACACTAAACCTACCAGCACAACTATGTTTATTGTAGCATTATTTACCATAGCTAAGATATGGAACCAACCCAGATACCCCTCAGTAGATGAATGGATCAAGAAAATGTGGTCTATACACAATGGAATGCTATGCCTCCATCAGAAAGAATGACATTTCCCCATTTGTTAGGAAATGGAAAGGCCTTGACAAATTATATTAAGTGAAGTAAGCCAAGCCCAAAGAAGCATAGGTCCCATGGTTTCCCTTATTTGCAATATCTAGTACATGTATGAGTCAAGCAGAAAAGGTCAGATAATGTGATGTTAGGAAAATGAACCCTTAGATAAGTATTTAAATGTTTTTTTTCTTTCATGCATTTGTTTCTAACTCATTTATAAGATTAATTCTTTGTTGCTTTGTATGTCCCTCCCCCACAGTATAACCCCTGCTTTTACTATATTTGATGTCGGTATAATTTGTGGAGGAGATGGGAAAAACAAATCGTTTAATGGTACAAGTGGACCCGATGCAACTATGAGAAGTACAAGTACTCATGCCAAAAACGAACTTTACAAATTTGGTGGAGGGAGGGGAGTGGGGAGTGGGAGGATGGGGGGAAGCTGGGAAGAGATGTGAAGGGTAAACAAAGGAGGAGGATGCAATGCTTGATAAGAAATGTACTTATTATCTTGCCCATGTAATTGTAACCCCTCTGTACAGTATGTTCACAAAAAATAAAAATTAAAAAAAAAAGATTCTTAAAGATGTCCTACACATAGAAAACCAACAAGACCACAATAAGGCCAAGAAACTGCACCCAAACTCAGAATCCAAGAACCATAGGAAGATCACAGTTTTCGCAGCCCCCAAGAAGGTGGATTAAATGGCAGGAACTCCCAAATACCTCTCAGTCCTATCTCTTAACATTAACGAACCTAATTCTCCAATTAAGCGACATAGACTGTCTAGTTGGATTCAAAAGCAAGATCCTTCTATCTGCTGCCTTCAGGAGTCACATCTTGCCTTAAAAACAACACATTTTCAGTGTTAAAGTCTGGAACAAAATCTACCAAGCAAATGGCCCCCATAAACAAGCGGGAGTTGTAATCCTCATATCAGATAAAATAGACTTCAAATTAAAATTCATGAGAAGAGATAAAGAAGGTCGCTACATACTAATTAAGGGATCTCTCCTTCAAGAGGATATTATAATTCTAAATATTGATTCACCAAACAATAGAGCACCCAAATTTATCCAAGAAACACTACTTTCCCTCAAATCCCATATAGATCCAAAGACATTAATTGTTGGGGATTTAAACACACCACTCTCCCCACTAGATAGATCAACTCAGCAAAAACTCAACAGAGAAACCGCAGATCTAAACAGCTGCAAAAATATTTCACCTAGCAGCATCAGAATACACGTCTTTCTCAGAAGCACATGGAACATTTTCTAAAATAGACCACATTTTAGGCCACAAAGCAAACTTGTCTAAATTCAGAAACATTGAAGTTATAACTTGCATTCTCTGACCACAAGGGAATAAAATTAGAACTCAATACCAAAAGCCACCAATGAAACTCCGGTAACACATGGAGGCTGAATAACACACTGCTGAATCATGAGTGGGTCATGGAAGAGATTAGAAAGGAAATTAAAATTTTCATGCTATTCAACAAAAATGAGCACACAAATTACCAGCTCCTCTGGGACACAGCAAAGGCAGTACTCAGAAGCAAGTTTATAGCTCTGAGCTCCTAAAGCAACAAATTGGAGAGATCTGAAATCAACAATTTAATGAGACATCTGAACCTCCTTGAAAAAGAGCAACAAGATAAACCTCAATCAGAATTACATGAATTAAAATCCAAAATACTATAGAAAGAATCAACAAAACAAAGAGTTGGTTCTTCGATAAAAGTAACAAAATTGACAGACCCTTGACATATATTCTCAGAAAAAGAAGATAACACACTCAAATAAATAAACTAGGAGATGAGAATGGAAATATCACCACAGAAAAAAACAAAATTCAGAACATTATTAGGGAATACTTCTCAAAACTTTATGCTAATAAGTTTGAATACTTGGCAGAAATGGACTTTTTCCTAGCAAATATTGACATGCCAAAAGAAAATCAAGATGAATTAAACCAGCTTAACAGGCCCATATCAAGCATTGAAATAGAAACAGCAATAAGAGACCTGCCAGCTAAGAAAAGTCCAGGACCATATGGTCTTAAGCAGAATTCAACAAGGCCTTCAAAGCAGAGCTCACACCAATACTCCTCCAAATCTTCAATAAAATTGTAAGAGAAAGTTCACTCCTGAACACATTCTCATAACCCTCATCCCAAAACCAGGCAGGGACTCATCAAAGAAAGAGAACTATAGACCCATTTCTTTGATGAACATTGATGCAAAACTTCTCAACAAAATTTTGGCCAATCGACTTCAACAATTCATCCAAAAAATCATACACCATGATCAAACAGGATTTATTTCAGGGATGCAAAGCTGGTTCAATATATGTAAATCAATTAAAATAATTCATCACCATCAACAGTTGCAAGGATGACAACCATATGGTTAACTCAATAGATGCATAAAAAACATTTCACATGATCCTACACCCATTTATGATGAAGGTTTTGGAAAAATTAGGAATCCATGGAACATTCCTCAATACAATAAAGGCTGTATATGACAAGCCTCCAGCCAGCATTATACTTAATGGTAAAAAGTAAAGCCATTTCCTCTTAACTGAGGAACAAGACAAGGATTCCACTGTCTCCACTTGTCTTCAATCTAGTATTAGAATGCCTATCTACAGCAATAAGACAAGATGCAGACATAAAGGGGATCCAAATAGGGAAAGAAGAAATACAACTCTCCCTCTTTGCAGATGACATGATCTTCTATTTAAAAAATCCCATAGACTCCACTCCCAAATTACTCAAACTGATTCAAAACTTTGGCAAAGTAGCAGGGTATAAAATTAATCGCCTAAAATCAATGTCTTTTCGGTATGCCAACAATGAGAAAAGTGTGCCTGACATACAACGGACAAGGGTCTCATAACTAAAATATACTTGAAACTCAAATAATTAAATCCCCCAACAACAAATCCTCAAAGAAACAACTGCCCAATAAATAAGTGGAATAAAGACTTGAAGAGAAACTCTCTGAAGAAGAAAGAAGGATGGCCAATAGACACATGAAGAAATGCTCAACCTCCCTAGCCATAAAAGAAATGCAAATCAGAACAACATTGAGATATCACCTCACTCCAGTTAGAACAGCAAAAATCAAGAACTCTAATAACAACAGATGCTGGAGGGGATGTGGACAGAAAGGAACCTTACTTCATTGTTGGTGGGAATGTAAACTTGTTCAACCACTTTGGAAAGCAGTATGGAGGTTCCTCAAAAGACTCCACATAGATCTCCCCTATGATCCAGCAATCCCACTTTTGGGCATTTACCCAAATGTTTACAAACAAGACCACACTAAAGCTACCAGCACAACTATGTTTATTGCAGCATTATTTACTGTAGCTAAGATATGGAACCAAGCCAGATGAACCTCAGAAGATGAATGGATCAAGAATATGTGGTATATATATGCAATGGAATTCTATGCCTCCATCAGAAAGAATGACATTGCCCCATTTGTTAGGAAATGGAAAGACGTAGAAAAAAATACATTAAGTGAAGTAAGCCAAACCCTAAAGTAACATAGGTTCCATGGTTTCTCTTATTTGCAATGACTAGTATATGTCTGAGTCAAGCAGAAAAGGTCAGATAAGTTGATGTTCGGTGAATGAACCCTAAGATATGTATTCAAATATTTTTTTCTTTCATGCGATTGTTTCTATCACATTTATAAGATTATTTCTTTGTTGCTTTGTATGCCCCTTCCTCACGATATAACCCCTGCTTTCACTCATCTTGGTTTAGTTTCGGCATGTCAATATTTGCTAGGAAAAAGTCCATTTCTGCCAAGTTCTAAAACTTATTAGTATAAAGTTTGAGAAGTATTACCTTATAATGTTCTGAATCTTGGTTGTTTCTGTGGTGATGTTTCCATTCTCATCTCTGAGTTTATTTTGGTGTGTTCTCTTCTTTTTCTGATAAGATTTGCTAAGGGTCTGTCAAATTTGTTAATTTTTTTGAATAACCAACTCTTGTTTTTGTTGATTCTTTCTATGGTTTTTTTTTGTATTCAAATTCACTTAATTCTGATTTAATTTTAATAATTTCTTTCCATGTACTGGATTGTGCTTTATCTTGCTGCTCTTTTTTAAGGAGGCTCAGATGTATCCTTAAACTGTTAGTTTCAGATGTCTCCAATTTGTTGATGTAGGAGCTCAGAGCTATAAACTTGCCTCTGAGTACTGCCGTTGCTATGTCCCAGAGGAACTGGCAATTTTGGTGTTCATTTTTGTTGAATATCATGAACATTTGGATTTCATTTCTAATCTCTTCCATGACCTACTTGTGATTCAGCAGTGTGTTGTTCAGCCTCTATAGGTTCTTTGGTGGCTTTTGTGTTGAGATCTAATTTTATTCCCTTGTAGTCTGAGCGAATGCAAGGTGTAACTTCAATGTTTCTGAATTTGGACGTTTGCTTTGTGGCCTCAAATGTGGTCTATTTTGGAAAATGTTCCTTGTGCTGGTGAGAAAATGTGTATTCTGATGCTGCTGGGTGAAATATTTGGAATATGTCTGTTAAATCTACTTGATCTATGAAGTTGTTTAGCTTTGTGGTTTCTTTGTTGAGTTTTTGCCGAGTTGATCTATCTAGTGGGGCAAATAGTGTGTTAAAATCTCCAACAAGAATGTCTTTGGAGCTATGTGGGGTTTTGGGGGAAAGTAGTGTTTTTTGGATATATTTGGGTGCTCCGTTGTTTGTGGAATAGAAATTTAGAATTGTAATATCCTCCTGAAGGAGAGATCCCTTAATTAGTATGTAACAACCTTCTTTATCTCTTCTCACTAATTTTCATTTGAAGTCTTTTTTAAAAAAAATTTTATTTTTATTTTTTGTGAACATACTGTACAGAGGGGTTACAATTACATGGGCAAGATAATGCATACATGTCTTATCAAGCATTGCAGCCTCCTCCTTTGTTTACCCTTCACATCCCTTCCCAGCCTGCCCTCGCCCCCCCCCCCCCGCGGCACCAAAGTTATAAAGTTCGTTTTTCACATGACAACTTGTACTTCTCATAGTTACATCGGGTCCACCTGTAATCATTTGAAGTCTTATTTATCTGCAACTTCCGCCTGCTTATGGGGGCTTTTAGCTTGGTAAATTTTGTTTCAGCCTTTCACATTGAAAAGGTGTTGTTTTTATGGGCAAGATGTGACTCCTGAAGGCAGCAGATAGAAGGATCTTGCTTTTAATCCAACTAGACAGTCTATGTCGCTTAATTGGAGAATTAAGTTTGTTAATGTTAAGAGATAGGACTGAGAGGTATTTGGGAGTTCCTGCCATGTTATCCACCTTCTTGGGGGCTGCAAAAACTGGGTTCTTCCTATGGTTCTTGGATTCTGAGTTTGGGTGCAGTTTCTTGGCCTTTATTGTGGTCTTGTTGGTTTTCTATGTGTAGGACATCTTTAAGAATCTTTTGTAGGGCTGGTTTGGTGGAGATGTATTGTTTCAATTTTTCTTTGCTATGGTAGGTTTTTCTTTGACCATCAGTTATGAAGGAGAGTTTAGCTGGGTACAGTATTCTTGATTGATAATTGTTTGTCTTTAGGGCATGGCATACATCATTCCAGGCTCTTCTTGCTTTGATTGTCTCTGCTGAGAAATCTGAGGTGATTCTAATTGGTTTCCCTTTATAGGTGATTACCCTTTTCTCCTTGACAGCTTTAAGGATCTTTTCCTTGGTCTGAGTTGATCCTGTGTGGATTATAATGTGATGGTGGGATGTCCTATTATGGCCTGGTCTATTTGGAGTTCTAAAAGCTTCTTTTATCTGAATAGGCCTATCTTTTTGCATGTTTCCTAAGTTCTCTGCTAGGATCCTGTTGAACAAATTTCCTAGATCATTAACTTCTGTCTTTAGGTGCTCCTCTACACCCAGTATCCTCAGATTAGGCCTTCTGATGGTGTCTTCCAAGTGTTGAATAGATTTATCATATTTCTTGGATTTGTTCTTTCTCTATAATATCTAGGCTGTCTTCAATGCCTGAGATTCACTCTTCTGAATAATCTTACCTACTATCAAGACGTTCTACTTTATTATTTATTTCTTTTCCTTCTAATTGGTCAGCTTTGATGGCTTCAAATTCTTTGTTGGAGCTTTGTTTTAGATCTTTTATGAACTTTTTTGTTTGTTTGTTTTGGTTCCGGTCATGGGGGCTGAACTCTGGTCCTGGGCCCTGTCCCTCAGCTCTTCAGCTGAAGGCTAGTGCTCTACACTTGAGACACAGTGTCACTTCAGGCTTTTTTCTTTTTGCTTATGTGGTGCTGAGGAATCAAACCCAGGGCCTCAGGCATGCAAAGCAAGCGCTCTACCACTGACCCACTTTCCCAGACCCTTGTATGAACTTCTTTACTTTCTTAATGTGATGTTCAGTGTTTATTTTCAAATCACTTAGTTGATTGGTTATGGTTTCCTGGGACTCCCATTCTTTTTGTTGGGTTCAATTCAGCATTCCCCTGTGGTCTACTTGACTTCTTTCAGCTCTCTGTTTATGGATTCCATGAATGCCTTTAGTGATTTTTGTCTATTCTCCTCCTATTTCCTGAATACTCTTTGATTAGCATCCTCACATTTATGCAGTATCTGTAGTTCTCTTTGAGTGTTGTCAGCCTGCTCATGCCATTCCTGATTTTCTCTTTGTGTGTTCTCGGCTAGCTCCCACAATTCCTGTCTATCTCTTTGAAAAATATGGAACACTTCATGAATTTGCGTGTCATCCTTTCTAATCTTCTCTGTATCATTCAAAGTTTAGTTAATTTGCTGCCGAAGAGAGCACCGACATTGAGTTTTGATATGCTGGATTGAAATGTAAGAAAACAAGTAAATTATGGTCCCTTTCTAGATTTAAATATAAAAAAAGGTAAATTAGGGGCCATGAATGGATCAGAAGATAACAGAATGTTATCAGAAGACAACACACGTTAACATTGCCGATTGAATCAATATTTTTTTTACCTAGATCCCATTTTTCATAATATTTAAGAGCAAGCACTCTCTAATGGAGACTGAGAATACATCAGAAGGTAATTTCCTCTTTCTATAGTGATTCCTCAGGTAATGTATAGTTCACAAAGAAAATAACTGAAGATTTGAATTTCCCCTACATATTTTTTCCTGAGATATGTTACTTTTTCAGAGGAATAAGTGGATCCTGAGAGATTATTACAATGTCTCTGATAAAAGTCACAAGATCAGGTCGTGCAAGTCCCCATACCATCTTGTGAAATGCAGAACTATCATTCATTAGAAAATAATGGCACTATATAACTTCTTTAGTTAATGAAAAAATTTGAGTATTGTTTTATTGTAAATTGTTGGAAATGTATGTGAATGATGTGATAGAGTGTGTGGGTAGAAATGACATGGACAGGTTTTTGCATTTCTACTGATATCTCAACACCATGTAATGGAAATTACAAAAGTGGAAGTCCAACCGAGTTATTTCTAGATCTGTATTTCTAGAGCTCTACCAAACACAACATGGGCAAGATGTTTTGTGTTGGAAAATTATTTCAAATGGTGTGTGACATTGTTCACAAACATTAGAGGTGGTTTTAGTTTGAGTTATTACCTAATGTCCAAACTGTAAATTAATGACATTCTTAAACATTAAGTTAATATGTTAAGACATGCACTATATTATTATGTGACCTGGAATTCAACTTGAATCCTTTCAATTTCAGGCCTTGGTCATAAGCTGCTAATATTCAGCTATTTATTGTATCTCTTTTCTATATTTAGGGCATTGATTATGAAATTGCTTCTTAGTTTGATCAAAATGTTCATAATATTTGAATGTTGACAGAATTATATATAAAATTTGTATAAATTTATTTATAAATTTATAAATTTATAAATTTTATAAAATATAAAATTATTTTAAAAATTGATAATTTCATGGAGCCTAGCCCTGTAATATCAGGTATGTAATGCATGTAATATCAGTGCAACAGTTTGAGATCTAAGTAGAACTTTTTTGTCACTAGCCAGTACAGAAGATTCATAGAGATGCTCATTTCCACTATCAAATTAGGAAAGGCAGAAGAGGTGTTATGGCTAGCCAGCCAACTTACTAAACCACCCACCAACCACCCAACCAACTCACCAATCAACCAACCACCTATCCACTTACCAATACCCACAATCCACCAACCATCCAATCAACTAACCAACCCACCAACCCACTACCCACCTACAACGACCAAATCCACCAACCAACTTAAACTAACAACCATCCAATCAACCTATCAAAACACCAACCACTCAATCAACCCACCAACCAACAAAACAACCCATATTTTCTGAGGTCAGATCTATGACAGTGGTCATTATGAACAAAATTGTTGCTGTGATAAGACCCAAAACTCAAAACTTCATTCATTTCCAGTGACTGCCAAATATCTCTTAAACTCTCTCCTCGCTTCCTCAAGGGCATCCTGAATCTGGCCCAGTTCTTCCAGCTGTTCCTAGCCTTCCATGGCTGGACAGGCTGCGACTCCAGATTGTAATCCACCTGGAGTCCATAACCATGTCTGGGGCAATGGCAGTGGAGGAAGAGAAGGGTAACTGCTGAATCTGTCACCCTCCCCGCCCCCACCCCCCCTCGCCCTGGGCACATGTTGGACAAGGCACACACTCTGGAGTTGATAACCAAAAACACTGCTCACAAAGAGCATCAGTTTCCCATTTTTCTCCTTGTCATTTGTTTAAATTTTTTCCTCCCTCCCTCACCTCAGAAGTGGTTTGTGGCTGGATCAAGCCTTGGATGGTTTTGAACTTGACCATGCAGAATAGCTTAGAGACAAACTTCTGACATTTTAGCCTTTCAATTCCCCACTACACACACAGGGCTGGGATTACAGGTATGTGCCAGGAACTAGGTCTGCCTGATATATGCTGCTATTGTTCCTTTTGTTATACTGTCGTTATCATTTTTGTCTTCACTATTGTGATCATCCTTGTGGTAGTTTTATTATTATAATAAGTATTATTATTTCACAATCATGGGGATGGAACTCAGGGCCTGAGCTTCTTTTATTCTCAATACAAGTGCTCAACCAATTGAACCATAGCACCACTCCTGCTTTTGGGGATTCATACAAAATAAGAGTCTCATTTCATTTCCTGTCCCAGGCTGGCTTGAAACCATGGTCCACCTAATCTCAACACTGACATACACACTCATGCACACACACAATTGCACATACACCATCCATCTCCTCCACAACATTAGCTTATGGCCAGAGACACTGCACTACACTCCCAGGGACCAGGGACATCTGGCTCTGGAAGGATGCAATGATACAGATGATAGTAGATAAGGTCTTACTCTTCCTCTGTGTCATAGTTTCAAGCTCAGCCAGCATGCTGACCCCTTCTCCTCCACTCTCCACACCCAGAGTCAGAAGCCATTGCCCTGGACATCATCACAGCCAGCAGAACTCATGAGGAAGACTGAGTCAGGTCAGACACCCCAGCCCAGAGGGATGTGTGAGGACAGGAGCCAAAGAGTTCCCTCCACAGTGGGCCATGTTCACAACTCTTCCATCCTTCCTTTCTGCCTTCCTCCTTCTGGCTTTCCCTCCTTCCTCCATTCTTCCCCTCCTTCTTGTCTTTTCTTAATCCTTTCCCTTCTTCATTCCTTCCCTCTTTCCTTCATCTCTTTCTACCTTTTATCCTCCATCTGTCATTTCTGTCCTGCCTTCCCTGCTTCCTTAACCTCCTGGACTAGGCCTTTAACTCAAAACCTGGGATTTGAAGTCAGGGCCTGCGCCTTGCACACATAACCCAGACTTGAACTGGTGACCTGGGCCTTGAACTGGGGGCCTGTGACTTGAACTTATAACCTAGGACTGAACTTCTGAGCTTTTGCATTCAACTCCCAGATTGAGCCTTGAACTCCCAGCCTAAGACTTGACCTCAAAGCCTGGTACTTTACCTGGGGCCCTGGATGTTGAATTCAGGGCTTGGGACTCCAATTTGCAGCCTGGTACTGAAACTCTGGGCCTGCGCCTTGACCTCACAGACTGGGCTTTACCTCAAAGCCTGGTTCATATCCTGGGGCATTGGACCTTGAACTTAGGCCTTGGATTTTATTCATGGCCTGGGAATTGAACTCTGGTCCTGGGCCTTGAATTGTGGCCTTTGACCTTGAACTGGGTGGGATTAGGGGGACTGGGACTTCAATTTATGGCCTGGTCTTTGAACTCATGCCCTGGGCCTTAAACTCATGCTGTGGGCCTTAATCTCATGGTCTCAGCCTTGAACTCAAACAATGGGCTTGGCCCTTGAACTGGGGGGCCTGTGACTTGAACTTATGTCCTAGGCCTGAAACTCTGGGTCTGGGCATTGAGCTCACAGCTTGGGCCTTGAACTCACAGAACAGTACTTGAACTGGGGGCCCTGGACCTTAAATTTGGGTTCTGGGACTTGAACTCACAGCCTGGGACTTAAACTGGGACCATGGATCTTGAACAAGGGGCATGAGGCATCAACATTGTGCCCAGGCCTTGAACTCACAGACTAAGCCTTAACTAGGGCCTGGGACTTAAACTCAGGGCCTGAGGCTTTCATCACACCCTGAGCCTTTAATTTAGGGTCTGAGCTGTGAACTTTTGACCTGGGCCTTGAACTCAGCACTTGAGCCTTGAAGTCAGTACCTTGGAATTGAATTTGCAGCACAAGACTTGAACTCAGGGCTTGGGCCTGGAACTTTTGGCCTGGGACTTGAACTAGGACCTTGATCTCAAGGCCTGGGGACTGAACTTGGGGCCTGGGCCTTGAACTCACAGCCTGGGCCTTGAACTCTCAGCTTGAATTTAGGGACAGGACTTAACTTTCAGCATGAGACTTGAACATCTGGCCTGAGCCATGATCTCAAAGCCTTGGACTTGTGCTTACAACCTGGGCCTTGAACTGGGGTGGCTGGGCTTTGAACTGGAGTCCTAGGACTTGAACTCATAGCCCTGGCCTAAAACTCTGGCCATGGGCTTTGAACTCATATCCTGGGTCTTGACCTCATGCCTGGTACTTGTATTGGGGCCCTGGACCTTGAACTCAGGGCCTAGGGAATTGAAATCAGAGTGTGGGCCTTGAACTCAAGATCTATGATTTGAACTTGGGTACAGGGTTGTTTATTCTTGGCCTGGGACTTGAACCCTTGGCCTGGGATGTGACCTCTTGTCCTGGAACTTAAACATATAGCTTGAGAATTTAATTCAAAGCCTGGGACTTGAACTCACAGACTAAGCCTTGAACTCTCAGCTGGGGATTTGGATGGGGGCTTGGAACTTAAAAGTGGGACCTGACACATAAACTCACAACCCTGGCCTTGAACTGGGGGTGTGGAATTTGAACTCATAGCCTGGGCCTAAAACTCTAGGACTGGGCATTGAACTCCTAGACTGGCCATTGAGCACACAGCCTGGGCTTTCAAATCATGGCCTAGTACTTGAATTGGGGCCCTGAACCTTGAATTCTGGGGGAGAGGAACACACTAAGACTGTAATTCGGGACCCAGGCCTTGAACTCTTGGCCTAGGACTTAAACTCATAGCCTGAGCCTTAGAGTCACAGTCTAGAGCTTAAGCTGAAAAGCTGGGGTTTGAACTCTGGGCTTGGGCCTTAAGCTTGTCTTGAGCCTTGACCTCAGGATCTGGGCCTTGAACTCATGGCCTAGGCCTGAAATTCAGGTCCTGGCAATTTAACTCACAGCCTAGGCCTTGAATTGGGGCCCTGGAACTTGAAATCGGGGCCTGGGAATTGAAATCAGGGCCTAGCCTTGAACTTGGGGCCTGTGAGTTGACCTCATGACCTGTGACTTGAAGTCACATCCAGGCATTTAACTCAGGACCTAGGATTTAAACTGTGACCTGGACCTTGAACTCAAGACCAGAGCCTTGAACTGAAAATCTGGACCTTGAACAAGAGCCTGGAGTTGAAGATCGAGCCTCAGCCTTGAACTTAGGCCTGGGACTGGAACCTGGGAGTTGGGACTTGAATTCACAGTCTGTGCCTTGAATCTGGCATGGGCCTTGACCTATCAGCTGGAATTTGAATTTGGGGCCTGAGATTTGAACTCACGTACTGAACATTTAACTCAGGGCCTGGGACTTGAACTTGGGACCTGAGAATTGAATGTGGGGCTTGGGACTTAACTCAGGACCTGGAATTAGAACTCATAGCCTGAGCCTTAAACTCATAGGCTGAAACTCGAACTTTGGCACTTGATCTTGAATTCTGGAACTAGGAACTGAAACTGGGGTATGGGCCTTGAATTCGGGACCTGCGTCTTAAACTGGGGCCTAAATTTTTGCTCATGGCCTAGGTCTTGAACTCATGGCCTGAATATTGAACTTGTAGCCTGGGCCTTTAACTCAAATCCTGAAACTTGAATTGACAGCTGGGACTTTGTACTCTGGCCTGGACCTTGACCTTAGAGCCTGGGCCTTGAGCTATCAGCCAATATTTGAATTTGTATCCTGGGAGTTGACCTTTAGAGTGAGTCTTGAAGTTGGGACTGGAGCCTGAAACTCCCAGGCTGGGCCTTGAACTCAGGATATGGGACTTGAACTCAGGGTCTAGGCCTGAAATTCCCAGGATGGGATTTGATCTCACAGTCTGGGCCTTGAACTAATGATGTGTTACTTGAACTGGGACCCTGGACCTTGATCTTGGAGCCTAGTACTTGAACTTGGGTCCTGGGCCTTGAACTCAGGATATGGGTTTGAACTCATAGCCTGGTACTTGAACTGGGGCCCTGGAGCTTGAACTCAGTGGAGGAAGGGAGAAGTTGAGTCCTGAGACTTCAGCTTTGGGCCTGGGCCTTGATCTCATAACCCAGGTCTTTAACTGAAAGCCAGGGACTTGAACTCACAGACTGTGCCTTTAACTGTGCCTGGGACTTAAACTCATGGCTTGTTACTTGACCTGGGGCCACAGACCTTGAACTCAAAGCCTGGGAGTTGAAATTGGGGATTAGGCCTTGAACTGGAGGCTGTGACTTTAAGTTAGGACCAGGGAATTTTACTAATGGCTTGGGCCTTGAACTATTGGCCTGGTATCTGGACTGAGACCCTGGACCATGACCTCTGATCAGAATGTGGGACCTGGGTCTTCAACCTGAGCCTGAAACTGAGGGTGGGCCTGAGCCTTGAATTTGGGCAGGAACCTTGAACTCAGGGCCTGGCCTTGAACTTTTGGCCTGGGCCTTGAATTCAGCGCCTAGGTCTTGAATTCCCTTCCTGAACCTTGAAATCTTGGCCTGGGCATTGAACAATCAGCCTGAGACTTGAATTTGGTTTTCACAACTTGACTCACATCCTGGACATTTAATTCAGGCCTGGGCCTTGAACTCAAGGCCTGGGACTTGAATTCACACCCTGAGCCTTGAACTCAGGGCTTGGCCTTTGAACAATTAGTCTGGAATTTCAATTTGGATCCTGGGACTTGAACTCATGTACTAAACATTTCATGCACGTGCTGGGCCTTGAAGTTGGGATTTGGGCCTTGAACTCAGGGCCTGTGACTTGAACTTGAGGTCCTGCGACATTAACTCAAAGCCTGGGACTTGAACTCACAGACTGAGCCTTGAACTCTCAGCCTGGGACTTGAACTGGGTCCCTAGAACTTGAATTTGGAACCTGGGATTTGAATTTGCAGCCTGGGTCATGAACTCCAGGCTGGGCCTTGAACTCACAGCCTGAGACTTGAATTCAGGGCCTGGGACACAAACCTTCAGTGTGGGACTTGAGCTCAGGGTTGGGCATTCAAGTCAAAGCCTAGGATTTGAACTCACAGACCAAGCCTTGAATATTTGGCCTTGACCTTGCACTCAGGGTCTGGGAATTGAAATCAGGACCTGGGCCTTGAACTCATGGCCTGAAACTTGAAATCAAGGCCTGGAACTTTAACTCAGGGCCTTGGTTTTAAACTCATCGCCTAGCCCTGAAACTCTGGACATGGGCATTGAACTCATAGACAGGGCCTTATACTCACAACCTGTGTCTTGAACTCACAGTCTGGTATTTGAACTGGGCCCTGGACCTTGAACTCAAGGGGAAGGGAAGGGAGGTGGGACCTGATACTTCAACTTGGGGCCTGGGCCTTGAACTATTGGTCTGATATTTGAATTCAGGAGCTGGGATTTGAACTTTCAGCATCAGAGCTCACAACTTGGGTCTTGAACTCAGCAGCACCTGGGACTTAAAATCCTTACCTGAACATTGCACTCTTGGTCTGTACCTTGATCTATTTGCCTGAGACTTGAATTTGAGGCCTAGGCCTTAAACTCACAGCTCCAAGCCTTAAACTTGGGCCTGGACCTTGAATTTGGTGCCTGGGATTTGAACATGTGGCCTGGATCTTGAATTTGTAACTTGGGTCTTTAACTGAGAGAGTGGAACTAAAACTGGTAGACTAAGCCTTGCACTCACATCCTGGGCATTGACCTCATGGCATGGTACTTGTATTAGGGCCCCACAAGTCACAGGCTGAGAGTTCAAAGCTCAGCCTGTGAGTTCAAGTCCCAGGCTTTGAGTTAAAGGCCCTAGCTACCAGTTCAAGGTCCAGTCCATAAGTTCAAAGCTGAGACCTCGAATTCAAGTTCCAGGACATGAGTAAAAATCTTAGGCTCTGAGTACAAGTCACAGTCCCCAGTTCAAGTCCCAGGTCACCATTTCAATGTCCAGGCACTGAGTGCAAGTTCATGCCTCAAGTTCAAGATCCAGTTCAAGGGCCCCAGTTCAAATATCAGACCATGAGCTCCAGGCCCAGGCTGTGAGGTCAATGCCCACTCTTAAAGTTTCAGGTCCAAATTAGGAGTTCAAGCCCCAGACCTCAATTCAAGGCCAGGCACCCAGTTCAATGCCAGTTATGAGTTCAAGGCTAACGCCACAAGTTCAAGGCCCAGGATCTGATTTCAATTCCCAGGTTCTGAGTGCAAGATCCAGGGTCCCACTTCAAGAACCAGGCCCAGATTGTGCTTCAAGGCCCTGGCCCACAATTCAAGGCCTGGGTTTAGAGTTTGAGGCCCAGGTCCTGAGTTCAAATCCTCTGCCCTGAGTTCAAGATCCATGGCCCCAGTTCAAGTCCTAGAGCAAGAATTCAAGTCTCAGTGTGTGAGTTCAAGTCCCAGGCTTTGAGGTAAAGATGCAGTCTATGTATTCAAGATCCAGGTCATGATTTCAAGTCCTATGCCAAGAATTCAAGTCCAAGGCCATGAATAAAAAATCCTAGACCCCAAGTTAAAGGCCCAGGCCATGAGTTCAAGTTCCAGGCCCCTAGTTCAAGTACCAGCCCATGAGTTCAAGGACTAGGTGATTAAGTTCAATGCCCAGGCCCAGGCTATGGGTTTAAGTCTCATACTACCAGTTCAAGGCCCAGGCACCTAAGACCTAGGTTGTAAGTTTAGCTTCAGGCAACTAATTCAAATCACAGGCCCCAAGTTCAAGATACAAGGCCCCAGTTCAAGTTCCATACCATGACTTCAAGGCCCATTCCATGAATTCAAGGCCCAGCCTTGGAGTTTCAGGCCTAGGGCCAGAGTTCAAGCCCCAGGCTTTGAGTTTAAGGACCAGGACTTGAAACTTACCCAAGGCCATGAGTTTAAGGCCTAGGCCATGTATTCAAGGCTCAAAACTAAATTGCTGTCCCAGATCCCCTTTTTCCCTGAGTTCAAGTTCTGGGGCCCCCATTCTACTCCCAGGCCAAGAGGTCAAGGCTGTCTTTTGAGTTCAAGTCCCAGGCTTTGAGTTAAATGTCCAGGCAACGAATGCAAGATCCAGGACATGAGCACAAATCCTAGTCCCAGATTACCAGTCTGAGGCAATGAGTAAAATACCAGGCCAGAAGTTCAAGCCCCAAGCCCACATTTCAATTCCCAGGCCCTGAGTTTAAGGCCCAGGCCTTATGTTCAGAACCCACGTTGAGTTCAAGTCCCTACCCTGAACTCAAGGTCCAGGGCCCCAGTTCAAGTCCCAGGCTAGGATTTCAAGGCCTAGACTCAAAGTTTCAGGCCCAGAACATGAGTTCTAGTCCCCGATCCTTAGTTGAATGCCCAGGCTGAGTTCAAGGACAAGGCCTAGACTTCAAATTCTACCCTTTGAGTTCAAGGCCAGACTAAGGCTAACGTCATGAGTTTAAGGCCCAGGCCATGACTTCGAAGCCCAGGCCCCCAGTTGAAATCCCAGGTCCCTGCTATGTCCCCAAGTTCAAGATGTAAGACTCCAATCCAAGTACCAGGCAGTGAGTTTAAGACCCAGGTTATGAATTAAAGTCCTAGGCCCCAGTTCAATACCCAGGCACCCAATTCAAGGCCCAAGTTGTAAGACCCAGGGCCCAAGTTCAAGGCCCTTGCCCCGAGTTCAAGGTCCAAAGCCCCAATTCAAGTCCCAGGACAAGAGTTCAAGGCTCAGTCTGTCAGTTTGAGTCCCAGGCTTGAGTTTAAGGTCCAAGCCTCATTTCAAGTCTCAGGCCCTGAGTTCCAGGCCCAGGCTCTGATTTCAATTCCTAGGCTCAGAGTTCAAGGTCCATGGCCCTAGTTCAAGTTCTAGGCTGAATATTTAAGATCCAGGCTATGAATTCTAGTCCCAGGCCCCAAGTTTAAATCCCAAGCCCCAAGTTCAAATCCCAGGTCCTGAGTTAAATACTTACAACATAAGTTCAAATCTCAAATTCAAATCCCAAATTCAAATTACAGGCTGACAATACAAGGCCTAAGCCCCAAGTTCAAGGCTCAGGATGTGAATTCAAGTCCTAGGTCCCTTGTTCAAGGTCCAGGGTCTCGGTTCAAGGTCCAGGCTCTGAGGTCAAGGTCCAAGGCCCCAGTTGAAGTCCCAGGTCCAAAGTTCAAGGCCAAGGTACCAATTTTAAATTCCCAGGATGTGAGTTCAAGTCCCAAGCTCTGAATTCAAGTCTCAGGTCAATGGTTCAAGGCCAGGGCCACGAATTCAAGGTTCAGGTGGGGAAAAGTGCCAGGCATTGAATTCAAGTCCCAGGCCCTGAGTTCAAGCCTCAGGCTCCAAATTCAATTCCAAGGCCCTGAGTTGAAGTTCCTAGGTTGTGAGTTTAAGGTCAAGATGCCAAGTTGAAGTCCCAGATTCCTTCTGCCTCCATGAGTTCAAGGTCCAGGACTCCAGACCAAATATCAGGCCATAAATTCAAGGCCAGGCTACAAGTTCAAAGCCCAGGCACAGAGTTTCAGGCACAGCCTAATAGTTCAAGTCCTAGGCCCACTTCAAGAATCAGGCCACCAGTACAAGATTCAGACGTCAAAATCAAATCACAAGCCCAGAGTTCAAGTCCCAGGCCATGAGTAAACATCCTAGGTCCTGAGTTTAAGTCTCAGAGTCCAAGTTAATGGCCTAGGCCCTGATTTCAATTTCCAGCCTCCAAGTTCAAGATCCAGGTCCCCATTTCAAGTACCAAGCCATGGGTTCAAGGCCCAAGCTGTGAGTAATAATCCAAGTTCCTGAAATCAAGTTGAAGGCCCTGAGTTCAACACTCAAGCCCAGATTTCAATTTCTAGGCTGTGCATTCAAGGCCCAGTCTGTAAGTTCAAGGCTCAGGACCTGATTTCAGGCCCAGCTATGAATTCAGGTCCCAGGCACTCTCCAAATACCAGGCCATGACTTCAAGGCCCAGTAAGTGAGTTCAATGGCCAGGCCCAGAGTTTCTGGCATAGACTACGAGTACAGGTGCTAATACAGGTGCCAGGCCACCAGTTCAAGGCCCAGGCCAGGAATTCAAGGCTCAGGCTCCAAATTCAAATGCCAGTCCTGAGTTCCAATCCCAGGCTAGGAATTCAAGTTCTAGTCTACGAGTTTAAGATCCAGGCAATGAGTTCAAATCCCAGGCCCAGACTGCAATCCAATTGCCATGTGTAAACATCCAGGTGTTAAAATCAAGTTGCAGGCCCTGAGTTCAAGGTCTAGGCCCTGATTTAAATTCCCAGGCCCTAAGTTCAAGGTCCATGGACACAGTTCAAATACCAGGCCATGAGTAAAATCCCAGACCTTCATTTCAAATACCAGACTAAAGTTCAAGACTCAGGCTATGAATTCAATTCCCAGGCCTGAATTCAAGTTCAGGTCCCAAGTTCAAGGTCTAGGTTGTGAGTTTAAGGCTCAGGTCCCAACTTGAAGTCCCAGGTCCCCTGTTCACCCCTGTGCTTAAGATCCAGGACCCCAGATCAAGTACCAGGCCATGAATTCAAGGCCCAGACTATGAGTTCAAGGCACAGGGTGTGTGTTCAATGCACAGGCCCAGCCTTTCAGGCTGAGCCTATAAGTTCAATTCCCAGGTCCCAAATTCAAAGCTCATACCACCCACTCAAGACTCTGGTTCTCAATTCAAGTCCTAGTCCCTGAGTTTAAGTCCCAGGCTATGAGTTCAAAGTCCAAACCTTGAGTTCAAATCCCAGGCCAATGGCCCAAGCCCCAAGTTCTAGTCCCATTCTATTAATTCAAGTCCCAGTCCACAAGTTAAGTTCCACACTCTGAGTTTAAGGCCCAGCCGAGTTCCAGACCCAGGGTATTAGTTTAATGCCCAGGCTCCATATTCAAGTCCCAGGCTCCTTATTCAAGGTCCAGGGTCTCAGTTCATGTCCCAGATCCCTTGTTCAAGGTCCAGGACCCCAGTTGAAGACCCAGGTTTAGAGTTCAAGGATCAATCTTTGAGTTCCAGTCCCAGACTTTGAGTTCAAAGTCCAGGCTATGAGTTCAAGGACCAGGCCTCAAGTTTAAATCCCAGGCCCAGAGTTAAAGTCTGAGGGCATGAATAAAGATGCCAGGCCCTGGATTCAAGGTCCAAGGTCCCAGTTTAAGTGTCAGGTCCCAAGATCAAGACCAAGTCCTGAGTTAAATGCCCAGGACATTAGTTCAAGTCCCAGTCCCCGAATTCAAGTCTCAGGCTCATAGTTCAAGGCCCAGGCCCAGTGTTCAAGGCCAGATTGTGAATTCAAATCCCAGGGCCTGATTTCTAAACCCAGATCCCCAGTAAAAGTTCTGGTTGAAAGTACTAGACTCAAGCCTCAGTCTGAGAATTCAAGTCCCAGGCCCAGAGTTCAAGCCCCAGGCCCGAGTTCAAGGCCTAGGCTGTGAATTCAAGGCTATGAGGTCACACCTGAATTGAAGTTCCAGGTCCCCAGATCAAATACCAGGTTGTGAGTTCAAGGCCCAGGCTCTGAGTTCAATTCCCAGGCCCAAAGTTTCAGGCCCAGCCTATGAGTTCAAGGCCCAGCCTCCTAGATTAAGACCCAGGTCGTGAGTTCAAATCCCAGGTTTTCAGTTAAAGGCCCAGGCTATTAGTTCAAGTCCAGATCTTCAAATTCAAGTCTGAGGCCCAGAATTCACATCCCAGGTCATGAGTAAAAGTCCCAGGTCCCAAGATCAAGTCCCAGGCCCTGATTTCAAGGTCCTGGGCCCCAGTTCAAGTCCCAGGATGAGAATCCAAGGCTCAGTCTTTGAGTTCAAGTCCAAGGCTTTGAGTTGAAGGCCTAGTTCTGATACCAAATCCCAGGCCATGAGATCAATTGCCAAGCCCAGAGTACCAGTCTCAGATTATGAGTAAAACTCAGGCCTCATGTTGAAGTCTCAGGCCCTGAGTTCAAGCAAAGGCTCTGATTTTAATTTACAAGACCCAAGTTCAAGGTCCAGGGCCCCCGTTGAAATCCCAGGCTATGAGGTCAAGGCCCAGGTTGTGAGTTCAAGCTCCACACCCAGAGTTTCAGGCCCACCTATGAGTTCAATTCCCAAGTCCTGAATTTATACCGCAGGCCCTGAATTCAAGGTGCAGAGCCCCAGTTCAATTCCCAGGCTTCAAGTTTAAGGCCCTGTCTATGAGTTCTAGTTAAAATCTGCAGTTTCTCTGTTGAGTTTGTGCCAAGTTGAACTATCTATCTAGTGGGGATAGTGCTGTGTTAAAGTCCCCCCCAAAATAATATTTTTGGATCTATTTGAGATTTGAGGGAAAGTAGGGTTTTTTGGATAACTTTGGGTGATCCATTGTTTGGTGAATAGATATGTATAATTACAATATTCTCCGGAAGGAGAGATCCCTTAATTAGTATGCAGTGACCGTCTGTATCTCTTCTCACCAATTTTAATATGAAGCTTATTTTATGTAATATTAGGATCATAACTCCTTCCTGTTTATGGGGGCCATTTGCTTGGTATATTTTATTCCATCATTTCACTTTCAAAATATGTGTGTTTTTATGGGCAAGGTGTGACTCTTGAAGGCAGCATATAGAAAGATCTTATGTTTTAATCCAACTGGACAGTCTTTGTTGCTTAATTGGAGAGTTAAGTCAGTTTTTGTTGAGAGTTAGGGCTGAGAGGTGTTTGGGAGTTCCTGCCATGTTATCCACCTTCTTGGGGGCTGCGAAAACTGGGTTCTTCCTAAGGTTCTCGGGTTCTCAGTTTGGGTGAGGTTTCTTGGCCTTTATTTGGTCTTGTTAATGTTTTATTTGTAGGACATCTCTAAGTATGTTTTGTAGGGCTTGCTTTTTTTGTTTTTTGGGTGGGAGGGAGGCTTGTTTGTTAGAGATATATTGTTTCAGTTTTTCTTTGCTAAAATCTTCCTTGATTGGGTTCCATTTTTTCCAGCACTTGACAGACTGAAGCAGAAAGGCTCAAAGCAAGCTGTGTTGCAAACTCACTTTATGTCTCTGAAGAAGGGGCATAAAGGCTGGGTGCAATGTCTTAAACTGTTGTCTTAAACTGTTAGCTAGGTAGGAAGTGGGGATTGATAGAGTACAGTTCAATGCTAAAATATACACTATATATATACATACATATATATATATATATATATATATATATATATATATATATATATATATATAAAATGAAGAGTCTAAGAATATCTAAACACAAAAAGAGCAAAATAAAGGGTGCTGACCCGGCCCACTGTTGGAGTATACACTTGTGACCTAGCAATATATGTGATAGAAGTCAGGGATTTCTGGTGTGAAGCCACTTCTTGGTGACAATGTGAATCTACCTAAAGATTAACTAAATGGGTGGGGAAGGTTGCTCAGTGGTAGTGCGTACCTTGCATTCATGAGGCCCTGGATTTGTTTCCTCAGCATCACAAATGCACAAAAATCAGAAGTGGCACTGTCGCTTAAATGATAGAGTGCTAGCCTTGAGCTGAGGAGCCAAGGGACAGTGTCCAAGCCCAGAGTCCAGGTTCCACAAACGCCAAAAAATATAATTAAACATCAGAAAAAAATCTAAATTGTATGATGAAAAACAATTTGAAAGAGGATGAATGTGGGAAGGTGGTGAGCATACTTACTCTCATGTCCACAGGAAGGCAACAGAGAGCTCATTTCCCAGAATGCCTAGCTGGTGCTAGGCATTTTCTACTGGGTGGCACCAGAGAGCCACTGAATCCAACAAAGGTTTTCCTGCAGTTTGTTGTTGTTCTTGTTATGGTCATTGTGTATTTATCTTTATACATTTCAGTATACATACCAAAGTGGTCCAATGACAGGCTCCAATGACAACTTTACAGTATTGCAAGTAACCCGATGTGTACAGAAATGTGGCTACACTGACTTTTAGAACAGTGTCTACATTTACTTCCTATAACATTATATTCTTTCAGTTCATTGAAGTACTGAACTTTCATATATTTGAATATTAATGTTTGTGCTTAATTAATATTTTTATTGTGAGACACTATTAGGCACTTTCTTAAACTGGATCTACATTTGTATAAATTTTCTTAAAAATTTAGCACATTCTGGCTCCAAATAGGATTTGAATTCTCCTGCTCTTCATACTGAACCCCAAGCTCAAATACGGTGAGAACATGTTATAAAGAACATTACTACTGAAACACAATTGTCCCTTTAAGTCTAACCTTCAGGAAGCTGTAAGTTTGGAGGTTTTAGCTTAGACCAGAAAGAGACATCGATGAAACTGATGTTTCCTATTAACCACGATCGAACCGCCTGGTGTGCATGTGCATCATCCAGCTTGCCTGTCTGCTGCTGTGCGCGATCCTGCAAGTATGCTGGAGCCTCCTGGTGCAAAAGTGCCTCCCTCCTGGTACTTGCGGGCCTACTGTAGCTTGACAACTCACGTGCTCTGCTGATGTTTTGGGGACCAACCATCACTCTAATCCCATGTGCTTCCTGTCCGGTGGCATCCACTGATGTCAACAAGATCTAAGGACTGCCGGGCACAGGGTCCCACAAATACTGCACCACATGATCTTCACCTACCAAATGTTTTGCTTCCAGTTGTGCACGGGCCACGGTGTGTAGTTTAGCTGACATGAGTAGGTATACTGGTGCACGTGCACATGCTGGCACATGTGGGTATGCAATCACGAGAAACTCTGTGGGTACTTTGGGACATTCAGTCATGTGCACCAACTGGTGTGTGTGTGTGATCATGTGCCTGAGCCTCCTGATCCTGTGGGTCTGATATATGTGAGCCACCTGTTCCTCGTGAACCCTCTGGAGTCCTTGGCTCTGCTGGTGCTTGGAATCCTCATAACATGCATGTGCCTGCGAATGCACTAGGCCCTCCTGTTGTGTATGTGTCATCTATAGTCAGCATGCCTGCTATTGGCATGATTTCCTGGAATGGTACTCCTGTTGGTACATGTTAGCCTTCTGGTATATGTGCACATTGATGAGCATGTGCCAATTGGCTGTGCTTGCCCATCCTGGTGCAAGAGAGACTGTTGGGGCATGTGAAACTGCAGGTGCATGTAGGCCTCTAGTGCATGTGAGCCTTGGAGTTAGCATGTGCCGCCTACTGCACATGTGCTTCCTGGTGCTTGTGGGCCTTCTGGTCCTCATCCAAGTCTGGGTGCCCCTGAGTCTGATTGTGCATGAGGGTTTCTTGCTGCACACTGGTGTGCTGACATGCACAAGCAAGCTTAGTGAAGAGGGTCTGATGGTGTGTGTGGGCATGCACCTGAGATTTTGTGTGAGTTGTGCATGTATTGGGTATGTGCATGGGCCTCGGGTGCTCCAATTGATTTTTACACCGCAGCATGGGTGTGCAGGTTTCCTCTGTACCCACACTGTTGCCCACATGCCCAGAGAACATGCGCAAGGCTCGAGCAGCACCGTCAAGGATCTGGCATGCCCAGTACTAAACACACTCTGCTGGCTTCCTGGAGAACAACTGTCACTCGAACCCTGTGTGTCCTGTCTGTGGCATCTGAACAAGTAAACAGAGGTTTCCTTGTGGGAAGTTCCAATCTCGCAGCTACACGACTCCGTACTTGCTGAACAGTGCTTTCTTTCGTGGGCAGCCTCGTGAGCAATGCTTTGATTGTAATAACAAGTGGGCCCCCGATAATCAGCAGGGCCCAATAGTCAGCATGGCCCCATGGTCCAGCCTGGTAGAGGGGGCAGGGCATCAAGAGGCGAGCTTCGCTGCTCCACAGACCAGGCACGGGACAGAGCAGGGGTTTGAGGTCACCGACTCATGAGCACCACCAGAGGGGCGGGGAATGCCAATGAAAAGGGCGGGACATGCTGCCAAAGGGGTCTGGGTGGTATTGGATGGGGTGGGGCTTTGAGCCCCACATGGTGAGCTGCCTATGGGGATTGAAGAAGGGGAAGCTTGGGGGAGGAGCATGAATGACAATTTGAAACCATTAGTCGGGGAAGGCACAGCCTATCTAGGTATATTTAGGCTGTGCTCCGTGGAGAAAAATTGAGAACTGAGGCCAGGAGAGATTAGGGGGAAAAGTGTTAGTCAGGACTTAGGGAGTGTGGAGAAAGGATTGGAGTAGGAGTGGAGGAGAGACAGAAGGAGGGGAAAGCTTGCCAGAGCAAGGACTGTGGAGGAGAGGGAAAGCCTCTCAAGGAGGTCATTCAGGGCCTCTTATGGAGGCTATTTGGGACCTCCATCTAGAGAAGCCTGTGCAGATGTGCCTCCTGGAAGAGAGTAGGGCAGGCCTGTGGAGAGTGGAGAGGCCTGAAGTGGAGGAGGAAGGGAAGAAAAGGAAAAACCTTCCCCTTTGGAGGTTTGGAGCTTTGGAGATCTGGGTTTGGTGGTTGGCAGGCCAACTAATAAGAGTCAGGGGTCACACTGTTTATTGGAGGTTTGGAGGTTTGGTGGTGGAGGCTGCTCTTGGTTCTGAGTATCTAGTCCAGGACAAGGTCGTCTCAAGACCCCTTTCTGGAGTAAATAGTGTAAATAAACTTTTTTCCACCTTTCATTGTCTGTGGCTCAATGGATTGGCTTGCTCTCTGGAGGTCATAAGTTTTGGAGGCGCCCATGAGTTCACCCATCTGGACAGCAGCAGGCCTTGGCCCACTCACCTTAGGTGATTGTCTCAGCCCTAATGGGTATATGTTCCCTTTACAACTAGTGACCTGTATAACTAAAAACAGCAAAATACATCCTTTTCTGAAAAATGCCAGGGGCTCATCTCCTTATTAGAGACAGTATTTTTCACACCAGTCCACCTGGGATGATTGTCAGCAACTTTTACATGTGCTTTTCACCTGGAAGGAAAGAGAGAGAATCCAGCACAGTGCCTTCAAGGCAGTCTTTGGACCAGATGGTTTACCCACTGATAACCCACTTTGTTTGGAGCACATCTTTCCCCTGACTTGTCCAAGCTGGGATTACAACAGCAATTGAGGTAAGGAGGCACTTACCAATTATGGCCAGACTCTGTTAGTGGTAGGAAGTCAACTAATTTATCTAGCTCCCCAGTGAGTCCCCTGCTGCTTTTCTAGAACATCTCTTGGAAGCTTATAGGACCTACTCACCTATAGATCCTGAGGTCAGAGAGACTTGAAGAGCCCTAAATATGGCCTAGTTACCCAGTTGGCCCCAGATATTAGAAGAAAGCTTCAACAGTAAGAAGGTTTTGAAGGAAAGGTGTTATCTGCGTTGGTAGTGATTGCCCAGAACATGTTTGATAACAGTGATATCCTGGGGGAAAAAAAAAACCAGTCCAAGAAAGAAGTTGGAGTTTTGGTAGCACCACCAGGACAGGGATCAAGAAACCCTCAGTGAAGACAGTATAATTCATTTGCAAATGACAGTAAGGAACTTCTAGGACTAGATCAGTGTGCTTATTGCAAGCAAACTGGACATTAGAAAATCGGAATGTCCAAGGAGGAGAAAGATGGAAAATGACAGGTTAACTAAGCAAGTTAGCAACCTGCAAGCTGTGTTCAACAAAATGTGTGGTGACACTGGCTTGAAAAAGTCTATGAATCTCCAGCATGTGCCAGTCAAATCCACAAAGAGGTTAAAAGTGCATTGAACAGCCAATTGGAAAAAAACTAAGGGAGAATTATCAGAAGTGAAGAAAAGATTTGAAGACATGTCAGGAGCTTTTAAAAGTCAAAGATGAGGAAAAATTCCTCAATACAAGCCTGGAAAACACACAGAATCTAATGGAATCCAAGTACATCAGCCTGGGTGAGCATGAGGCAAAGCTGTGGCCCCCACAGTCAGAGGCTGAAGGAGGCACAGTATGCCAATGCTGCCATCCTTTCTGACTATAAGCAAGGCCAGGAGGAGATATGATGCTGCATGCAGAAATCAATGCCCAGAAAGGGCAGTTAGCAGAGAAGACACAGAAGTGCTGTGTCCAGAAAAAAAAAGCCAAGAAAAGTGAACAGGAAAGTATCAGTCTCAAGAAAGAGTTAAAGGACACACATGCTCTGATGGAAAATGCTTGGGAAATGGAAAGAGCTGTAGGCATAAGACAGAATAGTTGGAAGATCTATCAGAAAAATACACTGAAGTAAAAAATGAAAAAAAGAAGCTACCAGGATTCACACTCCTGAATTAGAACCCATGTCAAGGATCTTACTCAGTAGTGCTAACTACACCATTGGCTATTAAAGTTGCAGGAAAATAGCATTGGATCCATCACTCTCAAGTGAAACAGGCAGTGGAATAATATCCAGAGAAGGCTGCAAGATGGATAATCACTTAAGGATAAAACTTACCAAGTGTTAATGATTGTTAATTAATGTGTTTATATGGTTTGCTCCTGTTATCTGTTAAATTTGCATTTTAAGCCTGTTCAATGGGGTGAGAGAAGGGAAAGTCTAGGATGATTTGTTTGGACATGAAAACCTGTGGGGAATATAATAACTTGTGGGGCCTGATAACCAGGGGACCCAATATCGGTGTGACCATGTGGCCCAGCCTGCTGGAGGTGGCAGGGCATCAACAGTTGAGCCTCACTGCTCCACAGACCAGGCAACCAGACAGACCAAATCATTAAGAGGCTGATGTCACTGCCCCATGGTGCACCACTGGAGGGGTGTGCCATACCACAGCAAGGGGTGGGGCATGCCCCTGAAATGGTGGGACGTGCTGCGCTGCCGCAAGGGGGTGTGCTGTGCTATTGGAAGGGGTAGGGCCTTGAGCCCCACATGGTGAGCTACCTGTGGAGACTAGAGAGGGGACAGCTTGGGGGAGGAGCCTGAATAGCGATTTGAAATTATTAGTGGGGGAGTGCACAGCCTATCTGGGTATATATAGGCTGTGCTCTGAGGCTCTGAGGGAGTAGGAGAAAAACCAAAGTCCTGAGGAGAGGAGAGGTTAGGAGCAAACCATTAGCGGGGAGTTAGGAAGTGTAGACAAGGAGAAGAGTAGGAATGGAGGAGAGACAGCAAGAGGGGAAAGCTTACCAGAGCAGGGCAGGCCTTTTGAGGGCAGGGAAAGCCTCAAGAGGCCATTTTAGGTCATTCAGAGCCTCTGCTAAGGGCCATTTTGGACCTCCTCCAGAGGTCATTTGGGGCCTCCTCAAGGGGACATTTCCCACCTCCTCTTGAGGTCATTTGGTGCCTCCTGTGAGGCCATTTTGATCCTCCTTCTAGAGGCCTGTGGAGAGGGCCCTCCTGGAGCAGAGCTCTGGACAGGTACTGGGGCACCCCAAGGACCCAGCCATCACTCTGGGTCTGTAAATGCCACCTGAGGTGGCTCAGCTGCACCAACCACAGACAACTTTTGGGCATCTACCTTGGCAGATACCTGGCTGGGTTCCTGGCCCTCATGAAGGCCATATTTTGGGCCTCAGTCAGGCAGGGCTGTATGATTCTGTCCAGGCTTGGTTGGCTGGGGTTTTTCCAGGGCAGCTTCCTGGGCAGAGCCATCTGGGACCCTGCAGCCAGCAGCCCTGAAGGCCCCCTCCCTTAGGCCCACTGGGGACCCTGCCATGAGTTCCCCATTACCAGGTTAATTACCTGGTGCACACTCAAGGCCCCAAGCCTTCTTCCATCGCTGCCTATCTGCTTGACCTTGGAGCCCCAGCATCCCGATCAGATCTACAATTATTGGAGGCAGCAACAGCAGCTCGCTCAAACCCTGTGCCAGCACCCCTCCCAAGTCCTGTGCCAGCACCCCAATGCGGTGACCATCTGCATCCATCCCCCAATTGTCACGACAGCTGCATTACCTGCGCCCCAGTGGAGAAGAATCCAGACCCCTGTGCCATGGAGGCTGTGCTGCAGGCACTTCGCCAGTGCACCAAGGGCAAGAGGAAGCTGGACTCACCTCCTGGATTTGATCTCCCGGACCCCAAGCAGAAGAAGCTTGAACCCTGCTTCTCGGCCTTCACGAGGGTGTATGGCAAGAGAAGAACCATGCCCTATGTGCCATGGCAACTCCTCACAGGAGGCATGAACGAAGTGCGCTACATCCTGATACCCAGTAAGGACTCGGCAGATGCCTGGCCCTCTGAATACCCAGCCAGAATCTACTTCTGACCCGGTACTGGGAAGAAAGAGAGCTGGTCTTGCGTATCCAGCAGCTCTGAGCCGATCAGCAGTGGAAAGAAGCAAGTGGGCTTCAGCTTGCATCCCAGGGAAGTTCAGATAAATGCCTGCCCCACTTGAGACCAAGAACAAACCGGCGTTGCCCTGCCTGCTATACCCGCACCCAGAGAGCCAGCGTTCGGATCCTCCTCTCCTCCCATGGATATCTAAGAGCCACTTGGCCATGTGAATCATTGCAGGGACAGGGGCTCCCTTCCCCACAATCCCCATTTACTTTTTGCTAGAGATTTTTTTGATTCTCTTTTTTTGGGGGGGTGATCTGGTCATGGGGCCTGAGCTCTGGGCCTGGGCGCTGTCCCTCAGCTCTTCAGCTCAAGGCTAGCACTCTACCACTTGAGCCACAGTGCCACTTCTGGCTTTTTCTGCTTATGTGGTGCTGAGGAATCGAACCCAGGACCTCAGGCATGCAAGGCAAGCGCTCTACCACTGAGCCACCTTCCCAGCCCCTTTGCTAGAGATTTTTAAATTATGACACTGTCTTAGATTTAGCTGATAATAAAGATACACAGTTTGTCTACAGGTTGTTCTTTCTTTCTTAGAAAGACGGTACATTGTGTTAGGTTCCTCACTGTCTGCAATCCTTTCATTGAGGCACAAGCAGGAGGAGATCAAAGGAGATCAAAGTGAGATCCTTCATCCAAAAAACAATTTGAGGTGAATATCAGTGATAGAACAGTCTTCAGTGATTGAAAATCTATCATGCCCTGGGGTTCCATTTGTATCATGTCAAAAGTGAAGAAAAGAGTGTGGAAATGGAGGTGGAAATGGAAGAGGAGGAGAAGGAGAAGAAGGTGAAGGAGGGGGAGATGGAAGGAGAGGAAAAGAATGAGGAGGAGGACGAGGAGGAGGAGAAGGAAGAGGAGGTTAAGGAGGGGGAGGAAAAAGAGGAGTGGGAGGTGGAGGAGAAGGAGGAGGAGTTGAAGTAGGAGGAGGAGGAAGAGGGAAAGGAGGATGTGGAAGAGGAAATGGAGTAGAGAAAGGAGGTGGTGGAGGAGGAGGTGAAACAGAGGAGGAAGAAGAGGAGAAAAAGGAAGTGGAGGAGGAAGAGGAGAAGAGGAGGAAGTGGAGGAGTAAAAGGTGGAGGAGGAGGAGGAAAAGGAGGGAAAGTAGGAGGAGAAGGAAAAAGAGGAGGAGCAAAAGGAGGTGGAGGAGGACGAGAAGAAGGAGGAGGAAGTGAAGGAGAAAAAGGAGGTGGAGGACCAGGAAGAATAGGAGGAGGAGGAAAAAGAGGAGGAGGAGGAAAAAAGGAGGAGTTGGTGGAGAAGGAAGAGTAGAAAGAAAGGAGGAGGAAGAAGTGAAGGAGTAAAAGGAGAAGGTGGGGAGGAGGAGCAAGAGGTGGATGAGGAAGTGGAAGACTAACATGTGGAGGAAGAGGTGGAGGAGGATGAGGAAGAGAAGGAGGAAGAAGAGTGACTGCATCATCATTTCTTTCTATTTGTCGCTGTTTGAGCCCCACCTCCTCTAAGTGTTTAGCTTCTGTTCTGGGTAGCAGAGGGCACGGTAGATTCCTGGGCAATTGTTCAATATCCCCAGTTGTGACCATCAGCTTTGCTCCAAGCATTGCAAATATATCTAATGGAGAAAAATCTCATCCTCCTGAACATTACCTAAGTAAAGCTACATATAAAAAGGAAAGCAGATTGAATATCAAATTTTGACCTAAAAATATTATGTCTGGAAGATTCTATGTGGCACAATGCCATTATTGCAAATTATAAATATTATATCATTAGTGCTAAATATTATCATAATACAATTTAAGGTTTTGAGGGATTGTTGTGGTTGTTTCCCACACCATGTGTAGGTTTTAATGTGAGAACCACTCCTTTACCCCATGCCAGATTTTTTTTTCTGCACTGGTTCTGGGGCTCAAACTCAGGAAGGGATGCTGTCCCTGAGATTTTTTTTAAGGCTAACACTCTATGACTTTAGCCATAACCCTACTTCTGGTTTTTTTTCCAGAAGTTAATCTGAGATATATCTCATTGACATTCTTGTCTGTGCTATCTTTGAACCCAGTCCTCAGGACTCAGCTTCCCAAACAGCTGGAGATGTAGGAATGAGCCACTCTCATTTGGCTCAGTACATATCTTTATTGGACCAGATGGGTTCCAGCATATAGGAGCTATGTCCCATATACACGAATGACCCTTCATATAACTCTGTATATTTAGCAGCTCCAGGTCTGACACACCCAGGCCTTCTGTAATGGGGTGGCAGCCATGCATTCCACACTCAGTGCTTCGGCCTCCACACCTAACCTGGCAAACCTGGCACTCAGTGTTCTTGTAGCTGTTATATGTACTTCCCTGGGTTTCTCTGCAGGCCTTATCTTGCATCAACTGCACTGCAGCCCCTAGGTTGGCATGGGCTCCCTGGGAAAATATGTGCAGCTGCAGATTAGCATGTGTTCTGTGTGCATACAAGGCACTTGGCCTGCAAGAGGAGTCAGGGTGCATGACCAATATATTCCATGTTGGTTTCTTACATGAACCCATCATTGTCGTTTTGGGTTTGTGGTCGAAATGGACCACAAAATATGTGAGCAAGACAAGCCTATTAAGGGATGGTGCATCTGGTCCTGGCTTGTGCATGCAACCTAGTACTCAGGCCATAGCACACCGTCAGTTTGCATAAGCTAGAAATACTAAAGAATGGCAAGGCTTGGCTCCAGTGGCTCAAACTTGTAATCCTAGTGACTAGGAAGGCTGAGATCTGAGGATCAGGGTTCAAAGCCAGCCCAGGCAGGAAAGTCCATGAGATTTACATCTCCAATAAAGCACCAGAAAACTGGAAGTGGTGATGTGGCTCAAGCAGTAGAGCACTAGCCTTGAGCTGAAGTGCTCAGGGACAGTGCCCAGTCCCAGAGTTCAAGGTCTAAGACTGACCCTCCCCCAAAAGTAGAATGGCAGGGTCCAAGAAAAGACAGGTAAGTGAGTCCTCTACTACAGGAAATCATCTGGAGCTGGGGCTCTCTAGTGATCTCCTGCAGGGCTGGCAGCTGATGCACGTGTCATTCTGTGAAGGGGTCAGAAAGGTTATCCTACCACTTGCTCACCCTTCCTTCAATTACATTGCTTTTACTCATGCCCAGCTAGTGCTACCCAAAGTTTCAAATGATCCTTTCAGTGTGGCTGTGGCATAACCTTCATGTGGTCCAAACAAATATCATAAATAGGTTGGCCCTGGAGAATTATTTTCTCAGAATGCCAAAGTAGTACCAAGAGACTATAACAGATGTACAGGGTGCCACCAGAGATGCATAGAAATCAGCAAGTTATTGCTGCTGTTGTTTCTCTGGTTATTTTGCTCTACGGTTGTTTTGTGATTCACTTTTGTGGAAAAATATCTCACTATACATGCCAGGCTGGCATGGTATATTTGATTCTACTCCCTCACCTCTCCCATGCTGTATTTATTGCAATCAATTGTGGCAACACTGTTCTTTGTTTTGGCTGTCCTGAAGCTTGAACTCAGGGTCTGTGTACTGTCCCTTGAGCTTCTTTTGCTTAAGGCTAGCATTCTACCATTTGAGCCACAGTGCCACTTCCAGCTTTTTCTGTTTACATTTGGTACTGAGAAATCAAACCCAGGGCTTGCTAAGCAAGCACTCTACCACTGAGCCACATTCCCAGCCCCAACACTATTATTTATAAAATTATTCAATCGTAATTTTCAAAGAAAGATATTCATTTCTTTGTATTAACTCAATCATTTATACATAGTTGTGTATTTATTCGTTCTTGTATTATTCTATTCGGAGGCAGTTCTAGTAACCTGATAAAATGAAATCAACATGATGCTTTTCAGGGAGGAGTACCTCAGTCTAGCCTCCTTCTATTAATTCTTGAATCTCATTTGTCAAAGTGTAAAAGAAATTTGAAAGGAAGATGACTATGGGAAGGTGTCATAGCACATTTCTTCTGATGTCCACAGATGGGAACACAGAGCTCATTCCCTAGAATGCCATTAATGCTAGGAAGCTATGCGCCAGAAGTACACTGGGTGGTGGCATAGAACCAATTAAGCCGGCAATGTTAACGTGGTTATTTTGGCTGGATAAAAGACCTTCCACCCAAGAAAAGCCCAGTACTGATGGATTTGCAGCTGAATTCTACAAGGCATTCAAAGCAGAACTCCAATACTCACATCAAGACTCCTCCAACTTTTCAATGTAATTGAAAGAGAAAATTCTCTACCAAACTCTATGAAGCCAGCATAAACCTCATCCCCAAATCAGACAGGGAATCATCAATGAAAGAGAACTATAGACCCATTTCTTTGATGAACATCGGCGCAAAACGTTTTGACAAAATCTTGGCCAATTGACTTCAACAACTCATTAAAGAAAAATCATACAGGTTCGGGAAGATGGCGGAGGAGAAGCTTTAGCATAGAAAGCAGTTATAGTGTTCTGTGAACAATCCTAGGCCAGAGAATTACACCAAGTGTGCCTTCACATTAAAGAGAATTTGGCCAAAGAGGGAAAATCCAGGCAAGGAGACAGATCTGAGCACTTTCTGGTAGCTGCGGCTGCTAAAGCAGCATCGGCGGCAGCCATAGCTGCCATACCTACAACCAGAGAGTCTGGGACAAAGGCGGTTGAGCAGATTCTACTCAACACCAGCAAGAAATGATAAGGAGCAAATATCTTCATCCTGAAGATTGCAGACCAGAGATGGCCCAGGAACCAAGACTCTTGTGTGAGTAGAACCCTAACATCCTCACTCCTTCTCAGGGAGCCGAGGAAGGAAGGCCACACCTCCCCTACCACCAATGAAGATCGCCATCTTTGATACAGACAAAGGTCCGGCTGAGCAGCTAGCTCCAAATCAGGCCTCAGAAGAAAACAAAAGAGTCATTTAGCAGGTCACAGGAACCTGACCTGACTTGCAGGGGTCAGCTCCACCCAAGGGAAAGTCACCCAGCCCAGGCAGAAAGAGCTCCTCCCCCAGAGGAGTGACTTTCCTCACCGGGTAAACAGAGCCACATGATGCCCCTTCCTACAGTACACTAGACAATAAATTGAAATTCAGTAAACATAAACCTTGAGAATGGCTCCAGGCTGGGCTCTGTGAGTGTCTCAGAAGCTAGCTGCTCAGGGAAAAGCTACTATTTGCTTAAAGACCTCAACCCAACCCAGAACCTAACCTCAAAACAGCATCTCCAAACTAGAGGAAACACCTATCTCGCTCTTCTGTGATACTGAAAGCAAATCTGCCTCCCACTAAACTAGCCTGGGTAAAGCAGAGCATTTTTCTGCCTGCTCAAACAAACTGACATAAGAACCATTCAAGCCACAGGAAAATCAAACACTACAAACAGACCAGAGACTCCAACAAGAGACTGGTTAGGGCGCAAGGGAAATACAGGATCTTCCCATCCACCCAGTCCCCCCCCCCCCGCAAAAAAATCAAAGAACTCTTTCTTTGCATCTTTTAAAAAAATTAATATTTTTAATTGTTTTCCATTAATCTTTTTTTTCCTCTCACAATTTTTATTTTAGGCGTATATGTGTGTGTGCTTTTTTTCTTCTTTTTAAAAATCTCTACTGACCTCTTGGTCCTTTTTCTTTCTTTTTTTTCTTTTTCATGCTTTTCATTTTTTCAACTTTTGTTCTTTTTTTGCATGACAATTGCTGTTCTGCTCATCCTCAGATATATACTCATCCTCAATTATTAGACCTTATCCCCCATTTTGTACACACTAAATACAGAAATGTATTTCTCAATTCAAAACCTCTTAGGCTTAAAATCTTTAATAGCAGTATTATCTCATTATACATATACATATATATTTTTAAGAATTTTTATTGGTTTTTCATGTCTCTTTCTATCCTCTCCTCCTCTCATCCTATCCCTTTCTTCTCTCAATTTCACCTTTAAACTTAGATAATTCTTGTTTCCCTTTTAAATTTAAATTCTTGTTTACCCATTTTTTTCTTGTCTCTCTTTTTCCCTCTCCTATCATTCTGTCCAATCCATTTCCCTCTTTGAGATTAAGATTGGGTTAATTTCACTCTTCTTTTACCTCTACACACACCTCTAATCCTATTTTTCCCCACATTTCTCCCTGAACCTAATAATTTCTGGTTTGCCAAATTCTCCTTTGCTGTTCTTAGCTCATTAATCCATAGTTGTTTGATGTGAAACAGATTGTATCTGTTGAACCAAATTGTATCTACGGAATTTTGACTGTGCAACTATAGGACTTTGATTGATGCTTGCCTTAAAATAGTGTTCTAGCACAAAATTGGTGTTACTTTCACACCAAATAGGCAGAAGAAGTCGAAAAAAAAAAAAACAAGAGAAAAATGACAAGTCCCGGTATCTCACCTCCCACTCATGATAATCAGGTGACAAAATAATGAATAATTCACAGAAGAGTTCCCACAAAGCTCTACAAACATTACTGACAAACATGGTGAATAAAAAGATTGAATATCTGCAAAGGACTCAGTGTGAGCATGATAGGGACAGAGAGGAGGCAAAGCAAAGAACAATACAAGAATCTCAGGAACATGAGGAAGCTACTCAAAGATTGATACAGGAATTTTGTGAGCAGGTTGAGAACACTCAAAGAGAAATAAAGAAATTGCATGACCAGGCTGAGAACAGTCAAAGAAAATTACAGGGATTGCATGAATGTGAGGAAGATAATCAAAGACTAATACAGGAATTGCTAGAGCAGGATGAGTATAGACAAAGATCAATAAAGGATGCATGAAATCCATAAACAGACAGCTGATAGAATTCAGGGAGACCACAAACGGAATACTGAATGGAACCGGACATAAGGAACTGGATTCCAAGGAAACCATAACCAATCAACTAAGTGATCTGAGAATAAACACTGAACACCAAATTAAGGAACCAAAGAAGTTCATACAAGATCTAAAACAAAGCTCCAAAAAAAATTTGAAGCCATGAAGCCGGGCAATTAGAAGGAAAAGGAATAAAAAACAAAGTAGAAAGGCTTGACAATAGCTTAGACCATGCAGAAGATCGAATTTCAGGGATTGAAGACAGCCTAGATAATTACAGAAATAACAAACAACTATGCAAGACAAATCCAAAAATATGATAGATCTATTCAACACTTGGAAGACACCATCAGAAGGCCTAATCTGAGGATAATGGGTGTAGAGGAACACCTAAAGACAGAAGTTAATGGTCTAGGAAATTTGTTTAACAGGACCTTGCAGAGAACTTCCCAAACATGCAAAAAGAAATAGGCCTATTCAGATACAAGAAGCTTTTAGAACTTCAAATAGACCAGACAAGAATAGGACATACCACCGTCACATTATAATCCACACAGAATCAGTTCAGACCAAGGTAAAGATCCCTAAAGCTGTGAAGGATAAAAGATGAATCACCTCTAAGGGGAAACCAATTAGAATCACCTCAGATTTCTCAGCAGAGACATCAAAGCAAGAAGAGCCTGGAATGATGTATGCCATTCCCTAGACAAACAACTATCAACCAAGAATACTGTACCCAGCTAAACTCTCCTTCATAACCGAAGGTCAAATAAAAATCTTTCATAGCAAAGAAAAACTGAAACTATATCTCCTCCAAACCACCCTACAAAAGATACTTAAAGGTATCCTACATATAGAAAACCAACAAAACCACAATAAAGGCACCCAATATATTGCACTCAATCTGAGAATCCAAGAACCATAGAACCACCCAGTTGCCACAGCCACCAAGAAGGTGGATAAAATGGCAAGAACTTCCAAATACCTCTGAGTCCTATCTCTCAATATTAACGGACTTAACTCTCCAACTAAGTAACAGAGATTGTCTATTGGATTAAAAAGCAAGATGCTTCTATCTGTTGCCTTCAGAAGTCAAAACTTGCCCATAAAAATAAACAATTTTGAAAGTGAAAAGCTGGAACAAAATCTACAAAGCAAATGGCCCCAATAAATGGCAGGAGTTGCAATCCTCATATCAGATAAAATGGACTTCAAATTGAAATTAGTGAAAAGAGATAAAGAAGGTCACTACCTACTAATTAAGGGATCTCTCCTTTCAGGAGGATATTACAATTCTAAATATCTATTCACCAAACAACGGAGCACCCAAATTTATCCAAAAAAAACCCTACTTTTTTCAAATCTCACAAAGATCCAAAGACATTAATTGTTGGGGATTTTAACGTACCACTATCCCCACTAGATAGATCATCTCGGCAAAAACTCAACAGAGAAACTGCAGATCTTAACAACTTCAAAGATCAACTAGATTTAAAAGACATCTACTGAATATTTCACCCAGCAGCATCAGAACACACATTTTTCTCAGCAGCACAGGGAACATTTTCCAAAATAGACCACATTTTAGCTCAGAAAGCCAACGTCCAAATTCAGAAACTCTAAAGTTGTACCTTGCATTCTCTTACACCACAAGGGAATACAATTAGAACTCAACACCAAAAGCCACCAAAGAAAGTCCTGTAACACAATGAGGCTGAAAAACACACTATTGAATCACCAGTGGGTCATGAAAGAGATTAGAAATGAAATCCAAATATTCATGATATGCAACAAAAATGAACACACAAATTACCAGCTCCTCTGCGACACAGTAAAGGCAGCACTCAGAGGCAACTTTATAGCTCTGAGTCCCTACATCTACAAATTGGAGAGATCTGAAACGAGCAATTTAATGAGACATCTGTGCCTCCTTGAAAAAGAGCAGCAAGATAAACCCCAATCCAGTAGATGGAAAGAAATAATTAAAATTAAATCAGAATTAAATGAACTAGAATCCAAAATACCATAGAAAGAATCAACAAAACCGAGTTGGTTCTTTGAAAATTTGACAAAATTGATAGACCCTTAGCAAATGTTATCAGAAAAAGAAGAAAACACACCCAAATAAATAAACTCACAGATGAGAATGGAAACATCACCATAGAAACCACCAAGATTCGTGGCAGAAATGGACCTTTTCCTAGCAAATATTGACATGCCAAAACTAAACCAAGATGAGTTAAACCAGCTTAACAGGCCCATAGCAAGCATTGAAATAGAAACAGCAATAAGAGACCTCCCAGCTAAGAAACGTCCAGGACCAGATGGTTTTACAGCGGAATTCTACAAGGCCTTCAAAGCAGAGCTCACACCCATACTCCTCCAACTCTTCAATGAAATTGAAAGAGAAAGCTCACTACCGAACACATTCTATGAAGCCATCATAACCCTCATCCCAAAACCAGGCAGGGACTCATCAAAGAAAGAGAACTATAGACCCATTTCTTTGATGAACATTGATGCAAAACTTCTCAACAAAATTTTGGCCAATCGACTTCAACAATTCATCCAAAAAATCATACATCACAATCAAACAGGATTCATTTCAGGGATGCAAAGTTGGTTCAATACATTCAAATGAATTAATATAATTCATCACATCAACTGGAGCAAGGATAAGAACCACATGGTTATCTCAATAGAAAAAGCATTTGACAAGATCCAACACCCCTTTATGATGAAAGTTCTGGAAAAACTAGGAATCCATGGAACACTCCTCAATATAATAAAAGCTGTATATGACTAACCTACAGCCAGCATTGTAGTTAATTGTGAAACACTAAAGCCATTTCCTGTTAACTCAGGAACAAGACAAGGATGTCCACTGTCTCCACTTCTCTTCAATCTAGTATGAGAATGCCCAGCTACAGCAATAAGACAAGACGCAAACTTTATAAAGGGGATCCAAATAGGTGAAGAAGTAAAACTCTCCCTCTTTGCTGATGACATCATTTTGTATTTAAAGAATCCCACAGACTCCACTCCCCAATTACTCAAGTTCTTTTTTAAAAAAGTCAATGGTTTTTCTGCATGCCAACAATGAGAAAAGCATGGCTGAAATTAAGAAAGCAACTCCATTCATAATAGCCCCACAAAAAAATAAAATACCTAGGAAGTAACCAAAGAAGTGAAGGACCTCTATGATGAAAACTTTAAAAACTTGAAAAAGGAAATCAAAACAGAACATAGAAAGTAGAAAAAACTCCCATGCTCTTATGATAGGAAAGATCAACATCATGAGAATGGCAATACTTTCAAAGGCTATCTACAAATTCAATGTGACACCTTCAAGTAAATACAAGAGGCAATCCAAAATTTCATATGGAACAATAAAAGAGCAAAAACAATCCTCAACAGAAAGAACAGTGCTGGAGGAATATCAATACCAAATTTCAAACTCTACTACAAAGCCATAGTAATCAAAACAGCTTGGTACTGGCACAAAAACAGACCTCAGGACCAATGGAATAGAATTGAAAACCCAGATATGAACCTACAGACCTATAGCCATCTAATCTTCCATAAGGGAGCAAAAAAAAAAAATGGAATGGAAGAAAGACAGCCTCTTCAGTAAATGGTGCTGGCAAAAGTGGTTCACTACTTGTAGTGAACTAAAGCTAGATCCTTATATATCACCCTGCACCAGAATCAACTCCAAATGGATCAAAGACCTTGGAGTCATAGCAGACACTCTGAAAACATTACAAGATGGAATAGAAGAAACCCTAGGTCTCCTTGTCACAGGCTGAAATTTTCTTAATAGAGACCCAGAAACACAACAAATCAAAGAAAGTTTGGACAAATGGGATTGCATGAAACTGCCGAGATTCTGCATGACAAAGGACATAACTAGCAAGATCTATAGAAAGCCCACCGAATGGGAGAAGATCTTCACTGGCCACACAAAGGACAAGGGTCTCATACCTAAAATATACCTGGAACTCAAAAAAAGTAAATCCCCCAACAACAAATCCTCCAAGAAACAACTGACCAATAAATAAGGGGGCTAAAAACTTAAAGAGAAACTTCTCTGAAGAAGAAAGAAGGATGGCCAATAGACACATGAAGAAATGTTCAACATCCCTAGCCATAAAAGAAATGCAAATCAAAACAACATTGAGATATCACCTCACCCCAGTTAGAACAGCAAAAATCAAGAACTCTAACAACAACAGATGCTGGAGGGGATGTGGCCAGAAAGGAACCTTACTTCATTGTTGGTGTGAGTGTAAACTTGTTCAACCACTTTGGAAAGTAATATGGAGGTTCCTCAAAAGACTCCACATAGAGCTCTGCTATGACCCAGCAATCCCACTTTTGGGCATTTACCCAAATGTTCACAAACAAGACCACACTAAAGCTACCAGCACAACTATGTTTATTGCAGCATTATTTACCATAGCTAAGATATGGAACCAACCCAGATGCCCCTCAGTAGATGATTGGATCAAGAAAATGTGGTATATATACACAATGGAATTCTATGTCTCCATCAGAAAGAATGACATTGCCCCATTTGTTAGAAAATGGAAAAACTTGGAAAAAATTATATTAAGTGAAGTAAGCCAAGCCCAAATAAACATAGGTCTCATGGTTTCTCTTATTTGCAAAATCTAGTATAGGTATGAGTCAAGCAGAAAAGGTCAGGTAAGGTGATGTTAGGAAAATGAACCCTAAGATATGTATTTAAATGTTTTTTTCTTTCATGCATGTGTTTCTAACTCATTTATAAGATTAATTCTTTGTTGCTTTGTATGTCCCTCTCCCACAGTATAACCCCTGGTTTCACTGTATTTGATATCGGTATAATTTGTGGAGGGGAAGGGGAAATACAAGTCGTTTAAATAAGGATACAGATGGACCCGTTGCAACAATGAGAAGTACAAGTTGTCATGTTGAAAACGAACTTTACAACTTTGGTGGGGGGCGGACATTGGGTTGGCTGGTGGAGGAGAAAGGGAAGGGATAGTAAGGGGAAACAAAGGAGGAGGCAACAATGCTTAATGAGAAATGTACTCATTATCTTGCCCATGTAATTGTAACCTTTCTGGGCAGTATTTTCAAAATAAAAATAAATAAAATTAACATAAACATAAATTAATGAAACAAATAAAAATACATACATAAAAATAACAGCAAATCAATTATTAATAATATACAGATGAATGCAAGCTCTGCTCCTGGTTGTGTGCATGCTCCTGTTCCTAGATGATACTGTCTGAGCCCTGGTTCTCTCTTCGGCAGCCTGGTCACAGGCGCTCTTCCTGCTGGACCTGGGCTCCCAGGCAGCTTTTTTTCATCAGCTCACAGGACTCACATGGGCACAGCCTGCTGCTTGCTACATTTGCAACTGGGAACAGGACCACCAGGCTGGTTGTTCAGTCACTCAACAACCATCACCCAGCTTGTCAAGAGAAAGATGAGATCTGGAGGATTATGGTTTTAAGCCATCCAGCCTTTGACTGGGGAAAGTCTCCTTGAGTTTTCCATTTCCAATGAACCACCATATCAATGGAAGTGGTGTTTTAGTTAGAGTAGTACAGTGCCAGACTTGAGTACAAGAACTCAGGGATAGTGCTTGGCTTGAGCTCAAGCCTAATGACTGATAGAAAAGTAGAAAAAGCAGAAGGAGGAAGAGGCGGAGGAGAAAGAAGAGAAGGATAAGGAGAATCAGAATACGAGCTGAAGAAAGAATTAGGAGGAAGAGGAGGAGGAGGAGGAGCTATCAGAATGGTGAGATGGTTGCATATGTACCTTTGTGGACACCCTGTGTATATTCAGTCATGCACATCTATCCACACAGGACCACAGGGACACATCAGAAGCAGGTTGGCTGAGGCTACAGGCATATTCTTCGGCCATGGCTCTCTAAGCCATTGAGGGTCAGGACGTTTTGTTCAAGTACCCCCAAACCCTGCCCACACCGCCTCAGTGGACCATTCTGGGCTCCACACCTGGACATGGATGGAGAGAGGATCAGGATGCCCTCTGCAAACAGCAGAGTGGCCAGGCTCCAGGCAGTAGAGGAAGATGTTGCTGGGGTAGATGAGGGAAACTGAACCTGGGGTTCAAACCAGAGTGTCCAAACCACCTAAAAATTAACCAAGTTACTTTGACCAAGGGGCATAACAGCAAAGTACCAACAGCCATAACTCAATTTTCTATTTGAGACACAATATCCCCCACCATCTTCCATCACTCAATCCCATTTTTCCCTCCCATCCTCATCTATATCTTCCAATCTTCATCGTCCACCATGTGTCTACTTATGTCTATGGCTACCTCAGTTTGCCCTTCCCTATGACTGACGAAACCAACAGACAATTCCAAAAGAGAACCAAAACCCTTGTTTGTTTCCATTTTCCCTGAGTTCCTAGGGAGAAATATTATCAGATGGTCCGATGGATGGCTACATAATATGTCATGCCACGTGGGCTTCGTGGAGCCATCTATCAATGGGATTCAGTTATATTCTGGGTACTGAACTCAGAGGCCAACCACCTGTAGATATCACTCTTGGAGCCCCTGTGAAGACCTCTGAACAGTTAGGGACATGCAGCAGTCAGTCATCAAACCTCGCCATGCCAGCTTTCACTGCCAGCCTGCTGAGGCCCTTCCCTACCTCACCATGGCCAATGCCACCAGAATCAGGCAGCAAAGAGCAGCTGGATCCTCACCTGTGGAAAGAAGGTTAAAATGATCAGTGGTAGAATACATGATCTATAGCTATATCTATAACTATATCTATATCTATATCTATATCATATATAAAACATATGACATACTGGTCATATGTATATATACAATGTAATATGATGTATATTATGCATATCATTTATTTGAATGAAATATGATGATATATCATGATATATGTTAAACATAATATATGGTACATATGACATAATGTATATGATATGTAATATATAATGTATATACCTTAGAATATATCATCAAGGGGCTGGGAAGGTGGCTCAGTGGTAGAGCGCTTGCCTTGCACGCATGAGGCCCTGGGCTCGATTCCTCAGCACCACATAAGCAAAAAGGAAAAAGCCAGAATTGGCACTATGGCTCCAGTGGTAGAGCGCTAGCCTTGAGCTGAAGAGCTGAGGGACAGCGCCCAGGCCCAGAGTACAGGCCTCATGACTGGACCCCACCCAAAAAGAATATATCATTGATTATATATGCAATATCGATTGCATTATATATTCAATATTATATATAAATATGTAATATACATACTTGTATCAATTATATGATATATGTGCATTTATGATATAAATGTATATTGTATATATGTACCTTTGTATATATTATGTAATATGTGTATTTATCGTATATATCCTATTCATCACTCATATATCATCTATAATATACATCATATAATGATATATGTAATAAATCCTATATTAAACATATCATATATGATATATATGTTACTTTTGTTAATGTAGAAACTCAGAGTTATAAACTTGTCTCTGAGTACTGCCTTTATTTTGTCCCAGAGGAACAGATAATATTGCGTTTATTTTTGTTAAATAACATGAAGATTGAATTTCCTTTCTAATCTCTTCCATGACCCACTGGTGGTTCAACAGTATGTTGTTCAGCCTACATGTGTTACAGTGTTTCCTTTGGTGGCTTTTGATGTTGAAATCTAATTTTATTCCCTTGTGAAATAAATTACTCAGGGCATAATTTCAATATTTCTGAATTTGGACAAACTTGCTTTGTGGCCTAGAGTGTGTTCTATTTTGGAGAATGCTCCATGTGCTGCTGACAAGAAGGTGTAATCTGATGCTGCTGGGTGAAATATTCAGTAAATGTCTCGTCTAGTTGATCAATGCAGATGTTAAGATCTGAGATTTCTCTGTTAAGTTTTTGCTGAGTTGATCTATCTTGGGATAGTGGTATGTTAAGTCCCCAGCAATGATTGTTTTTGGAAATATATGTGGTTTGAGGGAAAGTTGTGTTTTCTTGGATAAATTTGGGTCCATTATTTGGTGAGTAGATATTTAGAATCATAATATTCTCCAGAAGGAGAGATATCTTAGTAAGTATGTAGTGCCCTTCTTTATCTCTTCTCAATGATTTTAATTTGAAGTCTTTTTTATCTGACATTAGAATTACAAAACCCGCCCTTTTAAGGGGGACATTTGCTTTGTTCCAGCCTTTAACTTTAAGAATATGTTTATTTTGGGGGCTGTCTCTTGAAGACAGCAGATAGAAGTATCTTGCTTTTTGATCCAAGTGGACAATCTATGTTGCTTAAATGGAGAGCTAAGTCCATTCATACTGAGAGTTAGTACTGAGAGGTGTTTGTCTGTCCCTAATTTTTTATCCATTTTTTGGGGGGGAGGAGTTGAACCTTGGCTGTTCTTGGGATAATGTAGTTCTCTATTTGTGGACTGCTTCATTGTCTGTATTCTGTTATTGTTGATTTTCTATATGTAGAACATCTTTGAGGATCTTTTGAAGAGCTGGTTTGGTAGCCATATATTGCTTCAGATTTTCCTTGCTGTGCAAGGTTTCAAATGAAACCTTCCTTCTGCTATGAATGAAAGCTTAGCTGGGTAGATTGTTCTTAGCTTGTAGTTATTTGACTCTACGGCATGGCATACTTCCTTTGATGCCATACTTGCTTTTATGGTGTCTGCGGAGAAGTCTGAGGTGATTCTGATTTGGTTACATTTATATGTGATTATTCTCTTCTCCCTGCCAGCTTTAAGAATTCTTTAGTGGCTATTAACCTTGCACCAATAATAATGTGGAGGGGGTATGACCTGTTCTGGTCTGATATGTTTGGATTTCTAAAAGCTTCTTGAATCTTGATGGGCCTGTCCTATTGTATATTTGGGAAGTTCTCTACTAGTATTCTGTTGAATATATTTACTAATCCATTGGCTTCCATCACCAGGCCCTCAAATTATGCTCTCTGAATGTATCCTGTATTTCCTGAAGTGATCTGTCATCCTTCTTAGTTTTGTTAAGAATATTTGTGTGCTCTTTTTGTATGGAGTCCAAACTATCTTCTGCCTCTGATAGTCTTTCTTCTGCCTCCTCCATTTACTTTCAAGGCTTTTTACTTTTCTGTTTATATCCTTTCCTTCTTGCTGGTTTTTCTTAATGGTGGGCAGCTCTTTATGAAGGTTTTCCTTTAAGTCTTGAATAGATTGCCTTACCTCCTGGAGTCGGTTTTCAGACTTCTCTTTTTACTCCTTTTTAACTTCTCTTTTAACTCCTTTATCTGGAGTTTCTATCATTTCATTATATTCTTTCTCCCTCCACTGGAGTTCCTTTATCTTTTTATTTGTGGAGGCCAGGAAGTCATCTAGTAGCTTCTGGTTGGCCCATTCACATTTTCTTATAACTCTATGCAGGGTGTCCAATTTTTCATTCAGCAGATTTACCAGCCATGCTTTTATACTATCTATTATCCTCTAAGTCATTCTGGGACTGCTCTCTAGCTGGTTTATGTGGAGATAGTGTTGGGGTTAGTTGATTGGCCATGTTTTTTGTCTTTCTGTGGTTAGTTCTACCAATTTGGATACAAGAAACACATCAGTATGACAATAGGACAGATTTTTAGGACCAGAGCCAAGCCAGTGTCATGTACATGTATAGGTTTTCAGAATTATGGGTAGGTGTTTCCCTATTTAGTTCTCTTTTTCTTCACTTGAAGAGTGATGTTTTTGCTCTGCGGCTGAGATTACCTATAGTTTTAACTTCTGGATTTGGCTGATAAGTAGTCTTCCCCTTAGAGTTAACAGGATGTGCCCCTTGTACTCAAAACAGTCTAAAAGAATCCATTTTGTAGTCAAAATACAACCAACTGTAAGTTGGGTCAGATATAAACCATTAGGGATCAAATGGAAAAGAGAAGGATTAAGATGAGAGAGATATGAATTTATGTTCAGAAGAGAAATTGGGTATACTGATAGTAGAGGGTAAGAACAGCTTAGAGGAAGGACTATTTGGAGTAGGAGGAGAATTGGGCCTAATTTCTGAGAGTAAGAGGTAGAAAAGTATTCAAAGAAAGATTATGTAGGGAATAGCTTAGAGATATAGATGAAGATAAGAAAAGAAGTTATATGTAAGTGTATTGGGAGGCTTGCTGAAATTAGAAAAAGTTTTATTCAGATATATTGGAAAGTCGCTTAATCTAACACAACTCTGGTAATTATTGTGTACACACATAGATTAGGCCTTACTTTGTGTATAGAACTAGACATGGTAGCTCTGATGGAATAGTAGGATAATGTGGAGAGAAATGAGAATGGGAGAGTGAGAGGAAAAGAAAAAAATTACAAATTAGGAAATGGGGAAGTAGAAGAATAAAACCAAATAAAATGAAAAATAAAATACTTCTGTGAAATAGCAAACCCTAAATCACAATATACATAAGTAATGCACAGAAATAAAAACAAACAAACGATCAGGCATAAAAGCAAACAAAACAAACCAAAAGCAAAACAAAAGCGTGGGTTTTTCAGGTTGTTTGGGGGAGCTTGAGTCTCCACAGACTCCTCAAAGCCAATTGCTAATAGAAGCTTGTACGCTTTGCTGTAGTCCCCTTTCCTTGTGGCTTAGCTGGGAACAGATGGTCTTTTGATGAGGGAGAGTGCTTATTATATAGAGTGGTACTCTCATGCTTGGTGGCAGGGAGTTTTGGGGTTATCAGGTATGTAGACTGCTTATCATAGGCTTGGAGCTATAATAGGCCAGGCTTTCCCAGGTAGCCACAAGAGCCTTAGGAACAGAGTTTATGTCTGTGTTCTGTTCTGGTGTGATCCTTCTCTCTTGGAAGGGGGCTTAGGTGAAAGGGCTTTGGGATCCCACAGAGAATTGCCACCCCTAGGCAATGGTCTGTAGCTGGTGGTGTGCTAGACCACAGAGCCTGTGCTCTGGTGCCCAGGATGGAGTTGGTGGGTTTCCAGTTGGAAGGTCTGGGAGTTGGAAAGTCCAGGTGGAAGGAGGTGGCTCTGATACAGCTGAAGGATCTCCTCTGTGGTGTGGGGAGTTCTGGCCCTGAGAAGACCGGGTGTAGGTTGGTTTGGCAGGCTGGTGTAGACAGCAGGAGTCATGTTGGTTTGCAGCAGAGGCAGTGGGAGGTAGCAGGCAGCCTATGTTGTGGCTGTCTGAAGCTGTGAGCCGTGTCAGTGGAGATGCCTAAAGTGCTGCTGTAGTGGCTGTGAGAGCCCATGGTATACTCCAGATGGCAGCAGGGAGGGAGCAGGTCCTAAAAGAGCACCCAGTTGGCAGGGTGGTTGGCCCTTGGAGTGAGGGATTGGCTGCAGCTGTGGTTTCCTCGGTACCATGTGTGGAGTTGGCAGAGGCCCACAGGGATCCCACCTGTACTGCTGGCACAGGCTGATTTGGGGGGCTTACTTGATGGTACTAATTTCAGGTGATGGTAATGATGGGACTACTGAGTTTGCTTCCTTCTCTGTACCCTCCTTTGGGCAGCGGGTTGGAGTGGGCGCTATTATCTGACACGGAGGTCGTCACCAGATTCCCTCCTAACTTTCAGTGCGTCTGGTGTTGAGCCGCTTTCTTCAGATTTTGGATGCTTCTCTGCTTAAAGTCTGCAGAAAGTCCCAGTGTGGCATGCAGTGTTGCATGGTGCAGTTTCCCTGCAGGGGTCCCACTCACTGTTTCTCTTTTCCCTTTCCTTATTTGCCTGCTAGGATAGACCTCTTGTAGTAGGTAAAGTCTTTAGATACTTAGAGTTATTTTGGGGTGGATCTCTTGTGGTAAAGTGTGGCTGTTTCCCTAAATCTTCTTTTGGTCAGAGACACAGTGGGACTATCTGTGAAAACGCTGCCATCTTCCTCTTGTGCCACTAAATGAGATTTTTAAAAAGGAAGAAACCCAAGAATGATTGGATCAGGACATTAATTGTATCTCACTGCAAGGAACAATCACATCTGGATTACCTTCAAGCATTTCTCACCTAAATTAGTCATATAGTACATGTCCTGCTATACATGCCACCAAAGTAGATTGTAAGTTTTAGTACTCATTCAAATGAATATAGACTTACATGGATTTTCTTGGTTACATTAAGTACTGGTCAAGGAGGTAGAGATTGGTAGCAAAGTTTTAGACACCACGTTTTGGACATTGTTTTTGGAAATGGGAAGGAATGGAGTGAGGAGGGTACACTTTTCAGTTTAATCAAGAGTTTCAAAACAAAACTATAAATGTAAGACCATTTAGAAATGAACCTGTCTTTCCTAATTAGAAGAAATTTAAGATTGTGACAGCACAAGTACTTCAAGGCTATATATAGTAATAACTCTTCTTGAATCTCCTAAATGAGGATCATAATACAAACTAAGGCTACAGAGTTTACTCTGTACATGACGTTCTTTTAATCAACAGTTAAGAAGCACAGGCAGACATGAAAATACCACACAGTGCAAGAGTACTGTCTTGGTATTCAAATGAAGTTTTCTAATTGGTCTGTCTCTCACCTTTATCTCTAACACAGACACACACATAACAAACACACAAATTCACATACACACACACCTTATTCCAAGAGCTGCTGGCTTATGCAAAGCAGTTTTATTCTTCTTAACCTAAGTCAAACTCATCAATCAAATAGGGACAATTTACTGCATTCCTGAGAGAAAAAACTTTGAAACTGTGAAATAATTACCTTAAGGAGCTTCTTACTTCTCTATAGATGACACATTATAGTTGAACCAATGACAATGAATTAGGAAATCAAACAAAATTGTTGTACATGGACATGCAAGTGCAGTGAGATTACCCAAATGCAGCCAGGTGTGCATTTGTATCTTTATGGGTGCTTGTATCTGTGGCTTTGGGGCAGGGTACTGAGGCTGGAACTCCGTGTTTCAAGTTTTCAAATGTCTTTTTCCCTTCAGCTCGATCACTTGATCCTATGGTCTCAACCTGTGCAGAACTTAGAATTATACTCATCTGACCCTGGATAGCTAGGGTTACAGGTATGAGCCACGAGGGCCCGGCTGACCACTTTCTTTTTTAAATAAGGCCTTTGATAGATTGACAGAGTTCTTTTTCAGAATCAGTGGCAAGTATGTAGCAATATGTTTGCATGGTTGGAACTCATTACAAAACTGTCAGCCATTGTGTGGTGCTCATTTTTTCATAGCCGTGTTCATGACTCCAGCACACAATATTGGGAAAAGAGAATGATATCATACACAATTATCCAGAAGGTCCAATTTGAATAAGTTTTCACTCTTCATACTTGAAGTTTGAATGAGATTCAGAAAATACTGATGATCTTCATGGCAAAATATTATAAGGAAATAATCATAGTATTTTTGAGATCTATCTACTTTATACATCCACATTACTGGAATTGCATGTTCATGGGTTTGTGGTACTACAGGTAGCTTCCCTCCCTGGTGATAAATTTCCATAGATTTTTTTTCTGCCTGGGGTAGGTCTTTATTGGACATCATCACAATAAGTGAGGATTATATACCATCAACTTAGGCACATGTGTTAATTTCTTAGATAGATGTTTATAAATTCCTTTCCCATGCTGGACTTGAACAGTATATGTCTCATCTCCAAACCCTTAGTAGCTGTGGTTACAGGATGCACATGACACCAGAGCTCCTTGAGTAATTAGGTTCACCCTTGACATGTCTGTCTACCCAGCCCTAGTCTCTGAGCATGAATGGAGAAAGTCTGTCAGTGAGGGAAGGAAACAGCTTTCATTTTGGTGTTGAAGAGACTAATTCATTTGTTGCCTTGTTGACTAAGATTTTGAAACTTCCAGGTGTATCAAGCAGTCTCCATTTTGTATATTTTGTATAACTGGATTAGCATCAGAGTGGTAAGGACAAGTTCTGACAACAGGTGCTAGGATACAAAAGACCTCCTATGATGTCATAGAATTCTTATACTGGCCTAGGCTTGTCTATGTATTTAGGTCTACTGAGGCTGTGGTGTTCAATTTGTGAAGATAGGATGAGTCCCTGAGGACAAAAGATATTGATATGGAGGAGGTACTTTCAGACATGCCAGAGACTTCCAAATACCACAACACGGTGTCAGATACCTCCATACTACCTTCCTTTAGTGATCACTCTCTCCCTGAGGAGGCTGATTTAAGGTCTAAGATTGAGGAAATTATTTTTCCTGTTTTGTCTCAGACAACCTGGGTCCAGAGACTTCTTTCAACACTTTGTGTACCTGAACCAGATGAAGACAATGATTTTGTTTCCCTGACCTTTCCCAGAAAACTTTGGAAAATAGTTGAAAGTGACAAATTCAAGTCTATTTGGTGGAGTGAGGATGGAACTTCTATTGTGATTAAGGAAGATCTCTTTAAAGAAGAGATTTTGATAAGAAAGTATCCTTTCAAAATTTTTCAAACTAAAAGTATGAAAAGTGTAGTTCGACAACTGAATCTGTATGGGTTCAGTAAAATTCAGCACCGATTTCAACGATCTGCTTCTCTGGTTGACTTCCTTGTGGAAGAAAAAGAAACCTCTGCTTTAAGCAAGGTAATTCTAATTACATAGGCTTTTTCCCTTAAGCATTAACTGATGTTTTATTTCACCTTTCACTACACTAGAATAAAACCAAATCAGAAATTAACTGAAAATTTAGTAAAAAGAAAAATTGTAATCTAAGAACAAGCCGATGCTTAAACATTTAGAATTTACCAAAAATTTGCTAGCATCTTTGAATCTTATTAATCAATTCTGGATAAAGCCACTTACAAAGTTCATTGCTGTAACAACAAAGCATACTTTCACTTGAAGTCAATAATATTTCTGGGATTTAGTATATGGTTGTTTTCTCCTAAGTACATTTTAAGTAATGAAAGTAAATATACGTATTTTGTCTTCTTTACCAATAAGATTAGCTTGTAGTCTCTGAGTTCTTCCACTAGGTTAGGCACTGACTCATTAAAATATCTCCAAATGTATTTTTCTTTGGTTTCAGTTGCTGTGCTACCATAATCCAAATTTTAAGCAAGGTTGTCCCCACCTGTTAGCAAGAATGAAAAGAAGAGTCCGGATTAAAACTGTTTCTCCAGGAGCTGCTTCATTGGTTCCACTTCCAGACAACAAAGAGCACTTTGCAGCAGAAGGTATTGTGAATAATGCTAATTGTCAATTCGTTTCTGAAATCAATGGAGAAAATTTCCTTTCAACCTCAGGAAATTTATTGCCTTCTCCAATAAAGCAGGCTTCTATCAGTCACATGATTGCAAGTTCAACTTACGTGGTCAGAAATGACTTTTCTATTACATCCTCATCAGTTCAACCATCAGAACCAATTAGAGCAGAGCAACATGACATTTTTAATCATGTGGCCACTTTGCATGTGCTTCAAACTATACCCAGGCTAATGGACACATGGTAAATTGTGTTACAACTTCCACTTGTCAATACCAGATCATACACCCCTTACAAAATTGTAATTCTGGACTGATGATGGAGCCTTCTGCTCTCCCAACTCAATATCCTCATGTATTATCCAATAATCCTCCTGATTCCAACCTGCTACAACAAGCGCACAATCAAAGCTGCTCCATTCCCATCGTTCCCAACAGATCTGCTGCACCATTTTCAAGTTCAACTCATCAGCAATCGTCATTACACCCCCAATCATCCTAAGAGTAATATACCAATGGAGAACTAGATTTGGCAGAAAATGCACTAAAATGTTTTGGCAAACACCTAAAATTTATCTACACAATAAAATGGCATGCTAATTAAGATATATGTTCTTTTTTATTCTTATTTAAAGGAAGCCCTTGAGAGGAAAATGTTGGTTTATTTCAACAGCAGGCTATGTACTTCTTATCTTGAAAAATGATTCCCCACAGTCATTTAATAGGAAATCTTTCACCTCCTTTCTAATGTAAGTACTTGATGATTTGTATACAGAAGAGGTGATGGTAGCAAAGAAAGTGGAAGTGGGAAGTTTGAAATCACCTAAGATGTGTCAAAGGCAGGCCTACATTAGGAACAGAAAAGGGGAATTAAAACAAATTCTATGAAAACATGCATATTATCTCAATTTTCTCAGTTACTTTATTTTATTTGAGTAATGTTAGCATACATGAAACTGACAGTAGAAAACAGAAACAAGTTAATATTAAAAGCACGGTTAAACATCACAATACATATAACATGTGGTCTTTCTTATTTACTGTGTAAGTTTCGGCACCTTGTCTTTAGGACTTTTTAGTGTTCTACCACAATTCCCATAACAAGAATTCTACACTATTCAGCCATCATATTTTATGCTTCACTGCTCAGTACAAACTTGCTTTACAAGATGTGTTCCATTAGTGTTCACTAATTAGATGAATTTTTGAAAATCTTACAACTAATGTTCCACCTGTTGTCATAAGCCTGAACTACCACGTACTCTTTGTATTTTCAATTATTGACCATTACAACAAAAAGCTCATTTCCCAGAATGCCTAGCTGATGTTAGGATACTGTGCCTTCATTCTCCACTGGATGGCACCACAGAGCCACTGAATCCAGCAATGGATTTCCTTCGGTTTGTTGTTGTTTTTAGGGTAATTATGTAATTATTTTTATACTTTTCTGGATTGTTTGGAGGAAATACATTTCAATATACATACCAGAGTGGTCCAGTATGCCTCAGACCCCATTGACAACTTTCCAGTCCTGCAAGTAACCTAATGTGTACTAAATTCTGCCTATACAGTGTCTACATTTACTTCCTATAACATGAGATTCTTTCAGTTCGTTGAGCTGTATTTCATATATTTGAATATTAGTGTATGTGTATATAGTTATTATTTTTATTGTGAGACACTATTAGGGACTTGCTTATACTGGATCTATACTGTGTACATTTTCTTAAGAAGTTAGCACATTCTGAAAAAAAAAAAGTTAGCACATTCTGGTTCCAACCAGGATTTGAAATGTCATGCTCACAAAGGCAGATAACATGTTACAAGAAAATTCCTACTCAAACACTATTGTCCCTTTAAGCCTAACCCTCAGGAAGCTGACATGTGAGTTTGGAGATTTGAGGTTCAACCAAACAAGGACATAGATGAAACCAGTGTTTCCTAGTAACCATGAAAAAGTGACAAGTAGAAATGTGATTCAGGTTGTTGGGTATTAGCTTCAAGCACAAATGTTCATGGGCCCAGCCAAGCCAAGTTTATGGCTGGAAAGCAAAGCAAAAAGGTAGACAGAAAGAAAGACTTAGAGTTAGAATGCCTGAAGAATAGTGGTAGGGAATAATCCCCCTCTTCCCTACACGGTGGCAATAGGGAGCTCACTTGCCAGAATTTCAATTGGCTGGCAGTTTTTCAAATACACCCACACCCATTCAAGTGTGGCTACACTGATCTTTACAAAATGTGTCTACATTTTCTTTAGATTTTTAGGAAGTGTCTACATTTACTTTCTATTACATTTGATTATTATTTGAAATAACTTCCTTTTATATATTTAGACACTAATCTAGGTACATTGTTAGCTTTTATTTTCATCATGAGACACTTCTGGGAACCCAATTAAACTGTACTGACATTTCTATGTGCCTCTTCTTAAAAGACTAACACAACCTTGTTCAAAATAGGGTTTGCAGTTTCCTGCTGTTCATACATGAATCCCAGCTGGCAAAGAGAGATATAATGTTAAAAGAAAAATATCCACTTCAACACCATTGGTTCATAGCTCTAAAACATATCTCACTGTGCTGAGATATGAGTTTGGGGCTAGCCCAGGAAGGGGTGTCCATGAAAATCTTGTTTCCAGTTAACCTCCACAAAGCCAGATATGGGGTGTGGCTCAAGTGATAAGTACTAGCCCTGAATCCAAATGCTCACGGGCACATTAGACTCTGAGTTCATACCCCAGAATCTTCTCAAATTGACACACAGAGAGAGATTGTGATTGAGAGAGAGAGAGGGAGAGAGAGAGAGAGGGAGAGAGAGAGAGAGGGAGAGAGAGAGAGAGAGAGAGAGAGAGAGAGAGAGAGAGAGAGAGAGAGAGAGAGAGAGAGAGAGAGAGAGAGAGAGAGAGAGAGAGAGAGAGAGAATGCCTGCAGAATAGTGCTAGGGAGAAATTTGTCTTCTGTCCACAGGAGGCACCAGAAAAGTCATTTCCCCAAATTCCAATCTGCTGGGTGACACCAGCCATTCACCAAAGGCAGCAAGTTTTGAATCTCAAATTTGGGAATACTTCTGTCTTTGTTTTTGTTCCTTTCTTTGTTTCCTTTCTTTTGGGGGCCTGTTCTTGGGCTTGAACTGAAGGGCTAGGATCTGAATCTAAGGTGAGCCTCTGCCCCTTAAGGCACAGCTCCATGTTTTTGTGGGTTAGCTGTATTTAAATATCTCTCAGCCACTTTAACCAGGCTGTCTCTGAACCAAGATCCTCTGCTCTCAGCATACTGAGTAACTAAATTATAGTTGGGAGCCAGTAGCACACAGCCAGTTAAGAGTTCCCAGATAAAAAGCCGTCAAAGCAAAATAAAGTGTTGGAAGGTTTTATGATGTTCTTCCTTTACTGGCCACAGTGTAACTCCAGAGAGCTCATTTCCCACAATCCCCAGTTGAAGTCAAGGAGCTATGCCTGCACATCTTCACAGAATGGCTGGAGAGGACCACAGAAACCAGCAATGTTGTGTTTGCTGTTGTATCTGTGGTGGTTTTCTTTGTTTGGGAGATCTTTAAAAAAAATAAATCTCACTACTTGCTCGGCTGTCCTAGATTGTTCTATCCTCTAGTCAAATTCTTCTGTGCTGTACTCTCACTCCAATCAACAGAAGCTTCACTGCACTAAGAATGAATTTTATTTACTTTTCTTAAATTTTTTATTGTGAAAATACTGCACAGAGGGGTTACAATTACATGGTTAAGATAATGAGCACATTTCTTATCAAGCATTGTTGCCTCCTCCTTTGTTTCCCCTTCCCATCCCTTCCTAGCCTCCCCGACCCCCCACCCAATCTTCCTCCCCCCACCCCCAAAGTTATAAAGTTCATTTTCAACATAACGACTTGTACATCTCATTGTTGCAATGGTTCCACCTGTATCCCTATTTAAATGATTTGTTTTTTCCCCTTCCCCTCCACAAATTATACCAACATCAAATACAGTGAAAGCAGGAGTTATACTGTGGGGGAGGGACATACAAAGTAACAAAGAAATAATCTTATATATATGTTAGAAACAATTGCATGAAAGAAAAACACATTTGAATACTTATATTGGGGTTCATTTCCCTAACATCAACTTATCTGACTTTTTCTGCTTGATTCAGACATATAGAAGTAATTGCAAATAAGAGAAACCATGGGCCCTATGTTTCTTTGGGCCTGGCTTACTTTACTGGTTCAATATATGCAAATCAATTTATATACAAGGATAGGAACCACATGGTTATCTCAATAGGTGTAGAAAAGCATTTGACAAGATCCAACACCCCTTTATGATGAACATTCTGGAAAAATTAGGAATCCGGGGAACATTCCTCAATACAATAAAGGCTGTATATGACAAACCTACAGCCAGCATTATCCGTCCTGATGAAAAACTAAAGCCATTTCCTCTTAACTCAGGAATGAGACAAGGATGTCCACTCTCTCCTCTTTTCTTCAATTTAATATTAGAATGCCTAGCTACAGCAATAAGACAAGATGCAAACATAAAGGGGATCCAAATAGGGAAAAAGGAAGTAAATGTCTTCATCTTTGCAGATGACATGATCTTGTATTTAAAGAATCCCATAGACTCCACTCCCAAATTACTCAAGCTGATTAAAACTGACAAACTAGCAGAGTATAAAATTAACCCTCAAAATCAATGGCTTTTCTGTATGCCAACAATGAGAAGTGCGTGGCTCAAATCTGGAAAGCAACTCCATTCATAATAGCCCCACGAAAAATAAAATACCTAGGTAACCAAAGAAATGAAGTATCTCCATGCTGAAATTTTTAAAGTTTAAAAATCTGAAAAAGGAAATCAAATCATAACCTAAAAAGTGGAAAATCCTACCATGCTCCTGGATGGAAGAATCAACATCGTGAAAATGGCAATACTTCCCAAGGCTATCTATAAATTCAATGCAATACCTATCAATATTCCAACCTCATTATGTGGCTCCATTTAGTAACTTTAGGTTCCATTTTTTCATGTTTTTCTGAAGAGCTAAAGTTACTCCATTTTTAGATTAACCCCACCAACCTGTAGCTGTGCTGCCCTCAGATTAGCCCCAAAAGAGAAAAATACTTTGCCACCAGCCCTGACCACCCTTAAGGAACAGAGCAGTTGCCTAAGTGTTCCATCAGAAAAAGGGACATGCGGTCAGGGTGGACTTAAACCCCCTGAACTTGTGAGCTTGCTTGTGTGGAAACCCCCTGAACTTGTGAACTTGTTTAATACTATAAAAACTGTGCTGATTCTATGCTCGGGGCCTCTTAGCATCACCGGTTACCGAGTGCTCAGAGGACCAAGCTTGAGGTTGCAATAAACAACTTTTTGCTGTTTGCATTGATCATGGTCTTTGGTGGTCTGGGAGGGGGCATCTGTAAACAGAGTACTTCATTTCTAGCTGTTTTAATTGCAACATGAAATTATTTCCTTGGTCTGTCTCTATTTTCTTGATGTGGGCACTGAGGATGATGAATTTGCCCCTCAGGACTTCTGCTGTGTCCAAGTTTCTTTGTGATGTGTCTTCATTTTCATTGAATTGTAGGAACTTTTTAATTTCTTCTCTACTTGCTTAGAAGTGTGTTGCTCAATTTCCATGTATTTGAGTAATTTCTGCTTTGTTATTGGGAACTAGCTTGATTCCACTGTGGTCAGATAGGATACAGGGGATTATGTCGATCCCTTTGTATTTGCTTAAGTTCCTTGCATGAACTATGATATGGTCTATTTTGGAGAAAGTTCCATGAGCTGCTGAGAAGAATGTGTACTGTGTTGTTTTAGGGTGAAAAACTCGGTAAATGTCAGTTAGTTCCTCTTGAGGTATGGCCTCACTTAATTCGGTCGCTTCTTTGCCAATCCTCTGGTTGGTAGACCTGCCCTTTAGTGAGAGTGGGGTTTTAAAGTCTCCTTGTATTATCATATTTGAATCTATTTTCTTCTGTAACTGTGACAGTATTTGCTTAACATATTTGTGTGCTCCAATGTTTGGGGAGCATAAATTGATCATGGTAATATCTTCCGGGAAAGAAGCAACCCCATGGAGGCAGACGCCCTGCCGACCCACAGCGGACTGAGCCACAGCTCAGCCATGGCCCAGGAAGCACTGCCACCTGGAGTAATTCAACTCCGGGTGTCCGGGAGGAGGGTGAATGGGAGGGTGAATGGGAGGGGACGGAAGGGAAGAAGTGGGGTTCCCACCAGCTTGGGTAGTGGATCCCTATACTTATATGGCTGAGGGTAGTGGGGAGGGCAGGGGGAGCAGGAGGGCGACAGCCACCTTTTCTCCCGGGTCCGGGTGTGTACACAACTTGAGATCTTTCCCGGACACGCACATCCAACACTCTCTTCGCCACCGCTGTCCCTCCCAGCCCCAAGACACCGAGACCCAGGGTCCTGCTGGAGGATCAGCTGATGTCAGCTGGATCGCAGCGCTGAGCTTTCCCCGTCCCACTTCCCCCATCCCCGGTAGCAGCTTGGCGGGGAGTCCGGGATTGCGCGGAGCGGAACTGCTCTCTGCCTTTGGCAGGCACGGCATGCACCGCTTTCTATCCCCCCTTTTCGCATACACCCCTCTGCGGCCCGGCCCTCCGCACCGCTGTCCCCTCCCCTGGTCCCCACAGGACCAGGCGCTTAGACCAAGGGATGGAGGAACTGGCACACCCCGCAAGCACACACGTCTCTGGAGATGCAGCTTTTTGGGTACTCCCCTCCCGCTGTCTCCCCCTTCTCATCGCCCTCCCCGGCAAAAAGGGGAGTGTTGGGTCTTCCTCCATCTTTGGACAGACGGGGTCCGAGGAGAGGTAAGTGCGAAGTGAAGTGCGGCTGCTCGCCCATTCCCCAGCCTCCCTTAGCCCAGGAGACAATCAGACACAGCAGGGAGTCAAACCAAGCAGGAACTCCTTTATTAACAGGGAGCATCCCCTTTTTAAAGCAAAAGTCTGCGTGGGAGGGGAGGAAATGGAACCAACCAATCACTGAAAGGCCATACCTTATCATGCACCTAAGCTTCCATGAGTTGTTTACACACTGAACCTGAACAAATCCAGCTCTGCCCACTCAACTTCCTCTCAGGGCCATTTTGCTACTTGTGTTCCCCACAGATTTCCCCACATATTCACCCTTTTTGTTTTAATGGCAGATCCACCTCCTAGTTAGTTATCTCTTTCCCCTCCTCCATAAAGGTTATTTTAACAGGATTACATTTGGCCACGAACGGGATTGGAGGCAAGTCTGAAGAGCCCGTCCCAGTTACCTCTCATCCCCACCTAGCACAATAATAAACAGCAGCCCCACCACAGTTAGAGTTTGAAATGTCCCAAACAGTAAAATTTAAAACAAACTGTACAGACATAGCAAAGCAATCCCGGGCACCTGATGTCTTTCAAGTAAGCCAGTTCCTTGTACCTGCCTTCAAGCGAGCACAGGGGTCAAGATGACCTTTAAACTTTACTGTCAGCTCCCAACACCCCGTCTTTGTCTAAAGAGGTGAACCCGCCTGTCTTAGGTTGGGTGGATCGCCTTGTCTGCCTTACCCATCATCGGGAACTTCTTCAGAGCAAAGCTGAATGCCCTGTCTTAGGTTGGTCAGACTGGCACCCCCTCTTACCCGTCTCTGGCTGCAGTTCCTCTCAGGGGAATTTATTCACTTGGAGCTTGATTTTATGTAACTGGCTGGCTCATAAGAGTTTTGCAGTGCACATATAATGCAAGGAAGGCATAGAAAAACCATCAGCAAAAGCATTCCCAGGCCAAGCAATGTCATTAGCCCTTTAACTTTAGGGATGGGATAGTAGTCTTTGCCACTTTAGAGTCCAGAGGTGGGGCTTGTTCTAGAGCAGGTTTTAGACATATTTACAGGATGCATAACAAAAGGTGGCCGTACAAGCAATGAGTAAAAGACAAATTAGAGCAGATAACATTAAAATAGATAGCTAAACAGTCCATATGTAATGACATAGGGTGGTGATCAAAATGAAGGTCAGGCCACCAGATCGAAGGGACAGCTTCTCTTGTGATGCTATTGATGATTTCTGCATTGCCAGTGCTGATCACTGCCCAGGTCACCCGTTGAGGTTGATGTGGATTCCGTAGCCATTGCCTGGACTGGGAGGGTCAGGACAGCCATCAGCTAGATTATCACCATCTGCAATTGTTAAAGAACACAAGAGCCATCTGTCAAAAAACTCTGACATTGCTTTACTAACAAAACAAGGTCCATTATCGGTTTTAACTTGTGCTGGTAGACCCAAGGTGGCAAAGCATTGAAGAAAATGTGCTTGTGAATGTTTAGTCCTTTCTCCTGTATGTGCTGTGGCCCAGCATGCTCCTGAGTAGGTATCTATAGAGACAAAGATGTAGTTAAACTTACCAAGGCTAGGAAATGAGTAACATCTGTTTGCCAGAGGACGTTAAGTTTAAGGCCTCTGGGATTTACCCCTGGTGGTTGTAAAGGGGGTACTTTTAAGAAGGGCTGGCATGTTTTACAGGTATGTACCACCCTTTTGAGGTCCTTTACAGGAATCTGAGGAAATCTATGCTGAAGACCTCTCTAATTAATGTGGGTTAAGTCATGCAAACAGGTAGCCACTTGTAATGTCAATGCTTGCGGGCCAGTAGCTAATTGGTCCACACACATTGCCTAGGGAAAAAAAAATCCAGGAAGTTTTGCCCTCTCAAATGTTGAATATGAATAGGGGCTCCTCGCCCTTCTAATAGGCCCTTAAGGGTAACCATAAGAGGGGAAATAGGGTTTTCATCCAGCTTGATATGTGCCTGGGGAATATGAGGGAGCAAGTTAATCATATATAGGCTATCTGAATACAAATTAAAGGGTTTTTGAATGTCCTGAAGGGCCATAATTACAGCCAGCATTTCATTATATTGTGCTGACTCTTGACAAGGTTGAAATCTTTGTTGGCTTGGGGTCTTTTGTTGCTCCTCAAAGGCTGCATACGCAGAGCCTGCTTTACCTCCATTACTAAAAACATGGAGGGCACCAGGAATAGGCATAGGAGAAAATACAGATGGCATTTTGAGGGGAAGTCGCCATAACATGGCAGTCCATTTGGATGGCCCATAATGACAGTCAATTTGGCCTAGAAACCCCTCCAAGGAGAGAGCAAGATGAGCATTGGCTCGAGATAGCCACTCACCATCTGCCATCCGAAAAGGAAAAACAATGGAGTGAGGGTCAAGGCCATAATGTCTTTGGGCTTGGGTCCTTCCCTTGACAATAGCATCTGCAAGTTGGTCTGCTTGAGAGTACGCCCAAGGTGTGCCCCCAAGGGGAGTGTGAACCCAATCTAATAGCTCCCCACTTTGAGTTAAAACTGCAGAAATTAACATGACACCTGCAAACAGCCAAAGGGAAATGGGCTCACTAATAGAATACCTCTTTAGAGAAACTTCATCCAGGGCTTTTTGGAACTGCAAAAATATTGCCCTATGTCTTTCTGTAATTGTAATAACTTCTTGTGGTGTCCTGTCTTTTAGCAGGGCAAATAAGGGCACAAGACTATCTTTAGGGACAGAAACCCATGGCAACAGCCAATTGATCTCCCCTAAAAGACTCTGAAGTTGGGTTAAGGTTAGAGAGGCTGGAATATCCAGCAAAGGCTTATGGGGGGGGGAGGGGCCTGAGTCAAGGTAAGGTGGGTCCTGAGCACCTTAAAAGGGGCTACCTTTTGAATTTTATTAAGCGCTATGGTAAAACTCCCTTTTTTTTAATATGGCGAGAACCTGGGCCAGAAGGCCCTCCAGGCAGCTTGGATCTTGGTGCCCCAGAATTATATCATCCATGTAGACATAGGCAAGGGTGGTATCTGAACCCAGCACAGGCCCTAAAAGTGTGGCCAGGTATTGTTGGCAAAAGGCCGGGCTATTGGCCATTCCCTGGGGCAGCACTGTCCATTCAAACCTCCAATCAGGCTGGGAAAAATTAAGAGAAGGTATAGAGAAAGCAAATTTCTGTCAGTCATCTGGATGCAGGGGATAGAAAAAAAAACAATCTTTAATATCAATCACAACCAAGGTATATTCTGAAGGTATAGGAGGGGTCCAGGGCATGCCTCTTGGGGGTGTTCCTACTAGCTCCATCCTTTCATTTACCTTATGGTCTTGGAGCATATGCCAAGTCCCAGAGGCTTTTTGAATAACAAATACGGGTGTGTCCCAAGGACTTATAGAAGGGCGAATATGTCCAAGGTTTATCTGTTCCTCCACCAGAAGGTGGAGGGCTACAAATTTAGGTTTGGTCAATGGCCACTGCTCCACCCAGATTGGGCTTCCTGGCTTCCACCTAATGGGAGGTACTTGGGGGGCAGTGGCCTTTAGGATTGGGGGTGCACCTGAGTGGGTCCCCTATGTTCTTCTCTGTGATTATGAAAGTTAAAAAAATCCCTTTCCTTAACTCCCTCTGGATCCTGATTATGCCTTTGTGCTTCTTCCCCATCCAGGATATCATCATAGGATGCTCAATGGTCTGTAGTGACCACGGCATCCATTTGTCTTAGCATATCTTGCCCTAGTAAATTGGCAGTGGGGTTCTTTGCCACTAAAGGGCATATCTTTCCCTGTTCTCCATCTGGGCTAGTCCATGTTATAAGGGTAGCAGTTTCTTTGGACTGGGAGTTGCCCCCTACCCCCAATATCGGGGGCCCGGGTGCAAGCTTCCAGTCCAAGGGCACTTCCTCCTCCCTGAGTATGGTTCGATCTGCCCCGGTGTTAATTAAGCAGTGAAACCTCTTTGTGCCTATGAGGATACTCATTTTAGGGTGGAGTCCTTCCACCAGGGGACAGTCCAATGGACCTGCGCCATCCTGCCACGAGGCTGCCTGGGCCTCACAGCAGAGGAGGTTCCTCTTTGAGTTTAACGGGGCTGGAGGGTGCTCCTCTCCTAGTTTAAAGGTTTCCCATCGAAATCAAACTTGGATCGGCAATCCTTTTTCCAATGATATCCCTTCCTGCACCTGGGGCAGGGTGTAGGGGGCATTTTGGCCCCCCAGGGCCAGTTGCCAGGGGATTGTCGTGTACAGTCCCTCCTAACGTGCCCCTCCTGCCCGCATTTAAAACAAACCCCTCTCCCCATTGGTCTTGGGGTTCCTCGGCCCTGGGCTGCCAGTGCCTCAGTAATAGCCTCAGTCATTGTAGATGTCTGAGCCTGTAAAGCTAAAGCTAGTGATAGGGACTAGTGCTGTTGTGTTCCCACATCCTGTGAGGCCACCACCCATCTGCTCAGGGAACTCTCTCTCAATCCTGCGCAGGCCATGTGGTGGTCTGCATTCATCCCTTCCCAGACCAGCAGCTTTACAAACTGATCTCGGAGGTTCCCTGCCGGCAGCTTGCAATGAACGCTCTGTTGGACTCGGTCTAAGAAATCAGGTAGAGGCTCACCCGGCCTTTGTCTCACTCCTGCCATGGGGGACTCAGTAGGCCCATCATCTAGTTTGTACCACGCAGCAAGTCCTGCCTGCCTCACCTGGTCACGGTACGGGCCAGGTATTGCGGCCTGTTGGACGCCGGTGGAGTAGGCTTCCCCTGTCCCTGCTAATGTGGTATAAGTAATAGGTATTGTGGGTTGAGCCTGCCGGTTACTCTCCACTCGCACTCTGCATTCCTCCTTAAAGAAGGCACACCATTTAATAAACTGAGCACTAGTAAGAACAGCTTTGGCCACATCCATCCAGTCCTTAGGGACACACGGATGATAGGCAATGTCCTGTAATAGGGTCTGGGCCCAGGGAGAGTTTGGGCTATCTTCTGCCACCGCCTGGCAGAGCTCTTTAAGATCCTTAGCTTCCCATGGATACCATTCTAAGGGACTGTTAGCCCCTAGTGCCAAATTGACTGGATACGCATGGGGAAGCGGATCATGTGGGCTAGAGTCTGGGCTCTTGGGTGGCCCTTCCTTTACAGAGGAGGTCTCTGAGTAGGTTACTTCCCCAGCCCTCAGCCCCTTCATGGTGTAGGGGTCTGGGACTTGGAAGTCCCTCTCGCAGGTCTTGTAGGGCACCATACCTCCCTTCCAATCAGGGGAATAGGGAGGGGGCCTAGGACCGTCAGGGACACCTGAGTAGCTGCCTCTGCCCCTGCATGCACAGATAGTGCGTTCCCGATCGAGTTTGACCTTTTCCTTTTCCTTTTCCAAGTCTTCCTGTACTCTTTCTAGGCCTAATGTTGCCTCCTCCTCCTCCTTCTTCTATGATATAACATTACCCATATTTAGGGTTTCACTTACCCTGAAAGACTGCTTAGCCTCGGCCAGTATCTTTTCCTTTCGAGCCCCACGGTGGGCGCCAGATGTTGGGTCTTCATCCGTCTTTGGACAGACGGGGTCCGAGGAGAGGTAAGTGCGAAGTGAAGTGCGGCTGCTCGCCCATTCCCCAGCCTCCCTTAGCCCAGGAGACAATCAGACGCAGCAGGGAGTCAAACCAAGCAGGAACTCCTTTATTAACAGGGAGCATCCCCTTTTTAAAGCAAAAGACTGCATGGGAGGGGACGAAATGGAACCAACCAATCACTGAAAGGCCATACCTTATCATTCACCTAAGCTTCCATGAGTTGTTTACACACTGAACCTAAACAAATCTAGCTCTGCCCACTCAACTTCCTCTCAGGGCCATCTTTGCTACCTGTGTTACCCACAGATTTCCCCAGGGGAGAATGGGGAAGGCTAAAAAAGAAAAATGTAGGGGAACAAAATTACTCGGATGCCCCCCCAAGAGCTACGAAAACCAGACCCGATCATGTTTGTTTCTCTAGGACAAGTTGATGGATCGTTAGCTCTCAGAGCACCCCAGTGCCCTCCCGAGACTTAGATGATTAGGTGGGCCTTGAAGAGTGGCCTTTCCCCAGCACTGGGGAGGTCCTGAAAAGTGGTCCCTAAGGCAGGCTGGGCGCTACATGGGGGTGGGCGGAGGAACGAGAAGAGAAGGGAACACAAGGCTGGTGGATTCCAGGGGGCAGCCGCCTCCCCAGACCCACCTGGAGAAGCTAAGGATGCGCCCCTAAGCCAACCGCTCCTCAGATACACCCTGAGGTTGGGAGCCTCCAAGACCTTCCATTGTTTCTCCTGGTGGCTTTCCTTCTTCTTCCCCTACTCTTCTCTCTGTCTCTCTGTCTCTGTCTCTGTCTGTCTGTCTGTCTCAATACCTGTCTCCCCCCCTTTATCTGTCTTTCTCTCCTCTGTGTTCCCTTTCCCTCTGTCTCCACCCTTCTCCCTTTCTTTCTTTCCCCTTGCTATTGTTTCCCCCCTCTTCCTTCTTGTCTCTTTCCCTTCATGCCCCTTCCTTCCTGTCTTCCTCTCCATCCCTCTCTCCTTCTTCCCCTTCCCTCCTTTCTTTTGTTCCTTCCCCTCTCCCTCCCTCCTTTCTCCCCATTCTCTCTCCCTTTCTTATTCTCTTTCTTTTTTCCTTCCTTTCCTCTCCCTCTGTCACCTCCTCTTCCTTTTCCCATCTCCTCTTTTCCTTTCTTTTTCTTTTCCTCTCCATTCTCCGTTCTAATCAGTTTTTCACTCTATACCATATTGGATTTCTTCTCGAGAACAACTAATTTTGAATTCTTTTCTGGACTTGAGGGTGTTTTTGTTTTTGTTTTTAAAACTTAATTTAGCACTAACTACTTTGGAGGTCAGAGGAGGCAAGTGTTGTAGTCTGTGAAGATCGTATTTGAAGAAGTGAGCCATCTGGGAATAGCACTTTTTGAAGGAGACACTTTCCCAAGTACAGATTTTGTAACAATGTTGTCTTTCCAAAGTAGTTTCAAGAAGTGGGTAGTAGGTGTGTATTGCATAGCAAATTTTCAAACCACACCATTTATTTAGCCATGATGGTGTATGTTGTTTTCCACCACTGCTACTGGAGATGTGTGTTTGCTGTACCTGGAGATATGTGTGTTCTTTCATGATTGATTTGAAAGGCTTTAAATGATTGGTTCAGATGGTTCTGAGATCATAAACCTTTATGAGAACAAGATAAAGGAGCTGGGGGAGTGGTACAAGTGGTAGAGTACCTGACTACAAATCCCTAAATTTAATTCCCAGTGCCATCAAAGAAGAAAGAAGAAGGAAGAGAAAGAAGAAAAGGAAAGGAATAAATAAATGAGCCTGGAGGGCACACACATACACATTACAACTTTATCATAGTACTCTGCCCTGGAAGGTATTTGGCAAAATCTAAAGATACTTTAGGGAATCATGAGCCCCTGACTGGGAGGAAGTGTAGGCATCTAGTGGGTAAATGCCAGTCATTCTCATAACCACACTGCACACCCAACAGCCCCCTTGTGATTGGGCCCAGTGTCAATAATGCCAAGTTTGAGAAGGCCTGACATTTCAATGAAATGGCTCAATGAAATGCCTCAAGCCCACCCATGGATCCTAGCTTCAGAATCTGTGATTTAAGAACTGTCTTTTCAAATTCCAGTTGTTTCAGGTTCAGATAACCAGTTTGCTGAGCTGGGTGACTGCATAATGATTGGTCTGCTTTCCAGTTAGGTGCCACACCCTTAGTTATTACTCACTCTCCATAGGTAGGAGATAGGATCCTATAAAGACAAACTAATGATAGTGAGATTCAAATCCACTCCCACACAAGCCACGGGGGAAATTGGTCCAGGACATTTTCACAAGCTTAAACAAGCCTTACATACATGAGATAGACAGCTAGGGAGACATCAATGCAATCATGATTACCACATCCATTCCTCCTGAGTTAGTAAACTACACAAAAGTTGATTAATAGATCCTCTAAGAGTTGGACGCCAGTGGCTCATGCTTATAATCCTAGCTACTCAGGAGGCCCTGGGGCAGGAAAATCTGTGAGACTCTTATCTCCAATACACCACTAGAAAACCGTAAGTGGCTCTGTGGCTTAAGCAGTACAACACTCACCTTGAGCTGAAGGGCTGAGGGATAGTACCCAGAGTTCAAGCCCCATGACCAACAAAAAAAAAGATTCTCTAAGTATCTAAAAATAAAACAACTTATAAAGGTGCAATTATTATTGTACAGACAAGTTAAGTGATTTATCCCAAAATTGAACGCTAAAAAGTGGACTTCACAAAACCTCATCATTTGCATTTTTATGGAACTATAATAGATAGATAGATGAAAAAAATAAGAAAAGAGAAAAAAGTTTTTAAAATTTTTCTCAGGAAAACATTATCAATTATTTGCGAAAGTACTATGTGCTAGCTTCTGAGACCCAAGTTTTCTAATTTTGAATGAGTACATTTACACAGTGACCTTTCTGAGCCTGTTACCTCATTTTTAAAAAAATGAGCTTGAGCCAGATGTTTTTTTTAATGTTCCTTGAGCTCCTAACTTTTAGCCTGATGATTATACAGGTGCTGTTTTATTTTTAGAAAGAGATTCACATCATCTAATCTTGTTCAAGTATGTAATTTATAGAGGACGAAACAGGCTTGGAATTTTTCCATTCTCATACCCCAAGCTGAGTCCGGAGTCCAAGTATCTTGCTTCCTCTTTTCGTTCCACTCTGTAATTATCTTCCCAAGCTACAAAATCTGAATTACCGTGGGAGTCTTGCCTGCATACTTGATAAGCAAGATACATGATAATATCTTAAGAATCCTGGCAATAAATTTACACCTTCTGAGGAGCTTCACATTTCCTCACAGCCAGAAGTCCCCACATAGCAGATGTTGCTTGTGCTTCCTGTTCCAGCTTTGGGCTTCTAGTATGCTTTATAGTAGTCTCATTGAGTCATAAGATGAAAGCATAAATTTAAAAGTACGTGCAAAGTTGCAAGACTTTTATGATAGTACTTGGCTAGCTACCCAATATTAATCCTTCTTTCCCTTGCTCATTGGACACTCCTTGAGATTCCCTTAAAGCCAGTAATGGCTGCTTTAATCCTATCTAGCTAAGGAGTCTTCTAAAACTTTTTGGGAAGATGATATTGTCTGATAAAATGGGAAGCAGAAAGAGGAATTCTCTCACCCCCTGACTGTTTTTATTTCACATTCTTGATGGATGAGCTGTAGTGGCCATCTTAGGTTCAAGAGGTAGAATTACAGAAACATGTCCCAGAATCTAGTTTCATTGTAGAGCTGTTCACTGTGTATATATGTGTGCAAGCATGTGCATGTGTGCATGTACATGCATTGCTAGTGACCAAGCCTGGGGCCTTGTGCATGCTAGGCAAACGTCTATTATTTTGGTTTTTTTGAACAGTGTCTTTCAGCTATGTAGTCCAGGATAGCCTCAAACTCATGATGCTTCCACTTCTGCCTTCCAAGTGAAGAGATTACAGGGGTGTACTACCCTGCTCACTCCTTTCCAATTTTTAAAAAGTAAATTCTAGATATATGGTTTTAAGTCAGTCAGTCGGTTTTCTTCATTTTATTTGCTGAAAGTATTTCTGATTGATAAAACATGATACAGAGAAGATGCATACTGGAGGACTATATATATATATATATATATATATATATATATATATATATATATGTATATTAGTCAACATTGTTTCTCCTTGTATCAACATTGTCTCTCATGGGTAATCATAAGTAGATAAGTCAATAATTGAACATGGACTGGAGGGTTAGTGATTGAATCAATCTTGTTGTGATTAATATTCATATCTTATTGTGCCCTACAGAGTGGGCATTTATTTTTAACACATAAGATATGTGATAAAAATTGTGAAAAAGTTGATAGTGAAAAATAAACAACATCAATCACTTCTCCCAGTGGGGAGAGATTCAAGCAAATATAGTTTAGCCAGTATAATGTCATCTCTGACTCTCTTCTTCCACATCCTTTTCTCCTATAGATGTAGTTAAAGCTAAACTCTCCATTTCCCAGCCTCAGTTGGAGTTTGAGAGGCCATGTGACCATTTTGGCCAATGAGAGATGCTGGAACCATCACCCATTTCCTCTTTATTCCTGCTCAGAGAAAAGCAAAACAAAGCAAAACAACAACAGTGTGATGGACTCTTATAGCAGGAGGTGATAGGAATGAAGACAAAGTCAACACGCTAAGAATGAAGGAGTAGACTGGTGAGAAGAGTCAACCCAGGACTTTTTTCAATACCTTCATTAGGCTGTTGTGTTATCTTTGGGATTCTTTTTTTGCCAGGGAGTGTGGTCTTGGGGCCTGAACTCTGGGCCTGGGTGCTGTCTCTCAGTTCTTCAGCTCAAGGCTAGTGCTCTACCACTTGAGCCACAGAGCCACTTCCGGCTTTTTTCTTTTTGCTTATGTGGTGCTGAGGAATCAAACCCAGGGCCTCCTGCATGCAAGGCAAGCGCTTTACCACTGTGCCATCTTCACAGCCCATCTTAGGGATTCTTGAATGCAATCAATAACCCTTTTGTGTTTAGGTTACTGGTTTGGGGAAGGTTTGTGTGTGTGTGTGTGTGTGTGTGTGTTTCAGACAAGGACCAGTGCCTTATGAAATGGATTGGACACAGAACTTGGAAACAGTGTGGGGAAGGCAATGTGTCTGGTACAGAGTGTAGCAATAGAAACAGGGACAGCTACAAAAGTTGTTTCTTCATGTCTTGATGTTGGGCAATTCAGAGACAGTTATTATAAAAAAAAAAGGTCTGATTTATCTGAAATACAGACTGCCAACAGAGATGCTGAAAGGTGGGAGGTACCAAAGGGAGCCAGTATTTCACAAAAGAGAGATTCTAATAGGAGCAAAGAGCTTTCCAAAGCTGCTCTTGGCTGTGGATCACATCAGTTCTTTACTGATGAAGAAATAGATCACTTGGTCCACCGCAATCGTTAGCAAATATGCTCCCAAATATTCTACCAGCAGAAAAATGACAATCATACAGTTCTCAGAAAAGAAGTAGCAAATAAGGTTTAAAATAAACAGTTTAAGATCATGGTAAGTTCTAATGTTTTAACCATTTTATTCATTCCTTCATTTCTAACTTACCCTATCCTTTCACAAAAGTCTCTTTGCAAGACTGATTTAATAAATAATGCTATGATATTTCACACCAAGGGAGAAGGGACCTCTTGGATTTTTGGTCTATGAAAGAGAAAAGGTACTACTTCTAGAATGCTAATTCTTCTATTGATATTTGTATTTACACAATATATTTATTTTAATATTCACATATATACATACATAGATATGACAACATTCTATTAAATTAGGGTTGCCTATTTCTTTTCTTTTTTTGTCGGTCATGGGACTTGAACTCTGGGCTTGGGCGCTGTCCCTGCACTATTCAGCTTAAGGCAAGTGCTCTACTAGTTGAGCTACAGCACCTCTTGCAGTTTTCTAGTGTCTAATGGAGATAAGAGTCTCATGGACTTTCCTGCCCGGGCTGGCTTTGAACCATGATCCTCAGATATCAGTCTCCTGAGTAGCTAGGATTATGGACATGAGCCACCAGCCTCCCACTGCCTATTTTATTTTCTATGAATTTTCTTCTATGTTTTTGATAGACTCAAGAAACCCTAGCCCTTAGAAGTTGTACTTGTCTAGTTACATGCATTTTTTTTTAATTTAATTTTATTTTATTTGTGAACATACTGTACAGAGGGGTTACAATTACATGGGCAGGATAATGTGTACATTTCTTATCAAGCATTGCAGCCTCCTCCTTTGTTTACCCTTCACATCCCTTCCCAGCCTCCCCCCTCCCAATCCCAATCCCAATCCCAATCCTTCCCCCTCCCCCCCCCCCCCCCCCGCACCGACGTTGTAAAGCTCATTTTGGACATGACAACTTGTACTTCTCATTGTTGCAACAGGTCTACCTGTATCCTTAAACGACTTGTTTTTCCCCATCTCCTCCACAAGTTATAGTGACATCAAATGTAGTAAAAGCAGGGGTTATACTGTGGGGGGAGGGACATACAAAGCAACAAAGAAATAATCTTATAAATGCATTAGAAACACATGCATGAAAGAAAAATACATTAAAATACATATCTAAGGGTTCATTTTCCTAACATCACATTATCTGACCTTTTCCGCTTGATTCATACATATACTAGATATTGCAAATAAGGGGAACCATGGGACCTATTACATGCAATTTCTAATTACTGTCATTTGTATGAATGTATATTCTTGGAATTTCAATGGAAATGAACATTCAGAGTCTGTGACGTTCTCCCAGTAGTGCTGTCTGCATTGTTCAGTTAACATTTGAAAATTACTTTGGGAATATAAAGCACCATATAATATAATATCTATATAGTATTCTTTTATAAACTCCAGTAGCATATACATTTTTAAATAAATGCCTTATTCATAGAAAGAAAAATTATGGCATCAAAACACATTTAATATAGCAAATACTTTACATTAAGCCATTGTATGGAAAAAGGCTATAATTCATATTTTCGCTCCATGACCCAGTATGCATTTCATTGTAGAACATGATTACGTTTAGTATTGAATCTGTGTCATATTTGAGTGACTTTAAATTGTTTTTCTTTTTCCTTCCAGCATCAAAAACTACTTTAGACTTTTTCTGTATCATAACTAACTTGTGATTTTGTTTTTTATTTTCTCATACTATGTTAAAAAATATCTATTGTGATCACTACATTATCTTATAAAAGATAATTCTTATGAAACCACTATGCAACTGTTGAGAGAATATACCAAGATTTGTTTCTACAATGTTTTATAATCTTAAATCTCCCCACCAACAAAATAAAGGACATTGAATAGGTCAAAAGCAGTAATTGAGTGACATTAAAAAGGTAATCTTAATTGTAACTTAATGCTACAATTTTTGGGGGTTATCCTGGGAGCCCTCACTCTTGCTAGACAAGAACTCTACTAAGTGAACCAAGGTAGCCTGAGGGAGGTTTAAAAAGCACCACATTTCCTGAAGTAAATGGTTTCCTAGTCTAGCAATGCCCAATTCTCTGGTTTCTTTTGGAAAGCCCTGGCCATTGTCCTATCATCTGAGCACTTGGGGACAATAGGAGAATCAGACAGAAACATACACATGGATGCACACACACACACACACACACACACACACACACACACAAGCATTCACAAATGTGAGCTCTGCTCTTCTCTAGGTGACTTTGCCACATGGGCCTTTGCCCTGACCTTACTGCTGAGACAGAGACAAATGAGTATGTCCATCATCTTCTGGATTTAGTTCAGAAGTGTGTTTTTCCATCTCTAGGCTGCATGCCCCCCAGTAGTCATCCTCTATAAGACAGAATGTATGCTGTGGATAAGTAAGAAGATTCTTATTCACTGACCCCTTCCAGAGACCCTAATAGGAACGATCACAAAGTAAATGTTACCATGTATACCATGTACACTAAAATAGTAACTAAATATTGCTTTTGTGTTTGTGTGTGATCAGTGTGCCACGATCACCCAGGCTTTACTAATGGATCATAGAGAAAAGAAAACTAACTTTCAATTAGAAAACATTGGGTTGTATTGCCAAAGATTGTATGTGAAATAGTATACTTAGTTAACTTACTAACTAGTATGGATGAATGGATGCGAAGGAAAAGTAATTTGCCTAGTCTTTGGAAGATCAACAATGTCTCTGTGTGGTAAAATATATTGGTCAAGGCAAGACACAGAAGATATAGTAATAAAAGATTACAAAGAACATACTGCTTCAGCTGTGTTTACAGTTCAACACCAAGGTGGGAGAGAAGGGTAAAGGAAAAGGAGAAGGAGGTAGAAGGAGGAGGAGCATGACAGAGAAGGGAGGAGAAGGGAAAAAAAGGAGGAGGGAGGGAAGGGAGGGGAAAAGGCAGAGGAAGGACTCAAAATAACCTGTGCTACCTTTATGTCTTTTAGACTCAGAAGTTCCCCAGGCCTAATTTTAGGTCAAACTAGATCTCTTATGCAAGGAGATGTCTGGATGTCTGCTTACTTCTTAGAGAAACCCAGGCCATGTCTCACTGAGCTATTGGTCCATGGTCCATTTCCCTTTAGAGTTCTCCTACCAAACCCCAAGTGAGAAGAGACTTCTCATTTGTCTGAAGGGAAGAGACAACACCCAATGGGAGTTTTCATAAAGGCTTAGACACAGGAAAGGGCTTAATTTCAGCCCATCAAAACTATCCACCCAAAATGGAGCATTGGGCCTTCTAATTTAGAGATGTTGCGCTAGGAATTTCACACAGTGGCTATGTCCTTAGAGAATTATTTCCACTGTCATTCTGCACTGCCAGGCAAAGCCCTCTCCCTAGACTCTTCTTCTAACACCCCTTCCAACACCCCTAACATATTCTGAGCCACTTCTCACTTCTCTCTCAGGCTGCCCTTGAAAACAAGTCTCCATTCTTCTCTCTGTTTCCACATTTCAGTAATCTGAGGGTAATCATGCAAGGGGAATCTAAGAGCTCTTTCTGCACCTTGTCTCAATTAGAGAAAAAAGAAATATTCTCTAGGCCAGATGGCTTGGATTTTTGCTTTTCTCAAATGTCAGGTTGTTTGAAAAAATAAGTTAAATAGGTGTTTAAAATATATTATGAGACTATATTCCAAAGAAATCTTAAAAAATAACAACTTTTCATCTATGTGGCATGAATTTTATATCTCCTTAGAGAGGTGCCTTACATCAAAATATATTAAACATATAAAATAAATATATTAAACATAAAAATAAATATACTAAACATAAATATATAAAACATTAAAATAGAAAGCCCACATAATTACTGGTTTAAGAGAGAAGGCATAAAATACTTTCAAAGAGATTTACATTTTCTCAAATGAATCCACACCAGGTTTTGACCATGATAGTCAAAATGCACAATGTCCCTCAGTTGAAAACCTACCACTTGGGGAGCTCAAATTCACAGTCCAGACTTGAACAAACTACATGAATTAGATCGCTATTATTTTTATTCATGCTGGGGAGTGATTTTACCTAATAAAGTTATATGTAAGTGACCACTTGCTTGAGGTATTATGAATCAAATCCTTCTTTCATATCGGCAAATGAAAAGTGCTTACTGATGGTGTTTATTATGGGATTCCTCCCCCCCCGCCCCGAATATTAAACTTTTGGCTTTTTGATCCTAGAAGCCACGTAGTGGCTGAAGTGCAGCAAAAAAGGAGAGCCTACCTTCAGTAATTGTTCTCCTAGATGTAAGGTATATGTCACATTTTAGCGGAACTTTGTTGCTCCTCTTACTAATGGTTTAAACATCCTGTAAGTCTCTTTTCTCAACCCAAATAATTCAGGCACAGGTTTGGGCTAGTACAGACATTGAAAATATCAGTAAGGTAAAGAAAATTCATGTTCTATCCTTGCTACAAACTCAACACTTAATTACGTTATTTTCCTTCTTTTGTTTTTAATTATACATATGGGTTATCATTTCTTATATAATTAGGATGTTCAACCAGAAATTATGTGTAATACATGCAATGGCAATTGTATGTGTGTGTGTCCCAGTGCTGTGCTTTTTCCACTCAAGACTGGCACTGTACCACTTGACTCGGTTCTACTTCCAGCACTGTACCACTTGACTCACAGTTCCACTTCCATCTTGTTGGTGGTTAATTGGAGGTACAAGTCTCATGGACTTTCTTGTCCAGGCTAGCTTCAAATTCTGATCCTTTATTGATACCTCCTGAGTAGCTAGTATTAAGGGTATGAGCCACCAACACCTAGTACACTCACTGCAAATTTGTAAGTCTTTATTTGCCACCTGATTTTAATTTGAAATTTTCAAGTCTTATTTGAATCTGGGTGTAGTTCAGAAAAGATTATGGTGTAATGAAGAGAAAAACAACCTGATTTCCTTGACTCAAAGAAGACTTTGAGTCCGGCTAATCATAACTGACACAGAATTTGGCGTTTGATTGATGTGTTTACCTTGTATTTTTAAGTGTAGAGAAGCAGAAAAGAGGAAGGCACAAACAAGAGTTCTGAAGTGAAATATAAACACAGATATAAAAGTCAAGTACACCTAGTTTGGGGCTCAATGTTAGCAGCTAAACTGTAATTAGGCCTTCAACGAGAAGTCAAAGTAGAACAAGAAGTCTATGTAGAATGAGAAGTCTGATCATTCTCTTTGCTCTTCTAAGCAAACTGTCCATTTGGGCTGTTATAGCAAAATATCAAAATCTGGGTTGCTTATAAACAATAGACATTTTCTTACAGTTTGGGTGGGAGGGACATCTACCATCAATATACCAGTAGACTCATTGTTGAGAATCAGCTTCCTGGTTTGTAGACAGCCATCATTTTGCTGTTAACCTCATCTAATAGAAATGAAATTCTCACTAGTTCCTTTTTAAAACTTTTTCTTGGAGTATCTTCACAGGGTAAAAATGCAAGGGAGACTTAAGCATTTCTTTTTAAGGACAATAATCCATTATAGAGCATTGCCCTTCTCACCTGATAACCTTTAAACAGTCTATAGCATAGTTTGTGTGATGAGACTGATAAAAAGATCACCAGTAGCTAACCAGGCTGGTATCAAAAGATTCCTCATGATGATATGCCAGCTAAAACTAGCATACCATTGATCCTCTGTAAAGATTACAAAAAAGGCAGCAAAAATAAAGGGACAGGAATAACTGTTTTGTATTTTGTGTTCCTTATTTTGTATTCCTCCAGTACCTAGACAAAAATACCATTCTTATCGAAGCATGGTGGTTCACACCTGTAATCTCAGCTACTCAGGAAGTTGAGGCAGGATGATGGTGATCCAAGATTGGGCTACACAAAAATGTGAAATCATAAAAAAAAAGCTAATGTAAAAAGGGCCAGGGACATGGCACAGCTAATAAAATGCTTATTTAGCAACACCAAGGCCCTTAATACTCTCCCCCTTAAATTTTTTTTTTTTAATTGTATTTTATTTTATTTGAGAACATACTGTACAGAGGGGCTACAATTACATGGGCAGGATAATGCATACATTTCTTACCAAGCATTGCAGCCTCCTCCTTTGTTTACCCTTCACTTCCCTTCCCCGCCTCCCCCCTCCCCCCACCCAATTTTACCCCCCTCCCCCCACCCAATTATACCCCCCTCCCCCCCCACACCGAAATTGTAAAGCTGGTTTTGACATGACATTTTGTACTTCTCATTGTTGCAACAGGTCCACCTGAATCCTTAAACGACTTGTTTGTCCCCATCTCCTCCACATGTTATACTAACATCAAATATAGTGAAAGCGGGGGTTACACTGTGGGGGAGGGACATACAAAGCAACAAAGAAATAATCTTATAAATGCATTAGAAACACATGCATGAAAGAAACGAAAACATTAAAATACATATGTAAGGTTTCATTTTCCTAACATCACATTATCTGGCCTTTTCCGCTTGACTCATACCTATACTAGATATTGCAAATAAGGGAAACCATGGGACCTATGCTTCTTTGGGCCTGGCTTACTTCACTTAATATAATTTTTTCCAAACCTTTCCATTTCCTAACAAATGGGGAAATGTCATTCTTTCTGATGGAGGCATAGAATTCCATTGTGTATATATACCACATTTTCTTGATCCATTCATCTACTGAGGGGCATCTGGGTTGGTTCCATATCTTAGCTATGGTAAATAATGCTGCAATAAACATAGTTGTGCTGGTAGCTTTAGTGTGGTCTTGTTTGTAAACATTTGGGTAAATGCCCCAAAGTGGGATTGCTGGATCATAGGGGAGATCTATGTGAAGTCTTTTGAGGAACCTCCATACTGCTTTCCAAAGTGGTTGAACAAGTTTACATTCCCACCAACAATGAAGTAAGGTTCCTTTCAGTCCACATCCCCTCCAGCATCTGTTGTTATTAGAGTTCTTGATTTTTGCTGTTCTAACTGGAGTGAGGTGATATCTCAATGTTGTTTTGATTTGCATTTCTTTTATGGCTAGGGATGTTGAACATTTCTTCATGTGTCTATTGGCCATCCTTCTTTCTTCTTCAGAGAAGCTTCTCTTTAAGTCTTTCGCCCACTTATTTATTGGGCAGTTGTTTCTTTGAGGATTTGTTGTTGGGTGGTTTAATTTTTTGAGTTCCAAGTATATTTTAGATATGAGACCCTTGTCCGTTGTATGGCTAGTAAAGATCTTCTCCCAATCGGTGGGCTTTCTATTGATCTTGCCAGCTATGTCATTTGCCCTGCAGAAGCTCTGCAACCTTATGCAATCCCATTTGTCCAACCTTTCTTTGATTTGTTGTGCTTCCGGGTCTCTATTCAGAAAATTTCGACCTGAGCCAAGGAGACCTAGGGTTTCTCCTATTCCATCCTGTAATGTTTTCAGAGTGTCTGCTTTGAGTTCAAGGTCTTTGATCCATTTGGAGTTGATTCTGGTGCAGGGTGATATATAAGGATCTAGCTTTAGTTTTCTACATGTAGTTAACCAATTTTGCCAGCACCATTTACTGAAGAGGCTGTCTTTCTTCCATTCTATTGTTTTAGCTTCCTTATCGAAGATTAGATGGCTATAGGTCTGTAGGTTCATTTCTGGGTTTTCAATTCTATTCCATTGGTCCTGAGGTCTGTTCTTATGCCAATACCAAGCTGTTTTGATTACTATGGCTTTATAGTAGAGTTTGAAATTTGGTATTGATATTCCTCCAGCAGTGTTCTTTCCGTTGAGGAGCGTTTTTGCTATTCGGGGTCTTTTATTGTTCCATATGAATTTTTCGATTGCCTCCTCTATTTCCTTGAAGAATGAGGGTGGAATTTTGATAGGTATCGCGTTGAATTTGTAGATAGCCTTGGGAAGTATTGCCATTTTCACGATGTTAATCTTGCCAATCCAGGAGCATGGGAGGTTTTGCCATTTTTTAAGTTCTGTGTTGATTTCCTTTTTCAAGATTTTAAAGTTTTCATCATAGAGGTCCTTCACTTCTTTGGTTAAGTTAATTCCTAAGTATTTTATTTTTTGTGGGGCTATTACAAATGGAGTTGCTTTCCTAATTTCAGCCACACATTTCTCATTGTTGGCATATAGAAAAGCCATTGATTTTTGTCCCCCTTAAATTTTTTTAAGACACAATCACAATAATGTTATGTGCTGGAAAATAATAGAATGTTTGGACTCTAGAAATTTCAATGTATTAAATCAATCCAGTCCATCCATTTTAAATCACTTTTCACCAGCCAGTCTCAGCAGAATTCTACTCTGCCATCTTAGAATTCACTTAGTAAATTCTGATCTAGCACACATTTCAGTCTACACTAAGTCTATGTGCCCTTTTAAGATACATTTCAGGATAGGATTGGTATGCCAGAGGCATGCTTAGATCAAAACTCTAAATATAACACAATGCACTTAAATTTAACTTTTTTTGAACATAAGAAGAATTGTTGTCTTGCATTAAGTGTTAGTGTGTAATAACATTGGCAGAAGGATTGCCGGGAGCCAGTGGCTCATGTCCGTAATCGTGGTTCAAAGACAGCCAAGGCAGGAAAATCCATGAGACTTTTATCTCCAATAAACCACTAGAAAATGGGAAGTGGTGCTGTTGTTCAACTGGTAGAGCATTACCCTCAAATTAAAGAGCTCAGGGACAGCACCCAGGCCCAGAGTTAAAGGCTGACAGATTGACAAACAAACAAACAAACAAAAAACAGAAGGATGAGAGACAGTTCAATGACTCCACCAAGACAGAATTGATCGGTTCTAGTGTTAGAAAACACCAGCTTGGCCGGGAGCCAGTGGCTCATGCCTGTAATCGTGGTTCAAAGCCAACCCAGGCAGGAAAGTCGGTGAAACTCTTCTCTCCAATAAACCACCAGAAAAGCAGAAGTGGTGCTGTAGCTCAAGTGGTAGAGTACTAGCCTTGGGCTGAAGAGGTGAAGGACAACATTCAGGCCCAGAGTTCAAGCCCCAAGACCGACAAAAAAAGAAAAAAGAAAATACCAGCTCTAACTTGCAGTAGGCAGTTTCTGAACATTGACATTCACTGTTTACCTAGTTTCAGCATACATTAAAAGCACAGTTTACTCATCTTAAAAATGGAGAATGTACTTATTACCTTACTCATGTACTGTAACCCCTCTGTATAGTATCTTTAAGATAAAAAATATAAAAAATAGAGATAATAATTCAAGGGCATTAGTTTTAAACACTGAATTGATTCTTGTCTATAAAGTATTTAAAACAGTTTACCACTTGAAGTGATTACTTAATAAATGGCAGAAAAATACCTTAATATATTATTTCTTCCACTATATTGGAATAACTTAGGAAAAATAATTTAACACTACTACTTAGGGGAAACACTGTTTTATAAAGCAAATGAGCTATCTTTAAAAAACTTTAATGAGAGGTTCTGAGAAGATGGCAGAGGAGAAGCTGGAGTCTAAGCAACTCTCGCATAGAAAGCAGTTTTAGAGTTCCAGTGAACAGTCCTAAGCCAGAGAATTACACCAAGTGTGCCATCACAGGACAGAGAGTTAGGCCAGAGAGGGGAAACCCAAGCAAGGAGACACTTCTGAGCTGCGGCGGCGGCGGCAGCTGTGGCGGTGGCAGCAAGTGCAAGAGCCATACCTGAGCCACAGAGAGTCCGGGATGAAGGAACCAGACCCAGCGGGCGAGTGGAATCTGCTCAACACCAGCAAGAACCAACAAGGAGCGGACATATTCATCCTGCAGTTTGCAGACCAGAGATGACCCAGGAACCAAGACTCGGCGTGAGTAGAAGCCTGACATCCTCACTCCTTCTGAGGGAGCAGAGGAGGGAAGGCCACCACTCCCTGCCCAAGCACCGTAGATCTCTATCTTGGATACCGACAAAGCTAGGCAGAGCTGCTAGCTCCAACTCAAGCCTTGGAATAAAACGAGTCATTTAGCAGGTCACAAGAACTTAATGGATGTATGACCTGCCAGACTCAGCTCCACCCAGGGAAAAGCCACCCAGCTCAGCGCCAGCCCTAGGAGTGGCTTTCTTCATTGGGTAATCAGAGCCAGAGGCTGTCCCCCCCTCTAGCAGCCTTGACAATCAATTGAAAACCAGTAAACAGAAACCCTGAGAGTGGCTCCAGGCTGGTCTCTGTGAGTTTTTCACAAACTAGACCCCAGGAAAAGCTACTGTCTGTTGAAAGGCCTCAACTCTACCCAGAACCTAGCCTCATCACTGCATCCCCCTCTTTTGTGATACTCAAAGCAGATCTGCCTCCCAATGAACTAGCCTGGGAGGAGGATCGCCAAATCCTGGGTAAAGCAGACCATTTTTCTGCCTGTTAGAACAAACTGACTTAAGAAACCAACCAAGCTACAGGACCAGAAGCAGACCAGAGAATCCAACAAGAGGGTGGTTAAGGACACAAGGGAGATACAGGATTTTTCCCACCCCTCCCCAAAAATCAAAGAACTTTTTTTTCTTCTGCTTCTCCTTTATTTTTTTTTGGTACCTTATATAAAATTTTTTTCTTTTCTAAAACTTTTTTTAATCTTTAATTTTTGCCTTTTTTGAATAAAAATTGTTTTCCAGAAACTTTTTTTCCTCTTATAATTTTTATTTTAGGGATACGTGAGTGTGCGTTTTTCTTTCTTTTTTGTTTTCTTTCTCTTTTTTTCTTTTTTAATTATCTTTTTGTTTTTTGTTTAGCTCTACTGAACTTCTCATCTTTTTTTCTGCTCTTTCTTATCCTTTTCACCTTCTCCTCTCTTTCATTCTTCTTCATGTGACTTAATTCTTGTCCTGCACATCCTCAGACAAACCCGTACTTGACTATTAGACCCTATCCCCCAAAATTGTTTACACACTTAATCCATAAATTCAAAACCTCTGAGACTTAAATTCCTTAATAGCAGTACTACCTCTTTATACCTATATAATATTTTAAGCATTTTTATTTTTAAAACCTCTGAGACTTAAATTCCTTAATAGCAGTACTACCTCTTTATACCTACATAATATTTTAAGCATTTTTATTTTTAAGTTTTTCATATCTCCTTTATATTCCTCCCCTTCTCTCAATATATTCACGTTCTTCTCTAAATAGATTGTTATCATTCTACAGAATTTCATTAATTTTTATTTTTCTATTTTTTCTGGTCTCTTTTCTTTTCCCTTTCTCTTTCTTTTTTTTTCTCTCGACTTTCATCCTACCCAACCTATTTCCTGCTTTGAGATTAGTACTTAGTTAACTCTCCCTGAGCCTCCCCACATTAATCTATTCCTATTTTGTACCAACATCTCTCCCTAACCCTAATAATTTCTGGTATTCTAAATTCTTCTTTGTGGTTCGTAGCCCATTAACACATAGTTGTTTGATGTTGAATAGATGTATCTGTTGAACTAGATTGTATCTGTAGACTATTGACTGTGCAAATTCAGACTTCGGTTGGTAATTGCCTTAAGATAGTGTTCTAGCACAAAACTGGTGCTATTTTCATCTCAAATGGGCATAGTAAGCCGGAAAAACACAAGAAAAATGGCAAATTCGGGTATCTCAATTCCCAATCTTGATAATCAGGGGACATAACAGATAATGAATAATCCAGAGGAGAATTCCCAAAGAGCTCTACAAACACTGCTGGCAAACATGATGAATGAAAAGATTTAAAAGCATACAAAGGACTCTGTGTGAGGGTAAGAGGGAGAGAGAGGAGGCAATCCAAAAGTTTATACAGGAATATCAAAAGCATGAGAAAGCTACTCAAAAACTGATACAGGATTTGCGTGAGCAGCTTGAGAATACTCAAAGAGAAAGGCAGGAATGGCATGAACAGGCTGAGAACACTCAAAGAGAACTACAAGAATGGCATGAACGGGAGGAAGCTAATCAAAGAGTAATACAGGAATTGAGAGAGCAGGAAGACAATACACAAAGATCACTAAAGGCATTCAAGGAATCCATTAACAAAGAGCTGAAGGAAGTAAGGGAGACCAAAAAGGGAATGCTGAAAGGAACCCAAGAGAAGAAATGTGAGTCCAAGGAAACCATAACCAATCAACTAAGTGATTTGAGAATAAACACTGAACAACAAATTAAGGAAGTAAAGAAGTTAATACAAGATCTAAAACAAAGCTTCAACAAAGAATTTGAAGCCATCAAAGCTGACCTATTAGAAGGAAAAGAAATAAAAAACAAAGTAGAAAGTCTTGACAGCACGTTAGACCCTGCAGAAAATTGAATCTCGGGGATTGAAAGAATTCACAAAAAAAAGAGTTGGTTCTTCGAAAAAACAAAATTGACAGACCCTTAGCAAATCTTATCAGAAAAAGAAGAGAACACACCCAAATAAATAAACTCAGAGATGAGAATGGAAACATCACCACAGAAACAACCAAGATTGAGAATATTATAAGGGAATACTTCTTAAAACTTTATGCTAATAAGTTTGAGAACTTGACAGAAATGGACCTTTTCCTAGCAAATATTGACATGCCAAAACTAAACCAAGATGAGTTAAACCTGCTTATCACGCCCATAATAAGCATTGAAATAGAAATAGCAATAAGAGACCTCCCAGCTAAGAAAAGTCCAGGACCAGATGGTTTTACAGCGGAATTCTACAAGGCCTTCAAAGCAGAGCTCACACCAATACTCCTCCAACTCTTCAATGAAATTGAAAGAGAAAGCTCACTACCGAACACATTCTATGAAGCCATCATAACCCTCATCCCAAAACCAGGCAGGGACTCATCAAAGAAAGAGAACTATAGACCCATTTCTTTGATGAACATTGATACAAAACTTCTCAACAAAATTTTGGCCAATCGACTTCAACAATTCATCGAAAACATCATACACCACGATCAAACAGGATTCATTTCAGGGATACAAAGCTGGTTCAATATACGCAAATCAATTAATATTATTCATCACATCAACAGGAGCAAGAATAAGAACCACATGGTTATCTCAATAGATGCAGAAAAAGCATTTGACAAGATCCAACACCCCTTTATGATGCAGGTTCTGGAAAAATTAGGAATCCATGGAACATTCCTCAATACAATAAAGGCTGTATATGACAAACCCACAGCCAGCATTATACTCAATGATGAAAAACTAAAGCCATTTCCTCTTAACTCAGGAACAAGACAAGGATACCCACTCTCTCCACTTCTCTTCAATCTAGTATTAGAATGCCTAGCTACAGCAATAAGACAAGATGCAGACATAAAGGGGATCCAAATAGGGAAAGAAGAAATACAACTCTCCCTCTTTGCAGATGACATGATCTTGTATTTAAAGAATCCCATAGACTCCACTCCCAAATTACTCAAGCTGATTCAAAACTTTGGCAAAGTAGCAGGTTATAAAATTAACCCCCCAAAATCAATGGCTTTTCTATATGCCAACAATGAGAAAAGTGTGGCTGAAATTAGGAAAGCAACTCCATTTGTAATAGCCCCACAAAAAATAAAATACATAGGAATTAACTTAACCAAAGAAGTGAAGGACCTCTATGATGAAAACTTTAAAATCTTGAAAAAGGAAATCAACACAGAACTTAAAAAATGGCAAAACCTCCCATGCTCCTGGATTGGCAAGATTAACATCGTGAAAATGGCAATACTTCCCAAGGCTATCTACAAATTCAACGCGATACCTATCAAAATTCCACCCTCATTCTTCAAGGAAATAGAGGAGGCAATCCAAAAATTCATATGGAACAATAAAAGACCCCGAATAGCAAAAATGCTCCTCAACGGAAAGAACACTGCTGGAGGAATATCAATACCAAATTTCAAACTCTACTATAAAGCCATAGTAATCAAAACAGCTTGGTATTGGCATAAGAACAGACCTCAGGACCAATGGAATAGAATTGAAAACCCAGAAATGAACCTACAGACCTATAGCCATCTAATCTTCGATAAGGAAGCTAAAACAATAGAATGGAAGAAAGACAGCCTCTTCAGTAAATGGTGCTGGCAAAATTGGTTAACTACATGTAGAAAACTAAAGCTAGATCCTTATATATCACCCTGCACCAGAATCAACTCCAAATGGATCAAAGACCTTGAACTCAAAGCAGACACTCTGAAAACATTACAGGATGGAATAGGAGAAACCCTAGGTCTCCTTGGCTCAGGTCGAAATTTTCTGAATAGAGACCCAGAAGCACAAGAAATCAAAGAAAGGTTGGACAAATGGGATTGCATAAGGTTGCAGAGCTTCTGCAGGGCAAATGACATAGCTGGCAAGATCAATAGAAAGCCCACCGATTGGGAGAAGATCTTTACTAGCCATACAACGGACAAGGGTCTCATATCTAAAATATACTTGGAACTCAAAAAATTAAACCACCCAACAACAAATCCTCAAAGAAACAACTGCCCAATAAATAAGTGGGCGAAAGACTTAAAGAGAAGCTTCTCTGAAGAAGAAAGAAGGATGGCCAATAGACACATGAAGAAATGTTCAACATCCCTAGCCATAAAAGAAATGCAAATCAAAACAACATTGAGATATCACCTCACTCCAGTTAGAACAGCAAAAATCAAGAACTCTAACAACAACAGATGCTGGAGGGGATATGGACAGAAAGGAACCTTACTTCATTGTTGGTGGGAATGTAAACTTGTTCAAGCACTTTGGAAAGCAGTATGGAGGTTCCTCAAAAGACTCCACATAGATCTCCCCTATGATCCAGCAATCCCCCTTTTGGGCATTTACCCAAATGTTTACAAAGAAGACCACACTAAAGCTACCAGCACAACTATGTTTATTGCAGCATTATTTACCATAGCTAAGATATGGAACCAACCCAAATGCCCCTCAGTAGATGAATGGATCAAGAAAATGTGGTATATATACACAATGGAATCCTATGCCTCCATCAGAAAGAATGACATTTCCCCATTTGTTAGGAAATGGAAAGGTTTGGAAAAAATTATATTAAGTGAAGTAAGCCAGGCCCAAAGAAGCATAGGTCCCATGGTTTCCCTTATTTGCAATATCTAGTATAGGTATGAGTCAAGCGGAAAAGGTCAGATAATGTGATGTTAGGAAAATGAACCCTTAAATATGTATTTTAATGTTTTCGTTTCTTTCATGCATGTGTTTCTAATGCATTTATAAGATTATTTCTTTGTTGCTTTGTATGTCCCTCCCCCACAGTGTAACCCCCGCTTTCACTATATTTGATGTCAGTATAACATGTGGAGGAGATGGGGACAAACAAGTCGTTTAAGGATTCAGGTGGACCTGTTGCAACAACGAGAAGTACAAAATGTCATGTGAAAACCAGCTTTACAATGTCGGAGTGGGCGGGGGATGGGGGTATAATTGGGTGGGGGGAGGCGGGAGGCTGGGAAGGGAAGTAAAGGGTAAACAAAGGAGGAGGCTGCAATGCTTGGTAAGAAATATATGCATTATCCTGCCCATGTAATTGTAGCCCCTCTGTACAATATGTTCTCAAATAAAATAAAATAAAATAAAAAGAGTATCATGGCCTTTCCTGCTTGGGCTGGCTTTGAACTGAGATCCTCATATCTTGTCCTCCAGAGTAGCTAGGATTACAGGCATGAGCCACCAGCACCCTGCTCTTTTCATGTAATTTTTGAGAACAGAAATACTGTGGTCATTTTTACTATTATTATCATCATCAAAAACCATTAAGATCTGTGTTAACAAGAAATGTGATATTTACTATATGCTGGTGGTTCGTACTTGTAATCATAGCTACTCAGAAGACTGAGATCTAGGGACTGGGGTTTGAAGCCAGCCCAGGCAGGAACATTGTGAGATTCTTATTGCCAATTAACCACAATAATGGGCAGAAGTGGAACTGTAGCTCAGATGTGGTAGAGTGCCAGCCCAAAATCTAAGGGACATTATCCATGCCCTGTGTTCAAGCCCCAGTACTAGCACAGAGAGGAAGGAAGGAGGGAAGGAAGAAGGAAGGAAGGAAGGAAGGAAGGCAGGAAGAAAGGAAGGAAGGAAGGAAAGCAAGGAGGAAGGAACGAAAGAAGGAAAGGAGGGAGGGAGGGAGAGAGAGGGAGGGAGAAAGATGGCATTTCTACAAGGCTATATACAAATTGTATAATTTTCTAGAAGCTAACAGTTTTCACTTTTGTTCATTATATTGAGGTGAAACTAGGAAATGAGCCTTGCACTCGTTAGGCAAGCATTGCCAGTTGAGGGATGTCCTAGTCACATCTGAGAACTGTAAGAAAAGGCTTATGAAATGGAGTGAGGTATCGAATAACAGAGGCTCTACAGTACTTATCAGAAATGACTTTCAGAAGCCAGAAGCTTGTGGTTCATGCCTTTAATCCTGGCTATTCAGGAGGCTGAGTTGAGGATCATGGTTCAAAGCCAGCCCAGTCAAGAAAGTTCATGAAACTATTATCTCCAATTAAGCACCAAAGGGGCGGGGGGAGGAAATGCCAGAAGTGGCACTATGGCTCAAATGGTAGTGTGCTAACCTTGAGCAAAGGAAGCTCAGGTACAGTTTCCAAGTCCTGAGTTCAAGCCTCAGGATTGGTATCAAAAAAGAAAAAAAAAAAAGAAATAACTTTCAGATCTGAAATGCCTAAAGAGAGGCAAAGGACCTCCATAAAACTACCAGTGACATTTGGGTTTATCACATTATTGTTCAGTTTAGATACTAGGAAATATATTACAGTAAGGAAAAGTAAATATAAAATTTTATTTATAAAAGTGAAGCTTAATATTTCATACTATTCTGAGCTTCTAAACATTTTGACTAGTTTCAAATGTTACTTTAGAAAACAGATTAATATCTGTATGAGGTTTATTAGTTTAATGTCTGAAAACTAGATCTTGTAAGTACTTTGAAAGAACTGAAAACATTTGCCAATAGACTGAATATTTGTAATAGAGGACAGAAGTCCATGTCACAATGTATTCCAGTAAAAAGCCCACAATGATTAATAGTTTCAATGTGAAATCGAAACAACACAAATATTGGGGGAGGATCGAAGTTCAAAGCCAGCCAGGGAGAACGTCCCAGAGACCCTTATCTTCAATTAACCACTAGAAACTGGAAGTGGTGCTGTGGCTCAAGTGGTAGAGCACTTGCCTTGAGCTGAAGAGCTGAAGGGCAGCGCCCAGGCCCAGAGTTCAAGCCTCAAACAAACAAGACATAGAGAGAAACAACATACATTTGACAGACTGCTGTTACTACAAAGCATTTTCTAATTAAAATCAAGAATGGGATATTTCTCCCCCACCATTTCAAAGTAATGACAGTGTTCACTAGGGACAAGCAAAATATGGTGACAGAAATATAGATTTATCTTTCCATAGTAAAATTTGACAATATTTATTAAGACTATCTAATATTTATTGAAAGCATTTCCATCAATACTGAAATTTTAGTTGTAAAAATTAGGATGAATGTGTAAGGTTGTTTTTTGTTGTTATTTTTGTTTTTGTTGTTGTTTCTGTCAGTCATGGAACTTGAATTCAGGGCCTGAGTGCTATACCTGAGCTATTTCACTCAAGGCTAATGATCTATCACTTTGAGCCACAGCACCACTTCTTTTTTTCTTGTGTTTAATTGGAGATAAGAATCTCACAGACTTTCCTGTTTGGACTGTCTTCAACCTGATATCCTCAGATCACAGTCCCTTGAGTAGCTAAAATCAGAGGAATGAGCTACCAGTGCCCAGCTTAAGGATATTTTTAGTATTAGAAAATTCAAAAAATTTCAGAACTTTCCCAAATTGCACTTGTAGGGAAATTAATTCAATAAATTCAATATTAATATGATTCAATAAATACTATATCGAGAACAGTAAATTTGTGATAAATTATATTATTGAGTTAATTGAATCAATGACAAAACTTTAGACCTCTAGTATGATAGATGGATATTGAATGGCAACTGATCAGATAACACAATGATCTAAAATCATTCTGTGTGACTTAAAATGGGGACCTCAGAAGGAACGGAACAGGAAGGTAGAATGAATGTAGCTTGGTTGTGGCATCCACTCCTGGGACTCGGGCAAGTTCCTCTGGTAGACATCTCAGAAATCTATTTTGCTAAGCTCTGAATGCCCTCTGGGAAAGATCTTCCCAGGCCAAGCTTGGCCCAACAGTGAGACAGGACAGAAACAACGTGGCTCTCAATTATCATGTTACCTGCCATTCATATGTGTCTCCACAAAATGAGAGTTTCCTGCATTTCCGGGAAGGGAAATGATGATATCAGAACTCAAAGACCAGATCTACTTTAAAAACACACATTGGCAGACAGTTGGGACAAGTGAACTGCTCTGGAACTATACTAGTAGCAGTAACTTTTTAAAAGGAGAAAAGCTTCTGACTGCTGGTGCTCACTGCCATTTAGATGCATCTTGGAGGTAGGCCTGGATCTGGAACTGTGGCTGATTGTCATCAATGCTCCTTAGTGTGGGTATCTAACCAGATTCAAGCAGTTTTTTGTAGGGGGAATGGCAAAGATTAAGAAATTGGAAATTAATGACTCTCAAAGTATGCTCTTAATAGGTATCTCTCTTTAGTCTGGTGGTTTTTAAACTTTCTTTTTAACTGCAAGACATTTTGAAGAGTTAAATATGGTGGATAATCTAAAACACAACTTGAAGACAGAGTTGATTGAATGGCAATAGAGGCAGATACCTTTAAAAACACAACTGCTCCAGGTTATCTTTTCTCACACTTAGCAGAAATTCTTGGAACTACTGAGAGCCCAAAAGAGACCTGTCTAGGAAATCAAGGCAAATTGTCTTCCATAGAGGTTCTGCATACCTCACTGTGCAGTCCCATGTGCAGGCCCTTGAATATCACTTCAACATGGACTGATCAGTCACACCTGTGGACCCCTGGGCATCACTTCATGGCCCATTGCCCCAGGAAGACTTGTACAGGAATGGTGCACTAACTGAATCCCAGAGGTGTGCTGTGGAATGGGCATCTAGTCAGAGGGGCTAAAAGATGCATCAAGAGCTCCTAGAGGCTACATGGAGCCCCTAACTGGGTCTGGAGACTGATATGGCCTGCAGGCTGTCTAATGGTCTTGAGAGTTGTGTGGATCTCCTCTAGAGACATCTCATTAACACCTGCACAATACCCCCCTCCCAAGGTGGTACCCTCCCTTGGGACCCTTCCCATGTGAAAGGAACTCTGTTTATGCTATTGTTGTTGACATGTTACTTCTTCTCTGTGCTAGGGAATCATTCTTCAAGAACACAGAGATAAAGGACCTGATCTAAGTTTTGAAGGTTTCCAGTATCACCTCCTGGGCTGATAATAGCAGATTTGTTTGACTTCCAGAGATGGGCAGCTAAATAAACCACTTGACCAGGATGCTTTTCCTCTTCACATCCGTCCAGCATCACATTCCAATATTTGCTTCTTAGAATCTCTCCATGGTGCTCCTAACAGAAAAACAGATAGACCGAGGTGGGGGCGGATAGAGAGGGAGGAATGGAGAAGGAGAGAGGCCCAATAATAGTTTTATGGTAGAACAGCTCTGGAGAGAGATGACAAGCCATGCAAATGCCCAAAGAAAGGCATTGTGCTGCCTGTACACGACTCTGCCTTAAACTCTCCACACTGAAGCTAAGAACTTCTGTAGGGCTGTATTTTCTGCATACACAAAATGACAGATCAGGTTTTCTGCAGCTTTCCCTCCAACACTCCCTTAGCAAGGCTGAATCAGTTGGCTTTCCAAGGTCGTTGTGGGCCCTGGGAGGGAGGCTTTGAATTTTGCATGCAAGGGAATTCCTGCTGGCTGATTAAATATTTTTATATTTTATCATCTTCCTACAGCAATCAGCTTTCGGTGTGGAAGGTATTTTAATGGATGTTACAAGTAAATATTATGGGGTCAGTCCTAGAAATGAATACAAGCTTACAAGTCTAGGAATCCTAGAAAACAATAACCTTCATCTTAAAAAATGTAGACATGAAAAACTAAAATACTGGGCATTTACAGCTATGTATATGTGTTAGCAATAAAAATTGATTTTAAGTGACTTATCTGGATACCTAAGGACATATAATTGCTTTCACTTTGAATTTGGAGCATTATTAGAAGACAAAATAAGAGAGATTACGTTTTCTCTTTTAAAAAATTGCCAGTTATTACTGGGTACCAGTGGTTTAATTGTGTAATCTTAAATACTTAGAATACTGAGACAAGGAGAATCACAGTTCAAAGCCATCCAGGGAAGCAAAGTCCATGAGATTCCATCTCCAATTAAGCTGCACAAAGCAGAGCTGGAGGCATGACTCAAGTGATAGAAGAACATGAGCCAAGCAATCAAGAGAGTGAATGCAAGACTGAGTTCAAACACTACAGTAATTTTACAATAAAAATATATTTTTAAAAAACACTAATAATGGCAAGCAATTCCAACTGACCCTGTCCCCAAGTCATCTCTTCTATTTTCTCCCCATATCTGAGTCTCTAAAGAGTGGGAGATGTTTAAAGGAATATATATGAAAGAATGTGCTCAAGCCTAGGTAGTGTGTAGATGACAGAATTCGACTTCTTGAATTTGTATAACTCATTAGGATTCTCTTTATACTTTATGATACATATACGAGTAAGTCCTGTTAAATTCTGTTCTGAGACTTAAAATTAACAATTGCTGTCCTAGACTGAAGAATTTTGACCTACTTGAACTTGAATTGTCCCACTTTGGAACAGATTTGCTTAACTATTCAGAGACTGGCTTTTATCCACATCCCTACCTCTAGGCACAGAGTGCAGATTCAACATATCCACAGTTTACTCTTTCTTGTGTCTCTAGACCACTGGACTTAATAAACAAGCTCATGCTGACTGGCTATCTGAGTATAATTCAAGTTCCTCAATGATCTCTTTTGATATTTTTCAGTGTTCCTGACTTCCAACCAAATTGCAGTTTACTTGCTAGAAATCTTGATTGAAGAATTTTTTGCACCATCTTTCAAGAGAAGTCTTCTCTGCTTTGTTGTTCTAGTGCAGATATTTGTGCACCATTTGGGAAGGAAATTCCGATTTTGTTCTACTTGTTCTGTTAAGTCTACCTTCTCTTCTCCAGCCTTTATACAAGCAAGATTGCAAATAAAAGTCAAGATGTAAGGCTCTTCAGTAACTAGCTAGTTCTTCAGTGTCTGAAGGCTGTGTTCAGAGTCTCATCCTGTATCATTCAGAGACATTTCATAGCAAGAGACTTTAGCAATTGTGATTTCTTAATGGGAGTAATTACACTTCACAGCTTCTTTCTTCTTTTGGAAATTTTAGAGAAATGAAAGTCCCTGGTAGCAAAAAAATTTTTAATTCTAGATCACTGTTTCCAATTTCAAAATAGGTTGAAAATAATAATGAAGCTATTTTGAATACGCTAACTCTAAAAAAAATTTTGATCCCAGACTCCACTATTGTGACTGCATTTCTAGTTGATAGTCTATAATCGTATCATCCACATACCATACTTTATTATTTATAAAGATAAATCCTGTCCTGATATCAAAATCTACACTCATTTTTTAAGTAGGACTAAATTTACTTTTGAAGCTTTACCCAAAAAAATACTTTGAAAATATTTTTCAGTGGCCTTATTTATTTTCAAAAAGATTTTGGTAATGAAATCACTTAGAACAAAAACTGTCTTTTGGCTGGCAATTAGTAACTACCACAATTATCTAGGAACTGACAGTCCAGTTTTTGAATTATTTGCATGCTTAGTTTTTATATTGCTCTTTAGTGTTTTCAATGCATGTCTGTCTTAAAAATATCACATTCCATGAACTTCTGGGTCCTTGTGAACAGGCCTTTAAGTTGGCCATTGCATTACCAGTGTTTTCTGACTCTAAAGTGGTATGAATAACACCTACCTAACAGAATAAAGAAATGACACATCTATGTAAGATCATGCTTGCCTTTCATGTTGTATGTACTCAATAAAAAGCAACTTTAACACATTATTTAAGGAATATAATTTAGTAGTAGTAGTAGTAGTAGTAGTAGTGATTGTGTTGCAATTTGGGCACAAGTTTTCTATCCCCAGGAGCCTGCATGGTCTGGGAGGGCAGCAGTGGAACCACTTGACTTTGAACATTTTGCACCTTTCAGCCTCACCCTGAACTGTGGTGGAATGAAATCATGTGGCTACCAACTGGTAACTCTTTACTAAGCTAGAATTAGGAGTTGTGCATATTTGGAATTTACTTTCTCAAAATACATTTAAAAATCTGTTTTTAGTTTACTTATTTATGTTTGTTTTAGCCCTGGTACTTGAATTCAGAGCCTGAGCACTATCCCTGAGCTTATTTGCTCAAGGCTAGTACTTTACCACTTGAGCCACAACTCCATTTCCAGCTTTTGTTGTGCTCATTTGGAGATAAGAGTCTCACAGACTTTCGGGCTGGGAAGGTGGCTCAGTGGTAGAGCGCTTGCCTTGCATGCTCGAGGCCCTGGGTTCGATTCCTCAGCACCACATAAGCAAAAAAAGAAAAAAGCCAAAAGTGGCGCTGTGGCTCAAGTGGTGAGCACTAGCCTTGAGCTGAAGAGCTGACGGACAGCACCCAGGCCCAGAGTTCAGGACCTATGACTGGACCAAAAAAAAAAAAAAAGAGTCTCACAGACTTTCCTGCCAGGAAAGTCTTTGAACTGGCTGGCTTTGAACCTTGATCCTTAATTCTCAACTCTCTGAGTAGCTAGGATTACAGGCATGAGCCACCAGCACCTGGCTTTTAATTCTATTTAAAGATATTTTTCTCTACTTTTCAGTTTGGGTAAGAGAATTAAAATTTTAAATACAAATTAAGCAAATTTGTGTTAATAAGCTTAAATCTTCTTTAAAAAATGGATAAATAATGCAATAAGCCTTCCTGAGGAAAAGAAAAAGTGAAATTTAAGCTATTTTAGATAAGAACAATAATTGTGGTTTGCTTTCAGGCTTCTGAGCCATAGTTAAGAAAATATTTGATCATACAAGCCAAGTATCATAGCCCATACCTGTAATCCTATCACTTGAGAAGCTGAGGCTAACAGAGTGAGTTTGAGGCAGTTTGTGGAACACAGAAAGATGCTGTCAAAAAGAAATAAAGAAAAGTAAATATTTGACCTCATGTAAATATGAGAACACCCAGGCACTTGAAAAGCTCAACTGGCGTTACATTGAGGTTAAACAGTAGGTTCTTCTCTATAAGGAATATATTTTGTAATTTTAATTTTTTTCTATTCTTTCAATTATACAAATAAATGTATGGGAAAATGTACCACACTGATTTGCAAACACTTTCTGGTATGTCTAGATATTTGCTATAATATGTTTGGCCTTATTCCAAACACATTTGGCTCAAACTATCATTTGCTCCAGTTTTAAATGTTGCAATATGCTTGAAAAGAACTTGAATTCTCAGGATTGTATAAATATTAGCCTGACATATTTAGAATCTCCAGTATGTGCTATGACTAGGGCAAATGGCTAGACATGGCACACAAAAATAGGAAATTTGGGGGTGAGATTTGCAATTCTATGCTTCTGAGTATAGAACATATAGTGTCTTAAGAGGACAAAGTTGGAAAACATGTTTGCCTTGAGTAGAAGGCTCTATAAATATAGATTGCCTGGAGTGCCATGAAGAGAAGGGACTAAGACCTAAACATCTTTACTGGTCCTGTGTTATAGAAGACAGAAGAGAAGTTGTCATTCTTATCTCTTGGCCCAAAGCAATCACAGGCAAAGAAAAAAATAGCTTCATCAGATTTGTACTTAAGACAGGACTGCCATAGGAATAGAAGAGGGTGAATTCAAGGGTGAGTATTTAGCATGCAATTCTAACTAAATGATGCTTTTGAGTCCTGCCTGAGCAGTGGCCTTTGAGGAATGTCACTCAGACTGTGGCACCACTTTCAGTCAAAGTCCAGTTTATATTCCATGATTAAGTGGTATTTATTCCTAAAAAATGCAGGAATGTTTAGAAATTTGAAAATGTTTATTATAAACACACCACATCACAGAATGAAATGGGAGGGAAATGATGTGATTATCTCAGTTGGTACAGAATTTTAGAATGCTCCATTTACCCAGGGTTACAAGACACAGTGGATGAATATAAACCATTTTGAATATTTTAGGTGGCAGTGGATTTTCCCCTTTTATCTAGGAAATAGCTAAAATAGCTACAGTTATCAAAATCATATAAGTGATAGAATTCAAATGCACATTCCAGATTTTGAGATTGCAAAAATTAGGCCATTTTTATGAGCTATTATGCCTTTTGCTTTCACATTTAAGAAGAATAAAAGCAGCAAGAGTAATGTGAAAGCATCCCAATCCAGCTGAATATCTTAAAAGAATGAACGTCATTGATAACTTCATCCATGCCTCATTCTTGTAGGTAATAAAATATTAATTTGTTACATGTTCACTTTTAGTCCATCTCACTGCATTTTGGATTGGTGGATGCTGCTGTCGTCCTTTAAATATTGTAGTCCAGGAAAGAATGGTGAATCAGTGTCTCCATAATGGAGCAGCAAGGGCAATGGCAGTGGAAGCTGCAGAAAATGGAAAGGAAATTAATGAACTGAGAAAGCTGGAATCAATTTGGTTTTGACTCAGAGTCATACTCTTTTTTTGAAAAAAAAAAAAAAAACCCAAACAAACAAAAACCAAAAACCTAAAGGTTGATGCCAGCTCACTGGAATTGAGTTATAAATAAAATCAGAATTACAGTTCCCATTTTTTATGAGTTTTTAATAGATACATTGTTCAACTTTCTGACAAATTGATGAAATGCAGACCTGTTAACTCACAAAAAAGCTAGTAGTGTGTGTTTACTTGGACTATTCTAAGGAAAGAGACATTTTGAGGACATGAGGGTAATCTGACTATGATATCTATCACACCATTGATCGCTCGGGTTAATTGGTCTAAGCTAGATGGCATGAAAGGTGTCCCTTCTTTCTCACTGATGCATGTATGCGCTCAGTGGAAGAGGAACCATTCTATGTCAAAGATACATTAACAGATGTTTTCCCATTAGAATTTTCAAAAAGCTCTCAAAGAAAGGGGTTTTGAGATTTTCTCTCTCTCCTTTTCCCTCTTTCTCCTCTGTCTGTCTATCTGTCTGTGTCTCTCTGTCTGCCTGCCTGCCCGCCTGTCTGTCTGTCTGTATTTATCCACGTATGATTTATTATTTTAATAGTGAAATCAAAATGTACTTCTTCAGAGTTCTTAATTTGCACATTTTCAACTTAAAAATGTGCTTCCAAATCCATTACTTTGTGGTTTATCTTTTAGATCAGGTGTTCCCACTCTGTAAGTGATCATTCCAGCCTAGGAAGTGAAAGAGCAGATTAGGATCCAATTTGTGTGGCACAGTCTGATGTGAATGGATGTTCATTTATCCTACAAGGTTATATTTGTATCAAATGTAGAGATCTCAGATTTGAGGAGCTGGAGGTCCTGGCAGGTGAATTAGTTTGATCTGGAGTTGTTTTTATTTTTTAAGCAATAATTGCATTTGGGACTCAGTTGCATTTATTGTCCTTTCCTCTTTTGTGGCCTTCTCTCTCTCACTAGCCTTGGACATAGGAATCATCAGACATGCCAGTGACAAGGGAACCACTTAGTGTTTGGCAAGCAACTAAAGTGCTTAGAGCTTACATCCACCCGTCAGATTTAATATTATACCCATTTTACAGTTCAAACTCAGGTGTCTTCTAGGAACTTGACCTATAAGAGATCAGCACCATTAGCAATTTTAAGAAGTGAATGGCTGACAAATGAGAAAGAGAGAAAAAAAGAGAACTTTCCATTAGTATTCCACACCAGATCAGAAGACTACCATTATCTTCTCTAGATTGAATGCTTCACCCGTGGGAAATAGTCCTGCATGAAGCAAGCATTTTCCTATCACAAGAAAATCTGCTTATAGTTGGCCAGATTTTGAAGTACTGTTTGCCAGCCAAACTGACAGACTTGGAAACCCTGTGCTAGTGGGCGTGGGCAGCTTATCAGCATCATCTCTGAATGTAGAGGTATAAGCCAGTCACAAGCAAAACATATCCCAATGGTATTCATCCAGTCTGGCCTTTCTGGGTTGAAGTAGTTCTGGTTTTTTCCCATCTTAAATCCTTTTCAAATGGAGGGGGAAGGCTATTCAGGCAGGTGTGTATACCTGGAGGCAAGATATGCTGATGCAGAGCAATTCAGGAGAGGAGAAAGTCCACTTCCTCTCACAAGAAGTACAAGTTGTCATGTCAAAAACAAACTTTACAATTTTAGTGGGGGGGGGAGGATTAGGTGAGGGGGGAAAGCTGGGAAGGGATGTGAAGGGTAAACAAAGGAGGAGGCTACAATGCTTGATAAGAAATGTACTCATTACCTTGCCCATGTAATTGTAACCCCTCTGTACAGTATGTTCACAATTAAAAAAAAAGTCCTACATGCCTTCTATTCCTTTAACCAAAACAATTGCTAAACTCTTAAACAAAATACTGATAATTCTCAGAGACCACTTCTATCCTGTGGGCTTTTTTTCAAAGTTACTTCCACATTTGTGGGTCTTGGGAGATTGCCTCTTAGTCTATAGATTGTGGGTATTCACCCGAAGTGCCTTGCTGGTGCTTCTCAATTCTGACAGTTACTTCAGTCAGCTGTCAACATTAACCATGATTCAGGTTCAAACCTGCAGGGATCTCACTCTCCTAAACCCTTCTCTGTCCAAGTTCATTCCCATCCAAACAAATGTTTGTTGAGTCTAGACTAAACTCGTGCTTCGGGAGACTCCCTGTGCCAGGATATGGCCTGCCTCCGGCAGCATGGAAGTAGACAGTGTGTCTGTCTGCTCCTATCGTCTTTGTGTTTAAAAAATAGGTGCGACACCCTTCACTGTACTGGTGGCACATCGACTCATGGGGAATGAATAATCATTTGACAGTCACTCGGAGGGGTGGGGGTGGGAATGGGGGTTAGGAAGCAATTGAGAACAATGAGTAAAAATGAATCCCTCAAAGGGAAAAGAAAAAATATCAACTTCCAAAGAAGTTATCATTTGCGAATGGGGGTTTTAGTTCTTGTTTCCTGCTTCTGCTACTTTTTTTCCTTCTCTCTATAGGCCTGAGCCATGGCTGTTGTCCATCACCTGCTGTTGAGCAGGTTACTGGCATGGAACCATCTCACAGCAGCAGCCCTCACGATGGCTTTATGCTTGGATGAGAGGCTCTGACAGCCAGACTTCTAGGAAAAGATGGGCATCTGCACATCCAGGTCACCAGAGGAGCAATGGTTGCTCACCCACAGCCTTCTGGCAAAGTTACTTTACTGACACGACAATAATAAACCTATTTTCACATCATGTCATCTTCAGGTGACTTTGTAAACATTTTTTCCATCTTCAATTTAGGATGTTCTTACTAGTGATGTAACCCATTTTCAATAACTAGTAAAATAAAATAATAATAATAACCATGAAAGTAGAGTTTTTTCTTAAAAAGGAAAATTCGGTAATTGACTCTTTTTGCTACTTCTGACCAGACTTGGTTTTTTGTTTTGTTTTGTTTTTTCACCCTTTCTCCAGTACATTGCAGGCCTAAACACTGATATGAGAACTGTCTTGTATTTGAGGACTGGAGTATTTTTGATACAGTATTTTGATACTGAGCCCCAGGGTGGAATGTCTTAGTCCCTGTTAAAGGTTAATAAGATGAGTCAACCATGCTTGGAAATGTCTTCAAAGGAGGACAGGCATTATGCAATTTGGGGACAAGGGTCAGGTTAGTGGATCTGCTAATCTCTCTCTAAACTTCTAGACACAATATTGATCCAAGTTGCCTGGATCCTGGGGACAGAAAACTGGGGATATGAGTGCATCTGTGTCATGGAGTAATAGATGCATAATGCTAGAAGTCACTTCGTAGGCCATAGAAACTGACTGCCTTAATATACAGCAAACACCTGAAGATATGTCTTGTGAAGTGCTTGTGAATGTGAGAACCAGTACTATGAGTGAGGAAACAGAATCCCAGTGACCAGCCATCCTGCCATTTTTCATGCAAGTCATGATCCCTGTAAAATATATTCCAAGATATACAGTATTGTGTCAATGTTAAGTTGTCTAAATTTGCTAAAATAATCTTTTAATCTAAACATAGAGGTGTAGGATTATGCAACCAACTTCAAATGGTTCAAAAAAGAAATAATAAATAGAATCAATGAAAGAAGATAGGAAGGAAAGAAGGAAGGAAGGAAGGAAGGAAGGAAGAAAGGAAGGAAAGAAAGAAGGAAGGAAGGAGAGAAAGAAAGAAGGAAGGAAGGAAAGAAGGGGAAGAGAGGGAGGGAGGGAAGAAAGGAAAGAGAGAAAAGGAAAAGAAGGAAAAAGAAAGGAAAGAAAGGAAAAGAACAGAACAGAAAGGAAAAGAAAAGAAAAAGAAGAAAGAAAAATCAAATTGGTATGAATATTCAGTAAGCCTGGGCAAGGAGTTACAAGTGTATTTGTACTAGTTTTCTTTTCACAAGTTATTCATAAATGTAAATTCTTTCCACATAAAAAGCTTTAAAAATTTGCCACCAAAATATTACTAAGTTGATAGTAATATCAAATCCTAGGGCTTGATATTAGGGCCTGGGGACTGTCTCTGAGTCTTTTTTACTCAATGCTAGGTCTCTACCACTTGAGCCAGAGCACCACTTTCAGCTTTCTCTGTTTAGATGGTACTGAGGAATCGAACGCAGTACTTCATGCATGGTAGGCAAGCACACTATCACTAAGCCACATTCCAAGCTTGAAGAGCATTTTTTAAAGCCACACAACTAGCTAGTTAAATACAAAAAAAAAGATTGAAAGTCAAATCTCTGAGCATGCATTTGAACACGTGTTCATTCCTCTTGGAAAATGAACAATCTAGGTCAAGGAGAGTTTGATAGCTTTACAGTAATGCTTCTTTCTTTGTCCAAGACAGCTACTAAAAAGAGATAGATTTTAAAAGAGCCTTTTCAGGTTGTATGTATTATATTTCTGATATAAGTAAACAAGAAGATTAACAAGCACATGCACGGGAAAGAGTAGGGAAAATGTGCTTAAGTTCTGTTGTCTGTTGTGTTGTTTGGCCTTCCTAATCAAAACCAGGTGAGAAGCTAGAAAAGGCCCAGTATGACTGACAAAGAGTAGGGACAAGAGAGAGAAAAAGCAGGGAACTGTGAGGCTAAGACCCAAAAGTATTTCCAGTGTCTCAGCACACAGTCACACTTCCATCTCTTCATCAGATAAGAATGCTTTACGCACATTGGACCAATTTGTGTAGCACAGGAAAGCCTGTAGCTGGGCTTTAGCCTACTACTTCCTGTGGGAGTCTACAATGCAGTCTCAGTCATTCCAGGCCTTTAACCAAAAAAAATGCATCTAAGCTCTAGAAAGAGTCTCATTGCTATTCTTGCTATTCAGTGGAAGGAATCCATAGGAGTAGCCTATGGATTAGAAAAAGGGTATTCTTTTCTTTTCTCAGATGGGGCGTGAGTGTGTGTATATGTTTGTAAGACAGCTTAACCTTTTTTGGTTCATTGTATTATTAATGGATGCTAATTCTTTACATTTGTAATTCTTTTCTCATAAAAAATGTATGCAGTTCATAAACACATTGAAATTACTTTCTTCCTCCCTCTCTACTAAGTTAACACAGTCCCTTTCCAGCCCTCATTTACACTGCATTCTGGTGTAAAAGCAGTCATACATCTTCTAGGAGAGGAGAAGGTTGTACCGAGGATGCTAGCTGACATTTAACCCTCTGGATTTCATTCTCAGATTATCTCTTCATGAAGCTAGTGAGACAAACAATATAGACTCACTCAATTTATTTCCAAAGAATATGAAAATAAATTCAGTCCATCTCCACACTTGTTAACTGGAGCCCTTTGGCTTCTACTACTTTCTCTTCTGGCTTCTCTCTCACCTGATGATCTCTAAGCTGTTAGAAGAAAGATCTCTAAGTAAGTTAACTTGGGGCCATCTTCAAACAACCATTTAAGAGAAGTAATGCTAGTCTATCTGTATCACAGCAGTCATCGGATGGGGATCAACAGGCTCCTCTCATTCAAAACCCCTCTTGCCATGCACTGCTCTTGTCCTGTCGCTCTTTGTGAAGGATATTCTTGGAGGGCTCCTGCCTCTCATCTCAAGCCCACATCCTCTCATAGTTGGACAGTTCATTTGATCTACCAAGTGACCCAGCATCTCTTGGTCATTTTGCAAGAGGGCCCTTACCATAAAGTGAATCTAGGCTGATTCTATGAGCACAGGAAGGAGCACCCATGATTTCTTGTTCTGGACTGAACTTCATGAGAAGAAACCGCAGGCTCATCATACGCAGAGTGTATGGGAGAAAAACATTTTGATTCATGAGCGAGCCATCTACAAGCAGATTAATAAGGTAAATTCACGCAAAATTATTTAATATGGATTCCATGTGGCATGGAAATAGAGACTTAAAGAATTTATTAGACATGATATTTTTAAAGCTAACTGATGAAGAGTAGAAAGTCCTGGAATATAATCCTAGCAACTCAGGAGGATGAATTCTGAGGATGGAAGTTTAAAGACATCCTGGGCAGAAGTGTCCATGAAACTCTTATCTCCAATTATCCAGCACACAGCTAAAAGTGGAGATGTGTCTGAACTGGTAGAGTGTCAGCCTTGAGAAAAAAAATCAAGCAACATCCTGAGGCCCAAGTTGAAGCCAAATTACTGGCACATATAAACAAAAAGAATATGCCCTGAAAAATGTAATAGACAAAGGGAGTATATGATCTAATGATCATGAAGAGGGGAAACTTAGGTTGTTAAGATTCCTCTCTGTGTCCCTTTGTCTTCAGAAATATGTTCCTTTCCTCCTTGGTATAGAGGGTCCTGTCACTGTGGTAAGGGGAGGCTAAAACTTACCTCAGGGGAGAGTCTGAAAGGCCTTTAGGTTTTATGACCTCCTTCAAGAGAAAGGGTCAACGTGACCTTCCTACTTGTGCTGTTTTCTCTAATTCCTTCACGAAATATTCTGGAGTCATGTGTCCTGGACCCCACCGAGAGCCAATAAAACATGCAGAACGTCAGAGAACCAGCTGAGTTTCAATACAGTGTTTGTCACATGGTCAAAGTTCTGACAGAGCGGAGCTCTGGGGATCTGCACAGGAGAGTAAGGCTGGGTCAGCTTCCTTCTCATAGTCCTATGAGTACAATTCTGCTGAATAAAAGAAACAATTTATCTTTACTAGCAAATCTGAATATGTTGAAGGCCCAGAACCCTTGAAGGGGAACGGTGCAATTTATATCAGAGTCCACTGAGTTTAGAGTATTCAAAAAGAGAATGACTGATGTAACTGAAATTCAAAAAAGGGACATAAGTAACTTCTTCAAAAGTATCAGAAGTCCGAGATCCTACAGATATTTATGCTCAGCATTTTAACATGTAAAATCCATATTTTCACCCTGTGCTTTTTTTTCTTTTTTGTTAACTATGCCCTTTGCTGTGCAGAAACATCTTAGTTTGCTGCAATCCTGTTTATCAATTTTCTCTTTGATTTGAGCTCAGGCATTATTGATGAGAGACTGTATTTCTGTTCTTCAGAAGCCTATGTGGCAAGACCTATCCTCTTGGAATGATTTTCTCTGGATTTGAGTCCTAATGATGAACATTTTGCAGGAAAAAAGGGCAAAAATCTACCATTTACCTAATTCTTTAAGACACACGTGGAGTCTAGAATCTAGATTATTCTTTTTTTTTTTGTTTTGAACTTGAAGAAATGAAAACAAGAAGTTTTTTATTGTAATGTTTGCAGTTATTCCTTTGGCTTATTCCCTGTTGTCCTTGTGTGGATTTTTTTTGCACATTTTTTATTGTAAAAATACTGTACAGAGTGGTTACAGTTATATGAGCAATGTAATGAATACATTTCCTACTGAGCATTGTTGCCTCCTCCTTTGTTTTTCCATCCCTTCCCTCCCACCTCCACTACAAACTCCCATCCCCCACACCTCTCCACACCCACCAAAGTTGTAAACCTAGATTATTCTTGAATTGCCTCAAGATAGGTCATCCTATTGGCTCCCCCCCCCCCCGCCTTTTGTCTTTCCCTTTCTTCTCTAACTCTGGAGCTTTGCTGTCTAGTATGATGGCAACATTTGGTGGCTGAGTACCACAAATGTAACTTGTACTGGTTTTACCGTACGAATAACATGCACTGTGGAGTTGGAACACTTCATACCAAACAAATTTGCAAGCTATCCCTGAGGGGAGGGAGGGTTTATTTATTGTTTATCATTTTATCATGCAGTGTACACAACATTTTTATTGTTTTTTCAGTTATTTTACCTAAATTTACTTCTCAGGGCCTTGGTTTTCCAGTTTGATAAGTGAACGTCTATAGAGGATCACAGGGAGGATTTAATGAAAAATGATATGAAATGCATCTTAGCAAAGTTCCTGAACTTTGTGTGGTCTGTGGAGATGACCTGGGTATGCGAGTATCCTCTGGATCTTTGGATCTTCATCAGGACTGACATGTTGCTGCTGTAGCAGAAACCAGTGCTTTCTCACTGCATCTCTACAACTCAAGTTAATTTTGATTAAGTTCTCATCTTAGGATGATGAAAATAAGCACCAATTAATTAGGCTCAGAGAGACAAAAGATGTATTTTTCTCATATCTGAAAGTTAAATCTATATTATAAATATATGTTAACACCTATAGAATCATATGGATATATATATACAAATATATTAACTAAAGTATTACATATGCAGGGGAGAATTACAATGGTGTGATTCCCTTCAACAAGTATCTTGTAGTTTAACCAAATGAATACCAGGAAGATAAAATTTGTGGTATGTGGGGGTGGGGGAGGTTGAGGTCAAGGGAGGCGCATAGACAAGTGGAAAGAGGAAGGGATACTCAAGGTATATATGTAAAAATGGAACTAGGAAAATTGAGGAAATTGATGGGGTTAGGGAAGTTGTGGAAAAATGATGAAAGTGGTGACATTGATGCATTGTACTCATAAACTGACATGTTGAATTGGAACCCCTTTGAACAACTACTTGAAAATGCTACTACTGCTGCTGCTGCTACTACTACTACTATATAAAAGAAGTACTCTTACAGATTACGTGCCCCCAGAGAGACTAGATACTGGCTCTTCTCATACTCACTGAGATTCAAGTAAAACAGTCTCACAGATGAAGAAAACGCTCAGTGATGACCTGCCTATGATCCTATAGCCGGTTAGCTGCCTGCCTAACATAAGAGCATGTGTTTTCTGTCTTCTAGTTAGAAGTCTTATCCTCTATAATGTTCTGTATCCTTAGAGTTCAAGTGTAGCAAGAATGAGTTTTCAATTCTTCACATTCTTCCAAGCTCTCAAAATATTTCCTTAGGGAGAGTTATTCTAGGCATTTTCTGGGAAACAGAATATATCCATCAGAGAGAAACTCTGGTGTAGAATCAGAGAAGAGAGCTTCAGCCAAAGTTTCAATCTGCCTGTGAACATAGGACTGTGAAAGAAAGAGTCACAGGAAAGAAAGCACCAGTACCATTTGAGTTTAGCACAGTGAAAATTGGTAAACAAAAGATCATGAAGGAATCCTTTTTACATTTAAAATTTTTAAGAATAAAATAAATCAGCCAAGAAAAAATGAGAATTACTAAATTCTTTTAAGTGTCCCCAAAAGGCTTTAGAAATTTAAGCCACACTCTGTAATTAATACATGTGGGAATTTTATTTTTCTTTTAAGACAAGAATCACAAAGGAAGAAGGAGGATTTCCTCTTGAAAACTATAAAACAGATCTCCCACTGAGATAGTGAATGAAGGTGGACTCTGACCAGAGCAACCTTGAGAACAGGAGAGGACAGAAGTCCCTGAAAGGAACATGTCAGTGTAGGGATTAAAGGAACTTCTAAGGCATTTGACTTAGAAGGAGATAAAAGAAACAAGAGGTCTAGTAATAAGGAGAGAAGAAAGATGGATTTAATGATGAACATGACATGGTTGAGAAAAGGAAATACAGCATTATATCCTTTTAAAAAGAAAAAAGAAAATGTATCCCCAGGAATTTTTGTGCAGGTGCTGGGGGAGGGAAGTGGTAGGGGCTGAATTTGAAACTGTTTACACCTGTCTACTAATAAACAAGGAACTTTACATTTTAAAGGTTTTTTTTTAAAAAACCTTTGTATCATTTTACTAGCAAAATACTCAGAAAGGTCTAAGCATTTGGTACAGATTGTTGAAGTAAATAAAATTAAGTAAGACATGCACATTCTAATCTTGCTATTTCTACTCATCAGTTTTATTTTGTTGGCCTAATAGAACGTCTTTTTTTCAACCTAGACAAACTGAAAACCAAGCTTGGGTTCCAGAATTTTTTTAAATTCTATATGCCCCTCAGTAGATGAATGGATGAATATGAATATATATATATATATATATATATATATATATATATATATATATAATGGAATTCTATGCTTCTATCAGAAAGAATGATGCCCCATTTGTTAGGAAATGAAAAGACTTGGAAAAAATTATATTAAGTAAAGTAAGCCAGACCCAAAGAAACATAGGTCCCATGGTTTCCCTTATTTGCAATAAATATTATATATATATCTAGGATAATCTTAGCAGATGAGCAGAATAGCTCAATAGCTAAGTACCTAGGACCATATATGATGATGCTAAGTGAAATGAACTCCAAGACATGGACACAAGAGGTTTTTCTTTGTTGTTGTTGTTTTTAATGTACTATGTGATTTTTTCTTTTGTATGTTCTTCCCCCTATGGTGAATCCCCTGTTGTGACTGCATTTGATTTCGGTACCCTGTTATTGTATATACGTTTATTTGAATTAGGGAAGGGAAGGGGAACAACATAATTATGAGACAAAGACAAGGGGGAACCAACAGTGATATACACAAGACAATATGTTGGAAATGATCTGTATAACTCAGGAGGGAAAGTGGGAGAAAAATGAGAGAAGTGTAATAAGTTTCTCAAGAAATGTACTTGTTACCTTACTTATGTAACTGCAAACCCTCTGTACATACCCTTGACAATAAAAAAATAAAATAAAAACGTTTTAAAGTTTTGAACAAACAATTTTAAAATAAAATAAGTTCCAAAGCAAACAAAACTAACCCATGATACCAGAAGTCAAAGAGAACGAATCGCCTCAGGAGGATTGATGGGAGTGCTTCAGATGTGCTGATACTTTGCTTTTGTATCTGTGTGGGCCACCAGCATGGACATTACTTTGTCGAGTTGTCTAAGGTGATTCATGCATAATTACTTGTGAGTAAACAGTAAAAATGAACTTTAAATATGGTGAGAATTTTTTAAAGTTAACTATTAAAATTATAATGTCTAAACCAGAACCTAAGGTAGACGGTTAAGAAGAACATAATGGATTAAAAAAATCTCTAGAGAGCTCAGAATTGAAAGATTAGCCATTTTTGAGGGTACAAGCACATCCTATATTCCTGTGTGAGTATATATATATATAAATATATTATATATATTATATACATATTTAAATTTTGTTGAAGACATGTTTCATTGGCAGGGCATATCTCTAGTTGAAAGTAAATCACCACACTGATTTTTCTCTTTTGCAGTACAAGTGTCCATACATATAATTTGTTTAAATTAAAACGTATCTAAATATGTAGAAAGGAGCAAAATCATACAAACATATGTGATTTTTTAAAAGACTAATCAGCGAAAAATAACCTGCTTGTCAACTAGGTGGCCATTCCAATATTATTTGTCATTAAGAAATAAGAATATAAAAGAAATATAGGGAGTTTTGTGGGTTTGGATGAGGGGGGTATTGTTGGCCATGGGGACCTGGATGCTGTCTCTTAGCTCTTCAACTCAAGGTGAGTGCTCTACCACCTGAGCCACAGAGCCACTTCTGGTTTTCTGATGGTGAATTGATAAGAGTCTCACGGACTTTCCTGTCCAAGCTGGCTTTGAACCATGAGGCTCAGATCTCAGCCTCCTGAGTAGCTAGGATTACAGGCATGAGCCACCAGCACCTGGCAAGGAAGTTTTTATTTGTTAAGAATAAGGAATGTGGAGTTCCGGGAAGATGGTGGAAGAGAAGCTGGAATCTGAACAAGCTCTCGCATAGAAAGTAGTTTTAGAATTCCAGTGAACAGTCCTAAGCCAGAGAATCACACCAAGTGTGCCATCACAGGACAGAGAGTTAGACAAGAGAGGGGAAGCCAAGGAAACACACCAGCTGCCGCTCCGGCGGCGGGGTCGCGGCGGCCACCACCGCCGCGGAGTCATACCTGAGACACAGAGAGTCGGGGACAAAGGAGCCAGACGCAGCGGACGAGCGGATTCTACTCAACACCAACAAGAACCGACAAGGAGCGAACATCTTCATCCTGCTGTTTGCAGACCAGAGACGACCCAGGATCCAAGACTCGGCGTGAGTACAAGCCCGACATCCTCACTCCTCAGGGAGCAGAGGAGGGAAGGCCACCCCTCCCCCCCCAGCACCGGTGATCTCCATCTTGGATACCGACAAAGCTCGGAGGAGCTGCTAGCTCCAGCTCAGGCCTTGGAATAAAATGAGTCATTTAGCAGGTCACAAGAACTTAACGGCGAAGTGACCTGCCAGACTCAGCTCCATCCAGGGAAAAGTCACCCAGCTCAGGCGCCAGCCATCGGAGTGCCTTGCCTCACTGGGTAACCAGAGCCAGAGGCTGCCCCTCCCTCTAGCAGCCACCACAATCAATTGAAAAACAGAAACCCTGAGAATGGCTCCAGGCTGGGCGCTGTGAGCTTCATCACAAAATAGCCCCAGGGAAAAGCTACTGTTTGTTGAAAGGCCTCAACTCTACCCAGAACCTAGCCTCATCACCACATCCCCCTCTTTTGTGACTCTCAAAGCAGACCACCCTCCCAGAAAACTAACCTGGGAGGGGGATCTCAAAATCTTGGGTAAAGCAGAGCATTTTTCTGCCTCTTCCAACCAACCGACTTAAGAAACCAATCAAGCCACAGGACCTCAAGCTGACCAGAGACTCCAACAAGAGACTGGTTGCAGACAAAAGGGAGATACAGGATTCTTCCCACTCCTCCCCCCCCAAAAAAAAAATCAAAAGACTTTTTTTTCTTTTTTTTTCCTTCTTCTTCCTCTTTTCTTTTTTTTGCTTGTTTTTTGTTTTTTGTTACCATATATATATATATATATAAATTATTTTCCCTTCTAAAACTTTTATTAATCTTTAATTTTTGCCTCTTCTGAAAAAATAATTGTTTTCCAGTAACTTTTTTTTTCTCATCTTATAATTTTTATTTTAGGAATACGTGAATGAGAGTTTTCCTTTATTTTCTTGTCTTCTTTCTCTTTTTCTTTCTTTCTTAATTATCTTTTTGTTTTTTATCTAGCTCTACTGAACTTCTGATCTTTTCTTCTCCCTTTCCCATCCTTAAAGATTTTCACATCTCCTTTATGTCCCTCCCCTTCTCTGAACATATTCACATTCTTCTCTAAATAGACGGTCTTTTAACCTCTACAATAACATTAATTTTTACGTTTCTATTCTTTTTCTGGTCTCTCTTTATTCCCCTTTCCATCTCTTCTTTTTCTCTCTCTCTCTACTTGCATCCTACCCAACCCATTTCCTGCACTGTGATTAGGACATAGTTAACTCTCCCTGTGCCTGCCCACACCAATCTATTTCCATTTTTTACCCACATCTCTCCCGAATCCTAATAATTTCTGGTTTTCCAAATTCTTTTCTGCAGTTCGAAGTCCTTTAACATATAGTCGTTTGATGTTGAATAGATGTATCTGTTGAACTAGATTGTATCTGTAGACTATTGATGGTAAAATTGCAAACTTTGGTTGATGGTTGCCTTAAGATAGTGTTCTAGCACAAAACTGGTGCAATCTTTATCTCAAATGGGCCGAGTAAGCCGGAAAAACACAAGAAAAATGGCAAATTCGGGTATCTCAATTCCCAACCTTGATAATCAGGGATTAGAACAGATAAAGAATAATCCAGAGGAGAGTTCCCAAATAGCTCTACAAACACTAATAGCAAACATGATAAATGAGAAGTTTGACAATGTACAAAGGACTCTGTATGAGCGTGATAGGGAGAGAGAGGAGGCATCCCAGAAGTTTATACAGGAATATCATAAGCGTGAGGAAGCTTCTCAAAAACTGATACAGGATTTGCGTGAACAACTTGAGAATACTCAAAGAGAAAGGGAGGAATGGCATGAGCAGGCAGAGAACACTCAAAGAGAACTGCAGGAATCCCACAGAAGGGAGGAAACTAATCAAAGAGTAATTCAGGAATTAAGAGACCAGGTAGAGAATACACAAAGATCACTAAAGGCATTCATGGAATCCATTAACAAAGAGCTGAAGGAAGTCAGGGAGACCACAAAGGGAATGCTGAATGGAACCCAAAAGAAGGAATGGCAGTCCAAAGAAACCATAACCAATCAACTAAGTGATTTGAGAACAAACACTGAACACCAAATTAAGGAAGTAAAGAAATTCATACAAGACCTAAAACAGAGCTTCAACAAAGAACTTGAAGCCATCAAAGCTGACCAATTAGAAGGAAAAGAGATAAAAAAAAAGTAGAGAGTCTTGACAGCAGGTTAGACCATGCAGAAGATCAAATCTCAGGGATTGAAGAGAGCCTAGATATTATAGAGAAAGAACATACAACCATACAAGACAAGTCCAAGAAATATGATAGATCTATCCAACACCTGGAAGACACCATCAGAAGGCCTAACTTAAGGATAATGGGAGTAGAGGAGCACCTAGAAACAGAAGTTAATGGTCTAGGAAATTTGTTTAACAGGATCCTAGCAGAGAACTTCCCAAACATACAAAAAGATAGGCCTATTCAGATACAAGAAGCTTTTAGAACCCCAAATAGACCAGACCAGAATAGGACATCCCACCGTCACATTATAATCCACACAGGATCAACCCAGACCAAGGAAAAGATCCTTAAAGCTGTCAAGGAGAAAAGGTTAATCACCTATAAAGGGAAACCAATTAGAATTACCTCAGATTTCTCAGCAGAGACAATCAAAGCAAGAAGAGCCTGGAATGACGTATGATATGCCCTAAAAACAAACAACTATCAACCAAGAATACTGTACCCAGCTAAACTCTCCTTCATAACTGAAGGCCAAATAAAAACCTTCCATAGCAAAGAAAAATTGAAACAATACATCTCCACCAAACCAGCCCTGCAAAAGATTCTTAAAGATGTCCTACACATAGAAAACCAACAAGAACGCAACAAAGGCCAAGAAACTGCACCCAAACTGAGAATCCAAGAACCTTAGGAAGAACCCAGTTTTCACAGCCCCCAAGAAGGTGGATAACATGGCAGGAACCCCCAAATACCTCTCAGTCCTATCTCTTAACGTTAACGGACTGAACTCTCCAATTAAGCGACATAGACTGTCTAGTTGCATTAAAAAACAAGACCCTTGTATCTGCTGCCTGCAGGAGTCACATCTTGCCTGTAAAAACAAACATATTTTCAAGGTTAAAGGCTGGAACAAAATCTACCAAGCAAACGGCCCTCATAAACAGGCGGGAGTTGCAATCCTAATATCAGATAAAATAGACTTCAAATTAAAATTCGTGAGAAGAGATAAAGAAGGTCGCTACATACTAATTAAAGGATCTCTCCTTCAGGAGGATATTACAATTCTAAATATGTATTCGCCAAACAATGGAGCACCCAAATTTATCAAAGAAACACTACTTTCCCTCAAATCCCATATAGATCCAAAGACATTAATTGTTGGGGATTTTAACACACCACTCTCCCCACTAGATAGATCAACTCGGCAAAAACTCAACAGAGAAACCGCAGATCTAAACAGCTGCATAGATCAACTAGACTTAACAGACATTTACTGAACATTTCACCCAGCAGCAACAGAATACACGTTCTTCTCAGCAGCACATGGAACGTTTTCTAAAATAGACCACATCTTAGGCCACAAAGCAAACTTGTCTAAATTCAGAAACATTGAAGTTATACCTTGCATTCTCTCTGACCACAAGGGAATAAAATTAGAACTCAACACCAAAAGCCACCAAAGAAAGTCCGGTATCACATGGAGGCTGAACAACACACTGCTGAATCATGAGTGGGTCATGGAAGAGATTAGAAAGGAAATTCAAATGTTCATGCTATTCAACAAAAATGAACACACAAATTACCAGCTCCTCTGGGACACAGCAAAGGCAATACTCAGAGGCAAATTTATAGCTCTGAGCTCCTACATCAACAAATTGGAGAGATCGGAAACTAGCAATTTAATGACACACCTAAACCTCCTTGAAAAAGAGCAGCAAGATAAACCCCAATCCAGTAGACGGAAAGAAATAATCAAAATTAAATCAGAATTAAATGAATTAGAATCCAAAAAAACTATAGAAAGAATCAACAAAACAAAGAGTTGGTTCTTCGAAAAACATAACAAAATTGACAGACCCTTAGCAAACCTTATCAGAAAAAGGAGAGAACACACCCAAATTAATAAACTCAGAGATGAGAATGGAAACATCACCACGGAAACAACCAAGATTCAGAACATTATAAGGGAATACTTCTCAAAACTTTATGCTAATAAGTTTGAGAACTTGACAGAAATGGACCTTTTCCTAGCAAATATTGACATGCCAAAACTAAATCAAGATGAGTTAAGCCAGCTTAACAGGCCCATATCAAGCATTGAAATAGAAACAGCAATAAGAGACCTCCCAGCTAAGAAAAGTCCAGGACCAGATGGTTTTACAGCGGAATTTTACAAGGCCTTCAAAGCAGAGCTCACACCAATACTCCTCCAACTCTTCAATGAAATTGAAAGAGAAAGCTCACTACCGAACACATTCTATGAAGCCATGATAACCCTCATCCCAAAACCAGGCAGGGACTCATCAAAGAAAGAGAACTATAGACCCATTTCTTTGATGAACATTGATGCAAAACTTCTCAACACAATTTTGGCCAATCGACTTCAACAATTCATCCAAAAAATCATACACCATGATCAAACAGGATTCATTTCAGGGATGCAAAGCTGGTTCAATATATGCAAATCAATTAATATTATTCATCACATCAACAGGAGCAAGAATAAGAACCACATGGTTATCTCAATAGATGCAGAGAAAGCATTTGACAAGATCCAACACCCCTTTATGATGCAGGTTCTGGAAAAATTAGGAATCCATGGAACATTCCTCAATACAATAAAGGCTGTATATGACAAGCCTACAGCCAGCATTATACTCAATGGTGAAAAACTAAAGCCATTTCCTCTTAACTCAGGAACAAGACAAGGATGCCCACTCTCTCCACTTCTCTTCAATCTAGTATTAGAATGCCTAGCTACAGCAACAAGACAAGATGCAGACATAAAGGGGATCCAAATAGGGAAAGAAGAAATACAACTCTCCCTCTTTGCAGATGACATGATCTTGTATTTAAAGAATCCCATAGACTCCACTCCCAAATTACTCAAGCTGATTCAAAACTTTGGCAAAGTAGCAGGTTATAAAATTAACCCCCCAAAATCAATGGCTTTTCTATATGCCAACAATGAGAAAAGTGTGGCTGAAATTAGGAAAGCAACTCCATTTGTAATAGCCCCACAAAAAATAAAATACATAGGAATTAACTTAACCAAAGAAGTGAAGGACCTCTATGATGAAAACTTTAAAATCTTGAAAAAGGAAATCAACACAGAACTTAAAAAATGGCAAAACCTCCCATGCTCCTGGATTGGCAAGATTAACATCGTGAAAATGGCAATACTTCCCAAGGCTATCTACAAATTCAACGCGATACCTATCAAAATTCCACCCTCATTCTTCAAGGAAATAGAGGAGGCAATCGAAAAATTCATATGGAACAATAAAAGACCCCGAATAGCAAAAACGCTCCTCAACGGAAAGAACACTGCTGGAGGAATATCAATACCAAATTTCAAACTCTACTATAAAGCCATAGTAATCAAAACAGCTTGGTATTGGCATAAGAACAGACCTCAGGACCAATGGAATAGAATTGAAAACCCAGAAATGAACCTACAGACCTATAGCCATCTAATCTTCGATAAGGAAGCTAAAACAATAGAATGGAAGAAAGACAGCCTCTTCAGTAAATGGTGCTGGCAAAATTGGTTAACTACATGTAGAAAACTAAAGCTAGATCCTTATATATCACCCTGCACCAGAATCAACTCCAAATGGATCAAAGACCTTGAACTCAAAGCAGACACTCTGAAAACATTACAGGATGGAATAGGAGAAACCCTAGGTCTCCTTGGCTCAGGTCGAAATTTTCTGAATAGAGACCCAGAAGCACAAGAAATCAAAGAAAGGTTGGACAAATGGGATTGCATAAGGTTGCAGAGCTTCTGCAGGGCAAATGACATAGCTGGCAAGATCAATAGAAAGCCCACCGATTGGGAGAAGATCTTTACTAGCCATACAACGGACAAGGGTCTCATATCTAAAATATACTTGGAACTCAAAAAATTAAACCACCCAACAACAAATCCTCAAAGAAACAACTGCCCAATAAATAAGTGGGCGAAAGACTTAAAGAGAAGCTTCTCTGAAGAAGAAAGAAGGATGGCCAATAGACACATGAAGAAATGTTCAACATCCCTAGCCATAAAAGAAATGCAAATCAAAACAACATTGATATATCACCTCACTCCAGTTAGAACAGCAAAAATCAAGAACTCTAACAACAACAGATGCTGGAGGGGATGTGGACAGAAAGGAACCTTACTTCATTGTTGGTGGGAATGTAAACTTGTTCAACCACTTTGGAAAGCAGTATGGAGGTTCCTCAGAAGACTTCACATAGATCTCCCCTATGATCCAGCAATCCCACTTTGGGGCATTTACCCAAATGTTTACAAAGAAGACCACACTAAAGCTACCAGCACAACTATGTTTATTGCAGCATTATTTACCATAGCTACGATATGGAACCAACCCAGATGCCCCTCAGTAGATGAATGGATCAAGAAAATGTGGTATATATACACAATGGAATCCTATGCCTCCATCAGAAAGAATGACATTGCCCCATTTGTTAGGAAATGGAAAGGTTTGGAAAAAATTATATTAAGTGAAGTAAGCCAGGCCCAAAGAAGCATAGGTCCCATGGTTTCCCTTATTTGCAATATGTAGTATAGGTATGAGTCAAGCGGAAAAGGTCAGATAATGTGATGTTAGGAAAATGAAACCTTAAATATGTATTTTAACGTTTTCGTTTCTTTCATGCATTTGTTTCTAATGCATTTATAAGATTATTTCTTTGTTGCTTTGTATGTCCCTCCCCCACAGTGTAACCCCCGCTTTCACTATATTTGATGTCAGTATAACATGTGGAGGAGATGGGGACAAACAAGTCGTTTAAGGATTCAGGTTGACCTGTTGTAACAAGGAGAATTACAAAATGTCATGTGAAAGCAAGCTTTACAATGTCGGAGTGGGGGGGGAGGGGGATATGATTGGGTGGGGGGGAGGGGGTAGGATGGGAAGGGAGGTGGAGGGTAAACAAAGGAGGAGGCTGCAATGCTTGGTAAGAAATGTATGCATTATCCTGCCCATGTAATTGTAGCCCCTCTGTACAGTATGTTCTCAAATAAAATAAAATACAATTAAAAAAAAAAGAATAAGGAATGTAGTTTGGGAGAGAAGACTAACACTTATTACTAGACCAAAGATACTACATTGCTCAATGCTATAAGCATACCAATGGTAATTAAGTAGAATAATATAAAGTATCATCTTATTTTTATCTTACAGTATTTATATAAATGGGTTACTATTTAAGATGTCAGTATTATTATTATTATTATTATTATTATTATTATTATTATTATTATTATTATTATTATTATTATTATTTGTCAGTCATGGGGCCTGAACTCTGGGCCTGGTTGCTATCCCTCAGCTCTTCAGCTCAAGACTAGTGTTCTACCACTTGATCCACAGCACCACTTCCAGCTTTTTCTGCTTATGTGGTGCTGAGGAATTGAACCTAGGGCCTCATGCATGCAAGGCAAGCACTCTACCACTAAGCCACCTTCCCAGCCCATTCAGTATTATTTTTAAAGGTAAAATAAAGTATTATTTTGAAGCCAGGGTCAATGTTTCACACTTGTAATCCTAGCTATTCAGGCGGCTGAGATCTGAAGATTGAGGTTCAAGGCCAACACTTCAAGAAAGCCTGTGAGTCTTTTTTCTCCAATTAACCACCACAAAGCTAGAAGTGGAGGTAGGTTCAAGTTTTAGAGAACAGCCACGAGCCAAAAAGCTAACAGAGTTCAAGCCTCAGTACTTCCACAAAAAAGTATTATCATTTTGATTATTTCTACAAAAATATTTTAAAATTTTGAAGAAAGAAATCATGTAACAACGTAAAGTTGTAAACATTATAGGCTGTTAGTTCTTAAATTATTTTATAAAAATTATTTGATAAGCCAGGTGCCGGTGGCTCACATCTGTAATCCTAGCTACTCAGGAGACTGAGAGCTGAGGATCATGGTTCAAAGCCAGCCTGGGCAGGAAAGTCCATGAGACTCATCTCCAATTAACCATCAGAAAATTGGAAGTAGTGCTGTTGCTCAACTGGTAGAGTACTAGCATTGAGCTGAAGAGCTCAGAAACAGTGCCAAGGCCCAGAGTTCAAGCTGCACAACTGGCCCAAAAGAATTATCTGATAGACTGAAAATATTACAGGATGGAATAGGAGAAACCCTAGGTCTCCTTGGCACAGAAGGAAATTTTCTTAATAGAGACCCAGAAACACAACAAATCAAAGACAGGTTGGACAAATGGGATTGCATGAAGTTGCAGAGCTTCTGCATGGCAAAGGACATAGCTAGCAAGATCAATAGAAAGCCCACGGATTGGGAGAAGATCTTCACTAGCCATACAACAGACAAGGGTCTCATATCTAAAATATACTTGGAACTCAAAAAATTAAATCCCCCAACAACAAATCCTCAAAGAAACAACTGCCCAATAAATAAGTGGGCGAAAGACTTAAAGAGAAATTTCTCTGAAGAAGAAGGAAGGATGGCCAATAGACACATGAAGAAATGCTCAACCTCCCTAGCCATAAAAGAAATGCAAATCAAAACAACATTAAGATACCACCTCACCCCAGTTAGAATGGCAAAAATCAAGAACTCTCACAACAACAGATGCTGGAGGGGATGTGGACAGAAGGAAACCTTACTTCATTGTTGGTGGGAATGTAAACTTGTTCAACCACTTTGAAAGCAATATGGAGGTTCCTGAAAAGACTTCACATAGATCTCCCCTATGACCCAGCAATCCCACTTTGGGGCATTTAACCAAATGTTTATAAACAAGACCACACTAAAGCTACCAGCACAACTATGTTTATTGCAGCATTATTTACCATAGCTAAGATATGGAACCAACTCAGATGCCCCTCAGTAAATGAATGGATCAAGAAAATGTGGTATATATACACAATGGAATAATTTGCCTCCATCAGAAAGAATGACATTGCCCCATTTGTTACGAAATGGGAAGACTTCGAAAAAATTATATTAAGTGAAGTAAGCCAAGACCAAAGAAACATAGGTCCCATGGTTTCCCTTATTTGCAATATCTAGTATACGTATGAGTCAAGCAGAAAAGGTCAGATAATGTGATGTTAGGAAAATGAACCCTTACATCTGTATTTTAATGATTTTTTCTTTCATGCATTTGTTTCTAACCCATTTATAAGATTATTTCTTTGTTGCTTCGTATGTCCCTCCCTCACAGTATAACCCCTGCTTTCACATATTTGATGTTGGTATAATTTGTGGAGGAGATGGGGAAAAACAAGTCGTTTAAGGATACAGGTGGACCCATTGCAACAATGAGAAGTACAAGTTGTCATGTCGAAAACGAACTCTACAACTTTGGTGCGGCAGGGGGGAGGAGGAGGGCGGGGAAGATTAGGTGGGGGGGAGGGGGGAGGCTGGGAAGGGATGTGAAGGGTAAACAAAGGAGGAGTCTGCAATGCTTGATAAGAAATGTACTCATTATCTTGCCCATGTAATTGTAACCCCTCTGTAAAGTATGTTCACAAAAAATAAAAAGTAAAATTAAAAAAAGAATTATCTGATAGAGATCAAACTTAAATATTATATTATTAGATGTCATTCATTAAAATTTTTACAGATGTCATATGCATCAATGAAATATGCAACTGACATAAGAAATCATGTTTTGAAAGCGCTAGAAAGCTTTACAGGTTTTATTAAAGAAAGGATAAGATATAACACTTCTCACGTTGAATTTCAGTACAATTTGGAATAATTTGTAGATTTGATGGTAGAGAATAATCGATCAGAAGGAAGGACCAAAAGCAATGTTGTTAAATATAAACCAAGTACCATTAGAGATGTGGTCACAACTAAGCAAGAAATGCCAAAAAACAAGTCAATTTCTGTCTATCTCATAGTAAAATTTCCCATATAAGACAGTGGGAAACATAGTCTAACAGACTGAACCAGAATTCATCTTCAGGTTCACAGTTCAGCCTTGTTCCTGACCATCTGACCATTGTAAATGGATCAAAATCAAATGTTTCCCTCAGTCCAGTTGACTTCCAACTCCTTGCGGTAGACAATGGTCAATTCACTAAATACTTGCGTACTATTCTTGACAACGCTGGTATATAACATTATCTGGTAAAAAGAGACTTGCTAGATGCACAAAATGGAAAATGGAGAATGAGTTTCTAATGAAGTATGTGATGACTATCACAGTTATCTAAATAATTCTAAATCTCTAGTTCCTTTTTTGGTTAACTGCTTTGTAAAAACTCTTTTTAACATATATATATATATATATATATATATATATATATTATTGTAAAGATATTGTGCAGAGGGGTTCCATTTACATAAGGTAATGAGTACATTTCCTATAGCGCATTGTTACTCCTTCCTTTGTTTTTCCCATACCATCCCTTCCTTCCCTGCCTCCCCAATTCCTCCCTTCCCCCCACAAGTTGTAAAGTTCATTTTCAACATAATGTCTTGTTCATCTCATTGTTACAATGGGTCAACCTGTTTCCCTGTTTCAGTATTTTGTTATTTCCCTTCCCCTCCCCAAATTAGAAAAAATGTATATACAAGATTCAGGGCACCGAAATCAAATACAGTGAAAACAGGGGTTATACCATGGAGGAAGAACATACAAAAGAATAAAAAAAAATCACATCTGTGACAAAGATAAAACTCTTCTTATATCTCTTTTTATAAATTTTTGTAATTCTTTGTGTTATTGTTGTTGTTACTGTTGTTAGAGTTGGCTTTGACTCAGGGCCTGGGCACTGCCACTGAGCTTTTTTACCCAAGGCTAGCACTCTACCACTTTGAACCCAGCTCTGGTAACTGGAGATAAGAGTCTCATGGACTTTCTTACTAAGGCTGGCTTCAAACCTCAATCATCAGATCTAAGCCTTCTGAATAGCTAAGATTACAAGGCATGAGCCACCAGTGTCCAACTTTTAACTCTTCTTAATTGTAGTTACAGCCTTATGGAAGATTTTTCATATATTGTAACAACAAAGAACATATCAACAAAAGAAGACATTTCTCAGTCTTTTTGAAATGTAAGTAGAATGATAAGATGTTAGTATTACTGTAGAAAAAGGTATTCTGAAGGACTCAATTTTTTAAAATAAATGGAAAATGGAAGTATTTGCATTACTTACTGAAATGATACAGAAATGATCTGTGAAAAAAGAAGCAAACTTTAGACAGATGCTGTTCCTTTTTGGTCTCTAGCATCTTAGAGGGGTGGTACCATATCTGGCAGAATCTACACAATTTTTACAGCCTACAATGAGCTAACCTGGTGTTTGATTCCACAAAGAGAATCCTATGTTCTCCATCTTTACAGAAAAGAAATGTAATGAGAGGTCAGACGATCTAGATTCCAGGCCAGCTGTGTCCTCAGGGAATTTACTACCTTCTTTGGGTTGCTGATTCCCTTTTTGGAACCTAAGAGATTTGAATACTAAAACTTTCCAGGTATCTTCCTCTTCTGAATTGCTCTAACTTTGCACTTGGTCTAGAGAACATTCTTTTTTATTAGAAAGAAAATTTCCCTGCCTCCTCAAGTTCTTCTGCCCTAAATATCTAAGACCTTAGCTTTCACAACATAAAGAGCAAAAGGCACCTCCTTTTGATTCTGTAGTTGAAAATATTTAGTTCTTTTGTGTTTGAAATATTCTCTTTAACTAAACATCATAACCTTGACATAGATGGTTTTGTGCTTTACTATAAACATATACAATTGGCCAGACCCCATGAGATAACTGACTTACAGCGACCTTGCGGTCAGCAACATAACAGATGAAGTTTCTCATTATCATTCACTGCAAGATAAGTGAATTTTCTTCTCATTCAGCTGATTTTCTGTGCCTTTGTTTGCTGGGTCATGGATAGCAAGAGTTTTAAAATACTCAACTACATAGGTTGTGATGTGAATTTAACAGCTTATTGGGAGGGGATGTTATATTTAATCTCTTAATATATGATTAATGTGTCTTATCACTTGTCTTCAATTTAACTAACAATTTGGTGTCATTATTCTCTCTGGTTGTGGTGTCAGCCTGCTAAGGGTTTGAATCATGAATGCAACATTGTAGGTTAAAAAGCCAATGAAATTGCTTTTGATGGGACAAGATTATGAGTGTTTCTGTATGCTAGTAACTTAAAACAAATTGTTTGCAAGGCCATGTGAATTATTGGTTATGAAATAGATATTGGTAGCTCTGTAGGTCAGATGAAAATTGTAATAAAATGTAGTGTTCAATAATAAAATGGAACATAACAAGCATGGCATTGCTCGCTAAAAATTCCCAGAAAACCTTAATGAGCAATTATATCATATAAGATGGGATGAAACTCATGAATAAGATCTGTAAAGATTAAATCTTTTAAAATTTTTCTTGTTATATTTTTATTCTCCCTTATAAGCAGTTACCATTCAACAAAGCAATTTATGAACACAATGCATCTTGACTGTGGTCACCCTTTCAAATTTTTCCCCTATTCCTCCCAACCCAACTCCTCCCCTCAAATCTTTTAATTTTATAAGGCATGCATTATGACTGCATTCTCTCTCATCCCTCTCTTTATTCATCAACTCCCATGCCCTTGATTTCCTCCTCCTTGTCCATGAATTAATTGCCTCACCCATGTTAGGCATGTGCTCTACTACTTGAGCCATTCCTCCAAGTCTGCCTTTTTGGTGTTAATAGAAAATAAGAGTTATAAGAACTTGTCTACTAGGCCAGTACTTAACCAATTCATAGCTTCCTTAGTAGATAGAATTATAGGTGTGAGGCATTGGTTTCTGGTTTTTCAAATTTATTTTTTAATTGGTGAATGCCCCCTTATTGGTAAAAGTCCCTGCACTTGCTAGGTCCTGAGTTCATTTCTGTATCATTACTCCACCACTTGAGCCACAATTCAAGCCCCAAAAAGATGAATTCTTAACCAAATTTATTCTCTTTATTTTCATTCATAACCATAAAAGTGAGGAAGACGCCTCCACAGAGAGCAACTAACTCATCTTCACTATGGGAATGCTTCAAGTAAAGGTTTCTTTGTTTCTCCCAACTAAAGGGTGAGCAGTGGCCTCTCAAATAGCATTTTTATTTACTCAGACTGATGAAAAAAAAACTGTTTATAGCTAGGGAAACACAGCAGAAATTGAGCTATTAATCTATCTTCAAAGTGACAAACTTACCCCTTCCACTTTGCTCTCATTATTAGTATTAATAACAATGCATTAGTCAAAAAAATCTTCATTTTCTTATTATCTACACAATGAATAGCACACTTAAAATGATTTAAATGGTAACTTTTATTCATATCTATTTTAACAGGCAAAATAATACACATACAACTCAAGTGACTCATAATGGGTATGTTTGTGCACATCTGTAACCCCAACTAGTCAGAAGGCAGACATAGGAGAATAATGTCCTAAGATGGGCCTGAGTAAAAACATGAGATTCTCAGGAGTAGGGAATATCCAGCTTGTAAGCTGTTTTTAGTTTTGAAGATATATAGTCCTTCACATTTGAATATAAGAGTTTTTTTATTAGCTAAGAGGACAAGTAAAAGATTCAGGTGGTTTTTCTCATACCACTATGATTCCCTCTCAACATTTGCCCCTTCTCTAACTAAAACTCTTACTTTTTATACTATATCTCTCTATTCCCCCCTCTGCTAGCCTCTGTCTACCACCACTCTGTTTTCTGTCTCTATATGTTTGGTATTCCAGTTATCTGACATGTATGGAATTATATAATATTTATATATTTCCGATTGGCATATTTCACTTAGCAAAGTGTCATCAAGGATTATTCATGCTCATTAGATGAGTCCTTTTTATTCCTTTCACTGGCTGAGTAATTTAACATGTTTTTATTTCTACCATTTTGTTACTGCACATAATGTATCATCATTGATGCCCAAATACCTTTTCAAGTCTCTATCTTGTTTTTTTGAGAATATACTCCCAAAATCATTTGAAGCGTCTTTTTTAAAATTTTATTTTGGGGGAAGTATTTCACTATGTAGTCCAAGCTGGCCTCAAATTCCTCATCCTTTTCCTTCAGCCTTCTGAGGGTTGAGATTATAAGTATGAACCCCTATTTTGTTTCCATTTGGGATTTTTTAAACAGTCAGGTAACTTAGGTTTTACAATAATACTTTGGCTGTTGTGAAGATAACATCTGAAAAGAGATAGTTCACAAGGTTGAGTTGAGATAACCTAAAAAGATATTTATACAGAACTTTGACTGCATTTTGTCAGAAAAGCCTACAGATTTTTCTGGGGGATAAGTTGCTAAGTGGAGAACATGTGGTTTACTCCACAGTGGACTATGATTGTGACTACATGAAGCCAAACAAGAATATTAAGCCAGCTGTCTGAGAAGAAAGCAGGGATAAATCCAAATAGTCAACAGAAATAGTAGTCCTAATTCCTAGCTCTTCTACAATTTCCTTCTCTTTAATGTTCAAGTCACTCATTTTGTTCAAAAATATCTTCCTCACATCTCTAATGCTCAGCACACATTGTTATCTCTCCCTTTGTCTTTCCATCCTAAATTTCCTTTCATCCAAATTCTCATTGTTTGCATACCTAACTTATTCTGCATCCTTTGCAAACTTGACTTTGGCTTTAGTGTCTAAAGGACTGCTGTTTTAAAGGCACAAAATGAATTCATAGCTACAGAATCAATTCAATTTTCAGTCTATTGATTATCTTCATGGGCTGATGAATTACATTTTTTTCTATTTCTCTTATGTAGTGGTTTTGATGACCAGAATACCTATTCTTTCTCTTTTTAAAAATGGTATCTTACTATCTTTTAGTAGTTGTACAAAGTTGTTTCATGTGAAGTTGTGAATACAATGCATCCTGATCAGTGTCACCCCTTTCATCATGCTCCCTGCATCTATCCCAACCCTACCCCACCCCTCATGTTACCTGGTTCCATTTTCATCTATATATACTGAATATTAGCTTACCTTGATTTTTACTCTTTTTTCCAACTCAATTCAAAAATCTCTTTAGCATTTAAGACATGACTTTAAAACACCTTGCTGCAGAGTCAAGGAAAGTCATGGGCTCTGAGTTACCCTCTATTCTTTATGTGAGAGGCAACCATTCCAGTTCCATGGATATATTATAAGTCAAGGTTCTTGGTTTTAGAAACCTGACTAGCTTGAACAGAAAAGGAATGTATCACAGGATATCTGGGAGCTTTAGAATTGTGGATAAGGCTAAGGAGACAAAGGCTGGGATATCTCCAGGAGTTGACTAAGTTAGACACAAACAAACTCCATCAAAGGAAAACTTTGGCTTTGTTGCCCTGCTGGCCAGCCACTACTCATCATGGGCACTGTGGCAAGCCTGCTACCTCCCTCACTGTTATCATATTCCAGGTGTGATGAGCTAACATCACCATCTTGGACTACCATTGTGGTATCAAGTTCCTCATCCATTTCCCTCAGCCACTTAAGGGCTGAGATTATATGTATGAACCCTATTTTTTCCATTTGGGATTTTTTTTTTTGGCAGTTGTGGGGCTTGAACTCTGGGCCTGGGCGCTGTCCCTCAGCTCTTCAGCTCAAGGCTAGCACACTACGACTTGAGCTACAGCGCCACTTCTGGCCTTTTCTGCTTATGTGGTGCTGAGGAACCGAACCCAGGGCCTCATGCATGCAAGGCAAGCACTCTGCCACTAAGCCACCTTCCCAGCCCCTAGCACAGGTCTTCTTAAGACATGGTGAATGAATGAGAATCTGAAGGCCAAAGTGAACACCATATAAGTATCCAAGCATAATTTGATCAGCCCAGGATTTCAAAAACAATGTTGATATGATTTCTTACTCTTACTTATGATTTAATTGATGGTTTCCCCCTAGTAATTTTCCATGAGCTCCAATTACCAAGTAATGCTTTTGTAACCCCCTGAATACTAATAACAGAGTACAGAACCTGGTGACTAAGGACCTACCTTCTATTAGAAAAGGAGATCATACGGAGTCAATGCTTTCTCTGGTTTCTTATTCTTTCAGTATGAGACAGATCACAACACTGCAAACATTTCTAACAACTGCCATCTTTTACCAGTCTATTTAACTCAAATATTTAAATATTTTCATATGTCAATGAAAGGAACCCTCCATGAACTAAATGAACTTTGTACAAAGGCAAGTTTGCATGTGGAAAGGAGGGAGAGGTGTATTATCTCTCAAATAGACACATTTTGCTCTGCTAGAAGTGGTCATCTTTTCCTTTGTAGTATTTGCTCATCATATCATCAAAGACATCTCTCTGTCTCTCTCGGCTTCCTCTCCACTCTCCACTTTCTCTTTCATATATCCAGTATATTTGTGTGTGTGTATGTGCACTTGTGTGTGTTGTGTATGAAACATGGTTTAGTTTTCTGCTTTTAAGAGATAGTTAAATAACTAGATATGTGAATAATGGCCCTCACACTACCTATGTATGTCCTTGAACAAATTACTAGCTTCTTTGAACATTGGTTTCCTTGTGTTTAAAATGTGAGTGTTAACCAGACATGGTGGCATGTGCATCTGTACTCCTAGAACTGAATAAACTGAGACAGGAAATTTGTGAGTTCAAGGGCAGCCTAGACTACATAACAAAAGACTGTTCACCTTAGAGATTTCTTCAAGGTTTTGTGAAAGACCAAATGGCTTTATCCTTATAGGAAAAGCATTTTTTTAATTTAATTTTATTTTATTTGAGAACATACTGTACAGAGGGGTTACAATTACATGGGCAGGATAATGCATACATTTCTTACCAAGCATTGCAGCCTCCTCCTTTGTTTACCCTTCACCTCCCTTCCCAGCCTCCCCCCTCCTCCCCACCCAATCATACCCCCCTCCCCCCCCACACCGACATTGTAAAGCTGGTTTTGACATGACATTTTGTACTTCTCATTGTTTGGAACAGATGTTCTGGTTTGCTTTTCTGTGACCCGTTCTATTTGCCTTACACTATGACTGACTTTCCTAAATGTGAGTGAATGAACCACAAAACCAAAGCATCAGAAGCTGGGTACTCATGGATCAGGCCTGTAATCCTAGCTACTCAGGAGGCTGAGATCTGAGGATTGATGTTCAAAACCAACCCTAGCAGAAAAGTCTGTGAGACTCTTATCTTCAATTAACCACTAAAAAAGCCAGAAAAGAAGTTGTGGCTCAAGCAATGAATGATGTACCAGCCTTGTCTGAAAAAGCTAAGGAATAGCCACTAGACCCTGAGGTCAAGTCCTAATACACACACACACACACACACACACACACACACACACACACACACACACACACAATTAACAAACTCTAGCACTTAGTCCTTACGTTCATTCTCTATTCAGTGACTGCATAACCACAAAAGATACTTGTCAGAAATTCTGTGCTCTCCTGCGGCTTCTCAAAGACAAGGAGCAACCCAAATGAATCCTGAAAACCTCCAGTGTTCTTGTCAGAGCTTATCACTGTTTCTGTTTTTCCACCAAATACACCAGGTTAGGAGGAAGAAGAAAATAATGTTAGCTACTTTTCAGTAAAATTTAAGGGGAACTTCTCCGTGGCCTCTTCTTCATCTCCCCAGCCTCCTGCTCACCCACACTGTGCAGATAGCTGAATTGGACGTGGTGTATCATGGAACCAGCAACAGAAAGATGGCATTCTTTTGATAAGAGGATCTAGAACTGTGTATTCTCTAGAAATGTCACCATACTCCTGCATTAAGCAGTAACAAGTGTTTCACTTACTATCCAGGCATCTTGGTTCTGTTGTAGCCAAGAGGCTCCGCAGAAATTATTGATACCTGTGAGCTGTTTAGTCCAGCTAATATCATTAGTGTATCATAAATAAGAAAGTTTGTTTGATTAAAAGCCAATTTTTACAGAAAGGTGCTGGTAGTCCACACCTGTCATCCTATCTACTCAGGAGGCTGAGATCTGAGAACTGTGGTTCCAAGCCAGCCCAAGCAGAAAAGTTCATGATACTCATCTCCAATACTCAGAAAAAGCCAGAAGTGGAGATGATGCTGTGGCTCAAGTGATAAAGCACTTGAGAAAAAAGATCTCAGAGACAGCATCCAGGCTCTGGGTCCATGCCCCAGGACCAGCAAAAACAAAGACAAAAACAAAAAGAAAAAACACTGTTACAGGGCTGGGATGCAGCTCAATAGGAAGTCATGGGCTTCATGTATGTGAAACCCTGGTTTCCAACGCCAAGAGCCAAACACACCAAAGCAAAAACAAGAACCATTTTTAAAAGTATATTTAGCCTAACAGTACCTTTTTCCACATTTTCATTAGCACTTATTAATTACAGTGTTAGACATCTTGTTGTGATAATTCCTGATATGCATATAATATACTTCAATAGTATTCACTCTGACTATCCTCCACCACTCTTATCCTGTACAACATAGTCTACTCCACATTTTTCCTTTCATACAAGATCAGATAAGAAAAGCACTTGAAATCCAATTTAACAAGTAAAGGGCTTCTTAGAAAATGTAAGCAATGTAGAATGTAACTAAAACTCAAGTGAACTGTCCAACCTATTTAATACATACTCCTGTTAACTGAAAGATGACATTTTTGTTTATTTATTCATTTTTGCTAGCTCTGAGGCTTAACTCAGGGCCTGTGTGAAGTCCCTGAGCTTTGAGGTCATGGCTAGCAATCTACCAACTGAGCCATAGTTCTGCTTCCCAAGTTTTCTGAGTATTTTATTGGAGATTAGAGTCTCAGGGACTTTTCTGCATGAGTAGGCTTTAAACAGCCAATACTCAGATCTCAGCCTCCCAAGTAGCTAGGATTACAAGCATGAGCAATGGGTACCCAGCTTGACAGATGTTATTTTGAACAGAAGTAACTTTGTATAAATGTAAATAGTTGATATTTTATTCTTTTATCATTAAGAAGGAAAAAGGAATTCGCACCCATTCATAGAAAATAAATCACTGTTGTTAAGTATCTATAGTTTCACCAATAGAAAGTTTCTATAATAGTTCACCCTGAAAAAGGAATTCTCATATGTACATGTGTGCATTTGGATTATTATTCTTTATAATTTTCATCACAGGAATTTTTATGGAAAGAGTATTTTCATGACAGTTTTTGCTCCGGCTGTTCCCCTGGAATATAGTGTAACCGCCGCCCCCACTCCATGTCTCCCAAATATGTCGTGTGTGTGTGTGTGTGTATGTGTGTGTGTGTGTGTGTGCTGCCACTGGGGCTGGACCTCAAGGTCTCCTGATGTCCCTTAACTGTTTTTGCTCAAGGCTAGTACTCTACCACTTGAGCCATACCTGCACTTGCAGCTTTTTGCTAATTAAAGACAAAAAATCTCAGATTTGACTCTCCAGGCCAGCTTCAAACAATGATCTTCAGATTTCAGCAATTCTGATTACCTAGGATTATAGGCATGAACCACCAATACTCAACTTGGATATACCTTTTACTAAAACTTTTACTAAATTACTTGGTATTATGAACTCTGGTTTATAACTCCCTCAAGGGTCCATGAATTCCTTGAAATAAAGGAAATGTCCTTTCTTTATGCTTGAATGACAAGCAAATGGCACATGTCAGACACATAAAAAAGAATTATTGCATAAATAATACACCAATAAACCATACTATATAATGCACAAAGACTCTGAAAGTGTAAAGGTATGAAGTCAAATGGATAAAAAAATGTAGAACACATTGATTTGTTTTTTTATCAGATTTTTAAAATCAGATTTCAATTCTTTCTCCAATAAGGAACAGGCAGCTGAAATGTAAGTATTAGATCTTCATTAATGGCAATGCATCACAGAGAGAACAATACCCAAACAAGTTTATATTCTTGGCAAATGATTTTCTCTTAAGTTTTATCAATTGAGATGCCATGGAAAGAGTAGCTCAGGTGGTCTTTTCTGAAAGGTTAAGATAAAATGCCAGTCCCTAGGAATAAAGTCTAAGATACCTTATATCTCAGAAAGAGATCCAAAGAGCATTCTTGTCTTGACTCTGGATCTGAGCTTGTCTCATTGCAAAGTTCAAAAACACAGTGAATTGGGCCTTTGACGTGAACTTTGTTATAGTTGTGACTTTTTTTCTGTATCTGTGTGCGGGTCCTGGGACTTGAATTCAGGGCCTGAGTGTGATCCCTAAGCTTTATTTGCTCAAGGCTGACAGGCTACCATTTGAACCACAACTCTGCCTTTGTTGTGATTACTTGGAACTATGGGTCTCATGGACTATCTGCCCAAGCTGGCTTCAAACTGAGATCCTAAGATCTGAGCCTCCCAAGGAGCTAAGAATGATAGGCATGAGCCACACTTTGCTAGTGTGACTTTTAGTCTCCATAAAAGAGGAGATGGGAAAGTATGCATAATTTTTCCTTCATATCTGACTTGAACATTTGAACAGCACCCAAAAAATGGAAATATAACCAATGAAACTGTCATATAACAATCAAGAAGGGACTTTCAATCATTTCTATTCTACCCATTCATTTGCATTGAAATGATTCTATATCACGTGCTCACCTGATTTCTTATAATAAGCCACTAGTAAGTGATGCTTTCATTCATGAGGATGCAAAGGACTCAAGAGGGCCTTGTTACCTCTAGGAGCTGCAGAGGTCTGGCTGTGGGCACAGATGCTACTGACCTCAAGTGTTCTATTTTGATGACCTGGTCACACCACTGGTTCAAATACTGGTTACACTTTCCATGGTTAGGTCCTGAGATTCAAGGAAGTCTATGTATATATGTGTGTGTTTCTATGTTTGTGTGTATGTATGCATACATTTGTCCTGGGGTTTGAACTCAGGGTCTGGACACTGACCCTGAGCTTCTTTTGCCCAAGGCTAGAGCTCTACCACTTGAGCTACAGCACTATTTCCAGCTTTTTGTGTGTGGGGGGAGGGCAGTTTATTGGAGATAAGAGCCTCATGGAATTTCCTGCCTGGGCTGGCTTCACACTGCAACCCTCATATCTCAGCCTCTTGAGTAGCTAGGATTACAAGTGTGAGGTCCAGGAAGTCTTATTTACAATTTATTTACAAGAAGAGTTCAAGATTAGTGAGGGGAACTGAGTGGCTCACAGCTCGTGGCTTGAATTTGACAGCATTTTCTCCAGAGCTCCTTGGATGGGCCATATTTAACAAATCTTAGGTGTTAGTATTCTTACTCAGAATTTCTGAAACTTCAATTAAAATGTTTAAAAGGCACTGAAATTCTCTCAGCCTCTTGATTTTCTAAGTGGAGTAACTTGACAGCTTATTTCTAGATAATACAATGGCTCTTGGAAGGGCCATAGACGGAAGTCAAATTTGAATGAACTTTTCTGAGACTTATACCTGTTTTTGCCTTTTCCTTTGGTCATTGGAGCCAAATGACCCTATTCCTTTGTATTTTCATACATAATATATATGCAGGTGTGTATGTGTGTATGTGTGTGTATGTGTGCAGATATGTATGCAGGTTTGTCTGTGTGCATTTACACATCTGTGCACACACTCTGTAACTTCTCCAGAATCCCTCTGTGATGATCAACCTGGGCATGTTTGTATCTTTAGCTCCCAGAAGTCTCCTTGAGAATGATTTGTTATGAATATGGATGCCAAGTTTGAGTGAGATTTTTTTTGCCTCTCTTAAAGTTGTGAGCAGAAGCTTGAAAAGGTACACATCAGAGAACATAAGGACCCCTAAGGGGAACTTCTAAAGCTTCACACGTCAGGCGCCAGACTAGCTTATTTCAGGTTAAGTATTTGCCGTGCTTTGTTACCTGATTAAACCTGAATGTGGTTTGTTCTGGCTTATTACAGTCTGAGGCTGTGTTGTAAAAATAAAAATTAATGCCATTTACCTGCCAATTGCAGCGGTTTAGAGAATTATGAATTATGATTCAATAATTACAGGGATTGGGCACCTGATAGGTTAATGTCAAAAGCCAAGTCCACCACATACGCTCTATTTATTTGTCAGCCAATTCTATCAAATTGCCTTCCATTTGAAAGCTCTTACTGGTCTCCTTCTAATAAGCAGTGTGGTAACAAGAAAACAAGGAACAATAAACAAAATGCTTCAATGGGATCCCCTGTCATTTTACCTGGGTCAGAGAATGGGTGAAAATGAGGGTTTCATTCAATAGAATTCAAATAACAGTGATTCCTCTGCAACTTTCCATTAGTAATACTCATATTTGGTAATAGTATTCCATACCATTCTTGAAAAATATTTAGCGTTGGAACATTAGGTGGTTTCGTATGAAAGGAACAAAAGCTAGCTGATATATGGAGAAAAGTTAGATTATGTCAGCCATGTTGTTTCTTCTACCCTCTATTACTTAGTACCTTTTGAAAGAAACTGAAATCATTGATATCTACATTTCTGTTTTACAGCCATCATGTTATAGTTAGTAGATGTTATATAGAAACTGTAAGGAAGTTTTAGTGTTACACAATTTACCAAGGTTGCTTTCTTGAAAGTTTGGTTAACAGGAAGCCAAGTGCTAATGGCTCACATCTATAATCCTATCTTCAGGGGGCTAAACTTTAAGATTCACAGTTTGAAACCACCTGAACAGCATCTTCAAAAAGCCAAACTAGAGGTGGATTTTTTTTTCTCAGTCGTGGGGCTTGAACTCTGGGCCTGGGCACTGTCACTCAGCTCTTCAGTTCAAGGCTAGCGCTCTACCCTTGAGCCACTTCCAGTTTTTTAGTGTTTTATTAGAGATAAGAGGCTCAGGGACTTTTCTGCTTGGGCTGGCTTTGAACTGCGATTCTCAGATCTCAGCCTCCTGAGCAGCTAGAATTATAGGTGTAAGCCACCGGCACCCAGCCTAGAGATAGATTTTAAGTGGCAGCAGTGAACAAGAAAGCTGAGCATGAGGCCTTGAGTTCAAGCCCTGGCACTAGCAAGATTTGTTATAAGTGATCAAAACGTGCTTTAAAAAAAATTTTTTTTGTGAACACACTGTACAGAGGGGTTACAATTACATGGGCAGGATAATGTGTACATTTCTTATCAAGCTTGTAGCCTCCTCCTTTGTTTACCTTTCACATCCCAGCCTCCCCCCACCCCCCATCCAATCCTCCCTCACCCCCTCCCCCGCACCAACATTGCAAAGCTCGTTTTCGACATGACAACTTGTACTTGTCATTGTTGCAACAGGTCCACCTGTATCCTTAAATGACTTGTTTTTTCCCATCTCCGCCACAAGTTATACTGACATCAAATATAGTGAAAGCGGGGGTTACACTGTGGGGGAGGGACATACAAAGCAACAAAGAGATAATCTTATAAATGGGTTAGAAACAAATGCATGAAAGAAAAAAAACATTAAAATACATATCTAAGGGTTCAAAAACTTGGAAAAAATTATATTAAGTGAAGTAAGCCAGGCCCAAAGAAACATAGGTCCCATGGTTTCCCTTATTTGCATTATCTAGTATATATATATGAGTCAAGTGGAAAAGGTCAAATAATGTGATGTTAGGAAAATGAACCCAAAACCTGCTTTTATTGAAAAGCATCGACTCGCTGTTTGGGATTCTGAATATCTCACAGTGAGGAAAGCAAGAGAAAAGTTTGGCATATTTGATTCTATTTGTATCTATGTCCTTTTCTCTGAATCTCTTAATCTCTGCCTCTCTGTCTCTGTCTTTCTCTCTCTGCCTTTCTCTGTCTCTGTCTCTCTCTGCCTCTCTGTTTCTCTCTCTCTCTTTCACACACATACACACACACACACACACACACACACACACACACACAGAATTGCAGCCACCTTGGAATCTAAGAGCACTAGGAGTATGTAACCACTCTAAAGGAAATGCACAACAGAGAATCTGCCAGGCAACAGTCACTCCCTTTTGGTGACCAGATTGCTCCCCTCAAGTGAGGACAGTGGTCACTTCAGAGTCCCTCCATAATGATCAACCTGGGTATAGTTGCCCAAGACTGATTAATAATTATGCATGTCTTTTACCCTTTGTTCTTATCCATCCCCTGTTTAAACTTAAAGTTCATTCTGTACCCCAAAAATGGGCTGAAGGGCTTACTTCACCTCTTCATGCAGTGTATCTACTCCTCGTAGTAATTTCCCACTCTCTGTCCCTCCACATGGATGGTATTTATGTGGCATACTAGGATGAGTTTAGTTGGGATGTGGGAAACCTCTGGAGTCAGGTCTGCAGCCTAGAATTTCTGTCACAGATTCAGTGAGCTCAGTCTGCAAAACTCATGGGCCTAAAGTTGAAGTTACCTATTTTTAAAGGCTTGTTGTATACTTCTTTTGAAATTATTTTCTTTATTCCAAGAAAAGTATACTCACAATAATTTTTGAAGACCTAGAAATAGAGCCCAAGTTAAAAAAGAAAAGTGTCTCCCTCTATCCCTATTAGCTGGAAGCACCAACTGAAGTTTCTGAATTTACTTCCTCTTCTGATAACCTTACACTTGCGATGAGATGCCTCATAGCCAGAGCTATGATTGTTTTGGGGTTGTTGTTGTCTCGTTTTATTTTTAAGATATGCACTCTAACTTATAATTTTCTAGGAGCCCCCTAGAAGGAACACTTGGGTGCTTCTCAGACATGCTTATAGACAGTACATTCGCTAGGTGGTTATGTACATGATTTCCAAATAAAAAACAGCTCGAAACTGCTGCATTTTGTAATTGTGATATGTGGGCATAGAAATAGTGAGGGTAAATTTCAGTGGTAGAGAACTCACATAGAATGCATAAGGCTTAAGTTTCCACCCCCAGTGCTATCAAGATCTCCAAACAAAAAGGAAAGAAAAAATGCACAAGATAGGACTACCTTGTCACCTAGCAATTCCACAGTTGGGTATGTAAGTAAAGGAATTGGAGTTACCATGTGAAAGGGATATCTGAAGTCACAGAGCCCTATTCACAATCAACCTAGTCATCCATCAACAACACCTGAATGGAAAAAGAATATATGTATGTGAAAATATACATGTATATAGAAATGTGTGCATATGAATATGCATGTCTTTATTATATAAAATATATACACACAGAGACATGCATGCATACAATGGAATACTATTCAGTCATGAAGAAAGAATGGAATTCTAACATGTGCCAAATGGATGATACAAAGGACATAATGTTAAGTAACATGTGCCAAGTTCAGACAGGCAATTACAGATTGATGTCACTTGCATGAGAGTTGAGCCCAGCGGAATAAAGAGCGGAATTGTAATTATGAGGGACCAAGTGAGGTGAAAGGCTTGATCAGACATTGTTCAGAGTACCAAAATTACAAGTAAGATGAGTTCAATTGCTCTATTATACAGCATAGTGAATATAGTTAATGAGAGTAAAGTGTGTTTGTGGAAAATGCTATGAGAGTGATAAATGTCACCACAAAAATAAGCAAATCTGTGAGATAATATACACTTTATTAACCATATTTACACCTTTTCATAATAAAAATTAACTGGAAACATCACATTATACGTGATACATATTTGCAAGTGTACCTACATAGAACAACTAAATACATAAAATTTACTTAAAAAATAAAAAAGTTTTTGTGCTGCCTCCAACTCTTACATTTCTTTTTAGCTAAATTTCATTCCTGCACAAAGTCAGTTGTAAACAGCAAATGCCATTGCCATTTTACATCTTTTGGGCAAAACTTGGAAACTATATATATATACATATATATATACATATACATATACATATATATATATATATATATGTATGTATGTATGTATGTATGTATGTGGTCTGTCATGGCGCCTGAATTCTGGGCCTGGGCACTGTCCAGCTCTTCAGCTCAGGCTAGCACTCTTACCACTTGAGCCACCGCACCATTTCCTGCTTTTTCTGCTTATGTGGTGCTAAGGAATCAAACCCAGGGCCTCCTGCATGCAAGGCAAACACTCTGTTACTAAGCCACCTTCCCAGCTCATTTCTCTTCTTTTTTGGGGGGGGCGGTCATGGGGCCTGAACTCTAGGCGCTGTGCCTCAGCTCTTCAGCTCTACCACTGTGCCACCTTCCCAGCAAGTGCTCTACCACTGTGCCACCTTCCCAGCCCCTTCTTCTTTTTTATGAAGGTTGAACTTGGGTCCTTGCATTTGCTAGGCAAGTTTACTACCTCTTGAGCCATGTTTCTAATCCATTCACTTTTACTTTCTCAATTAGATTCTAACAAGTCTTGCCCAGCTGCTTTTAGACCATGATCCTCCTCCCTCTGCCTCCCACCCTGGCAATTGAAACCACAAGTGTTCACCACCACACACCTGGCTTGTTTTTGAGGAAAGATCTTGTTAACTTTTGTCCAGGTTTACCTTGAACTTGGAATTTACAATCTCTTCCTCTTGGGTAGCTGGGACTACAGATGTGTGACACCACATTAGGCACCTACAGTTATATTTCTGACTATAAAGAATTGGTAATGTAAGTTCATGTGCGCACTACAAATGTGGAAGAAAAGCACATGAAATAAAATGGTGTTACAGTCTCAATTTCTAAATGATAGCACCAGACATAACTCTTCGTTTTTGCTATCATGAATTCTCTAAGTTTTCTATAATGTATGTACATGTCACAGTACAAAGAGAATGATAGTTTTTTGTTTCGTTTTGTTTTTGTCAGTTGGGGGCTTGAACTCTGGACTTGGGGGCTGTCCCTGCACTCTTCAGCTTAAGCTTAGTGCTCTACCACTTGATCCACAGCTTCACTTCTTGTTTTCCAGTGGTTTATTGAAGATAAGTGTCTCACGAACTTTCTGCCTGGGCTGGCTTTGAACTGTGATCCTCAGATCTCAGCCTCCTGAGTAGCTAGGGTCATAGGCATGAGCCACTGGCACCCAGCAAGAATGATAGTTTTTAAAGCACTAGTATTCCCTTTTTCCATTAGGAGGTCCAAACACTTTTGGGTTTGATACCATTTAAAGCAACTATAAATTTAGAAATTTCTCTAAGTATATCTTCATGTATAATTTACCAATGATACATTTCTGAACATTTTAAAGATAAAATTTCAAACTATGGTTCTGAAAATAAGGTAAATCCCCAAAAGTAAAACTTAGAATAGACACACAAAGATTTTTACTAATGTGAAGTCTGAGTAGATTTCATAGTTCTTATGGTTTCTGAAAACACAACCGTATGTATGTGTATGTGTGTGTGTGTGTGTGTGTGTGTGTGTGTGTGTGTGTGTGTGTGTGTGTTTCTGAAGTCTAAGACTTAGTAGTTACAAATCCAAGAGTATAAAAAGCACAATATATTTTACCTCTCACACAATTACCACTTATGGTTTACCATAGTTGAACTGGAATTATAGATTGACAATTCAGATGATTTTTTAATTATGTTAATTTAGGAGCTGTCAGAACAAGCTTCATAAGCAGTCCTTGTTGAAAAGGTACATTTTTTTTAATTGTATTTTATTTTATTTGAGAACATACTGTACAGAGGGGCTACAATTACATGGGCAGGATAATGCATATATTTCTTACCAAGCATTGCAGCCTCCTCCTTTGTTTACCCTTCACTTCCCTTCCCTGCCTCCCCCCTCCCCCCACCCAATTTTACCCCTCTCCCCCCACCCAATTATACCCCCCTCCTCCCCCAACACCGACATTGTAAAGCTGGTTTTGACATGACATTTTGTACTTCTCATTGTTGCAACAGGTCCACCTGAATCCTTAAACGACTTGTTTGTCCCCATCTCCTCCACATGTTATACTGACATCAAATATAGTGAAAGCGGGGGTTACACTGTGGGGGAGGGACATACAAAGCAACAAAGAAATAATCTTATAAATGCGTTAGAAACACATGCATGAAAGAAACGAAAACATTAAAATACATATTTAAGGGTTCATTTTCCTAACATCACATTATCTGACCTTTTCCGCTTGACTCATACCTATACTAGATATTGCAAATAAGGGAAACCATGGGACCTATGCTTCTTTGGGCCTGCCTTACTTCACTTAATATAATTTTTTCCAAACCTTTCCATTTCCTAACAAATGGGGCAATGTCATTCTTTCTGATGGAGGCATAGAATTCCATTGTGTATATATACCACATTTTCTTGATCCATTCATCTACTGAGGGGCATCTGGGTTGGTTCCATGTCTTAGCTATGGTAAATAATGCTGCAATAAACATAGTTGTGCTGGTAGCTTTAGTGTGGTCTTGTTTAAAACATTTGGGTAAATGCCCCAAAGTGGGATTGCTGGATCATAGGGGAGATCTATGTGAAGTCTTTTGAGGAACCTCCATACTGCTTTCCAAAGTGGTTGAACAAGTTTACATTCCCACCAACAATGAAGCAAGGTTCCTTTCTGTCCACATCCCCTCCAGCATCTGTTGTTGTTAGAGTTCTTGATTTTTGCTGTTCTAACTGGAGTGAGGTGATATCTCAATGTTGTTTTGATTTGCATTTCTTTTATGGCTAGGGATGTTGAACATTTCTTCATGTCTATTGGCCATCCTTCTTTCTTCTTCAGAGAAGCTTCTCTTTAAGTCTTTCGCCCACTTATTTATTGGGCAGTTGTTTCTTTGAGGATTTGTTGTTGGGTGGTTTAATTTTTTGAGTTCCAAGTATATTTTAGATATGAGACCCTTGTCCGTTGTATGGCTAGTAAAGATCTTCTCCCAATCGGTGGGCTTTCTATTGATCTTGCCAGCTATGTCATTTGCCCTGCAGAAGCTCTGCAATCTTATGCAATCCCATTTGTCCAACCTTTCTTTGATTTGTTGTGCTTCCGGGTCTCTATTCAGAAAATTTCGACCTGAGCCAAGGAGACCTAGGGTTTCTCCTATTCCATCCTGTAATGTTTTCAGAGTGTCTGCTTTGAGTTCAAGGTCTTTGATCCATTTGGAGTTGATTCTGGTGCAGGGTGATATATAAGGATCTAGCTTTAGTTTTCTACATGTAGTTAACCAATTTTGCCAGCACCATTTACTGAAGAGGCTGTCTTTCTTCCATTCTATTGTTTTAGCTTCCTTATCGAAGATTAGATGGCTATAGGTCTGTAGGTTCATTTCTGGGTTTTCAATTCTATTCCATTGGTCCTGAGGTCTGTTCTTATGCCAATACCAAGCTGTTTTGATTACTATGGCTTTATAGTAGAGTTTGAAATTTGGTATTGATATTCCTCCAGCAGTGTTCTTTCCGTTGAGGAGCGTTTTTGCTATTCGGGGTCTTTTATTGTTCCATATGAATTTTTGGATTGCCTCTTCTATTTCCTTGAAGAATGAGGGTGGAATTTTGATAGGTATCGCGTTGAATTTGTAGATAGCCTTGGGAAGTATTGCCATTTTCACGATGTTAATCTTGCCAATCCAGGAGCATGGGAGGTTTTGCCATTTTTTAAGTTCTGTGTTGATTTCCTTTTTCAAGATTTTAAAGTTTTCATCATAGAGATCCTTCACTTCTTTGGTTAAGTTAATTCCTAGGTATTTTATTTTTTGTGGGGCTATTACAAATGGAGTTGCTTTCCTAATTTCAGCCACACTTTTCTCATTGTTGGCATATAGAAAAGCCATTGATTTTGGGGGGTTAATTTTATAACCTGCTACTTTGCCAAAGTTTTGAATCAGCTTGAGTAATTTGGGAGTGGAGTCTATGGGATTCTTTAAATACAAGATCATGTCATCTGCCAAGAGGGAGAGTTGTATTTCTTCTTTCCCTATTTGGATCCCCTTTATGTCTGCATCTTGTCTTATTGCTGTAGCTAGGCATTCTAATACTAGATTGAAGAGAAGTGGAGGGAGTGGGCATCCTTGTCTCGTTCCTGAGTTAAGAGGAAATGGCTTTAGTTTTTCACCATTGAGTATAATGCTGGCTGTAGGTTTGTCATATACAGCCTTTATTGTATTGAGGAATGTTCCATGGATTCCTAATTTTTCCAGAACCTGCATCATAAAGGGGTGTTGGATCTTGTCAAATGCTTTTTCTGCATCTATTGAGATAACCATGTGGTTCTTATTCTTGCTCCTGTTGATGTGATGAATAATATTAATTGATTTGCATATATTGAACCAGCTTTGCATCCCTGAAATGAATCCTGTTTGATCATGGTGTATGATTTTTTGGATGAATTGTTGAAGTCCATTGGACAAAATTTTGTTGAGAAGTTTTGCATCAATGTTCATCAAAGAAATGGGTCTATAGTTCTCTTTCTTTGTTGAGTCCCTGCCTGGTTTTGGGATGAGGGTTATGATGGCTTCATAGAATGTGTTCGGTAGTGAGCTTTCTCTTTCAATTTCATTGAAGAGTTGGAGGAGTATTGGTGTGAGCTCTGCTTTGAAGGCCTTGTAAAATTCCGCTGTAAAACCATCTGGTCCTGGACTTTTCTTAGCTGGGAGGTCTCTTATTGCTGTTTCTATTTCAATGCTTGATATGGGCCTGTTAAGCTGGCTTAACTCATCTTGGTTTAGTTTTGGCATGTCAATATTTGCTAGGAAAAGGTCCATTTCTGTCAAGTTCTCAAACTTATTAGCATAAAGTTTTGAGAAGTATTCCCTTATAATGTTCTGAATCTTGGTTGTTTCCGTGGTGATGTTTCCATTCCCATCTCTGAGTTTATTAATTTGGGTGTGTTCTCTCCTTTTTCTGATAAGGTTTGCTAAGGGTCTGTCAATTTTGTTAAGTTTTTCGAAGAACCAACTCTTTGTTTTGTTGATTCTTTCTATAGTTTTTTTGGATTCTAATTCATTTAATTCTGATTTAATTTTGATTATTTCTTTCCGTCTACTGGATTGGGGTTTATCTTGCTGCTCTTTTTCAAGGAGGTTTAGATGTGTCATTAAATTGCTAGTTTCCGATCTCTCCAATTTGTTGATGTAGGAGCTCAGAGCTATAAACTTGCCTCTGAGTACTGCCTTTGCTGTGTCCCAGAGGAGCTGGTAATTTGTGTGTTCATTTTTGTTGAATAGCATGAACATTTGAATTTCCTTTCTAATCTCTTCCATGACCCACTCATGATTCAGCAGTGTGTTGTTCAGCCTCCATGTGATACCGGACTTTCTTTGGTGGCTTTTGGTGTTGAGTTCTAATTTTATTCCCTTGTGGTCAGAGAGAATGCAAGGTATAACTTCAATGTTTCTGAATTTAGACAAGTTTGCTTTGTGGCCTAAGATGTGGTCTATTTTAGAAAACGTTCCATGTGCTGCTTAGAAGAACGTGTATTCTGATGCTGCTGGGTGAAATGTTCGGTAAATGTCTGTTAAGTCTAGTTGATCTATGCAGCTGTTTAGATCTGTGGTTTCTCTGTTGAGTTTTTGCCGAGTTGATCTATCTAGTGGGGAGAGTGGTGTGTTAAAATCCCCAACAATTAATGTCTTTGGATCAATGTGGGATTTGAGGGAAAGTAGTGTTTCTTTGATAAATTTGGGTGCTCCATTGTTTGGCGAATAGATATTTAGAATTGTAATATCCTCCTGAAGGAGAGATCCTTTAATTAGTATGTAGCGACCTTCTTTATCTCTTCTCACGAATTTTAATTTGAAGTCTATTTTATCTGATATTAGGATTGCAACTCCCGCCTGTTTATGAGGGCCGTTTGCTTGGTAGATTTTGTTCCAGCCTTTAACCTTGAAAATATGTTTGTTTTTACAGGCAAGATGTGACTCCTGCAGGCAGCAGATACAAGGGTCCTGTTTTTTAATGCAACTAGACAGTCTATGTCGCTTAATTGGAGAGTTCAGTCCGTTAACGTTAAGAGATAGAACTGAGAGGTATTTGGGAGTTCCTTCCATGTTATCCACCTTCTTGGGGGCTGTGAAAGCTGTGTTCTTCCTAAGGTTCTTGGATTCTCAGTTTGGGTGCAGTTTCTTGGCCTTTGTTGCGTTCTTGTTGGTTTTCTATGTGTAGGACATCTTTAAGAATCTTTTGTAGGGCTGGTTTGGTGGAGATGTATTGTTTCAATTTTTTTTTCCTATGGAAAGTTTTTATTTGGCCTTCAGTTATGAAGGAGAGTTTAGCTGGGTACAGTATTCTTGGTTGATAGTTGTTTGTTTTTATGGCATGTCATATGTCATTCCAGGCTCTTCTTGCTTTGATTGTCTCTGCTGAGAAATCTGAGGTAATTCTAATTGGTTTCCCTTTATAGGTGATGAACCTTTTCTCCTTGACAACTTTAAGGATCTTTTCCTTGGTCTGGGTTAATCATGTGTGGATTATAATGTGACGGTGGGATGTCCTATTCTGGTCTGGTCTAATTGGGGTTCTAAAAGCTTCTTGTATCTGAATAGGCCTATCTTTTTGTATGTTTGGGAAGTTCTCTGCTAGGATCCTGTTAAACAAATTTCCTAGACCATTAACTTCTGTTTCTAGGTGCTCCTCTACACCCATTATCCTTAGATTGGGCCTTCTGATGGTGTCTTCCAGGTGTTGGATAGACCTATCATATTTCTTGGACTTGTCTTGGATGGTTGTATGTTCTTTCTCTATAATATCTAGGCTGTCTTCAATCCCTGAGATTCGATCTTCTGCATGGTCTAACCTGCTGTCAAGACTCTCTACTTTGTTTTTTATCTCTTTTCCTTCTAATTGGTCAGCTTTGATGGCTTCAAGTTCTTTGTTGAAGCTCTGTTTTAGGTCTTGTATGAATTTCTTTACTTCCTTAATTTGGTGTTCAGTGTTTGTTCTCAAATCACTTAGTTGATTGGTTATGGTTTCTTTGGACTCCCATTCCTTCTGTTAGGTTCCATTCAGCATTCCCTTTGTGGTCTCCCTGACTTCCTTCAGCTCTTTGTTAATGGATTCCATGAATGCCTTTAGTGATCTTTGTGTATTCTCTTCCTGGTCTCTTAATTCCTGAATTACTCTTTGATTAGTTTCCTCCCTTCTGTGGGATTCCTGCAGTTCTCTTTGAGTGTTCTCTGCCTGCTCACGCCATTCCTCCCTTTCTCTTTGAGTATTCTCAAGTTGTTCACGCAAATCCTGTATCAGTTTTTGAGAAGCTTCCTCACGCTTATGATATTCCTGTATAAACTTCTTGGATGCCTCCTCTCTCTCCCTATCACGCTCATACAGAGTCCTTTGTACATTGTCAAACTTCTCATTTATCATGTTTGCTATTAGTGTTTGTAGAGCTATTTGGGAACTCTCCTCTGCATTATTCTTTATCTGTTCTAATCCCTGATTATCAAGGTTGGGAATTGAGATACCCGAATTTGCCATTTTTCTTGTGTTTTTCCGGCTTACTCGGCCCATTTGAGATAAAGATTGCACCAGTTTTGTGCTAGAACACTATCTTAAGGCAACCATCAACCAAAGTTTGCATTTGTACCATCAATAGTCTACAGATACAATCTAGTTCAACAGATACATCTATTCAACATCAAACGACTATATGTTAAAGGACTTCGAACTGCAGAAAAGAATTTGGAAAACCAGAAATTATTAGGATTAGGGAGAGATGTGGGTAAAAAATGGGAATAGATTGGTGTGGGCAGGCACAGGGAGAGTTAACTATGTCCTAATCACAGTGCAGGAAATGGGTTGGGTAGGATGCAAGTAGAGAGAGAGAGAAAAAGAAGAGATGGAAAGGGGAATAAAGAGAGACCAGAAAAAGAATAGAAACGTAAAAATTAATGTTATTGTAGAGGTTAAAAGACCGTCTATTTAGAGAAGAATGTGAATATGTTCAGAGAAGGGGAGGGACATAAAGGAGATGTGAAAATCTTTAAGGATGGGAAAGGGAGAAGAAAAGATCAGAAGTTCAGTAGAGCTAGATAAAAAACAAAAAGATAATTAAGAAAGAAAGAAAAAGAGAAAGAAGACAAGAAAATAAAGGAAAACTCTCATTCACGTATTCCTAAAATAAAAATTATAAGATGAGAAAAAAAAAGTTACTGGAAAACAATTATTTTTTCAGAAGAGGCAAAAATTAAAGATTAATAAAAGTTTTAGAAGGGAAAAAAATTTATATATATATATATATACATATATATATATATATATATATGGTAACAAAAAACAAAAAACAAGCAAAAAAAAAGAAAAGAGGAAGAAGAAGAAGAAAAAAAAAAGAAAAAAAGTCTTTTGATTTTTTTTTTTTTGGGGGGGAGGAGTGGGAAGAATCCTGTATCTCCCTTTTGTCTGCAACCAGTCTCTTGTTGGAATCTCTGGTCAGCTTGAGGTCCTGTGGCTTGATTGGTTTCTTAAGTCGGTTGGTTGGAAGAGGCAGAAAAATGCTCTGCTTTACCCAAGATTTTGAGATCCCCCTCCCAGGTTAGTTTTCTTGGAGGGTGGTCTGCTTTGAGAGTCACAAAAGAGGGGGATGTGGTGATGAGGCTAGGTTCTGGGTAGAGTTGAGGCCTTTCAATAAACAGTAGCTTTTCCCTGGGGCTATTTTGTGATAAAGCTCACAGCGCCCAGCCTGGAGCCATTCTCAGGGTTTCTGTTTTTCAATTGATTGTCGAGGCTGCTAGAGGGAGGGGCAGCCTCTGGCTCTGGTTACCCAGTGAGGCAAGGCACTCCAATGGCTGGCGCCTGAGCTGGGTGACTTTTCCCTGGATGGAGCTGAGTCTGGCAGGTCACTTCGCCGTTAAGTTCTTGTGACCTGCTAAATGACTCATTTTATTCCAAGGCCTGAGCTGGAGCTAGCAGCTCCTCCGAGCTTTGTCGGTATCCAAGATGGAGATCACCGGTGCTGTGGGGGGAGGGGTGGCCTTCCCTCCTCTGCTCCCTGAGGAGTGAGGATGTCGGGCTTGTACTCACGCCGAGTCTTGGATCCTGGGTCGTCTCTGGTCTGCAAACAGCAGGATGAAGATGTTCGCTCCTTGTCGGTTCTTGTTGGTGTTGAGTAGAATCCGCTCGTCCGCTGCGTCTGGCTCCTTTGTCCCCGACTCTCTGTGTCTCAGGTATGACTCCGTGGCGGTGGTCGCCACCGCGACCCCACCGCCGAAGCGGCAGCTGATGCGTTTCCTTGGCTTCCCCTCTCTTGTCTAACTCTCTGTCCTGTGATGGCACACTTGGTGTGATTCTCTGGCTTAGGACTGTTCACTGGAATTCTAAAACTACTTTCTATGCGAGAGCTTGTTCAGATTCCAGCTTCTCCTCTGCCATCTTCCCGGAACTCCTCTCAATGAAATTCTTCGAAAAGGTACATTCTTATAAAACAGAAACCCTGGGTGGCCTAACTGAATGTCCCCTTATAAAGAAAATATAGCAAACATTGAAATCATGAGCAGATTTTACCTCCCAGGTTCCTTAGTTAATCCTTGAAAACAGAGAGGCAGATTTGAGCAAATTGCATCAATACTGAAAGCCACCTGGAGCCCTCAGATACACGGAAGTGGCAATTCAGAAGAGCTAAGGATACTTCTGAAAGTGCTGTACTTATTCCTGAAGGTGGAGAAGGAGACAAATAAGCCAGAAAGAAAAGCTGGTTTGAGTGTTTGTGGTTTTACAGCTGCTTTATTCAAGATCTTCAAGGTGAAATGTGGGCATTATATAAGAATCCTCTATGAGCTGATGTGCTGTGTTTAGTCCTAATTGCCCCTGGGAAAATGGAGCTCCCTGTGAATAACTTTATATACTTGTGCAAAAATACAACAAATCCATTGCTAAAAACCCAACTTCATGTCAGTATGAACATACTTAATTTTTAGAGTATTTCCAATATTGTTCACATATTTTGATTATTATTAATGCATCAACTCCAGATATTTAGAAGCAGAATTTGTCACCCCTCCCTCCGCCTCCACCTCTAATTCCTGGCCCTGATTCAGGTTGTAAAAACCCACAACTTTCCAACACATCTGTGAATATCAGCAAGATCCAAATCTGCTTCAGGGGCTTCATGTTTTTGTCTGAAGAAATATGTTTTCTCTACCAAGCGTGGGTCCATGATTTGTTTCAGGTCTCATATATTCATTCTAAAAATTATCTCTCTTTGTCCTTCCTTTTCAGGAATGATTAGGAAAAGCTTGCAAGATCAGTCTGATTGCAAGGCTATTAATGCTGAAAAGATAGAAAGTGTGGATTAGCAGAGTACCAAGACAAAGGTCAAAAGTGATTTTTGGAACCACTTATACAAGTGAAGTTGTCTACCTTCATGGGCATAAGAATGCAATGAGATGAAACACCAAGCAAAATGAAGTTGAAAATGCACAGATTTAAATGGCACTGTTCGAAATGACCCATATCTTTCTACTTTTTACAACTGGATATTTAAACCCAATCCTTTGGCCAGGCAGTATATCATGGCAGGAATACATGATAGAGCAAAATTGTTCATCCTATGGCCAGAGAGCAAACAGAACAAAGAATGAATAGAGTCCTATATTCCTCTTCAAGGGCAACACCCACCTGTCCCCAAAGACCTAAACAGGTCCCACTATGCCCAACTTCTTAGAGGTTCCACCACCCCTTAACAGCACCTCACAGAAGAACACATAGAACTTTGGGAGATATTCAAGATCCAAACTCTAGCGAAGACATACTATAACTTTGAATTTAACTCTTGCAAAACTAGAACCTAACTGATACTTTCAGAGGAATTAATTCCCCTGGTAGATTATCATAGGACTGGCACTTTCAATTTCTTCTATGGTTAGCAATAATTCTGCCATAAAGTCCTTTTCCTTTTCTTGTTTCATCCACTTGTTACCACTTGCTTATAGTTGCAACCTTATACAATGGGTGTATGTGGCAGGGGGGTGAAGGGGGATGATCTATCCGAAATTTCTGCTTCCTCAATTGTGACATCATAAGTCACAGCACCCACCTCAGAGAGTTCTTCTACATGTTATACAACATGTTGGACATTTAGCACAGTAACAATTTTAAATTTTTAAATATACTAAATGTTCATTATTTGCAGGCACCATTTTAAACACTTTATGCATACTATTCTTTGTAATATTGCAGTTATCTACTCTTACAGATGAAGAAGTGATAAAACTGGTAAAGAACTGAGAGTAAATTTAGAAGCAAAGAAGGGAAACTAAGAGTATTACTTTCGTTGGGTTTTGATAGGGTTTTTTAGTATCAGTCCTACCGCTTGAACTTAGGGCCTGCGTGCTGTTTCTGAGGTTTTATGATCACAGCTAATGCCCTACCACTTGAGCCACAACCCCATTGCCAGCTTGTTTGGTGGTTAACTGGCAATAGGGTCTCAAAGACTTTCTCAGGTTGGCTTGGAACTGTGACCCTAATATCTCAGCCTCCTGAGTACCTAGGATTTCAGACATGCTCCATGGCACTTGGCTTAGAGTATTACTGTTATTATTGATTAACTCACCAGAGGAAATGTCCTTAGAACTACAACCTTGTTGTTACTTTGTCAGTGGCAGGATATATATCCAGAAAGGAGTATGCACAATGCAGAAAACCATTATGAACTTAAAAGATACAGAATTTCCACTTTTTATTTCATTCTCATCTGTATTATTTCTATGTTTCAGAGTACACGAGGCTTATTTTTGAAAGAAAATATTTCTATATGGATTTCAAGACCCAATCCTGGGATATTCATTGGTGGTATGAAAAAGAAGTCTCTCTTTTCCTTAGTACATGGAGCCTGCCCTCCCATCTTTCCTCTCCATAGGTGGCTCTGCCCTGTGTGTGTGTGTGTGTGTGTGTGTGTGTGTGTGTGTGTGTATGTGTGTGTGTGAATTTCTGTGTTGTATATATGTGGTAGTACTTTCCCTAAGTACCAAGTGTTGAAACAAATCGGTTCCTTGTGCTATTCCATTCACCACTCACAACCATCATATTAATTCAGACTACTATTGACCTTATGTGGGAAACAATAAAACAGAGGAGGCAAACCCCCTACAATTACATGGTAATTGAACAGAACAGGACTAAAGTCCAGGATCTAACTTGAGTCAGAACCTGAGAACTTGTTCTTTCTTGTTTCTTAATGAGACAATTCAGAGGAAAACATAGTGTGTACTTATGAACCAGATAAAAGAGGAGGCAGGTATTAGCTGGGGTTTTGATTTCTGTGGTTTTGGTTACTTGTAGTAAAGATGCTGTATAGAAAATATCAGAGACACATAATCCATAAATCTTAAACTATGTGTGATGAAACCTTGTACAGCCCTGCTCATCCTTCCTGAAATTAGAATGATAGCCAGGCCCATGTACCCATGCACTGCATACAGTACCCACCCATTTGTCACTTAGAAGCCATCTCTCTTACAAGAACAACTGCTACAGTATCACAATATGCCCAAGCAACCCACATTTTACTTAACCTTGGACCCCAGAGTGCAATTCAGATACCAAAAAAATACCATCCCAGAGTTCCTTGGTTCAAGAATAGATAAAAGAATATTTTAAGAGAAATTGCTATCACATAACTTTTATGACACTATATTATTATAAATGTTCTGATTCATTATTGGTTATGGTTACAGTATTTAATTTAATACAGTATTTAATTCACAAATTTTATCATAGGTACACCTGTGAAAAAAGTGTTGCATTTGTAGGATGGTTTCAGGCATGCTCTTGGTTACACCTTATCAATGTAATGAGACTGTGTCCCTGTGGAGAAGAACTTGTGCTCAAAATGGAGAACATGACAGTCTTTGATTTAAAGTTTATAGTTTACGGAGTCAATGGAAGCTTTGTTGTCACCTGATCAGACCTCTGACAGGAGTGATCAATCAGGGCCATTGAAGTGCACCTATCCCCTGCACTCAGCTCATTTGAGAGGTAGGTGAAGATGCCAAAGAAGATTACCTAGAAGAACGAATGTGTCAAGTTGAGATAGAGATGAATAGACCAGAGCACTTTCCATCAGCATCAGGACATGGTATACAATGGGATAGGAAATCCAAACCAAGGAGAAGAGTGGACAAGGAGACCTCATAGTAGACCTCTACATACAAAGAGCTAAGCCCAGCAAAGGTCATGTTACAGCTTGCTTTAGTATTACAGAGAGAGTTGCACTTCCAAAACACAGAGCTGATTATACAAATCCATTTTAAAGCATCAGCGGGTTCTTTTGTTCCCTAGACAAAACTATCTCAACTCCTTAGCAAACATGCAAGGACCTTCCCAGCTGTCTAAGCTTATTTCTACTGCTCTGGTCATGCTGAATCAGCCATTACCCAATGGCCAAGTCCCAGCTCATGCTTTTAGGTGCACAGTCCCTTTACTTTCTACTCAGTTAATTCCAAACAAGTTTTCAAAATCTACTTAAATGTCACCTCTTCCATGGACATTCACATTGAACTGAAATATTTCTCACTTATTTTTTCCCTGATACCTTTCTTCCTTGATGCCTCTGATGTTTTTGCAATTTTATGATCACTTTTTGTTTAGAGTTTCTCTTGGACTTGGAGATGTTTGATAGTTCATCTATCTCTCTTCATCCTAGACCAAGTAGATTGGTTAGTCTTCAATGAATATAGTAATATTTGCCAGCTTCTATGGACTATTTTTTTTCAGTACTAGGATTTGAACTCAAAGGCTCAAAATTGCTCAGCTGGTATTCTACTATGCTTCCAGCCCAGCTTTTTCCTAGTTACATTTTGGAGATGGAGTTTTGCAGACTATTCTGCTCAAGGTGGCTTTGAATTGTGATCCTGAAGATCTCAACCTCCTTAGTAGCTAGGATTACAAATACGAGTTACCAGCATCAAATCATGGACTAATTTTGATTTTAAAATGATAAGAAATGTACTCATTATCTTGCCCATGTAATTGTAGCCCCTCTGTACAGTATTTTTACAATTAAAAAATCATTCTCTTAAAATTCAATCCTCAACTAATATTTATTATAAAATTGAGAGTCACTAAGGTCAAATTGTGGGCCTGGCTAAGATGATGAATGAAGAAATAGTCACACTTCGGATTTCATTTGTGAGCATTAGCGTAGGAACTTAAAGATTTTAATGAGCATCCCTCTTTAGATGAAGACATTATTCACAACCAGCCTATGAATCAGCCTTAGGAAACAACTGAGAAATCACATATATGACTATCCCCTTTCCCTGGGGATACCCTTCTCCTTTTTTGCTTCCTCCCAGGTGATTCTTTTATGCACAGTGGAGTTCCAAAAGCATAGATAATGATCTTTCCTACAAATATAATCAGCCCTCCTTTCCCAGTCAGGTAATCCTGTCTCAGGGGTCCAATCCAACACATATTTTATTGAACACCCTGAGACCCAGTGCACTGAAGTGAAATCAAATAATGTGTAGAAGTGCCAGCAATAACTCGGACATGAAATAATTAGAAAGTGTTTGAATTTTTTTCGGTTCCAACCCAAAACATGGTTGTCGTCAAAGGACTTAAAAAGCAATTTCATGTTCATTCATTATGCAATTCCAGGTAGATACATCTGCAGATACTATTAAAGGCATAGCCCTGATTTCCCAACCTATATTTTATACATGAGCATTAATCTGAGTAGTTAACAATAATCACTGAGGGTAATATAATTTTGAACATCTGCCTTTAAAAGGAAGATGGCAAATCTCACCATATGTTACACATGGTTATTATTATTCCAGAACTTGTCATTATTGTAAATGTGTGTACTATGGGGTAAATCATGCTCATAAAAGGGAAACTAAGAGGGAAGAAAAATAAAATACTTAATACTTATGCTGTAGGAAAGAAAGAAAGAAAGAAAAAGAAAGAAAGAAAGAAAGAAAGAAAGAAAGAAAGAAAGAAAGAAAGAAAGAAAGAAAGAAAGAGAAAGAAAGAAAGAAAGAAAGAAAGAGAAAAATGATACCAAATTGTCTTCATTTGACATATATCCAGTACTACCAGTATGTGGCAGAAGTATCACATGGTTTGATGGATATAATCTAAAAATAATCATAGCACCATTAACCACTCTCCTCTGTGATGACTGTGCTGGAACTTCCAAAGTATGATCTCCAGTCTTCTAAAGAACCCTCCAAAGAAAGTATCTTCATAAACTGAAGAAAGCATGCATGGGCACCTGTCTAAGGTTGCAGTTATTTAGAATACCACAAATCTCTTAATCCAGGACTCTTGGGCCTCAGAGTTACTGTCCATTTTCTTTCAGACTACAAACTGCATGAAGGCTGATGGTTAACCTGTTTTGTTCTCTGCCAGATCCTTGAACTGAATGTGGTCTATAGTAGGTGCTCAATAAACAAAGGTATGATAGCTTGCTCTCCAAATCAAAATTTTATCCTGGTCCACTATCTTCCACAAATCTTAAGGCTACAGTTTATTATGGGACTCTGACACAGAAAACAATATACTCCTACTGATACTAGCAAAACAGTATATGGTAATAAAAATACGTAAATAATTCAAAAGGAGACAAGGAGAATATACAAATGAATATACAATTTGTGAAACAAATAGAAAAGAAATCGTGAGCCCACTAGATCACCAATTGAATTTAATATTTAATAACAACTATAATTAAATGAGATTGTCAGAATAGAATTTTAAAAGTACAGCCATGCTGCTTACTTATTTTCATTTAATTAATGAATTATCACTTAATCATTACTTATTTTCATCTTTTTATATGCATTATATAGTGAAGAATGGAGTCTCACAACATGAAGAAACTTACCAGATTTACACAACCAATGGGTGGCAGCACCAGGACCTAGCTTCACAGCTCCTCTTTGTGGTAACATTGTCTAAGCAAAGAGAAGGTCCTGTGAGGGTGGCAAGCACCAAATCTGTGCAACACCAAGATGAAGAGCCAGGCTGCAGCTGGGCACAGTCAGAGACAAACTTGTCCCCTGTCATGATAAGCAATGAAAGTTTTGGAGGAATAAGTAGGATTTGGGAACATTTTGAGGGAGGAACTGACATTGGAAGCCATGAGTTTGTGCTGGAAGAATGCACAGAACATTCTCCCCCCTAGCAATACATATCAGTTCTGATTAAGAATACAGCATTCTTAACCTTAGTTGATGGATTCTGGGGTTGTATTTCTAGAAAGTGTCAGAATAGGCAAGGGGTTAAGATAGGCAGGGAACCTTAGGTTATGGAGAAGAGGTGCCATCTTGGGATGCATTGTCTAAGCGGGGGAGACTGTACAGTTAGGGGGTGGCAAGGCTATAAAGATAGCAAGTGTGGGGTAACAAGATTAGAGACCTGACTGAAATAATAAAAAAAATAGGTCTCTGAAAAGGAAGAGAAGGAAAGATCTAGAATAATGACATGAGACAGTGTAGTGGATGTCCACACAGCATTTTGGTCAGATATCCTAAAAGTAAATTAGAAACCCAATTAAAGCCATTGAAATAGATATTTTTTTATCATTACACTTTGGGAGAAAGACACCAGCTTTTGATAGTAGTTCAATTCTTTTTATTACCTGAACCGTCCTTTCTTTTAAACTTCTAATCAAAGATCTTTAAAAAAAAATCTTGAATTTCTCCAGGTAACAGATTGCTTTCTCTGAATCACTAATTTTTTGTTATTGTTCTAAAACAGGGAGGAGGAAAATAGTTAAAATAAGCCACATTTTTATAAGGCATTTGCTAAAACCAATTAGTAATTTTTTAACATAAGTAGTTGGTGTGAGAGTGGTGATAACATCTTTACAATATAAATTAAGCATTATTAATGAGACTGTCATTTCTATATAGAAACCAGAGTGTCACTCTCTCCACTTCTCTTCACCCTAGTATTAGAATGCCTAGCTACAGCAATAAGAAAAGGAAAAGAAGGGAAAGAAGAAATAAAACTCTCCCTCTTTGCAGATGACATGATCTTGTACTTAAAGAATCCCATAGACTCCACTCCCAAATTACTCAAGCTGATTCAAAACTTTGGCAAAGTAGCAGGGTACAAAATTAACCCTCAAAAATCAATGGCTTTTCTGTATGCCAACAATGAGAAAAGTGGGGCTGAAATTAGGAAAGCAACTCCATTTGTAATAGCCCCACAAAAAATAAAATAACTAGGAATTAGCAACCAAAGAAGTGAAGGACCTCTATGATGAAAATTTTAAAAACAAGAAAAAGGAAATCAAAACAGAATTTAGAAAATGGGAAAAACCCCCATGCTCCTGGATTGGAAAGATTAACATCGTGAAAATGGCAATACTTCCCAAGGCTATCTACAAATTCAACACGCTACCTATCAAAATTCCACCCTCATTCTTCAAGGAAATAGAAGAGGCAATCCAAAAATTCATATGGAACAATACAAGACCCCGAATAACAAAAATGCTCCTCAATGGAAAGAACACTGCTGGAGGAATATCAATACCAAATTTCAAACTCTACTATAAAGCCATAGTAATCAAAACGGCTTGGTACTGGCACAAGAACAGACCTCAGGACCAATGGAATAGAATTGAAAACCCAGAAATGAACCTACAGACCTATAGCCATCTAATCTTCGATAAGGGAGCTAAAACAATAGAATGGAAGAAAGACAACCTCTTCAGTAAATGGTGCTGGCAAAATTGGTTAATTACTTGTAGAAAACTAAAGCTAGATCCTTATATATCACTCTGAACCAGAATCAACTCCAAATGGATCAAAGACCTCGAAGTCAAAGCAGACACTCTGAAACATTACAGGATGGAATAGGAGAAACCCTAGGTCTCCTTGGCTAGGCCGAAAGTTTCTGAATAGAGACCTGGAAACACAACAAATCAAAGAAAGGTTGAACAAATGGGATTGCATAAAGTTCAGAGCTTTTGCATGGTAAAGAACATAGCTAGCAAGATCAATAGAAAGCCCACAGATTGGGAGAAGATCTTCACTAGCCATGCAACAGACAAGGGTCTCATATCTAAAATATACTTGGAACTCAAAAAATTAAACCCCCCAACAACAAATCCTCAAAGAAACTGCCCAACAAATAAGTGGGCTAAAGACTTAAAGAGAAACTTCTCTGAAGAAGAAAGAAGGATGGTCAATAGACACATGAAGAAAGGCTCAACCTCCCTAGCCATAAAAGAAATGCAAATGAAAACAACATTGAGATACCACCTCACTCCAGTTGGAATGGCAAAAATCAAGAACTTTAACAACAACAGATGCTGGAGGGGATGTGGACAGAAGGGAACCTTACTTCATTGTTGGAGGGAATGTAAACTTGTCCAACCACTTTGGCAAGCAGTATGGAGGTTTCTCAAAAGACTTCACATAGAGCTCCCCTATGACCCAGCAATCCCACTTTGGGGCATTTACCCAAATGTTCACAAACAAGACCCCACTAAAGCTACCAGCATGACTATGTTTATTGTAGCATTATTTACCATAGCTAAGATATGGAACCAGCTCAGATACCCCTCAGTAGATGAATGGATCAAGAAAATGTGGTATTTATACACAATGGAAATCTATGCTTCCATCAGAATGAATGACATTGTCCCATTTTTAGGAAATGGAAAACTATGAAAAAATTTTATTAAGTGAAGTTAGCCAGGCCCAAAGAAACATAGGTCCCATGGTTTCCCTTATTTGCAATATCTAGTATATGTGAGTCAAGCAGAAAAGGTCAGATAATGTGATGTTAGGAAAATGAACCGTTAGATACGTATTTTAATGTTTTTTCTTTCATGAAATTTTTCTAACGCATTTATAAGATTATTTCTCTGTTGCTTTGTATGTCCCTCCCCCACAGTATAACCCCTGCTTTCACTATATTTGATGTCAGTATAACTTGTAGAGGAGATGGGGAAAAACAAGTCGTTTAAGGATACAGGTGGACCTGTTCCAACAATGAGAAGTACAAGTTGTCATGTCGAAAATGAGCTTTACAACGTTGGTCGGGGGGGGGGGGAGATTGGGTGTGGGGGTGTGGGTGGGGAAGCTGGGAAGGGATGTCAAGGGTAAACAAAGGAGGAGGCTGCAATGCTTGGTAAGAAATGTACGCATTATCCTGCCCATGTAATTGTAACCCCTCTGTACAGTATGTTCACAAAAATAAAAATTAAATTAAATTAAAGAAACAAAAAAAAAAGGAGGAGGCTATAATGCTTGATAAGAAATGTACTCACTATCTAGCCATGTACTTGTAACCCCTCTGTACAGTATTTTCACAATAAAAAAACAGATACTAGATTGTCAGAAGCTGTTCCCTTTGTGACAGAGAGGTGGGGCAATATTAAAACTCTTAAGAACTAGCCCTGTATTTGCATATGCACAAGAGCAGACTGACAAAATATGGTAGAGGCAAGAGAGGATACCACTGGTATAATCCCTCTGAACCATGAACTTGGGTTTAAGAAAACAAATACTAGAAAGCTGAAAGAGCTTTTGTCAGAGGGGGAATGATGTTAGGGGAGAGGACATATAAATGGAGAGAGGAAGGATGGGCAAATACAGTCATCATATTCAATGTGCCTATGTTACAATGGAACCAAGTAATTTGAGGGGATGGGTGGGGTTGGGGGAGATGGAAGAGAATGGTGAAAGGAATGACATTGATCAAGATGCATTGTACTCATAGACTGTTGATTGAAACTCCTATGTATGCGTACTTAATGGGAATAAAGAATTAAGGGGTGAAAGAAAACTAGCACTAATAATAGTGCATGATGTGCTATCTGAAGAGCAATAACATAGTTTCCTAAGACTTTCCATAAGAAGTGTCACTGTGGCTCAAAAGGGAGAGCGCTCACCTTGAGCTGAAGAGCTGAGGGACAGCACCCAGGCTCAGAGTTCAAGCTCCACCACACACACTCACACACACACACACACACACACACACACACACACACACACACACAACTTTTCACATAAAAGTAGCAAGTTCTACTTAACAGCATGAGTCTTTTAAGCACCTATCAATACAAGAATGTGACTTTTTAAAAATATAGTAAAGTATGGAACTGGATGGAAACTCTCTGATTCCTGGTAATAATTCTATCTTTCTTGACCTAATTCTTCAGCAATCTAATATTAGCCTTTTCCCTTCCAAATTCCCATATTTGCATTCAGAGTGAGACTTTCTTTTCACTTCTCATTTAATCAAATCTGGCGCCAAACTCCCTCTGTCAGTTTGCTATTCAGCTCGGGTCTGACCTAATTCTGCTCAGGCAATAAACTCACTTACTCGTTGGTCAAAAATAGTGAAGCATAAGAAGAAATGCCTGGAAGAGGGGAAGACACCAAGTCTTCTTTTGTGTTAGGTGTCACGAGGACATCAATCAAATTTCAGATGCCATTATCCCTGGACATCTTCAGGGGACTGGTTCCAAGAGCCCCTCTGGAATATCCAAATCTGCAGACAACCAAGTCCCTTATATGAAAGAGCATAGTGCTTGTATTTAACTTATACACAGCATCCTCCATTTCAATCATCTCTATATATTTTACAGTATCTAATGCAGCATGAATGCTATGTAAATACTGGCATTGTTTAAAGATTAATGACAAGTACCCATACACAAACACCATTGTTTGAAAAAAGTAGTTTCTGCTGTTAAATTGCTTTTGATACATTTTCACTGATGAGGAGTGTAAGTTAAAGATATTTTTTCAAAGAATGAACAATAATATGTAAGACCTAAATAATACAGTAGACAAGTGATTTGAGAAGGCTTATGTTTCAGGTAGCAACTGAGAGAAACATAAGGGAGTGTATACTACCATTCCAGTTATCTTTACTGAATTTTTCTGACCAGACTATAGAATACTTGAGCTTGCATATTAAGTATTAGAGCCTATGCAAAGGTCCCTCTCCAACTTTAAGGGACTCTTCAGGAACAGAAACATTGGCTGGGTGCTTTGTACCTGGGCAAAGAATGAGAGTATGTTAGTAAGAAAACTAGGAAGAAGTGACTTTTAGGTAGGCAACACAGTCTCCAGAAAAACAAAGTTATGCTTGGGGGTTGTGATTGAAAATGAAATTCTAAAACAAAAGTTACAAAGCAAAAAAAAAAAACCTGTCAAACATATATTCCCCAATCTGAGCGGCATTATGGGTATTTTGACTCCTTCATGTAATGGAGGCCAACTGGAAGGTCAACTCCATCAACATGAAGACAGGACCCAAGGACAGACTGTCTTCTTTTTGCTGACACATGCAGTTGCATTGCTGTTTCATGATACACAGGTGATAACCAAGCACCAGCAACAAGTTACTATGATATCAGTGAGGGCTAAAAGGTCTACCAGTGGCTCATGAGCAGTCAGCTGAGAGACTGGAAGGCTGTGTATATACTTGAGGAGTAGAGATGAGGGTAAAAGTAATAGAAGAAACAATCTCTGACATGAAGAAGTGGATGATAGATGAAAATAAAACTTACTTGGCAGGAACAATAGCAGAATGTGTACCTACATAGACATGTATTCTTGTACAGGTATGCAGGTAGGTTGACAGGGATGTAGTTGACTCACAAGATAAATGTGTTTAACTGGATTGCAATAGTCACATTCCTTCTTCTCCCACTCACGTGGATTTTCTGTGTATCCACCTGACATGCTCAAGAAGGATGACACAAAGAAATGTCATCTATACCTTTTAGCACATTGAAGAATTAGTGATCTACTAAAAACTCCCTCCTCTCAGTAACCAGGAGATAACAGAATCAGAGCCCAATGGATTGTTCCCTCTCCCTCTCTTCTATGCCTGGCTAGTTCATCTTCTGCTAAACGAGGATGACTGAGAAAGTTACCAAGAGAAAAATCTTAAGATATAAAAGAAACCATGTGGATATTCAATAAATACAAATAAATTTATAAAATTCTTATTGTCAGTGATAGAAATTGAACTCAGGGCCTGGCACTTGCTAGGCAAACCCTTTTTGCTTTATTCTGATAGTCTTGTGCCTTTGCCTGGACCAAGTTTAGAAACTTTGTTCCTCTCTTATGTTCACATCTATAGTAGTAGCTGGGTTACAGGCATATGCTAACACACCCAATAATACAATGGGTTTTTATTATTTCATGTTTCTTAAAAACAGAGGTACATGGATAGCCATCTTTGTAATGTTTCTATAATAATAAACCAAAGTGTATGTCTTATCATAAAGTGTCTGTCATATCATACTTGCAAAACTCAATTTGCCATAAAAATGCTAATCCTTATAGCAGGTAAAACAACCTACATATGGGTGTCTAATAGAAGATGTTTCAAAATAAAGCAGCTGGGATTTCTGATACATGGAATTTATCTCAGAGTTCAAAATCATGAGTTTCCTTCTCAGTCGTTTGACATATGGGACAAATCTGAGAGTCTTGCTATGAACTACATGGCATGTGTTAGTGACCATTGGGAAAAGATTGGCAGGGTGGTAATGTAGAGAACCTGAAATCATCCTTTGAAGCACTTTTTTAGAAGCCCGCAAGTAAAGCAAAGTTATCAGCTCTGCCTTGCTTCTCTACCACATTGTTAGTTATGACTGCCTTGTATCTCTGTGGGGGCCAGCTGACTAGTCCTGGGAAGCAGTCACATAATGCTATGTGTCCCATAGGCCTGGCCTATGGAGTTTGTCTTGTGACCTCTCAAGCTCTCTTTCGTCTCTGTCCTATGACTGGCACAAAGGAGTGGTGAGACACAGTATAGCTGAACCTAGATCTTTGCACCACTGTGTCATGTTTGATTTAACTTGGAATTACCTTTCAGAAAACTACTAAACTTAGTAACAAGCCAATGAGATCTGGTGTGTGTGTGTGTGTGTGTGTGTGTGTGTGTGTGTGTGTGTGTGTGTGTGTGTGTGTGTGTGTGTGTGTGTGTGTTAGGGAAGGGCATTGGTAGCCATCACCACAATTGCCAACACTTAATTCATCAGGCTACAGGGCAGCGTGTAGTCTAGTCCATTTCACTTTCAGGGCCAACATTTCTTTCTGCAAAGAAGACTTTCCTTGAATTGGTCACTTTGCTCCTCCTACCTTTTCTTTTTCATATTTCCTGATAGCAAATCATCAGCCAACCCAAGATAGAATATTGAATTTCTTCTCACCAAGGAGAGACGACTGCACAGAACTAAGCTCAGTCAGAGTGGATTCAGGCAAGGAAGGTGAGGAGTAAGGTGGAGAACTCCTGGGACCCCTGAGGTACTCTCTCTCTCTCTCTGCTGCCCTTGAACAATGCTTCCTCTTCTCCACCCAGGTCTCCCTGAGTCACAACTCCACTTCAAGATCTGGTTGCCAGTACTCTACTGACATCAGGAGGAAGGAGAGTTTGAAATAGAAGATTCTGGGCTCTTCCGGGAAAAGACAGAACCAAGGGCTATATCAAAGAACCTGGGAACATGCAGGAAGCCAAAGGTTCGTATTAATGAAAGGGCTTTGAGACCTAGCTTGAAATTCTCTCTCTCCCTCCCTCTCTCTCTCTCTCTCTCTCTCTCATTTTATCTTTCTTTTCTCTTTCCCTTTCCCTCTCTCATTCCTTCCTGACCCCTTCCCTTGTTTCCTGAGGTTATACCACTATGTACCTACCTTTTCTGTTCTTCCAAGGAGAATCAACCACCATGCAAACAGTAGCAAGCTCCTTTATGTAATGTTCCTGGAATTTAGGTCATGGCAATATTCTAGTTCCATTCCATTAATAGGAAACCTACTTGAGAAACTTACTACCTCACATTGTTGCTTTCTTGTTGCATTCTCAGGAACTTAGGTTCAGGATTCGGAATGAGGCAAGACAATTTCCATGTGTGCATGTGATGTGAGCTCTGGTGAAAATGCATGTATGGGTATGCTCCTGGACACTGCAGTACAGAGTGATAAAGTCTGGTATCTGAAAACTGTGACTTGGGGACTGAAACCAAGTTGCTTCATTTACCGAAACAATTCAGTCCTCACAGATGAGGACATGCCCAAGGCACTCTATGACAGAAGAAAGAAACCAGGCAGACCCAGAAGGCATAGAGTACAACTTCCTGGGGACCTAATGATGGAATTGTGGGATGAAGCAGGAAGGCCAGTTAGACTCTTGGGTTGAAAGAAGAGTAAACCAGGTGCTGAGGGTTCATGCCTATAATCCTAGGTTCTTAATAGGCTAAGATCTGAGGCTCGAGGTTTGAAGCCAGCCCAGGCAGAAAGAAAACTCCATGAGACTTTTATCGCCAAATTTTTAATTACCAAAAAAGCCAGAAGTGGAGTTGTAACTCAAGTCATAGGGCACTAGCCTTGAAAGGAAAAGAAAAAAAACAAAAAACTGAAGGACAATGGTCAGACCCTGAGTTCAAGTTCTAGGACCCAGACCCCTCCAAAAAATGCTTTGGCATTTTGTTTTGTTTGGTTTTGTCAGTCCTGGAGCTTGAACACAGGGCCTGGGCACTGTTTCTCAGCCTCTTTGTGCTAGTACTCTACCACTTGAGCCACAGCACCACTTCTAACTTTTTCTGAGAAGTTTATTGGTGATAAGCGTCTCACAGACTTTCTTTCCCAGGCTGGCTTTGAACCATAATCCTCAGATCTCAGCTTCCTGCATAGCTAGGATTATAGGTGTAAATCATCAGTACCTGGCTCAGACAAAAACAAATTTAAGAAACAAATAAAAAATAAAAAAGGATATGTTGGTGGGTCGGGATCAAAATCTCTTCATTCAGATTATACTTTAAGCTAGTGTCAAAGAGTCAGGCTGATCCCTACAGCCTGAGTCCAGTTGTAAAGCCTCACATACCAGTCTCATGGATTGGTATGTTAGTTTACTGGAAATCCATGCAAGGAAAATCAGCTCGGGTTATTCTGGGACAATGTTTATGGTTATGACTCAACACAACTACAGTCAAGTCAAGCTGAGCCATCTGTGGGTCTCTAGAATGTCTGTGTATGAGGAGTGAGAAGACCTCCTTGCTGGGAATGCTACTGCACAATTAGAGAAATATTGTGCTCATATTGCGTCTGTGTGGATCCTCCTCTCTCCAAAACTTAACCTGTCCTACAACAGTGGGCATATTTCTTAATCTCTCTTCTTTATTGATATCTACTTCACAAGCTTATAGGAGAGCAACATGAGATAAATCTAAATCCCTAAGGCAGCACTCTAATAACCCTTGATATATGTTAGCTGATACGAAAACTATCAAAACAATTTAGGTCATGGCAATATTCTATAACAGTATAGGGGATTAAAATGACCATCATGAAGGACCTCTAATGAACTTTTAACCTTGAATAATCCCTGAGTTTCTTTCAAAATATCCTTACACATGAGATGTGCCTGTTTGGGCTCTTGACCAAGTCAAGTCATTGGTACCTGTATCTGTCTTTGGCTTATAACACTCAGCTTCACCTCCATTTCTCCTCTATTCTAACATGATATGTTCTGCATGGCCCAAGCCCATAGCCTAGCCTTGACCTCATGGATACTCCATGAGGCCACAACACTCTGTGTATTTATTTTTGCTCTTCATACTTTTGCTCTTCCATATTTTCCAATGTTATCCCTATCCTCACTTGCAATGATATTTCTATCTGCTTCTTGTCATTAGGACTTTCCTTCAAAGATTTATTCTTTGGATTGACAAACCCACCACCTTCTGTAGAGTCACAGAGGTCACAATACTGGTGACCTTTCATAAAGCTATTTGCATAGCTGTACTGTTTTCTTATTTCCCTTGAATGTCCTCAGTGCCTGGTATAACTAGCATGTTTCAGGTAGAACCAAGGGAAACTTCCAACTTCATTCCATTCAACCTAGAGTGGGGACTTAATAAATATCAGCTGAATAAATGAATGGATGGTTGAATGAATGAACTTTCAAGCTGACTCACCTGCTGAATGACCAGTCTTAAATGAACCAGGATTTTTCACAAACACTGGTATATCTCCCTTAATATGTACTCCTCCACTTTTCATTTCACAATACAATCTAATTAAAATTTTAAGTTATACATATTGTTAGGTTTTTAGAGCACAATAACAGAGACAAGTTCTTAGTACTGTTCTCAGGCAAACTGAAGATTTAAGGAACTGTAAAGACCCAGCGAATGACAATTCTTCTGTAAACAGTTACCATGATTACAGGATTAGTTTCAAGTGGGATGAATACACATGAATACACATTTCACATCATCATAGAATGTTCCAGATCATCCATCAATGACTACCTCTTTGGGAATCTTCTTCAATCAAGAAAGCAAAGGTGGAACATATCATAGGTACTAAAAGTCCAGCACCCCAGAGATAGATTGTCATTCCATGACCAATTTTGCCATGAGGAGAAATCCCCAGAAATAGGCCCTGGTTAGACAAGACTTAAGAATCCATATAACTTCTCTGATACTTACTCAAAAATCTTGATCATCAGTGGACTGCAAGACTAAATGAGCACAATCCAAATACCTAGAGTCTGAAAAGAACAGAAATTGGTGAAGGACACTAGATATGAAGCAATTGGGAATGCTGAAGAATGTGGCAAAGTAGCTCGAGAAAGACACAAATTAAGACGCAAAAGTAGTATCAGGCTAGTCTATGTAATCAATGTTGCCAGACTCTTAAAATTGAGTTCTAATGAGAAGCTAAAACTATAAATCTTCATGTGAAATATCTGGGTATTTTTTTACACCTCATCATACAAGGCATAGGTGACAGCCAGCTCTGATCTCAGACACCCAAAAACCATAATCTATGATGCCTTCAAAAACAAGGTACTCCAGAAATGGAATGGAGTCCGATAGTTAGGAAGTTCAAAGAAAACTAATTTTTAATACTTCAATTTATCATTCCTAAAATATTCTGACACAGGTTGGAACATATGGCCTAATTTTTAATTTGAAAAATATAGCTTTGATACTTTTAATTACCATTTAGGATCTCTGTACGTATTAATGGTAGTCCCAAAAATCCAAACAAATGAAGAAATAAGCCTAAGTATTAAAGGAAAAAAAGCAGTTTGAGTTATGTGGTGTATTCATTTTAGAGAATTAGAAAGTTCTATACTCCCAACTGTTGGAGTGTATCTCCTTCACTCCTTCTTGTCCCTCAAAATGTAAATGCTTTGACTAGGTAATTAAGAAATTGCATTTGGCCAGAGCAATTATGATCCATGTTATAATCTTAACTACTCAAGGGTCTAAGATCTGAAGATCACAATTCAAAACAATCCCAAGCAAAAGCATGCATGAGACTCATATCTCCAATAAATCATCAAAATGTCAGAAGCATGGGGGGACCAAGATGGCGATGGGGCAGTAGGGAAACGCCACAGCTCTCCCCAACCGAAAAGAGAGTTCGAGTTCCAATGCTTAATCTCCCCAAGAGACTGACAACAACAAAAAGAGGAACACTCAAGAAAAACAGGAGGTGGAAAATAACAAAAAAGAAAGAGAGGAAAAGAAGAATTTCAGAACAGAGAAGAGCAAAGACCCCTCCCAACCTTTACTGGCCCCTCGGCGGTGCGCCTCCAAGCTGCGGCCAGCCGGCCTGGCGGGGGCTGCTAGAGCCCCAGTGACATGGGGCCGCCTGCAGATCACCCACACAGAAGCTGCCTGAGGTACCGGTTTGCAGACCAGCTGATTGCCACAAAGAGAGAAACCTAACAGCCGGGAGTCTCCACGAGGATCCCACCCCCACCCCTCACTCTCCACCCGAGCAGAGAGGCTCCATCCCGCCAAAGCCGACTGGCACCGGCAGCTCGACAAAGGAACCTGTCAGCAGACCACCTGCCCAGAAGCCGCCTGAGGCACTAGACCTGCCTGATCATGATCACAATGACCCGGCGGCGGGGGCTGCCCAGATCCCAGAGGCACAGAGGGTTGCCTGCAGATCACCCTCGCAGAAGCTGCCTGAGGCACCGGAGTCAGACCCACTGGATCTCTACAACCCGGCATCCCAGAGACACAGGGGGCAGCCTGCAGATCACCTACGAAGCCATCTGAGTGTGGACACTGTGGAGCCGATATCCTCGATAGAGGCAGAGACAGAAAAGAATCACACAGAGCCACCACTGCCCAGCCCAGCCCGCAACCACCCCAACTGAACTCAGATTGCAACAGCAACTGATGACCTACACCACACAGAAACAACTAGCTCCAGGGTGAGTACCCCATAGGGGACAGTGTATCCCTCAAGGGAGACAGAGCTGGAGAGAATCCCCAGAACCTGACCTAGACTCCCTACCCCAACACCCAGACCACAGGACCCACTAAAACTGGGAACTGTTCAAGAGCACCATCAGCCTGTGGAGCACACTCCGCTGGCCAGGCTAGAGCAAGAGCACCCCTGGAAGGGAGCTTAAATGCCCAAGCCAGGAACAGTGCCCCTGGGTCAACACTACCAACAGTAGAAGAAATTTGAACTGTGTCCTTACAGGCTGCATAATGTAGGTGGTATTCACATCAGCACAGGCCTAACGAGTGCGCCCCAGGCGGGGTCCGGAACCAGGCCTGGGGATCCGGTACCTGAACAACATAACCAACTCCTCCCAACTGAAGTCAAAAGCTGAGCATACGCCTCAACAGAGGGGAGAAAAACAGGAAACAGCACTCCCTGGGAAGCACGACTGTGACAACAAAAGACCTGGAGGCTCAGGACAAGAGAAGCCCAAACCCCACCAAAACTCTACCCAAATACTCTAGGCTGGGAATTGGGCAACACAGGCTGCCAGCACCTGATAGTAAGCAGGAGCTCAGGCTGATAAGGCAGCTTAGCAGTAGATTCTTGCATGTAGGAGGCCCTGGATCTGATTCCTCAGCATCACAAAAGCAAAAAGGGTCAGAAGTGGTGCTGTGGCTCAAATGGTAGGGTGCCAGCCTTGAGCTGAAGAGCTGAGGGACAGCACCCAAACCTAGAGTTCAAGCCCACAACCAGCCCAAAACAAACAAACAAAAACACATCAGGAGCCCATAGCAGACTCCAGTATTTGGGAGAGTGCATCCAGAGCATCTGATCTTCCCAAGAGCACCCGTAGGAGCAAACACAAGCAGTCTAGGTGGCTCAACCCTTCCAAAGGCAGGAATTGCCAGCAATCTACAGCAGAGAGCCGAGAATCCTAAGTAGGTCAGAACAGCAGCTGGAAATAGGCTCCCAACAGGACCCAGGTCAGGCACAGACTCTCTCTACCAATACAGAATCAGCAACCAAGCAAAGACAAACATACCAAAACAAAATTGCAGATCAGTCTCCTGAACCCCCATGCGAAAATCACAGAGAAAAATTGCAAGGTTTACCACCACCCAGGACAGCAATCTCACCTCAAAAGCCCGCAGCCACACAGGGGAGATATTCAGTGGGAACAAAGCAGGAATGGAAGACAAAAGCTACATCCAAGGTTGCTGGAGGCAATGACTCAAGAAATAAAGCGAGAAATTGATCAGAAATTGAAAGAGAACAAGGATGAACTATCAAAAGAGATACAGGATATCAAACAAGAGTTGGATGCAAAAATAGAAGCTGCACAATCCTCAGTAAGAAGTGAGATAAATGCTAAATTAGAGGTAATGCATACTGAGATCAGTACTATGAGAACAATATTGAATCCATAAAGGGATCCATTTCCTCGAAGCAAACCACAATAGAAGCCATGGTCAACAGAGTGAATGAACTGGAAGATAGAGTGTCAGATACAGAAGACAGAATACACTTACTGGCCAACAAGTGATAGATATAGAAAAATCACTCAAATTAAACCAAAGGGAAATTCAAGAGCAAGCAGATAATGCCAAGAAATTTAACCTTTGTATAATCGGAGTGGACAAAGGTGAGGAATTCCAGAGCAAGGGAATGCAACACCTCTTCAACAAGATAATCCATGAAAATTTTCCCCAACTCAAAAAGGAGCATCTTACCTACATTACAGAAGCGTATAGAACACCCAACAAGCAAGACCCCAGGAGAAACACTTCTAGACACATTATAGTAAAAATGATCGATCTGAATAATAAGGAAACAATCCTGCATGCAGCAAAAATGAAGAAGGAGCTATACTACAATGGGAAAAAAATTAGAATCACTGCAGATCTCTCCACACAAACAATGAATGCAAGAAAAGCCTGGGAAAGCACCATACCAGCCCTGAAAGCCAATAACTGCCAACCCAAACTGATATATCCGGCAAAGCTAGCATTCACATTCGATGGAGAACTGAAAACTTTTAATAGCAAAGAAAAACTAAATGAATACATAAACATTAAGCCATCATTACAAAGAATTCTGAGAGAAGGGACACAAACTGAAGAAAGCAAACAGGAACTGGGACCTGCCCCAGACAGGCATTACACAAAGTCTAACTGAGCAAGCACAGGAGGAAAGGAAAGAAGAAAAACTTAGGAAAATGGAAGGGCAGGGACAACAGTGCATCTCTCTATACTTTCTCTTAATATAAATGGGCTGAATTCGCCAATTAAAAGAAAACGAACTGAGGACTGGATCAGAAAACAAGACTCATCCATCTGTTGCCTTCAGGAGACCCACCTCTCAGCCAAACATACAAACAAACTCAGAGTGAAGGGGTGGGAAAGGATCTACCAATCAAATGCCCCCAGTAAGAAAGCAGGTGTAGCTATCCTGATATCTGACAAACTTTTCATTAAAATCAGTACAGAAAGACAAGGACGGACACTACATATTAATACAGGGAACAATCCAAGAGGAGGACATTACCATCATCAATTTATATGCCCCAAATATTGGTGCACCCAGATATGTTAAACAAATGCTCTCAAGCTTACAGAATAAAATAGATCCCAATACGTTAATATTAGGAGACTTTAACACACCACTCTCACCAAAGAACAGGTCTACCAACTAGTGGATTGGCAAAGAAGCTACCGAAGTAAGTGAGGCCATACTTCAAGTGGAATTAACTGACATCTACTGAGTATTTCACCCTAAAACAACACAGTACACATTCTTCTCAGCAGCTCATGGAACTTTCTCCAAAATAGACCATATCATAGTTCATGCAAGGAACTTAAGCAAATACAAAGGGATCGACATAATCCCCTGTATCCTATCTGACCACAGTGGAATCAAGCTAGCTCTCAATAACAAAGCATACCGCAGAAATTTCTCTAAAACATGGAAATTGAACAGCACACACCTTAACAATGTCTGGGTAATGGAAGAGATCAGAGAAGAAATAAAGCATTTCCTACAACTCAATGAAAATGAAAGCACCTCATAAACAAACTTGTGGGACACAGCAAAAGCAGTCCTGAGGGGCAAATTTATTTCCCTCAGTGCCCACATCAGGAGAATGGAGACAAACCAAGTAAATAATCTCATGTTGATATTAAAACAGCTAGAAAAACAAAAAAAATGGAACCTAAAGTTACTAGATGAAGCCAGATAACCAAATTAAGAGCAGAGATTAACCAATTAGAAAATCAGAAAACCATAACCAAAATAAACCAAACAAAAAGCTGGTTCTTTGAAAAAATAAACAAAATTGATGGCCTGTTGGCAAGATTAATTAAAAAAGAAGAGAGGAAACCCATATTAATAGGATTAGGGATGCCATGGGAACCATCACAACAGGTACCCAAGATATCCAAACAATTCTAACAGACTACTTTCAAAAGTTATACTCTCTAAAGGAAGAAAATCTGGCAGAAATGGATGCATTTTTAGAGAAATACAAGTTGCCCAAACTGAGCAAAGAAGAAGTAAACCAATTGAATAAGCCAATATCCTATAACGAGATCCAGGAAGCTATCAAAAGTCTTCCAACAAAAAAAAGCCCAGGACCAGATGGATTCACAGCAGAATTCTATAAGACCTTTAAATGAGAACTAATTAATACCCATACTCCTCAAGCTCTTCAGAGAAACAGAGAAGGAGGGAGTTATCCCAAACTCATTCTACGAAGCCAATATCACACTTATCCCCAAACCAGGCAAAGACCCAACCAAAAAGGAGAATTACAGGCCAACTTCCTTGATGAACACAGATGCAAAGATCCTTAACAAGATTCTAGCTAACACAATCCAGAAACACATAAAAAAATTATACACTATGACCAGGTTGGTTTCATCCCAGAGATGCAAGGATGGTTTAACATACATAAGTCAATAAATGTAATACAACACATCAACAGAGCCAAGGTCAAGAATCACATGATTATCGCCACAGATGCAGAAAAAGCCTTTGATAAAATTCAACATTCATTCATACTAAAAGCTCTGGAGAAAATAGGAATAGAAGGAACATTTCTAAAAACAATAAAAGCCATTTATGACAGACCAATAGGCAATATTATACTTAATGGGGAAAAGCTACAACCAATTCTCCTAAAATCAGGAACAAGGCAAGGATGCCCACTGTCTCCACTCCTCTTCAATATAGTCCTGGAACCCTTAGCCAGGGCAATAAGGCAAGAAAAAGACATTAAAGGGATCCGCATAGGGAAGAAGAAGTTAAACTATCCCTTTTTGCTGATGACATGATACTATACCTTCACGATCCTAAAAACTCCATCCCCAAACTCTTAGAAATCATAAATCACTTTGGCAAAATAGCAGGATACAAAATAAACGCACAAAATCAGTTGCCTTCCTGTACACTGACAATGTACAAGAAGAGAGGGAAATAAAGGGAGCAACCCCATTCACAATAACCTCCCCCAAAATAAAATATTTAGGAATTAACTTAACCAAAGATGTAAAAGAACTATTTAATGAAAACTATAAAAAGTTAAAGAAAGAAACTGCAGAGGACACTAGGAAATGGAAAGAACCTCCCATGCTCTTGGATAGGCCGACTTAATATAGTAAAGATGGTAAGACTTCCAAAACTAATATACAAATTCAATGCAATTCCTATTAAAATGCCAATGATGTACATCACAGAAATACAGAAAACAGTCCAAAAATTCATATGGAACAACAAAAGACCTAGAATAGCCAAAACAATTCTAGGGGAGACAATATGGGAGGGCTATCCATGCCAAACTTCAAACTCTACTACAGAGCTATAATAACAAAGACAGCATGGTACTGGCACAAAAACAGACCCGAAGACCAATGGAATAGAATAGAAGATCCAGAAATAAATCCACAGGCCTACAGCCAGCTGATATTCGACAAAGGAGCCAAAGACATACATTGGAAGAAACACAGCCTCTTCAACCGCTGGTGCTGGGAAAACTGGGCGGCCACATGCAGAAAATTAAAAGTGGACCCCAGCCTATCACCATGCACCAACATCAACTCAAAATGGTTTAAAGACCTTAACATTAAACCTGAATCTCTGAAACTACTGCAGGACAGAGTAGGAGAAACACTTGAACTAATAGGCACAGGAAGGAACTTCCTGAACAGAATCCCAGAGTCACAAGTTGGAGCGAGACTTGACAAATGGGACTACCTTAAAATAAAAAGCTTCTGCACAGCTAAATCTATAGCAACCCAGCTAGAAAGACAACCAACTAATTGGGAAAAAATATTTACCAGCAATATATCAGACAAGGGGTTAACATCCTGTATATACAGGGAACTCAAGAAACTAATCCCTCCCAAACCTAACAAACCAATTACTAAATGGGCAAGGGAACTAAAGAGGGACTTCTCAAATGAAGAAATAAAAATGGCAAAGAAACACATGAGGAAATGTTCATCATCCCTGGTGGTGAAGGAAATGCAAATAAAGACAACCCTGAGATACCACCTTACCCCAGTCAGAATGTCCCACATCCACAAATCTGCCAACGACAAATGCTGGAGGGGATGTGGAGAAAGAGGAACCCTATTACACTGCTGGTGGGAATGTACACTCATACAACCACTTTGGAAAGCAGTCTGGAGGGTCCTTAGAAAGCTAAAGATTGACCTCCCTTACAACCCAGTCATACCACTTCTAGGCATCTACCCTGAACAACAGGAACCAATATACAAGGACACGTGCACCTCCATATTTATTGCAGCACTGTTCATAATAGCTAGGATATGGAAACAACCCAGATGCCCCACCACAGACGAATGGATCCAAAAATTGTGGTATCTATACACAATGGAATATTATGCAGCCATTAGAAATGACAAAATAATGGCATTTGCAGGGAAATGGATGGAGCTAGAAGGAATCATGTTGAGCGAGGTAAGCCAAGAGTGAAGAGACAAACGGTACATGGTCTCCCTGATAAGTGGATGCTAAATCCAAAATGTTAGGTGATACGACAAAACTTACAGGACTTAAAAAACAAAGAACTCCCACACATCTGGTCGAACCACTACTAAATATCCCCATGCTGCTGATCGCATGTATGGTGTATAACACGTGAACACTATTATATGTTAAAGACTGTGATAGACAATTTGCTCCAGGAAAGTTAGAATGAACTTGTGACTTTAAATGAGCATCATTATTCCACAATACTGTGAAATTCCGGAAATTAAGTAATCACTTAATCATAATCAAAAAAAAATAAAGAACCTCGGGGAAGATAGGCAGGGAGGGGATGGTAGGGGGAAAACAATGGGGGGGGGTAACAATGTACAAGAGGAAGTGTACTCATTACCTCACTCATGTAACTGTAACCCTCCTTATAGTATCTTTACAATATAAAAAAAAATCTTTATAAAAAAATGTCAGAAGCAGAGATGTGACTCAAGTGGTAGACCACCAGACATAAGCAAAAAGCCAAGTGAGAGCTGGAGGCCCTAAGTTTAAGCCCTAATACTGCCACAAACCAAGCAGGGAAAGAAAAAAGGAAAGAGGAAGGAAGGAAGAAAGGAAGGAAGGAAGGAAGGAAGGAAGGAAGGAAGGAAGGAAGGAAGGAAGGAAAGAAAGAAGCAAGGAAGGAAGGAAGGAAGGAAGCATCGAAGCAAGGAAGAAAGGAAGAAAAGAAGAAAGAAAGAGAAAGGAAGGAAGAAAGAAAGAAAGAAAGAAAGAAAGAAAGAAAGAAAGAAAGAAAGAAAGAAAGAAAGAAAGAAAGAAAGAAAGAAAGAAACAGAGAGAAAGGGAACCTTACTGCATTGTTGGTGGGAGTGTAAACTTGTTCGACCACTTTGGAAAGTAGTATGGAGGTTCCTCAAAAGACTCCACATAGAGCTCCCCTATGACCCAGCAATCCCACTTTTGAGCACTTACCCAAATGATCACAAACAAGACCATACTAAAGCTACCAGCATGACTATGTGTATTGCAGCACTATTTACTATAGCTAAGATATGGAACCAACCCAGATGCCTCTCAGTAGATGAATGGATCAAGAAAATATTATATATATATATATATACCAGAATGTGGTATATATACCATCAGAATGACATTGCCCCATTTGTTAGGAAATGGAAAGGCTTGGAAAAAATTATATTAAGTGAAGTAAGCCAGGCCCAAAGAAACATAGGTCCCATGGTTTCCCTTATTTACAATACCTAGTATATGTCTGAGTCAAGCAGAAAAGATCAGATTAGGTGATGTTAGGGAAATGACTCCTAAGATATATATTCAAATGTTTTTTTTTCTTTCATGCAATTATTTCTAACATATTTATAAGATTATTTCTTTGTTGCTTTGTATGTCCCTCTCCCATAGTATAACCCCTGCTTTCACTATATTTGATGTTGGTATAATTTGTGGAGGGGAAGGGGAAAAACAAATCATTTAAATAGGGATAAAGGTGGATCCATTGCAACAATGAGATGAACAAGTCATTATGGGGACAGGCAGCGGGGAGGATTGGGTAGAGGGTCGGGGGGAGGATGGGAAGGGATGGGAAGGGATGGGAAGGGGAAACAAAGGAGGAGGCTACAATGCTTGATAAGAAATGTACTCATTATCTTGCCTATGTAATTGTAACCCCTCTGTACGGTATTTTCACAATAAAAATAAATAAAATATATGTAAAAAAAGAGAGAGAGGGAGGGAGGGAGAAAGGGAGGAAGGAGGGAAGGAAGGAAGGAAGGAAGGAAGGAAAGAAGGAAGGAAACAAGTTGCCTTTGGATCATTCTAAGGGGTCTAGTCCATGATAAAATGTCACTACATCATTAGATAATTGATTCCTTTCTAAAATTTTAGTCCAGGTCAACAAAATCTGGCTGAAAAAATCTTTCAACCACTACAAACTCCCTGAAAGGCACAAGAACAGCACACAGGTACACAGCACACACCTTCCCTGTGACAGAACACTCAGTTCTGCTTTGGTGTTAGAAGCACGGTGAACTTATCAAACAGGAAAGTGAGTGACAAGGAGACAGAGGAGCCTGAGGAATCCTTTCCCTCCTCAGCATCTGCCCCAATTAAGGAGTCCAGGGCGTTTAAGGTCTACCACATTTCCATGGAGAGGGGCAGGAAACATCATTTGATGAAACACACCCTTTGAACAGGAAATGGGAGGGTGACAGTTGGTACTGGGGAACACACAGAATAATTTGATTTCCTAACCTTTTGTCAAATGAAAATGTGTTCAATAGCCCAATGGAACAGTAACAAGGCACTATCTTCAGATGCTGCCTGCTACAGAGTGAAGGAAAAAGCCACCACACACACACACACACACACACACACACACACACACACACACACACACACACACACACACACACACACACACACACACATACCCTGTCAACACACCCCAGTCAGATAATTACACTGACTGCAAAACATTCAGGCACAGAGCACTGGAAGCCTTTTATCAGGCTGTGCCTTTTCCAGAATGAGGCTAATTTGCTCCTATTTCAGCCAGCTCCAGCAAAAAGAGCGGGTAGAGGAAAGGGCAAAAAAAATGAATTGTCAGAGTTATTGAAAAGAATCACGATTAGTCACACTCACTCATAGGCTAGATCCTTGACACTCACCATACCACTCATTAGTAGACCTGAGAACTTGGCTCACCTCCCATAGCTGAGCAACAGGTGCTCAGCTGGTGTGGAAATCAAAGTAACATCTATTTGTGGTAACAACGAAACGGTTACCTGAAATGGTTGAGGTCTCCCCAGGTTTCCTATAGTTTCTCTCAGGAGCTAGGTATGTCCATGGCTTGGCAAATTCTCCAGTTACAGTTCTGAGCTGAGGCTCCTCCAGGAGCTGAAAGCATATTTTTTCCTTGTCTACAACCAGCAATTCTAATTTCAGCTGATAGGAACTGGTGATTGAAAAGCTTAGGACACAGACAAAACCCAACTCATTTACAGGACCCCCAGAGAGTTGGAGCAATCATTCATTGCAATTCCAATAGCAAAGAGGGAAACTGAGGCTGAGAAGCACAAGAACTAAATCGAAAGTGAAGGAAGTGAAAGAAGTGAAGGAAGAGAAGCCAAGCTTTCACTTTTCTGTTCAGTCTAATTCCATTGGTTAGAGCTATTTCTCAAACATAAAGATTCCATTTTTACTGAGTTCCATAAACCATTCCCTATCTCATAAGACAATCTTTGCATGAATCAAAACTCCATTGCTGGACACCAGTGGCTCATACCTGTAACCCCAGCTACTGAGAGGCTGAGATCTGAGGATCACTGCTAGAAGCCAGCCAGGACAGGAAAGTCTATGAGACTCTAAACTCCAATTAATCATACACACAAACACATACACACTCAAAGAATTGGAAGTGGACTTGTGGCTCAAGTGGTAGAGTGCTAGCCTTGAGCAAAGAAGCCTAAAGACAGCGCCCAAACCCAGAGTTTAAGCCCTGAAACTTCTCCCCGCCAAACCACAACACACAAACACAAAAGAATCTCCACTTTATAAAGCCCTATCAAAACCTATCAAAATTAGATCTTTTGGTAAGAGATCTAGCTTTTGTTAGAGTGGTCTGTGCTCTCTACTGGGAAACTAAAGCAAAAGAACACAGAAATACACTGCACAGAAACCACCACAAGCACCGGCCACGGTCAATCACATTTCATCTTCAAGAGGACTATGGGTCCTACCGGGTTAGGATGGGAAAGGCACACAGGAAGTTGATGCTTAGCTCTAGCATCACTCACGTCAGGATCACTACAGAGTTGAGAGCCTGCACTAATGTTGCTTAAAAAGCACTGGTACATATATTAGCTTAGATTTCTGAAAGAAAACACTATATCCTTAAAAGATATTCACATGTAAGAACCAGCCATTGACAATGAGCAAAAGCATTCACACTTCATTTCATCATGCTGGAGAGACTGTTCTGGCTTCACAGAGCAGTCACCATGATAAGCTGGATGAGTGTGGTCAAGCCTTGGGGAGCCTCTAGTGGGTTCCTAGAGTTTTCCAGACTCTCTGAAACACTTCTAAAAGAAGCATGTAGGTAAACCAGAGGCACGTGTGAAAGATACCTGGCAATGGACACTCAAGTCTGCTCCAAGAGACACACACCTGTGCCTGTTTGTGTAAGGGTTGAGTCATAGAAGACTCCCAGCATTCTCCACCTCCCAGGGAAGGGGAAGTCAGTCTGAGAAAATGTGGAATAGTTGCACAAAGTGTCCTGTGGAGGAGGAGAGGAAGTAATCCCCTGATATCTGTATTCCCAAGTAGACAAAGGCAGAATCTGAGTTAAAACAATATCTCATTTAACCCCCAAAGGAATTTACTTTTAAGTTTTCAGTATCCCAAATGGCGTTGCATCTCCTTGGAGCTGGACTGATGACAGATGATGCTGGCCAGGAAGCCAGCGTTATACTGATCATTTTGCCCTCCACAAATGGGCCAGCCTACTTCTGGAAGTACCTCAGCTTCACCTCCATTTTTTTTTCATGATAGCCTTCTATATCCCTGGGCTCTACTTGCACATATTTAACCAATTGTGGATTGAAAATATTTGGTGGTTGGGGGGGGGGGAGTAGTAAAGATGTGTAGACGTTTCTCCTTGTTGTTCCCCTACATCATACAAGAGAACAACTATCAGCACAACACTCACATCATATTCAGCATTACAATTCACAGAGATGATTTAAGCATAGAATATGTAAATAATTAACTTAATTTTTAAAATGCATCTGCACTACATGATGATTCGTCACTTGCCTAGCTGAATGTGTAATGTCAGCTTATCCTAAAGCTGCCCACCAACTTAACTTATTTGCTGTTCATTTTAAGCAAAATACTTAACTACATATAGGAATTTGGAGGGACTTGATCTGTCTATGGTGGAAAATGAGAACTTACATTGTTATAAAATGCTCCAAAAGGTCTTCATTGTGTTTATTTTTTAAAAACTGTAATGCTACACTTGTGCTTATGGAAGTCATCAATGTATATCATTATTGTAGTCTCAATGTTATACACGGTAAGATGTTTTTGTTTACTATGTGTTTTTCAACTGAATGATCTATTCCCCATCCCAAGGAAAGCATGAATAAAATAAGATTAAATGTGGCATCACAGTCTTTTTAAGTCCCTTCTATTTTATTTTGCTGAGTACACTCTGTATCTTTGGTGATCCAATTTGAGCAAAAATAACAAATAAAACGTCCAGCAAAAAAAAAGGTGGTAGGTAAGTATAACTATAAGAAATTCATAAGAAGCATAGGTCCCATGGTTTCCCTTATTTGCAATATCTAGTATAGGTATGAGTCAAGCGGAAAAGGCCAGATAATGTGATGTTAGGAAAATGAACCCTTAAATATGTATTTTAATGTTTTCGTTTCTTTCATGCATGTGTTTCTAATGCATTTATAAGATTATTTCTTTGTTGCTTTGTATGTCCCTCCCCCACAGTGTAACCCCCGCTTTCACTATATTTGATGTCAGTATAACATGTGGAGGAGATGGGGACAAACAAGTCGTTTAAGGATTCAGGTGGACCTGTTGCAACAATGAGAAGTACAAAATGTCATGTCAAAACCAGCTTTACAATGTCGGTGTGGGGGGGGAGGGGGGTATAATTGGGTGGGGGGAGGGGGGTAAAATTGGGTGGGGGGAGGGGGGAGGCGGGGAAGGGAAGTGAAGGGTAAACAAGGGAGGAGGCTGCAATGCTTGGTAAGAAATGTATGCATTATCCTGCCCATGTAATTGTAGCCCCTCTGTACAGTATGTTCTCAAATAAAATAAAATACAATTTAAAAAAAAATAGGTCAAAAAAAAAAAAAAGAAATTCATAGTAAGAGGAATTTGTGCATAGTGAATTCCTTGCTATGGAAGAGAATTCGTGCTGGAAATGATGCCTCATCTGGGCTTTGAACTAAGATAGCAAGGAGCCACAGCTTTAAAAAAGTAATGATGTAAGAAGAGACTCCGCTGACTGTCCTTGACACTGCTAAGGGAGGGGAAAAACAAAGGAACATTTGAAAGGGAAATGTAACTATTACCTTACTCATGTAACTGTAACCCCACTGTGCAGTATCTTTACAATAAAATATATTTTAAAAATTAAACATGTTTGGAACCTTGAAAAGGAAAACATCACATCTAAATTTGAGGGTGCTGCAAAAAGATTTCATTAAGAAAGTGTGAGGTATGTGATTTTTTTTTGCATTCTATTTTATTTTATTTTTTATTGTGAAAATACTGTATAGAGGGGTTACAATTGCATGGGCAAGATAATGAGTACATTTCTATCAAGCATTGTTGCCTCCTCCTTTGTTTGTCCTTCACATCCCTTCCCATCTCCCCCCCCCCCAACAAATTGTAAAGTTCGTTTTTCGATATAATGACTTGTACATCTCATTGTTGCAATGGGTCCACCTGTATCCCTATTTAAAGGATGTTTTTTTCCCTTCCCCTCCACATTAGTAGCACAAAATGCTTGTACAAAGGGGTTCTCTATGACATTTCCATTTATATACATGCTATACTTAGATTGAATCCCCTATATTAACCTCCACCTCACTTGCCCTTTTGACATTTTTAGCCCTTTTAACATGTATTTTACACGTACATGTAATGCCTTTTCCTATGGCCCTTGCCACTTGTTCCCTCCACCAAAACAGTTCCCTCTTAACAGTCAAGTCATATTGTTGGGATTTTAGGTCTAGGTTCTGCTGGCAAGAGAAAATTTGCAAATCTTTAAGAACTGGTTGAAATTTAGGATAGAGACCTATTATGAGGAAGAAGTTCAGAGAAGAGAAAGGGAAGATCATGTTTGGAGAAGAAAGAACAGACAGAACAAAAACAAGAAATGTGTTTTCTCAGAAACTAAATCAAAATGATGTTGGAAGAATGAGCGGAGCCTGCACGTGAAAAGTATTGCATGGGATATTTCATCTACTTTTAGAGAATTCATTGACAGTCTTAGGAGAAGAATGAGGTTTTCAAAAATGATTTAGGAATACTGAAGAAAGCAATGGAGAAATATGATAGTAAAACAACGAGAAAGAATCTGTTCATGCTAACAAATGTAAAGTTTGTTTTTACACAGATTAACAGCTTTACACAAAGAGTTTTGTGAAGATTACGTATGTAAACCCAAGGAATTCCTTTGTGGACTATATATGTGCTGTGCAGATGTTATTACTATCTATGACAGCTTATCTTTGTAACCTTATCCAAAATCAGGATGGTATTCAAGCTATCCATGTCTTCCTGGGACAATAACTGGTGACTTTACCTTAATGGAGCTTTGCGGTTTGCAACTGACAGTCATGGGAGACCTTGCAAATAAATGTATGTCAGAAGAATCCAAATGCATGCCTAGAGCTCCTTGGGGTCCTGAGAAAGTGATGGCCACACATACAGGGTACTGTGATGTTCTCTTTTGCCATGGTACTGAGACCATGGTCTCCTACAAAGGAGAGGAAATAATTTATTCTCATGTGCCCCACCACAACCAACAACTCAGACAGATGATTCTACTGATTAAGGTAGCACTGTTCTCATGGTGTTCTTCATTCTCTAACTGACTCATATTAGATGACAGTCTGTTTATTCAAAAGAAAGCAATTCTCTCTCTTGTCCTGTTATTATTTAGGGAGCTAACTGGGTTCATTTCGCACCATATGTTCTAGTTGCTTATTTGTTAAGTAGTACATTGTTCTGTCTTCTGCCACATCTACCTGGGATTGGGTGGCCTTCCCTCTGCTGGTTTGGGTAAATACTTTTTCTGCCTTTGCTAATGGTACATGAAGTTCCCCACAGCTCTGAGGTCACTGGGAAAATGCCTGATCTCTGTGGGAGGTCATCCAATGATTTTGAAGTTTCCAAACTTTCTGCTTATCATTCATAACCCCAGGGCAAGGAGCAGGAGACAATTCAATCTAAATATATTGTTTTTTAGTATAATTGTGAATTGGAGCAAAAAAATGAAAATGAGCTCTCCCCAGTTAAATAATCATGATTATAAGACATATAATTTCTTATGAGGTCATTTCTCCCCTTGAGCATTTTTGGAACAAACAAGGAGATAGAAAAGTTATCATTAGCTTCTAGAGCCTGTTTTCCTGGTTGTTCCTGGAAAGTGCCATTTTCCCAGTACCTCTAATTTTCAAGCATTCCTTTACTTTCCCTGAGCATCTGAGGACAAGCTTTCACCCTAAATGAATGCATCATGGGTCTCATTGTTCACCATATCTTGAATGCCCCTCAAAGGCCCTTGCGTTAAAGTCTCGCTACCCAGCATGGTGCAATTGAGTATGGTAGAACCATGAAGGTCTAGCAGGAGTAGTTTAAGTCATTGGTATCATGCCTTCTAGGAGAATGCTCTAATCCCTTCAACTTCTGCTCTTTTGCTTCCAGGTAAAGAAGTGAACACTTAGATTCACCACATACTTGTGTCTCCCTACAGGTCAAAACATGTAGTACCTCAAAACTGTGAGTCAAAATAAATAATTTCTCACCCATACACACAAAAATCTTTTCTCATTATGAGTTCCTTATCTCAGGTATCTATTGTAGTGATAGGAACCTAAGAGACACACCACTCTTCCGTTTAATTTTCCAGAAACATTGAATCATCAGACAATTGTGGCCATCACGGTCATCATCATCACTTAGAAAGGCCTATTTAGTGAGGAGATAGTACATACATGGATGATCTCATAGGCATTGTATCATGTAGTCCTTACAGTTACCCCATTCGTTAAGTACTTTCATTATTATGTATACACAGGAAAAATGGGTCAGAGAGAAGATAAGTAACCTATCAAAATTTGCTTAGCTAACAGGGCTCTATTTGTTGACCTACCTTTGTAGCTTCTCAAGCAAATGCTCATCTCCCCTATGCTTACATATTTGCCTGCCTATGGCTTTTTAGTCTCCATATGCTTATTTGTGCCACCTTGTCTGTGTTTTCCACCTCTGATATTTCTGCTCATGCTTCTAAAGCAGCTCACTCAGCACTTAAAAAAAGTTTGTATTGTTATTATTTTGTTTTTGTTTTTTAGGGTAAAAGATTTATTTTTTGTTTATGTCTTTTATTGTTATTATGAAAGTGATATACAGAGGGGTTACAGTTCCATAAGTCAGTAAATGAGTGCATTTCTTTTTGAACAGTATTAACCTCTTCCTTATTTTCTCTCAGTTTTCTCTCTTCTCGCCCTCCACGCCCCAAGTTGTATAGTTCATTATCAACATAGGGGCTAGTGAGTATCACTGCTGAATTAGTTGATCTTTTGTCCCACATTTCTGTCCTCCCCTTACCCTCCCCAAACAAACTTACATACAAAAGGTATAGAAATCAAAAACAGTAGCGAAGGAGGAAAAAAAAACCAAAATAAAAAAAAATCCTTCAGGTGTTGTACAGAAGAGTTACTGTTTCATAAGTCAGCTAATGAGTACATTTCTTTTGGGGCAAAGTCAAGTCACCTCTTCCTTTGCTCTCTCCCAGTTTCCTGCTCCTATTCCTGCCCATACATTGTATAGCCCATTTCCCACATAGCGTCAGACAGGACTTTCTATCTACACCCTTTCTATCCACTCCCAGTCAGAAGTCACCTCCTAACAGCTCCTCTCTACATGAACCATTGGAAAAAGTTATCAAACACCAAAACAAATTCTCCAGTATCACAAAACATACTTCTTCATATCTTGGACTTTCTTACTACTTATGTCTTTGTATAACTATTTTGTTTTTTGTTTTGTTTTGTTGTTTTGTTGGCTGTCGTAGGGCTTGAACTCAGGACCTAGGTCTGTCCTTGAGCTCTTTTGCTCAAGGCTAGTGCTTTATCACTTTGAGCCACAGCACCATTTCTGGTTTTCTGCTGGTTAATTGGAGATAAGAGTCTCATAAATCCATTCTTCTACTGAGGAGCATCTGGGTTAGCTCCGTATCTTAGCTATGGTAAATAATGCTGCAACAAACATAGTTGTGCTGGTAGCTTTAGTGTGGTCTTATTTGTGATCCTTTGGGTCCTCCATACTACTTTCCAAAGTGCTTGAACAAGAAAATGTAGTATATATACACAATGTAATTCTACGCCTCCATCAGAAAGAAAGACATTGCCCCATTTATTAGGAAATAGAAAGATCTGGAAAAATTATATTAAGTGAAGTAAGCCAGGCCCAAAGAAACATAGGTCCCATGGTTTCCCTCATTTGCATTTGAGACAAGCTGAAAAGGTCAGATAAGATGATAAGTGAAATGAACCCCAGGATAAGGACAAAAGTGGTTTTTTTTCTTTCTTGCTATTGTTTCAAACATATTTATAAGGTACCATGTGATTTTTTATTGTTGCTTTGTGTGTCCTTCCCCCACGGTATAACTCCTGTTTTCACTGTGTTTGATGTTGGTATAATTTGGGGAGGGGGAGGGAAAAATCAAATTGTTTAAATAGGGATACAGGTGGACCCATTGCAACAATGAGATGTACAAGGTGCTATGTTGACAAACGATCTTTACAACTTTTGGGGGGGGCATGTAATCATGGCTATGGGAGGGCAGGGATGGTAGGGGAAAAACAAAGGAGTCGCCAACAATGCTTGATAAGAAATGTACTCATTACCTTGCTCATGTAATTGTAACCCCTCTGTATGGTATTTTCACAATAAAAAACCTATTTTAAAATAAAGAGTCTCACAGGCTCTCTTGCCCAAGCTGGCCTTGAACTGTGATCCCTGGATCTCAGCTTCCTGAGCAGCTAGAATTACAGTCCTGAGCCACTGGTGCCAGGCTTATTTTTGTCTTTGATATAGTGCTTAGTTAATAGTGGACTATTAACTTATGACTCTGACCCTATCCAATCTTTCCACCTCACCTTCTTCTTACTCTAGGCTCAGAGAGATGACTTTATTAAATTTCTCCTCTCTCTTTAGATCCAGTCTATCACCTAATCCCTTGATCATTTCCCCATGAGGTCTGATGGAGCTGATTCTGTCTGCCGCTCCCCACTATAAGACTACCCCTAAAAAAAAAAGACTACCTCTCAGAGCCCACTGTACAATTCAGTACTTCACACAAAGGATATAACCAGTCCCCTTCCACTCTACACTCTCTATTTCTCCAAAAGTACCCATGCCAGCCATGTGGCCATTGGTTAAGTAAATCCCTGAAGCTCATGTTCCTATTGTCTTAGTCTCCTTCTTCCTAACATAACAAATGCATCTGGTGAGGGCCTTACTGCTGTAGCAACATAGCAGAGTCATCACATGTCCAGGCTAATCAACTGTGCTAGATCAAGTCTTCCTTTCTAACCCTATAAAGCCACAAATGCTTTCATGGGGGCCCTACCCTTGTAACCTCATCTATTCTAATTATCTCCTACAGATCTCACCTTCAAACACTATTCACATATGACTATGCAGAGTAATTAGCCCACATATTCGAATCATAGCACTTGCATACTTTTAGTAGTTCAGCAAAGGGGATGGCTATGTTGATAAAATTAATTATATATTTACATACTTTTATGTATTTATTATATAATTATATGTCATTTTTATTTTTTATATTTATACTCTGGGATAAAACTCTGGACACCCTCCTCACAAATGATGTAAGATATAAATAGTAGCTGCATTTACTGAATCCTTACTGTACTTTTGAGTTGGAATCCAACCAAATCACATAGAATAATTAATGCACTGTTGTGTGGTGTGATGAAACTGGCTTACTTGTGGTTTAATTTTCCGTTCAACATATTGTCCTGTTTTACGAGCTATATCATTTTGTGAAGCAATGATAGCTGACATACAGAGGCTCATTCCCCTAGCTCCTCAGAAGGCAGGAGCCTGGGAATTGGTTACAGGGGATTGCCACATGAGGGGAATCACTGCTGTGGAGAAATCAGAGCTCAGGAACTCAGAAACAGAAGTAGTTGTGGTAATGTCTTGGATGAAGAGATTGAAAATATCTACCATAACATGAGTGGGAGTCCTGGCTGATAAAAGAAAGCGACAAATGGAAGTAGTCACTTTTTAGCCAAAATTGTATAGTATCACTTCATGGAACAGATCACAGGCTGGTCTGTGTGTTACAGGCCAGCCTACGACCTCCTTTAGAGATGATGGCTTTGTACAATAGCAACCTGTCAGAGCAGAATTTGACAAAAGCTCTGTAGTGTAACAGTAGTTTTGCTGAGTGGTGTTTGCTCTAAATGCTTTGTACTAGTAATTCACACTCAAGCATCTTAATCCCATGGTGTGGCATCATTACCTCCTTTACAAATGAGGAGATATAGGCTGAAAGGTTTAAGGTCCTGGCTACAGATCATATATAACAAGTGAAAAGGGCAGGATTTGAACCCAAAAAGCTATGAAACTAACTCTCAAGGTATCTCTTTTAGTGTCTGACTACTTGTGGTTTTCTGGGTTCTGGGAACTATTTAAGCATTTTATATATTCTTTTTTTTAATTTTATTTGTGAAAATACTGTACAGAGGGGTTACAATTACATGGGCAGGATAATGCGTACATTTCTTACCAATCATTGCAGCCTCCTCCGTTTACCCTTCACATCCCTTCCCAGCCTTCCCCCTCCCCCCAATCCCAAAATCCCAATCCTGCTCCTTCCCCCCCTTCTCCCCCCACCCCCCCGCACCAACGTTGTAAAGCTCGTTTTGGATATGACAACTTGTACTTCTCATTGTTGCAAGAGGTCCACCCGTATCCTTAAACAACTGGTTTTTCCCCATCGCCTCCTCAAGTTATACTGACATCAAATATAGTGAAAGCAGGGGTTATACTGTGGGGGAGGGACATACAAAGCAACCAAGAGATAATCTTATAAATGCGTTAGAAACACATGCATGAAAGAAAAAAAACATTAAAATACATATCTAAGGGTTCATTTTCCTGACCCAGCAATCCCACTTTTGGGCGTTTACCCAAATGTTTACAAACAAGACCACACTAAAGCTACCAGCACAACTATGTTTATTGCAGCATTATTTACCATAGCTAAGATATGGAACCAACCCAGATGCCCCTCAGTAGATGAATGGATCAAGAAAATGTGGTATATATACACAATGGAATTCTATGCCTCCATCAGAAAGAATGACATTGCCCCATTTGTTAGGAAATGGAAAAACTTGGAAAAAATTATATTAAGTGATTTAGTGGGGGGGGGAGATTGAGTAGGGGTGCTGAAGGGAGGATGGGAAGGGGAAACAAAGGAGGAGCCTACAATGCTTGATAGGAAATGTACTCATTATCTTGCCCATGTAATTGTAACCCCTCTGTACAGTATGTTCACAATAAAAAAAAAACAAAGGACAAAGGGGGAACCAATGCAACAACGATACTCACTAGACAATATGTCTGAAATTGTCTGCAGTCCTTCTTAAGCAGACCAGGTGGCTGGATCTAAGTTCTTGGGGCAGGGTGGACTTTGAGCTCTTACAACTCATGCCAGCAGAACTGCCTTCATGTGGCTAGTAGATATGGCTTTGCTAGGATGCCTCTCAGCAGCACAAAGTCCTTGTGTTCGCCAGCATATCTGTTCATACCTTCCTTGTTACTGTATGCAAGGATCCTATAGTCAGTCCTGCCTCTTTCCTGTCTCCCCAGGTGTTTTTCAAGCTGTCCATGTGTTAGCCAGGGATATGGGCTTTGTACATTAGATTCTGTCTACTTGACTGTGTTCTTGTTCTCAATAAATTTGAATTGATTCTACAATCTCACCAACAAGTAGAGTGTCCATTCTGTTAAAAAAAAAAAAAAGGGGAGAGTTCCGGGAAGATGGCGGAGGAGAAGCTGGAATCTGAACAAGCTCTCGCATAGAAAGCAGCTTTAGAGTTCCAGTGAACAGTCCTAAGCCAGAGAATCACACCAAGTGTGCCATCACAGGACAGAGAGTTAGACAAGAGAGGGGAAGCCAAGGCAAGTGGTCGCCAGCAGCCGCCACGGCGGCGGCGGCGGCGACAGGGTCGCAAGCGGCAGAGACCACAGCCGGGGGCCATACCTAAGCGCTCACACAGAGAGTCCGGGACGAAGGAGCCAGACGCAGCGGCCGAGCGGATTCTACTCAACACCAGCAAGAACCAACAAAGAGCGGACATCTTCACCCTGCAGCTTGCAGACCAGAGACGACCCAGGATCCAAGACTCGGCACCAGAGACGACCCAGGACCCAAGACTCAGCGTGAGTACAAGCCCGACATCCTCACTCCTCAGGGAGCAGAGGAAGGAAGGCCACCCCTCCCCCCCCAGCACCGGTGATCTCCATCTTGGATACCGACAAAGCTCGGAGTTGCTGCTAGCTTCAGCTCAGGCCTTGGAATAAAATGAGTCATTTAGCAGGTCACAAGAACTTAACGCCGAAGTGACCTGCCAGACTCAGCTCCATCCAGGGAAAAGTCACCCAGCACAGGCGCCAGCCTAGACTCACTGGGTAACCAGAGCCAGAGGCTGCCCCTCCCTCTAGCAGCCACCACAATCAATTGAAAAACAGAAACCCTGAGAATGGCTCCAGGCTGGGCGCTGTGACTTATCACAAAATAGCCCCAGGGAAAAGCTACTGTTTGCTGAAAGGCCTCAACTCCACCCAGAACCTAGCCTCATCACCACATCCCCCTCTTTTGTGACTCTCAAAGCAGACCACCCTCCCAGAAAACTAACCTTGGAGGGGGATCTCAAAATCTTGGGTAAAGCAGAGCATTTTTCTGCCTCTTCCAACCAACTGACTTAAGAAACCAATCAAGCCACAGGACCTCAAGCTGACCAGAGACTCCAAGAGACTGGTTGCAGACAAAAGGGAGATACAGGATTCTTCCCACTCCTCCCCCCCCAAAAACAAAAAAACAAAAAAAAAAATCAAAAGACTTTTTTTTTTCTTCTTTTTTTTTTCTTTTTTTTTTTTCTTTTCTCTTTTTTTTCTTCTTCTTCTTTTCTTTTTTTTGCTTGTTTTTTGTTTTTTGTTACCTTATATATATATATATATATATATATGTATATAAATTTTTTTCCCTTCTAAAACTTTTATCAATCTTTAATTTTTGCCTCTTCTGAAAAAATAATTGTTTTCCAGTAACTTTTTTTTCTCATCTTATAATTTTTATTTCAGAATTACGTGAATGAGAGTTTTCCTTTCTTTTCTTGTCTTCTTTCTCTTTTTCTTTCTTTCTTAATTATCTTTTTGTTTTTTATCTAGCTCTACTGAACTTCTGATCTTTTCTTCTCCCTTAAAGCTTTTCACATCTCCTCAATGTCCCTCCCCTTCTCTGAACATATTCACATTCCTCTCTAAATAGACGGTCTTTTAACCTCTATAATAACATTAATTTTTACGTTTCTATTCTTTTTCTGGTCTCTCTTTATACCCCTTTCCGTCTCTTCTTTTTCTCTCTCTCTCTACTTGCATCCTACCCAACCCATTTCCTGCACTGTGAGTAGGACATAGTTAACTCTCCTTGTGCCTCCCCACACCAATCTATTCCTATTTTTTACCCACATCTCTCACTAATCCTAATAATTTCTGGTTTTCCAAATTCTTTTCTGCGGTTCGAAGTCCTTTAACATATAGTCGTTTGATGTTGAATAGATGTATCTGTTGAACTAGATTGTATCTGTAGACTATTGACTGTACAAATGCAAACTTTGGTTGATGGTTGCCTTAAGATAGTGTTCTAGCACAAAACTGGTGCAATCTTTATCTCAAATGGGCCGAGTAAGCCGGAAAAACACAAGAAAAATGGCAAATTCGGGTATCTCAATTCCCAACCTTGATAATCAGGGATTAGAACATATAAAGAATAACCAAGAGGAGAGTTCCCAAATAGCTCTACAAACACTAATAGCAAACATGATAAATGAGAAGTTTGACAATGTACAAAGGACTCTGTATGAGCGTGATAGGGAGAGAGAGGAGGCATCCCAGAAGTTTATACAGGAATATCATAAGCGTGAGGAAGCTTCTCAAAAACTGATACAGGATTTGCATGAACAACTTGAGAATACTCAAAGAGAAAGGGAGGAATGGCGTGAGCAGGCAGAGAACACTCAAAGAGAACTGCAGGAATCCCACAGAAGGGAGGAAACTAATCAAAGAGTAATTCACGAATTAAGAGACCAGGTAGAGAATACACAAAGATCACTAAAGACATTCATGGAATCCATTAACAAAGAGCTGAAGGAAGTCAGGGAGACCACAAAGGGAATGTTGAATGGAACCCAACAGAAGGAATGGGAGTCCAAAGAAACCATAACCAATCAACTAAGTGATGTGAGAACAAACACTGAACACCAAATTAAGGAAGTAAAGAAATTCATACAAGACCTAAAACAGAGCTTCAACAAAGAACTTGAAGCCATCAAAGCTGACCAAGTAGAAGGAAAAGAGATAAAAAACAAAGTAGAGAGTCTTGACAGCAGGTTAGACCATGCAGAAGATCGAATCTCAGGGATTGAAGACAGCCTAGATATTATAGAGAAAGAACATACAACCATCCAAGACAAGTCCAAGAAATATGATAGGTCTATCCAACACCTGGAGGACACCATCAGAAGGCCCAATTTAAGGATAATGGGTGTAGAGGAGCACCTAGAAACAGAAGTTAATGGTCTAGGAAATTTGTTTAACAGGATCCTAGCAGAGAACTTCCCAAACATACAAAAAGATAGGCCTATTCAGATACAAGAAGCTTTTAGAACCCCAAATAGACCAGACCAGAATAGGACATCCCACCGTCACATTATAATCCACACAGGATCAACCCAGACCAAGGAAAAGATCCTTAAAGCTGTCAAGGAGAAAAGATTAATCACCTATAAAGGGAAACCAATTAGAATTACCTCAGATTTCTCAGCAGAGACAATCAAAGCAAGAAGAGCCTGGAATGACGTATGCCATGCCCTAAAAACAAACAACTATCAACCAAGAATACTGTACCCAGCTAAACTCTCCTTCATAACTGAAGGCCAAATAAAAACCTTCCATAGCAAAGAAAAATTGAAACAATACATCTCCACCAAACCAGCCCTGCAAAAGATTCTTAAAGATGTCCTACACATAGAAAACCAACAAGAACGCAACAAAGGCCAAGAAACTGCACACAAACGGAGAATCCAAGAACCTTAGGAAGAACCCAGTTTTCACAGCCCCCAAGAAGGTGGATAACATGGCAGGAACTCCCAAATACCTCTCAGTCCTATCTCTTAACGTTAACGGACTGAACTCTCCAATTAAGCGACATAGACTGTCTAGTTGGATTAAAAAACAAGACCCTTCTATCTGCTGCCTGCAGGAGTCACATCTTGCCCGTAAAAACAAACATATTTTCAAGGTTAAAGGCTGGAACAAAATCTACCAAGCAAACGGCCCTCATAAACAGGCGGGAGTTGCAATCCTAATATCAGATAAAATAGACTTCAAATTAAAATTCGTGAGAAGAGATAAAGAAGGTCGCTACATACTAATTAAAGGATCTCTCCTTCAGGAGGATATTACAATTCTAAATATCTATTCGCCAAACAATGGAGCACCCAAATTTATCAAAGAAACACTACTTTCCCTCAAATCCCAGATAGATCCAAAGACATTAATCGTTGGGGATTTTAACACACCACTCTCCCCACTAGATAGATCAACTCGGCAAAAACTCAACAGAGAAACCGCAGATCTAAACAGCTGCATAGATCAACTAGACTTAACAGACATTTACCGAACATTTCACCCAGCAGCATCAGAATACACGTTCTTCTCAGCAGCACATGGAACGTTTTCTAAAATAGACCACATTTTAGGCCACAAAGCAAACTTGTCTAAATTCAGAAACATTGAAGTTATACCTTGCATTCTCTCTGACCACAAGGGAATAAAATTAGAACTCAACACCAAAAGCCACCAAAGAAAGTCCGGTATCACATGGAGGCTGAACAACACACTACTGAATCATGAGTGGGTCATGGAAGAGATTAGAAAGGAAATTCAAATGTTCATGCTATTCAACAAAAATGAACACACAAATTACCAGCTCTTCTGGGACACAGCAAAGGCAGTACTCAGAGGAAAGTTTATAGCTCTGAGCTCCTACATCAACAAATTGGAGAGATCGGAAACTAACAATTTAATGACACATCTAAACCTCCTTGAAAAAGAGCAGCAAGATAAACCCCAATCCAGTAGACGGAAAGAAATAATCAAAATTAAATCAGAATTAAATGAATTAGAATCCAAAAAAACTATAGAAAGAATCAACAAAACAAAGAGTTGGTTCTTCGAAAAACTTAACAAAATCGACAGACCCTTAGCAAACCTTATCAGAAAAAGGAGAGAGCACACCCAAATTAATAAACTCAGAGATGAGAATGGAAACATCACCACGGAAACAACCAAGATTCAGAACATTATAAGGGAATACTTCTCAAAACTTTATGCTAATAAGTTTGAGAACTTGACAGAAATGGACCTTTTCCTAGCAAATATTGACATGCCAAAACTAAACCAAGATGAGTTAAACCAGCTTAACAGGCCCATATCAAGCATTGAAATAGAAACAGCAATAAGAGACCTCCCAGCTAAGAAAAGTCCAGGACCAGATGGTTTTACAGCGGAATTTTACAAGGCCTTCAAAGCAGAGCTCACACCAATACTCCTCCAACTCTTCAATGAAATTGAAAGAGAAAGCTCACTACCAAACACATTCTATGAAGCCATCATAACCCTCATCCCAAAACCAGGCAGGGACTCATCAAAGAAAGAAAACTATAGACCCATTTCTTTGATGAACATTGATGCAAAACTTCTCAACAAAATTTTGGCCAATCGACTTCAACAATTCATCCAAAAAATCATACACCATGATCAAACAGGATTCATTTCAGGGATGCAAAGCTGGTTCAATATACGCAAATCAATTAATATTATTCATCACATCAACAGGAGCAGAATAAGAACCACATGGTTATCTCAATAGATGCAGAAAAAGCATTTGACAAGATCCAACACCCCTTTATGATGAAGGTTCTGGAAAAATTAGGAATCCATGGAACATTCCTCAATACAATAAAGGCTGTATATGACAAACCTACAGCCAGCATTATACTCAATGGTGAAAAACTAAAGCCATTTCCTCTTAACTCAGGAACAAGACAAGGATGCCCACTCTCTCCACTTCTCTTCAATCTAGTATTAGAATGCCTAGCTACAGCAATAAGGCAAGATGCAGACATAAAGGGGATCCAAATAGGGAAAGAAGAAATAAAACTTTCCCTCTTTGCAGATGACATGATCTTGTATTTAAAGAATCCCATAGACTCCACTCCCAAATTACTCAAGCTGATTCAAAACTTTGGCAAAGTAGCAGGTTATAAAATTAACCCCCAAAAATCAATGGCTTTTCTATATGCCAACAATGAGAAAAGTGTGGCTGAAATTAGGAAAGCAACTCCATTTGTAATAGCCCCACAAAAAATAAAATACCTAGGAATTAACTTAACCAAAGAAGTGAAGGACCTCTATGATGAAAACTTTAAAATCTTGAAAAAGGAAATCAACACAGAACTTAAAAAATGGCAAAACCTCCCATGCTCCTGGATTGGCAAGATTAACATCGTGAAAATGGCAATACTTCCCAAGGCTATCTACAAATTCAACGCGATACCTATCAAAATTCCACCCTCATTCTTCAAGGAAATAGAGGAGGCAATCCAAAAATTCATATGGAACAATAAAAGACCCCGAATAGCAAAAACGCTCCTCAACGGAAAGAACACTGCTGGAGGAATATCAATACCAAATTTCAAACTCTACTATAAAGCCATAGTAATCAAAACAGCTTGGTATTGGCATAAGAACAGACCTCAGGACCAATGGAATAGAATTGAAAACCCAGAAATGAACCTACAGACCTATAGCCATCTAATCTTCGATAAGGAAGCTAAAACAATAGAATGGAAGAAAGACAGCCTCTTCAGTAAATGGTGCTGGCAAAATTGGTTAACTACATGTAGAAAACTAAAGCTAGATCCTTATATATCACCCTGCACCAGAATCAACTCCAAATGGATCAAAGACCTTGAACTCAAAGCAGACACTCTGAAAACATTACAGGATGGAATAGGAGAAACCCTAGGTCTCCTTGGCTCGGGTCGAAATTTTCTGAATAGAGACCCGGAAGCACAACAAATCAAAGAAAGGTTGGACAAATGGGATTGCATAAGATTGCAGAGCTTCTGCAGGGCAAATGACATAGCTGGCAAGATCAATAGAAAGCCCACCGATTGGGAGAAGATCTTTACTAGCCATACATCGGACAAAGGTCTCATATCAAAAATATACTTGGAACTCAAAAAATTAAACCACCCAACAACAAATCCTCAAAGAAACAACTGCCCAATAAATAAGTGGGCGAAAGACTTAAAGAGAAGCTTCTCTGAAGAAGAAAGAAGGATGGCCAATAGACACATGAAGAAATGTTCAACATCCCTAGCCATAAAAGAAATGCAAATCAAAACAACATTGAGATATCACCTCACTCCAGTTAGAACAGCAAAAATGAAGAACTCTAATAACAACAGATGCTGGAGGGGATGTGGACAGAAAGGAACCTTACTTCATTGTTGGTGGGAATGTAAACTTGTTCAACCACTTTGGAAAGCAGTATGGAGGTTCCTCAAAAGACTTCACATAGATCTCCCCTATGATCCAGCAATCCCACTTTTGGGCATTTACCCAAATGTTTACAAACAAGACCACACTAAAGCTACCAGCACAACTATGTTTATTGCAGCATTATTTACCATAGCTAAGATATGGAACCAACCCAGATGCCCCTCAGTAGATGAATGGATCAAGAAAATGTGGTATATATACACAATGGAATTCTATGCCTCCATCAGAAAGAATGACATTTCCCCATTTGTTAGGAAATGGAAAGGTTTGGAAAAAATTATATTAAGTGAAGTAAGCCAGGCCCAAAGAAGCATAGGTCCCATGGTTTCCCTTATTTGCAATATCTAGTATAGGTATGAGTCAAGCGGAAAAGGCCAGATAATGTGATGTTAGGAAAATGAACCCTTAAATATGTATTTTAATGTTTTCGTTTCTTTCATGCATGTATTTCTAATGCATTTATAAGATTATTCCTTTATTGCTTTGTATGTCCCTCCCCCACAGTGTAACCCCCGCTTTCACTATATTTGATATCAGTATATCATGTGGAGGAGATGGGGACAAACAAATCGTTTAAGGATTCAGGTGGACCTGTTGCAACAATGAGAAGTACAAAATGTCATGTCAAAACCAGCTTTACAATTTCGGTGTGGGGGGGGAGGGGGGTATAATTGGGTGGGGGGAGGGGGGTAAAATTGGGTGGGGGGAGGGGGGAGGCAGGGAAGGGAAGTGAAGGGTAAACAAAGGAGGAGGCTGCAATGCTTGGTAAGAAATGTATGCATTATTCTGCCCATGTAATTGTAGCCCCTCTGTACAGTATGTTCTCAAATAAAATAAAATACAATTAAAAAAAAAAAAAAAAAGAAATGTACAGCTAGTTTTAGAGGACTCCGAGGATTCTAATAATAAACACTTTCTGTATTAAAAAAAAAAAAAAAAAAAAAAGGGGGGGGGGAAGGGAAGATGAGCCAGGTGCTAGTGGCTCATTCCTGTATTCCTAGCTACTCAGCAGGGCGAACTCTGAGGATCTAGGGTCAAAGCCAACCTGGATGGAAAAGTCCATGAGACTCTGATCTCTATTCAAAAAGCCAGAAGTGGAACTGTGGCTCAAGTGGAAGAGCACTAGCTTTGAGAAACACACACACACACACACACACACACACACACACACACACACACACACACACACATGCACACACATATACACAACCTCAGAGACAGCTCCCAGGCCCTGGGCTCAAGCCACAGGACCAGCACCAGAAAAAAAAAGGAAGGTGAGTTGAAGTGGAGGGTAGGTAAGAGGAGTTGTAGGCACTACTGTTTTTGAAGGTTGCCTAGCAAAGCTCACATAAAAGAACTAGCTGTAGAAAGAGCAATGTATGAGTTGACAGCTCAAAGTCCTGATCCCATGCTGTGGGAGCAAATATTAAAGAATTTCTAAATTGTTTACACTTGCCACACTAAGAAGAGGGTAGCATAGTACTACAACAAAGAAAAAGATGGGGAGAATGGTGCCTCCAGCTAATGCTGGGCAATATGAACTTAACCAAGGAAAGAATGTAAGGAGTCATGTTCAGGGCTTCAAGAATGGCCTAGAGCCTGGGTTTCTGGCCCAGTTTTATCACTGCCAGGCTGTGTGATGTTGTGTAAGAAATAGACTTTTCGGTGCTCAACGTTCTTGTCTGCTAAATAGAACACGGGAGAAACTGTCCTCTCCCCTTAGGGAGATTGTGAGGATTGCATAGTTAGCATTTGTAAAGCACAACCCCCAACACATATAGAAAACTCTCAATCAACACCAGAGATTGGGTTATCTATGGTTAGCCTACCATAAAACTGAACTGGGGCAGGGAGAATGCTCCAAAGAACACAGACTTGCTTAATCTAGAGCCTTCTCCCAATCTTCCTCAGATAGGTTGCTTACCTTGCATGTACATGTGACCATTCTAGACAGCATGTAATATGCTATACCTTTAGTGGCATTTAAATATTAAGATGTCTTTAAAATGTTAGCTTTGTTTAACACGTATTATAGTCTTTCTAGAAATATTTCTTAACCTCTGTTTTGGAGTTTTACTTATTATTGTTGTTGTTGTTATATTATTATCTAGGAGTAGAAAGAGAGAAATGAGATCTAGAAGAACAAACAGCTAACATTATCTTATGAAAAGACCTTAGAGCTCAGGTATACGTCCAGATCCCAGCTGAACACCTCCTAGTCCCTTGAGTTTAGGAATCTTGGGCAGTTTACTAACTCTCCTGCTATTTATTTCTTCTTCAAATAAATAAATACAAACATATTGATCATCCCACTGCCAAGATTACATTGAGACTTAACTGAAGTGATATGTCACCTTCTGGTCCCAGAATGTGCCCTTGGCAAATGTTCCATCTTCTGCAATAGTTGAAGTACCTAAAGGTGGGGAGGAAATGGGGAAGGAGGGCATTTACAGTGCAGGAGAAAGGAAACTCCAGGCTGATAATATGGCTTTTATGTGGTTAGTGAGAAATTGGAGCTGTATTCGAAAGGGGCTCATAAGCAAAGCTGTGGAGTTGGTATAAGTGGAATGGCAGTATAAGAATTGTATTCCTTTCTTGCAAGGCCAACAGACTTTCTCCCTGCTCCAAACATTGTTCATGCACACTCAGCATCCCTAATCCAAACATCCAACTCTAAAACTTCTTGTGCTCTGGTAGGACACACCAGGTAGAAACTGCTGCATCTGACCTTGTAGAACAGGATTTGTCTTTTTTTTCAAGACAGGACCATTAAAAATTATTGTATAAATTACCTTTAAGGTATATATTTCCTATTTCCACTTGGATGTCATCCCCCAGATATCTTACTATATCTATGTAAATACAAAAAGGGGATAAAAAAGAATCTAAAATTTATTTGGTCCTGAGAATTTTAGATAAGATAAACTCAACTTGCACAGACAAGCGTCAAGCTTTGAATACAATGTCTTCAAAAAAAAGTATGTGTATTAACTAAGGAAAAGCAGTAAAGTAAAGGAACAAATTTCTCTTTGATGCTAGATAGATTTTTGTCAGGTGCCGTAGAGAAGAGATTCTGGTTTTGGAGGTGATTTTGATCTTGGTATTGGGGAGGTGAATACAAAGGAAATGCCTTGCTTGCACCACTAAAAGGGAAGCACATGAGCCAACTGTGGTCAGCAGTGACAAGTTCTGTCCTACCTAGCATTCTCACTTTGGGATACTGTAGGGGTCTGTTTGGTCACAGCCCAGCATGAAATAAAGCAGTAACTAAAGCCAAATGTGCAAAGACAGGATGCTAGGCAGAGAAAGAGAAGAGGAACCAGGAGCCAGTGGATAAGGGAGGAGGAAGGAAATGGTCTTCGTGTGCCAGGTGACACATGACACTATCCCACTTAATCCTCATAACCATACCATATAAGAAGATATTATTATCTTCACCTTACTCATAGGAAACTGGTCTCAGGGAGGACAGACAACACACCCAGCAGCACACAATTGAAAGATTGGCAGAACCAGGATTTGAAACCAAGTCCACCTCATGCCAAATGCCGCTGGACTGCATTATCAGAGTCAGGAAGGAGGCTCAGTAGTGATCTCTGTCTCCATGACAATACCTGACACAGCCCTACCTGCCACAGTCACTGAAGTGTGTGTGACCTTGGATACCTACCTGCCTGATTCTGGTTTTGTGCTCTTTATGATCTGTGAGTCTGTAAAGGGGAGAGGGCGAGGGCCCGGTGGTCACTCTTGTAACCATCCTTCCTCTACCCTTGTTTCCAAACATTGGCCTTGATTGTCCCCCGTGACCAGTCTCCCTACGAGGCCATTGTGCTGGTTGTTTCTGGCCTACCGCAGCTGGGTCTCTCTGAAAGTCTTACTCCCTTCTCCTGCTCCTCCCACCGTGAGGGTCAGGCATCTCATCTGCCTGGCCTGAGGCTCCTCTGCTGCTCCTCTCCTCCCCTCAGGATAGTGTGGCATTGCTCTTCAAACCAATGTATAGGGTGCTGCTGCTAGGTTCAGACAGAACGGCCTGTGTTTTGGAGTTCTTGTGGATCACATTGTTGATGATGATAGTGGACATAAGTGCCAGAGCAGCCCATGTCAGGCCTCAGAAAAGGCAACATTCACCAAATATTTCTTTTTTAAAAATATGTTTTTATTGTAATAATACAGTACAGAGGGGTTACAGTTATGTGAGCAAGGTCATGAGTACATTTCCTATCAAACATTGTTACCCACTCCTTTCTTCTAAGGGAGTCCATTTGTTTGAGTTTGACAATAAGTATTCAATGATCATTTATCTTGGAACATAGATGATCTAAAGGAAAATCAATTCAGGGCAGAAATGAATAGCAAATGTCTCATCTTGGAACTCTGAGGAAAGATGTTAGTGCTACCAGGGAAGACTGACAGGAGAAGAGGAGGAAGTAGGGAGAAGAGGAAAGGTTTAGCCACATTGAGACAGATGAGGAAACAGAGCTACTACCTAAGTATTATGCTTCTCCCTATGAGAAATGACAACAAAAGTAACTGCCAGCTGTATGGGGCCAGAAGAAAACATCCTCTGAAATGCCTTCTAGATTTATTCTAATTAGACTCAAGATGAATCTCTAGATTACTTCAGCAGGAAGCTGGCATGCCAATAAGACCAGATATTATTAGAGGACTGGGGCTTTGGGTCTCTTGATAATACCCCAGCCTCACAGGAGAGAGGCTGGAGATAGAGGTCCAACACATGACCAATGATCCAATCAATCCTGTCTACATAATGAAATACTAATAGAAAATGTAGACAACAAGGCTCAGGTGAACTTTCTAGTTGGTGGACACATTAAGGTGCTGAGAGTGACATATCTTGATTCCATGTGCTGAGAGTGCAGAAAACCTGCACTTGACTGATCCTGATCTTTCTTGTTTGTCATAAAACTGCCCTCATAGCTATAGCACTTTGCTGAGCTCCATGAGTTATTATAGCAAACAAATGAGCATAAAAAGGTAGTAATAGTCAATTTGTAGTCAATAGGTCAGCACTACAGGTGGCATGAGGATCCTAAAGCTTTGGTTGGTGTCTAAAGCAAGTAGACATTTTTTTGTCAGTCATGGGACTTGAACTCAAAGCCTGGGTGCAGTCCCTAGCAGTTTTGCTCAAGGCGAGCACTCTACCACTTTGAGCCACAGTGCCATTTCCTATTTTCTAGTTATTAATTGAAGAGTCCCATGGATTTACCTGTCCAGGCTGGCTTTGAGCCATGATCCTCAGATCTCAGCTTCCTAAGTAGCTAGGATCACAGGTGTGAGCCACCCAACTAGCTGCAAGTAACCTTTTCTGAAAGATGACCTGTGAAGTCTGTGCCCAATCTGAGTAGACAGGTTTAGAACTACATTTGCAACATGTTTTGAAATGAATGACAGAACCCAATAAGGGAGATCAATGCCAATTAACATCCATTTCTCTGCCATTGCACTCCCTAGCAAATCCCTCAACCAGCTTTTGTGTCAGCTGCCTCTTTTGGTAAAGGAATGATTAGAATTCCAGTCCTGAAGCTCATTCTCATAAGAGGCCTGTGGTTGTACTTTCATAATGCCCCTAAAATGACATTTTTGGAGTCAAATCAGCTATTTTGGCTGATAGAGCATGCTAGTGCTATGGAGTGAATTGATTACTGAATAATCAAACTCATTTGGTGTCTTTAAAATGGAGATAATTTCGCAGAGTTCAAACACAGTCCAATTATTTTTTTGTTAAGAAAAGTAAATTGGCTTGGCCTTTTGCAATTCGATTGGTTGCTTGGCAATCAACTTGCCAATAATTTTCACCTCCCTATTTTTCTCTCCAATTTTAATTGTAGCATTGGAATAAAAGAGTGATCCACCCATCTGTTGCCTTGGATTTTGAAGCTTAATTTTAAAAGTCAGTCTTTAGCCTTAATAAAATAAGGAAGAAAAAAACAGAAAAATCCCAGAATAAAAGAAATCCAGTAATTATTTTGTACTCATTTTCTGTCTCTCCTTTCACCGGCAATCCTCCATCTTCTTAGTGTCTTTTCTTTTTCTGTTCTTTTTTCATAAAGAATTGGGAAACAAAATCAAATTCGGAGTTAGCCAATGCTGAAATACAAGAAATTCTACTGGTTCCCATGTATACTGCTTGAAATCAACATTATTGTGAACATTTTTTTTATTCGCATCCCACTGGTACTTCTGGTCTGTTATCACATACAGGTCCTTGAAACACAAGCTTCCTTGCTGATCTTTTTATTTTATATATTTTTTTATTTTTCTTAGGTAGTTGTACAAAGGAGTTGCCATTCAACAGAGCAGTTTATAAATACAGTGTCTCTCAAGGTCACCCCTTTTAACATTCTCACCTACCTCTCCCACCCTACCCCTTCCATTCACTTTCTTAATTTTCAGGCTATGTATTGAATTTTTGCCATTTAACAAAACATTTTATATATACAATGCATCTTCATCATTCCTTCAACATCTTCCCCCTACTTCCACCCACCCTTTCCCTTATGTCCCTCAGTTTGAGGCTTATACAATGCATTCTTGCCTATATTCTACTCATTTCCCCCATTCTCCCACTTATTCTTCTACCTCTCTCCTCCTAACCAACCCCTTCATAAGTACCCATTTCCTAGTACTCATTTTGTTGGACTTTGACTTAGTCTTTCTGAAGAATTATACTACTGTGCACACCATAGATAATATTATGCTTCAGTTAATTCATTTATAACTGCTTGGATGTCAGCCAATGTGCGTATTTCTAGATTTATAGGTACAGTTTAGTTCCCACTAATAAAATAGTGCAACTTATGCTTCTGTGGGTCTGGCTTATCTCACTTAACTTAATCCTGTCCAAGTCTTTCCCATTTCCTTACAAATGGTTCCATGTCATTCTTTCTAGTGGATGAATAGAATTCCATTGTGTATACACCATACTTGATTGTGGATCTCTCTGAAAAAACCTTTTTTTTAGAGTACTCGGTCAAACAGCAGTCTTAGATCTACACTTCTTCTGTCTTCAAATGATTCGCTGGAAGTAGACACTGGTCTGAGTAGACACCTATCCAAGCTTATCATGTGCCTCTTATAAAAAGCTAAACTCAGTTCCTGGGTGCCGGTGGCTCATTCACCTAGCTCCTCAGGAGGCTGAGATTTAAGGATCTCAAAGCCAGCTTGGGCAAGAAAGTCCATGAAAGCTGTGTCTCCATTTAATCACCAAAAAAGCCAAAAATGGAGGTGTGGCTCAAAGTAATAGAGCACTAGCCTTGAATACAATAGCTTGGGGACAATGTTTAGGCCCTAAGTTCAAGCTTTGGGATAAGCACACACAAACAAAAATCACTGTTATCTACTGTCATCTCAATTACTTATCTACAATCATAGGTCTACTAATAGGACATTGAATTGAGAACTATAGAAACTCAGCTGTTAGTCATGTGAGCCAAGTTTGAAGAGTGCACGTGGTAAGGCCATGAGTAGCATGGGTCAGCTGCATTTAATGACAAACCAAAATGGTAAGGAAGTAGACTACAATTAAACCAAAGATATAATGCAGCTAAGTTGTGTTAAGTCAGTAGCAGTAGGAGAAGAGGTGAAAATATACCCATTGAGAGTAACAGGAGCCAGAGACTAACTGTAGTTAGTCTAGTGACTGTTTGATTCTTTTATAATAAAGTATCATTTAGAAGGAATTAAATCTAGTTGGCCAGAGAGCATATCACTACTAAACAACAGAAGCTGAAAGAAAGTTCAAGGTCCAGGGCCCCAGTTCAAGTCCCAGGCTGTGAGTTCAAAGGATCCAGCTGTGAGTTCAAGGCCTAGCTCCACATTGAATTCAGGCCCTTTGGTCATAGCCTGGGCCTTAAACTAAGAACTTGGGCCTTGAAATCATAGTATGGCACTTGAACTGTGGCCCTGGATCTTGATCTAGGGGGCCAAGGACTTGAACTTGGGGTCTGGGCCTTAAATTCACAACCTGGGCCTTGAACTGACAGACTGGGAATTGAAATCAGGGCCTAGACCTTGAACTTGGGGCCCCTGACTTGAACTGGAGACCTGGGATATTGACTCAAAGTCTGGTCCTTAAACTCATGACCTGGTAATTTCACTAGTGCCCTGGAACTTGAATTCAGGGCCTGGGATTTCAAGTTGTGGCTTGGACCTTGCATTCGTAGCATGGGACTTGGACTAAAGGACTGGGACTTGAGTTCTGAGCATGAGACTGAGCCTTCAGCTGGTGGCCTGGGTCTTGAAATGGGGGTCTGGGCCTTGAACTGGAACTTGAACACATAGGTGGGATGGGATTGAAACTCTGGGCCTGGGCTTTCAACTCACAGACTAGGCCTGGAAATTGAACTGGGGCCTAGGCCTTGAACTAGGGACCTGGGATTTTTACTCACAGTCTGGGCCTTGAACTCATGGCCTGGTACTGAAACTGGGGCCCTGGACATTGAACTCAGGGCCTGAGAATTCAAAGCAGGTCCTGGTCCTTGAACTCGAGACCTGGAATGTGTGCTTTTGGCTTGGAACTTGAACTCTTGGCATGGGACTTGAACTCAGGGACTGGGAGTTGACTTGAGAACCAGAGTCCTGAACTGGTGGGGCCTGGGACCTGAACTCATATCCTGGGTATTGAACTCATGGCCTGGTACTTGATCGGAGGTTCTGGACTTTGAATAAAGTGGCAGGGCATGGGTGAGTGAGGAGACCTGAATATTCAACTTGGGATCTTGTGCTTAAACTCACAACTTAGGCTTTGAACTTAGGCCCTGAATTTGAACTCAGGGTCTAGTAATATTCACAGCCTGATCCTTGCACTTATGGCCTGCTACCTGAAATGGAGGCTGGGGCTTGGAATTCAGGGCCTGGCACTTGGATTCACAGTCTCTGGGCCTGGGCCTTGAACTATCAACCTCAGACTTGAATTTGGGGTGTGGGACTTGAACTTGGGCCTAGGCCTTGAACTCAGGGCCTGGGACTTGAATTACCCAGCTGAACCTTGAACTCTTGGCCTTGGCTTGAACTGTCAGACTGAGAGTTAAATTTGGAGCTATTCATGGGACTTGAACTCACATATTAGGCATTTAACTCAGGACCTGGGTCTTGAGCTCAGGACTTGGCACTTTAACTGGGCCTCTAGACCTTAAACTTAGGGCCTGGGCCTTGAACTGAGACTTTGGAGCTTGAATAAGTGGCCTAGGACTTGACCATGGAGCATTGGCCTTGAACCCCCAGCTCTGGCTTTGAACTCAAGCCTGGGCCTTGAACTACTAGCCAGGAATTTGAATTTGGGGCTTAGACTTGAACTCACATCCTAAGGCATTTAACCCAGGGACTGGACCTTAAACTCAAGACCTGGAAGTTGAACTTGGGTCTTTGGACTTAAACTTGTGCCTGCTACTAGTAGAAAAGGCCTGAAACTCGCATGCTGGGACTTGAGCTGGGACCATGGATCTTCAACTTGGGGATAGGGAATTGAAATCAGGGCCTAGACCTGGACTTGGAGCATGTAACTTGACCATGGAGCCTGGGAATTTTACTCATAGCTTGCTCATTAAACTTTGGGAATGAATTTGAGCTCACAGATTGAGTTTTGAACTCTCAGCCTTGCACCTTAACTGGGGCCCTGGACCTTGAACTCAGGGCCTGGGAATTAAATGGGAACTTGAGCCTTGAACTCTTGGCCAGTGACTTGAACTTGAAACCTGCAAATTTTACTTACGGCCTGGACTTGAACTCTCTGCATATGACTTGAATTCAAGACTGAGGCTTGAACTCTCGACCTGGGAGTAGAATTGGAGCCCTTGGTCTTGAACTCAGGTGGAAGAAAAGGGCCTGGGACTTGAATTTGGGGTCTGGACCTCAAATTCATCGCCTGGGCCTTAAATTCAAGGCTTTGGCCTTAATCTCATCCTCTGGGCCTTGAACAAAACTCCTGGGATTCGAACTCTGGGCCTGGGCCTGGAACGTGTCCTGGGCATTGAATTCAGGATATGGGACTGAACTCAGCGCCTGGGTCTGAGACTCAGAGGCTGGGGCTTGAACTCACAGCCTGGGCCTTGAACTCATGTGGTTCTTAAACTGGTGTCCTTGACCTTGAACGTGGGGCCTGTAATTTGAACACATAGCCTTAGCCTTGCACTTACAACTTGTGCTTTGAACTGGGTGCCTAGGCCTTGAACTGGGAGTCTGGGAATTGACATAGTCTGGGCCTCAAATTCTGGGTCTGGTCATAGAACTCACAGCTTAGGCCTTGAACCAGTACCTGAATAGGGACTCTGGACATTGAACTTGGGGCCTGGAATTGAAATTGGGACCTGAGATTTGAACTTGGAGCCTGGTCCTTTAACTCAAACCTTGGGACTCATACTAATGACTGAGGCTTTAACTCTCAGCCTGCCAGAAAGACTGGGACCCTGGACCTTGATCAGGAGCCTGGGATTGATCATGGAGCCTGGACCTTGAAGGCACAGATGGAACAATGAACTCAGGCCTGGTACTTGAACTGTGGCCCCAGACCTTGAATTCAAGGTCTGGGAATTAATTCAGGGCCTGAGCCTAGAACTCAAAGCCCAGATCTTGTAATGGCTCTCTGGGCATTGAACTGGGGGCATGGGACTTTATCCCATAGCCTGGGCTTGAACTCATGGATTGGTACTTGAACTGGATCTTGCACTTAGGAAAGAAGGAGGACCTGGGGCTTCAATTTGGAGCCTGAGCTAAGAATTCAGGGCATGGATCTTAAACTCATGGTGTTGGCTTTAGTCTCACATCTGGGCCTTGAACTCAAAGGCCTGGGTCTTGAATTCAGCCTAAGTATTCATCACAGGATCTGGGACTTGAACTCACTTCCTAATTCTGAAATTTGAGTCTGGGCCTTGAACTTGTAGCATGCGACTTGAATTCACAGCCTGGTCCTTGAACTCAAGGAATGGGCCTTGAACTAGGGGCTTGGGACTTGAACTTATAGATCAACCTGAAACTCTGGGCCTAGATCTTGAATCACAGACTGGGCCTTGAACTCACAGCCTGTGAATTGAAATTGGAGCCTAGACTTTGAACTCAGGGCCTTCAAATTGATTTCAGGAACTGGGAATTTTACTCACATTTACTCAGGCCTGGTAGTTTAATTGGGGTCCTGGATCTTGCACTCAGGCCCTGGGAATTGAAATCAGAGCCTGGGCCTTGAACTCTGCTCCTGAGACTTGAACTTAGGGCCTGTGATGTGTGCCCATGTCCTGGAATTGAACTCTTGGTTGGGGCATTGAACTCACAACCTAGACCTTGAACTCATAGTCTGGGCCTTGATCTCATAGAATGGGCCTTGATCTCATGGCCTGGTATTTGATCTGGGTTTCTTGAGCACATGGCTGAACAGGGGACCTCGGACTTCAACTAGGAAACTGGGCCTTAAACTCACAACCTAGACCTTGAACTTGGCACCTGAACTTGAATTCTGGGCCTGGGAATTGAATTCACAGCCTGAGCCTTGAACTAATGCCCTGGCCTGAACTTTAATCTGGTATTTGAAATGGAGGCCTGGGCCTGGCAATCAAGGCCTGGGACTTCTTTTATAATTGTGAAAATACTGTACAGAGGAGTTACAATTACATGGGCAAGGTAATGAGTACATTTCTTATCAATCATTGTTGCCTCCTTTGTTTCCCCTTCACACCCCTTCCCATCTTCTCCCCCTACCTACATCAAAGTTGTAAAGTTCATTTTTCGACATAATTTCTTGTACATATCATTGTTGCAATGGGTTCACCTGGATCCCTATTTAAACAATGTGTTTTTTCCTTTCCCCTCCAGAAAGAATACCAATATCAAATACAGTGAAACCAAGGCTTATACTGTGGGGGAGGGACACACAAAGGAACAAAGAAATCATCTTATAAAAGGGTCAGAGGAAGATGGTAGAGAACCTGGAAGCTAACAAGCTCTCACATAAAAGCAGTTTTAGTATTCCAGTGAAGAGTCCTAGACTAGAGAATCACACCAACTATGCAATCACTGTACAGAGAGTTTGGCCAGAGAGGGAAACCCAGGCAAGGAGAAAGATCTAAGCACTTGCTGGTAGCCACACTGCAGTGGCTATGGTGGGAGCGGCGGTGGCTGTAGCTGCCATACCTACAACAGTGGGTGTCTAGGACAAAGGTGCAATACACAGTGGTTGAGCAGATTCTACTCAACACCAGCAAGAACTGACAAGGAGCAGATATCTTCATTTTGCAGATTACAGACTAGAGACGACCCAGGGACCAAGACTCTGGTGTGAGTAGAACTCTGACATCCTCACTCCTCCCAGAGATCTCCATTTTTGATACTGAGAAAGGCATGGCTGAACAGCTAGCTCCAACTCAGGCCTTAGAAGAAACAAAAGACTCATTTAGCAGGTCACAGGAACCTGACTTGACCGGACAGGCTCAGCTCCACCCAGGGGAAAGTAACCCAGCCCAGGCACAAAGAGCACCGCCCTGGAGGAGTGACTTTCCTCACTGGTTAAACAGAGTCAGAGGCTGCCCCTTCCTACAACAACCTAGAAAATCAATTGAATCCAGAAAACATAAACCCTGAGAATGGCTCCAGGCTGGACTCTGTGAGTGCCTCAGAAGCTAGCCCCTCAGGGAAAAGCTACTGTCAACCCAACCCAGAACCTAGCCTCATCACAGCATCTCCAAACTAGAGGAAACAGCCATCTCCCTCTCTTTTGATACTCAAAGCAGATCTGCCTCCCACTGAACTAGCCTGGAGGAGGATCACAAAACACTGGGTAATGCAGAGCATTTTTCTGCCTGCTCAAACTGATTTAAGAAACCAATCAAGCCACAGGAAAACCAAACACCACCATCAGACCAAGAGACTGTTATGGACACAGGAGACATAGAGGATCTTCCCATTTCCCCACCAAAAAAACATCAAAGAACTCTTTTTTGTACCTTTTTTATTTTTTAATTGTTTTCTAGTAATCTTTTTTTTTCTCTAGTAATTTTTATTTTAGTTGTAGATGTGTGTGCTTTATTTACTTATTTTTATATCTTGATCTTTTGGTCCCTTTTTAAAAATTCTTTTCATTTTTTTCTCTTCCCATCCCTTCCCATCTCCCCTCACACAATCCTCCACCACTGTCCCAAAGTTTTAAATTCATTTTTTAATATAACAGACATAACAACTTGTACATCTCATTGTTGCAAAGCATCCACCAGTATCCCTATTTAAACTGTTTGTTTTATCTCTTCCCCTCCACAAATTATAACAAGAAATACAATGAAAGCAAGGGATATACCGTGGGAGGAGGACAAAGAAATAAAGAAATCATCTTATAAATACGTTAGAAACAATTGCAAGAGAATAAAAGCATTTTAATACTTATCTTGGGGTTCATTTCACCTAACATCAATTTATCTGACCTTTTCCACTTGTCTCAGATATATACTAGCTATTGCAAATAAGGGAAACCATGGGACCTATGTTTCTTTGGGACTGGCTTACTTCACTTAATATAATTTTTTCCAAGTCTTTCCATATCCTAACTAATGGGGCAATGTCATTCTTTCTGATGGAGGCATAGAATTCCATAGTGAATATATACCATATTTTCTTGAATCATTTATCTACTGAGGGGCATCTGGTGTGGTTCCATATCTTAGCTATGATAAATAATGCTGCAATAAACAAAGTTGTGCTGGTAGCTTTAGTGTGGTCTTGTTTATGATCATTTGGGTAAATGCCCAAAAGTGGGTTTGCTGACATAGTGGAGTTCTTATGTGGAGTCTTTTGAGGAACCTCCATACTACTTTCCAAAGAGGTTGAACAAGTTTACATTCCAACCAACAATGTAGTAGGGATCCCTTCTGTGTGCCAGCATCTGTTGTTATTAGAGTTCTTGATTATAGTTATTCTAATTGGGGTGAAGTGGTATCTCGATGTTGTTTTGATTTGCATTTCTTTATTTAATTTTATTTATTTTTATTTTTTTGTGAAAATAGTGTACAGAGGGGTTACAATTACATGGGCAAAGTAATGAGTACATTTCTTATCAAACATTGTAGGCTCCTCCTTTTTTTCTCCTTCCCATCCCTTCATTTCCTCCCCCCCACGCCACCCCACTCAAACCTCCTCCCCATCCCCACCAAAGTTGTAAAGTTTGTTTTCGATAACGACTTGTACATCTTATTGTTGCAATGGGTCCACCTGAATCTCTAGACAATTTGTTTTTTTCCTGCCACTCAACAAATTATACCATCATCAAATACAGTGAAAACAGGGGTTATACTGTGGGGAGGGACATACAAAGCAACAAAGAAATCATCTTATAAATATGCTAGAAACAATCGCATGAAAGAAAAACAAAACAATTGAATACATATCTTAGGGTTCATTTCCCTAACATAAACTTATCTGACCTTTTCTGCTTGACTCAGACATATACTAGTTCTTGATTATAGCCATTCTAACTGGGGTGAGGTGGTATCTCAATGTTGTTTTGATTTGCATTTCTTTTATGGTTAGAGTGGTTGGGCATTTCTTCATGTGTCTATTGGCCATCCTTCTTTCCTCTTCAGAGAAGTTTCTCTTTAAGTCGTTAGCCCACTTATTTATTGGGCAGTTGCTTCTTTGAGGATTTGTTGTTCAGGGATTTAATTTTTTGAATTCCAGGTATATTTTAGATATGAGACCCTTGTCCGTTGTATGGCTACAGAAGGTCTTGTACCAATCGGTGGGCTTTCTAGTGAACTTGCTAGCTGTGTTCTTTGCCATGCAGAAGCTCTGCAATTTGATGCAATCCCATTTGTCCTACCTTTCTTTGATTTGTTGTGTTTCTGGGTCTCTATTAAGACAATTTCGGCCTGCCAAGGAGATCTAGGGTCTCTCCTATTCTGTCCTGTAATGTTTTCAGAGTGTCTGCTTTGACTCCAAGGTCTTTGATGCATTTGGAGTTGATTCTGGTGCAGGATGATATATAAGGATCTAGCTTTACTTTTCACCAAATAGTTAACCAATTTTGCAGCACCATTTTTTTTTCGGTATTTTTTTGCTCACTTACAGGTCTGTAGGTTCATTTCTGGGTTTTCTATTCTATTCCATTGGTGCTGAGATCTATTCTTGTGCAAGTACCAAGCTGTTTTGATTACTATAACTTTGTAGTAGAATTTGAAATTTGGTATTGATATTCATTTAGCACTATTTTTTCTGTTAAGAGTCGTTTTTACTATTCGGGGTCTTTTCTTGATCCACATGAAATTTTAGATTGCCTTTATTTCCTTGAGGAATGAGGTTGGAATATTGATAGGTATTGCATTGAATTTGTAGATAGCCTTGGGAAGTATTGCCATTTTCACCATATTGATCCTTCCAATCCAGGAGAATGGGAGGTTTTTCCATTTTCTAGTTCTGTTTGATTTTCTTTTTCAGGTTTTTAAAGTTTTCATTATAGAGGTCCTTCACTTCTTTGGTTAAGTTAATTCCTGGGTATTTTATTTTTTGTTGGGCTATTAGGAACGGAGTTGATTTCCTCATTTCAGCCACACTTTACTCATTGGTGGCATACAGAAAAGCAATTGATATTTGAGGGTTAATTTTATACCCTGCTACTTTGCCAAAGTTCTGAATCACCTTGAGGAATTTGGGTGTGGAGTCCATAAGAGTCTTTAAATACAAGATCATATCATCTGCAAAGGGGGGAGAGTTTTAATTCATCTTTCCGTATTTGGATCCATTTTGTTTGCATCTTCACTTATTGCTGTAGCTAGGCATTCTAATACTAAATTGAAGAGAAGTGGAGACAGTGTACATCCTTGTCTCATTCCTGAGTTAAGAGGAAATGGCGTTAGTTTTTCACCATTAAATATAATGCTGCTGTAGGTTTCTTATATACAGCCTTTGTTGTATTGAGGAATGTTCCCTGGATTCCGAGTTTTTCCAGAACCTTCATCATAAAGGGGTGTTAGATCTTGTCAAATGCATTTTCTGCATATTGAGATAACCATGTGGTTCTTATCGTTGCTCTTGTTGATGTGATGAATTAGAGTTCAGAAGTGAACTTTCTCTTTCAATTTCATTGAAGAGTTGGAGGAGAATTGGTGTGAGCTCTGCTTTGAAGGCCTTGTAGAATTCCACTCTAACTCCGTCTGGTCCTGGGCTTTTCTTATATTGGAGGTCTCTTATTGCTGTTTCTATTTCAATGCTTGATATGGGCCTTTTAAGATGGTTTAACTCGTCTTGGTTTATTAGTATATTGATATTTGCTGGGAAAAGGACCATTTCTACGAAGTTCTCAAACTTATTAGCATAGAGGTTTGAGAAGTATTTCTTAGAAATTCTGAATCTTGGTTGTTTCTGACATGATGTTTCCATTCTCATGTCTGAATTTATTTCGGTGGGTTCTCTTTTTTTCTGATAAGATTTGCTAAGGGTCTGTCAATTTTGTTAATGTTTTTGAAGAATTAATTTTTTGTTTTGTTGATTTTTTTCTATATTTTTTTTGGATTCTATATTGTTTAATTCTGATTTTATTTTAATTATTTCTGCCTACTGGATTGGGATTTCTCTTGCTGATCTTTGTTGAATATCATGAACATTTGAATTTCCTTTCTAATTTCTTCCATGACCCACTTGTGATTCAACAGTGTGTTGTTCAGCATCCATGTGTTATAGGACTTTCTTTTTGGTGGTTTTTGGTGTTGAATTCTAATTTTATTCCCTTGTGGTGTGAGAGAATGCAAGGTTTAACTTCAGTGTTTCTAAATTTGGACGTTTGCTTTATGACCTCTAATGTGGTCTCTTTTGGAAAAGGTTCCATGTGCTGCTGAGAAAAACGTGTATTCTGATGCTGCTGGGTGAAATAGTCGGTAGATATCTTTAAATCTAGTTGATCTATGCAGTTGTTTAGATCTGCAGTTTCTCTGTTGAGTTTTTGCCGAGTTGATCTATCTAGTGGGGAGAGTGGTTTGTTAAAATCCCCTACAATTAATGTCTGTGGATCTATGAGGGATTTGACAGAAAGTCGTGTTTCTTGGATAAATTTGGTGCTCCATTGTTTGGCAAATAGATACTTAGAATTGTAATAACCTCCTGAAAGAGAGATCCCTTAATTAGTAGGTAGCGACCTTCTTTATCTCTTTTCACTAATTTCAACTTGAAGTCTATTTTATCTGATATTAGGATTACAAATCCTGCCTGTTTATGGGGGCCATTTGCTTGGCAGATTTTTTCTAGCATTTCACTTTACAAATGTGTTTGTTTTTATGGACAAGGTGTGACTTCTGAAGGCAACAGATAGAAGGATCTTTTTTTAATCCAACTAGACAATCTATGTCACTTAGTTGAAGAGTTAAGTCCGTTAATGTTGATAGATAGGACTGAGAGGTATTTGGGAGTTCTTGCCATTTTATCCAACTTTTGGGGGGCTACAGGAACTGGGTTCTTCCTATGGTGCTTGGATTCTCAGATAGGGTGCAGTATATTGGGTGCCCTTATTGTGGTCTTGTTGATTTTCTATATCTTTAAGTATCTTTTGTAGGGTGGTTTGGAGGAGGTATATTGTTTCAGTTTTTCTTTGCTATGGAAGGATTTTATTTGACCTTCGGTTAATTTGATGTCTGCTGAGAAATCTGAGGTGATTCTAATTGGTTTCCCTTTAGAGGTGATTGATCTTTTCTCCTTGATATCTTTAAGGATCTTTTCCTTAGTCTGAACTGATCCTGTGTGGATTATAATGTGAAAGTGAGACGTCCTGTTCTGGACTGGTCTATTTGGGCTTCCAAAAGATTCTCAAATCTGAATAGGCCTATCTTTTTGCATGTTTGGGAAGTTATCTGCTAGGATCCCATTAAACAAATTTTCTAGTCCATTAACTTCTGTCTCTAGGTGCTCCTCTACACCCAGTATTCTTAAATTAAGCCTTCTGATGGTGTCTTCCAAGTGTTGAATAGATCTATAATACTTATAGGGTTTGTTTTGGATAGTTGTATATACTTGCTTTATAATATCTAGGCTGACTTCAATCCCCGAGTTTCGATCTTCTGCATGGTCTAACCTACTGTCAAGACTTTCTACTTTGTTTTTTATTTTTTTCCCTTCTATTTGGTCAGTTTTGATGGCTTCAAATTCTTTGTTATATCTTTTTTTTTTTTTTTTTAAGATTTTGTATGAACTTCTTTACTTCCTTAATTTGGTGTTTATTCTCAAATCACTTAGTTGATTGGTTATGTTTTCGTTGGACTTCTTTCCTTCTGTTGGGCTCCACTCAGTATTCCCATTGTTGTTTCCCTTGATTCCTTCAGCTGTCTGTGTATGGATTCCATGGAGGCCCCTATTGGTCTTTGTCTATTCTCATCCCACTCTCGCAAATTCTGTATTACTCTTTTATTAGTTTCCTCAAATTCACACAATTCCTGTAGTTCTCTTTGACTGTTCTCAGCTTGCTCATGCCATTCCTGACTTTTTCTTTGTGTGTTCTCAGCCTGCTTACACAATTACCGTAGTTCTCTTGTTCTCTTTGACTGTTCTCAGCCTGCTCACGCAATTTCTTTATTTCTTTTTGACTTTTCTCAACTTGATCATGCAATTCCTGTATAAATCTTTGAGTAGCTTCCTCACGCTCATGAGATTCCTGTATTGATCTTTGGTTTGCCTTATCTCTCTCCCTATCATGCTCACATTGAATCCTTTGCAGGTTTTCAAACTTTTCATTCACCATGTTTACCAGTAGTGTTTGTAGAGCTATTTGGGAGCTCTCATCTGGATTATTCATCATCTGTTCTGTCATCAGATTTTCATGTGTGGGAGTTGAGATACCCGGACTTGCCATTTTTCTTGTGTTTTTCTGGCTTGTTCTGCCTATTTGGTATAAAAGTAATACCAATTTTGTGCTAGAACACATCAACCAAAGTCCTGTATTTTCACAGTCAAAAGGCTGCAGATACAATCTAGATCAACAGATACAACCTATCGAACATCAAACAACTATATATTGATGGGCTAAAAACAGCAAAGAATTTGACAAACCAGAAACTATTAGGTTTATGGAGAAATGTGGGGGGAAAATGGGATTAGAAGGATGTGGAAAGATACAAGGAGAGTGAATTAACCAAGTCCTAATCTCAGAGAGGGAAATGAATTGGACAGTATGACAGGAGAGTGGTTAAAAACAAACAAGAAAAAAAAAGAAAAACAAAATTTAAATTTAAAAAGTGAAACAGTATGCAAGTTTAGAAGTGATATTGAGAGAGGAAGGATAGGATGAGAGTAAGGGAGGGATAGAAGGGAGACATGAAAAACTAAAAAAAAGTTTAAAAAATATATAGATAGAAAGAGATAATACTTCTATTAAAGAATTTAAGCCTAAATGGTTTTGAATTGAGCAATAAATTTCTGGGTTAACTATGTACACAATGAAGGAGAAGGTCTAATAATCGATGACAGGTATATATCTAAGGATGAGCAGAACAGCAATTAAGTCACACAAAAAGACTGATAGAGAAGAAAAATGAAAATAATTAAAAAGAAAAAAAGGGAAAAAGAAATAAAAAAGGACCAAAAAGTCAGAAGAGATTTTAAAAAAGCACACACAGACATATACACCTAAAATAAAATTTATGCGAGGAAAAAAATTAATCAAAAACCAAAATAAAATTTTAATTAAAAAATGAATTTTTAAAAGGTACAAAAATAATTGTTTTTTGGTATAACCAGTCTCTTGGTGGAGTCTCAGGTCTGCTGGTGGTGTTTGGTTTTCCTGTGGCTTGATTGGTTTGTTTGAGCTGGCAGAAAAATTTTCTGCATTACCCAGTGTTTTGTGATCCTCCTCCAGGCTAGTTCAGTTGGAGGCAGGTCTGTGGGGAGCACAGGCAGCAAAATTGGCGCTGGGAGGGAGTAGAGTGGGCAGAGCCCAATTTACTGTAGAGCACATGGGCAGCAACGATGGCACTGAAAGGCCAATTTACCTTATGTTCAGTGTGTAACCAGTGGTGGACGCTTAGGTGCATGATAGGGTGTGACCTTGACAGTGATTGGTTCCTCTTCCTCTCCTGCTATGCCACCCACTCTTTTTGGCTTTAAAAAGGGCTGCTCTGTGTTAATAATCGAGTTTTGTTCCTGCTTGATTTGGCTCCCCACTGTGTCTGATTGCCTCCTGGGCTGAGGGAGGCTGGGGAACGGGCGAGCGCTGCACTTACCTTTCTTCAGACCCCGTCCGTCTTTCGTGGGATGGATGAAGACTCAACACAGATCTGCTTTGAGTATCAAAAAAGAGGGAGATGGCTGTTTCCTCTAGTTTGGAGATGCTGTGATGAGGCTAGGTTCTGGGTTGGGTTGAGGTCTTTCAGCAGACAGTAGCTTTTCCCTGAGAGGCTAGCTTCTGAGATACTCACGGAGCCCAGCCTGGAGCCATTCTCAGGGTTTATGTTTTCTGAATTTCAATTGATTGTTGTAGGCTGTTGTAGGGAGGGGCAGCCTCTGGCTCTGTTTACCCAGTGAAGAAACACTCCTCCAGGCAGAGCTCTTAATGCCTGGGCTGGTTGACTCCCCTGAGTGAAGTTGAGTCTGGCCAGTCAAGTCAGGTTCCTGGGACATGCTAAATGGCTCTTTTGTTTTCTTCCAAGGCCTGAGTTGGAGCTAGCTGCTCAGCTGGGCCTTTGTCAGTATCAAAGATGGATATTTCTGGTGGTGGTGGGGAGGGATGGCCTTTCCTCCTCTGCTCCCCAAGAAGGAGTAAGGATGTAAGTGTTCTACTCACCCTGGAATCCTGGTCCCTGGGTCATCTCTAGTCTGTAATCTGCAGGATGAAGATATCTGCTCCTTGTCAGTTCTTGCTGGTGTTGAGTAGAATCTGCTCAACTGCTGTGTCTGGCACCTTTGTTCTGGACTCTCTCTATTGTAGGTATGGTGGCTATCACCACCCCCATCCCCACTACTGCCACAGCTTTGGCTGCAGGCAAGTGCTCAGATCTGTCACCTTGCCTGGATTTTCCGTGTCTGGCCAAAGTCTCTGTACTGTAATGGCACACTTGGTGTGATTCTCTTGTCTAGGATCATTCACTGGAACACTAAAACTGCTGTGCTTCTCTTCCACCATCTTCCTCCAACCCAAGACTATACTTGTGTTACATTGCAATGTCCAGATAAGAGAAGGGATAGCTTATCAACTTTAATGTAAGTGGTAGTTCATTCAGTGACATGAAAATGAAAGGAAGTAATTTAGAGACAAATATACTTTGAAGTGAGGTTTGTACTTGGTTAAATGAATTTCTTATTTAGGTATGGGAGGGGGAAAGTGGGTGTTAATTTGCCAATGGCTGAAACAGGGTGTGGAATATTTTCTAAAAGTTATGATAAACATTTCACCATGTACTATTGCTAAGTCCAATAGATTTAAACAAAGCATATTCTTAAAGGTCAGCATCTTTTTGTAGCTCCTTCAATATGAGTAATTCTTGCAAAACTAACCAATTTACTCAATGGTCACCTGTGATAGATTGATTCTGTCACAACTCTGACAGTGTGGTGTTCGTGTTTAAATTTTTCTTGAAAGTTCCCATTCAATTTTGAGTCTGTTTCTTTGTATGTGGAGCATACATATCCACTGGAAATTTCTATACGACATCAATTTTTTAATAATTAATTTGATACTAAAAGGTAATATATAAATTGAATTTATATTAGTTACTAGTAAGAGTTAATCTACTGACAATACTAGAATGATTTTCACCATAAAACAAGGCATACATATCTTGCGGTAATTGTACTGGAGATTTCTGAACCTCATATTAAAATAGCTAGAAAACCAAAAGAAACCAGGTTTTTGCCTAGAAGGTGATGAAGAACAATTGTCTTGCTCCCTGCAAGTAAGAAGTGTGCCCTTTTAAAACATTAAGTCTTAATGGGTAGGAAAAATGAAACCTGAATATTTTAGTCATTACCTAGTAATTAAAATTTAGTTTTGGAAATGAGAAACGCTTTAAAAGCTTGTGTACCATCTGGACTCAATTGGTATTTCCAAAGAAATTGGACAAAAACGTGTTTATATATTTTCTGAAAAACACCTTAACATACATTCTGTAATCTGGAAATACCTAACAAGGATATTCATAGAGATTACTATAGATACAAGAATTTTAAAAACAGCACTTGTCTCATTAGCTTACAATTCTTTTGACTTTTATTCATCTACATATCCAAAAAGTAACTAATTGCATAAGTAGAATTCAAAGAATCATTAATAGATATTGCCATTGTCATCAGTTTCAAAGTGAGTTGAATATGTGATATGTAACACTAGTCATTTGATAAGTTCTAGGATTTAAATAGAACTTTTCACTTTTATTATAATTTTATTGTCAAGGTAAGGTACAGCAGGTGTATAGTTATATGAATGAGTAGTGAATACAATTCTTGTTGAACATGTTATCCTCTTCCTCATTTCCCCCTTTTCATTCCCCCACAATTCCCCTCAATTTGTCCAAATCATATCCAGCATATTGTCTTGTGAGTATTGCTGTTACATAATTATCAACCATTATTGTTTGTCCTGCCATTTTGTGGTAAACACTAGTCATTATGTAAGTTCTATTGTTTGTCTAACTTTTCAAATATATGGTTAATACACACAGTCCCTGCAAAATTCTATAACACTTTTAAAAATACATCTCATTTATAGAGTTCCAGGAAGATGGCAGAGGAGAAGCTGGAGTCTAAACAAGCTCTCACATAGAAAGCAGTTTTAGAGTTCCAGTGAACAGTCCTAAGCCACAGAATCACACCAAATGTGCCATGACAGCACAGAGTCAGGCCAGAGATGGAAAATCCAGGCAAGGACACACATCTGAGCTCTTGCAAGCAGCCGCCACGGCGGCAGCAATGGTGGCGGCAGCAGTCGTGGCCATACCTGACCCACAGAGAGTCCGGGACAAAGGAGCCAGACATGGTGGGCGAGCGGATTCTACTCAACACCAGCAAGAACCAAGGAGCGGACATCTTCATCCTGCAGTTCCCTGATGAGAGACGACCCAGGAACCAAGAACGCATGAGTAGAAGCCTGACATCCTCACTCCTTCTCAGGGAGCAGAGGAGGGAAGGCCACCCCTCACTCCCCTCCCCCAGTACCGGAGATCTCCATCTTGGATACCGACAAAGCTCGGAGGAGCTGCTAGCTCCAGCTCAGGCCTTGGAATAAAAGGAGTCATTTAGCAGGTCACAAGAACTTAACGGCAGCATGACCTGCCAGACTCAACTCCACCCAAGGAAAAGTCACCCAGCTTGGGCACCAGCCCTAGGAGTGGCTTTCTTCACTGGGTAATCAGAGCCAGAGGCTTCCCCTCCCTCTAGCAGCCTCGATAATCAATTGAAAATCAGTAAACAGAAACCCTGAGAATGGCTCCAGGCTGGGCTTTGTGAGTTTTTCACAAACTAGCCCCCGGGAAAAGCTACTGTCTGTTGAAAGGCCTCAACTCTACCCAGAACCTAGCCTCATCACTGCATCCCCCTCTTTTGTGATACTCAAAGCAGATCTGCCTCCCAATGAACTAGCCTGGGAGGAGGATTGCCAAATCCGGTAAAGCAGAGCATTTTTCTGCCTGTTTGAAAAATTGATTTAAGAAACCAACCAAGCCACAGGACCACAAGCAGACCAGAGACTCCAACAAGAGGCTGGTTATGGACACAAGGGAGATACAGGATTTTTCCCACCCCTCCCAAAGACATCAAAGAACATTTTTTTTTCTTTTTTCTTTTTTTTTTGGTACATTATATAAAAAAAACTTTTTTTCTTTTCTAAAACTTTTTTTAATCTTTAATTTTTGCCTTTTTTGAAAAAAAATAGTTTTCAGTAACTTTTTTTCCTCTTATAATTTTTATTCTAGGCATACGTGAGTGTGCATTTTTCTTTTTTGGTTTTCTTTCTCTTTTTTTCCTTTTAAATTATCTTTTGTTTTTTGTTTATCGCTACTGAACTTCTCATCTTTTTTTCTTCCTGTCTTATCCTTTTCACTTTCTCCTCTCTTTCGTTCTTCTTTGTGTGACTTAATTCTTGTCTTGCACATCATCAGATAAACCAGTAGTTGATTATTAGACCCTATTCTCCATTGTGTACACACTTAATCCACAAATTTATTACTCAATTCAAAACCTCTGAGACTTAAATTCCTTAATAGCAGTACTACCTCTTTATACCTATATAATATTTTTAGCATTTTTGTTTTTAAGTTTTTCACATCTTTATATCCCTCTTCTCTCACTATATTCACGTTCTTCTATAAGTAGATTGTTATTGCATCAACATATTTTCATTAATTTTTACTTTTCTATTTTTTCTGCTCTTTCTTTTCCCTTTCCCTTTCTTCTTTTTCTCTCTCTCTTTACTTACATCCTACCCAACCTCTTTCCTGCTTTGAGATTAGGACTTAGTTAACTCTCCCTGTGCCTCCCCACATCAATCTATTCCTATTTTTTACCCACATCTCTTCCTAACCCTAATAATTGCTGGTCTTCCAAATTCTTCTTTGCCATTCATAGCCCATTAATATATAGTTGTTTGATGTTGATTAGATGTATCTGTAGAACTAGATTGTATCGGTAGACTATTTATTGACTGCTCAATTTCAGACTTTGGTTGATGCTTGCCTTAAGATTGTGTTCTAGCACAAAACGGGTGCGATTTTCATCTTAAATGGGCAGAGTAAGCCAGAAAAACACAAGAAAAATGGCAAATCCAGGTATCTCAATTCCCAATCTTGATAATCAGGGAACAGAACAGATAATGAATAATCCAGAGGAGAGTTCCCAAATAGCTCCACAAACACTGCTGGCAAACATGATACATACAAAGATTGAAAGCATACAAAGGACTCTGTATGAGTGTGATAGGGAGAGAAAGGAGGCAATTCAAAAGTTTATACAGGAATATCGTAAGTGTGAGGAAACTACACAAAAACTGATACAGGATTTGCGTGAGCAGCTTGAGAATACTCAAAGAGAAAGGCAGGAATAGCGTGAACAGGCTGAGAACACAAAAAGAGAACTACAGGAATCCCACAAAGGGGAGGAAGCTAATCAAAGAATAAAACAGGAATTGAGAGAGCAGGAAGAGAATACACAAAGATCACTAAAGGCATTCATGGAATCCGTTAACAAAGAGCTGAAGGAAGTCAGGGAGACCACAAAGGGAATTTAAATGGAACCCAACAAAAGGAATGTGAGTCCAAGGAAACCTTAACCAATCAACTAAGTGATTTGAGAACAAACACTGAACACCAAATTAAGGAACTAAAGAAGTTCATACGAGATCTAAAACAAAGCTTCAACAAAGTCGAAACAATCAAAGCTGACCAATTAGAAGGAAAAGAGATAAATAACAAAGTAGAAAGTCTGAACAGCAGGTGAGACCATGCAGAAGATCAAATCTCAGGGATTGAAGACAGCCTAGATATTATAGAAAAAGAACATACAACCATCCAAGACTAGTCCAGGAAATATGATAGATCTATCCAACCCTTGGAAGACACGATCAGAAGGCATAATCTAAGGATAATGGGTGTAGAGGAGCACCTAGAAACAGAAGTTAATGGCCTCGGAAATTGGTTTAACAGGATCCTAGCAGAGAACTTCCCAAACATGCAAAAAGATAGGCCTATTCAGATACAAGAAGCTTTTAGAACTCCAAATACACCAGACCAGAATAGGACATCCCACCGTCACATTATAATCCACACAGGATCAACTCAGACCTAGGAAAAGATCCTTAAAGCTGTCAAGGAAAAAAGATAAATCACCTATAAAGGGAAACCAATTAGAATCAACTCAGATTTCTCAGCAGAGACAATCAAAGCAAGAAGAGCCTGGAATGATATATGCCATGCCCTAAAAACAAACAACTATCAACCAAGAATACTGTACCCAGCTAAACTCTCCTTCATAACTGAAGGCCAAATAAAAACCTTCCATAGCAAAGAAAAATTGAAACAATATATCACCACCAATCCAGCCCTACAAAAGATTCTTAAAGATGTCCTACACATAGAAAACCAACAAGACTGCAACAAAGGCCAAGAAACTGCACCCAAACTGAGAATCCAAGAACCATAGGATGAACCCACTTTTCACAGCCACAAAGAAGGTGTATAACGTGGCAGGAACTCCCAAATATCTCTCAGTCCTATCTCTTAATGTTAATGGACTTAACTCTCAAATTAATCGACATAGAGTGTCCAGTTTGATTAAAAAACAAGACCCTTCTATCTGCTGCCTGCAGGAGTCACATCTTGACCATAAAAACAAACACATTTTCAATATTAAAGGCTGGAACAAAATCTACCAAGCAAACGGCCCCCATAAACAGGTGGGAGTTGCAATCCTAATATCAGATAAAATAGACTTCAAATTAAAATTTGTAAGAAGAGATAAAGAAGTTCGCTACATACTAATTAAGGTATCTCTCCTTCAGGAGGATATTACAATTCTAAATATCTATTCGCCAAACAATGGAGCACCCAAATTTATCCAAGAAACACTACTTTCCCTCAAATCCCACATAGATCCAAAGATATTAATTGTTGGGGATTTTAACACACCACTCTCCCCACTAGATAGATCAACTCGGGAAAAAATCTACAGAGAAACCGTAGATCTAAACAGCTGCATAGATCAACTAAATTTAAAAGACATCTACCAAACATTTACCCAGCACCCTCAGAATACACGTTTTTCTCAGCAGCACATGGAACATTTTCTAAAATAGACCACATTTTAGGCCACAAATCAAACTTGTCTAAATTCAGAAACATTGAAGTTATACCTTGCATTCTATCTGACCACAAGGGAATAAAATTAGAACTCAACACCACAAGCCACCAAAGAAAGTCCGGTATCACATGGAGGTTGAACAACACACTGCTGAATCATGAGTGGGTCCTGGAAGAGATGAGAAGGGAAATTCAAATGTTCATGCTATTCAACAAAAATGAACACAAATTACCAGCTCCTCTGGGACACGGCAAAGGCAGTACTCAGAGGCAAGTTTATAGTTCTGAGCTCCCACATCAACAAATTGGAGAGATCTGAAACCAACTGTTTAAGGACACATCTGAACCTCCTTGAAAAAGAGCAGCAAGATAAACCCCAATCCAGTAGATGGAAAGAAATAATCAAAATTAAATCAGAATTAAATGGATTAGAATCCAAAAAAACTATAGAAAGAATCAACAAAACAAAGAGTTGGTTCTTCGAAAAACTTAACAAAATTGACAGACCCTTAGCAAATCTTATCAGAAAAAGAAGAGAACACATCCAAATAAATAAACTCAGAGATGAGAATGGAAACATCACCACGGAAACAACCAAGATTCAGAACATTATAAGCGAATACTTCTCAAAACTCTATGCTAATAAGTTTGAGAACCTGACAGAAATGGACCTTTCCCTAGCAAATATTGACATGCCAAAACTAAAACAAGATGAGTTAAACCAGCTTAACAGGCCCATATCAAGCATTGAAATAGAAACAGCAATAAGAGACCTCCCACCTAAGAAAAGTCCAGGACCAGATGGTTTTACAGCAGAATTTTACAAGGCCTTCAAAGCAGAGCTCACACCAATACTCCTCCAAATCTTCAATGAAATTGAAAGAGAGTTCACTACCGAACACATTCTATGAAGCCATCATAACCCTCATCCCAAAACCAGGCAGGGACTCATCAAAGAAAGAGAACTATAGACCCATTTCTTTGATGAACATTGATGCAAAACTTCTCAAAAAATTGTGGCCAAATCGACTTCAACAATTCATCGAAAACATCATACACCACGATCAAACAGGATTCATTTCAGGGATGCAAAGCTGGTTCAATATACCTGAATCAATTAATATTATTCATCACATCAAAAGGAGCAAGGATAAGAACCACATGGTTATCTCAATAGATGGAGAAAAAGCATTCGACAAGATATAACACCCCTTGATGATGAAGGTTTTGGAAAAATTTGAATCCTTGGAACATTCCTCAATACAATAAAGGCTGTATATGACAAATCTACATCCAGCATTATACTTAACAATGAAAAACTAAAGCATTTTCCTCTTTTTTTTTTTTTTTGTCGGTCATTTGGCTTGAACTCTGGGCCTGTGCGCTGTCCCTCAGCTCTTCAGCTCAAGGCGAGCGCTCTACCACTTGAGCTACAGCGGCACTTCCGGTTTTCTGGAGGTTAATTGGAGATAGGAGTCTCATGGTCTCTCTTTCTCGAACTGGCTTTAAACCGCGATTCTCAGATCTCAGCCTCCTGAGTAGCTAGGATTACAGTCGTGAGCCACCAGCGCCCGGCAAGCCATTTCCTCTTAACTCAGGAAGAAGACAAAGATGTCCACTCTCTCCACTTCTCTTCAATCTAGTATTAGAATGCCTAGCTGCAGGAATAAGACAAGATGCAGACATAAAAGGGATCCAAATAGGGAAAGAAGAAATAAAACTCTCCCTCTTTGCAGATGACATGATCTTGTATTTAAAAATCCCATAGACGCCACTCCCTAATTATTCAATCTGATACAAAACTTTGGCAAGGTAGCAGGATATAAAATTAACCCCCAGATAAAATATTATTTTTACTGCCAAAAAAAATTAACCCCCCAAAATTAATGGCTTTTCTGTATGCCAACAATGAGAAAAGTGTGGCTGAAATTAGGAAAGCAACTCCATTTGTAATAGCCCCACAAAAAATAAAATACCTAGGAATTAACTTAACCAAAGAAGTGAAGGACCTCTATGATGAAAACTTTAAAATCTTGAAAAAGGAAATCTAAACAGAACTTAGAAAATGGGAATACATGCATGCTCCTGGATTGGCAAGATTAACATCGTGAAAATGGCAATACTTCCCAAGGCTATTGACAAATTCAACATGATACCTGTCAAAATGCCAACTTCATTCTTCAAGGAAATAGAAGAAGCAATCCAAAAATTCATATGGAACAATAAAAGACCCTGAATAACAAAACGCTCCTTAACGGAAAGAACACTGCTGAAGGAATATAAATACCAAATTTCAAACTCTACTATAAAGCCATAGTAATTAAAACCGCTTAGTACTGGCACAAGAACAGACCTCAGGACCAATGGAATAGAACTGAAAACCCAGAAATGAACCTACAGACCTATAGCCATCTAATCTTCCATAAGGGAGCTAAAACAATAGAATGAAAGAAAGACAGCTTCTTCAGTAAATGATGCTGGCAAAATTGGTTAACTACTTGTAGAAAACTAAAGCTAGACCCTTATATATCACCCTGAACCAGAATCAACTCCAAATGGATCAAAGACCTTGAACTCAAAGCAGACACTCTAAAAACATTACAGGATGGAATAGGAGAAACCCTAGGTGTCCTTGGCACAGGCTGAAATTTCTGAATAGAGACTCGGTAACAACAAATCAAAGAAATGTTGGACAAATGCGATTGCATGAAGTTGCAGAGCTTCTGCAGGGCAAAGGATATAGCTAGCAAGATCAATAGAAAGCCCACGGATTGGGAGAAGATCTTTAGTAGCCATACAACAGACAAGGGTCTCATATCTAAAATATACTTGGAACTCAAAAAATTAAATCCCCCAACAACAAATCCTCAAAGAAACAGCTGCCCAATAAATAAGTGAGCTAAAGACTTAAAGAGAAACTTCTCTTAAGAAGAAAAAAGGATGACCAATAGACACATGAAGAAATGCTCAACAACCCTAGCCATAAAAGAAATGCAAATCAAAACAACATTGAGATACCACCTCAGTCCAGTTAGAATGGCAAAAATCAAGAACTCTAACAACAACAGATGCTGGAGGGGATGTGGACAGAAGGGAACCTTACTTCATTGTTGGTGGGAATGTAAACTTGTTCGACCAGTTTGGAAAGCAGTAGGGAGTTTCCTGAAAAGACTTTACATGGATCTCCCCATGAATCCTTAAAGGACTTGTTTATCCCCATCTCCTCCACATGTTATACTGACATCAAATATAGTGAAAGCGGGGGTTACACTGTGGGGGAGGGACATACAAAGCAACAAAGAAATAATCTTATAAATGCGTTAGAAACACATGTATGAAAGAAACGAAAACATTAAAATACATATTTAAGGGATCGTTTTCCTAACATCACATTATCTGATCTTTTCCGCTGACTCATACCTATACTAGATCTTGCAAATAAGGGAAACCATGGGACCTATGTTTCTTTGGGGCTGGCTTACTTCACTTAATATAATTCTTTCCAAGCCTTTCCATTTCCTAACAAATGGGGAAATGTCATTCTTTCTGATGGAGGCATAGAATTCCATTGTGTATATATACCACATTTTCTTGATCCATTCATCTACTGAGGGGCTTCTGGGTTGGTTCCATATCTTAGCTATGGTAAATAATGCTGCAATAAACATAGTTGTGCTGGTAGCTTTAGTGTGGTCTTATTTGTATACATTTGGGTAAATGCCCAAAAGTGGGATTGCTGGATCATAGGGGAGATCTATGTGAAGTCTTTTGAGGAACCTCCATACTGCTTTCCAAAGTGGTTGAACAAGTTTACATTCCCACCAACAATGAAGTAAGGTTCCTTTCTGTCCACATCCCCTCCAGCATCTGTTGTTGTTAGAGTTCTTGATTTTTGCTGTTCTAACTGGAGTGAGGTGATATCTCAATGTTGTTTTGATTTGCATTTCTTTTATGGCAAGGGATGTTGAACATTTCTTCATGTGTGTAATGGCCATCCTTCTTTCTTCTTCAGAGAAGCTTCTCTTTAAGTCTTTTGCCCACTTATTTATTGGGCAGTTGTTTCTTTGAGGATTTGTTGTTGGGTGGTTTAATTTTTTGAGTTCCAAGTATATTTTAGATATGAGACCCTTGTCCGTTGTATGGCTAGTAAAGATCTTCTCCCAATCGGTGGGCTTTCTATTGATCTTGCTAGCTATGTCATTTGCCCTGCAGAAGCTCTGCAAACTTATGCAATCCCATTTGTCCAACCTTTCTTTGATTTGTTGTGCTTCCAGGTCTCTATTCAGAAAATTTCGACCTGAGCCAAGGAGACCTAGGGTTTCTCCTATTCCATCCTGTAATGTTTTCAGAGTGTCTGCTTTGAGTTCAAGGTCTTTGATCCATTTGGAGTTGATTCTGGTGCAGGGTGATATATAAGGATCTAGCTTTAGTTTTCTACATGTAGTTAACCAATTTTGCCAGCACCATTTACTGAAGAGGCTGTCTTTCTTCCATTCTATTGTTTTAGCTTCCTTATCGAAGATTAGATGGCTATAGGTCTGTAGGTTCATTTCTGGGTTTTCAATTCTATTCCATTGGTCCTGAGGTCTGTTCTTATGCCAATACCAAGCTGTTTTGATTACTATGGCTTTATAGTAGAGTTTGAAATTTGGTATTGATATTCCTCCAGCAGTGTTCTTTCCGTTGAGGAGCGTTTTTGCTATTTGGGGTCTTTTATTGTTCCATATGAATTTTTGGATTGCCTCTTCTATGTCCTTGAAGAATGAGGGTGGAATTTTGATTGGTATTGCGTTGAATTTGTAGATAGCCTTGGGAAGTATTGCCATTTTCACGATGTTAATCTTTCCAATCCAGGAGCATGGGAGGTTTTGCCATTTTTTAAGTTCTGTGTTGATTTCCTTTTTCAAGATTTTAAAGTTTTCATCATAGAGGTCCTTCACTTCTTTGGTTAAGTTAATTCCTAGGTATTTTATTTTTTGTGGGGCTATTACAAATGGAGTTGCTTTCCTAATTTCAGCCACATTTTTCTCATTGTTGGCATACAGAAAAGCCATTGATTTTTGGGGGTTAATTTTATAACCTGCTACTTTGCCAAAGTTTTGAATCAGCTTGAGTAATTTGGGAGTGGAGTCTATGGGATTCTTTAAATACAAGATCATGTCATCTGCAAAGAGGGAGAGTTGTATTTCTTCTTTCCCTATTTGGATCCCCTTTATGTCTGCATCTTGTCTTATTGCTGTAGCTAGGCATTCTAATACTAGATTGAAGAGAAGTGGAGAGAGTGGGCATCCTTGTCTTGTTCCTGAGTTAAGAGGAAATGGCTTTAGTTTTTCACCATTGAGTATAATGCTGGCTGTGGGTTTGTCATATACAGCCTTTATTGTATTGAGGAATGTTTGCGTACATTTCTTATCAAGCATTGTAGCCTCCTCCTTTGTTTACCCTTCACATCCCTTCCCAGCCTCCCCCCCCCCACCCAATCCTCTACTTTAAATTTTCTACTAGAGTTCAACCAATTTTGCCAGCACCATTTACTGAAGAGGCTGTCTTTCTTCCATTCTATTGTTTTAGCTCCCTTATCGAAGATTAGATGGCTATAGGTCTGTAGGTTCATTTCTGGGTTTTCAATTCTATTCCATTGGTCCTGAGGTCTGTTTTGGTGCCAGTACCAAGCTCTTTTGAATACTATGGCTTTTTAGTACAGTTTGAAATTTGGAATTGATATTCATCCAGCCCTGTTCTTTGTAGTAAGGATTGTTTTTGCTATTCGGGTCTTTTATTGTTTCATATGAATTTTTGGATTGCTTCTATTTCATTGAAAAATGAGGTTGGGATATTGATATGAATATCACATTGAATATGTAGAAAGCCTTTCACACCACTGTCATTTTCACGATGTTAGTCCTCCCAATCCAGGAGCATGGGAGGTTTTCCAATTGCTTAGTTCTGCATTACTATCCTATTTCAGGTTTTTAAAGTTTACATCATAGAGGTCCTTCACCACGTTTGTTAACTCCTAAGTATTTTATTTATTGTGAGGCTATTACAAATTTTTGCTTTCCTAATTTTAGTTGTACTTTTCTCATTATTGGCATACAGAAAAGTCATTGATTTCTGAGGGTTAATTTTAAACCTTGCCATTTTCCAGTTCCCAATCTGCTCAAGTAATTTGGTAGTGGAGTCCATGGTTTTCTTTAAATATAAGATCATGTTATCTGCAAAGAAGGAGAGTTTTATTTCATCTTTCCCAGTTTGAATCCCTTTAGGCATCCTAATACTAGGTTGAAGAGGAGTGGAGAGAGTGAACATCCTTGTAGAATTCCTGAATTTAGAGGAAATGGCTTTAACTTTTTGCCATTAAGCATACTGCTGGTGGTATGTTTGTCATTTCACTGCCTTTAATATATTGAGGAATGTTATTTGGATTCCTAGTTTTTCCAGAGCTTTGATGATAAAGGGATGTTGGTTCTTGTCAAAAGCTTTTTCTGATCTGTTGAGATTATCATGTGGTTCTTATTCTTGCTGTTGTTGATGTTATGAATTATATTAATGGATTTGGGTATATTGAACCTGTTTTGGATCCCTGAAATGAATCCTTTTTAATCATGGTGTATGATTTTTTTAATTAGTTGTTGAAATCAATTGGTCAACATTTTGTCGAGAAATTTTGCATTCATGTTCATCAAAGAAATTGGTCTATAGTTCTCTTTCCTTGAGGAGTCCCTGCCCTCATAGAAAGTTTGGTAGTAAATTTTCACTATCAATTTCATTGAAGATTTGGAAGAGTATTGGTGTGAGTTCTGCTTTGACAGCTTTGTAGAATTCAGCTGTAAATCTATTTGGTACTGGGCTTTTCTTGGGGGAAAGGTCTTTTATTTACATCCCAAAATAGCCACATTAGCATTGCTGGCTTCAGTGGTCCTATGGCACCACCCAGTACTTCTGGCGCATAGCTTTCTAGCACTTACTTGGCATTGTAGGGAATGAGTTCTGTATTCCCATCTGTGGACATGAGAGGAGGTAAGCTCTGGAACCTTCCTGTAGTCACCTTCCTTTCAAATTGCATTTACCCTTTGCCACGTGAGATTCATGAATTAGGAGTAGGAAGTAAGACTGAGGTATTCCTCCCTGAAAAGCTAAGCATCATGGTGATTTCACTTAATTAGGTTTCCAGAACTGTCTCACCATGGAATAAATAAACAAATGAATAAATATACAACTATGTATAAATGATTGAGTTAATACAAAGAAATTAATGTCTTTTTTAATATTACCATAGAAAATTTGTTATAAAGAACGGCGTAGGGACTGGGACTGTGGCTCAGTGGTAGATTGCTCACCTAACATGCATGAAGCCCTAGGGCTGATTCCTTATTACCACTTAAGAACAGAAAAATCTGGAAGTGGCACTGGAGCTCAAATAGTAGAATGGTAGGATTGAGCAAAAGAAGGACAGTGCACAGACCCTGAATTCAAGCTTCAGGACTTCCAAAAATAGAGCAGTGTTGCCACGATTGATTGCAGTCAGTACAGAATGGGAGAGGTGAGAGAGTAGGATCAAGTGTTCTATGCAACACTGGCATGTATAGTGAGACATTTTTCCACAAAAGTGAATCACAAACAACCATAGGGCAAAATAACCAGAGAAACAACAACAGCAATAATGTGCTGATTTCCATGCATCCCTAGTGGCACATAGTACAGCTGTTATAATCTCTGGGTACTAGTTTGGCCTTCTGAGAAATTAATTCTCCAGGGCCAACCTACATATGATATCCACATTTCTAGGGACCATGTGATGGTGATGCCACAGCCTCACAGAAAGGATGATTTGAAATTTTGTGGATAACCCTTAGATCCTAGCTGGGAGTGAGTAAATCGTAGTGGAAGAAAGATTGAGCAGGTGGTAGGAAAGCCTTCTTGTCCACTTCACAGAATGACATGAGCAGTAGCTGCCAGCTCTGCAGGAGAACACTAGAAAACCCCATCTCAACATGGTCCCCTATAGGAGGGAACCTTATTCACCCAACGGTCTCTTCTTGGACTCTGCCATTCTTTTTTTGCATGGGGGAATTATTTTTGGAGCGTGAACTCTGGGCCTGGGCACCATCTCTGAGTTCTTCAGCTGAAGACCAGTGCTCTACTGCTTGAGGCACAGAACAACTTCTAATATTCTGGTGGTTTGTTGGAGATAAGAGTCTCATGGATTTTCTTACCTGAGCTGGCTTTGAACCATGTTCCTCGGATCTCAGCCTCCCTAGTCACTAGGATTACAAATGTGAGCCACTGGTGCCCAGCAGTGCCATTCTTTAGTAGGTCTAGCTTATGCAAACCCACTTTGTGCTATGGCCTGAGTAAAATGTTAAATGCACAAGCCAGGCCCTGCTTACGTCATTTCAAAGCCTAAGCGCTGAGCGCTGGGCCGCGTCCGCAATATGGGGTCTTCAACTTCTTCGTCCCAGTCTCCGGACCCTCCTACCCCTGCCAACCCGGTGCCCACGGATTCGGCCGAAGCACCGACCCCTTCCGGCAGCTACCTTATTTAATACCTGCTGGAGCTGTCGCTTGGTCTCCGGGTCCGGGCTGTTGGCGGCGGAGGCCCATGAAGATGGGGCTGGCCCCGGGCCCCGGGCCCGTTATGCAGATGGTCATCAGCATCAGCATTGCCTGTTGGGGTGTAGTTATCCTGGTAGACCCAAAAGGGAAGGCCTTTCGCGTTGCTTGAAGGTAACACCAGTGACTTTGTCATCATGTATCCTTGATCAAGCATGGGATTTATGGATATTTTGGATAAACACATGGACATGGATGTTTGGTCACTATTGTGGATACTGACAAGACTAAACAGACAGTGGAAACAATTGGTTGTCACTCTTCGGATATTATGAGTGTACTTTTTTTCCTCCAATTACATGAAAACCATTAAATCATTTATAGAAGAAAATAGTTCTGTACTTCATCAGAAGAAGAAAGGTATAATTTCATTTATACTCAAATATATCAAAATTATTTTTAAAATATCAAAATGGAAGAACTTATAAATCAGTAGAAATAAGTTGTTTTAATATAGTTCCCATTTTTTTCGGGAGTACAGAGATTTGAACTCAGGGCCCATTACTCGGTTTCCTTATTGGCTCTACCATTTTAGCCATGCCGTCAGCCTGCTTTTTACTATGTTTTGGAAGATGGATTCTCATGGACTTTTCTGGCCAGGCTGGCTTCAAACTGCAATCCTCAGTATCTCAGCCTCCAGAATATCTAGCATTGGAGACAAAAATCACCAGCACCCTGGTTCTTTCAAGGCATTTTTAAATTCTTCACCTCATGAGAGCTGCAGAGCTAGTCTGATTTATTATTTAATGGGTAAACCTTAAAACAGTTAAAGTGATTTTATCGGACTCATTACGTAAGTCAGAGATGGAGTTAGCACATGTCTAGTTATTCTAGTCTTTGAGAAGGGTAGTATGGTTCCAAGAAGATGTGAATTAACATTTTGAAACATTCATAGGTATCAACATACAAGACTTAAATACCAAAATGGTTGAGATAATTTCAAAGCTTTTAGTAAGATGAAAGCCTTTGATTCTTTTTCCACAACCATCACAAATGTTCTTGTGATGGAATGGAGATGCTTTGGGGATAAGGGCTCAATATTTATTCATTTCTATGAGAAGTTGTGCTTGCTGTTGGTGTTTTGCTCTGAAATACTGTAGTTTCTATGTAAAAGCATGTTTAGATTTTTTTTTCTGAAAAACAAAGGTATTTTCTGTTAAACTGCCAGTCATAGTGTTTAATGAAATGTTTAGTAGCCAGTACCTTGAAGGCTGTTACTGACACTGAAAAACTGAAACACTTGGATTAATTTGTCTCATCAGTGTCCAAAAATGAGTCCATGAACAAAATGGCAAAATTTATTGAAGAAAAAGATAAAGCAGAGCTCTCACTAGAGAGGGGCTCCTACTGAAAGTTAATGCATGGAGCTAATTGTGTTTGTGTTAATAAAGTGTCTCTATGAAAGAAAAAAAATAAATGCACAAGCCAGGACAAGACACAATAATGCATCATCTCTTAATAAACATGTCTTGCTCACATATTTTGTGGTCCCTTTTGTGGCTAATGACCCAGCACACACACCCAAACCACAATGCTGGGGGCCCAAGCACTGTATGTAGAATGCACGGCTGCCACACCATGACAGAAGGCCTGGCTGTGTCAGATCTGGGGCTGCTAAATGTGCAGAAGTAAATGAAGGGTCATTCGTGAGTTTGGGTACTTAGCTCCTATATGTCAGAACCCATCAGGCCCAATCAAGATATGTCCTGGGCTAGAAGACAGTGGCTCATTCCTCCAACTCTAGCTGCTTGGGAAGCTGAGTTCTGAGGATTCAGTTTATAGCCAGTACAGACATGAAAGTCCATGAGACATATCTCTAATTAACTTCTTTAAAAATGCAGAAGTTGAGCCATGGCTAAGTCATAGCTTGCTAGCCTTGAAAAAAAACTCAGGGACAGCACCCACATCCTGAGTTCAAGCACCACTACTGATGCACAAAAAAAAAATCTGACATGTGCTAAAGGTATGGTTATCACTGTCCCATATTTCCAGGATACTGAAACCTACACACATGATGTGGGAAGCACAACAACCACTCAACAACCAAAACAACCACTCAAATCCTTGAATTGTATTGTCATAAAATATAACAGTAATGATAAAATAGCTATCATTTGTAAGAATGCCGTTGTGCTACATGTCTGGAAGCAGACATTTTTAGGTGAAAATTTGAGATCCAACCTTCTGTCACTTTTATATGTAGCTTTACTTAGGTAGTTTTCAGCAAAATGAGATTTTCTCCTTTAGAAATATTTGCAATGCTTGGGGCAATGCTAATGATCACAACTGGGGATATTGAATGAGGCCCCAGGCATCTACCCTGCCCTCTTCAACCCAGAACAGAAGCCAAACAATTAGAGGAGGTGGTGCCCAAAAAGTGACAAATAGAAAAAATGATGATGTAGTTACCTCCTCCTTATCATTCTCTTCTTCCTTTCCTCTTCTCCTCTTCTTCCTTCTTCTTCACCTTCTCCATCTTCTCCACATCTTCCTCTTCTTCCATCTCCAGCTCTTCCTCTACTTCTTTCCCCCCTCTTCCTCCATCTTCTCCACCTCTTCCTCCTCATCTTAGTCATTCTCTGCCTCATCCACCTCTTCCTCCTCCTCCTCATTCTCCTCCTCTTCCACATCCTCCTCCACCATCTCCTTTTTCTACTCCATTTCCTCTTCCTCCTCCTCCTTTCCCACCTCCTCCTTCTTCACCTCTTCCTCCTTTTCCACCTTTCTCTCCCCTTCCTCCCACTTCTGCTCCCCTCCCTCTCCCATACCTTCATTTAACTTCTTATCCTTCTCCTCTATCTTATCCTCCTCTTTCTCCTCTCCCATTTCCACCTCCTTTTCTTCACTTTTGCCATAATACAGCTGGAACCCCAGGGCTTACTAAACTTTAATTACTGAAGAATGTTCTATCATTGAGCTACATCCAAATTGTTTTTTTTTTTGATGCAGGATCTTACTTTGATGTCCTTTGATCTCCTCCTGCCTCCACCTCAATGAAAGGATTACAGACATTGAGGACCCTAGCACAATGTACTGTCTTTCTAAGAAAGAAAGAACAATCTGTAGACAATCAAATTTGGTATCTTACTTATCAGCTAAAATAAGGGCAATGCCATAATTAAAAATTCTCTAACCAAAAGGACGTGGGGATTGTGGGGAGGGAAGCCCAAGTCCCTGCAAGGATTCTCACAGCCAAATGGCTCTTAGGTGTCCATGTGAGGAGAGGAGGATCTGGACGCTCGCTCTCCGGGTGCGGCTGTGCCACACATGGCAGAGCAGGATTCTTCTTGGTCACATGTGAGGCAGGTGTCTATCAGGACTTTCGTGGGAGGCAGGCTGAAGTGCCCTTGCTTCTTTCTCCTGATTATCAGCTGATGGCTGATGGACGCGTGACTAGCTCCTCTTCTTCCCAGTACCGGGTGTAAGTAGACACTGTCTGGCAATTCACAGGGCCGGGCATCCACCGAGTCCTGACTGGGCATCAGTCTGTAGCGCACTTCGTTCCTGGCTCCTGTAAGTAGTCACCATGGACACGGCACGTAGGACACGGCTCCTATCTTACCATACACGTGCCTGAAGGCCGAGAAGTGGGGTTCCAGCTTCCTCTGCTTAGGGTCCAGCAGTTCGAACCAAAGAGGTACATCCAGCTTCCTCTTGCCCTTGCTGCACTGGCAGAGCACCTACAGCACAGTCTACATGACACAGGGATCCGGCTTCTTCTTCCCCAGGGCACAGATGACAAGGCCGTCGGGGTGATCATAGGGACAGATGTGGATGTTCAACGTATTGGAATGATGGCACAGGGCCTGGGTGAGTTGCTGCTTCTGCCTCCAGTAATGGTAGATCTGGCCAGGTGAAACCAGACGCGCAGTGATGGAGGAAGTTGTGGTGCCTGGGGTTGGTACCTTGTCATGAATCTGGTGAGCAGGGGACTCAGGGTGGGATCCCCAGTGGGCCTGAGGGTGGGAGCCTCCTGGGGCTGCTGGGGCCCAAGTTGGGTCTGCCTGGTTCCTGGAAATACACCAAATGGCTGAGTCTGGACAGCACCACCTTATGCTGCCTGGCTGGGCCAAAGAACCCTGCCAGGTGTCTGCCTAGCCCCAAAGCTGTCTGAAGTTGGTATGCCAGAGCCTGCGAGGGTGGCATTGTGGACCCAGGGTGGCGGCTGGTCCTTGGGGTGCCCAGGTACCTGTCCAGGGCTCTGCTCCAGGAGGTGCTTCTCCACAGACATCTCTAGAGGGAGGTCCCAAACGGTCCCAAGAAGAGGCCTGGAATGACCTCCAGAAGAGGTCCCAAATTGCCCCTCAAGGAGGCTCCAAATGACTTCTGAAGGAGGCCCCGAATAACCCCTTTTAGAAGCCTCAAATGGTCTCTCAAGTCTTACACTGTCCTCCACAGGCCTGCCCTGCTCTGGCAAGCTTTCCCCTCCCGCCATCTCTCCTCCACTCCTTCTCCTCACCTTCTTCTGCACTCCCTAACTCCACATTAACAGTTTTCTCCCTAACCTCCCTCTAACCTCTCCTCTCCTCAGGACTTGTGTTTTTTTCCTACTCCCCCCAGGCCTTGGAGCCCAGCCTATATAGACCCAGATAAGCTGAGCCCTCCCCCATTAATGGTTTCAAAGTACCCATCATGCTCCTCCCCCATGCTGCTCCCTCTCCAATCCCCATAGGCAGCTCACCATGTGGGACCCGAGCTCCCCCCCACCCAGTAACACCCCATCCCCTTTCTGCAACATATCCTGCCCCTTTCAGTGAAATGCGCCCCTCCGGTGGCGCCCATCGGGTGGTGACGGCAGCCTCTCAAAGCCCTGCTCTGTCTGGTGGCCTGGACTGTCGAGCAGGGAGGATTGCCTCTTGATGCCTTGCCCCCTCCAGCAGGTTGGGCCACAGGCCACACAGACTATTAGGCCTTGTTGATTATGCGGCCCTACAGATTATCACATTCCCCCTTGGTTTTCATGTCCAGTCAAATAATTGATCCCTTCTGAACCAAATCCTAAATTTTCCCTTGTCTTACCCCATTGAATGGTCTTAAAAGCCACATTTAACAGATAACAAAGAGCAAACCATATAAACATACTTGTTAACAATTAACACTTGGTAAGTATTATCCTTAAGGGATCCTCTGAGTGTCTCTGAACAGTCCATCTTGCAGCCTTCTCTGGATATTGTTCCACTGCCTGTTTCACTTGAGATTGATGGATCCAATGCTATTTTCCTGCAACCTTAATAGCTGATGGTGAAGTTAGCACTACTGGGTAAGGTCCTCTTGCCTCTTGGGTGAAGTTTTTTCAGGAGGCTGGTGGGCCAAAGGATAAGGAAAGCAAAAGAACACGTTGCAAAGCCTGTAGGGACTGTACAAGATTGTGACTAGACACTTCTGTTAAAATAGCTTCCCCAAGTTTAGGAACCAAAGGAGGTGGGCTACCATAAATTACTTTGAAGGGAATGAATCCTCTAACACAAGGGGTGCATCTTGCTAGAGGAGAGCAAAGGGAGGATGCTTACCCAGTCATGCCAGTCTCAATAATTAATATAAAGTTTCCTTTAGGGTCCTTAACTAACAATTGAGTATTAGATCAGGAAGGCCAGGCCATTATCAGACCCTACTGCTAAAGGTAAGCCAAATTGAGGAATTATATCACAGGGTAATTTTTTAAACTGTTACCTGAACAGTTTTGGTTTTTGTTAAGAATGCCTCAGTCCCGCCTAAAAGGGTCCATTAGTGATAACAGGTAGTGGTACCCATACTTTCCAGCTTTCCCTCTGTGAATGCCACTTCCCAAAATTCTCCAGGTGAGGTTCTTCCCATACATATCCTCTCCACATGTTGTCTTTCCAGCATTTACCTGTTGGCAACTTTCTATAAAAGGCTTGTCATGCTGAGGCTCCATTTGTTTTCATTACACGTTTAGGCATTGACCTATGGCAATTTACCAGGGTGCAAATACCAGATATAAACAGACAGAAGACTTGAGCCTGTAATCATTTTCCACAAGTGCAATCTCCACATTTGCACACTTGTTACCACTGTTTTTGCTTATTCCTTTAAGCTTAAAGAGTACTACCTCCAGAGGCCCCACTGGTTTTAGGGTGGCCTCCAAGCTACCATATCAGCTCGGTTGTTTCCCTGAACCTCATGCTTCTCTAGTTTCTTTAACTCCTGTTCAGTATTCTGAACCTCAGTTTGCAGCTTGCAGACTTCTCTTGTATCTACTCCTTTTCTCTCAAGTTTGCTTTCATGGCCCCAATCTCCTTCTCAAAGTCCTCCTTAATCTGCAAGTGTTCTGCTGGGGTCAAAGAATTCCTTTGCTGCTCCTTTTCACAGCACCTTTGCTTGCTCTTCAGCTCATGCTGTAAGTTCTCAATGGTGCTATTGAGAGGGTTTTTCACACCTCCAACTGTTCCATTGGGACATGCTGCTTCTGCATTACAGTTTTGGTAAGGACCTCAGCAGTCTGGTTTTTTTTCCTCTTGTAGCTTCCCTTTCTCATTTTTCACTTCAGCATATTTTTGTGACATATCTTTCAACTGTTCTGTTTTTCTGCCTAAAGCTCTTTCTGTTTCCCAAGCATTTCCCATCAGAGCATGTGTGCCCTTTAACCCTTTCTGAAGGGTAACAATCTCTTCCTTTAGCCTGATACTCTCCTTGGCTTCTTTTCTGACACAGCACTTCTGTGTCTGTTCTGCACACTGACATTTCTGGGCCTTCATTTCTGCATGCAGCATCAGATCCCCTCTTGGTCTTGCTTGTAGTCAGCAAGGATGGCAGCATTGGCATCCTGTGCCTCCTTCAACCTCTGACCTTTGGGCCCAGCTTTGCCTCATGCTCACCCAGGCTGATGTACTTGGATTCTGTGTGGTTTCTAGGTTCATTTTGAAGATTTTTGTTCTTAGCCTTGACTCTTAAAAATTTCCTGGTTTATTTCTTCAAATATTTTCTTCATTTCTGATAATTCTCTCTTAGTTCTCTCCTTTGCTGTTCAATGCACTTTTAACCTATTTGTGGGTTTTGACTGGCACATGCTGAAGATTCATAGTCTTTTTCTTTTTTTTTTTTAATTGTATTTTATTTTATTTGAGAACATACTGTACAGGGGGGCTACAATTACATGGGCAGGATAATGCATACATTTCTTACCAAGCATTGCAGCCTCCTCCTTTGTTTACCCTTCACTTCCCTTCCCCGCCTCCCCCCTCCCCCCACCCAATTATACCCCCCTCTCCCCCCACACCGACATTGTAAAGCTGGTTTTGACATGACATTTTGTACTTCTCATTGTTGCAACAGGTCCACCTGAATCCTTAAACGACTTGTTTGTCCCCATCTCCTCCACATGTTATACTGACATCAAATATAGTGAAAGCGGGGGTTACACTGTGGGGGAGGGACATACAAAGCAACAAAGAAATAATCTTATAAATGCATTAGAAACACATGCATGAAAGAAACGAAAACATTAAAATACATATTTAAGGGTTCATTTTCCTAACATCACATTATCTGACCTTTTCCGCTTGACTCATACCTATACTAGATATTGCAAATAAGGGAAACCATGAGACCTATGCTTCTTTGGGCCTGGCTTACTTCACTTAATATAATTTTTTCCAAACCTTTCCACTTCCTAACAAATGGGGAAATGTCATTCTTTCTGATGGAGGCATAGAATTCCATTGTGTATATATACCACATTTTCTTGATCCATTCATCTACTGAGGGGCATCTGGGTTGGTTCCATATCGTAGCTATGGTAAATAATGCTGCAATAAACATAGTTGTGCTGGTAGCTTTAGTGTGGTCTTGTTTGTAAACATTTGGGTAAATGCCCAAAAGTGGGATTGCTGGATCATAGGGGAGATCTATGTGAAGTCTTCTGAGGAACCTCCATACTGCTTTCCAAAGTGGTTGAACAAGTTTACATTCCCACCAACAATGAAGTAAGGTTCCTTTCTGTCCACATCCCCTCCAGCATCTGTTGTTGTTAGAGTTCTTGATTTTTGCTGTTCTAACTGGAGTGAGGTGATATCTCAATGTTGTTTTGATTTGCATTTCTTTTATGGCTAGGGATGTTGAACATTTCTTCATGTGTCTATTGGCCATCCTTGTTTCTTCTTCAGAGAAGCTTCTCTTTAAGTCTTTTGCCCACTTATTTATTGGGCAGTTGTTTCTTTGAGGATTTGTTGTTGGGTGGTTTAATTTTTTGAGTTCCAAGTATATTTTAGATATGAGACCCTTGTCCGTTGTATGGCTAGTAAAGATCTTCTCCCAATCGGTGGGCTTTCTATTGATCTTGCCAGCTATGTCATTTGCCCTGCAGAAGCTCTGCAATCTTATGCAATCCCATTTGTCCAACCTTTCTTTGATTTGTTGTGCTTCCGGGTCTCTATTCAGAAAATTTCGACCTGAGCCAAGGAGACCTAGGGTTTCTCCTATTCCATCCTGTAATGTTTTCAGAGTGTCTGCTTTGAGTTCAAGGTCTTTGATCCATTTGGAGTTGATTCTGGTGCAGGGTGATATATAAGGATCTAGCTTTAGTTTTCTACATGTAGTTAACCAATTTTGCCAGCACCATTTACTGAAGAGGCTGTCTTTCTTCCATTCTATTGTTTTAGCTTCCTTATCGAAGATTAGATGGCTATAGGTCTGTAGGTTCATTTCTGGGTTTTCACTTCTATTCCATTGGTCCTGAGGTCTGTTCTTATGCCAATACCAAGCTGTTTTGATTACTATGGCTTTATAGTAGAGTTTGAAATTTGGTATTGATATTCCTCCAGCAGTGTTCTTTCCGTTGAGGAGCGTTTTTGCTATTCGGGGTCTTTTATTGTTCCATATGAATTTTTGGATTGCCTCTTCTATTTCCTTGAAGAATGAGGGTGGAATTTTGATAGGTATCGCGTTGAATTTGTAGATAGCCTTGGGAAGTATTGCCATTTTCACGATGTTAATCTTGCCAATCCAGGAGCATGGGAGGTTTTGCCATTTTTAAGTTCTGTGTTGATTTCCTTTTTCAAGATTTTAAAGTTTTCATCATAGAGGTCCTTCACTTCTTTGGTTAAGTTAATTCCTAGGTATTTTATTTTTTGTGGGGCTATTACAAATGGAGTTGCTTTCCTAATTTCAGCCACACTTTTCTCATTGTTGGCATATACAAAAGCCATTGATTTTTGGGGGTTAATTTTATAACCTGCTACTTTGCCAAAGTTTTGAATCAGCTTGAGTAATTTGGGAGTGGAGTCTATGGGATTCTTTAAATACAAGATCATGTCATCTGCAAAGAGGGAGAGTTTTATTTCTTCTTTCCCTATTTGGATCCCCTTTATGTCTGCATCTTGTCTTATTGCTGTAGCTAGGCATTCTAATACTAGATTGAAGAGAAGTGGAGAGAGTGGGCATCCTTGTCTTGTTCCTGAGTTAAGAGGAAATGGCTTTAGTTTTTCACCATTGAGTATAATGCTGGCTGTAGGTTTGTCATATACAGCCTTTATTGTATTGAGGAATGTTCCATGGATTCCTAATTTTTCCAGAACCTTCATCATAAAGGGGTGTTGGATCTTGTCGAATGCTTTTTCTGCATCTATTGAGATAACCATGTGGTTCTTATTCTTGCTCCTGTTGATGTGATGAATAATATTAATTGATTTGCGTATATTGAACCAGCTTTGCATCCCTGAAATGAATCCTGTTTGATCGTGGTGTATGATGTTTTCGATGAATTGTTGAAGTCGATTGGCCAAAATTTTGTTGAGAAGTTTTGCATCGATGTTCATCAAAGAAATGGGTCTATAGTTCTCTTTCTTTGATGAGTCCCTGCCTGGTTTTGGGATGAGGGTTATGATGGCTTCATAGAATGTGTTCGGTAGTGAGCTTTCTCTTTCAATTTCATTGAAGATTTGGAGGAGTATTGGTGTGAGCTCTGCTTGGAAGGCCTTGTAAAATTCCGCTGTAAAACCATCTGGTCCTGGACTTTTCTTAGCTTGGAGGTCTCTTATTGCTGTTTCTATTTCAATGCTTGATATGGGCCTGTTAAGCTGGTTTAACTCATCTTGGTTTAGTTTTGGCATGTCAATATTTGCTAGGAAAAGGTCCATTTCTGTCAAGTTCTCAAACTTATTAGCATAAAGTTTTGAGAAGTATCCCCTTATAATGTTCTGAATCTTGGTTGTTTCCGTGGTGATGTTTCCATTCTCATCTCTGAGTTTATTAATTTGAGTGTGTTCTCTCCTTTTTCTGATAAGGTTTGCTAAGGGTCTGTCAATTTTGTTAAGTTTTTCGAAGAACCAACTCTTTGTTTTGTTGATTCTTTCTATGGTATTTTTGGATTCTAATTCATTTAATTCTGATTTAATTTTGATTATTTCTTTCCGTCTACTGGATTGGGGTTTATCTTGCTGCTCTTTTTCAAGGAGGTTTAGATGTGTCATTAAATTGTTAGTTTCCGATCTCTCCAATTTGTTGATGTAGGAGCTCAGAGCTATAAACTTGCCTCTGAGTACTGCCTTTGCTGTGTCCCAGAGGAGCTGGTAATTTGTGTGTTCATTTTTGTTGAATAGCATGAACATTTGAATTTCCTTTCTAATCTCTTCCATGACCCACTCATGATTCAGCAGTGTGTTGTTCAACCTCCATGTGATACCGGACTTTCTTTGGTGGCTTTTGGTGTTGAGTTCTAATTTTATTCCCTTGTGGTCAGAGAGAATGCAAGGTATAACTTCAATGTTTCTGAATTTAGACAAGTTTGCTTTGTGGCCTAAAATGTGGTCTATTTTAGAAAACGTTTCATGTGCTGCTGAGAAGAACGTGTATTCTGATGCTGCTGGGTGAAATGTTCGGTAAATGTCTGTTAAGTCTAGTTGATCTATGCAGCTGTTTAGATCTGCGGTTTCTCTGTTGAGTTTTTGCCGAGTTGATCTATCTAGTGGGGAGAGTGGTGTGTTAAAATCCCCAACAATTAATGTCTTTGGATCTATATGGGATTTGAGGGAAAGTAGTGTTTCTTTGATAAATTTGGGTGCTCCATTGTTTGGCGAATAGATATTTAGAATTGTAATATCCTCCTGAAGGAGAGATCCTTTAATTAGTATGTAGCGACCTTCTTTATCTCTTCTCACGAATTTTAATTTGAAGTCTATTTTATCTGATATTAGGATTGCAACTCCCGCCTGTTTATGAGGGCTGTTTGCTTGGTAGATTTTGTTCCAGCCTTTAACCTTGAAAATATGTTTGTTTTTACAGGCAAGATGTGACTCCTGCAGGCAGCAGATACAAGGGTCCTGTTTTTTAATGCAACTAGACAGTCTATGTCGCTTAATTGGAGAGTTCAGTCCATTAACGTTAAGAGATAGGATTGAGAGGTATTTGGGGGTTCCTGCCATGTTATCCATCTTCTTGGGGGCTGTGAAAACTGGGTTCTTCCTAAGGTTCTTGGATTCTCCGTTTGTGTGCAGTTTCTTGGCCTTTGTTGCGTTCTTGTTGGTTTTCTATGTGTAGGACATCTTTAAGAATCTTTTGCAGGGCTGGTTTGGTGGAGATGTATTGTTTCAATTTTTCTTTGCTATGAAAGGTTTTTATTTGGCCTTCAGTTATGAAGGAGAGTTTAGCTGGGTACAGTATTCTTGGTTGATAGTTGTTTGTTTTTAGGGCATGGCATACGTCATTCCAGGCTCTTCTTGCTTTGATTGTCTCTGCTGAGAAATCTGAGGTAATTCTAATTGGTTTCCCTTTATAGGTGATTAACCTTTTCTCCTTGACAGCTTTAAGGATCTTTTCCTTGGTCTGGGTTGATCCTGTGTGGATTATAATGTGACGGTGGGATGTCCTATTCTGGTCTGGTCTATTTGGGGTTCTAAAAGCTTCTTGTATCTGAATAGGCCTATCTTTTTGTATGTTTGGGAAGTTCTCTGCTAGGATCCTGTTAAACAAATTTCCTAGACCATTAACTTCTGTTTCTAGGTGCTCCTCTACACACATTATCCTTAGATTGGGCCTTCTGATGGTGTCTTCCAGGTGTTGGATAGACCTATCATATTTCTTGGACTTGTCTTGGATGGTTGTATGTTCTTTCTCTATAATATCTAGGCTGTCTTCAATCCCTGAGATTCGATCTTCTGCATGGTCTAACCTGCTGTCAAGACTCTCTACTTTGTTTTTTATCTCTTTTCCTTCTAATTGGTCAGCTTTGATGGCTTCAAGTTCTTTGTTGAAGCTCTGTTTTAGGTCTTGTATGATTTTCTTTACTTCCTTAATTTGGTGTTCAGTGTTTGTTCTCAAATCACTTAGTTGATTGGTTATGGTTTCTTTGGACTGCCATTCCTTCTGTTGGGTTCCATTCAGCATTCCCTTTGTGGTCTCCCTGACTTCCTTCAGCTCTTTGTTAATGGATTCCATGAATGTCTTTAGTGATCTTTGTGTATTCTCTACCTGGTCTCTTAATTCGTGAATTACTCTTTGATTAGTTTCCTCCCTTCTGTGGGATTCCTGCAGTTCTCTGAGTGTTCTCTGCCTGCTCACGCCATTCCTCCCTTTCTCTTTGAGTATTCTCAAGTTGTTCACGCAAATCCTGTATCAGTTTTTGAGAAGCTTCCTCACGCTTATGATATTCCTGTATAAACTTCTTGGATGCCTCCTCTCTCTCCCTATCACGCTCATACAGAGTCCTTTGTACATTGTCAAACTTCTCATTTATCATGTTTGCTATTAGTGTTTGTAGAGCTATTTGGGAACTCTCCTCTGGATTATTCTTTATCTGTTCTAATCCCTGATTATCAAGGTTGGGAATTGAGATACCCGAATTTGCCATTTTTCTTGTGTTTTTCCAGCTTACTCGGCCCATTTGAGATAAAGATTGCACCAGTTTTGTGCTAGAACACTATCTTAAGGCAACCATCAACCAAAGTTTGCATTTGTACCGTCAATAGTCTACAGATACAATCTAGTTCAACAGATACATCTATTCAACATCAAACGACTATATGTTAAAGGACTTCGAACCCCAGAAAAGAATTTGGAAAACCAGAAATTATTAGGATTAGGGAGAGATGTGGGTAAAAAATAGGAATAGATTGGTGTGGGGAGGCACAGGGAGAGTTAACTATGTCCTAATCACAGTGCAGGAAATGAGTTGGGTAGGATGCAAGTAGAGAGAGAGAAAAAAGAAGAGACGGAAAGGGGAATAAAGAGAGACCAGAAAAAGAATAGAAACGTAACAATTAATGTTATTATAGAGGTTAAAAGACCGTCTATTTAGAGAGGAATGTGAATATGTTCAGAGAAGGGGAGGGACATAGAGGAGATGTGAAAAGCTTTAAGGATGGGAACGGAAGAAGAAAAGATCAGAAGTTCAGTAGAGCTAGATAAAAAACAAAAAGATAATTAAGAAAGAAAGAAAAAGAGAAAGAAGACAAGAAAATAAAGGAAAACTCTCATTCACGTATTCCTAAAATAAAAATTATAAGATGAGAAAAAAAAAAAGGTTACTGGAAAACAATTATTTTTTCAGAAGAGGCAAAAATTAAAGATTAATAAAAGTTTTAGAAGGGAAAATATATATATATATATATATATATATATATATATATATAAGGTAACAAAAAAAACAAGCAAAAAAAAGAAAAGAAGAAGAAGAAGAAAAAAAAAGAAAAAAAAAAGAAAAAAAAGTCTTTTGATTTTTTTTTTGGGGGGGGAGGAGTGGGAAGAATCCTGTATCTCCCTTTTGTCTGCAACCAGTCTCTTGTTGGAGTCTCTGGTCAGCTTGAGGTCCTGTGGCTTGATTGGTTTCTTAAGTCGGTTGGTTGGAAGAGGCAGAAAAATGCTCTGCTTTACCCAAGATTTTGAGATCCCCCTCCCAGGTTAGTTTTCTGGGAGGGTGGTCTGCTTTGAGAGTCACAAAAGAGGGGGATGTGGTGATGAGGCTAGGTTCTGGGTAGAGTTGAGGCCTTTCAATAAACAGTAGCTTTTCCCTGGGGCTATTTTGTGATAAAGCTCACAGCGCCCAGCCTGGAGCCATTCTCAGGGTTTCTGTTTTTCAATTGATTGTCGAGGCTGCTAGAGGGAGGGGCAGCCTCTGGCTCTGGTTACCCAGTGAGACAAGCCACTCCGATGGCTGGCGCCTGAGCTGGGTGACTTTTCCCTGGATGGAGCTGAGTCTGGCAGGTCACTTCGCCGTTAAGTTCTTGTGACCTGCTAAATGACTCATTTTATTCCAAGGCCTGAGCTGGAGCTAGCAGCTCCTCCGAGCTTTGTCGGTATCCAAGATGGAGATCACCGGTGCTGGGGGGGGAGGGGTGGCCTTCCCTCCTCTGCTCCCTGAGGAGTGAGGATGTCGGGCTTGTACTCACGCCGAGTCTTGGATCCTGGGTCGTCTCTGGTCTGCAAACAGCAGGATGAAGATGTTCGCTCCTTGTCGGTTCTTGTTGGTGTTGAGTAGAATCCGCTCGTCCGCTGCGTCTGGCTCCTTTGTCCCCGACTCTCTGTGTCTCAGGTATGTCTCCGCGGCGGTGGTCGCCGCCGCCATGGCCCCGCCGCCGGAGCGGGAGCTGCTTCGTTTCCTTGGCTTCCCCTCTCTTGTCTAACTCTCTGTCCTGTGATGACACACTTGGTGTGATTCTCTGGCTTAGGACTGTTCACTGGAACTCTAAAACTCCTTTCTATGCGAGAGCTTGTTCAGATTCCAGCTTCTCCTCCGCCATCTTCCCGGAACTCTCATAGTCTTTTTCAAACCAATGTCACCATATTTTTTTTGTTGAACAGTTTCCAGGTTGCTAACCTGGTTATTTTCCATCTTACTTCTCCTTGGACATTCCTTTTTCCAATGTCCGTTTTGCTTGCAATAAAAACACTGATCTAATCCTAGAGGTTCCCTACTGCCAATAGCAAATGAATTATACTGTCTTTATCGAGGGTTTCTTGATCCCTGTCCTGCTGCTGCTACCAAAACTCGAACTTCTTTCTTAGACTGTTTTTCTTCCAGGGTATCTCTGTTATCAACCCCCTCTGTGCAACCACTACCAGGTCAGATAACACCTTTTTCTAAAAACTTTCTATCTTTTGAAGCTTTCTTCTAATATCTGTGCTGACTGAGTAATGAAGGCTATATTTGGGGCTCTTCAATTCTCTGGGGCCTCAAGATCTATAGGCCGCCAAGGGATGATCTAGAAAAGAAGCAGGGGACTCACTGTGGAGGTGTAGCGTCTCACTCACCTTAGATAAATTAGTTGGCTTCTTAGATGCTGTCGGTATCACTGCTAACAGAGTCTGTTGATAATTGGTAAGTGCCCCCTTACCTTGATCGCTCTTGTAATCCCAGCTTGGATGAGTCAGGAGAAAGACTCGCTATAAATGGACTGCGTCATCAATGGGTAAACTTTCTGGTCCAAGGACTGCTTTTAAGGTACTGTGCCGGATTCCCTCCTTTTCCTCTCAGGTGAAAAGCACATTTAAAAGTTGCTGACAATAATCCCAGGTGGGTTGGTGTGAAAATACTGTCTCTAATAAGTAAATGAGCCCCTAGAGTTTTCAGAAAATGACAGGTTTTGCTTTTCTGGTTAATACAGGTCAATAGTTTTAAAGGGAACATAGAGTAGAAAGGGGACTTGCCTTTCATCTCCCCCATGCACCTAACTCAAGGGTAATTAGGGGACTGTACCACCTCATACCATCTCAGGCTGATACAAGGAACAAATTCTAATATGGGGGTACTTAACATCAGAGGTGCTGATAACACAAAATAGGAGGGAAAGTACGCCCATGGGTCTTTTTCTGTGGGATCCTGTAACACTGGGAGAGATTTTTTAGTTACAAGAACTTTAGGACATTGTTCTCCTATCCTAGAAAAAAGGAGTATGCAAAGGTGTATACAAGGCAGGGATAGAATTATAAGCAAACACACAAAGACAACAACCACGGACACAACCCACATGTCCCACATCTCCCAGATGCCCTCTTGAAGAAACCCCAATGACTTCCAGCAGAAATCCCAAATGGCCCCTAGAGGAGAACCAAAAGATCTCTTAAGGAGGTCCCAGATGGCTTCTCAAGGAAGCCCCAGATAGGTCCGAGATTGCCTCTCAAGGCGAGTCAAGTGTCACCACATTTTTTGTTGAACAGTTTCCTGGTCACTAACCTGCTTACCTAATCTGTCATTTTCCATCTTTCTCCTCTTTTCCAATGTCCCTTTTGCTTACAATAAACACACTGATTTAGTTCTAGAGGCCCATTTGAACCACCAGTTTCACAGGTACCAGTAGTCTCTTGTGCACTAAGATGGACACGCACAGGCGATTGTCACATGCTTGTCAATGTGCTTGTCAATCACCAGTAGGCTGATGTGTACCAACAGGTGCACCACTACAGGAAATCATGCCAATGGCAGGTGTACTACAGATGACAAATGCAGAGCAGGAGGGCCATGTGCATAAGCAGGTTGATATGCATTATGAGGATACTAAGCACCAGCAGAGCCAAGGACTCAAGAGGGTTCATGGGTAACAGGCGCCTAGCATATATCAGATACACAGGATCAGGAGTCGCCAGTGAACAGGGGCTCATGTGCACCAGTTTGTGCACATGCCTGGATATCCCAAAGTATGAACAGAGCTTCTCATGCTTATACACCCATATGTGCCAGATCATACATGTACACCGCTAGACCTATTCATGCCGGCTAAACTACCCACACCATGGCCTGTGCATCACGTGAAACAAAATATTTGGTGGACATGGTGCAGCATTCGTAGTGACCTGTTCCCAGCAGTGCTTAGATATTGTCGAGGTCTGTGGATGCCACCAGACAGGAAGCACTTGGGATTTGAGTGGTGGTTGGTCTCCAGGATGTCAGCAAAGTGCATGGGTTGTGTTGTATGGGGTCCGTCATATGCATCTTTGGAGCCACATGCACACATGGAATCTCATGCACTTCTCATCATGATTGCCACTTGCACCACTAGGTTCATGCATTCCCCAAAGAGACGTACACCAGGAGGTCTAAGAGCATCAGGATCCTTCAGTGCACCAGCAGACACACTGGCTCCAGGAGGTACATGTACATCAGGACACATGCTGGCACCTGCATGTATGTACATATGCACTAGAATGTAGCACTCACTAGCAAGGACATGGGCTCCTACAGGAGCCTATGTACTAGGGGGTTGCATGGACTCTTCGAGGTCCACCATCATCGAGGCACATGCAAAGCAGGAATCTCATGTGCACCAGCTGACAGGCCAACTCAGAGAGGTACAGGTGCATCAGCTTTCTCATGATCACTAGGATGCTTGTCCTCATCAGCAGATCCTCAGTTTCCAATAAGAGCATGGGCACCAGGAGGCTCTCACACTGCAGTAGTAGGCCCACTAGCATCAGATAGCTCTCAAGCTACAGTGGGCCCACAGTACCAGAATGTGCTTGCAAACCAGGAGGCTCGAGCATACCAGGATGATTGCACATAGCAGCAGACACACAGGCTGTATGATGTACATGCACACCAGGAGGTTTGCATGCTCAGGTAGGCCCACCAGCAACAGATGGCTCTCAAGCTACTCCAGGCATACAGGGCCCAGGAGGCTGGAGCATACCACAAGGATCAAAAGTACCGACAAACACTTAGGCGAGATGAGGCACCTGAACACCAGCTGACACTCATGCTCCAGAAGGTACAAGCAGGCATCAGTTTGGGCATGTGCATCAGTATGCTTGTGCTCATCAGTAGGTACCTGCGTTCTAGTAAAAGCATGCACACTAAAAGATTCACACACATCAGCTGGAGTGCAGCTACCACGAGGCGCATGCCCATGGAGGCCCACATACACCCGCTGGTGCATATGTAGAGGAGGCTCCAGTTAAAGCATGCACACTAGGATGCTTGTGAATATCCACCAAAAGGTGCTTATACACCACAAGACCCATATGCACAGCAAGCCCACCTATGTATACGCCCAGAGGTGTTTGGGATCCATACATGCTGAGAACAGCATGGGTTCAACGTGAGTACCAGTGCTCCAAGCTTCAGCATGAAAAATAAACTGGACTGCCCAAATTCCAACACACACACACACACTCACACACACACACACACACACACACACACACACAAACACACTAAAGGAAACAAAACATCAGCTCCCTGTCCATATACTTCAAAAAACACATCCCCACCATCATGCACATGGCACCATCAGGCTGAAGTACACCAGGATGCCCACATCCATCAGCATGGCTGCTCATGAGTACCAGTACGAGCACTCATATGTGTGCCTTCAGAACCATGTAAAAGGAACACAAGTGCATGTGCACCAGTATGGGCATGCGCACCAGCAAGAGCATAAACACTAGCACATGCACCCATAGTTCCATGTGCACTAGCTTACAATCTAATAGGCACCAGGAGGTCTGTATCAGCCAGCTCATGTGCACCAAGGACCAAGGTGAACTGTAAAGCACATGTGCACAAGGAGGCTCAAGCATGTGAGTTAGGCACATAATCGTTATATGGTGCATGAGCAAGAGGAGGTCCACATGGCATGGCAGGTGAAGATGGAGGCCCACGCACCCCAAACAATGGGACATAAATGTACGTCAGTATGTCCACACACACCTACAGCTGCACACACCTGTAGTCCTTTCAACGGCAAGAGACAAGTCTCACAGTATATAGTCCACGCAGAGTTCATGCACACAGAGTTCATGCACACAGAGTTCATGCCATGGAAGCACCCTGTTTCCCAGGATACTCAGCACTTCTTACGGTACTTCTTAAGGAGTTATGGTGCAATCACTGCAGGAGGCCTGGGGGTAAGCCCCGGGGAACTCCTCACCACACATTGGTGCTGGCTCAAGCATAGAGTGCAGCTGCCCAGGGAGGTCTGTCATGGGCTTTTCCACTTCCTTTTACCCATTGACCACTGTGTGGGATGACAAAGGACTGAGGGGTTGTGGTTGTGTTTGAAGGACTTCTGCTGAGTTGAGGCCTACTGTGTTTTCTCAATTGTGACATTCCTGGGACCATGGGTGCCAACAACAGACAAAAATTTGGTTCTGAATTACAATGGTGCAGATCTGAGAACCTTGCCCCAGAAAGATCAGGTGATCTTCTACAACTATGATGCTTGGCTGGCGCAAAAACTGCACAGGGCCCAAGGGGAAAAGTAGACCCTGAGTGCTCCATGCTTCAGCACAAAAAAAATAAGCCAGAACTCCCAATTACCAACACCTGCACACACACAAAATAAATGCATAAATGACATAAAAGATGCAAGTCAGCACACTGATATGTGGGAACAGGCTCGTGTGCACCAGTAAGGGCATGCATATCAGGGGGATCTTGTGTACCAGCAAGTGAATGTGTCAGTAAAAGCAGGCCCGTGTGCACCAACAGAACCAGGACATCCAGGAGATACACACATAACAGCAGGCACCGTGCCACATGTGTGGAACTCCCAATACCCAGGCTGCTCCCATGTTAAGAAGAGGACGGCCTTATGAGACACTGACTTTTATACATGCCCAGGAATTAATTGAACAGCTTTGGACATTTCTATCTGTGGTGGGACTGATATTTAATATTGTGCTAGGTGGGGATGTGAGGTAACTGTGGGACAGGCTCTTGGATCATGCACAAGAGCCCTCCCTATCCTTGTCTGACAAATCTCGACCCCCAGACTTGTCTCGAGCCCCCTGTGTAGCCAATGCTATTTATACCAATGTAATCCTGTTAAAACAACCTTTATAGAGGAGGGAAAAGGATAACTAACTGGGAGGTGTGTCTGCCATTAAAACAAAAAATGGGAAATCTGTAGGGCACATGGGCAGCAAAGATGGAGTTGAGAGGGAGTTGAGTGGGCAGAGTGCGGCGCGCGCCTTCTCGACCAGTGAGGAAGAACGAACACCACACCAGGAGTCTTCTCAGATCACGCTTTATTGGAGAGCCTTTTAGTTGATGGGAGAGCTTGAGTGCGAGAGAGCGTGCACCCAAAACATGGCCGCTTATATAGGGAATAGGAACACGGGTCTTTCTATCATTGGTCGTCTGCCTTTCACTGTCACCAGGTGCCACGGGATTGGCTGGGGACTCTATGTGGCTCGCGCATGCGCAAAGCCCAGGACCCACCATCCCGCCAAGCACCGCCTGAAAGGGAGTGGTTACCTCAAAGCTGCAAGGGAGTGGGCGCCATCTTGTAATGGCGTTTACCCTGGCTCCCTACAGTTCCCCCTTTTTTGTTTTTTGGCAACAGGTAAGAGTAGAGGTTGGGCCTCTGTCTAAAACATTAGGACCTTGCACTGGCCTTCGCCTCAGGGGCGCGCCTTCCCCAGTGATGACCAGGCCCGTCTGATGCCTTTTTTGCAGAGGTGGGATCTTGGGCATCAACCCACTTGCAACCCAGCATGCTCTTCTTGAGGAGATGGTCCTCCTCAAGTGCAGTGCACTTGCCTAGCACCCTGTCCCAAATTGCAAATTGCATACCTGTCCCGGTGCAATGGGATCCCCTAATCCCTCGGGGTGCTAAGGCTATGCAGGATGGTAAGGCTTAATTGCCTCTCAGGGCCGACAGCCAGATCTGGGGTGAGGATCCACTCTCCAAAGCGGCTAATGCTTGCAAGATAACAACCTTGTCCCTTCTGGTTTGGGCTCGAAGGCGACAGACCAACCATAGGCAGACCACGCATCCTCCCAGGCAGCAGGCTAAAAACACTCCGACTCCCACCCGCTCTTTGAAAAAGGACACGGCAGAGGCAATCCAGTCAGTAAATTGTAACAGCCCACAGCATCATCAGTTTAGCTATCACAGGGATTGCTATTAACACTGTTGCTAACAGCAGGAAGATCAGCTGCATCAGGAGACGAGTGGATGGCATCTTCATTTTGTGGGTCTTCTTTTTCAAGAGGGGGTTCTTCTGCAGTCTCCACCAGCCTGGTCAGTCTCGTTGGCACCCAGTGAGGTACTTCTTGACTCTGTGGAAAAACACAAACAGCTCCCATGGATCTCGTTATTACCGGATCTGGTCCATACCATTTATTATTAATAACATCCTTCCACATAACCATGTCTTTAGTATCCATGGGGTCTCTTGTCATATGCCGATCTGCGGCAGACTGATCATTGTCATTTAGAATTAAAAAATTAAGGGTAAAGAGCGCAAGAGAAAGTCTTTCCCTGGGGGACGCGGACTCAGCAATTCCCCCTTTTTGTTTTTGAAGCATTTCTTTTATGCTTCTATTAGCTCTTTCCACTATACCTTGTCCTTGAGGATTGTAGGGCAGTCCGGTGGTGTGGGCAACCTGCATTTGTGCGCAAAAGGCGCGAAAACCATGGGAAGTATAAGCAGGGCCATTATCCGTCTTGAGTCTAAGGGGCTTTCCCCAAGCTGCCCAAGCTTCTAAGCAGTGTATTTTGACGTGAGACACCTTTTCTCCTGCCAGAGGTGTGGCATGAATGACACCAGAAAAGGTGTCCACAGACACATGTAAATATTTCAACTTACCAAATTCTGTCAGATGAGTAACATCCATTTGCCATAGGGCGATTGGTCTCAACCCCCTGGGGTTTACCCCCACATGGGGAGGATGAAGAAAGGTAACACAAGATTTACAGGCTTTAACAATATCTCTTGCCACATGCCTGGACAAATTATATCTTTTCCTAAGGGTATTAGCAGGTACATGATACAATCTATGAAAGTCTTTTGCCAATTCTACAGGATCAGCAGCGACCAGAGCCACAGCCCGAGTTGCCTGGTCCACCAAATCATTACACCTTGCCATCGGGCCCGGCAATAGAGTGGGCGTGAATATGTCCAATATAGAAAGAGTGTTTTCTGTTTAAGATAAGGGACTGAATCTGTAACAAAACATTAGAAATTGTACTGGCCTGCTTAATTGAAGCAGCAACTTCAAGAGAAGCAACGGCATTTACAACATATAATGAATTAGAAAATAAATTAAAAGGTTGATCAAATCTTTTAAAAACTTCAAGCACAATTAAACATTTAACAGCCTGTGGGACATTCGGCCGAAAATTAAAGACCACCGGCTGTTTGTGTCCTTGAACAAAAAAGGCACCTTGTCCAGATTTTGATCCATCCGTAAAGATGGTCAGAGCATCAACCAAGGGCTCCTTTGAAGTGACAACAGGAAAATACACTAAATTTTTGTTAACTATGGCAAGCAGAGGATGCTTAGGATAATGGTTATCAATTACATTTGGAAATGAGCAAACAAGAATTGCCCACATATCCACTGTAGCTGCTAAAATTTCAACTTGCTCACGGGTGTATGGAATAATTAATTTATCTGAAATTTTTGCAAAGTGCATCAAACAATACTTTATACCCAAAATTGCCTTTTTTTTTTCAGACCAAAATTGCCTGTTTAGCCACTAATTCAGGAAAATATTGAACAGTTTTTGCTCCCACAGAATCATAGCATTAATAGTTAGCCTTCGAAGCAAGGCAGTGGCCGTCACCCCATAAGTCCTGACTGCCTCAACTGAATCTTTTAACTGGGAGTAGGAAACCGACTCAAAATTTCTTTCATTAGTAATTGGATTTTCAAAAACTGGAAAAGCGGCCGCCAGCAGCGACCAGGTGCTTCCTTTTATAAAGTGACTCCGCCCCACCGGCGGGCAAGGCGGGGGGGGGGGCGATGGGTGAGGGCCAGCTCCGTTTCCTCTTCCTGGCTGCTGCGGTACTCCCACCCCTAGGGGGCGCCACCCCCCATATCTGTCTGCCACGTGCTCCGCCGCAGCCTCTTCTAAGTCTTCACTATCAGCTGGATCGAGCTGCTGCTCTCCTTCCTCCTCTAACATTTCTTCCTCTGAGTCACTCACAAGATCACTGCATTCTTGGTCCCGCCCTTCCACATGTAGGGCTCAGAACCGGTTTGCTTTTAAAGAAGGGCACCCCCTTTGCTTTTAAAGAAGGAGACCCCCTCCTCCCTAAGACCCTTCTCCTTTTGTGAGGGCTGCAGTCCCTCCTGCTTTAATTCTTTAGCATCCTTTTGTCTTTTTTCCCTTTTTCTTTTAGGCCTATTTTCCTCCCCCTTACTGGATGCTGACTCTGATAGACTATCCTGATGCCGTGTTAGTACTTTGCATCCTTCCTGGATTAAATCAAACCCTCCCTCCTCGAGGCAAGTGCGCACCATCAAAAAGACAAGCCACAAAGGAAGAAGCAATGCAAGCAACCAATAAATATCTAAATCTACAGTGAACAGCATACCGGGGGATACTTACCGACATCCCCTCTCCGCGTGTTGAGTTCTGGCTCCGGTTCGGCCTCTCGCGCGGGTCCCGGGTTTTGGCACCACTTTGCAGTGCGCGCCTTCTTGACCAGTGAGGAAGAACGAACACCACACCAGGAGTCTTCTCAGATCACGCTTTATTGGAGAGCCTTTTAGTTGATGGGAGAGCTTGAGCACGAGAGAGCCTGCACCCAAAACATGGCCGCTTATATAGGGAATAGGAACACGGGTCTTTCTATCATTGGTCATCTGCCTTTCACTGTCACCAGGTGCCACGGGATTGGCTGGGGACTCTATGTGGCTCGCGCATGCGCAAAGCCCAGGACCCACCATCCCGCCAAGCACCGCCTGAAAGGGAGTGGTTACCTCAAAGCTGCAAGGGAGTGGGCGCCATCTTGTAATGGCGTTTACCCTGGCTCCCTACAGCAGAGCCCAATTTACTGTAGAGCACATGGGCAGCCGAAGATGGTACTGAGAGGGAGGACAGTGGGCAAAGCCCAACTTGCTTTATGTTCAGTGCATAACCAGCCCATGGAAGCTTAGGTGCATGATAGGGTGTGGCCTTGACAGTGATTGGTTCCTCTTCCTCCCCTTCCATGCCACCTGCTCCCTTTTTTTTTTGCTTTGAAAAGGGCTTCTCTGTGTTAATAAACGAGTTTCTTCCTACTTGACTTGACTCCCCGCTGCGTCTGATTGTATCTTGGGCTGAGGGAGGCAGGGGAACGGGTCAGTGCCACACTTACCTTTCCTTGGACCCTGTCCATCTTTCATGGGATGGATGAAGACCTAACATCTGGTGTCCTGCCCAATGTGTGGCACAAAAGGAAAAGATACTGGCCGAGGCTAAGTGGTCTCTCAGGGTAAGTGAAATCCTTAGTATGGGTAATGCTATATCATAGAAGAAGGAGGAGGAGGCAACATTAGGCCTAGGAGTACAAGAGGACTTGGGAAGTGAGAAAAAAGAGGAATGGGTCAAATTTGACCGAGAATGCACTGAAACATGCACAGTGAAAGTCAAAATGAGGGTGAAAGTTACTCCCTCTGACTCAGGTGCCCCTGACAGTCATGAGTCCCCTTCCTATTCCCCTGATTAGAGGGGAGGTACGGTGCCCTATGCAACCTGCAAAAGAGACCTACAAGACCTGGACCCCTACCAACCTTCCATGGAGGGGAAGTAACCTACTCAGAGGCCTACCTGGAAAGGAAGCCACCCAAGAGCCAGGACCCCTAGGCCACAGGATTCGCTCCCCCAAGCGAATGGTATCCATGGGAAGCTAAGGATCTTAAAGAGCTCCATAAGATGGTGGAGGAGGATGGCCCAAACTCTCCTTGGGCCCAGACCCTATTACAGGACATTGCTTATCACCCGTGTGTACCTAAGGACTGGCTGGATGTGGCCAAAGCCATTCTTACTAGTTCTCAGTTTATTAAATGGTGTGCTTTCTTTAAGGAGGAATGCAGAGTGGGAGCAGAGAATAACCGGCAGGCTCAATTCGGGATACCTATTACTTATGTTGTGTGGTACAAACTGGATGATGGGCCTACTGAGTCCCCCATAGCAGGAGTGAGAGTAAAACTGGATGAGCCCCTACCTGATTTCATAGACCGAGTCCAACAGAGTGTTCACCATATGCTGCCATCAGGGAACCTCCGAGATCAGTTTGTAAAGCTGCTGGTCTGGGAAGGGATGAATGCAGACCACCACATGGCCTGTGTGGGATTAAGAGAGAGTTCCCTGGGCAGATGGCCTAGCAGGATGTGGTAATGCAACAGCACCAGTTCCAATCATTAGCTTTAGCTTTACAGGATCAGACGTCTGCAATGACTGAGGCTATTATTCAGGCACCTGCAAAAGAGACCTACAAGACCTGAACTCCTACCAACCTTCCATGGAGGGGCTGAGGGCTGGGAAAGTAACCTACTCAGAGACCTCCTCTGGAAAGGAAGGGCCATTCGAGAGCCCAGACTCTAGGCCACAGGATTCACTTCCCCATGCGTATCCAGTCAATCTGGCACCAGGAGCTAACAGGCCCTTGGAATGGTATCCATGGGAAGCTAAGGATCTTAAAGAGCTCCTCAAGACGGTGGAGGAGGATGGCCCAAATTCTCTTTGGGCCCAGATCCTATTACAGGACATTGCCTATCACCCGTGTGTCCCTAAGGACTGGCTGGATGTGACCAAAGCTGTTCTTACTAGTTCTCAGTTTATTAAATGGTGTGCTTTCTTTAAGGAGGAATGCAGAGTGCGAGTGGAGAGTAACCGGCAGGCTCAACCAGCAATACCTATTACTTATGCCATGTTAGCAGGGACGGGGGAAGGGTACCCCACTGGCATCAGGCTGCAATATCTGGCCCGTACCATGACCAGGTGAGGCAGGCAGGACTTGCCTCATGGTACAAACTAGATGATGGGCCTATTGAGTCCCCCATGGCAGGAATGAGACAAAAACCGGGTGAGCCTCTACCTGATTTCATAGACCGAGTCCAACAGAGTGTTCACTGCAAGCTGCAAGCAGGGAACCTCCAAGATCAGTTTGTAAAGCTGCTGGTCTGGGAAGGGATGAATGCAGACCACCGCATGGCCTGTGCAGGATTGAGAGAAGGTTCCCTGAGCAGATGGGTGGTGGCCTTGCAGGATGTGGGAACGCAACAGCACCAGTCCCAATCACTAGCTTTAGCTTTACAGGCTCAGACATCTGCAATAACTGATTATTACCCAGGCGCTGGCAGCCCAGGGCCAAGGAACCCCAAGACCATCGGGGAGAAGGACTTGTTTTCAATGCAGGCAGGAGGGGCACTTTAAGAGGGACTGTTTACAACAATACCCTGCCAACTGGCCTGAGGGCAAAGTGCCCCATACACCCTACCCCAGGGGCATGGAGGGATACAAGTTTGATTTAGATGGGAAGTCTTTAAACTAGGGGAGGGGCATCCTCCAGGCCTGCTAACTCAAGGAGGAACCCCCTCTGCTGTGAGGCCCAGGCAGCCTCATGGCAGGGTGAACCAGGCATATTGGATCTTCCCCCTGGTGGAAAGACTCTGCCCTAAAATGAGTATTTGACACTGGGGCAGATAGAACCATACTCAGGGAGGAAGAGGTCCCCTTGGACTGGAAGATTGCACCTGGGCCCCCAATATTGGGGGCAGGAGGCAACTCCCAGTCTAAAGAGACAGTTGCCCTTATGACATGGACTAGCCCAAATGGAGAACAGAGAAAGATATGCCCTTTAGTGGCAAAGAACCTCACTGCCAATTTACTAGGGCAAGACATGCTAAGACAAATGGATGCCATGGTCACTACAGACCATGGAGCATCCTATGATGACATCATGGATGGGGTAGAAGCACAAAGGCTTAAACAGGATCTAGAAGGAATTAAGGAAAGGGATTTTTTAAACTTTCATAATTTCAGAGAAGAACATAGGGGACCCGCTCAGGTGCACCCCCAATCCTAAAAGACACTGCCCCCCCTGAGTACCTCCCATTAGGTGGAAGCCAGGAAGCCCAATCTGGGTGGAGCAGTGGCCATTGACCAAACCTAAACATGTAGCCCTCCACCTTCTGGTGGAGGAACAGATAGACCTTGGGCATATGGAAGTGGGCTGTAGCTCAAGTAGTAGAGCACTCACCTTGAGCTGATGAGCTGAAGGACAGCGCACAGGCTGAGTTCAAGCCCCAAGACCAACCAAAAAAAAAAAAACCTCAGGCATATTCACCCTTCCATAACTCCTTGGAACACACTCATTATTTGTTACTCAAAAAGCCTCCGGGGCTTGGCATATGCTCCAAGATCTACGTAAGGTAAATGAAAGGATGGAGCTAGTAGGAATGCCCCTAAGAGGCATGTCCTGGACTCCTGCTATACCTTCAGAATATACCTTGGTTGTGATTGATATTAAAGATTGTTTTTTTTCTATCCCTCTGCATCCAGATGACTGTGAGAAGTTTGCTTTCTCCATACCTTCTCTTAATTTTTCCCAGCCTGATCGGAGGTTTCAATGGACAGTGCTGCCACAGGGAATGGCCAATAGCCCAGCCTTCTGCCAACAATACTTGGCCACACTTTTAGGGCCTGTGCTGTGTTCAGATACCTCCCTTGCCTATGCTTACATGGATGATATAATTCTGGGGCACTGAGACCCAAGCTGCCTGGAGGGCCTTCTGGCCCAGGTTCTCACCATATTAAAAAGGGGGGGGGGGTTACCATATCCCTTAATAAAATTCAAAAGGTAGCTCCTTTTAAGGTGCTCGGGACCCACCTTACCTTGACTCAGGCCTGCCCCCTTAAGCCTTTGCTGGATATTCCAGCCTCTCTGACCTTAACCCAACTTCAGAGTCTTTTAGGGGAAATCAGTTGGCTGTTTGCAGGTGTCACGTTAATTTCTGCAGTTTTAACTCAAAGTGGGGGAACCATTAAAGTGGGTTCACACTCCCCTGAGGGGGCACACCTCGGTGTACTCTCAAGCAGAACAACTTGCAGATGCTATTGTCAAGGGAAGGACGCAAGCCCAAAGGCATTATGGTCTAGACCCTCACTCCATTGTTTTTCCTTTCGGATGGCAGACGTTGAGTGGCTCACTTGGCTGTCTGCTTGGAGGAGTTTCTAGGCAAAATTGACTGCCATTATGGGCCATCCAAATTAACTGTCATGTTATAGCGACTTCCCCTCAAAATGCCTTCTCTATTTTCTTCTACGCATATTCCTGGCATCCTCCATGTTTTTATTGATGGAAATAAGGCAGGCTCTGCATCTGCAGCCTTTAAGGAGCAAAAAAAGACCCCAAGCCAACAAAGATTTCAACCTTGTAAAGGGTCAGCACAATTTAAAAAATGCTGGCCATAATTAAAACAAAAAAAGGGGGAGTCCATGGGACCTATGTTTCTTTGGGCCTGGCTTACTTCACTTAATATAATTTTTTCCAAACCTTTCCATTTCCTAACAAATGGGGAAATGTCATTCTTTCTGATGGAGGCATAGAATAACATTGTGTATATATACCACATTTTCTTGATCCATTCATCTACTGAGGGGCATCTGGGTTGGTTCCATATCTTAGCTATGGTAAATAATGCTGCAATAAACATAGTTGTGCTGGTAGCTTTAGTGTGGTCTTGTTTGTAAACATTTGGGTAAATGCCCAAAAGTGGGATTAATGGATCATAGGGGAGATCTATGTGAAGTCTAGTATAGGTATGAGTCAAGCGGAAAAGGTCAGATAATGTGATGTTAGGAAAATGAACCCTTAAATATGTATTTTAATGTTTTCGTTTCTTTCAGGCATGTGTTTCTAACGCATTTATAAGATTATTTTTTTTGTTGCTTTGTATGTCCCTGCTCCACAGTGTAACCCCCGCTTTCACTATATTTGATGTCAGTATAACATGTGGAGGAGATGGGGACAAACAAGTCGTTTAAGGATTCAGGTGGACCTGTTGCAACAACGAGAAGTACAAAATGTCATGTCAAAACCAGCTTTACAATGTCGGTGTGTGTGGGGGGAGGGGGATATGATTGGGTGGGGGGAGGGGGGAGGCTGGGAAGGGAGGTGAAGGGTAAACAAAGGAGGAGGCTGCAATGCTTGGTAAGAAATGTATGCATTATCCTGCCCATGTAATTGTAACCCCTCTGTACAGTATGTTCTCAAGTAAAATAAAATAAAATTAAAAAAAAAAAAAGAAAAACTTCCATGAAAAAAAAGGGGGAGTTAGCCCCCATATACAGTTACAGATAGCTTTGTTTACCATTAACATTTTAAATTTTTCAAAAGGGAGAACTGAATCTAGATTTCAGAATCACTGGGGACAACTAAACACTAAGCCCCAAGTGAAAGTCAGGTGGAAGGACCCCCTTACACAACAATGGAGAGGACCTGACCCCCTAGTTAGTATAGGCAGGGGATTTGGATGCGTTTTCCCCATAGGGGAGTCCGCTCCCATTTGGATCTCTGCCAGGAACCTTAAGTTTTTACCCATTTCCTCTATACAGGAGGATGCCGAAGAATAAGCTAACCAACAAGGAAAGAAAAATGGCTGTGGCCGAGGCTTGTGTTTAAAAGAGAAAAGCCAGAAAGATAACTACTAACCATCCCCAAGGGCATCCAGCCCTTGAGAAGCTCTTGTGTTCTCTAACAATTGCAGATGGTGATACTCCAGCTTTTGGCTGTCCTGACTCTCCCAATCTTGTGAACAGCCCTATGGAATCTACATCAACCTCAACAGGTGACCTGGGCAGTGATCAACGCTGGCAATGCAGAACTCGTCAATAGCACCACAATAGAAGCTGTCCCTTTGACCTGGTGTCTGAACTTCATTTTGATCACCACCCTATGGACTGTTTAATATTTTTGTAGGAGTTAATTATTTTAATGTTACCTGCTTTAAGTGTTCTTTTACTAATTGCTTGTAAAGCGGCATTGAATCCATACTTATTGTTAAACAACCACCTTTGGTTATGCTTCCAGTTCAGATCTTGTTCAATCCCACAGGCAAATAGCTGGATTAGAACAAGCCCCACCTCTGGACTCTGAAGTGGCAAAGACTGCTATCCCATCCTTCACTAAGGTTAAAGGACTAGTAATGACATTTCCTGGCCTGGTAATGCTTTTGCTGATGGTTTTTTCTATGCCTTTCTTGCATTATATGTGCACTGCAAAAATCTTATGAGTTTAGCCAGCCAGTTATCAAGCTCCAAATGAATGAATTTCCCCCCCCCCCCCCAGAGGTATCGCAACCAGAGATGGGTAAAAGAGGGTGTCAGTCTGACCAACCTAAGACAGGGCCTTGAGCTTCGCTCTGAAGAAGTTCCCGATGACGGTTAAGGCAGACAAAGCAATCCACCCAACCTAAGACAGGTAGGTTCGCTTCTTTAAACAAAGAGTGGGGGAGATGATGTTGGGAGCAATTGGGAGCTGACAGTAAAGCTCAAAGGTCATCTTGACCCCTGTGCTAGCTTAAAGGCACGTACAAGGAACTGGCTCACTTAAAAGACACCAGGTGCCCAGGAATTAATTGAACTGTTTCGGACATTTCTAACTGTGGTGGGACTGATGTTTATAACTGTGCTAGGTGGGGATGTGAGGTAACTGGGATGGGCTCTTGGATCATGCACAAGGGCCCTTCCTATCCTAGTCTGGCGAACTTCAACCCCCAGATTTGCCTCGAACCTTATCTATGTAATCCTGTTAAAACAACCTTTACAGAGGAGAGAAAAGGATAACTAACTGGTAGGTGGGTCTGCCATTAAAACAAAAAACAGGGGGAATCTGTAGAGCACATGGGCAGCAAAGATGGCGCTGGGAGAGAGTAGAGTGGACATAGCCCAATTGACCTTACGATCAGTGCCTAACCAGCCCTTGAAGGCTTAGGTACATGAGAGGGTGTGACCTTGACAGTGATTGGTTCCTCTTCCTCCCCTGCCATGCCACCCACCCTTTTTGGCTTTAAAAAGGGCTGCTTTCTGTTAATAAATAACTTTTTCTACCTGCTGGATTTTGCTCCCTGCTGTGTCTGATTGTCTCCCGTGCTGAGGGAGGCTGGGGAACGGGCGAGCGCCGCACTTACCTTTCCTTGGAACCCGTCTGTATTTCATGGGACGGATGAAGATCCAACAAACACACACATTAATATTGAAATATATGAAACTTCAGTACTTCAACAAACTGAATATAATGTTACAGGAAGTAAATGTAGGCAGAATAGACAAAGTTTGGTACACAGTGAATTACTTGCAGTACTGGAAAATTGTCAATGGAGGCTGAGGCATACTGGACCACTCTGGTATGTTCATTGAAATGTATTTTCACAAAACAATTCAGAAAACAATAAAGGCAGTTACACAATGACCATAACAATAACAACACACTGCAGGAAAACCATTGCTAGATTCAGTGGCTCTGTTGTGCCACACAGTGGAAAATTAGAGCATGGCCTCCTAGCACCAGCTAGGCTCTGGTGTCCTTTGGTAGAGAGTACACAGCTATGGAAACTTAAGGTTAACCAAATTCTTAGAAATGTGCAGGATTACAAAAGGAGAATGAAATGTCAAAACAATGGAAAAAATTAAATAATATAGAAGAACCTCTGTTGATTGAAATGAGTTTACCACAGGAGAGGTTGAGTAAATGATTAAAAAATTCTAAGACAGACTAACAAGTTCAGGGATATATATATATATATATATATATATATATATATATAGTCTTAATTGATTATAATACGTGCCTCAGACAAGAGGTTGAACAGAAAGATTAAAAAGTTCTAGAACTGCCTAGCAAGTATAATGAGATCTTATTTCCCAAAATGATTTCAAACATACAACAAAACAACAAAAGAAACAATGGCAAAAAATTGCTGCTTACAGTGGTTCTTTGGCATCATCATGGAGAGATGTATAAGTAAAGCTCCCTGCATCCAGCTGGGAATTGTGGGAAATAAGCTCTGTGGTGTCACGTCTGGATGGGAAAGGAAATACACTGTAAAGCCTTTGCACATTTTATTATTATTATTATTTTTTTACCATTTTTCATCTTAAATCCCCATATTAAAAACTTGATATTGCTCTACACTGGTGACAAATGATGCTAATCTAAGTATTCAGGATGCTGAGATCTAAGAATTCTGGTTTGAAGGCATCATAGTGGAAAAGTGGCTGAGAGCTTTAACTCAAGTTAACCACTAAAACCTGAGAATGAAGCTGTGCATTAAGAGGTAGATGGCTAGCCTCAGATTCAGGTACTAGGCCTCAGCTCAAGCTCCACATCTGGCTCCAAAAAGAAAAGAAAGGAGAAATTTAAAAATAAGAATGAAAAAGGGGAGAGTGAAGAAAAAAAAAGAAGAGAAGGAAAGAAATCCCCATTTGTATGATCCCAAATGTCCTCCAACAAATGTGTGGTGTTCTTTTCTTAAAAGTACACATTCCTGTGAATGTAGCCTAACTGGGATCCTATAATTGTCCAGTAATAAAAAGAGGAAATGTATCAATGAATGAGTATGTAAACTACAAATATATGCATATGTATAATAAGAATCATTGAATCTAATATCACAGAAAATTAAATGTAAGAACAGTATATCAACAGTAGATAGCACTTGCGTGTAACTGCAGCACAGGAGAAAATGAGGCAGAGCGTGACATGTAGAGTAATATCCAAATTTTCATGAAGATCTTCCAAACAATACCATGAACAAAAATAGTATACAAACAATAAAATAAAATTATTCCTTCTTTTAGTGAACACCTGGAGTATGTGAAGCTGTGTGCAGTGCTCTAGCACAAAGACACACACACACACACACACACACACACACACAGAGTAAATGCATGAACTCAAAATGTCACATGCCTGTTCATATGTGTCAACGTCTAGTGTGTTGGGGTCCCTGGGTGAAGGTCAGGAAATCACCAGGACACAGGGGATGCAGCATGCAAACAGCAATTGCCACTGCATGCTGTGATTTATTGTTAGTGGGTATTTAAAGACAAGCAAGCATAATCTTTGCCAAGATTTGGTTAAGAAACATTCACACAAAAAATTTCAACAGATACATTTTCATTTAACCTATGAGACAATATCTAGGTATATTATTATCTAAACTATTTTCGAGCAAGCTCAAACCACTTCTCCAATCTCAGGAAAATGCTTACACAATCAGAAGAGCTACTTCCTCAGCTCCCAGGAGTCTGGACATGTGTTTAGAGATAGGGAGAAAGAACATTTTCCCTCTCTAGCCTGGCATTCCAAGAGCTTTCCTAATCCCAAACACAGTCCTCAGATAATGCTGAGGCTGGAGCCTGCATCATTCTGCCCCCTCAACATAGACCCTGAGTCTTCACACACATGCACAAGCAAGCGCACACCCCCACAAAACATACCCATACACTGACCAGCACAGCCATGTGCACCAGAAGGACCATGGACTAGAGGAGAACAAGCATATCTGCAGGTAAATGCACCAGCACATTTGAGACCTCATAATGTCATGCACAGTCTTGGATGGACAAAGCAACACAATGTAGACACCTTAGCATGGGCAGGTAAGCAACCAAACAGCCTCTCTGAAGAGACATCTACCTGTGCTCCTTGACTCATGGCACGAACAAGCCCTTCATGTCCATTGAGCACCTCACATCCAGTGGAAGCACACTCTGTCCCACGAGGCTCAAGCCTTCTTAAGGGGCCACAGCACAGGCTCTGCAGGGGGAGGCCTGGGGTGAGCTCCATGGAAGCACCACCCAAACACCACTGCTGACAGCAGCTGCAAGAGATCAGTCCTGAGGAGAAGGCGCTGCTGCAAGGGCATGGTGAACAGGGGGCTAACATCTGCACCTCATTACAAAATGGGAGTCAGCATCTGGTCACATGTGGGGTTATAGAATAGGTTCCCAGGCATGGGAAGGGCTACCAGCTGTGCTGAGACTTAGTTCTGGCCTACTAGTACCCAGCCTGGATGACCCTAGCAGGTACAGGGCAGGCCTGGGTTTCTTTGGTGTTTGAGTGCCATCTGGTATATATGTGCCTGCAGGTGAAGCGGACTTCCTAGTGCATATAGGCCTGTTGGATCACTTGTCCTCCTGTGGTCTGGGGTCTTTCTGGTGCATCAAGTGGCATTCTTATGGGAGTTGGCTTGCTGCTGAGTGTGTGGGCATGCACATGGAATTTTATATCCACTCCCTTTCTCTGGTAAGTGAGTGTGTGTGTTGGTTTATATTTTGTGCTACACTTTGATTTTTGTTTTTTGCTGTGACAGGAGGTGCTTGGATTCTCGTTGCACCTGTATTGTTCCCAATGACTCAGGACACTGCAACCCTGGCCTAAGTAGCACATCTGGGCAGGTGGTTCTGGGCACCCTGCATGCCACACGCTTTGCTTGCTTCTCCATTCTATCCCTCGCATCCTGTGCTCTGCTCATTCAGAGGTCTAGATCCTGCAGCCACAAGATTCCAGTGTGGCTGTCAAGGTGCTCTTATGGGCAGCAATGTAAGCAGCACCTCAGACAGGTATCTGTACACCCTGAAGGTGGAGCTGCCATGCTGAGTCTGGAAGTGCTCCCTCTTCCCGTTAGAGGCTCAGGCGAGCCAACTGCCAATGATTCATAGGCACCTACGTGGGCAGATACCTGGGCACAGTAAAGGCTAAGCTTCAGCCCTCCACCCACAAGAACTGCTCCAGGAAGCCCAGAGCTGCTGGCTGTGCTGCTTTCATGGGTAGCTTCCTGGGTAGTTACCTGAGGGGCTACCTGGGCACAAGTAAGACCTAGATGAGACCCACAGCCTATAGCACCACTTTTGAGGCTCACAACCATTTCCCACACAACCTCCTATCCAGGGGACCCAGCCCTGAGTACCCAGGAAAACAGGTCCCATTCGTGGACCCCTCTTTATTTGCTGCCCTTCTGGATGCACATTGTGTCCAGGCATCCTGACCATCTCCACTATAACACAGTGCAGATTCTGCACTACCCACCACATCAGCCAGCACTGAATACTGTGAATTCAAATCTATCCTTACCATTCATAGTACAGCCATAACTGTAAAACCTGTGTAGAAGAAGCCAAATACCTGTGCCAAGGACACCATGCTGAAGTACTCAACCAATGCAACAGGGCCAGAAGACGATGGATGAATCTCTGGTGTGAGCTTCTGCACCCCAAGATGAACAATCAGATCCCTGAACAAAGGCCATCTGCTTTCAAGTCAGTATCTGTACACAGCTGCCTAGTCCTTTGTGCCTGGGCCTGGACAATTCATCAAGAGGAAGATGGTGAATCTCTTCCATTTGCTTCCCAAAGGAGCCTTGCTAGACACTGACTGCTGGCTCCTCAAATAAGAGCCTTCTCTGGAGGCCCTGTTGCTCAGGGGTCTGATCACTGCTTTGCCATCATAGAAGTTATGAAGCCAACAAGTGACTTCCCATGGACAGATCTGCCACCATTCAGGCCTCATTTTGCTGTGAGAACAGCAGCCTGTTGACACTCCTGTTTCTAAGACTCAGGGCCTTCCCTGAGGACTCTGCTTGTCAATGTTATTCATCCCTTTTGTGCCACCATAGAACTCACACAGATTGTCTGAGGCAGCAGGCAAGGTCAGCAGGAAAAAGCAGCTCTTGCTCTTTTTCTTCATCATGTGAACAGTGCAGCTTAGGAAGGGGTGAGATGAGAAGTCATGTCTGCAAATAGAATGAGGGCTCTTCAAGGCACAGGTGATGAGGACGTAAGCCAAGAGTTCTATACAGTAAGAGAAGCAAAAGACAAAGACCTGGAAGAGAGGGGTGATGGATGCTAAAATGAGGGACATCTCTATCATTGTTGCTTGCCTTCCTGGGCCAGGGATATTTGGTTTGTGTGTACATCAACTTAACTTCTTCCACCTAGAATTCAGGGCCTAGGCATTCTTGCCTGGCATTTTTTTTTACCAGGCTGGTGCTCTGTCACTTGAGCCACAGTTCCATTTCCAGCTTTTTTCTTTCCTTGTGCTCCTCTTGGGTGCTTGGGCAGTGTTCCTGAGAATTTGTGCTCAAGGCTGGCACAAAATCACTTGAGCCACTGTTCCTCTTACAGTTTTTCTAGTACTTATAGTCTCATGAACTTTCCTGCCTCTTCCAACCAACCGACTTAAGAAACCAATCAAGCCACAGGACCTCAAGCTGACCAGAGACTCCAACAAGAGACTGGTTGCAGACAAAAGGGAGATACAGGATTCTTCCCACTCCTCCCCCCCCCCAAAAAAAAATCAAAAGACTTTTTTTCTTTTTTTTCTTCTTCTTCTTTTCTTTTTTTTGCTTGTTTTTTGTTTTTTGTTACCTTATATATATTTTTTTCCCTTTTAAAATTTTTATTAATCTTTAATTTTTGCCTCTTCTGAAAAAATAATTGTTTTCCAGTAACTTTTTTTTTTCATCTTATAATTTTTAATTTAGGAATATGTGAATGAGCGTTTTCCTTTCTTTTCTTGTCTTCTTTCTCTTTTTCTTTCTTTCTTAATTATCTTTTTGTTTTTTGTCTAGCTCTACTGAACTTCTGATCTTTTCTTCTCCCTTTCCCATCGTTAAAGCTTTTCACATCTCCTCTATGTCCCTCCCCTTCTCGGAACATATTCACATTCCTCTCTAAATAGACGGTCTTTTAACTTCTATAATAACATTAATTTTTACGTTCCTATATTTTTCTGGTCTCTCTCTCTCTCTACTTGCATCCTACCCAACCCATTTCCTGCATTGTGATTAGGACATAGTTAACTCTCCCTGTGCCTCCCCACACCAATCTATTCCTATTTTTTACCCACATCTCTCCCTAATCCTAATAATTTCTGGTTTTCCAAATTCTTTTCTGCGGTTCAAAGTACTTTAACATATAGTTGTTTGATGTTGAATAGATGTATCTGTTGAACTAGATTGTATCTGTAGACTATTGACTGTACAAACACAAACTTTGGTTGATGGTTGCCTTAAGATAGTGTTCAAGCATAAAACTGGTGCAATCTCCATCTCAAATGGGCCGAGTAAGCCAGAAAAACACAAGAAAAATGGCAAATTCGGGTATCCCAATTCCCAATCTTGATAATCAGGGATTAGAACAGATAAAGAATAATCCAGAGGAGAGTTCCCAAATAGCTCTACAAACACTAATAGCAAATATGATAAATGAGAAGTTTGACAATGTACAAAGGACTCTGTATGAGCGTGATAGGGAGAGAGAGGAGGCATCCCAGAAGTTTACACAGGAATATCATAAGCGTGAGGAAGCTACTCAAAAAATGATACAGGATTTGCGTGAACAACTTGAGAATGCACAAAGAGAAAGGGAGGAATGGCGTGAGCAGGCAGAGAACACTCAAAGAGAACTGCAGGATTCCCACGAACAGGAAGAAAGAGAACTGCAGGAATCCCACAGACGGGAAGAAGCTAATCAAAGAGTAATTCAGGAATTGAGAGACCAGGTAGAGAATACACAAAGATCACTAAAGGCATTCATGGAATCCATTAACAAAGAGCTGAAGGAAGTCAGGGAGACCACAAAGGGAATGCTGAATGGAACCCAACAGAAGGAATGGGAGTCCAAAGAAACCATAACCAATCAACTAAGTGATTTGAGAACAAACACTGAACACCAAATTAAGGAAGTAAAGAAATTCATACAAGACCTAAAACATAGCTTCAACAAAGAACTTGAAGCTATCAAAGCTGACCAATTAGAAGGAAAAGAGATAAAAAACAAAGTAGAGAGTCTTGACAGCAGGTTAGACCATGCAGAAGATCGAATCTCAGGGATTGAAGACAGCCTAGATATTATAGAGAAAGAACATACAACCATCCAAGACAAGTCCAAGAAATATGATAGGTCTATCCAACACCTGGAAGACACCATCAGAAGGCCCAATCTAAGGATAATGGGTGTAGAGGAGCACCTAGAAACAGAAGTTAATGGTCTAGGAAATTTGTTTAACAGGATCCTAGCAGAGAACTTCCCAAACATACAAAAAGATAGGCCTATTCAGATACAAGAAGCTTTTAGAACCCCAAATAGACCAGACCAGAATAGGACATCCCACCGTCACATTATAATCCACACAGGATCAACCCAACCAAGGAAAAGATCCTTAAAGCTGGCAGGGAGAAAAGGGTAATCACCTATAAAGGGAAACCAATTAGAATTACCTCAGATTTCTCAGCAGAGACAATCAAAGCAAGAAGAGCCTGGAATGACGTATGCCATGCCCTAAAAACAAACAATTATCAACCAAGAATACTGTACCCAGCTAAACTCTCCTTCATAACTGAAGGCCAAATAAAAACCTTCCATAGCAAAGAAAAATTGAAACAATACATCTCCACCAAACCAGCCCTGCAAAAGATTCTTAAAGATGTCCTACACATAGAAAACCAACAAGAATGCAACAAAGGCCAAGAAACTGCACCCAAACTGAGAATCCAAGAACCTTAGGAAGAACCCAGTTTTCGCAGCCCCCAAGAAGGTGGATAACATGGCAGGAACTCCCAAATACCTCTCAGTCCTATCTCTTAACGTTAACGGACTGATCTCTCCAATTAAGCGACATAGACTGTCTAGTTGGATTAAAAAACAAGACCCTTCTATCTGCTGCCTGCAGGAGTCACATCTTGCCCGTAAAAACAAACACATTTTCAATGTTAAAGGCTGGAACAAAATCTACCAAGCAAACGGCCCTCATAAACAGGCGGGAGTTGCAATCCTAATATCAGATAAAATAGACTTCAAACTAAAATTCGTGAGAAGAGATAAAGAAGGTCGCTACATACTAATTAAAGGATCTCTCCTTCAGGAGGATATTACAATTCTAAATATCTATTCGCCAAACAATGGAGCACCCAAATTTATCAAAGAAACACTACTTTCCCTCAAATCCCATATAGATCCAAAGACATTAATTGTTGGGGATTTTAACACACCACTCTCCCCACTAGATAGATCAACTCGGCAAAAACTCAACAGAGAAACCGCAGATCTAAACAGCTGCATAGATCAACTAGACTTAACAGACATTTACCGAACATTTCACCCAGCAGCATCAGAATACACGTTCTTCTCAGCAGCACATGAAACGTTTTCTAAAATAGACCACATTTTAGGCCACAAAGCAAACTTGTCTAAATTCAGAAACATTGAAGTTATACCTTGCATTCTCTCTGACCACAAGGGAATAAAATTAGAACTCAACACCAAAAGCCACCAAAGAAAGTCCGGTATCACATGGAGGTTGAACAACACACTGCTGAATCATGAGTGGGTCATGGAAGAGATTAGAAAGGAAATTCAAATGTTCATGCTATTCAACAAAAATGAACACACAAATTACCAGCTCCTCTGGGACACAGCAAAGGCAGTACTCAGAGGCAAGTTTATAGCTCTGAGCTCCTACATCAACAAATTGGAGAGATCGGAAACTAACAATTTAATGACACATCTAAACCTCCTTGAAAAAGAGCAGCAAGATAAACCCCAATCCAGTAGACGGAAAGAAATAATCAAAATTAAATCAGAATTAAATGAATTAGAATCCAAAAAAACTATAGAAAGAATCAACAAAACAAAGAGTTGGTTCTTCGAAAAACTTAACAAAATTGACAGACCCTTAGCAAACCTTATCAGAAAAAGGAGAGAACACACCCAAATTAATAAACTCAGAGATGAGAATGGAAACATCACCACAGAAACAACCAAGATTCAGAACATTATAAGGGAATACTTCTCAAAACTTTATGCTAATAAGTTTGAGAACTTGACAGAAATGGACCTTTTCCTAGCAAATATTGACCTGCCAAAACTAAACCAAGATGAGTTAAACCAGCTTAACAGGCCCATATCAAGCATTGAAATAGAAATAGCAATAAGAGACCTCCCAGCTAAGAAAAGTCCAGGACCAGATGGTTTTACAGCAGAATTTTACAAGGCCTTCAAAGCAGAGCTCACACCAATACTCCTCCAACTCTTCAATGAAATTGAAAGAGAAAGCTCACTATTGAACACATTCTATGAAGCCATCATAACCCTCATCCCAAAACCAGGCAAGGACTCATCAAAGAAAGAGAACTATAGACCCATTTCTTTGATGAACATTGATGCAAAACTTCTCAACAAAATTTTGGCCAATCGACTTCAACAATTCATCCAAAAAATCATACACCATGATCAAACATGATTCATTTCAGGGATGCAAAGCTGGTTCAATATACGCAAATCAATTAATATTATTCATCACATCAACAGGAGCAAGAATAAGAACCACATGGTTATCTCAATAGATGCAGAAAAAGCATTTGACAAGATCCAACACCCCTTTATGATGAAGGTTCTGGAAAAATTAGGAATCCATGGTACATTCCTCAATACAATAAAGGCTGTATATGACAAACCTACAGCCAGCATTATACTCAATGGTGAAAAACTAAAGCCATTTCCTCTTAACTCAGGAACAAGACAAGGATGCCCACTCTCTCCACTTCTCTTCAATCTAGTATTAGAATGCCTAGCTACAGCAATAAGACAAGATGCAGACATAAAGGGGATCCAAATAGGGAAAGAAGAAATAAAACTCTCCCTCTTTGCAGATGACATGATCTTGTATTTAAAGAATCCCATGGACTCCACTCCCAAATTACTCAAGCTGATTCAAAACTTTGGCAAAGTAGCAGGTTATAAAATTAACCCCCCAAAATCAATGGCTTTTCTATATGCCAACAATGAGAAAAGTGTGGCTGAAATCAGGAAAGCAACTCCATTTGTAAAAGCCCCACAAAAAATAAAATACCTAGGAATTAACTTAACCAAAGAAGTGAAGGACCTCTATGATGAAAACTTTAAAATCTTGAAAAAGGAAATCAACCCAGAACTTAAAAAATGGCAAAACCTTGCATGCTCCTGGATTGGAAAGACTAACATCGTGAAAATGGCAATACTTCCCAAGGCTTTCTACAAATTCAACGCGATACCTATCAAAATTCCACCCTCATTCTTCAAGGAAATAGAAGAGGCAATCCAAAAATTCACATGGAACAATAAAAGACCCCGAATAGCAAAAGCGCTCCTCAACGGAAAGAACACTGCTGGAGGAATATCAATACCAAATTTCAAACTCTACTATAAAGCCATAGTAATCAAAACAGCTTGGTATTGGCATAAGAACAGACCTCAGGACCAATGGAATAGAATTGAAAACCCAGAAATGAACCTACAGACCTATAGCCATCTAATCTTCGATAAGGAAGCTAAAACAATAGAATGGAAGAAAGATAGCCTCTTCAGTAAATGGTGCTGGCAAAATTGGTTAACTACATGTAGAAAAGTAAAGCTAGGTCCTTATATATCACCCTGCACCAGAATCAACTCCAATTGGATCAAAGACCTTGAACTCAAAGCAGACACTCTGAAAACATTACAGGATGGAATAGGAGAAACCTTAGGTCTCCTTGGCTCAGACCGAAATTTTCTGAATAGAGACCCGGAAGCACAACAAATCAAAGAAAGGTTGGACAAATGGGATTGCATACGGTTGCAGAGCTTCTGCAGGGCAAATGACATAGCTAGCAAGATCAATAGAAAGCCCACCGATTGGGAGAAGATCTTTACTAGCCATACAACGGACAAGGGTCTCATATCTAAAATATACTTGGAACTCAAAAAATTAAACCACCCAACAACAAATCCTCAAAGAAACAACTGCCCAATAAATAAGTGGGCGAAAGACTTAAAGAGAAGCTTCTCTGAATCAAGAACTCTAACAACAACAGATGCTGGAGGGGATGTGGACAGAAAGGAACCTTACTGCATTGTTAGTGGGAATGTAAACTTGTTCAACCACTTTGGAAAGCAGTATGGTGGTTCCTCAAAAGACTCCACATAGATCTCCCCTATGATCCAGCAATCCCATTTTTGGGCATTTACCCAAATGTTTACAAACAAGACCACACTAAAGCTACCAGCACAACTATGTTTATTGCAGCATTATTTACCATAGCTAAGATATGGAACCAACCCAGATGCCCCTCAGTAGATGAATGGATCAAGAAAATGTGGTATATATACACAATGGAATCCTATGCCTCCATCAGAAAGAATGACATTGCCCCATTTGTTAGGAAATGGAAAGGCTTGGAAAAAATTATATTAAATGAAGTAAGCTAGGCCCAAAGAAGCATAGGTCCCATGGTTTCCCTTATTTGCAATATCTAGTATAGGTATGAGTCAAGCAGAAAAGGTCAGATAATGTGATGTTAGGAAAATGAACCCTTAAATATGTATTTTAATGTTTTCGTTTCTTTCATGCATATGTTTCTAACACATTTATAAGATTATTTCTTTGTTGCTTTGTATGTCCCTCCCCCACAGTGTAACCCCCGCTTTCGCTATATTTGATGTCAGTATAACATGTGGAGGAGATGGGGGCAAACAAGTCGTTTAAGGATTCAGGTGGACCTGTTGCAACAATGAGAAGTACAAAATGTCATGTCAAAACCAGCTTTACAATGTCGGTGGGGGGGGAGGGGGGTATAATTGCGAGGGGGGAGGGGGGAGGCTGGGAAGGGAGGTGAAGGGTAAACAAAGGAGGAGGCTGCAATGCTTGGTAAGAAATGTATGCATTATCCTGCCCATGTAATTGTAACCCCTCTGTACAGTATGTTCTCAAATAAAAAAAAATATTAAAAAAATAAATAAAATGACTGAGATTAGAACATTAGATCCTATCTTTGCATTTTAGGAACATCTTAGGAAGTAAAAGTGGCCAGAAGGAACTCTAACTCATTTAGGCAATATTTCTTGCTATCCTATTTGTATATTCTCATTGCTAATGAGCCTCTTTGTTCTGATGTGTCATCCAAATGTACAGTTGATGAAGAACTTCTAATGAAGACATGTTTTCATTTCTCAAAAAAAAAAATAAAAAATAAAAAATAGAGGCCTTTTGGATTCCAAAAAAAAAAAGTAATATTATGCATATAATTTATGTAAAATAAAATATAAAATAAAATATATGATATATATTAGTATATTAAACATCATATATGATACATATAACATAATGTATATGATATATAATATCATATCTTCAGTATTATATATAAACATATACTTACTTGTATATACTTATATGATACATTTTATAAGTTGTATATGATATAAGTGTATACTGTATATATGTACTTCTGTATATACTATGTAATATGAGGTTTATATATCTTATATACCCTATTCATCACTCATATATCATATATATCATATACATCACATGATGATATATATTATAAATCCTATATCAAACATATATATGATGAACATACTTCATATACCATAATATATGCTGTGTATATAGATTAAAAATTAAGACAATATTGACATTAAACATATAAAATTCTAAGCAGGTTGCATCAAATGGGATAAGTAAAACAGTTGTATACTAATAAAAATTCCAAATGAGGATAAAATAATTATCAGCCACCATATAGAAATAACTACACTGGAAAATTGAGTTGAACAAATATCTTACCAAAATTCAAAGACAGTTATCAAAGGTGTGTAGACAGTGTGTCACTATAGCAAATGGTCCTACAGCCTTAAAACAAGCTTGTATTTCCTTGGATCACTTTTTATGTCTAGAAATTCACACTGATGTACAGTGGAGTTATTTACATTTTGATTATGGCCAGAGATGTTGAAAAATCTCATCATGAATCTATTGGCTGTTCTTATTTCATTCCTAGAGAAATCTCTTTTGGATACTTTAGCCCACAGACAAATGCGGGGGTTGTTTGAGGATTTGTTATTGTGGTGATTCAATTTTGTGATCTCTGGGTACAGTTGGATATGAGGCCCTTGTCTGTTCTATAGCTAGATCTTCACTAGATGGTCTTCCAAACTGTGGGTTTTGTATTTATTTTGCTACTATGAACTTTGCCGTGCAGAAGTCCTGGGATTTCATGCAATCCCATTTATTCAGCCCACCTTTGACTCACTATGTTACTGTGTTTTTACTTATTTAGTTTCAAACTTGGTATTCAGGGTGATAGGGTATATTCCACACTGTCATATTTCACTATACCCGAACGTAAATCTAGGTTTGTGACCAATGTCGATTTGGCTGTGGTGTAAGGTGATATATAAAGGCTTATGTTCAGTTTTCTACACAAGGATAGCTCTTTCTGCTTGATGATTTTGGCTCCATCAAAAATTAGATGGCCACAGGTCTTTGGGATCATTTCTGTTATTTCAATGCTATTCCATTGGTCTTTATGTGTATTCATGTGCCAGTACCAACTTTACATATATATATATATATATATATATATAATATATATATATATGTGTGTGTGTGTGTGTGTGTGTGTGTGTGTGTGTATGTATGTGCATATGTCTGTATTTATATGTATATGTATATTTACTTGTGTGTGTTTTATAATACAGTTTGGAGTGCAGTATTGACATTCTTGTAATTGGTTGCTGCTTGTTTTTGTGGTTCTTCTATTTTTCCATGTAATTTTTTGGATTACTTCTATTTCATTAAACAATATTGTAAGCATATAGATAGGTACTGTTTGAATTTGGAAGTAGCTTTGGGCAGTTTCCCAAATTTCTTGATGTCAATACTTGTAATCCAGGAGCATGTGATGTTTTCCCATGTTATTGAATCTGCTCTAATTTCCTTACTCAGATTATTGTTTTCTCATAGAGGTCCATGACTTCCTTGCTTAAAAACCTTGATATTGATTTGGAGGCTACTACCGAAGAAGTTGCTTTTGGGGTTTAAGCTTCATTTTTCTCATTGTGGGCATACAGAAATGCTGCTGATTTGTGTGAGTTCTTTTGAAACCTTGTTACTTTGCCAAAACTTTGGAATAGCCAAATGGTCTTGGGATTGGAGGCTAAAAGATTTCCTATTTGTATTCCATTTTTATTTATGCCTTGTCTTATTACTTTGGCTAGGAATTCCAATTGTATACTGAAGAGGAGTGGAGAGCAAAGCCATCACTGTCATTCCTTATTTTAGTAGTAATGGTTTTCCTTTTCATCATTAAGTATAAAGGTAGCTGTAGGCTTGTATGCAGTATTTATTATATTGAGGAATATTGTATGGGTTTCTTTTTTCCTCCAGAGTTTTCATAATAAAGGGGTGTGGGATCTTACCAAAGGCCATTGTACCACTATTTCCATGATCTTTGTTTGATTCATGGCTTCTTCCTATTGATGTGTTGAATTACATGGATTGACTTGCATATATTGAACCAACTTTGCACCTCAGGTATGGTTCTCCTTTGATCAGAATTTATGGGTTTCTAATTAATTCTTCATGTCAGCTATCCAGCACTTAATTGACGTCTTTATCGATGCTCACAAAAGAAATATGTCTATACTCCTTCCAGTGGAGAATCCATGTGTGTTTTTTTTCACATGAGCAGCAGGCACACATGTATTGTATTAAACTTTCCCTTTCTATTTAATTAAAGTTTTTGAGATGTATTATCATGAGTTGTCCTTTGAAGGACTTAGAGAAATCACCTCTAAATCCTTTAGTTTGGCAATATTTTACTGTTTTCCCAATAACCGCTTATCCTTTTCTGAATCTTGACTCTGACATGATGTTCCCTATCTCATCTCTGCTTTCACTTCTTTGTCTTGCCCCCCCGTGTGTGTGTGTGTGTGTGTGTGTGTGTGTGTGTGTGTGTGTGTGTGTGTGTGTGTGTGTCTCAGTTCAGATTTGCTGAGGATCTATCAATTTTGTTAATATTTTCATACCATCTACTCTTTGTTTACTCAATCCTTGCTATAATTTTTTAGGGCTATTGGAGTTTTTTAATGAAACTTAATTCTAATTACTTGTATTCATTCACTGGCTTGGTGTATTGATTTCACCTTCCAAATCCTCTAAATTTGCTTTGATGCTGTGAAATTGAAAAAGGGTAATATACATTGTTTCCAAAGAGACAGCCAACATAGATTACTCCTGATCCAAAATTACTCTACCTGAAACGACTTACCATTTCTTTATAAATTCTTGTTCTTAAATAGAATATTTGAAGCTCCAAAACTTATGATGCATACTGAAGAATGAGAAAAAATGGGAGCAACACTTTTGTTAGTGTAATCTATTTTAGAGCAAGGAAAAAACAGACAAACTATAAATAAGCAAGTAAAATCCAACTCTGAATATTTAATCTATTTTAGTGTTTATTTGTTCATGTAATAATTCTCCTGATAAAATGTAACATGTCAATACTTGACGTAAAATATTTCAAACCTGGGGCTTAGAAGTAGATATAGCACATAGAAAGAACCATATTGTAATTGGTTGAAAATATTGAAACATAACAGTGATTGTAGGTTAGATTGCTTTCTGTAACATAAGAACAAATAATAATTAAAGCACATTCCAAATGAAGAAAGAGGACCACCATCTCTAATTATGTAGTTTATTATACCAAACTTAATAATTTGTTTTTGATTAATAATTTTAGAGTTTCATTATCTTGTGTATTGTGATTTTTTTGTGAGTGGATTGTGGGAAAGCAGAATTTTCTCAAAACATGCAGATAATAAATACAGTGATATTTCCTGCATGAATGTGAATATATTAGTATAGGTTCACATTAAAATGATTGATTGTTTAGGTTTAACACTATTCCTGAATGAAGACATAATCCATGCATGAAATTCTGCAGGTCAAGAAAAATAAAATTGATGGGAAATCATTTGGTAACTCATGTTTCTATTGGAAAGGACATCATTATTCAGCAATTGACTTGTATGTTCATTGGGCAATTGTCCTAAATGACTTGAGTTTAATGCTGGTGTATGCTGATAGTATTCTACAGGAGTATAATCAAAAATAACTATTAATTCCTTGTTGGAACAGCTGCAATATATAGGTATCAATTCTCCTTACATGAATTTAAACATGGGAAATTTATGACAATATAAACAAAGTGATGGAAGTGATGGATAGGCAAGGATGAAGGTGCTAGTAGTATAATCCCTTTTGTATTCAGTTTGAAAGGCAAAAAAGTCCACCATGGTAATTGTCCATTGATTCATCACACTATGTTTATGGCTTCAGGATGGAAAATACTACTAATAGGAAGTAGAACCTTGTCTTCCAGTTTAAGGGTGCAAGTGTTTTTAGTTGCCCTAAACAGAAACATGGCAGAGTACTCTAAGTTCATTAAATGCAATGGAGCTTCTGTTGGGCCATCATAGATGACAACTGAGTTGTTAACCAAATTTTAATGTAGTGAAAAGTAACAATTATGATGGTCATGCCTTATTGATGGTGGCATTTCTCCCTGCTGAAGGAATGGATCCAGTTCTGGTTTCATTAGACCAGAGAAGGTGAGTAGATATAAACAAGAATCATTCTAAGTTTTCTTTTAGTGCCTTGAACTGTTACCTTCCCAAACATTCAAACTTACATCTTTTGCCATGACTGTCTGAAAGGTGCTGTTTTGGCTAATAGGTAAAATACACAAATTGATTTATTTTTCGAAATTCACGATATAAGAATTCCAAAATTTGTTATAATAGTGCCTGAGATTTATGTTGTCACAATGCACAACAAGGCAGTCATATTTCTACTGTGGAAATGTTCTAGTTACTTCCATGACAAATTACAACTCAGGTTTCTGCAACCCCTCTGTATGGTATCATATACATATATAATATATGTGATTATATTACATATACTTATATATATATATATATAAAGTTTCTGCAAATTGAAATATATTTCCATTGTCAACATTTGAACTTCAATGAGTACAAATTTCCCTCTGTTTTAGCTGAAAATTATCTGCAGAAAACCTATATATATAATTCTTACAATTCCTCACCAAAGCATGGGAAGAATTAAAGACACAGATAGGACAGTGGCATGAAACTGGTAACTCCTCCTATCTATGAGTACACAATTTTAAGATTTTCTTGGGTACTTTTAAATTCGGTAGTACTTCCTATTCTTGATGAACGATTTGCACATTATAGACAAAAGGTTGTAGGACTGATATTTCTGACCTGGTTATATACTTTCAGGAAAAAGTACCAAGAATGTTATATATTTTTTCTCTTCTTCTTTTTTTATTTGCTGGTTCTGGGGTTGAACTCTGGGCTTGGGCACTGTCTCTGCACTTCTCAGCTCAAGGTGAGTACTCTACCTCTTGAGCCACAGCACCACTTATGGATTTCTGGTGGTTAACTGGAGATAAAAATCACACAAACTTTCCTGCAAGGCTGGCTTTGAACCGTGATCCTCAGATCTCAGGCTCCTGAGTAGCTACAATTACAGGCACGAGCCACTTGTAACTTGCTGCTATCTGTCTTTTACATAAATCATTCTGTGAAATTATTGAGTCAATATGACCTTGGAATGAGACATCTCAGACACTGATCTTATTTTTACATGAGTCTAAAGAATGTTTATATCATTTCACATAAGAATAATTATGATTTAGTATAACAAAATATTGATCATTACTTTCTTCAAAATAAAATGACATATAAGTAATCTGAGCAAACTCCTTGGTGTTTCTAACAAAAGGAGTATTTTGTAGGTTACATCTTCAACTAAATGAGGTTTATTATTGGCAAGAAGAATGACATATATACAGTGTGAAATATTTAAGCAATGTTATATGGAATGCCAATTTTTCCACCCAGCCGGGGTCATTTATGTGCTGACAGAATTGGAGACATGGTGTGTGCATTTTTCCCTTTCTCTTCCACCCACATTAGAGAAAATTACTTCAATTAGCATCCAAATAGATAAAACTTGATTATTCTTTGTCACTGTTGGTTGGCAATTTTCATAAAGACTAGTCTACTAATTGTCTATCTTCACACATACTTTTGTACTTAAACTATTTTGTTTAAACTTATTTTATATTTCTTGCTGTGAGAAATGCTAACAAGCTGAACAATTTCCTCTGATTTTAATAACTAGACAAAAAATGGAATAGAGTAAAAGAGTGTTATATAGGCATTAGCAATGAATATACAGAAGAAAGATGTAATACTCATTTGGAGAACTGTGCAAAATACGAAAGATTCCAACAAGGCACATGTCTCCTATTACTGGAGTAGTTGTTATGAAGTTACATAACAGAATAGTAAAAAGACCTTAAACATGCTTTTATAATCTGTTTCAGTTGACAGAAGCAAAACTTGATCTGAGAGTCCTGAGTTCATGAACTGGAAATGAGCATTCTTTATTACAATAACAAAGACCAGTCTCAAGTGAAAGTCTAAAAAGTGTCAATAGTTTGTAAATAAATAAATAAATAAATAAATAAATAAAAATAAAAACAAATCATTAGGGATGTTTTCTTCTTTCTTATGGAAGGGATCCTGTGTTAAGTTTCTGAATCCGATTTACTTTAGAATATATCATTTTTTCCCACCTTCCAAACACTATTTCTGTATTTCATTTGTCTCTTGCATGTTTCTAGATTATCCAATAATGAACAGATATCCTTCTATATCTACATTTCCATGTCTGTTTTAATGGTATTGTCTCAGTATTGCAGCTTTTGTCCTGTGTGCACCAACATCAGAATGCTTCTGTACCTATCAGTTTAGAAAAGTGCCTTAGCAAACCGGTATAAAAACAAAAGTCACAGATATTCATGTTATAGTTTTGAAATAAAGAAGATATTCATATTTCTTCTCTTGTGTGATTCAGAATCACTGCACATATATATTAGGAAGTTTGCTACCATTTTAAAGAGTTCTAAGAACAGTTGGACTCTAATCCATTTAACTCTGATTTAATTTTAAGTATTTGTTTACATGTACTGGATTGGAGCTATCCGTGGCTCATTAAATGGTTAGTTTCAGATCTCTTCAATTTGTCAATATAGGAACTAAGAGTTACAAACTTGCCTCTGAGTACTGCCTTTGCTGTGTCCCAGAGGAACTGATAGTTTGTGTGTTCGTTTGTGTCAAATAACATGCAGATTTGAAGTTCATTTCTAGTCTCTTCCATGACCCACTGGTGGTTCAACAGTGTGTTGTTCAGCCTCCATGTGTTACATATTTCCTTTGGGGGCTTTTGGTGTTGAATTCTACTTTTATTTCCTTGTGGTCTGAGAACATGCAGGACATAATTTCAATGTTTCAGAATTGGGACACATTTGCTTTGTGGCCTAGAATGTAGTCTATTTTGGAGGATGTCCCATGTGCTGCTGAGAAGAGGTAAGCTGATGCTGCTGGGATAAATGTATGTTAAGGGTAGTTTATGCAGATGTTAAGATCCAAGGTTTCTCTGTTAAGTTGATGCTGAGTTGATTTATCTAATGGGGATAGTGATGTGTTAAAGTCCCCAACAATTATTGTTTTTGCGTCTATATTTGATTTGAGGAAAAGTAGTGTTTCTTAGATAAATATAGGTGCTCCGTTATTTGGTCAGTAGATATTTAGAATCATAATATCCTCTTGAAGTAGAGATCCCTTAATTAATTTGTAGTGTCTTTCTTTATCTCTTCTCAATGATTTTAATTTCAAATCTATTTTACTATTAGAATTTCAACTACAACCTGCTTATGAGGGCCGTATACTAGGTAGATTTTATTCCAGCCTTTCACTTTCAGAATATGTTTATTTTTATGGGTAAGCTGTGTCTCTTGAAGACAGCAGATAAAAGGATCTTGCTTTTTGATCCAACTGGACAATTTATGTCGCTTAATTGGAGAGCTAAGTCCATTAATATTGTTAGGATGGAGAGGTATTTCTCTGTCCCTACTTTTTAATCCATTTTTTGGAGGCGTAGGAGAACTGTGCCTTGTCTGTTCTTGTTTTGATTACATAGTTCTCTGTTTGTGGACCACTTTATTGCCTGTATCCTGTTCTTGTTGTTTTTGCTATATGTAGAACGTCTTTGAGGATTTTTTGAAAAGCTGGTTTGTTACCAATATATTGCTTTAGATTTTCCTTGCTGTGGAAGGTTTTCATTTGTCCTGCTACGAATGAGAACTTAGCTGACTAGCGTATTCTTAGTTGGTAGTTATTTGACTCTAGGGCATGGAATACCTCTTTCCAAGCTATCCTTGCTTTTATGGCATCTGCTGAAAAATCTGAGGTGATTTTGATTCGGTTACCTTTGTATGTGACTGTTCTCTTCTCCCTGCCAGATTTAAGATTTCTTTCCTTAGAGGCTATTGATCTGGCACAGATTATTATGTGGCAGTGGGAAGATCTGGTCTGATCTGGTCTATTTGTGGTTCTAAAAGCTTCTTTATCTGGATGGGCCTGTCCTTTTTTATTTTGGGAAGTTCTCTGCAAGGATTCTGCTGAATATATATCCTAATCCATTGGCTTCAATCTCCAGGCCCCCTTGTGTACCTATTATCTCAAATTATGCTTTTTGAATGTATCCTCTATTTCCTGCAGTGATCTGTCATGCTTCTTAGTTTTGTTATGAATATTTGTGTGTACGAATATTTCTGTATGGAGTCCAAACTGTTTCCTGCCTCTGATATTCTTTCTTGTGCCTACTCTATTCTACTTTCAAGGCTTTTTACTTTGCTGTTTTGATCCTTTCCTTCTTGCTGGTCTTTCTTAATGGTGGCCAGCTCTTTATTCAGGTTTTCTTTTAAGTCTTGAATAGTTTACCTTACTTTTCAGACTTCTCTTTCTATCTTTTCATTAGATTCTTGTTCCCTCTCCTGGAGTTCCTTTATCCTTTTATTTGTTCAGGCCATGAAGTCATCTATTATCTTCTGGCTGGCCTTGTCACATTTTCTTATAACCCTATAGGCTTGGAGCTATGATACACCAGGTTTTCCCAGGTAGCCACACCTTAGGAACAAGCTCCTCTTGGAAGGGGGCTTGTGCCAGAGGGCTTTGGAGAATTGCCAGCCCCAGGAAGTGGTCTGTAGCTGGTGGTGCACATAGCCTGTGTTCTGGTGGCCAGGATGGAGTTGGTGCTTTCTCAGTTGAAGGGTCTGGGTGTTGGCAAGTCCAGGTGGGAGGAGTTGACTATGCTACAGCTGAAGGATTTCCAGCACTGGGAAGACCAGGTGATGGTTGGTTTGGCAGACTGGTAAGGACAGCAGGCAGCCTGGAGGTCACTGTCTGCAGCTTCAATGTGTGTCAGTAGCTTGGTGTTGCAATGGCTGTGAGAGCCCGGTGTCTACTCCCAGTGACAGCAGGAAGGGAGCAGGTCCCAGCAGAACACTCAGTTGGCAGGGCAGTTGGCCCTTGGAGAAAGGGATTGGCTGAAGCTGTGGTTTCCTTGGGGCCCTGTGCAGGGTTGGTGGAGGCCCAGAGATGTCCGGTCTGCACTACTGGGACAGGATGGTATGGGGGGGGGTCTTACTTGGTGGTACTAATTTCTGGTGATTGTAATGTTGGTACTGGGTTCACTTCTTCTTGATACCCTCAACGGGGGGTGGGAGGTGTGTTTGAGTGGGGGCTATTCGCCAACTCGGAGGTCTTCACCAGATTCCCTCCTAACTTTCCATGGGTCTGGTGTTGAGTATCCCACACAGGAGTACTCCTCTGCTTAAAGTCTGCAGAAAGTCTCAGTTTAGTATGCAGCTGCTTCACAGGGGTCCCATTCACTCTTTCTCTTTTCCCTATCCTTATTTGCCTGCTAGGATAGTCCTCTTGTTGTAGAAAAAGTCTTTAGATACTTAGAGGTTTTTTGGAGAGGATCTTTTGAGGTAAAGTGTAGCTGTGCTCCTAGATTTTCTTTCGGTCAGAGACATATAGTGGGACTACTTGTGAGAGCACTGCCATCTTCTTGTGCCACTAAATGAGATTTTTTTTAAAGGCAGAAACCTAGCCGGGCTCTGGTTACTCATGTCTGCAATCCTAGCTACTCAGGAGGCTGAGACCTAAGGATCACGGTTTAAAGCCAGCTCGGGCTGAAAAGATCAGGGACAGCACCCAAGCCCAGAATTCAAATAAGAAACCCAAGAATTATTGGATCAGGATATTAATTGTTTTTCATTGCAAGGAATCATCACATCTGGGTTACCTTCTAGCATTTCTCACCATTAGTCATATAGTACATGTCAAGCTATACATGCCACCAAAGTAGATTCTAAATTTTAGTACCCATTCAAATGAATATAGACTTACATGAATTTTCTGTTACATTAAGAACTGGTCAATGAGGTAGAGATTGGAAGCAAAGTTTTATACACAATGTTTTGGACACTGCTTTTGTAACTGGGAAGGAATGGAGTAAGGAGAGTACAGTTTTCAGCTTAATCAAGAGTTTCAAAACAAAACCATTACTGTAAGACCATTTAGAGGAGAACATATTTTTTCTAAATAGAATAAACTTGTTAAAATTAATTATGACAGCACAAGTAGTTCAAGCCTATAGTAATAACTCTTCTTGAATCTCTTAAATGAGGATCATAATACAAACTAAGGCTACACAGTAAAGTACATGACATTCTTTAACTAACCATTAAGAAGCATAGGCAGAAATGAAAATACCACACAGTGAAAGAGTGCTAAAAATGAGGATTAAAGAAATGAGACAGTCCCAGACTTGGTGTTCAAATACAGTTTTCTAATTATCTATCTCTCGCTTTATCCCTCTCATTATCTGTCTCTAACACAGAAACACACATAACAACCACACACATACACCTGATTTCAAGAGTTGTTGATTTATGCTATGCAAAGCAGTTTTATCCTTCTTAAAATGTCAGTCTCATCAATCACATAGGAGAGATTTACTGCACTCTTTAGAGAGAAAACTGAGACATATAACATAATTTCTTTAAGGAGGTTCTCATTTTCTTCAGATCAGATATTACAGTTGAACCAATGACAATGAATTTGGAAATCAAACCAAATTGTTGTAGTTAGATGTACAAGTTCAGTGAGATGACCCAAATGCAGTCAGTTGTGTGTTTGTATCTTCATGGGTGCTTGTATCTGTGGCTTGTGTGTGTGTGGAGAGGGGGTTACTGAGGCTAGAACTCAATGCTTCTAGTTTTCAAATGGCTTTCAGCTCCACCACTTGATCCTCCATTCTCAGCTTGTGCAGATTCTAGAATTATACTCACCTGCTCCTACGAGTTATTGGCCACTCTCACAGCTTCCTGAATAGCTAGGATTACAGGTATGAGCCACCAGTGCCTGGTTGACTACGATCTTTTTGAAATAAGTTCTTTGATAGAGTGACAGAGTCCTTTGCAGCATCAGTGGCAAGTATGTGGCAATATGTGTGCATGGTTGGCACTCATTAGAAAACTAGCAGCAATTGCATGGTGCTCATTATTTCATAGGCAGTGTTCATGACTCCAGCACACAATATTGAAAAGAGGATGGTATCATACATAATTTAGCAGAGGGTCCAAATTGAATAAATTTTCATTCTTTATACTTGAAGTTTTGAATGAGATTAGAAAATACTTATTAGCATCATGGCAAAATATTGAAGGAATGAATGATATTATCTTGAAATCTACCTATTTTGTACATCCATATTACTGGAATTGCAAATCCATGGGTTTGTGGCACTATAGGTAGCATCCCTCCCTGGTAATAAATTTCCAGAGATTTTTATCTGCTTGGGCTAGGTCTTTATTGGGCATCATCACAGTAAGTGAGGATTATACACCATCCACTTTGGCACATGTATTAATTTCTTAGATGTTCATAAATTCCTTTCCTATAGTGGACTTGAACAAACCCTCAATAGCTGTGGTTACAGGATGCACATGATGCCAGAGTTCCTTAAGTAATTTGTTTTACCTTTGACATATATGTCTATCCAGCCCTAGTCTCTGAGCATGAATGTAGAATATCTGTCAGTAAGGCAAGGAAATAGCTTTGATTTTGGGTTTTGAAGATACTAATTTGTTGCCTTATTGACTAAGATTTTGAAACTTTCAGGTGTATGAAGCAGTCTCCATTTTGTATAACTGGATCAGCATCAGAGTGGAAAGGGCAGTTTCTGGCTGCCTTACCAAATAAGTGCAAGGATAAAAACGACCTCCTTTGATGTCATAGAATTCTTATACTGGTGTAGGTTTGCCTGATTAGTTAGGTCTATTGAAGCTGTGGTGTTCAAACTGTGAATATAGGATGAGTGCCTGAGGATGAGATATTGACATGGAAGAGATACTTTCAGATACTTCCAAATATGGCTCCATGGAGTCAGATATCTTCATATGACCTTCCTTGAGTGATCACTCACTCACTGAGGAAACTGATTTAAGGTCTAAGATTGAGGAAATTACGTTTCCTGTTTTGTCTAAGACACCCTGGATCCAGAGACTTCTTTCAACATTTTGTGTACCTGAACCAGATGAAAACAATGATTTTGTTTCCCTGATCTTTTCCAGAAAACTTTGGAAAATAGTTGAAAGTGACAAATTCTAGTCTATTTGTTGGTGAGAGGATAGAACATCTGTTGGGATTAAGGAAGATCTCTTTAAAGAAGAGATTTTGGGAAGAAAGTATCCTTTCAAAATTTTTCAAACTAAAAGTATGAAAAGTCTAGTTCGACAAAGTTTTCAGTAAAATTCAGCACCAATTTAAACGATCTGTTTCTCTGGTTGATTTTCTTGCTGAAGAAATGAAGCCTCTGCTTTAAGAAAGGAAATTACTTAGGCTGTTTTCCCTTAAGCATTAACCAATGTCTTATTTCACCTTTCACTACACTAGAATAAAACCAAATCAGAAATTAACTGAGTCAAAGGGGAGCTCTATATGGGTTCTTTTGAGGAACCTCCATACTGCTTTCCAAAGTAGTTGAACAAGTTTACACTTCCACCAACAATGTAGTAATGGTCCCTTCTGTCCACATCCCCTACAGCATCTGTTGTTATTAGAGTTCTAACTGGGGTGAGGTGGTATCTCAATGTTGTTTTGATTTGCATTTCTTTTATGGCTAGGGAGGTTGAGCATTTCTTCCTGTGTCTATTGGCCATCCTTCTTTCCTCTTCAGAGAAGTTTCTCTTTAGCCCACTTATTTATTGGGCAGTTGTTTCTTTGAATATTTGTTTTGAGGGTATTTAATATGTCGCTCCTCCACGGTATTACCCCTGTTTTCACTGTATTTGATATAGTATAATTTGTGAAGGGGAAGGGAAATAAAATCGTTTAACTAGGGATACAGGTGGACCCATTGCACCAATAAGACGTAGAAGTCATTATGTCAAAAATGAACTTTACAACGTTGATGGGGGGAATGGAGGATTGGGGGTGGCGGGGAGAGGATGGAAAGGGATGGGAAGGGTAAACAAAGGAGGAGGCTACAATGCTTGATAAGAAATGTACTCATTATCTTATCCATGTAATTGTAACCCCTCTGTACAGTATTTTTGCAACAAAAAAAATTTAAATGAAAAGAAAAAACCTCTTAGGCTTAAATTCCTTATGGTGTTATTATTTCTTTATACCTATATAATATTTTAATTATTTTTATTTTTCAGTTTTTCATGTTTTCTTTCTATCCCTCCCCTCCTCTTATCCTATCCCCATTCTTCTCTCAATATTCTTTAAATTTGCATAATTTTTGTTTCATTTTTTAAATTTAATTTTATGTTCTTCCATTTTTTCTTGTATCTCTTTTTGTTCTTTTTTACTCTTTTATCTCTCCTACCACACTGTCCAATCCATTTCACACTTTGAGATTAGGACTTGGTTAATTTCATGCTCCTTTTACCTTTCATCATCCCTTTAATCCTATTTTCACACACATTTCTCCTTAAACAATAATTTCTGGTTTTCCAATTCTTCTTTGCTGTTCATTACCCATTAATATATACTTGTTTGATGTTGAATAGATTGTATCTGTTGAACTAGATTGTATCTTCAGACCTTTGACTGTGCAGCTACAGGACTTTGGTTGATGTTTGCCTGAAAATAGTGTTCTAGCACAAAACTGATGTTACTTTCATCCCAAATGGGCAGGACAAGCCGGAAAATCACAAGAAAAATGGCAAGTTCGAGTATCACAACTCTCACTCATGATAATCAGGTGACAGAACAGATAATGAACAGTCCAGAGGAGGGTTCCCAAAAAGCTCTAGAAACGCTACTGGTAAATATGGTGAATGAAAAGATTGAAAACCTGCAAAGGACTCAGTGTGAGCATGATAGGGAGAAAGAGGACGCAAACCAAAGATCAATACAGGAAGCTCATGAACATGAGGAATTTACACAAAGAATGATACAGGAATTACATGACCAGGTTGAAAACACTCAAAGAGAAAGGAATTGCATGAGCAGGCTGAGAACAGACAAAGAGAAAGTCAAGAATGGCATGAGCAGGTTAAGAACAGTCCAAGAGAACTACAGGAATTTCATAAAAGTGAGGAAGCTAAACAAAGAGAAACAGGAATTGGGAGAGTGGGGTGACAATAGATAAAGATAGTAGAGATATTCATGGAATCCATAAACTGACATCTGAAAGAACTCAGGGAGATGACAAGGGGAATGCTGAATGGAGCCCGAGAGAAGCAATGGAAGTCCAATGAAACCATAACCAATCAACTAATTAAGGAAATAAAGAAGTTCATATAAGATCTAAAACAAAGCTCCAACAAAGAATTTGATGCCTTCAAAGACGACTAATTAGAAGGAAAAAAATTTTAAAAAGTAGAAAGTCTTGACATTAAGTTACACCGGAGATGATCAAATCGTGGGGATTGAAGGCAGCCTATATATTAGAGAGAAAGAACATACAACTATACAAGACAAATCCAAGAAATATGATAGATCTATTCAAATTCTGGAAACACCATCAGTAGGCTTAATCTGAGGATACTAGGTGTCGAGGAACACCTAAAGACAGAAGTTAATGGTCTAGGAAATTTTTTTAATAGGACCCTAGCAGAGAAGTTCTCAAACTTGCAAAAAGATAGGCCTATTCAGATATAAGAAGCTTTTAGAACCTCAGATAGACCAAAACAGGACAGGACATCACACCATCACATTATAATCCTCACATGATCAATTCAGACCAAGGAAAAGATCCTGAAAGCTGTCAAGGAGAAAAGATCAATCACATATAAAGGGAAACCCAATTAGAATCAACTCAGATTTCCTAGCAGAGAAAATTAAAGCAAGAAGAGCCGGGAATTATGTATGCCATGCCCTAAAGATAACAATCAACCAAGAATACTGTACTAGCTAACTCTCATTCATAACCAAAGGAAAATAAAAAGTTTCCATAGCAAAGAACAACAGAAACAATGTATCTCCACCTAGCCAGCCCTACAAAAGATACTTAAAGATGTCCTATACATAGAAAACCTAACAAGACAACAATAAAGCCAAGAAACCACACTCAAACTGAGAATGCAAGAACAACAGGAAGAACCCAGTTGCCGCAGCCCCCAAGAAGTTGGATTAAATGGTATGAACTCCCAACTACCTCTCAGTCCTATCTCTCAACATTAACGGATTTAACTCTCCAATTAAGCGACATAGACTGTCTAGTTGGATTAAAAAGCAAGATCCTTCTACCTACTGCCTTCAGGAGTCACACCTTGCCCATAAAAATGAACAAATTTTGAAAGTGAAAGGCTGGAACAAAATCTTCCAAGCAAATAGCCCCCATAAACAGGCAGAAGTTGCAATCCTAATATCAGATAAAATAGACTTCAAATTAAAATTAGTGAGAAGAGATAAAAAAAGGTCTTTACATACTAATTAAGGGATCTCTCCTTCAGGAGGCTATTACAATTCTAAATGTCGATTTGCCAAACACAAATTTATTGCACATAGATCCAAAGTCAATAATTTTTTGGGAATTTAACACACCACTATCTCCACTAGATAGGTCAACTCGGCAAAAACTCAACAGAGAAGCTGCAGATCTAAACAGCTGCATAGAACAACTAGCTTTAACAGACATCTACTGAATATATTCACCCAGCAGCATCAGAATACACGTTTTTCTCAGCAGCACATGGAACATTTTCCAAAATAGACCACATTTTATGTCACAAAGCAAATTTGTCCAAATTCAGAAACATTGAAGTTATACCTTGCATTCTCTCACACCACAAGGGAATAAAATTAGAACTCAACAACAAAAGCCACCAAAATCTGGGTACACATGGAGACCGAACAACACACTGTTGAATAACCAATGGGTCATGGAAGACATTAGCAACGACATTCAAATGTTCATGATAGGCACCAAAAATGAGCATACAAATTACCAACACCTCTGGGACACAGCAATGGCAGTACCCAGAGGTAAGCTTATAGCCCTGAGTTCCTACATCAACAAATTGGAGAGATCTGAAACCAACAATTTAATGAGACATCTGAGCCTCATTGAAAAAGAGCAGCAAGATAAACCCAAATCCAGTACATGAAAGAAATAATTAAAATTAAATCATAATTAAATAAATTAAAATAAAAAACATAGAAAAAATCAACAAAAGAGTTGGTACTTCAAAACAATTAACAAAATTGAAAAGACTCTTAGCAAATCTTATCAGAAAAAGAAGAGAACACACCGAAATAAACTCAGAGATGAGAATGGAATCATCAACAGAGAAACAACCAGGATCCAGACATTACAAGGAAATACTTCTCAAACCTTTATATTAATAAGTTTGAGAACTTTGCAGAAATGGACCTTTCCCTAGCAAATGTCAATATGCCAAAACTAAACAAAGATGAGTTAAATTATCTTTTTTTTATTGTGAAAATACTGTACAGAGGGTTACAATTACATGGACAAGATAAGGGGTACATTTCTTATCAAGCATTGTAGCCTCCTCCTTTGTTTCCCCTTCCCATCCCTTCCCATCCTCCCCCCGATCCCCCACCCAAAACTCCTCTCTCCCCACCCCACCAAAGTTGTAAAGTTAGTTTTCGACATAACGATTTGTACATCTCATTGTTCCAATGGGTCTACCTGTATCCCTATTTAAACGATTTGTTTTCCCCCTTCCCCTCCATAAATTATATCGACATCAAATACAGTGAAAACAGGGGTGATACTATGGCGAGGGACATACAACGCAACAAAGAAATAATCATAAATATGTTAGAAACAAAACATTTGTATACATAACTTAGGGTCCATTTCCCTAACATCACCTTATCTGAATATTTCTGCTTGACTCAGACATATATTAGATATTGAAAATAAGGGAAACCATGGGACCTATGTTTCTTTGGGCCTGGCTTACTTCACTTAATATATTTTTTCCAAGCCTTTCCATTTCCTAACAAATGGGGCAATGTCATTCTTTCTGATGGAGGCATAGAATTCCATTGTGTATATACACCACATTTTCTTGATACATTCATCTACTGAGGGACATCTGGGTTGGTTCCATGTCTTAGCTATGGTAAATAATGCTGCAATAAACATAGTTGTGCTGGTAGCTTTCGTACGGAAATGTTTGTGATCATTTGGGTAAATTGCCCAAAATTGGGATTGCTGAGTCATAGAGGAGCACTTTGTGGAGACTTTTGAGGAACCTCCATACTGTTTTCCAAAGTGGTTGAACAAGTTTACCCTCCCATCAAAAATGCAATAAGGTTCCCTTCTGTCCACATTCCCTCCAGCATCTGTTGTTATTAGAGTTCTTGATTATAGCCTTTCTAACTGGGGTGAGGTGGAATCTCAATGTTGTTTTGATTTGCATTTCTTTTATGGCTAGGGATTTTGAGCATTTCTTCATGTGTCTAATGGCCATCCTTCTTTCCTCTTCAGAGAAGTTTCTCTTTAAGTCTTTAGCCCACTTATTTATTGGGCAGTTGTTTCTTTGAAAATTAGTTGTTGGGGGATTTAATTTTTTGAGTTCCAGATATACTTTAAATATGAGACCCTTGTCCATTGTGTGGCTAGTGAAGATCTTCTCCCAATCCCTGGGCTTTCTATTGATCTTGCTAGCTATGTCCTTTGCCATGCAATTTGATGCAATCCCATTTGTCCAACCTTTCTTTGATTAGTTGTGTTTCTGGGTCTCTATTAAGAAAATTTCGGCCTGAGCCAAGGAGACCTAGGGTTTCTCCTATTTAATCCTGTATTGTTTTCAGAGTGTCTGCTTTGATTCCGACATCTTTAATCCATTTGGAGTTGATTCTGGTTCAGGGTGATATATTAGGATCTAGCTTTAGTTTTCTAGCAGTAGTTAACCATTTTTACTAGCACCATTTTACTGAAGAGGCTGTCTTTCTTCCATTCTATATTTTTAGTTCCCTTTTCGAAGATTAGATGGCTATAGATTTGTAGGTTCATTTCTGGGTTTTCAATTCTATTCCATTGGTCCTGAGGTCTGTTCTTGTGCCAGTACCAAGTTGTTTTGATTACTATGACTTTATAGTAGAGTTTGAAACTTTGTATTGATATTCCTCCAGCAGTGTCCTTTCTGGTGAGGATCATTTTTGCTATTAGGGTTCTTAAATTGTTCCATATGAATTTTTGGATTGCCTCTTCTATTTCCTTGAAGAATGATGTTGGAATTTTGATAGATATCATATTGAATTTGTAGATAGCCTTGAGTAGTATTGCCATTTTCACGATATTGATCCTTCCAATCCAGGAGCATGGGAGTTTTTGGCGCTTTTTAAGTACTGCTTTGATTTCGTTTTTCAAGTTTTTAAAGTTTTCATCATAGAGGTCCTTCACTTCTTTGGTTAATTCCTAGGTATTTTATTTCGTGGGGATATTAGGAATGGAATTTTTTCCCTAATTTCAGCCATACTTTTATAATTGTTGGCATACAGAAAAGCCATTGATTTTTGAGGGTTAATTTTATACCCTGCTACTTTGCCAGTTTTGAATCGGCTTGAGAAATTTGGGAGTGGAGTCTATGGGGTTCTTTAAATACAAGATCATATCATCTGCAAAGAGGGAGAGTTTTACTTCTGTCGCTATTTGGATCCCCTTTATATTTGCATTTTGTCTTATTGCTGTAGCTAGGCATTCTAATACTAGATTGAAGAGAAGTGGACAGAGTGGACATCCTTGTCTTGTTCCTGAGTTAAGAAGAAATGGCTTTAGTTTTTCACCATTAAGTATAATGCTGGCTGTAGGTTTGTCATATACAGCCTTTATTGTTTTGAGGAATGTTCCATAGATTCCTAATTTTTCCAGAACCTTCATCATAAAGGGGTGTTAGATCTTGTCAAATGCTTTTTCTGTATCTATTGAGATAACCATGTGGTTCTTATCCTTGCTCCTATTAATGTGATGAATTATATTGATTTGCATATATTGAAACAGCTTTGCATCCCTGAAATGAATCCTGTTTGATCATGGTGTACGGTTTATTGGATAAATTGTTGAAGTCAATTGGCCAAAAATTTTTTGAGAAATTTTGCATCATTGTTCATCAAAGAAATGGGTCTATAGTTGTCTTTCTTTGATGAGTGCCTGTCTGGTTTTGGGATGAGGGTTATCATGACTTCATAGAATAAGTTCGGTAGTGAACTTTCTCTTTCAATTTCATTGGAGAGTTGGAAGACTATTAGTGTGAGCTCTGTTTGAAGGCCTTGTCGAACTGCACTGTAAAACCCTGTGGTCCGGACTTTTCTTAGTTGGGAGATCTCTTATTGCTGTTTCTATTTCAATGCTTGATATGAGCCTATTAAAATAGTTTAACTCATCTTGGTTTAGTTTTGGCATGTCAATATTTGTTAGGAAAAGGTCCATTTCTGCCAAATTCTCAAACTTATAAGCATAAAGTTTTGAGAAGTATTCCCGTATGATGTTCTGAATCTTGGTTGTTTCTGTGGTGATGTTTCCATTCTCATCTCTGAGTTTATTTATTTGGGTGTGTTTTCTTCTTTTTCTGATAAGATTTGCTAAGGGTCTGTCAATTTTAATAATTTTTTCGAAGAACTAACTCTTGTTTTGTTGATTCTTTTTAAAGTTTTTTTTATTCTAATTCATTTAATTCTGGTTTAATTTTAATTATTTCCATCTACTGGATTTGGGATTAACTTGCTGCTCTTTTTCAATGAGGCTTAGATGTCTCATTAAATTGTTGGTTTCAGATCTCTCCAATTTGTTGATGTAGGAATTCAGAGCTGTACACATACCCCTGAGTACTGCCTTTGCTGTGTCCCAGAGGAGTTGATAATTTCTGTGCTCATATCATAAACATTTGAATTTCCTTTCTAATCTCTTCCATGACCCCCCTTGTGATTCAGCTGTGAGTTTTTCAGCCTCCATGTGTTACAGGACTTTCTTTGGTGGCTTTTGGTGTTGAGTTCTAATTTTTTTCCCTTGAGGTCTGACAAAATTCAAGGTATATATTCAATGTTTCTGAATTTAGACAAGTTTGCTTTGTGGCCTAAAATGTGGCCTATTTTAAAAAATGTTCCATGTGCTGCTGAGAAAAACGTGTATTCTGATGCTGCTGGGTGAAATATTCGGTAATGTCTGTAAATCTAGTAGATCTATGCAGCTGTTTATATCTGCGCTTTCTCTGTAGAGTTTTTGCCGAGTTGTTCTATCTAGTGGGGAGAGTGGTTTGTTAAAATCCCCAACAATTAATGTCTTTGGATCTATATGGGATTTGAGGGAAAGTAGTGTTTCTTGGATAAATTTGAGTGCTCCATTGTTTGGTAAATAGATATTTAGAAGTGTAATATCCTCCTGAAGGAGAGATCCCTTAATTAGTAGGGAGTGACCTTCTTTATTTCGTCTCACGAATTTTAATTTGAAGTCTATTTTATCTGATATTAGGATTGCAACTCCCACCTTTTTATGGGGCCGTTTGCTTGGTAGATTTTGTTCCAAAAACAAACACAAAAATGTGTTTGTTTTTATGGGCAAGATGTGACTCCTGAAGGTAACAGATAGAAGGATCTTGCTTTTTAATCCAACTAGACAGTCTATGTCGCTTACTTGAAGAAGTAAGTCCGTTAATATTGAGAGATAGAACTGAGAGGTATTTTGGAATTCCTGCCATTTAATGAACCTTCTTGGTGGCTCTAGCTACTGGGTTCTTCCTATGGTTCTTGGATTCTCAGTTTGGGTGCAGTTTATTGCAGTTTATTGCAGTTTATTGGCCTTTATTGTGGGCTTGTTAGGAATCTTTTGTAGTTTTGTTTTGGTGGAGATATATTGTTTCACTTTTTCTTTGCTATGGAAGGTTTTATTTGGCCTTCAGTTATGAAGAAGAGTTTAGCTGGGTACAGTATTCTTGGTTAATAGTTGTTTGTGTTTAGGGCATGGCATACATCATTTCAGGCTCTTCTTGCTTTGTCTCTTCTAAGAAATCTGAAGTGATTCTAATTAGTTTCCCTTTATAGGTGATTGATCTTTTCTCTTTGACAGCTTTAAGAAACTTTTCCTTGGTCTGAATTGATCCTGTGTGGATTATAATATGACAGTGGGAAGTCCTGTTCTGGTCTGGTCTGTTTGGAGTTCTAAAATCTTCTTGTATCTGAATTGGCCTATCTTTTTGCCTGTTTGGGAAGTTCTCTGCTAGGATCCTGTTAAACTAATTTCCTAGACCATTAACTTCTGTTTCTAGGTGCTCCTCTACACTCATTTTTCTCAGATTAGGCCTTCTAATGGTGTCTTCTAAGTGTTGAATAGATCTATTATCTTTCTTGGACTTGTCTTCGATGGTTGTATGTTCTTTCTCTATAATATCTAGGCTGTCTTCAAATCCTGAGATTTGATCTTCTGCATGGTCTATCCTGCTGTCAAGACTTTCTACATTGTTTTTTATTTCTTTTCCTTCTAATTGGTCAGCTTTGATGGCTTCAAATTCTTTGTTGAAGCTTTGTTTTAGACCTTGTATGAACTTTTTTCCTTCCTTAATTTGGTGTTCAGTGTTTATTCTCAAATCACTTAGTTGATTGGTTATGATTTCCTTGGACTCCCATTCTTTCTGTTGGATTCCATTCAGCATTCCCTTTGTGGTTTCCCTGACTTCCTTTAGCTCTTTGTTAATAGATTCCATGAATGCCTTTAGTGATTTTTGTGTATACTCATCTTGCTCTCTCAATTTCTGTATTACTCTTTGCTTAGCTTCCTCCCGTTCATGCCATTCCTGTAGTTTTCTTAGAGTGTTCTCAGCCTACTCACACCATTCCTGCCTTTCTCTTTGAGTGTTTTGAAGCTGCTCATGCAATTCCTGTATCAGTTTTTGAGTAGCTTCCTCACACTCAGGATATTTCTGTATTAACCTTTGGTTTGTCCCCTCTCTCTCCCTCTCACGCTCATACAGAGTCCTTTGTAGGTTTTCAGTCTTTTCATTTACCATTTTTACCATCAGTGTTTGTAGATCTATAATCCTCTGGATTATTCATTATCTGTTTTGTCCCCTTATTATCATGAGTGGGAGTTGAGATTCCTGGACTTGCTATTTTTCTTATGTTTTTCCAGCTTACTCTGCCCATTTGGGATGAAAGTAACACATTTTGTGCTAGAACACTATCTTAAGGAAAGCATCAACTGCAGTCTGTAGTTGCACAGTCAAAAGTCTGCAGATATAATCTAGTTCAACAGATATATCTATTCAATATCAAACAATTATATATTAATGGGCTATGAACCACGAAGAAGAATTTGGCAAACCAGAAATTATTAGGTTTGGGGAGAGATGTTGGTAAAAATAGGAATAGAGGGATGTGGGAAGACACAGGGAGAGTTAACTAAGTCCTAATGTCAAAGCGGGAAATAGCTTGGATAAGATGAAAGTAGAGAGAGAGAGAAAAGAATAAGAGAAAGAGAAAATAGAGACAAGAAAAAATAGAAAAGCAAAAGTTATAAATTAAAAAGTGCAATGATTAAAAATTATGCAAATTTGACAGGTTCTGGGAAGATGGCGGAGGAGAAGGTGGAGGCTAACAAGCTCTTGCATAGAAAGCCATTTTAGAGTTCCAGTGAACAGTCCTAAGCCAGAGAATCACACACATCACAGGACAGAGAGTTAGGCCAGAGAGGGAAAATCCATGCAAGGAGACAGATCTGAGCTCTTGCCAGGAGCTGCCGCTGCGGTGGCAGTGGCGGTGACGGTGGCGGTGGCGTACCGCCATACCTGAAACAGAGAGAGTCCGGGACAAAAGAGCTAGACACAGCGGGTGAGCAGATTCTACTCAACACCAGCAAGAACTGACACAGAGTAGACATCTTCATCCTGCAGTTCGCAGACCAGAGTCGACCCAGGAACCAAGACTCGGTGTGAGTAGAAGCCTGATGTCCTCACTCCTTCACAGGGAACAGAGCAGGGAAGGTCACCCATCCCCCCCAGTACTGGAGATCTCCATCTTGGATACTGACAAAGTTCAGCAGAGCTGCTAGTTCCAACTCAGGCCTTGGAATAAAAGGAGTCATTTAGCAGTTCACAGGAACTTAACGGCGGTGTGACCTGCCAGACTCAGCTCCACCCAGGGAAAAGTCACCCAGTTGGGGCGCCAGCCCTAGGAGTGGCTTTCTTCATTGGGTAATCAGAGCCAGAGTCTGCTGCTCCCTTTAGCAGCCTCGACATCAGTAAACAGAAACCCTGAGAGTGGCTCCAGGCTGGGCTCTGTGTTTCTCACAAACTAGCCCCTCAGGGAAAAGCTACTGTTTGTTGAAAGGCCTCAACTCTACCCAGAACCTAGCCTCGTCACAGCATCTCCAAACTTGAGGAAACAGCCATCTCCCTCTTTTGTGATACTCAAAGCAGACCTCCCTCCCATTGAACTAACTTGGGAGGAGGATCGCAAAATCCTGGGTAAAGCAGAGCATTTTTCTGCCTGTCCAAACAAACTGACTTAAGAAACCAACCAAGCCACAGGACCACAAGCAGACCAGAGACTACAACCAGAGGCTGATTACAGACACAAGGGAGATACAGGATTTTTCCCAACCCTCCCAAAAAAATCAAAGAACTTTCTTCTTCTTCTTCTTCTTCTTCTTCTTCTTCTTCTTCTTCTTCTTCTTCTTCTTCTTCTTCTTCTTCTTCTTCTTCTTCTTCTTCTTCTTCTTCTTCTTCTTTTTTATCTTTTACAAAATTTTTTTTCTAAAACTTTTTTTAATTTTTAATTTTTATCTTTTTGAAAAAATTGTTTTCTAGTAACTTTTTTCCCCCTTATAATCTTTATTTCAGGGATACATGCGAGTGTGCGTTTTTCTTTCTTTCTTTCTTTTTTTTAAATTTCTTTTTGTTTTTTGCTTAGCTCAACTGAACATCTGATTTTTTTTTCTTTCCTCCTTATCCTTCTCACCTTTTCCTTTCTTTTGTTCTTCTTTATGGGACTTAATTGTTGTTCTGCACATCCTCAGATAAACCCGTAGTTGACTATTAGACCCTATCCCCCATTGTTTACACACTTAATCCACAAATTTATTACTCAATTCAAAACCACTGAGACTTAAATTCCTTAATAGCAGTACTACCTCTTTATACCTATATAATATTTAAGTATTTTTATTTTTAAGTTTTTAACATCTCCTTTATATCCCTCCCCTTCTCTTATTATATTCACGGTCTTTGAATCGTTTGTTCTCGAAAATTCATATTATTAATTTTTATTTTTCTATTTTTTCTGGTCTCTTTTTTTCAGTTTCTCTTTCTTCTTGTTTTCTCTCTCTCTACTTTCATCCTATCCAACATATTTCTTGCTTTGAGACTAGGACTTAGTTAAGTTAACTCTCCCTGTACCTTCCCACATCACTCTATTCCTATTTTTTATTCACATCTCTCCATAACCCTAATAATTTCTGGTTTACCAAATTCTTCTTTGCGGTTTGTAGCCCATTAATATATAGTTGTTTTATGTTGAATAGAGGTATCTGTTGAACTAGATTGTATCTGCAGACTATTGACTGTGCAAATTCAGACTTTGGTTGATGCTTGCCTTAAGTTAGTGTTCTAGCACAAAACTGGTGTTATTTTCATCCCAAATGGGCAGAGTAAGCCAGAAACCACAAGAAAAATGGCAAATCCGGGTATCTCCACTCCCACTTATGATAATCAGGGGACAGAACAGATAATGAATAATCCAGAGGAGAGTTCCCAAATAGCTCTACAAATACTGCTGGCAAACATGATAAATGCAAAGATTGAAAACTTACAAAGGACTCTGTATGAGAGTGAGAGGGAGTGAGTGGAGGCAATCCAAAGGTTTATACAGGAATATCATGAGCATGAGGAACCTACTCAAAAACTGATACAGGATTTGCATGAGCAGCTTGAGAATACTCAAAGAGAAAGGAAGGAATGGCGTGACCAGGCTGAGAACACTCAAAGTGAACTACAGGAATGGCATGAATGGGAGGAAGCTAAGCAAAGAGTAATACAGGAATTGAGAGAGCAGGATGAGAATACAGAAAGATCACTAAAGGCATTCATGGGATCCATTAACAAAGAGCTGAAGGAAGTCAGGGAGACCACAAAGGGAATGCTGAGTGGAACCCAACAGAAAGCATGGGACTCCAAGGAAACCATAACCAATCAACTAAGTGATTTGAGAATAAACACTGAACACCAAATTAAGGAAGGAAAAAAGTTCATACAAGGTCTAAAACAAAGCTTCAACAAAGAATTTGAAGCTATCAAAGCTGACCAATTAGAAGGAAAAGAAATAAAAAACAAAGTAGAAAGCCTTGACAGCACGTTAGACCATGCAGAAAATCAAATCTCGGGGATTGAAGACAGCCTATATATTATAGAGAAAGAACAAACAACCATCCAAGACAAGTCCAAGAAATATGACAGATCTATCGAACACTTGGAAGACACCATCAGAAGGCCTAATCTAAGGATCATGGGTGTAGAGGAGCACCTAGAAACAGAAGTTAATGGTCTAGGAAATTAGTTTAACAGGATCCTAGCAGAGAACTTCCCAAACAGGCAAAAAGATAGGCCTATTCAGATACAAGAAGCTTTTAGAACTCCAAATAGACCAGATCAGAATAGGACATCTCAGCATCACATTATAATGCACACAGGATCAACTCAGACCAAGGAAAAGATTCTTTTTTTTTTTTTTTTTTTTTTGCGTCCAGTCGTGGGGCCTGAACTATGGGCCTGGGCGCTGTCCCTCAGCTTTTCAGCTCAAGGCTAGCGCTCTACCACTTGAGCCACAAGTCCACTTCCGGCTTTTTTCTATTTGCTTATGTGGTACTGAGGAATCCAACCCAGGGCCTCATGCATGCAAGGCAAGCACTCTACCACTGAGACAACTTCCCGGCCCAAGGAAAAGATTGTTAAAGCTGTGAAGGAGAAAAGATTAATCACCTATAAAAGGAAACTAATTAGAATCACCTCAGATTTCTCAGCAGAGAAAATCAAAGCAAGAAGAGCCTGGAATGATGTATGCCAAGTCCTAAAACAAACAACTATCAACCAAGAATACTGTACCCAGCTAAACTCTCCTTCATAACTGAAGGCCAAATAAAAACCTTCCATACTAAAGAAATATTGAAACAATACATCTCCACCAAACCAGCCCTACAAAAGATTCTTAAAGATGTCCTACACATAGAAAACCAACAAGACCACAAAAAAGGCCAAGAAACTGCACCCAAACTGAGAATCCAAGAACCATAGGATGAACCCACTTTTTGCAACCCCCAAGAAGGTGGATAACATGGCAGGGACTCCCAAATACCTCTCAGTCCTATCTCTTACTATTAACGGACTTACTCTCCAATTAAGCGAATTAGACTGTCTAGTTGGATTAAAAAGCAAGATCCTTCTATCTGCTACCTTCAGGAGTCACATCTTGCACATAAAATCAAAAACATTTTCAATGTTAAAGGCTGGAGTAAAATCTACCAAGCAAACGGCCTCCATGAACAAGCAGAAGTTGCAATCCTAATATCAGATAAAATAGACTTCAAATTAAAATTTGTGAGAAGAGATAAAGAAGGTCCCTACATTCTAATTAAGGGATCTCTCCTTCAGGAGGATACTACAATTTTAAATATCTATTCGCCAAACAATGGAGCACCCAAATTTACCCAGAAACACTACTTTCCCTCAAATCCCACATAGATCCAAAGACATTAATTGTTGAGGATTTTAACACACCACTCTCCCCACTAGATAGATCAACTCTGCAAAAACTCAACAGAGAAACCACAGATATAAACAGCTGCATAGATCAACTAGATTTAACAGACATCTACCGGATATTTCACCCAGCAGCATCAGAATACACATTTTTCTCAGCAGCACATGGAATATTTTCTAAAATAGACCACATTTTAGGCCACAAAGCAAACTTGTCTAAATTCAGAAACATTGAAGTTATACCTTGCATTTTGTCAGACCACAAGGGGAAAAACTTAGAACTCAACACCAAAAGCCACCAAAGAAAGTCCTGTAACACATGGAGGCTAAACAACACACTGCTGAACCACGAGTGGGTCATGGAAGAGATTAGAAAGGAAATTCAAATGTTCATGCTATTCAACAAAAATGAACACACAAATTACCAGCTCCTCTGGGACACAGCAAAGGCAGTACTCAGAGACAAGTTTATAGCTCTGAGATCCTACATGATCAAATTGGAGAGATCTAACAATTTAATGACACATCTAAACCTCCTTGAAAAAGAGCAGCAAGATAAACCCAAATCCAGTAGACGGAAAGAAATAATTAAAATTAAATGAATTAGAATCCAAAAAACTATAGAAAGAATCAACAAAACAAAGAGTTGGTTCTTCGAAAAAATTAACAAAATTGACAGACCATTAGCAAATCTTATCAGAAAAAGAAGAGAACACACCAAAATAAATAAACTCAGAGATGAGAATGGAAACATCACCACGGAAACAACCAAGATTCAGAACATTATAAGGGAATATTTCTCAAAACATTATGCTAATAAGTTTGAGAACCTGACAGAAATGGACCTTTCCCTAGCAAATATTGACATGTCAAAACTAAACCAAGATGAGTTAAACCAGCCTAACGGGCCCATATCAAGCATTGAAATAGAAACAGCAATAAGAGACCTCCCAGCTAAAAAAAGTCTAGGACCAGATGGTTGTACAGTGGAATTCTAGAAGGTCTTCAAAGCAGAGCTCACACCAATACTTCTCCAACTCTTCAATGAAATTGAAAGAGAAAGCTCACTACCGAACACATTCTATGAAGCCATCATAACCCTCATCCCAAAACCAGGCAGGGACTCATCAAAGAAAGAGAACTATAAACCAATATCTTTGATGAATATTGATGCAAAACTTCTCAACAAAATTTTGGACAATCAACCTCAACAATTCATATAAAAAGTCATACACCATGATCAAACAGGATTCATTTCAGGGATGCAAAGCTGGTTCAATATACGCAAATCAATTAATACTATTCATCACATCAATAGGAGCAAGGATAAGAACCACATGGTTATCTGAATAGAAGCAGAAAAAGCATTCGAAAAGATCCAACACCCCTTTATGATGAAGGTTCTGGAAAAATTAGGAATCCATGGAACATTCCTCAATACAATAAAGGCTGTATATGACAAACCTACAGCCAGCATTATACTTAATGGTGAAAAACTAAAGCCATTTCCTCTTAACTCAGGAACAAGACAAGGATGTCCAGTCTCCCCACTTCTCTTCTAGTATTAGAATGTCTAGCTACAGCAATAAGACAAGATACAAACATAAAGGTGATCCAAATAGGGAAAGAAGAAATAAAACTCTCCCCTTTTGCAGATGACATGATCTTGTATTTAAAGAACCCCATAGACTCCACTCCCAAATTACTCAAGCTGATTCAAACTTTGGCAAAAGTAGCAGGTTATAAAATTAACCCCGCAAAATCAATGCCTTTTATGTATGCCAACAATGAGAAAAGTGTGGCTGAAATCAGGAAAGCAACTAAATTTGTAATAGCCCCACAAAAAATAAAATACCTAGGAATTAACTTAACCAAAGAAGTGAAGGAACTCTATGATTAAAACTTTAAAAACTTGAAAAAGGAAATCAAAACAGAACTTAGAAAATGGCAAAACCTCCCATGTTCCTTGATTGGAAAGATTACAATTGTGAAAATAGCAATACTTCCCAAGGCTATCTACAAATTCAACGCAATACCTATCAAAATTCCAACCTCATTCTTCAAGGAAATAGAAGAGGCAATCCAAAAATTCATATGGAACAATAAAAGATCCCGAATAGCAAAAACGCTCCTCAACAGAAAGAACACGGCTGGAGGAATATCAATACCAAATTTCAAACTCTACTATAAAGCCATAGTAATCAAAACAGCTTGGTAATGGCATAAGAACAGACCTCAGGACTAATGGAATAGAATTGAAAACCCAGAAATGAACCTACAGACCCATAGCCAACTAATCTTCGATAAGGGATCTAAAATAATAGAATGGAAAAAAGACAGCTTCTATAGTAAATGGTACTGGCAAAATTGATTAACTACTTGTAGAAAACTGAAGCTAGATCCTTATATATCATCCTGCACCAGAATCAACTCCAAATGGATCAAAGATGTCAGAGTCAAAGCAGACACTCTGAAAACATTACAGGATGGAATAGGAGAAACCCTAGGCCTCCTTGGCTGAGGCCGAAATTTTCTTAATAGAGACCTGGAAACACAACAATTCAAAGAAAGGTTGGACAAATGGGATTCCATGAAGTTGCAGAGCTTCTGCAGGGCAAATGACATAGCTAGCAAGATCAATAGAAAACCCACGGATTGGGAGAAGATCTTTACTAGCCATACAACGGACAAGGGTCTCATATATAAAATATACTTGGAACTCAAAAAATTAAACCCCCCAACAACTAATCCTCAAAGAAACAACTGCCCAATAAATAAGTGTGTGAAAGACTTAAAGAGAAACTTCTCTGAAGAAGAAAGAAGGATGGCCAATAGACACATGAAGAAATGTTCAACATCCCTAGCCATAAAAGAAATGCAAATCAAAACAAGGGGATGTGAACAGAAAGGAACTTTACTTCATTGTTGGTGGGAATGTAAACTTGTTCAACCACATTGGAAAAGTAATATGGAGGTTCCTCAAAAGACTTCATATAGAACTCCCCTATGACCCAGCAATCCCACTTTTGGGCATTTATCGAAATGTTTACAAACAAGACCACACTAAAGCTACCAGCACAACTATGTTTATTGCAGCATTATTTACCATAGCTAAGATATGGAACCAACCCAGATGCCCCTCAGTAGATGAATGGATCAAGAAAATGTGGTATATATACACAATGGAATTCTATGCCTCCATCAGAAAGAATGACATTGCCCCATTTGTTAAGAAATGGAAAGGCTTGGAAAAAATTATATTAAGTGAAGTAAGCCAGGCCCAAAGAAGCATAGGTCCCATGGTTTCCCTTATTTGTAATATCTAGTATATATATGAGTCAAGCGGAAAAGGTCAGATAATGTGATGTCAGGAAAATGAACCCTTAGATGTGTATTTTAATGTTTTTCTCTTTCATGCATGTGTTTCTAACGCATTTATAAGATTATCTATTTGTTGCTTTGTATGTCCCTCCCCCACAGTATAACCCCTGCTTTCACTATATTGGATGTCAGTATAACTTATGGAGGAGATGGGGAAAAACCAGTTCTATAAGGATACAGGTGGACCTGTTGCAACAATGAGAAGTACAAGTTGTCATGTCCAAAACGAGCTTTACAACGTCGGTGCGGGGGGAGGGGTGGTGGGGGGATGGGGGAGGGGGGAATGAATAGGATTGGGATGGGGGGAGGGGGGAGGATGGGAAGGGATTTGAAGGGTAAACAAAGGAGGAGGCTGCAATGCTTGGTAAGAAATGTACGCATTATCCTGTCCATGTAATTGTAACTCCTCTGTACAGTATGTTCACAAATAAAATTAAATTAAATTTAAAAAAAAGGAAATGCAAATCAAAACAACATTGCGATACCACCTCACACCAGTTAGAATGGCTATAATCAAGAACCTTATTTACAACAGATTCTGGAGTGGATGTGGACAGAAGGAACTTTACTGCATTGTTGGTGGGAGTGCAAAGTTGTTCAACCAGTATGGAGGTTCCTAAAAAGACTCCACATAGAGCTCCCCTATGACCCAGCAATCCCTCTTTGGGGCATTTACCCAAATGATCACAAAAAAGATCATACTAATGCTACCAGCACAACTATGTTTGTTGCAGCATTATTTACCATAGGAAGATGTGAAACCAACCCAGATGCCCATCAGTGGATTAATTGATCAAGGAAATGTGGTAGATAGATAGATAGATAGATAGATAGATAGATAGATGATAGATAGATAGATAGAGTAAGCCAGGCCCAAAGAAACATAGGTCGTATGGTTTCTCTTATTTGCTATAACTAGTATATGTCTGAGAGAAGCAGAAAAGGTAAGATAAGGTGATGATAGGTGAAATGAAGCCCAAAGTAAATATTCAAATGTTTTTTTCATATTTATAAGATAATTTATTTGTTGCTTTGTATGTCCCTCCTCGATTTTATAATGCCTTGTTTCACTGTATACTTTGTTGGTATAATTGTGTAGGGGCAGGGAAAAAACCAAATTGTTTAAATAGGTATACAGGTGGACCCATTAGACCAATGAGATGTACAAATCGTTATGTTGAAAAGCGAATTTACAACTTTGGCGGGGACGGGGAGACGGGGGGGGGGGGGGCGGGTGTGGTAGGCGGTAGATCAAAAGAGGAAACAAAGGAGGAGGCAACAATACTTGATAAGAAATGTACTCATTATTTTGCCCATGTAATTGTAACCACTTTGCATGGGATTTTCATAATAAAAATTTAAAAAAAAAAAGAAAAGTCCACTGGGTGACAGCAGCCATTCACCAAAAGCAGCAACTTTTTTTTTTTTAATATTATTTTATTTTATTTGAGAACATACTGTACAGAGGGGCTACAATTACATGGGCAGGATAATACATACATTTCTTACCAAGCATTGCAGCCTCCTCCTTTGTTTACCCTTCACCTCCCTTCCCAGCCTCCCTCCTCCCCCCACCCAATTATACCCCCCTCGCCCCCCCCCACCGACATTGTAAAGCTGGTTTTGAAATGACATTTTGTACTTCTCATTGTTGCAACAGGTCCAACTGAATCCTTAAACGACTTGTTTGTCTCCATCTCCTCCACATGTTATACTGACATCAAATATAGTGAAAGCGGGGGTTACACTGTGGGGGAGGGACATACAAAGCAACAAAGAAATAATCTTATAAATGCGTTAGAAACACATGCATGAAAGAAACGAAAATATTAAAATACAGATTTAAGGGTTCATTTTCCTAACATCACATTATCTGACCTTTTCCGCTTGACTCATACCTATACTAGATATTGTAAATAAGGGAAACCATGGGACCTATGCTTCTTTGGGCCTGCCTTACTTCACTTAATATAATTTTTTCCAAGCCTTTCCATTTCCTAACAAATGGGCCAATGGCATTCTTTCTGATGGAGGCATAGAATTCCATTGTGTATATATACCACATTTTCTTGATCCATTCATCTACTGAGGGGTATCTAGGTTGGTTCCATATCTTAGCTATGGTAAATAATGCTGCAATAAACATAGTTGTGCTGGTAGCTTTAGTGTGGTCTTGTTTGTAAACATTTGGGTAAATGCCCAAAAGTGGGATTGCTGGATCATAGGGGAGATCTATGTGAAGTCTTTTGAGGAACCTCCATACTGCTTTCCAAGTGGTTAAACAAGTTTACATTCCCACCAACAATGAAGTAAGGTTCCTTTCTGTCCACATCCCCTCCAGCATCTGTTGTTGTTAGAGTTCTTGATTTTTGCTGTTCTAACTGGAGTGAGGTGATATCTCAATGTTGTTTTGATTTGCATTTCTTTTATGGCTAGGGATGTTGAACATTTCTTCATGTGTCTATTGGCCATCCTTCTTTCTTCTTCAGAGAAGCTTCTCTTTAAGTCTTTCGCCCACTTATTTATTGGGCAGTTGTTTCTTTGAGGATTTGTTGTTGGGTGGTTTAATTTTTTGAGTTCCAAGTATATTTTAGATATGAGACCCTTGTCCGTTTTATGGCTAGTAAAGATCTTCTCCCAATCGGTAGGCTTTCTATTGATCTTGCTAGCTATGTCATTTGCCGTGCAGAAGCTCTGCAATCTTATGCAATCCCATTTGTCCAACCTTTCTTTGATTTGTTGTGCTTCCGGGTCTCTATTCAGAAAATTTCGGCCTGAGCCAAGGAGACCTAAGGTTTCTCCTATTCCATCCTGTAATGTTTTCAGAGTGTCTGCTTTGAGTTCAAGGTCTTTGATCCATTTGGAGTTGATTCTGGTGCAGGGTGATATATAAGGATCTAGCTTTAGTTTTCTACATGTAGTTAACCAATTTTGCCAGCACCATTTACTGAAGAGGCTGTCTTTCTTCCATTCTATTGTTTTAGCTTCCTTATCGAAGATTAGATGGCTATAGGTCTGTAGGTTCATTTCTGGGTTTTCACTTCTATTCCATTGGTCCTGAGGTCTGTTCTTATGCCAATACCAAGCTGTTTTGATTACTATGGCTTTATAGTAGAGTTTGAAATTTGGTATTGATATTCCTCCAGCAGTGTTCTTTCTGTTGAGGCACGTTTTTGCTATTCGGGGTCTTTTACTGTGCCATATGAATTTTTGGATTGCCTCCTCTATTTCCTTTTAGAATGAGGGTGGAATTTTGATAGGTATTGCGTTGAATTTGTAGATAGCCTTGGGAAGTATTGCCATTTTCACGATGTTAATCTTGCCAATCCAGGAGCATGGGAGGTTTTGCCATTTTTTAAGTTCTGTGTTGATTTCCTTTTTCAAGATTTTAAAGTTTTCATCATAGAGGTCCTTCACTTCTTTGGTTAAGTTAATTCCTAGGTATTTTATTTTTTGTGGGGCTTTTACAAATGGAGTTGCTTTCCTAATTTCAACCACACTTTTCTCATTGTTGGCATATTGAAAAGCCATTGATTTTGGGGGGTTAATTTTATAACCTGCTACGTTGCCAAAGTTTTGAATCAGCTTGAGTAATTTGGGAGTGGAGTCCATGGAATTCTTTAAATACAACATCATGTCATCTGCAAAGAGGGAGAGTTTTATTTCTTCTTTCCCTATTTGGATCCCCTTTATGTCTGCATCTTGTCATATTGCTGTAGCTAGGCATTCTAATACTAGATTGAAGAGAAGTGGAGAGAGTGGGCATCCTTGTCTCATTCCTGAGTTAAGAGGAAATGCCTTTAGTTTTTCAACATTGAGTATAATGCTGGCTGTAGGTTTGTCATATACAGCCTTTATTGTATTGAGGAATGTTCCATGGATTCCTAATTTTTCCAGAACCTTCATCATAAAGGGGTGTTGGATCTTGTCAAATGCTTTTTCTGCATCTATTGAGATAACCATGTGCTCCTGTTGATGTGATGAATAATATTAATTGATTTGTGTATATTGAACCAGCTTTGCATTCCTGAAATGAATCCTGTTTGATCATGGTGTATGATTTTTTGGATGAATTGTTGAAGTCGATTGGCCAAAATTTTGTTGAGAAGTTTTGCATCAATGTTCATCAAAGAAATGGGTCTATAGTTCTCTTTCTTTGATGAGTCCTTGCCTGGTTTTGGGATGAGGGTTATGATGGCTTCATAGAATGTGTTCGGTAGTGAGCTTTCTCTTTCAATTTCATTGAAGAGTTGGAGGAGTATTGGTGTGAGCTCTGCTTTGAAGGCCTTGTAAAATTCCGCTGTAAAACCATCTGGTCCTGGACTTTTCTTAGCTGGGAGGTCTCTTATTGCTGTTTCTATTTCAATGCTTGATATGGGCCTGTAAAGCTGGTTTAACTCATTTGGTTTAGTTTTGGCATGTCAATATTTGCTAGGAAAAGGTCCATTTCTGTCAAGTTCTCAAACTTATTAGCATAAAGTTTTGAGAAGTATTCCCTTATAATGTTCTGAATCTTGGTTGTTTCCGTGGTGATGTTTCCATTCTCATCTCTGAGTTTATTAATTTGGGTGTGTTCTCTCCTTTTTCTGATTAGATTTGCTAAGGGTCTGTCAATTTTGTTAAGTTTTTCGAAGAACCAACTCTTTGTTTTGTTGATTCTTTCTATAGTTTTTTTGGATTCTAATTCATTTAATTCTGATTTAATTTTGATTATTTCTTTCTGTCTACTCGATTGGGGTTTATCTTGCTGCTCTTTTTCAAGGAGGTTTAGATGTGTCATTAAATTGTTAGTTTCAGATCTCTCCAATTTGTTGATGTAGGAGCTCAGAGCTATAAACTTGCCTCTGAGTACTGCCATTGCTGTGTCCCAGAGGAGCTGGTAATTTGTGTGTTCATTTTTGTTGAATAGCATGAACATTTGAATTTCCTTTCTAATCTCTTCCATGACCCACTCATGATTCAGCAGTGTGTTGTTCAGCCTCCATGTGATACCGGACTTTCTTTGGTGGCTTTTGGTGTTGAGTTCTAATTTTATTCCCTTGTGGTCAGAGAGAATGCAAGGTATAACTTCAATGATTCTGAATTTAGACAAGTTTGCTTTGTGTCCTAAAATGTGGTCTATTTTAGAAAACGTTCCATGTGCTGCTGAGAAGAACGTGTATTCTGATGCTGCTGGGTGAAATGTTCGGTAAATGTCTGTTAAGTCTAGTTGATCTATGCAGCTGTTTAGATCTGCGGTTTCTCTGTTGAGTTTTTGCCGAGTTGATCTATCTAGTGGGGAGAGTGGTGTGTTAAAATCCCCAACAATTAATGTCTTTGGATCTATATGGGATTTGAGGGAAAGTAGTGTTTCTTTGATAAATTTGGGTGCTCCATTGTTTGGCGAATAGATATTTAGAATTGTAATATCCTCCTGAAGGAGAGATCCTTTAATTAGTATGTAGCGACCTTCTTTATCTCTGCTCACGAATTATAGTTTGAAGTGTATTTTATCTGATATTAGGATTGCAACTCCCGCCTGTTTATGGCGGCCGTTTGCTTGGTAGATTTTGTTCCAGCCTTTAACATTGAAGATGTGTTTGTTTTTACGGGCAAGATGTGACTCCTGCAGGCAGCAGATAGAAGGGTCTTGTTTTTTAATCCAACTAGACAGTCTATGTCGCTTAATTGGAGAGTTCAGTCCGTTAACGTTAAGAGATAGGACTGAGAGGTATTTGGGAGTTCCTGCCATGTTATCCACCTTCTTGGGGGCTGCGAAAACTGGGTTCTTCCTAAGGTTCTTGGATTCTCTGTTTGGGTGCAGTTTCTTGGCCTTTGTTGCGGTCTTGTTGGTTTTCTATGTGTTGGACATCTTTAAGAATCTTTTGTAGGGCTGGTTTGATGGAGATGTATTGTTTCAATTTTTCTTTGCTATGGAAGGTTTGTATTTGGCTTTCAGTTATGAAGGAGAGTTTAGCTGGGTACAGTATTCTTGGTTGAGAGTTGTTTGTTTTTAGGGCATGGCATACGTCATTCCAGGCTCTTCTTGCTTTGATTGTCTCTGCTGAGAAATCTGAGGTAATTCTAATTGGTTTCCCTTTGTAGGTGATTACCCTTTTCTCCCTGACAGCTTTAAGGATCTTTTCCTTGGTCTGGGTTTATCCTGTGTGGATTATAATGTGACGGTGGGATGTCCTATTCTGGTCTGGTCTATTTGGGGTTCTAAAAGCTTCTTGTATCTGAATAGGCCTATCTTTTTGTATGTTTGGGAAGTTCTCTGCTAGGATCCTGTTAAACAAATTTCCTAGACCATTAACTTCTGTTTCTAGGTGCTCCTCTACACACATTATCCTTAGATTGGGCCTTCTGATGGTGTCTTCCAGGTGTTGGATAGACCTATCATATTTCTTGGACTTGTCTTGGATGGTTGTATGTTCTTTCTCTATAATATCTAGGCTGTCTTCAATCCCTGAGATTCGATCTTCTGCATGGTCTAACCTGCTGTCAAGACTCTCTACTTTGTTTTTTATCTCTTTTCCTTCTAATTGGTCAGCTTTGATGGCTTCAAGTTCTTTGTTGAAGCTCTGTTTTAGGTCTTGTATGAATTTCTTTACTTCCTTAATTTGGTGTTCAGTGTTTGTTCTCGAATCACTTAGTTGATTGGTTATGGTTTCTTTGGACTCCCATTCCTTCTGTTGGGTTCCATTCAGCATTCCCTTTGTGGTCTCCCTGACTTCCTTCAGCTCTTTGTTAATGGATTCCATGAATGCCTTTAGTGATCTTTGTGTATTCTCTACCTGGTCTCTTAATTCGTGAATTACTCTTTGATTAGTTTCCTCCCTTCTGTGGGATTCCTGCAGTTCTCTTTGAGTGTTCTCTGCCTGCTCACGCCATTCCTCCCTTTCTCTTTGAGTGTTTTCAAGTTGTTCACGCAAATCCTGTATCAGTTTTTGAGAAGCTTCCTCACGCTTATGATATTCCTGTATAAACTTCTGGGATGCCTCCTCTCTCTCCCTATCACGCTCATACAGAGTCCTTTGTACATTGTCAAACTTCTCATTTATCATGTTTGCTATTAGTGTTTGTAGAGCTATTTGAGAACTCTCCTCTGGATTATTCTTTATCTGTTCTAATCCCTGATTATCAAGGTTGGGAATTGAGATACCCGAATTTGCCATTTTTCTTGTGTTTTTCCGGCTTACTCGGCCCATTTGAGATAAAGATTGCACCAGTTTTGTGCTAGAACACTATCTTAAGGCGACCATCAACCAAAGCTTGCATTTGTACCGTCAATAGTCTACAGATACAATCTAGTTCAACAGATACATCTATTCAACATCAAACGACTATATGTTAAAGGACTTCGAACCGCAGAAAAGAATTTGGAAAACCAGAAATTATTAGGATTAGGGAGAGATGTGGGTAAAAAATAGGAATAGATTGGTGTGGGGAGGCACAGGGAGAGTTAACTATGTCCTAATCACAGTGCAGGAAATGGGTTGGGTAGGATGCAAGTAGAGAGAGAAAGAAAAAGAAGAGACGGAAAGGGGAATAAAGAGAGACCAGAAAAAAATAGAAACGTAAAAATTAATGTTATTATAGAGGTTAAAAGACCGTCTATTTAGAGAGGAATGTGAATATGTTCAGAGAAGGGGAGGGACATAGAGGAGATGTGAAAAGCTTTAAGGATGGGAAAGGGGGAAGAAAAGATCAGAAGTTCAGTAGAGCTAGATAAAAAACAAAAAGATAATTAAGAAAGAAAGAAAAAGAGAAAGAAGTCAAGAAAAGAAAGGAAAACTCTCATTCACGTATTCCTAAAATAAAAATTATAAGATGAGAAAAAAAAAGTTACTGGAAAACAATTATTTTTTTCAGAAGAGGCAAAGATTAAAGATTAATAAAAGTTTTAGAAGGGAAAAAATTTATATATATATATATATATATATATATATATATATATATATAAGGTAACAAAAAACAAAAACAAGCAAAAAAAAAGAAAAGAAGAAGAAGAAGAAAAAAAAAAGAAAAAAGTCTTTTGATTTTTTTTTGGGGGGGGGAGGAGTGGGAAGAATCCTGTATCTCCCTTTTGTCTGCAACCAGTCTCTTGTTGGAGTCTCTGGTCAGCTTGAGGTCCTGTGGCTTGATTGGTTTCTTAAGTCTGTTGGTTGGAAGAGGCAGAAAAATGCTCTGCTTTACCCAAGATTTTGAGATCCCCCTCCCAGGTTAGTTTTCTGGGAGGGTGGTCTGCTTTGAGAGTCACAAAAGAGGGGGATGTGGTGATGAGGCTAGGTTCTGGGTAGAGTTGAGGCCTTTCAACAAACAGTAGCTTTTCCCTGGGGCTATTTTGTGATGAAGCTCACAGCGCCCAGCCTGGAGCCATTCTCAGGGTTTCTGTTTTTCAATTGATTGTGGTGGCTGCTAGAGGGAGGGGCAGCCTCTGGCTCTGGTTACCCAGTGAGGCAAGGCACTCAGATGGCTGGCGCCTGAGCTGGGTGACTTTTCCCTGGATGGAGCTGAGTCTGGCAGGTCACTTCACCGTTAAGTTCTTGTGACCTGCTAAATGACTCATTTTATTCCAAGGCCTGAGCTGGAGCTAGCAGCTCCTCCGAGCTTTGTCGGTATCCAAGATGGAGATCACCGGTGCTGGGGGGGGAGGGGTGGCCTTCCCTCCTCTGCTCCCTGAGGAGTGAGGATGTCGGGCTTGTACTCACGCCGAGTCTTGGATCCTGGGTCGTCTCTGGTCTGCAAACAGCAGGATGAAGATGTTCGCTCCTTGTCAGTTCTTGTTGGTGTTGAGTAGAATCCGCTCGTCCGCTGCGTCTGGCTCCTTTGTCCCCGACTCTCTGTGTCTCAGGTATGACTCCGCGGCGGTGGTGGCCGCCGCGACCCCGCCGCCGGAGCGGCAGCTGATGCGTTTCCTTGGCTTCCCCTCTCTTGTCTAACTCTCTGTCCTGTGATGGCATACTTGGTGTGATTCTCTGGCTTAGGACTGTTGACTGGAACTCTAAAACTACTTTCTATGCGAGAGCTTGTTCAGATTCCAACTTCTCCTCCTCCATCTTCCCGGAACTCTCTTCTTTATTTTCTTAATTTGATGTTCAGTGTTTATTCTCAAATCACTTAGTTGATTAGTTATGGTGTCCTTGGACTCCCATTCCTTCTGTTGGTTTCCATTCAGCATTCCCTCTGTGGTCTTCCTGACTTCCTTCAGCTCTTTGTTAATGGATTCCATGAATGCCTTTAGTGACCTTTGTGTATTCTCATCCTGCTCTCACATTTCCTGTATTACTCTTTGCTTAGCTTCCTCCTGCTCCCATTCATGCCATTCCTGTAGTTCTTTTTGAGTGTTCTCAGCCTGTTCATGCCATTCCTGCCTTTCTCTTTGAGTATTCTCAAGCTGCTAGTGCAAATCCTGTATCAGTTTTTACGTAGCTTCCTCAAGCTCATGATATTCCTGTATTAACCTTTGGATTGCCTCCTCTCTCTCCCTATCACTCTCATACTGAGTCCTTTGTAGGTTTTCAATTTTTTCCTGCATTGGCCTGTTGTTTGCCTCCTCTCTCTCCCTATCATGCTCATACAGAGTCCTTTGTATGTCTTTTCATTTATCATGTTTGCCAGCCATGTTTGTACAGCTATTTTGGAACTTCTCTCTGGATTATTTATTATCTGTTCTGTTCCTTGATTATCAAGAGTGGGAGTTGAGATACCTGGACTTGCCATTTTTCTTGTGTTTTTCCAGGTTACTCTGCCCATTTGAGATGAAAATAGCACCAGTTTTGTGCTAGAACACTATCTTAAGGCAAGCATCAACCAAAGCCTGAATTTGCACAGTCAATAGTCTACCGATACAATCTAATTCAACAGATACATCTATTCAACATCAAACAACTATATTTTCATGGGCTATGAACTGCAATGAAGAATTTGGAAAACTAGAAATTATTAGGGTTAAGGAGAGATGTGGGTAAAAAATAGGAATAATTTGACGTGGGAAGGCACAGGGAGAGTTAACTAAGTCCTAATCTCAAAGCAGGAAATAGTTTGGGTAAGATGAAAGTAGAGAGAAAAAAAGAAGAAAGACAAAAGGAAAAGAAGTGACCAGAAAAAATAGAAAAGTAAAAATTAATAATATTATGCAGAAACCAAAACAATCTATATAGAGAAGAACTGAATATAATGAGAGAAGGGGAGGGATATAAAGGAGATGTGAAAAACTTAAAAATAAAAATGTTTAAAATATTATATAGGTAAAAAGATGTATACTGCTATTAAGGAATTTAAGTCTCAGAGGTTTTGAATTGAGTAATAAATTTGTGGATTAACTGTGTCCCCAATGGGGGATAGGGTCTAATAGTGAACTATGGGTTTATCTGAGGATGTGCAGGACAACAATTAAGTCACATAAAGAAGAACAAAAGAGAGGAAAAGGTGAAAAGGATAAGAAAGGAAGAAAAAAGATTAGAAGCTCAGTAGAGCTAAACAAAAAACAAAAAGATAATTTAAAAAAAGGAGAAAGAAAACAGAAAAAGAAAGAAAAATGCACACAGAATGTATCAGTAAAATAAAAATTATAAGAGAAAAAAGTTTCTGGAAAACAATTTTTTTTCAAAAAAGGTAAAAATTAGAGATAAAAAAGTTTTTGAAAAGAAAAAAAAATTTATAAAAGGTACCGAAAAAAAAAAAAAAAGAAGACAAGAAGAAGAAAGAAAAGTTCTTTGATTTTTTTTGTGAGGGGTGGAAAAAATCCTGTATTTCCTCTTGTGTCCATAACCAGCCTCTTGTTGGAGTCTCTGATCTGCTTGTGGTCCTGTGGCTTGGTTTCTTAAGTCAGTTTGTTCAAACAGGCAGAAAAATGCTCTGCTTTACCCAAGATTTTGCGATCCTCCTCCCAGGCTAGTTCATTGGGAGGCAGATCTGGTTTGAGTATCACAAAAGAGGGGGTTGCAGTGATGAGGCTAGGTTCTGGGTAGAATTGAGGCCTTTCAACAAAGAGTAGCTTTTCCTGGGGGATATTTTTGTGAGAAACTCACAGAGCCCAGCCTGGAGCCATTCTCAGGGTTTCTGTTTACTGAATTTCAATTGATTGTCAAGGCTGCTAGAGGGAGGGGCAGCCTCTGGCTCTGATTATCCAGGGAAGAAAGCCACTCCTAGGGCTGGTGCCCGAGCTGGGTGACTTTTCCCTGGGTGGAGCTGAGTCTGGCAGGTCACTTTGCCGTTAAGTTCTTGTGACCTGCTAAATGACTCTAGTTTTATTCCAAGGCCTGAGTTGGAGCTTGCAGCTCCGCCGAGCTTTGTGGGTATCCAAGGTGGAGATCACCAGTGCTGTGGGGGGAGGGGTGGCCTTCCCTCCTCTGCTCCCTGAGAAGGAGTGAGGACGTTAGGCTTCTACTCACGCTGAGTCTTGGATCCTGGGTCGTCTCTGGTCTGTGAACTGCAGGATGAAGATGTCTGCTCCTTGTCGGTTCTTGCTGGTGTTGAGTAGAATCGGCTCGCCCATTGTGTCTAGCTCCTTCGTCCCAGATTCTCTCTGATTCAGGTATGGCGTCTGGGGCCACCGCCACCACTGCTGCCGCTGTGGAGGTGGTGGCTACTGGCAATTGCTCAGATGTGTCTCCTTCCCTGGCTTTTCCCTCTCTGGCCTAACTCTCTGTCCTGTGATGGCACACTTGGTGTGATTCTCTGGCTTAGGACTGTTCACTGGAACTCTAAAACTGCTTTCTATGCGAGAACTTGTTTAGCCTCCAGCTTCTCCTCCACCATCTTCCCGGAACTCTCCTGTACTCTCAATTCTTATTTGGTAGTTCTTACTTTTTGAATTGTTGAAAATATTCATTCTAGTTTAATAATTTTTGATTTGAGTCAAATGGGACTGTTAGCTTGTGTTATCTTCTGAGAACATACATCCATTGAGGGTCCCTGTCTTAATTGCTTCCTTAACTTTCAATATAGAAAGTGCCAATAATTTACATTCTTTTTTACCTTTCAATCCAGCATATCAAAAGTCAAAGTTATAATTAGCATGTCTAAAATTTCAGACTCCATCAGAAGAAATCCTACTGTCCTTTTCTCTCTGCTCCTGTCAATATACCTTTTGTGACAAAAAAAGAAAAATAACATGACCTCGACCATTTAAAATAATTTCCCCAAACAAACGCCTAAACATGTTTACATCCTTCAATTTTGACAGGCAGGTAAATATCAGCCGTTCCTGCGGATAGAAAAATTCTCTGAGAGAATCATGACTAAACGCTTCAAAATCACATGTCTTAGATGTTGTGATTTCCCCAATGATATGGTAGAACCGATTCATCTCTAATACTTTTTGCTGCTAGACACACGTGAATCTACATCACAGATTAGATTCACTTATAACAAGCAATAGAAATGTGTAACTTTTGGACTCAACAAATTGCATATTTCTCAGGCATTTGTTTCTTCACCATACAGGATGATATGTCATGAAAACTTTGGAGTTAATTTGGAGAAAGTTTTCTAAATTATGGATGTCTGAAATAACAAATTCATAATTCCCCTTTACAACTATCCAATATCTCTTGAAAATATACACTCATCTGTAGGAGTGTTTGCCATTCTTATACCCATGGAACAATACTGCCTAATTGGAGAAAATTATAAGAACTACATCTTGGGATGTCAGGGGTAGAAAGTAAGACATGTCCCAGTCACATACAAGAGCCAAAGAGATAATTTACATGTGTAAGACATAGGAGAAGGACAAAAGGGCAAGAAACTGTTAACTGTCTCCTTCAGTTAACTGGATTCACCAAAGAAATCCAGGATCTCTTCCTCTCCACGACAGATGATGTCCTAATACTAGGTTTTCTACAGCATAGCTACTTCTGTATAGCTACTTCTTTTTGTGGGGCCACTATTGTGATCTAGCCCGTAAACCTCACTCGGTTTTATGACCTGAGGAAACTCAGCCACACTTCCTCATATAACAACGGATATGCTCACTTCTGGCCTGAAACCAGAAGACAAAGTGCCACTTCCTTTTAATATGCATTGGGGAACTAAAGTTCAGTAGAATAGAAGTGTGTCAGTATTCACTAGAGGAATAATGTGAATGGATGTTTCAGTTTTCATCTAGACATCAATTAGTGATTCTTTGTAAGTTGTTCTGCCTAGACATCAATACACTTTCTATAGTCTATATGCCCACGATAAATCAATCCTTAAGTATTATTCTTTTCTTCACTTGTTTATTTTCCTTACTCATTAATTTTTTTGGGGGGGCGGGGTCCGGTCATGGGGCCTGAACTCTGGGCCTGGGCGCTGTCCCTCAGCTCTTCATCTCAAGGCTAGCACTCTACCACTTGAGCCACAGCGCCACTTCCGGCTTTTTTCTTTTTGCTTATGTGGTGCTGAGGAATAGAACTCATTGCAAGGCAAGCGCTCTACCACTGAGCCATCTTCCCAGCCCCTCATTAATATTTTTGTTAGGGAAAGTTTAACAAAGACACATCTAGAACTTATTCACCTTTGGCCAAAACATTCACTTGACTTTCTTGTAGGTATGCTTGATCTTTGTATATATATTTTAATTCACAGTTTTTAAAATATTGGTGTAAAGTAAGACTAATATAATCTAGGATTTCTCAAAGCAACTAGTTGCAAATACTAAATAAAAACAGCAAGAGAGATACTTCCTAGGAGAATTTTTTATATATGTCATATATTTTTACTTATGCAAATATTAACATTATTATATATTATAAAACACAAATATAAACGATATAGAGAAATATCTGTGAATGTATGGGTTTATGCATATTCATATGCATTATTTAATCTTATAGATATATACATATGCATTACTGAATTAACAATAGTATAATCTACATGCAAATTTCCTGGAATATAACTTATGATCATAGAAATTTCAACTCAAGTAACTATTAACAGGTTTATGTAGAACACATGAAATTCAATTAGGTTTTAATAAAATATGAAGTAATTATGCAAACTTTTGAAAAGCTGGATTGAAGTGTGTACTGATATATAAAATATGGTGTATAGTATTTGTCACTTTTCTAGTATTATATTATGTAGATTGCATAACATTATTTTTCATAATTTTATTTAAGATATACCAAAGATTTTTGGGTATGCACTCAGGAAACTTTGAGAGTATTGAGACTTAAATGTGGATACTGAAATTAGGTATTCTCAGTGCCAAGATTCTTCATTATATAACTAATGTATAAAAACAAAATAGTGGAAATTAAAGTATTTGGTGATACACTAATCAGGACAGGATACTTTGTATTTACAATTTGTTTGTTTGGAATTGCTGTTTTATGAATCCCGAGGAACTGATGCATTTCAATATTTATATGGGTAGAAAATAGAATATGGTTTGAGACAATTGGAACAAACCAACATGGAAGAAAAGAAATAGAAGGCCATAATTGGTCTTTAAATGGAGAATCTGGCAACATCACTAAGTGAAACAAAAAACATGAACACTTAGGTACAGATAAAAGAGAGGATGGTTTAGGAGTGCTTGATATCTGAGTAAGTTAATCAGACACACCAAAGCAGAGCAGGAGTCCTCTCTGAAGTAGTAGAAACAATTCCCATAAGAGAACTTCTCAAAAGTCATGATCAGGTTTTGGAATTGTGTATTATGTGTGTGTTCATCACTCTTGAGAAATGACAAATAGTGCTTGCATAAGCATCACAATCTTAGGAATCTTAGGACAACTTGTGCTTCTGTCAATTGAATAAAACTCTAGGGTATTATACAACTCCTTCTTGTGCTTAAATGAACTACAATTCATTTCAATTGTACTAAAATTCAGTACATTTAATTTCTACATGGAATTCTTCCTACATGGTAATGAGGAAATCTATTCCTCATTACCATTCCCTCTGTTAAGACAGCAGTGTTTTCTCTGCCTTCCATTGTGTTCCAGTAGGGTACTATATACAAGATACTTTTTATTTTATTTTATTTTGTTTCATTTTTGTGAACATACTGTACAGAGGGGTTACAATTACATGGGCAGGATAATGCGTACATTTCTTATCAAGCATTGCAGCCTCCTCCTTTGTTTACCTTTCACATCCCTTCCTCAATTTAAGCATAAACCAGCATATCTGAAAGGAGAATTGCAATATTACTATAGATGATTAGATTAAAATTTTTGCCAATAATTTCATTGTCAAATTCATTATTTCATAATAGTGAATCAAAAAAATGTTTGTGTCCCTTTAATCAATCGGTTTTGAACCAAAAAGATTTGAACCCACATTAGAGAATTGCATGATTTCAATTAGCATCCAGAGTAATTAAAATTTTAGGATCTTTATCATTTGGCACTTCTCATAAAAGGCCTATCTATTGATTTCCAATCTCCATATACTCTTTTGGACTCCAAACTATATGTTTGAACTTATTTTATATTTCTTGCTGTGAGAAATGCCACTAATAGACTGAACAATTTCTCCAATCTTACTACTATAGATAAAATGGTAGAGTGCTATCTATACATAAAGCAATGCATAATCAGAAGAAAGTTATAATATCAGTCTGAAGAATTTTGCATAATATAAAAAATTACACCAAGGCAATATGTTCCCATACTGACATAATTGTTATGTAATTTATTATATAAAAGAATGGTAGAAGGATGTTAAACCCTGATGGGTAGTCTGTGCCATTAATAACTGTTTCAGTTGACACTAGAACAAGTTAATCTGAGAGTCCTGAGGTTAGGAATTGGAATTGAGTATTCTTCCCCTATCACCATAACAAAGACCTATCTCAAGGGAGACACTTTAAAAGGTGACAATTGTTGGTTAAAAACACAACTAGTGGGGGGAGATCTCTTCCTTCTTATGAAAGGGATCCTTCTTTACTGACTCTGATTACTTTAGGAGATATCAACAAAAATATACTATTTTTTCCTACTTTCCAAACACTAGCTCATGCAATAATGAATAGATATTATCGTTCTATCTGTATTTTCCATGTCTTTTTACTTGTATTTTCTCAACATTTCAAGTTTCATCGAATGTGCAGCAGCACCAGAATGCTTCTATTCCTATGATTATCAATCAAGTATAAATGCAAATGTCACAGATATTCCTATTATCGTTTTGAACACAAGAAAATATTCCTATTTCTTACCTTTGTTTTTCAGAATTACTGCAAATGTGTATTAGAAATTTTGCTTCCATTTAAAACAAATTACTAAGAACAGTTTTCAGTTGTACTGTTCCCAATGTTTTTTGTTCCTTTAACAATTTCCATTAAGATAACCTGGTGCAAAATTTTGTACCTTAGTGCTTGTGGATCACACCTCCAATCCTAGCTACTTAGGTGGCTGAGACTGTTGAGTGATTGGTTAAATTCACTATGGAATGTAAAGTATTTTAGAATTTTCTCTCCAATTGACCACCAGAACACCAAGAAGCATCACAGTAGTTCAAACTAGTAGAGTGCAGTCCTTGAACAAAAGACCTTAGAGATATGGAAAGGGCCTTGACTTCAAGCAAACTGATCTCTCCAAAAGACTTTCTGGTATTTATCGGAAGGTGCCAGTTGCAAAAATGGGAATAATAAAAGATGACTTTAACTGCTAACATCTATTACACATCAGTAAATGTTCCAACAGTTTGAAGTACGATTGTGACTTGATTCCTTCTGTCAAGGGAAGCTCTACAAATTATGGGTAACATATTTTAGGCCTCAGAATATATGAAAAGTACCTGCCACCTCACTGATTTACTATATTATAAAAATATATAATGTGTACTTCCCTCTTTTTCCTGTTTTAAATATGTTTATTCAGTAGTAGCTTTGAGAAAATCCCTGAGAGTTTAGTGTTGTTTCAGAACACAATTTTACATCCACAGGTCTGATATCATTTTCCTCATGTTATATTCGAAGACCCAGGTTTCACATACTTTGTTTTGTACATTACATGGTGTAAAATATCTCCTAAATAATGGTTACTTTATTATTTATATTTGCAAGCAATTATGTCATTTCTTGCTAGATAATCTTAATTGAGGAGAAAAGTACCCTGTTCTCCATTAACCCCATTTCAGTGGTTGAATAATACTAATCCCGCTATTATTTTTTGCTGGGAACATTTTTAATGCAGAGATAAATACTTCCCTCGATAAAACAAACCATGGAAACAAGAGTGATATAGTTACTTCTGTGTAAGTATAAACAGTAGGAACAAAGTTCCTGTGAGTTAATACTAAGAAGAACCCAGTAACACAGTTCTACTAAAGCCTAGTACAATTCCAGTGAATTCTATCATGAAAATCATAGCACTCAGAAATGGAATCTTCTCGTCGGTCTTTGGGCCAGAAGGGAGCATTTCACTTGATACAGCTGGTGTGGTAATGAAGCACCCGAGATCCTAAACGCGAAATGATTATGTCATTGTAACATTAAGTATAGTCACAAACAGAGGAAATATTGGAAGTGACCACTGCAAATGAAAGTTCTAATCGATGGAAAGGATTCCTGTTGTCTTTGGTGAGTCCACTTAACTATATATATATATATGTAGAAAAAAATTTTTTTATAAAAACGTTGGTTGTAAAAGTCATCTGAATATTTCTGTGAATTTGTCTGCTTCTCCTTCATACACACAATTAATTGCACTGGATTAATCTTGGAAAGAATACTCACATTTAAGATCAAAATTTATATTGAGAAAATTCTGGTAAATCTTCATGTCTCAAATAGGACTTCAAATAAATTTACTAGTTATACTCATGTACTATACCTGAGATAATATTGCAGTTTACTTCATGTCAACATAGGATATTTCCAATTTATAAATTTAGGCAACACCATTTAATTACTGCATGATAACTCAAAGGTTTAAACCTCATACTGAATATGATTTGCTGTTTAAATTATAATTCTTCTGGGAGGGAAGAAGTCTACAGATTTGTGTTTCAAAAACATTTGAAAAGACAATCAATCCTGTTCATTTTCTGTCCAAATACTGTTTTAATCATAGTTTTGCTTTTTAGTGATAAACTGTGTTAATGAGTGTATGCTTATGTCTATGTTCATGCCAATTTATTTATGTAAGTCTCTCTTATGCATGTGTCTGAAATATTTGTTTTGAAATGGTGCAACCTTGCTTCAATTTAAACTTCCTCACTTGCAAAACGAAAAATATTATTATATTGATTAGGGAATCATTGATAGTCCCATTATTTTAATGGGATTATCCCAAACACAGATAAGTGCAATATGGAACCTTGCAATAATATTTAAAACAAATTATTTTTTTTTACCCGACGCCTGCCTACACTATTGCCCTCGTATCACTTAATTTGGATAACCACTAACTTCTCTATCATCTGCATTTTAGGAAATATAGATATCCCCATTCACGAAAGTTCTCAAGATACATATGTGATAGAAAAAATTTTAACAGGAGTCAGTTTTTAGAAACTCCTATGATTGACCTGTAGAACTGAACTCTTCTACCTAACTATTTGACATCGTGCTGAAACTTGCCCTAATAACACTACACACTGTAACTGTTATTACTTTGCAAACATTTGCATTTTTCACACATCCTAAAGGAATCAAAACTATTCTTGGTTTGAACATAGGGGCAGCTTTAACCTTGACAGGTCTTTTGCAATACCTCACTTCAATATTTTGCATATGTGTCTATAATTCTTGAGTCAGTTCAAATTAGTCTTCTCATCAAAACAATGCATCACACTGATATGCAAGAGTTTAAGAAAGGAGCAACAGAGAACAGAACATTTAATGAATTCATGTAAAATCATGAATTAACTATTTCCAAAATTGTTAAATTTTATTGTATTTTATATCACATTCTGTCATAATTTTAATGTTTTGAATATATATGTATATATATATATATATATATATATATATATATATATATAATTCCTGGATGATATATAATTCCAGGATGATGAATGAGATTTATTTTCAAAAGTGTTATAAAAATATGCCGAGACTCTGCATTTGACATAACATTAAATTGTAAAAAGTAGAGTGAAACAATGATTTATGTAACAAGAAAATGGTAATAGAAATGACAAAGGGGGAACATATGTATCAGCAATACTAATGACAAAATGTTGGATATGACCTGTAAAACTTGGATTATGGATGGGAAAGAGAGAGACAAATGAGGAATGGGAAAACATGGTCATCAAGAATTGTACTCATTATCTTTCTTATTTAATTATACCCCCTCTTTACTTCAACATGACAATAAAATTAAAATAAAAAAGAAACGGTACCATGAGGATCCCACCCCCACCCCTCACTCTCCACCCGAGCAGAGAGGCTCCATCCCGCCAAAGCCGCTCAGCATCAGCAGAGTGACAAAAGGACCTGCGGCAGACCACCCAGCCCGCCTGATCGCGATCGCAACGATCCAGCACTCTCCACCCGAGCAGAGAGGTTCCATCCCGCCAAAGCCGCTCGGCGCAACAAAGGGTCCTGTCTGCAGACCACCTGCCCGCCCGATCACGATCGCAACAACCCGGCGGGGTCACTTGGGCCCCAGAGGTACCGAGAAGAAGCTGCCTGAGTGTGGACACTCTTGACCCAACAGCTTTGACAGAGGCAGAGACAGAAAAGAATCACACAGAGCCACCACCACCCAACCCAGCGCGGATTGCAAAAACAACTGACGACCTACACCACACAGAAACAACCAGCTCCAGGGTGAGTACCCCACAGGGGAAGTGTATCCCTCAAGGGAGACCAGAGCTGGAGGGAATCCCCAGACCCTGACCTAGACTCCCTACCCCAGCACCCGGACCACAGGACCCACTAAAACTGGGAACTGTTTGAGAGCTCCACCAGCCCGTGGAGCACACTCAGCTGGCCAGGCTAGAGCAAGAGCACCCCTGGAAGGGAGCTTAAATGCCCAAGCCAGGAACAGCGCCCCTGGGTCAAGACTACCAACAGTAGAAGAAATTTGAACTGTGTCCCCCAGGCTGTATAACCTAGGTGGTATACACATCAGCACAGGCCTAATGAGTGCGCTCCAGGCTGCATAACCTAGGTGGTATACACATCAGCACAGGCCTAACAAGCGCGCTCCAGGCTGGGGCCGGAACCAGGCCCGGGGATCCGGCACCTGAACAACACAACCAACTCCTCCCAATTGAAGTAAAAAGCTGAGCATACGCCTCAACAGAGGGGAGAAAACCAGGAAACAACACTCCCCCGGGAAGCACGCCTGTGACAACAAAAGACCTGGAGGCCCAGGACAAGAGAAGCCCAAACCCCACCAAAACTCCACCCATATACCCTAGACTGGGAATTGGGCAACACAGGCTGCCAGCACCTGATAGTAAGCAGGAGCTCAGACTGTTAAGGCGGCTCAGCAATAGAGTGATAGTCTTGGATGTATGAGGCCCTGGATCTGATTCCTCAGCATCACAAAAGCAAAAAGGGTCAGAAGTGGTGCTGTGGCTCAAATGGTAGGGTGCCAGCCTTGAGCTGAAAAGCTGAGGGACAGCACCCAAACCTAGAGTTCAAGCCCACAACCAGCCCAAAACAAATAAACAAAAACACATCAGGAGCCCATAGCAGACTCCAGCATTTGGGAGAGTGCATCCAGAGCATCTGTTCTTCACAAGAGCACCCGTAGGAGCAAACACAAGCAGTCTAGGCTGCTCAACCCTTCCAAAGGCGGGAACTGCCAGCAATCTACAGCAGAGAGCTGAGAATCCTAAGTAAGTCAGAATAGCAGCTGGAAATAGGCTCCCAACAGAACCCAGATCAGGCACAGACTCTCTCTACCAATACAGAATCAGCAACCAAGCAAAGACAGACACACCAAAACAAAATTGAAGAGCAGTCTCCTGAACCTCCATGCGAAAATCACAGAGAAAAATCACAAGGTTTACTACCACCCAGGACAGCAAGCTCACCTCAAAAGTCAGCAGCCACACAGGGGAGAGCCCCAGTGGGAGCAAAGCAGGAATGGAAGACAAAGGCTACTTCCAAGGGTTGCTGGAGGCAATGACTCAAGAAATAAAGCGATAAATTGATCAGAAATTGAAAGAGCACAAGGATGAACTATCCAAAGAGATACAGGGATGCATGCAAAAATAGAAGCTGCACAAACCTCAGTAAGAAGTGAGATAAATGCCAAATTAGAGGTAATGCATACCTCATTGAGAGGTGAGATCAGTACTCTGAGAACCAACATTGAATCCATAAAGGGATCCATTTCCTCCATGCAAACCACAATAGAAGCCACTGTCAACAGAGTGAATGAAATGGAAGGTCGAGTGTCAGATACAGAAGACAGAATACACCAACTGGACCAAAAAGTGACAGATATGGAAAAATTACTCAAATTAAACCAAAGGGATATTCAAGAGCAAGCAGATAATGCTAAAAAATTTAACCTTCGCATAATTGGAGTGGACGAAGGTGAGGAATTCCAGAGCAAGGGAATGCAACACCTATTTAACAATATAATCAATGAAAATTTTCCCCACCTCAAAAACGACCATCTTAACTACATCACAAAAGCTTATCGAACACCCAACAAGCAAGACCCCAGGAGAAACACTTCTAGACACATTATAGTAAAAATGATAGATCTGAATAATAAGGAAACAATCCTGCAAGCAGCAAAAATGAAGAAGGAGCAATACTACAATGGGAAAAAAATAAGAATTACTGCAGATCTCTCCACACAAACAATGAATGCAAGAAAAGCCTGGGAAAGCACCATACGAGCCCTGAGAGCCAATAACTGCCAACCCAGACGGATCTACCCGGCAAAGCTAGCATTCACATTTGATGGAGAACTGAAAACTTTTAATAGCAAAGAAAAACTAAATGAATACATAAACATTAAGCCAGCATTACAAAGAATTCTAAGAGGGGGGACACAACCTGAAGAAAGCAGCCAGGAACTGGGACCTGCCCCAAACAGGCGTTACTCAAAGTCTAACTGAGCAAGCACAGGAGGAAAGGAAAAAAGAAAAACTTAGGAAAACGGAATGACAGGGACAACAATGCATCTCTCTATACTTTCTCTTAATAGAAATGGGCTGAATTCGCCAATTAAAAGAAAATGAACTGAGGACTGGATAAGAAAACAAGACCCATCCATCTGTTGCCTTCAGGAGACCCACCTCTCAGCCAAACATACAAACAAACTCAGAGTGAAGGGGTGGAAAAGGATCTACCAATCAAACGCCCCCAGTAAGAAAGCAGGTGTAGCTATCCTGATATCTGACAAAATAAACTTTTCATTAAAATCAGTACAGAAAGACAAGGACGGACACTACATATTAATAAAGGGAACAATCCAAGAGGAGGATATAACCATCATCAACTTATATGCCCCAAATATTGGTGCACCCAGATATGTCAAACAAATGCTCTCAAACTTACAGAATAAAATAGATCCCAATACGATAATACTAGGAGACTTTAACACACCACTCTCACCAAAGGACAGGTCTACCAACCAGAGGATTGGCAAAGAAGCTACCGAATTAAGAGAGGCAATACTGCAAGCGGAATTAACTGCCATCTACCGAGTATTTCACCCTAAAACAACACAGTACACATTCTTCTCAGCAGCTCATGGAACTTTCTCCAAAATAGACCATATCATAGTTCATGCAAGGAACTTAAGCAAATACAAAGGGATCGACATAATCCCCTGTATCCTATCTGACCACAGTGGAATCAAGCTAGCTCTCAATAACAAAGCATACCGCAGAAATTTCTCCAATACATGGAAATTGAACAGCACACTCCTTAACAATGCCTGGATAACAGAAGAGATCAGAGAAGAAATAAAGCATTTCCTACAACTCAATGAAAATGAAAACACCTCACAAAGAAACTTGTGGGACACAGCAAAAGCAGTCCTGAGGGGCAAATTTATTGCCCTCAGTGCCCACATCAAGAGAATGGAGACAGACCAAGTAAATAATCTCATGTTGCAATTAAAACAGCTAGAAAAACAGGAAAAAATGGGACCTAAAGCTACTAGAAGAAGCCAGATAACCAAATTAAAAGCAGAGATTAACCAATTAGAAAATCAGAAAACCATAACCAAAATAAACCAAACAAAAAGCTGGTTCTTTGAAAAAATAAACAAAATTGATGGCCCATTGGCTAGATTAATTAAAAAAAGAAGAGAGGAAACCCATATTAATAGGATTAGGGATGCCACGGGAAACATCACCACACGTACCCAAGATATCCAAACAATTCTAACAGACTACTTTCAAAAGCTATACTCTCTAAAGGAAGAAAATCGGGCAGAAATGGATGCATTTTTAGAGAAATACAAGTTGCCCAAACTGAGCAAAGAAGAAGTTAACCAATTAAATAAGCCAATATCCTATAATGAGATACAGGAAGCTATCAAAAGTCTTCCAACAAAAAAAAAGCCCAGGACCAGATGGATTCACAGCAGAATTCTATAAGACCTTCAAACAAGAACTAATACCCATACTCCTCAAGCTCTTCAGAGAAACAGAGAAGGAAGGAGCTATCCCAAACTCATTCTACGAAGCCAATATCACACTCATCCCCAAACCAGGCAAAGACCCAACCAAAAAGGAGAATTACAGGCCAATCTCCTTGATGAACACAGATGCAAAGATCCTTAACAAGATTCTAGCTAACAGAATCCAGAAACACATAAAAAAAATAATTCACTATGACCAGGTAGGCTTCATCCCAGAGACACAGGGATGGTTTAACATACGTAAGTCAATAAATGTAATCCAACATATCAACAGAGCCAAGGTCAAGAATCACATGATTATCGCTACAGATGCAGAAAAGGCCTTTGACAAAATTCAACATTCATTCATGCTAAAAGCTCTGGAGAAAATAGGAATAGAAGGAACATTTCTAAAAACAATAAAAGCCATTTATGACAGACCAATAGCCAATATTATACTTAATGGGGAAAAGCTACAACCAATTCTCCTAAAATCAGGAACAAGGCAAGGATGCCCACTGTCTCCACTCCTCTTCAATATAGTCCTAGAACCCTTAGCCAGGGCAATAAGGCAAGAAAAAGACATTAAAGGGATCCGCATAGGGAAAGAAGAAGTTAAACTATCCCTTTCTGCAGACGACATGATACTATACCTCCACGATCCCAAAAACTCCATCCCCAAACTCTTAGAAATCATAAATCACTTCGGCAAAATAGCAGGATACAAAATAAACCCACAAAAATCAGTTGCCTTCCTATACACTGATAATGTACAGGAAGAGAGGGAAATAAAGGGAGCAACCCCATTCACAATAACCTCCCGAAAAATAAAATATTTAGGAATTAACCTAACCAAAGATGTAAAAGAACTATTTAATGAAAACTATAAAAAGTTAAAGAAAGAAATTGCAGAAGACACTAGGAAATGGAAAGACCTCCCATGCTCCTGGATAGGCCGACTTAATATAGTAAAGATGGTAATACTTCCAAAACTAATATACAAATTCAACGCAATTCCTATTAAAATCCCAATGACGTACATCACTGAAATACAGAAAACAGTCCAAAAATTCATATGGAACAACAAAAGACCTAGAATAGCCAAAACAATTCTAGGGGATAAAGACAATATGGGAGGGCTATCCATGCCGAACTTCAAACTCTACTACAGAGCTATAATAACAAAGACAGCATGGTACTGGCACAAAAACAGACCCGAAGACCAATGGAACAGAATAGAAGATCCAGAAATAAATCCACAGGCCTACAGCCAGCTGATATTCGACAAAGGAGCCAAAGACATACAATGGAAGAAACACAGCCTCTTCAACCACTGGTGCTGGGAAAACTGGGCAGCCACATGCAGAAAACTAAAAGTGGACCCCAGCCTATCACCATGCACCAACATCAACTCAAAATGGATTAAAGACCTTAACATTAAACCTGAATCTCTGAAACTACTGCAGGACAGAGTAGGAGAGACACTCGAACTAATAGGCACAGGAAGGAACTTCCTGAACAGAGTCCCAGGGTCACAACAAATTGGAGAGAGACTCGACAAATGGGACTACCTTAAAATAAAAAGCTTCTGCACAGATAAAGATATCGCAACCAAGCTAGAAAGACAACCAACTAATTGGGAAAAAATATTTACCAGCAATATATCAGACAAGGGGTTAGCATCCTGTATATACAGGGAACTCAAGAAACTAATCCCTCCCAAACCCAACAAACCAATTACTAAATGGGCAAGGGAACTAAAGAGGGACTTCTCAAATGAAGAAATAAAAATGGCAAAGAAACACATGAGGAAATGTTCATCATCCCTGGTGGTGAAGGAAATGCAAATAAAGACAACCCTGAGATACCACCTTACCCCAGTCAGAATGTCCCACATCCACAAATCAGCCAACGACAAATGCTGGAGGGGATGTGGAGAACGAGGAACGCTATTACACTGCTGGTGGGAATGTACACTCATACAACCACTTTGGAAAGCAGTCTGGAGGGTCCTTAGAAAGCTAAAGATTGACCTCCCTTACGACCCAGTCATACCACTTCTAGGCATCTACCCTGAACAACAGGAACCAATATACAAAGACACAAGCACCTCCATGTTTATTGCAGCACTGTTCGCAATAGCTAGGATATGGAAACAACCTAGATGCCCCACCACAGATGAATGGATCCAAAAATTGTGGTATCTATACACAATGGAATATTATGCAGCCATTAGAAATGACAAAATAATGGCATTTGCAGGGAAATGGATGGAGCTAGAAGGAATCATGTTGAGCGAGGTAAGCCAAGAACGAAGAGACAAACAGTACATGGTCTCCCTGATAAGTGGATGATGAATCCAAAATGTTAGGTGATATGACAAAACTAACAGGACTTAAGAAACAAAGAACTCCCACTCATCTGGTTGAACCACTACTAAATATCCCCATGCTGCTGATCACATATATGGTATATAACATATGAGCACCGTTATATATTACAGACTGTGATAGACAATTTGCTCCAGAAAAGTTAGAATGAACTTGTGACTTTAAATGAGCATCATTATTCCACAATACTGTGAATTTCCGGAAATTAAGTAATCACTTAATCACGATCAAAAAAAAAAAAAAAAAAAAAAAGAACCTTGGGGAAGGGAGGGAGGGAGGGGATGGTAGGGGGAAAACAATGGAGGGGGTAACAATGTTCAAGAGGAAGTGGAAGTGTACTCATTACCTCACTCATGTAACTGTAACCCTCTGTATAGTATCTCTACAATAAAAAAATTAAAAAAAAAAAAGAAACGGTAGACCTAAATCATAGAAATGGTGGAATGACTAGTGTTCCATTTCACATATTCAACTCACTGTGACACGTATGACAATGATAATATCTATTAATATTTCTTTGAATAATAATTTTGCAATTAGCTCTTCCTTTGATATACAAGACAAAGCGAGAACAAAAGAACTTAAGGCCACTTAGCCAAGTGTTATCTTTAAAATTCTGATATCTCTATCAATACTAAAAGTATCCTGGTTAGTTTTTTCCAGATTACAGAATGTATGTTAAGTTCTTTTGCACAGAAAATATAGAAATAAGATTTTTTCCTATTTCTTTGCAAAAACCACATAGTCCAAAAGGTGCACATAATTTTGAAGCATTTCTCATTTCCAAAACTGAATTTTAATAAATAAATTGGTGATGACTAAAATCAGAATCGTTTCTTTTTCCCACCAGTTATATCTGAACAATTTTGAAAGGGCATGCTTCTCATTTGCAGGTAGCAGGACAATGGTTCTTCATAATTTCTTCAGGGCGAAAACCAAATTTCTGTTGTTTTTCTCACTAAGTTAATTCAATATTTACAGTAATTGTAATTCATGAGTAATGAATCTTCAACAAAATTACCACAATATGTGTATGCTTTGCTGTATGCTAAAAATCATCATAGTGTTGTCACTAGATTAGCTTTTACCAGTGATTATGTTACAATTTAGGTATTATTTTTGAATACCAAATAAATCATTAAAAATTTTGAAATGCTATAGAATTTCCATATACACGTACGTGCTCCACCCACAATATACACACTGAATGAGCACTTTAGACATGTACACATTACTGTCCAGAGTTGTGACAGAATCATCCTATAAGAAGTGATCACTGAGTAAATTGACTAAAGTAGTATGAAGGGTATATTTTCTAGTTGTTACTAGACTTGAAGGACCTATAAAAAGAGGGAACACTGCTGAACATTTTAAGAAGGCGTTCCTTAAAACCTATTGGAACTAGAATACACACAATTATACTACGTTGTGAAATGGTGAAATTCATCACCATGTTTCAGCTTTCTTTTGTTTTGTTTTGTTTGTCTTCTGGGATCTGGCAAGTGCTGCTTTACCACTCTCCCTTCCTAGGTATGTACTCAGTCATATCTTCATCCTCTTGTTCCACTGGTTATTTTTCAGGTACGTATCACTGTATGCTTTCCTTTTTATTTGTGAGAGGATTCTACTTGATATTTGGGCACTCGCCTAGCGACCCCAATTTCATATTTCATAGGCTTCCTGTTGTTGCTGGGATGAGAGGCACAGGTCATCACTTCCAGTTTCCCTAGGTCAAGATAGTATTTCAGGACTTTCTCTCTGGCTGACATTGAACTTTGATTCTTCCATTCTATGGCTCCCAAGAAACTTGTATGATAGGTTCCAGTCAGTGGTATTTAGGTATAACTTGGACGCAACAAGGTCTTCATTTCGTAGACCAGGTTCATATTCAACTTTTCAAATAGCCCAGCTTCCCTTAACTCATTTTTTTCCTGCCTGCTTTTTAAGTGCTGGGTTTATAGCCATGGACCACTACTCCTGGCTTTTTAAGTTTGTTGTTGTTGTTATTGTTGTTACTTTCACATAATGTATGTGAGTGAGACATCAGTATCTGGATGTGGCTCTCATTGCTTGTGTTTTTTCTTCCTTCCTAAATTCCTTCCTTCTTTCCTTTCTTAAGTTTGATATACTCTAGTGTGACTGAAATATCAAGCCTCCTTCAACAGCCTGATTCAGCCATTAAGTTAACCCTCCACACACACACACACACACACACACACACACACACACACACACACACACACACACACATTACCCAAAGAATCTGATGTACAAACATAGTTGCTGAGAAGTATGATTATTTAATTACAAATCCCTCTTTCAATTATTTTCTCCTTTTTTATATGTTTTTATTGTAAAAGTACTGTACAGAGTGGTTACAGTTACATGAGTAATGTAATGAGTACATTTCCTATTCAGCATTGTTACCTCCTCCTTTGTTTTCCCCTTATGATCCATTCCCTCTACACCTCCCCAACTCCCTTTCCTCCAAGTTGTAAAGTTCCTTTGCAACATATTACAATGGAATAACCTGTATCCTTTTTAAAGCATTTTGATATTTCCCTTCCTCTTCCCAAATTAGAAAATCAATATAGAAGATGCAGGGCACCTCAATCAAATATACAGTGAAACGCAGGATATACCATGGATGAATAATATACAGAAGAAGTTTAAAAAATCACATACTATATTATAAATACCTCAAAAACAAGAGAAAGGAAGGAAAAAAAAACTATATGTCCCTATCTTGGGGTTCATTTTGCTTAATATCAACTTACATGGTTTTATGTACAAAGCTTATGGCTTTTTCTGCTTGTCCTTGACATATACTAGTTATTGCAGATAAGAGAAATCATGGGACCTATGTTTCTTTGGGCCTGGCTTACTCCACTTAATATAATTTTTCCAAGTCTTTCCATTTACTTACAAATGCAGCTATGTCATGTTTTCTGTTAGAGGCATAAAATCCCATTGTGTGTGTGTATATTCATTCATGTACAGAGGGACATCTGGGTTAGTTCCATATCTTAGCTATGGTAAATAATGCTGCGATTAATATAGTTTTGCTGGTCGCTTTAGTATAGTCTTTTTTGTGATCATTTGTGTAAATGCCCAAAAGTGGCATTGCTTGGTCTTAGGGAAGCACTATGTGGAATCTTTTGAGGAACTTCCACAGTGTTTTCCAATGTGGTTGTACAAGTTTACTCCCACCAACAAAGCAGCAGGATTCCCTTTTGGCACATCCCCTCCAGCATCTGTTGTTATTAGAGTTCTTGATTGTAGCCATTCTAACTGGGGTGAGGTGATATCTCAGTGTTGTTTTGATTTGCATTTCTTTCATGGCTAGGGAGGTTGAACATTTATTCCTGTGTCTATTTTCCATCCGTATTTACTTTTCAGAGAGTTTTTCCATTTAGTCTTTAGCCAATTAATAGGGCAGTTGTTTCTTTGAGGATCTGTTGTTGGGGGAGTTATTTTTTTTTTGAATTCTAAGAATATTTATTTATTTATTTGTCATTCATGGGGCTTGAATTCTGGGCTTGGGCCCTGTCCCTGTGCTTCGCAAGTGCTTTGTCTCTTGAGCCACAGGTCCCTGCCACTTTTTTGAGTGGTTTATTGGAGATAAGAGTCTCATAGTCTTTCCTACCTGAGCTGGCTTTGACCCGTGATCCTCAGATCACATACTTCTGAGTAGCTAGGATTACAAACTTTAGCCAAAGGCACCTGGCCTCTAAATATATTTTAGATATGACACCCTTGTCAGTTGTATGGCTAGTAAAGATCTTCTCCTAATTTGTGGGCTTTGTATTGATCTTTCTCACTATGTTCTTTGTCTTGCAGAAGCTCGGTAATTTCATGTCAAACCATTCTTTGGATATTATGTGTTTCAGGGTAGAAAATTTCTGCCTGTGCTATGGAGCACTATAGTTTCTCTTATTCATTCCTGTGTAGCTTAGTGGCGTGTCCGCTTTGACTTCGAGGTCTTTGATCCATTTGGAGTTGATTCTGTTGCAGGGTGATATAGGGGGATCTAGCTTTAGTTTTCTAAAGGTATTTAATCAAGTTTTCCAGCACCACTTATTGAAAAGGCTGACTTTCTTCCATTCTATTTCTTTCTCACCCTTCTCAAAATTAGTTAGCTATATATCCGTGAGTTCATTCCTGGGGCTTCAGTTGTATTGCATTGGTCCTCAAGTCGGTTGTTGTGTCAGTACCAAGCTGTTTTGATTTCTATGGCTTTGTTGTAAAAGTTTAAATGTGATATTTATATTCATCCAGCACTGTTCTTTCTGCTAAGAATTATTTTTGCTATTCAGTTCTTTTATGGTTCCATATGAATTTGAGGGTTGGTTCTTCTATTTCATTGAAGAATTAAGTGAAGTTGGAATATTGACAAGTATCACATTGAACTTGAGAGTATTGACATTTTCATGATGTTAACCTTCCAAATCAAGGAGTATTGGTGGTTTTTCCACGTCCTTAGTTCTGCTTTAATTTCTGTTTCCAGGTTTTTAAAGTTTTCATCATAGAGGTCCTTCAATTCTTTAGTTAATTCAACTCCTAGGCACTTTATTTTTTGTGGGGCTATTACAAAAGTAGTTTCCTGATTTCAGCCATGCTGTTCTCATTGTTGGTATACGTAAAGGCCAATGATTTTTGAGGATTAATTTTGTATCCTGCTATTTTGCCAGTTTCTGATAAGGTCAATAACTTGGAAGTAGAGTCCTTTGGATTCATTAAATACAAGATCATGTAATCTGTAAAGATGGGACTTCTATATCCTCGTTCCCTATTTGAGTTCTCTAATGTTTTCATCTTGTCTTGTTTTTGCTAGGATTTGTAATAGTGAATTGAAGGGAAGTGGAGAGTGGACATCCTTGTCTCGTTCCTGAGTTTAGAGGAAATGGCTTTACTTTTATCCAGTAGGTATATTGGTAGCCATAAGTTGATCATACAGAGTTTTTATTATTTTGAGGAATGTTCCACGAATTCCTAGTTTTCCAGAGCTTTCATTATACAAGTGTGCTGAACTGTGTTAATTACTTATTTATGCATGCATTGAGGATATCATGTTGCTCTTAATTTTGCTCTTGTTGATGTGGTGAATTATATTAACTGATTTGTATATATTGAATGAGCTTTACATACCTGAATCCTGTTTGACAGTTGTGTATTATTTTTTGGTGAGTTATTGAAGTTGATTGGCCAAAATATTTTTCTTTTCTTATTTTTTTTACTTGTGAAAATACTGTACAGAGGGGTTACAAGTACATGGGCAAGATAATGAGTACATTTCTTATCAAGCATTGTAGCCTCTTCCTTTCTTTCCCCTTCCCATCCCTTCGCATCCTCCCTCATCCCCCCACCCAATCCTCCCCACCCATCCCCACCAAAGTGGTAAAGTTCGTTTTTGACATAACGACTTGTACATCTTATTGTTGCAATGGGTCCACCTGTATCCCTGTTAAACGATTTGTTTTTCCCCTTCCCCTCCACAAATTATTCTGAAATCAAATACAGTGAAAGCAGGGGTTATACTGTGGGGGTAGGGACATATAAAGCAATGAGGAAATAATCTTATGAATGTGTTAGAAATAATCGCATGAAAAAAAAACATTTGAATACACATTTTAGGGTTCATTTCCATAACATCACCCTATCTGGCCCTTCTCTGCTTGACTCAGACATATACTAGATATTGCAAATAAGGGAAACCATGGGACCTATGTTTCTTTGGGCCTGGCTTCCTTCACTTAATATAATGTTTTCCAAGCCTTTCCATTTCCTAACAAATGGGCCAATGGCATTCTTTCTGATGGAGGCATAGAATTCCATTGTGTATATATACCACATTTTCTTGATCCATTCATCTACTGAGGGGCATCTGGGTTGGTTCCATATCTTAGCTATGGTAAATAATGCTGCAATAAACATAGTTGTGCTGGTAGCTTTAGTGTGGTCTTGTTTGTAAACATTTGGGTAAATGCCCAAAAGTGGGATTGCTGGATCATAGGGGAGATCTATGTGAAGTCTTTTGAGGAACCTCCATACTGCTTTCCAACGTGGTTGAACAAGTTTACATTCCCACTAACAATGCAGTAAGGTTCCCTTCTGTCCACATCCCCTTCAGCATCTGTTGTTGTTAGAGTTCTTGATTTTAGCTAGTTTAACTGGGGTGAGGTGGTATCTCAATGTTGTTTTGATTTGCATTTCTTTTATGTGATTGGCCAAAATTTTGTTGAGGAGTTTGTCTTCTATATTAATCAAAATAATGGTTCTATAGTTACCTTTTTTTTTGATGATTTCCTGCCTCATTTTTATGAGGGTTATGATGACTTCATAGAAGGAGTTTAGTTGTGTTTTCACTTTCAATTTCATTGAAGATTTAAAGTATTGGTGTGTGATCTCTTTGGAAGGCCTGTTAAAATTCAGTTGTAAATCCATTGTCCCTTTGTTAGCAAATGGAAAGACTTGGAAAAAATTATATTAACTGAAGTAAGCCAGGCCTAAAGAAACATAGGTCCCATGGTTTCCCTTGTTTGCAATGACTAGTACATGTCTAGGAAAGCAGAAAAGGTCAAAGGCTATGTACTTGTGGCTATATGAGATGATGATAAGTGAAATGTACCCCAAGACCAGGAAGCAAGTGTGTTTTTTGTTTGTTTTTTTGTCTTTTTAAATAATGTTATTCTTTGGTTTCTTTTGTATGTTTTTCCTGGATGGTATTACCCCTGTTTTCACTGTATTTGATTCCGGTATTTGGCATCTTGCATATACATTTGTGTAATTTGGGGAGGGGAAGGAGTATAGCTGAATGCTTACATGGGCATCCATGTTGACCCATTTTTATGATGATATTTCCAGGATTCTGTTGAATACAAACTTTACAATGTCGGGGGTGGGAGAGGGAGAATGAGTTCAGAAGATGGGTTGGAAGTAATGGTAGGGGAAAAACAAAGGTGGAGATAAAAAACGTTGATAAGAAATGTATTCATTACCCTACTCTCATAAGTGTAACCACGCTGTACAGTATTTTTGCAATAAAAATGTTTATTAAATTAAAAAAAATAAAATTCAGGGGGCTGGGAAGGTGGCTCAGTGGTAGAGCGCTTGCCTTGCATGCCTGAGGCCCTGGGTTCCATTCCTCAGCACCACATAAGCAGAAAAAAAAAGGCTGGAAAAAAAATAAAATTCAGGTGTAAATCCATCTAGTCCTGGGCGTCTCTTGGGTGGGAGATGTGTAATTGCTGTTTCTATTTTGATGCTTGTTATGGTACTATTAAATTAAGTCATCTTGTTTCATTTGAGCTATTTGCTAAAAATTCGTTCATTTCTTCAAGAGTCTCAAACATCTTAGAATAAAGGATTGGGAACTATTCCTTTATAATGCTCTGAATCTTGGTTGTTTCTGTGGTGATGTATCCATTCTCATCTCTGAGTTTGTGTATGTCTGTGTTCTATTCTCCTTCTAAGATTTGGTGCTACTGTCCATTTTAATTGTTTCAAAGAACCAACTCTTTGTTTTGTTGCTTCTTTCTATGATTTTTGGACTCAAATTCATGTAATTCTGACTTAATTGTGATTATTTCTTTCTATCTACTCGATTGAGGTTTAGCATATTGCTCTTTTTCAAAGGAGTTCAAGTGCCTGGTTAACTTCTTGGATTCAGATCTCTCCAATTTGTGATGTACTTATAAAATTGCCTGTGACTAGTGTCTTTGCTGTGTCCCAGAGGACCTCGTAATTTGTGTGTTTATTTTTGTAAAATATCGTGAATATTTGAATTTCCTTTCTAATCTTTCCATGACCCATTGGTGTTTCAACAGTGTCTTGTTCAGCATCCACGTGTTACAGGATTTTCTTTAGTGACATTTGGTGTTGAAGTCTAATTTCTTTCCCTTGTGATCTGAGAGAATGCATGCCATAAATTCAATGTATCTGAATTTAGACAAATTTGCTTTGTGACCTAAAATGTGAGCTACTTTCGAGAATGTTCCATGTGCTGTTGAGAAGAATGTGTATTCTGATGCTGCTGAAATATTCAGTAGATATCTGTTAAGTCTAGTTGATCTATGCAGTTGTTTAGTTACTAGGTTTCAGTCTTGTAGTTTTGCTCGGATGATCTACCCATTGGGGACTGTGCTGTGATAAAATCCTGAACAATTTGTGTTAATCTATGTTTGATTTTACGAAAAATAGTGTTTCCCAGATAAATCTGGGTGCTTCATTTTTTAGTGAATAGATATTAAGAATTGTAATATCCTCTTGAAGGACAGATCCCTTAATTAGTATGTAGTAACTTTCTTTATCTCTTCTTGCTAGTTTTAATTTGAAATCTATTTTATCTGATAATAGGATTGCAACTCTGGCTTGTATATGGGGACCGTTTGATTGGGGGATTTTATTCTAGCCTTTCACTTTCAGAATATATTTGTGGGAAAGGTATATCTCTAAAAGTCAGTATATAGAAGCACTTTTCTTTTTGATCCAACTAGACAATCTTTGCAGCTTAATTGGGGAGTTAAATCCATTAACATTGAGAGTTTAGACAGATTTTTGGTAGTTCCTGCCTTGTCATTTCATTGGAATCTTATGATTCTTAGCTTCTCTGTTTAGGGGCTAATTCTTTGCCTTCATCATATTCTTGTTGGTTTTCTGTGTAGGTTATCTTTATATATCTTTTGTAAGGCAATAATGATGGAGATATATTATTTCAACTTTTCTTTGATGTGGAAGGTTTTTAATTTGACCTTCTGTTATGAAGGAGAGTTTAGCTGGGTACAGTATTCCTGGTTGATAATTGTTTGTCGTTAGGATATGGCATATATCATTCCAGGCTCTTCTTGTTTAGTTGTCTCTGCAGAGAAATTTGCAGTCGTTCTGATTGATTTCCCTTTATAGGTAATTATCTTTCCTCTCAACAGCTTCAAGGATTCTTTCCTTGGCCTCATTTGATCCTTTGCAGATTACAATTTGGTGGTGGGATGTCATGTCCTGGTCCAGTCTTTTTGGTGTTCTAAAGGTGTCATATCAGAATGGGCCTATCTTTTTGCCAATTTTGAAAATTCTCTCTTAGGCTCCTGTTAAATAAATTTCCTAGACATAAAACTTGTCTCTAGGTTCTCCTCTACACATATTAGCCTTAATCTAGGTCTTGTGATGGTGTTTTCTCAATATTGAATAGATCTACCATATTTCCTGGATTTATCTTGAATACTTGTCGGTGCTTTCTATATAATGTATAGTCTGTCTTCAACCCCAGAGCCAAACTACTGCAAGGTCTAACATATTGTCAAGGTTTTCTTCTTTGTTTTTGTTTCCTTTCTTTTTAATTGGTAAGATTTGATGGCTTCAACTTCGTTGTTGGAGCTTTGTTTTAGATCTTGTATGGACATTTTACTCCTCATGTTGGTTTTTAGTGTTCATGCTCCAAACCCTTGGATACCGGTTATATTTTCATTGGACTCCCTTTCCTTCTGTTGGGTTTCATTCAGCATTCCCTTTGTGGACTCTATTTCATCCTGGACTTTCTGTTTGTGAATTCCATGAATGCCTGTATTAATCTGTGCTTATTGTCATTTTACTCATGCAATTCCTGTATTAATCTTTGATTAGCTTCCTAATGCTCATGAAACTCCAGTATTAGTTTTTGGTTTGCCTCATCATGCTCAGATATTTCCTGTAATAATTTATGGTGACCATCATCATGCTCACACCCTTTGTAGGCTTTCAAACATTTATCAGTAGAGTTTATAGAGCATTTTGTAAAATCTCATCTGTATTATTCATTAACTCTTTTGTTGCCTGTTTCTCATGAGGGGAGTTGAGATTCCTGGACTTGACAATTTTCTTGTGTTTCTCTGATTTATTCTATGCATTTGGGTATGAAAGCAAACCCAATTCGGCTCTAATACACTATTTTAAGTATCAACTAAAACCTGTAGGTGCACAGATTGACACAATCATAATGAGTAAAGATATAATCTAGCTCATTAGATACAAGAACAAACAACTATGGATCAATAGTCTAAGAAAATCAAAGGTGGAATGAATCAGCAGGCCAGAAATTAATAGGTGTAGGGAGAATTGTGGTGAGAAAAAAAAGATTAGAGGAATGTGTGGAGAGGTAAGTGTGGAGGGAACGAACAAAGGAAACATGAAAAAATAAAAAAATGAAAAAGTTAAAAATTATAGAAGTATAAAGAACTAATAGTAAAATTAAAGGAGTTAAAGCTGAGAGCTTGTGAATTGAGTGATTAATATCTGAAATCAGTAAGTACACATGAAAGATAAGGCTTAATAGTCAAAGACAGGTATAATCAGTGGATGAAAAGAAATGGCATTAATTCTTGCAAAAAAACCCCAGAAAGATCAAAAGGGAAAAGGGTTAAAATAATTAAGAAAAACCACACAACTAAAATAAAAATGTTGAAAAGAAAAAAATAATTAAACAATGTTAAAAATATTTTTAAATTAGGATGAAATGAGTTCCTTCATATTTTGGGGGAGAGGGAACCTTATGTCTCCCCTGTGTCTGTAACCATTCTCTTATTGGAGTCTTTGGTTTCCTTGTGGTGTTTAGTTTTACTGTGGCTTCTTGTGTTTCTTAAATTTGTTTGAGCAGGCAGAAAGAAGCTCTGCCTTACCATGGATTTTATGACATTCCTTTTAGGTTATTTCATTGGAATGGAAAGCTGCTTTGAGTATCACAAAAGAGGGAAATGGCTGTTTCCTTTGCTTAGAGTTGCTGTGATGGGGACAGGTTGTGGGTAGGGTTGAGGCCTTTCCGCAATCATTAGCTTTTCCCTGAGGGTCAGGCAGCTCAGGCTTGAGCCATTCTCAGGATTTATGTTCACTAAGTTTCATTTGTGGTTTTTGTTTTGTTTTGTTTAAACCTTCCTCGACGGGGTATGCTCCCTATTATTCAGATGACAGTGGTAGCCTGTGGCTTTTTTTGACCCAGCAAAGAAAGTCAATCCTCCTTGTGCTGAGTTTCCTCAGTCTGGAAAGAACAACATGCCCCTGGGCTGACTTGAGCCATGCAGGTCAATATCCTCTAACCTGTGGAATGTCTCTTATTGTCTTCTTCCAAAGGCTGAGTTACGTTAATTACTCATACCAGGTGTTTGTCAGTACAAAGATGGAGTTGTTCTCCAGTGGTGAATGAGGGGCTACCTTCCCACCACTGTTCGTGAGAAGGAGTGAGGATGTCTTGGGGGTAAAAACATCTTTCCCTTGGTTTCTTGGCTGTCCTCAGTCTGCTACTTTCTGTGGTCAGCAGGATGAAGATTTCCACTCCTTGTTGGTTTCTGTTAGCAATGAGTACAATCAAATCCCGGACTGCTTCTGGTGCCTTTGTCCTGGGCTCTCTGTTGGTATGGTGCTCATCAGAGCCGATGCCACTGCTTCTGAAGACACCAGCCAGTGCTCAAATCTGTATTTCATCACCTGGATTTATGCTCGGTGGCCAAAATCTCTGTACTATGAGATATACTTGAGTTTCTAGGATTGGACTTTTCATTAGAATACTAAGACGTGTTTCTACACCAGAGCTTTTTAGTCCCCACCTGACCTTCCACCATTTTCCTCCCGACCTTTAATTTCATGATTTTTGTCCTCACTTTTCAACTCAGAATGTATTTGACAAGAATTTTTCGGCGCTATTAAGTCTTTCTGGATACCAAAAACTTTAGTGAAATATTAAAATGTTATTTAAACTTAATTGCTTTTCATTTTTTGCATGAATAGCTGGAATTCCATCCTTGATACAAAATGTGATAATTCTTTAACACAGTGCATTTGATTTATTTAGCATGTAGGAAGTAACAGAGTCTAATATCCAAAGATATCTTGCTCACATTATATATATATATATATATATATATACATATATATGCACATATATATATTCTTCTTTGAGAACTTAAAGGTAGCAAGTAACTCAAGCAAAAATTGTTATATGTTATAAAGCTACCTCTACCACCAGAGAGTAATCGGACATTGCAATGATCAGCTTTGTGTTGATCATTTGGAAGGGACAATCGAATAAGGCTGAACACAGGAGACACTAATAGGATTTTGAAACTTTCCACACGAGTTACACTGCAAGGGTAAATCTTGACTCCAAAAATACATGCAGACTACATAGTTCACATAAAATTACTACCTGCCCAAATACAACCAACAGGAAATTCTAGAAGATTGTAAGACCATTCATATTGACATATTTTCATGTATTTTGATATCATTTCTTTCCTGTATTTTGGATAAATAATATTGAAGACATGAAATTTCAATCAAATATGTTTTGTTTAAAACCAATTGACTAAAAGGACACAAATATTGATGGACTCATTGTCGTTTGAGGTAATACATTCTACAGTGTAAAAAGAGGCATGGATTTGAATCTAAGCACCTATATTAATAGTTCAAATGCTGATTTCAAATATTATTTGTTGAGAGTTATCAGGGCCTATACTTAGAGATTTCCACTAACGTAGTAAAGAAAGTATGAAGAAGGAATGAAAATATTAACCAAATATGTCAACAAACAAAATACATAAAACATGAAGAAGAAAGGGAGTAAAGGAGGCCTTTCCAACTTTCAATTTCTTTCATGCAGTGATGGGAACCATAAATATTCGACATTTTTCTTAAGATCAATGTAATGATAGGTTTTCTAAAATACTTCTTCGTGATAAACTTAGAATCGTGTTTTTGATCATTCTTTCTACCTTGGGTCACAGATAAATTACCATCTTCTACTATACAATTAGTATAAATACTAAGAGATGTATTATATGCATACTTGGAAGTACTGATGTGCCATAAGCACATGTTTCCAAGGTCATACCAATTTTAGAAATCGATTTTACAAATGAGTGCAATCATTAATACTTTTTTTTTTAGTAGTCTTTCATTTTTCAAACAAACAAGTGTTATACCTTTTTTTCTGAAATCCAATTCATTACTAGCCTGTATTGCTCATGAGTAAATAATACAATGTCAACTTTCCCACTGCTAATTGCCCTGGATTTTTAAGTATATTTTATGAAGTTCTACCTTGTGAAAAAAAAGTTGGTGGATTATTATTAGTCTATAATTTAGACTTGAGAAATCAGGAGGTGATTACCAGATTTGGTGGTTTTGAAATCAGGTTGTTTCCAGTGATGTGCCTATGTAGACAGTGATATTTTTCCTATTAGATTCTATAAAACATTGGGCACAAACTTTGCAGATACATTTGAACATGAGTACAATTCTTGGTATTAAATCAACACTAAAATTTACATGAAATCCTAGACAAGAAGAGATTAGGGATAACCCAAAGCATTTTCTATACCTTCTGGATTATGTGAGTCTATAGAAGACTCAAGAAATCAATGTAAGGAGAAACCTATAACATGGTATTTTAAAGGGGACATAATGACAATATAAATACATTTATTTCTGCCGTTCCAGACAGCAACCAACACTAATAAAGGAGCATATTCTTTCTTTTAAATTTCTACATTTTTCCATAAGTGTTCATAGATGGAAAACAGAAGCCTGTATGTGGTGAGCAGAGCAATCATGAATGACTTCATTTTCTGACGCTGTGCTAGGTTGTTGTCCAGGCACAAATTGAATGCTCAAGAAACAGTAAGTGAATATACTGCTGAGAAATATATGCAGTACTATATTTTTGAGCGACCATAAATTTTCTATTGCCAATTAGTTTAGGGATATTTACTTCAGAAAACTGTGATTGGTGAGAATCTATTTTTGGGCAGAGATTCAGCTAGTCACGTATCACGTTGAATCTAATACTACCACAAAAGGAAAGGTTCGTTAAATCATTTTCCCTGTCACTAGGCCTGCGTGTACAATTTGCCAGATGTTCTTAGTACAAAATGCAAATGTTCATAAATCCTTAAGATCAAACAAAGGCAAAGGAACATTTTTGAAGGAGTTGCACAGGCTCTAAAGTATTTGATTTGAAATATTTATACTTGACATTCCTGACTATGAAAATAAACATAGGCATTCTGAGGAATTCAATTGTACAACGATGTTGTCAACTTTCTTTCAGAATGGAGAAAGATGATGTACATGAAATTTTTATACAGAAGCAGCCTACTTCCGTAACCTGAATCTATTTGCATTAATAAATTTGCACTAGTAAGATTTATTTTTGCAATGTGCTAGTATCATCTTCAGTATGCACCTTTACTTACCATGGTATTTTCCTAATGCCCAAATAATTCAGCCAGCTTTTTCCCAAAGATAGCATTTTCATATTTTTTGTAGCTATCAGTAGAAAATTATAAATACTAAAGAATTGAATAAAATATTAATAGTGATGACTAGACAGAAGTATTTGATGTACTGTGGCTGCTTGGAGTATAAAAAATACTTATGTGTAGGCAGAACAACTTACAAGGAATCAGTACTTGATGTCTAGATGTCACATTGTTCCTTTTCTGAATGCTCACATGTATTTAATCAACTGAATTGTTGAACAACAATGGATAGTAAGAGGAAGTGGGAAATTGTCCCCCAGTTTCAGGTCAGGAGTGAGCATTTCCGTGGTCATATATGAAGTGAGGCTGAGTGACTTCAGGTAAAAAGAAGTAAGTATTATTGGCTATGTTACAGTAATGGTGCCCCCAACCCCAGAGAGGACACACACAGAAGAAGCTGTTGCTATGGAAACCTACTAGTGGGTCGTTTTCCATCGTGGGGAAAGAAGTGGTCATGAATTTGTTTGGTGAATCCAGTTAAGTGTAGAAGACAGTCCCTTGTCATCTTTTTCTTCTTCCACCTCTTACATATACACATTATCTATTTGGCTCTTGGACATGATTGGGGCATTTCTCTCCTAATGGATTTTTTTTTGTTTCACACTTGACCTACCAAGATGCAGTTCCTAAAATTTTCTCCAAGTAAGCCCATTGTTCAATAGATAAAAGAATCAAAATACTTGACTTCCCCACACTTGAGAAAATAATTTCCATTCTGGTGAACCTACAATTCCGATTTATTTTATGTGTCAAACCAGTCATATGTTTAAGTCTTCTGGCTCTGCTTCATGGTTACTTACTGCCTATTGAACCACAGCCCCAATCTCAAACTTTGTCACTTATGTTTCTCAATGATTGCTTTACTTTTGGTATTTATCTCTTCTCAGAAACAGTCACCCGAATGATTCTTCTTACTGATCTTATTATCCTAGTACGAATCAAGACATATTTATAAAAATTACAAATCCTCCTTTAGATAATTGTGTATTTCCAATAGATCTTTGATATTGTGAAAGTGTATTTTGAACTGGTTAATTCAGACATTATAATTTAGAAACTTTTCTAAATTCAATCAACTTTTTAAGATGAATAATCTTTTTTAGTTGTATATGCTGAGGAAACAAGTTCCTGAATGAATGTTGAATTTTATCAAAGGCCTTTTCTGCATCTGTGGCGATAATCATGTGATTCTTGACCTTGGCTCTGTTGATATGTTGGATTACATTTATTGACTTACGTATGTTAAACCATCCCTGCGTCTCTGGGATGAAGCCTACCTGGTCATAGTGTATTATTTTTTTTATGTGTTTCTGGATTCTGTTAGCTAGAATCTTGTTAAGGATCTTTGCATCTGTGTTCATCAAGGAAATTGGCCTGTAATTCTCCTTTTTGGTTGGGTCTTTGCCTGGTTTGGGGATAAGTGTGATATTGGCTTTGTAGAATGGGTTTTGGATAGCTCCCTCCTTCTCTGCTTCTCTGAAGAGCTTGAGGAGTATGGGTATTAGTTCTTGTTTAAAGGTCTTATAGAATTCTGCTGTGAATCCATCTGGTCCTGGGCTTTTTTTTGTTGGAAGACTTTTGATAGCTTCCTGTATCTCATTATAGGATATTGGCTTATTTAATTGGTTAACTTCTTCTTTGCTCAGTTTGGGCAAATTGTATTTCTCTAAAAACGCATCCATTTCTGCCTGATTTACTTCCTTTAGAGAGTATAGCTTTTGAAAGTAGTCTGTTAGAATTGTTTGGATATCTTGGGTACGTGTTGTGATGTTTCCCGTGGCATCCCTAATCCTATTAATAGGGGTTTCCTCTCTTCTTTTTTTAATTAATCTAGCCAATGGGCCATCAATTTTGTTTATTTTTTCAAAGAACCAGCTTTTTGTTTGGTTTATTTTGGTTATGGTTTTCTGATTTTCTAATTGGTTAATCTCTGCTCTTAATTTGGTTATCTGGCTTCGTCTAGTAGCTTTAGGTCCCATTTTTTTCTTGTTTTTCTAGCTGTTTTAATTGCAACATGAGATTATTTACTTGGTCTGTCTCCATTCTCTTGATGTGGGCACTGAGGGCAATAAATTTGCCCCTCAGGACTGCTTTTGCTGTGTCCCACAAGTTTGTTTATGAGGTGCTTTCATTTTCATTGAGTTGTAGGAAATGCTTTATTTCTTCTCTGATCTCTTCTGTTACCCAGGCATTGTTAAGGAGTGTGCTGTTCAATTTCCATGTATTAGAGAAATTTCTGTGGTAGGCTTTGTTATTGAGAGCTAGCTTGATTCCACTGTGGTCAGATAGGATACAGGGGATTATGTCGATCCCTTTGTATTTGCTTAAGTTCCTTGCATGAACTATGATATGGTCTATTTTGGAGAAAGTTCCATGAGCTGCTGAGAAGAATGTGTACTGTGTTGTTTTAGGGTGAAATACTCGGTAGATGGCAGTTAATTCCGCTTGAAGTATGGCCTCACTTAATTTGGTAGCTTCTTTGCCAATCCTCTGGTTGGTAGACCTGTCCTTTGGTGAGAGTGGTGTGTTAAAGTCTCCTAGTATTATTGTGTTGGGATCTATTTTATTCTGTAAGTTTGAGAGCATTTGTTTGACATATCTGGGTGCACCAATATTTGGGGCATATAAGTTGATGATGGTTATATCCTCCTCTTGGATTGTTCCCTTTATTAATATGTAGTGTCCGTCCTTGTCTTTCTGTACTGATTTCAATGAAAAGTTTATTTTGTCAGATATCAGGATAGCTACACCTGCTTTCTTACTGGGGGCATTTGATTGGTAGATCCTTTTCCACCCCTTCACTCTGAGTTTGTTTGTATGTTTGGCTGAGAGGTGGGTCTCCTGAAAGCAACAGATGGATGGGTCTTGTTTTCTGATCTAGTCCTCAGTTCGTTTTCTTTTAATTGGTGAATTCAGCCCATTTATATTAAGAGAAAGTATAGAGAGATGCATTGTTGTCCCTGTCATTCTGTTTTCCTAAGTTTTTCTTTTTTCCTTTCCTCCTGTGCTTGCTCAGTTAGACTTTGAGTAATGCCTGTTTGGGGCAGGTCCCAGTTCCTGGTTGCTTTCTTCAGGTTGCATCCCCCTCTTAGAATTCTTTGTAATGCTGGCTTAATGTTTATGTATTCATTTAGTTTTTCTTTGCTATTAAAAGTTTTCAGTTCTCCATGAAATGTGAATGCTAGTTTTGCCGGGTATATTAGTCTGGGTTGGTAGTTATTGGCTCTCAGGGCTCGTATGGTGCTTTCCCAGGCTTTTCTTGCATTCATTGTTTGTGTGGAGAGATCTGTAGTGATCCCGTTGTAGTATAGCTCCTTCTTCATTTTTGCTGCTTGCAGGATTGTTTCCTTATTGTTCAGATCTATCATTTTTACTATAATGTGTCTAGAAGTGTTTCTCCTGGGATCTTGCTTGTTGGGTGTTCGATAAGCTTTTGTGATGTAGTTAAGATGGTTGTTTTTGAGGTGGGGAAAATTTTCATTGTTTATCTTGTTAAATAGGTGTTGCATTCCCTTGCTCTGGAAGGTTAAATTTCTTGCGAAGGTTAAATTTCTTGGCATTATCTGCTTGCTCTTGAATTTTCCTTTGGTTTAATTTGAGTGATTTTTCCATATCTGTCACTTTTTGGTCCAGTTGGTGTATTCTGTCTTCTGTATCTGACACTCTACCTTCCATTTCATTCACTCTGTTGACCGTGGCGTCTATTGTGGTTTGCATGGAGGAAATGGATCCCTTTATGGATTCAATGTTGGTTCTCAGAGTACTGATCTCACCTCTCAATGAGGTATGCATTACCTCTAATTTGGCATTTATCTCAGTTATTACTGAGGTTTGTGCAGCTTCTGTATTTGCATCCAACTTTTGTTTGATATCCTGTATCTCTTTTGATAGTTCATCCTTGTGCTCTTTCAATTTCTGATCCGTTTCTCGCTTTATTTCTTGAGTCATTGCCTCCAGCAACCCTTGGATGTAGCTTTTGTCTTCCATTCCTGCTTTGCTCCCACTGGGGCTCTCCCCTGTGTGGCTGCTGGCTTTTGAGGTGAGTTTGCTGTCCTGGGTGGTGGTAAACCTTGTGATTTTTCTCTGTGATTTTCACATGGGGGTTCAGGAGACTGCTCTTCAATTTTGTTTTGGTGTGTCTGTCTTTGCTTGGTTGCTGATGCTGTATTGGTAGAGAGAGTCTGTGCCTGATTTGGGTTCTGTGGGGAGCCTATTTCCAGCTGCTATTCTGAGCTACTTAGGATTCTCAGCTCTCTGCTGTAGATTGCTGGCAATTCCCGCCTTTGGAAGGGTTGGGCAGCCTAGACTGCTTGTGTTTGCTCCTACGGGTGCTCTTGGGAAGATCAGATGCTCTGGATGCACTCTCCCAAATACTGGAGTCTGCTATGGGCTCCTGATGTTTTTTGTTTGTTTGTTTGTTTTGGGCTGGTTGTGGGATTGAACTCTAGGTTTGGGTGCTGTCCCTCAGCTCTTCAGCTCAAGGCTGGCACCCTACCATTTGAGCCACAGCACTACTTCTGACCCTTTTTGCTTTTGTGATGCTGAGGAATCAGATCCAGGGCCTCATACATCCAAGACTATCACTCTATTGCTGAGCCGCCTTAACAGCCTGAGCTCCTGCTTACTATCAGGTGCTGGCAGCCTGTGTTGCCCAATTCCCAGCCTAGGGTATATGGGTAGAGTTTTGGTGGGGTTTGGGCTTCTCTTGTCCTGAGACTCCAGGTCTTTTGTTGTCACAGGCGTGCTTCCCGGGGAGTGCTGTTCCCTGTTTTTCTCCCCTCTGTTGAGGCGTATGCTCAGCTTTTTACTTCAGTTGGGAGGAGTTGGTTGTGTTGTTCAGGCGCCGGATCCCCGGGCCTGGTTCTGGCCCCAGCCTGGAGCGCGCTCGTTAGGCCTGTGTTGCTGTGTATACCACCTAGGTTATGCAGCCTGGGGGACACAGTTCAAATTTCTTCTACTGTTGGTAGTCTTGACCCAGGGGTGCTGTTCCTGCCTTGGGCATTTAAGCTCCCTTCCAGGGGCACTCTTGCTCTGGCCTGGCCAGTGGAGTGTGCTCCATGGGCTGGTGGAGCTCTCGAACAGTTCCCAGTTTTAGTGGGTCCTGTGGTCCAGGTGTTGGGGTAGGGAGTCTAGGTCAGGGTCTGGGGATTCCCTCCAGCTCTGGTCTCCCTTGAGGCATACACTGTCCCCTGTGGGGTACTCACCCTGGAACTGGTTGTTTCTGTCTGGTGTATGTCATCAGTTGTTGTTGCAATCCGAGTTCAGTTGGGGTGGTTGCGGGCTGGGTTGGGCGGTGGTGGGTCTTGTGATTCTTTTCTGTCTCTGCCTCTATCGAAGCTGTCGGGTCAAAAGTGTCCACCCTCAGGCGGCTTCTTCCCGGGTTGTAGAGATCCGGTGGGTCTGACGCCGGTGCCTCAGGCGGCTTCTGCACGGGTGATCTGCATGCAGCCCCCTGAGCCTCTGGGACTCGGGTGGCCACCGCCGGGTCATTGTGATTGCGATCGGGCGGGTGGTCTGCCGACAGGTCCCTTTGTCGCGCTGCTGGTGCCGAGCGGCTTTGGCGGGATGGAGCCTCTCTCTCCAGTGGAGAGTGAGGGGTGGGGGTGGGATCCTCATGGAGACTCCCGGCTGGTAGGTTTCTCTGTTCCTGGCGATCCGCTGTTCTGCAAACTGGTACTTGGTGATCTGCAAGCGGCCTCCTGTGTCTCTGTGGCTCTGGCAGCCCCCGCTGGGCCGGCTGGCCGAGGCTTGGCGCACTGCCGTGCGGCCAGTAAAGGTTGGGGAGGGGCCTTCACTCTTCTCTGTTCTGAAATTCTTCTTTTCCTCTCTTTCTTTTTTTGTTATTTTCCACCTCTGGTTTTTCTCTGAGTGTTCGTCTTTTTGTTGTTGTCAGTCTCTTGGGGAGATTAAGCGTTGGAACTTGAACTCTCTTTTTGGTTGGAGAGAGCTGTGTCGTTTCCCTACTGCCCCGTCTCCATCTTGGTCCCCCCTCTGAAATCATTTTTGTTCAAATATTTCTACAGAAATATTTCTCTTTCAATAATATGAGCATATTCTCATCTGTGAAACTTCCTATTCTGTAGACAAATATTTCAACATATTGATTAAATATGAATCCAAACCTCTAATTAATTTTTTGGCAAGGTTTATCTTCAAAAAATATGCTGCAAAATCTATTTAGTAGTAGGAATGTTGTGGATAAATGACAGTTTGGGTCAAAAATAAGCGGGGCAAATTACACACAACTTGAAAATAATGTCCTTTTAATCAGATATGATTTCATGAAAGAATCGTGAATTACAGTCAGAAGTTAAAGCTTAATCTTTGAACATTTCAGAAATATAATGAGAATTTCTCAAATGATGCATGTGTTCATCAATGTCAGATTCTCTGTACAGAACTATATCTTCATAAAGAATACATTTCCTTACAAAACTAATAAATTTTTGCTAATATTTTATGTACAAAGAAGTCACAGAATCCCTCAACAGACTAGAAAACACATAAGAAATATTGAGACACATTAGAATCTTCTATCTTGAGAAATATGTTACACAATTATTTGGTTTATAAAAGCCGTAGAATTTTCCTACTGATAATTCTGTTTTGAACACAGAAGTTGATGGGAAATTTGTATGACTGATCAAAAGTCATACTTGTCGAATATTTTTCTTATGTTCTATAACAATACAAAATGAAATGGAACATATTATTTTCAGGCAAACCTACTTTGATGGGTTCACTTACACTTAGAAATTGGGTAATGGTCCTTTCCTCAGTTTTCTATCTTTACCGAACAAAATGGTTATGCTAATTAATATATTTTTCCCAAGTCTTCCCATTTTCTATCAAATGGGGTAATGTCATTCTTTCTGACCGAATTCCATTGTGTATATATACCACATTTTCTTGATCCATCGTCTACTGAGGGGCATCTGGGTTGATTCAATATCTTAGCTATGATAATGCTGCAATAAACATAGTTGTGCTGTTAGCTTTAGTATGGTCTTTTTGTGATCATTTAGGTAAATGCCCCAAAGTAGTATTGCTATGTCATAGGGGAGCTCTATGTGGAGTCTTTTGAGGAACCTCCATACTACTCTCCAAAGTGGTTGAACAAGTTTACACTCCCACCAACAATGCAGTAAGGTTCACTTCTGTCCACATCCCCTCCAGCAACTGTTGTTATTAGAGTTCTTGATTTTAGCCATTGTAACTGGGGTGAGGTGGTATCTCAATGTCGTTTTGTCTTGCGTTTGTTTTATGGCTAGGGAGGTTGAGCATTTCCTCATTTGTTTTTTGGCCATCCTTCTTTCCTCTCCAGAGAAGTTTCTCTTTAAGCCTTTATCCCACTTATTAATTGTGCAGTTGCTTCTTTGAGAATTTGTTGTTGAAGGATTTAATTGTTCAAGTTCCAGGTATATTTTAGATATGAGACCCTTGTCTGTTGTATGGCAAGAGAAGATCTTCTCCCAATCCGTGGGCTTTCTAATGATTTTGCTAGCTATGTACTTTTCCCTGCAGAAGCTCTGCAATTTCATACAATCCCATTTGTCCAACCTTTCTTTGATTTGTTGTGTTTCTCGGTCTCCATTTAGAAAATTTGGCCTGTGCCAAGGAGACCTAGGGTTTCTCCTATTCCATCCTGTAATGTTTTCAGAGTGTCTGCTTTGACTTCGAGGTCTTTGATCCATTTGGAGTTGATTCTGGTGCAGGGTGATATATAAGGATCTAGCTTTAGTTTTCTACAAGTAGTTAACCAATTTTGTCAACACCATTTACTGAAGAGGCTCTTTCTTTCTTTTTTTTCTCACTTGTTTTTGGGGGGGGGTCCAATCATGAGGCCTGACCTCTGGGCCTGGGCGCTGTCCCTCAGCTCTTCAGCTCAAGGCTAGCACTCTACCACTTGAGCCATAGTGCCACTTCTGGCTTTTTTCTTTTTTTGCTTATGTGGTGCTGAGGAATCGAACCCATGGCCTCATACATGCAAGGCAAGTGCTCTTACACTGAGCCACCTTCCCAGCCCCCTGAAGATACTCTTTCTTCCATTCTATTTTTTTAGTTCCCTTGTGAAGATTAGATGGCTCTTTCTCTGTGGGTTCATTTCTGGGTTTTCAATTTTATTCCTTTGGTCCTGAGGTCTGTGTTTGTGCTAGTACCAAGTTGTTTTGATGACTATGCCTTTGTCGTAGGGATTGAAATTTGGTATTGAAATTCCTCCAGCACTGTCCATCCTGTTAAGGATCATTTTTGCTATTTGGGGTTTTTATAGTTCCATATAAATTTTGGATTGCCTCTTCCATTTCCTTGAAGAATGAGGTTAGAATATTGATAGGTATCACATTGAATTTGTAGATAACCTTGGGAAATATTGACATTTTCACAATGTTGATCCTTCCAATCCAGGAACATAGAGGTTTTCCACTTTCTAAGTTCTGTTTTGATTTCTTTTTCAAGTTTTTAAAGTTTTCACCATACAGGTCCTTCACTTCTTTGGCAAGTTAATTCCTAAATACTTTATATTTTGTGGGCTATACGAATGGAGTTGCTTTCTTGATTTCAGCCACGCCTTTCTCATTGTTGTCATACAGAAAAGCCATTGATTTTTGAGGGTTAATTTTATATCTTGCTACTTTGCCAAAGTTTTTAATCAGCTTGAGTAATTTGGGAGTGGAGTCCGTGGGATTTTTTAAATACAAGATCATGTCATCTGCAAAGAGGGAGTGTTTTACTTCATCTTTCCCTACTTGGATCCTCTATATGCTTTCATCTTGTTTAATTGCTCTAGCGAGACCTTCTATTACTATATAGAAGAGGAGTGGAGACAGTGGACATCCATCTTGTTCCTGAGTTTAGAGGAAAGGACTTCAGTTTTACACAATTAAGTATAGTGCTGGATGTAGGTAGGTCAGACATGGCTTTTATTGCATTAAGAAATGTTCCCTGGATTCCTAGTTTCTCCATTGCTTTCTTCATAAAGGGTAGTTGATCATGTCCAATGCTTTTTCACTATCTATTGAGATTATCATGGGGTTCTTATCCTTGCTCATGGTGATGTGATGTAGTACATTAATTGATTTTTGTATATTGATCCAGCTTTGCATCATTCTGCAGAGGATCAATCCATGCCAAGAAAGGAACCTTAAAGCCATCAAGGTGAAAAGATCAATCACCTAAAAAGGGAATAACTTCAAATTTCTCAGCAAATTCAATTAAAACAAAAAGTTAAACAACTAACAATGAAGTATACTGTACCCAGCAATACTTTCCTTCATAACGGTAGGTCAAATAAAAACCTTCCACAGCAAAGAAAAATTGAAGTAATATGTGTCAGCCATACAATCCATAGAACACATAGTTAAAGATGTCTTCCACCTAAAATATCCACAAGATGGCGATAAAGGCCAAGAAATATCCCACAATCAGTGAATCCAAGAAGCATAGGAAGAACCCAGATGGCACAGTCCCCAAGAAGATGGACACAAAAGGTGGATAACATGGCAGGAATTACCAGAAACCCCTCACTTCTAGCGTTTAATATTAGTGGATTTTGCTCTCCATTATGTGATACACACTATCTTGCTGTATCAAAAAGCAAGAAGCTTCTATCTGCTGCCTTAAAGAGACAAAGCATGCCCACAAAAACAAACATATTCTGAAAGTGAAAGGCTAGAATAAAATCTACTAAGCAAACAGCTCACATAACCAGGAAGTAGTTGTGATCCTAATATCAGATAAAATAGACTTCAAATTAAAATTAGCAAGAAATGGTAAAGAAGGACATTACATCCTAATTAAGAGATCTCTGTTTCAGGAGGTTATTAATTGTAGATATGTATTTACCAAACAACAGAGCAACCAAATTTTCCAAGAAACACTGCTTTCTCTAAATTCACACATAGATCCAAAGACATTAATTTATTGTGTACTTTATCAAACCACTGTCTCGGCTGGATGGATCAACTCAGCAAAAACTCAACAGAAAAGACTCAGACCTAAATAACTATACTAATCAACTAGACTTAACACAATTCTACCAAATATTTCATGCAGCAGCATTGGAATACATGTTTTCTCAGCAGTACATGGATAATTCCCCCAAATATACAACATTTTAGGTCACAAAGCAAATTTCTTCCATATTGAAATTATGCACATTCACTCAGACCACAAGGGAATAAAATAAGAATTCAACAGCAAAAACCACCAAAGAAAATCCCGTAACACATAGAGGCTGAACAACACACTTTTGAACCACCCGTGGTCTGCAGAAGAGATTAGAAAAGAAACTCAAGTGTTAATGGTACTAAACACAAATTAACAGACAAACCATAAGCTCCTCTTGGACACAGAAAAGGTGATATTCTCAGGTGATTTATAGCTCTTAGTTCCTACATCACCTACTTGGAGAGGTGTGAAACAAGCAATGTTTTGGGGGGGGGGATGGGTCCAGTGGTGGGGCCTGAACTCTGGGCCTGGGCGCTGTCCCTCAGCTTTTCAGCTCAAGGCTAGCGCTCTACCTCTTGAGCCACAGCGCCACTTCCGGCTTTTTTCTTTTTGCTTATGTGCCGCTGAGGAATCGAACCCAGGGCCTCAGGCATGCAAGGCAAGCACTCTACCACTGAGCCACCTTCCCACCCCAAAACCAACAATTTAACAAGACACTGAAACTCTGAGAAAAAGAGCAACAAGTTAAACCCTAATCTAGTAGATGAAAAGAAATAATTTAAATTAAATCAGAAATGCATTAGAAAAAATAGAAATAATAGAAAGAAATAGAAAAATACAAGGAATAGAATCAACAAAAATTGTTGGTGCTTTGAAAAAAATTAACAAAATTGACAGACCCTTAGCAATCCTTATCAGAAACAAGAGAACACACCAATACAAACTCAGAGATAAGAATGGAATCATCACCACAGAAACAACCAAGATTTAGAACATTATAAGGGAATACTTTTTTAAAAAACTTTATGCTAATAAGCTTGAGAATCTGGATGAAATGGTTGAATTTCTAGCAAATACCGACATGCCCAAACTAAACTAAGATGATTTAAACCAATTTAACCAATCCATTTCAAGCATCAAAATAGAAACCGAAATAACATACCTCCCAATCCCATTTCAGTTCAGGACAGGATAGATTTAGAGCTAAATTATACAAGTCTTTCAAAGCAGAACTCACATGAATACTCCAACTCTTCAATGAAATTGAAAGTGAAAATTCTTAACCACACTCCTTTTATGAAGCCATCTTAACCACCATCACAAAACTAGGCAGAGACTCATCAAAGAAAGAGAACCATTATGTTGATGAATATCGATCTCAAACTCCTCAACAAAATTTTGGCTTATCAACTTCAACAATTCACCAAAAATGACAAACCACTATCAAACAGGGTTCATTTCCAGGAGGCAAAGCTGGTCCATTATATGCAAATAAAATAATATAACTGATCACATTAACAAGAGCAAGGAAAAGAACCACATGTTTATCTCAATGGATGAGAAAAATCATTTGACAAGATCCAACATACCTTTATGATGAAAGTTCTGGAAAAACTTGCAATTCATTGAACATTCTTCAATATTATAAAGGCTGTGTAAAACAAACCTACTGCCGGCATTATACTTAATAGTGAATACCTGAAGCCTTTTCATTAAAATTCATGAACGAGACAAAGATATCCACTTCTCCTCAATTTATTATTAGAACGCCTAGCAAGAAAAGGAGACAAAATTCTAACATAAAGGGGATCCAAATAGGGACCTTAGCAGATGACATGATCTTGTATTCAAAGAACCCCATGAACTCCACTACCAAGTTACTCAAGCTGGTTCAAATCTTTGGTAAAGTAGCGGGCTACAAAATGACCCTTAAAAATCAATGGCTTTCTTGTATGCCAATAATGAGAAGAGCGCAGCTGAAATAAGGATAACAACTCCTTTCCTAATAGCCCCACAAAAATGAAAATATCTAGGAGTTTACTTAACTAAACAAGTGAAGAACCAAAATTTTAAAAACTTGAAAAAGCAAATTAAAGAACAACTAAGGAAATGGAAAAATCTCCCTGGGTTGCAAGGATTAACATCGCCAAAATTGTCATACTGCCAAAGGCTACCTACAATTTCAAAGTGGTTATTTAGCATTATCCCAACCACATTCCTCAAGGAAATAGAAGAAGTAATCCAACAATTCGTATGGAACCATAAAAGAACACAAATAGCAAAAAAATGTCCTTGGCAGAAATAATAGCGGTGGAGGAATAAATCTTCAAACTCTACAAGAAAGACATAGTAATCAAAGGAGTTTGTTAGTATTACAAGAAGACCAATGTAATAGAACTGAAGACCCAGAAATGAGCCCACAGGCTTATAGCCACATAATCTTCGATAAAGGAGCTAAAAAATAGTATGGAAGAAAGTCAGTCAGATAGATCAACCAGGCAAAACCTCAACAGAAAAACCTCGGATCTGAAAATCTGCATAGATAAACTGGATTTAATTGAAATTTAGCAAGTATTTTACCCAGCAGTATCAGAATATGCCTTTTTCTCAGCAGCATATGCAACACTCTCCAAAATAGACCACATTCTAGGCCACAAAGCAAATCTGTCCAAATTCAGAAACATTGAATTTACACCCTGCATTCTCTCAGACCAAAAGGGAATAAAATTAGAACTCAACATCAAAAGCCACCAAATAAAGTCCTGTAACATGGTAGCTGAACAATCCACTGTTGAACTACCACTTGGTCATGGAAGAGATTAGAAAGGAAAATCAAATATTCATGATATTTAACAGCACCACTTGGACACAGAAAATTCAGTAATCAGAGGCAAGTTTGTAGCTCCGAGTTCCTACATGAACAAATTGGAAAGATCTGAAACCAACTATTTAATGAGGCACCTAAAGCTCCTTGAAAAAGAACAACAAGCTAAACCCCAATCAATAGAGGGAAACAAATAATTAAAATTAAATCCAAATTAAATGAACTAGAGTCCAAAAATCTATTGAAAGAATTAACAAAGCAAAGAGTTTTGTCAAAAAAATAATAAAATTGAAAAAAAATAATAAAATAGCAAATCTTACAAGAAAAAAGTAAAAGAACACATCCTAATAAACTCAGAGATAAGAATGGAAGCATCATGACAGAAACAGTCAAGATTCAGAATCTACTAAGTGGATACTTCTCAAAGCTTTATGTTAAAACTTTGACAATCTGAAAGAGATGGACAAATTTCTTGCAAATATTGACAAGCCCAAACTAACCCAAGATTATTTAAACCAACTTAACAGACCCATATCAAGCATTGAAATAGAAGCAGCAACCCAAGAAATGCCCAGGACTGGATGGATTTACAGCTGGATTCTACAAGGCCTTCAAAGCAGAATTCAAATCAATACTCCTCCTTCCCTACAATGAAATTGAAAGCAAAAATTCACTACCATACTCTTTTTATGAAGCCAGCATAACCCTCATCCCCAAACCATGCAGGAACTTATCAAAAAAAAAAAAAAAGAACACTATACACCCATTTTTTAAAAATAAATATCTATGGAAAACTTCTGAAGAAAATCTTGGCCAATCGACAAAGAAATCATACACCACGATCAAACATGACTCATTTCAGGGATACAAAGCTGGTTCAATATACGCAAAAGAATTAAGATAACTCATCACATCAAAAAGAGCAAGGATGAGAACCACGTGATTATCTCAATAGATGCAGAAAAAGCATTTGACAAGATCCAACACCACTTTAAGATGAAAGCCTTGGAAAAACTAGGAATCCATGGAACGTTTCTCAACATAATAATGGCTGTATATGTCATTATACATAATGGGGAAAAGATAAAGCCATTTCCTCTAAATTCAGGAACAAGAGAACTATGTCCACTCTCTTCATTCCTCTTCAAGCTATAATTAGAATGCCTAGCTGGAGCAAGATACAGACATAGAGGGGAAACATGAAGTAAAACTCTCCCTCTTTGCAGATGGCATGGTCTTGTATTTAAAGAATCCCATGGACTGCAATCCCAAGTTACGAGAGCTTATCGAAATTTGGCAAAGAAGCAGGGTATAAAATTAACCCTCAGAAATCAATGGCTATACCAATAATGAGAAGAGCAGTGCTGAAATTAGGAGAGCAAACCCTTTTGTAATAGCCCCACAAAAAATAAAATACTTAGGAATTAACAAAAAAGGATGAAGTACCTGTATGAAGAGAACTTTTTAAAACCCGAAAAAGGAGATTAAAGGCGAAATAAGCAAGTGGAAAGACCTCACATGCTCCAGGATTGGGAGGATTAACATAACCAAAGGCTATCTACAAATTCAATTTGATACCTATCAATATACCAACCTCATTCTTCAATGAAATAGAAGCAGAACCAAAAATCCATATGGAACAATAAAAGACCCTGTATAGCAAAAGCAATACTTAGTAGATAGAACAGCGCTGGAGGAATATCAATTCCAAATTTCAAACTCTACTACAAAGCCGTAATAATCAAAATAGCTTGGTACTGACATTAGAACAGACCAGAGAAACAATGGAACAGGACTGAAGACCCAGAAATGACCCACAGAACTATACCCAGCTAATCTTTGGGAAGGTAACTAAAGAAATAGAATGGAAGAAGTCAGCCTTTTTAGTAAGTGGTGCTGGTAAAATTGGTTAAACACTTGTAGAAAACTAAAGCTAGATCTGTACATGTCATCCTGCACCAGAATCAACTCCAAATTGATCAAAGGCCTCAGAGTCAAAGCCAACTCTATGAAACATTACTGGAAGGAATAGGAGAAACTCTAGGGCTCCTTGACACAGGCCAGAATTTACTTTTTTTTTTTTTCTCAGAATTTTCTTATTAGAGATCCGAGCACAATAAATTAAAGAAAGGTTGAACAAATGGGAATGCATGAAACTGCAGTGTTTCTACAAGGCAAAGGATGATAGCAAGATCACAGAAAGCCCATGGACTGGAAGAAGATCTTCACAAGCCATACAATCGACAAGGGTCTCATATCTAAAATATACTTAGAACTCAAAAAACTAAATCCCCCAACAACAAATCCTCAAAGAAATAACTGCCCGATTAATAAATGGAGGGGGGAATATATTTGATAGGTGGGAGGGCCGGGATGGTAGGAGAAAAACAAAGGAAGAGGCAATAATGCTGGATAAGAAATGTACTCTTTACCTTGCTCATGTAACTGTAACCACTCTGTACTGTATTTTCACAATAAAAATTTATTTAATAAAAAAAGACTTAAAGAGAGACTTCTCTGAGGAGGAAATTAGAATGCTCAATAGACTCATGAAGAAATGCTCAACTTCTCTAGCCAAAAAGAAATGCAAATCAAAACAATGTTGATATTCCACCTCACTCTAGTCAGAATGGATATAATCAAGAAATCTAGTAACAACAGATGCTGGTGGGGATGTGGCCAAAAAGGAACTCAATTGCATTGTTGGTGGGAATGTAAACTTCTTCAAACACTCAGAAAAGCAGTATGGAGGTTCCTTAAAAGACTCCACATAGAGCCCCCTTTTGACCCAGAAATCCCACTTTTGGGCATTTACCCAAAGATCACAAACAAGGTCATACCAAAGCTACCAGCACAACCATAATTATTGGAGAATTATTTACCATAGCTAAGACATGGAACCAACACTGATGCCCCTCAGTAGGTAAATGGATCAAGAAAATGTGATTATATATATAATCGAATTCTGTGCCTCCACCAGAAAGAATGACATTGCCTCATTTGTTACAAAATGGAAACACTTGGAAAATTTTACATTGTGAAGTAAGACAGGCCCAAAGAAACATCACTCCCATGGTTTCCCTTGTTTGCAAGGACTAGTACATATCTAGAACAAGCAGAGAAGCTCAAAGGCTATGTACATATGATCACATGAGATAATGTTAAGCAAAGTGTACTCCAAGACAGGAACATAAGTGTTTTTTTTCTTGCTAATGTTTTTAATGTATTTGTAATGCACTATGTGATTCTTTTGTTTCTTTTGTATGATCTACCTCCAAAGTATAACCCCTTTCTCACTGATTTTGGTGCCGGTCTTCTGTAAATTGGGTAGGAGAAGTGGTATTGTGGAACGCTTAAATGGGGATGCAGGTTGACCCATTGTGACTATGAGATGTACAGGACACTAGGTTGAAAACAAACTTTACAATGGTGGGATAGAGGGGTGGGAGGAAATGGGGAGGTGGGGAGAGAAATGGTGATTGGGGGAAAACAAAGTAGGAGGTAATAATACTCACTACGAAATTTACTCGAAACCCTACTCATGTAAATATAACTCCTATGTACAACATTTTTACAATAATTTTTTTAAAAAAGAAGAAAGTCAGACTATTCAATAAATGATGATGGCAAAATTGGTGAAACACCTGTAGGAAACTGGAACCTTGCGCTAGCACCTTATATATCACCCTGCACCAGAATCAACTCCAAATGGATCAAAGACCTAGAAATTAAAGCAGACATCCTGAAAACATAACAAGAAGGAATAGGAGAAACTCCAGATCTCCTTGGCATGGCCTGAAAATTTCTTAATAATAACCCAGAAACACAACAAATCAAAGAATGTTTGGACAAATGGGATTACATGAATCTACAGAGCTTCTGCATGGTAAAGAATATAGCTAGAAAGATCAATAGAAAGCCCACAGATTGGGAGAATATCTTCCTAGCCATACAATGGACAATGGTCACATATCTGAAATGTAGGTAGAATTCAAAAAATTAAATCCCTCAATTACAGATCCTCAAAGAAACAACCTCCTACTTACTAAGTGGGAGAAAGTCTTAAAGAGAGACATCTCTGAAGAGAAAGTAAGAATGGCTAATATACACATGAAGAAATGTTCAACTTCTCTTGTTATCAAATACATGCAAATCAAAACAACATAGAGATTGCACCTCACACTAGTTAGAATGACTATAGTAAAACTAATAACATATGCTGGAGGGAATATAGCTAAAAGGGAATACTACAGCTTTCTTGGTGGGAGTGTAAAATTTTTCACGCACTTTGGGAAGCACTATGAAAATTCCTCAAAAGACTACACATAGAGCTCCCTGTGACTCAGCAATCCCATTTTTATTTTCCCAAACGACCACAAAAAGGCCATACTAAAACTATCAGTACATCTATGTTTATCACAGCTTTATTTCCCATAGCTAAATTATGGAACCAACCTAGATGCCCCTCAGTAGAAAGAAAATGTGTATGTGTGTGTGTGTATACACATATATATGTATATGTATGTATGTATATATATGTATATATGTATGTATATATACACACATATATGTATATATGAATTCTATGTCTCCACCAGAAAGAATGACACAGCGCCATTTGTTAGAAAATGGAAAGATTTGAAAAATTATATTAAGTAAATAAGACAAACAAAAAGAAACTTAGGTCCCATGATGTCCCTTGTATTCAATGAGTAGTATATGTCTAGGACAAGCAGAAGAGGTCAAAATCTATGTACATATGATCATTTGACCTGATGCTAAGTGAAATGATCCCCAAGGTAGGGACACAGGACATTTTTATCTTTCTTTTTCTTTTTAATAACTTACAATAGACTAAGTGATTTTTTTTGTTTCTTTGTATGTTCTACACCCTGTTCATCACTGTATTTGATTACGGTGTCTGTATTGTATCTTGTATATACTTTATTCTAATTTGGGGAGTGGAAGGGAAATAAAGAAATGCTGGAATAAGGACACAGGAGGCCCAATGTAACAATGAGATGTACAAAACACTGTTGAAAATGCACTTTACAAATTTGTGGGGGGGAGATGCCTTTTGATAGAATGGTGAGGAAGAAAGAGAGGCTAGGGGAAAAACAAAGAAGGCATTACAGTGCTTGACAGGAAATGGACTCATAATCTTGCCCATATAAATGTAACCTCGTCAGTCAGTATATATTGGTTCACCGCTGATTTGATTGCACTGTAAAACAACTTTACAAATAGAACCAGGATCATTTCTGAATCATAACTCCATGAAAACTTTGAAGTTCCAGATTATTCTTTGAATGTCAAATGTATCCCCTAAAGTCTCCTTTCAGTTGAAGGATTAGAGTTATGACTGAAATAAATGTACTCTGTCCCTTCTTGGAAGTGTAACAGGACACAACTGGACAGTAATGTCCAATTTGAAGAATAATTGTAAAAGAAATTCATTGGGAAAAAAACTAAAATTCATCAAGCTGAAAATCTAAAATTAGTCCCTTTTGCAAATATAAAAAACATAAAAGTGCATCATTAGAATAAGGAAATCTTATGCCTGTTTGTATTGTAAATTTTCCAAAGAATCCATCAAAAATATACCCAATTCAGGTATCAACTATGAATATAAATATATTTTGAGGTGTTGTTTCTTTATAAAAGCCAGTACTTTTTAATTGAAATAGTAATGCAACAGTTGCTAACACAATAATAACAGTCCTCCGTGCTTCACATACTAACCTGCACTTCGATTCAAGTGCTGATTAGTCCAGTAAGGGAGATCACCCAAAGGAATAAATCCACTGTCAACCATGTCTAGTCTTGCACCTTCCATTCTCCTTGTTTAACCTTGAAAACAGCAGGTTGAGCTGGCAGATATTATTTATGGACCCCTGACTTATTTTTACCGTCTCAGAATCTGTTTTCTTGAATTCTTGATAAGAGGAATAGAATTTTCAGCTAGAACAGGAATATCAGAAAGACCTATACTGGATGCTTTCTCTTCTGTGTTGATTTTCTTGGGACTTTGTTCTTTGTGAGGACTCTGCCTGGAAAGGGCAACTTTCTCTCAGGGTGGAGCTGAGCCCCACAGATTAGGTACATTTTACCTTTTGAATGGCTCCCATTATCTTCTTCTATGGCCTGAATTATGTGCTAGGTGCTCTTGCCTGATCTTTGTCCATATCTTCTCCAGTGGTTGAGGAAGGGCTACCTTCCCACCGCTGCTTTGTGAGGAGTTAGGTTGTCTTGTGTGGTACTTATATCTTTCCCTTGGTTGCCGGGCCCCCCACCATCTACAATTTTCGGTGGTCAGGAGGATGAAGATTATAATTCCTTATCAGTTCTTGCTTGTGGTGAATAGATTCTGCTTGCATCTTGGACCGAGGCTTAGTCTGTTGATATGGCAGCTGTGGCTATGGACACCTGTGAGTTCTCGAATCTGTCTCATTCACCAAGCTGCCTGAATTTTTCCTGCCTGACCAAACTCTCTGTACTATGATGGCACCCTAGGCATATCTGTCTAACCTTGGACTTTTCACTGGAACACTAAAATTGGTTTCAACCTCTATCTGATCTGAACCCGCAGCTTCTCCTCCCTGGTCTTACTCGGGAATTTGTTGCTGTTTTTCTAAACGTACTATTTTAATATCCTATGATTTGCCCAATGTTGTCACTGTATTTTATTTTAGTTTCTGTATAATACATGCATATTAATCCAACTTGGAAAGAGAAGGGAAACAAAATTTGAGAGAAAGGACAACGCGTGAATCAATCCAACAATGATCTCACAAAATATGTGGAAATGAAGTTAATACCTTGTGGGAGATTATGGATTGAGACACAAGAAGAGTGTGAGGAAAAATTAGGAGTGGGTAAGAACATACGAAAAGTGCTCACTAGCTTACATATGAAATTTTAAGCCCTCTATACATCACCTTGACATTAAGATTCATTTCTCAGTTCTTATAAATGTACACGTAGATATTCAGGTCTACAGGTTTGCAGTCCATATACAAACGTGAAAATTGTTCTGTTGTCTTTACATCCTTCTTTTTTTTTCAGGTCGTGGGGCTTGAACTCTGGTCTGGTCTGGGCGCTGTCCCTCAGCTCTTCAGCTCAAGGCGAGCGCTCTACCACTTGAGCTACAACGCCACTTCTGGTTTTCTGGTGGTTTATTGGAGATAGGAGTCTCACGGTCTCTCCTGCCCGGGCTGGATTTGAACCGCGACCCTCAGATCTCAGCTTCTGAGTAGCGAGGATTACAGGCGTGAGCCACTGCCACTCGACTCTTTACATCCTTATGTGAATAGAAATGACAATTTTCATTATCTCTCCTGATTCCAAGCCATTATTTACAAATTACTTTGGAATCATTTATGTTCAAATATTTCGGTAGCAATCCCAATAATCTTTGGAAAATACAAATTAGCAGGAATACTGGTGTTCAAATATGCCCATAATCAGAAACCATCACAAATAACACCTAGCAAAAATGTGAGCAAGATTCTTACAAGTCAAACTTCCTCCTCAGTAGTCAAATTCTTCAACTCTATTGCTTACATAGTAATCCTAACCTCTATTAAATTATTTGGCAAGGTGCATCTTCCTAAAATATGCTTCAAAGACTATCACATTTAGCAGTAGGAATGTTTTGGATCAGAAATGCAAATCAAGAATAAAATGGTGGGGGTGGCACCCTTAGATATTGAAACAACACAGAAGAAATTTTGCATCATTTCTGAGGATATTGGCATTGAAGAATTCCATGCATCTTTCATGTTGCTTCTTCCTGAAGAGGAAACCTTGATAACAATGAAGCAGGGAAATGGAATTTTTTAGAGATATATAGAGCTAAAACCAATAAACTTGTTCACAGAATTGTTGAAGATAATGTAGGAAATTCTTCTTTTGAGTTGAACTGGTTTCATTCATGGAAGTAAGATTATTTTACAAGCCACTGTTTTTCTTTTGTCACCACCGCATTACAAGAACAAACTTTAGTGTAAAAGTGTGCTATTATTATACCTCTTTGTAATGAGGTTGGACTCAGGTTCTCCAGACTATTTCCTATCTAAATGCTGAAACATATCTTGCAATAAAATTTCCTATTTGAAGAAAAATACTTTTGTAAGCAATTACTTTTACTCCAGATTGGACAAAATTACTATTTCACAACATTCAATATCCCTCACTATCTTCACATTTATCGTTATAATTGTCCTTGAAAAACTCTGAAGACATTCCTCTAAGTCCAGGGGGAAGAGAATGGTGATGTTTGAAAAAATGACATAATACTAATAAAACATTCAAAATATGAGTCTATGTCTTAAGAACTCTGTGAAACAAACATAAATAACCATTAACAATAACTAAATAGTGTACTGTTCACAATAAACTTCTTCATTCCTAATTACAAGCAATATATTGGATTCAATTTGGACTCTGAAATTGAAAAAGAAAAACAGCATATATGGGGTGATAATCACTGTTTATTACCAGAAGATTAAAAAAAATAAGAAGCCCTAATACCATTGACATTCTTGCTTGAACAATTTCAATGTGCATGAGGATATATTGATATGTTCCTTCTTTTAAATCTCTTCAACAGTTTCAAATTTTACTCAATTCATGATTAAGATGGAATATGAATATAGAAGTACTTGTGGAAACATTTTGTCCATTTCTCTGATTAATACTTTATCTTAATAGAATTAAAGAAAAATAGTTCATATAAAATTTTGAAAAGAATTACTGTGTATTTCAAATAACAAATTTCACTGCTTTACTATGTAAATGATAAAATAATTGCTTTGAATGACACAATATTTACATGAACATGATCACATTAAAGAAATATACTATTGTCAGTTTCTTATGTGACATAAAGATTCTAAGTGGAACTATATCATAGAAACAATGGAAGCAGTAGAAACACATAAGACATGGACTACCCACTTGCTACCTTTTGGGAAAGAGAGTGTCTGGTGATTACTCTTTATTTTGTTGCTTGACAGTTAGTAACTTTTAAGAGATCAGTAAGTTCTTCAGAGCACATAATTGAGTATATTTACCACGGTCACTTTCAATTTCAGACTCCTAGGTCTTTGATCCATTTGGAGTTGATTCTGGTGCAGCGTGATATATAAGGACCTAGCTTTAGTTTTCTACATGTAGTTAACCAATTTTGCCAGCACCATTTACTGAAGAGGCTGTCTTTCTTCCATTCTATTTTTTTAGTTCCCTTATCGAAGATTAGATGGCTATAGGCCTGTACGTTCATTTCTGGATTTTCAATTGTATTCCATTGGTCCTGAGGTCTGTTCTTGTTTTGGCTTTGCAGTAGAGTTTGAAATTTGGTATTGATATTCCTCCAGCAGTGTTCTTTGTGTTGAGGGTCGTTTTTGCTATTCGGGGTTTTTGATTGTTCCATATGAAATTTTGGATTTCTTGTTCTATTTCCTTGAAGAATGAGGTTGGAATTTTGATAGGTATCCATTGAATTTGTAGATAGCCTTGTGAAATATTGCCATTTTCACGATGTTGATCTTTCCGATCCAAAAGCATGGGAGGTTTTGCCATTTTCTTAGTTCTGTGTTGATTTCCTTTTTTAAGATTTTAAAGTTTTCATCATAGAGGTCCTTCACTTCTTTGGTTAAGTTAATTCCTAGGTATTTTATTTTTTGTGGGGCTATTACAAATGGAGTTGCTTTCCTAATTTCAGCCACACTTTTCTCATTGTTGGCGTACAGAAAAGCCATTGATTTTTGGGGGTTAATTTTGTACGCTGCTACTTTGCCAAAGTTTTGAATCAGCTTGAGAAATTTGGGAGTGCAGTCTATGGAATTCTTTTAATAAAAGATCATGTCATCTGCAAAGAGGGAGAGTTTTACTTCTTCTTTCCCTATTTGGATCCCCTTTATGTCTGCATCTTGTCTTATTGCTGTAGCTAGGCATTCTAATACTAGATTGAAGAGAAGTGGAGAGAGTGGGCTTCCTTGTCTTGTTCCTGAGTTAAGAGGAAATGGTTTGAGTTTTTCACCATTGAGTATAATGCTGGATGTAGGTTTGTCATATGCAGCCTTTATTGTATTGAGGAATATTACATGGATTCCTAATTTTTCCAGAACCTTCATCATAAAGGGGTGTTGGATCTTGTCAAATGCTTTTTATGCATATATTGAGATAACCATGTGGTTCTTATCCTTGCTCCTGTTGATGTGATGAATTATATTAATTGATTTGCATATATTGAACCAGCTTTGCATCCTTGAAATGAATCCTGTTTGATCGTGGTGTATGATATTTGGATGAATTGTTGAAGTCGATTGGCCAAAATTTTATTGAGAAGTTTTTCATCAATGTTCATCAAAGAAATGGGTCTATAATTCTCTTTCTTTGATGAGTCCTTGCCTGGTTTTGGGATGAGGGTTATGATGGCTTCATAGAATGTGTTCGGTAGTGAGCTTTCTCTTTCAATTTCATTGAAGAGTTGGAGGAGTATTGGTGTGAGCTCTGCTTTGATTGTCTTGTAGAATTTTGCTGTAAACCCATCTGGTCCTGGACTTTTCTTAGCTGGGAGGTCTCTTATTGCTGTTTCTATTTCAATGCTTGATATGGGCCTGTTAAGCTGGTTTAACTCATCTTGGTTTAGTTTTGGCATGTCAATATTTGCTAGGAAAAGTTCCATTTCTGCCAAGTTCTCTAACTTATTAGCATAAAGTTTTGAGAAGTATTCCCTTAAAATGTTCTCAATCTTGGTTGTTTCTGTGGTGATGTTTGCATTCTCATCTCTGAGTTTATTTATTTGGGTGTGTTCTCTTCTTTTTCTGATAACATTTGCTAAGGGTTTGCCAATTTTGTTAATTTTTTCAGAGAACCAACTCTTTGTTTTGTTGCTTCTTTGTATAGTTTTTTTTTGGATTCTAATTCATTTAATTCTGATTTAATTTTAATTATTTCTTTCCATTTACTGGATTGGGGTTTATTTTGCTGCTCTTTTCAAGGAGGTTCAGATGTCTCATTAATTTGTTGGTTTCAGATTTCTCCAATTTGTTGATGTAGGAGCTCAGAGCTATAAACTTGCCTCTGAGTACTGCCTTTGCTGTGTCCCAGAGGAGCTGGTAATTTGTGTGCTCATTTTTGTTGAATAGCATGAACATTTGAATTTCCTTTCTAATCTCTTCCATAACCTTCTGGTGCTTCAGCAGTGTGTTCTTCAGCCACCATGTGTTACTGGACTTTCTTTGGTGGCTTTTGGTGTTGAGTTCTAATTGTATTCCCTGTGGTCAGAGAGAATGCAAGGTATAATTTCAATGTTTGTGAATTTGGACAAGTTTGATTTATGGCCTAAAATGTGGTTTATTTTAGAAAATGTTTCATGTGCTGCTGAGAAAAACGTACATTCTGATGCTGCTGGGTGAAATATACCATAGATGTCTGTTAAATCTGGTTGATTTATGCAGCTGTTTAGATCTGTAGTTTCTCTGTTGAGTATTTGTTGAGTTGATCTATCTAGTGGGGAGAGTGGTGTGTTAAAATCCCCAACAATTAATGTCTTTGGATCTATGTGGGATTTGAGGGAAAGTAGTGTTTCTTGGATAAATTTGGGTGATCCATTGTTTGGCGAATAGATATTTAGAATTGTAATATCTTCCTGCAGGAGAGATCCTTTAATTAGTATGTAGCGACCTTCTTTATCTGTTCTCACGAAATTTATTTTGAAGTCTATTTTTTCTGATATTAGAATTGCAACTCCCGCCTGTTTTGGGGGGCCGTTTGCTTGGTAGATTTTGTTCCAGCCTTTAACATTGAAAATGTGTTTGTGTTTATGGGGAAGATGTGACTCCTGAAGGCAACAGATAGAAAGTTTTGTTTTTTAATCCAACTAGACAGTCTATGTCGCTTAATTGGAGAGTTAAGTCTGATAATGTTGAGAGATAAGACTGAGAGTTATTTGGAAGTTCCTGCCTTTTTATTCACCTTTTTGGGGGCTGCAGCTACTGGATTACTCCTATGGTTCTTGGATTCTCAATTTGGGTACGGTTTCTTGGCCTTTATTGTGTTCTTGTTGGTTTTCTATGTGTAGGACATCTTTAAGAATCTTTTGTAGAGCTGGTTTGGTGGAAATATATTGTTTCAATTTTTCTTTGCTATGGAAGCTTTTTAATTGGCCTTCAGGTATGAAGGAGATTTAACTGGGTACAGTATTCTTTGTTGATAGATTTTTGTCTTTAGGGCATGGCATACATCATTCCAGGCTCTTCTTGCTTTGATTGTCTCTGCTGAGAAATCTGAGGTGATTCTAATTGTTTTCCCTTTACAGATGATTGATCTTTTATCCTTGATAGCTTTACGGATCTTTGAGTTGGTCTGAATTGATCCTGTGTGGATTATATTGTGATGGTGGGATATCCTATTTTGGTCTGGTCTATTTGGAGTTCTAAAAGCTTCTTGTATCTGAATAGGCCTATCTTTTTGCATGTTTGGGAAGTTCTCTGCTAGGATCCTGTTAGACAATTTCCTAGACCATTAACTTCTATTTCTAGGTGCTCCTCTACACCCATTATCCTTAGATTGGGCCTTCTGATGGTGTCTTCCAAGTGTTGGATAGACCTATCATATTTCTTGGACTTGTCTTGGATGGTTGTATGTTCTTTCTCTATAATATCTAGGCTATCTTCAATCCCCGAGTTTCGATCTTCTGCATGGTCTATCCTGCTCTCAAGACTTTCTACTTTGATTTTTATTTCTTTTCCTTCTAATTGGTCAGCTTTGATGGCTTCAAATTCATTGTTGAAGTTTTGTTTAAGATCTTGTATGAGCTTGTTTACTTTCTTAATTTGGTGTTCAGTGTTTATTCTCAAATCACTTAGTTGATTGGTTATGGTTTCCTTGGAGTCCCATGCTTTCTGTTGGGTTCCACTCAGCATTCCCTTTGTGGTCTCCCTGACTTCCTTCAGCTCTTTGTTAATGGATCCCATGAATGCCTTTAGTGATCTCTGTGTATTCTCATCCTGCTCTCTCAATTCCTCTATTACTTTTTGCTTACCTTCCTCCCGTTCATGCCATTCCTGTAGTTCTCGTTGAGTGTTCTCAGCCTGCTCACGCCATTCCTGCCTTTCTCTTTGAGTATTCTCAAGCTGCTCATGCAAATCCTATATCAGCTTTGGAGTAGCTTCCTCACACTCATGATATTCCTGTATTAACCTTTGTTTGCCTCTTCTTTCTCCCTATCACACTCATACAGAATCCTTTTTAGGTTTTCAATCTTTTTATTTATTATGTTTGCCAGCAGTGTTTGTAGAGCTATTTGGGAACTCTCCTTTGGATTATTCATTATCTGTTCTGTCCCCTGATTATCATGAGTGGGAGTTGAGATACCCGGACTCACCATTTTTCTTGTGTTTTTCTGGCTTACTCTGCCCATTTGGGATGAAAGTAGCACCAGTTTTGTGCGAGAACACTATCTTAAGGCAAGCACCAGCAAAAGTCTGTAGTTGTACAGTCAATCTAATTGAACTGATATATCTATTCAACATCAAACAACTATATATTAATGGGCTACGAACTGCAAAGAAGAAATTGGCAAACTAGAAATTATTAGGTTTAGGGAGAGATATGGGTAAAAATAGGAATAGAGGGATGTGGGAAGGCACAGGGAGAGTTAACTAAGTCCTAATCTCAATGTGGAAAATAGGTTGGATAGGATGAAAGTAGAGAAACAAAAAAAGAAGAAAGAGAAAGAGAAAAAAGTGAGACAAGAAAAAATAGAAAAGCAAAAATTAAAAAATAAAAAGTGCAATGCTTAGAAATTATTCAAATTTGAAAACGAAATATGCAGAGAAGAACATGTATATAATGAGAGAAGAGAAGGGATATAGAGGAGATGTGAAAAACTTAAAAATAAAAATACTTAAAATATATAAGTATAAAGAAGTAGTACTGCTATTAAGGAATCTAAGAGTAATAAATTTCTGGATTAAGTGTGTACATAAAGGGGGATAAGTTCTAATAATCGACTACGGGTATATCTGAGGATGTACAGAACAGCAATTAAGTCACACAAATAAGAATGAAAGAGAAGAAAAGGTGAAAAGAATGAGAAATAAAGAAAAAAGAGATCAAAAGTTCAATAGAGCTAAACAAAAAAGAAAAAAAATTTAAAAAGAAAAAAAAGAAAAACACACATACACATTTACCCCTAAAATAAAAATTATAAGAGGAAGGAAAAAAAAGTTTCTAGAAAACAATTTTTTAAAGGTAAAAATTAAAAATTAACAAAAGGTTAAGAAAAATTTTTTTAATAAAAATTACAAAAAAATATTAAAACTTCTTTGAGGAGGGGTGGGAAGATCCTCTATCTCCCTTGTGTCCATAACCAGCCTCTTGTTGGAGTCTCTGGTCTGCTTGTAGTGTTTGATTTTCCTGTGGCTTGGTTGGTTTCTTACATCAGTTTGTTTGAGCAGGCAGAAAAATGCTCTGCTTTATCCAGGATTTTGTGATCCTTCTCCCAGGCTAGTTCATGTGAGGGAGATCTGCTTTGAGTATCACAAAAGAGGGAAATGGCTGTTTCCTCAAGTTTGGAGATGGTGTGAAGAGGCTAGGTTCTGGGTAGAGTTGAGGCCTTTCAGCAAACTGTAGCTTTTCCCTGGGGGGCTAGCTTGTGAGACACTCACAGAGTCCATCCTGGAGCCATTCTCATGGTTTCTGTTTACTGAATTTCAATTGATTGTCAAGGCTGCTAAAGGGAAGGGCAGCCTCTGGCTCTGATTATCCAGTGAAGTAATCCACTCCTAGGGCTGGCGCCCAAGCTGGATGACTTTTCCCTGATGGGAGCTGAGTCTGGCAGGTCAGGTTAGATTCTTGTGACCTGCTAAATGACTCTAGTTTTCTTCCAAGGCCTGAGTTGGAGCTAGCAGCTCAGCTGGGACTTCAAAGATGGAGATCTCAGGTATGGGAGGGGGGGGTGGCCTTCCCTCCTCTGCTCCCTGAGAAGGAGTGAGGACATCAGGCTGCTACTCACACTGAGTCTTGGTTCCTGGGTCATCTCTGGTCTGCGAATGGCAGGATGAACATGTCTGCTCCTTGTCAGTTCTTGGTGGTATTTAGTAGAATCCGCTTGCCCGCCGTGTCTGGCTCCTTTGTCCCAGACTCTGTGTTGCAGGTATGGCAGCTACGGCAGCAGCAGCCTCGGCTGCTGGCAAGTGCTCAGATCTGTCTCTTTGCCTGGATTTTCCCTCTCTGGCCTAACTCTCTGTCCTGTGTTGGCACACTTGGTGTGGTTCTCTGGCTTAGGACTGTTCACTGGAACTCTAAAACTGCTTTCTATGCGAGAGCTTGTTTAGCCTCCAGCTTCTCCTCTGCCATCTTTCCAGAACTAGTCCAAGAGTACATTTTTAAGAAAGATGACAATCTCCAGTATTAATGACCAGTCTTTATTTAACATCTTTCTCATTACCATTATCTACTTCATTCCATTTGGCCTTAAGCATGTTATGTAAAAACAAGACGTAAACATTGTGTCACTTGATTATTTAGGTAGTATGCCAAAATGTACTGATTTAAAACGTTTGCTTCATATCATAGCTATGGTATGATCATATTGATGTTGGTATGTGTGTTGCATTTTTGATTGTTATCTTTTGGGTAAATGCAAATGAATGGATTTCTGGATAATAAAGGAGCTCTCTTTTTAATATTTGAAGAAACTCCACAGAGATTTCCAAGGTGGTTGAACCTTGTTTATTTTCATACAACAGGTTATTATCATTCCTAGTTTCTGATATGATTTCTTCTCCTCATATGACCTATTTAAACTGAAGTAAGCAGTAATCTCAGTATAGTTTTGATTTACATTACAGTTTTTGGTGGACCTGGTTTGAAATCTGCAGACAAATTTAATATTAATGCAAGGAATTCCTTTTTTTCCTTATTAGCAATCTTGTAGGTTAAGCATAATGCATTTCTTACATGAGCAATCCAATATCTATTATTATTAGCTAAATTGAATCTCTTCTTCCTTATTTCACTTTTGAATATTTCATAGTCACAGTCAAGGGTAACAGAATATATCAACACAGAGGATCATAGGTAAAGAAGTTAAAAGAAACTTGACCAATATCAAAATTATAAAATTGAAAGATACATCAAATAGAACAATAAAATTATGTTCACAAAAAAATCCTCTGTGAGGTGAGAATAAATATCACATATTACATGCAAATTACTGCATTGGAATTTTGGGTTGAACAAATACCTTATCAAATTCAGAGAATTAAGACAATTTAGAAGGTGGGTCACTGTACCAAAGTGTCCTAAAAAAAGCTCATATTTTCTTGCTCCCTCTTGCTATTTATAGAAATGCATGCTGATGCTAAACACAAATTTCTGGATGTACACTGGAATTATTTGCGTTTCTGTTTGACCAGACATGTTGCATATTTCTTCATGCATATATTGGCTATTTTTGTTTCATTTCCAGAGAAATATCTCTTGGATATTTTAGCCCATATGTAAATGGGGCTGTTGATCTTTTGAAAATTGGTTATTGTAATAATTTAATTTTTTGAATTCTGGTGTCACTGTCTATTGTAGAGCTAGATCTTCAATACATGGTCTCTCAAACTGTGCTGTTTGTATTAGTATTTACCTTGCTCCCTATGATGGTTGCCATGTAGAATTTGTATAGTTTAATGCAATCCCATTTATTCAATCTCTCTTTGATTCATTGAATTACTGGATATTTGGTTAGGAAGTTTTGACCTGGATAGTTTATCCCATATCCCATACTGTAATATTTCACATATCAAAGCCTATTTTGAGGTCTTGGATCCAAGTGGAATTGTTTCTGGTGCAAAGTGATATATAAAGATGTATGATCACTTTTCTTTGCATGTGTAGCTTTTTCTCCCTGTACCATATTTAGAGGAGACTCTCCTCCCACTAATTATTTAGATTAATTATCAAACTTTGGGTGGTCTTAGGTTTGTGGAATCGTTTCTGTATTTTCAATGTAATTCAACTGGTCTTTAGGCGTGTTCTTGTGGCCATACCAAATATATATGTATATATAAATGTATGTGTTTGTGTTTTATAATAGACTTGTATTTTAGTATTTATATCCTTGCAGCAATGTTTTTCCTGCTAACGGTTGTTTTTTGTTTTGGGGGTTCTTCTATTTTTCCATGTGAGTTTTTTTTATTACTTCTCTTTCATAAATAATGTAGGTACTGGATAGGTACTTCCTTGAATATAGTGGCAGCTTTGGGAAGATTTCTAAAGTTTTTGATATCACTACTTCCAATTCAGGACCATGTGATGTGTGCCCACATTATTAAACAGGCTTTAATTTCTTTTTCAAATGATTAATATGTTCCTCAGAGAGGTTCTTCACTTCCCTGCTTAAATGAAATTCTATGTATTTTCTTTTGGAGATTACTACAAAGAAGTTGCTTTTGTGGTTTAAGCTTCATATTTCTCATTTTGGGCATACAGAAATGCTGCTCATTTGTGTGAGTTCATTGTAAACCTAGTTTCTTTGCCAAAAGTTTGGAACAGCTAAAGGGATTTGGTATTGGAATTTATAAGGGTTATTTCAATAGTGGATCAAGTTATCTGCAAAGAAGACTATCATTTCTTCTTTCCTGATTTGCATCCCTCTTTGTTTTGTTTTTGTTTATTCTTAGTGTATTATTGAACTAGGAATTCCAATTGTATCCTGAAGAGTAGAAGAGTGTAAGGACATTACTCTCTCATTCCTGATTGAAGTTGAAATGGTTTTTCCTTTCACCATGAAGCCTAAAGCAGCTGTAGGTTTGTCTATACAGCCTATATTATATTGAGGAATATTCCATGGGTTTTTATTTCATCAGAAAAAAAAATTTTTTTGGTCGATCGTGGGGCTTGAACTCTGGGCTTGGGCGCTGTCCCTCAGCTCTTCAGCTCAAGGCGAGCGCTCTACCACTTGAGCCACAGCGCCACTTCCTCGTCAGAAGTTTTTATGAGAAAGTGGCGTGGGATGTTCTTGAATAATTTCGCTATAGCTACTTACTTGATTCTGTGATTCATGTGCTTCTATGTATTGATGTATTGAATTACATGGATTGATTTCCATATATTGATCCAATTTGCCTTCCTGGTATGATTCCACTTTGGTCAGATTTTATGTTTGTTTGTTTGTTTTTGTTAGTTATTCGTGTCAGCTATCCTCAGGATTCTTCAGAAGTTTTGCATCGACTTTCATGCAAGAAATGCAACTTGAGGTGTTTCATTGATGAGTCCATATCGTGTTCTGGATGAGCAGTACGCTCAAGTCATACAATGTGTGTAGTGAACTTCCCCTGTCTCTTTCATTAATTTTTTTAGGAGTATTGTTAGTCGTCCTTTCAATGGCTTATAGAAATCACCTAATAATCCATTTCATCCTGGGTTTATTTTGCTGGATTTTCCAAGAATTCCTTTATCCTCTTCTGAATCTTGACTCTACCATGAGGTTCCATTTCACATCCGTAGTTTCACTTATTTGGGTTTTCTGTCTCTCTCTTCTCTCCCTGTCTTGCTCACAACCTCTCTCTCTATACTGAGGTTTGCTAAGGGTCTAAATTTTTTTATTATTTTTTCACATAACCTACAGTTTGTTTATTCAATCTTTCTTATAGTTTTTATGGCTATGATTTTTAAATTGTAACTTAAATATAATTACTTATTTACTACCATAGTATATTGATTTCCTCTTCCAAATTTTTGTCTAAATGTCTTGGGTACTAGGTGAAGTAGAGAAAGCAAAATATATATAGTTTCCAGAAAGAACCAAGAAATGTGGATTATTCCTGCTTCACACTTTCTCTACCTGCAACAATTTAACATTTACTAATAGATTTTTCTTAAGTGTAATATTATAAACACCAGAAATCTATCATGGAAATTGATCTATGAGGAAAAATGGAAGCAAATTTTGTTGTTAGTGCCATCTTTTTATGCCAACTAAAAACGAGACAAATTATATTTAAATAAACAAGTAAAATCCAAGTAGGCAAAATTAGTCAATTTTAGTGTTGATTTGCTTCATGTACTAATTTTGGCTGCTAGAACTTCACATGTCAATACCTGGCAAGATATTTCAGACATTATGATTTGAAATAGAAATAGTATTTATGAAGAATTGATAGTAGATAGATTGAAATATCAAAAAATCAACAGTGATTTTAGGTTAGAGTGCTTATTGTTATATGAAGTGAGAACAAGTTATAATTAAAGCACATTCTAAATGAAGAAAGAGGAACTGCATATGTAGTTTACTCTACCAATTGTAAAATTGGTTAATTTAATTACCATTGATTAAGTATTTTATAGTTTTGTTAGAAATAATTCTTTTGCCATAATTTGCAGATAATACAGTAACATTTCATGCATGGACGTTTATAAATTAGTATGGCTGCACATTGAAATGAATGATTGTTTAGGCTTAAAAAGTTTTCAGCATGCCAATATAATCCATGCATGAAATTCTGTAGTCCAATAGAAATAAAATTTATGGTGAACTATTTGGTAACTGATGCTACCATTAGGAAAAATATAATTATGCAAAAAATACTTTCAATCTAGAGTGGGCAATTCTGATAAATGGGTTGAGTTTAATGCTGCTGTATCCTGGTAGTGTTCTCCCAGAGTATAATTAAAATATATTATTTATTCCTTGCTGGGACAAGCTGTACTACATACATATCAATTCTCCTTTATGAATTTAAACACTGGAAATTCATAACAGATAATGATGGATAGAATGATGGATGAAGCCATTAGCAATATAATTCCTTTGGTATTCACTTTGAAAGGTGAAAAAAATCAACCCAGGGTAATTGTCCATTGATTCATGACACTGTGTTAAGGACTTCAAGATTGAAAATAAAACTAATGTGAAGTAGGACCCTGTCTTCCACTTTGAGGTTGAAAGTGAGTTTTCAGAAAATAGGGTCTTACTTCAAATTGGTACTATTTTCAATATTTTTTGGGGGGTCAGTCATGGGGCTTGAACTCTGGGCTTAGTGCTGTCCATCAGCTCTTTAGCTCACTTCAGCTACAGCACCACTTCTGATTTTCTGGTGGTTTAGTGGAGATAAGAGTTTCTCGGACTTTCCTGCCCAAGCTGGTTTTGAACCGTAATCTCAGATCTCAGCCTCCTGAGTAGCTAGGATTACAGGCGTGAGCCACTGGCATCCGGCTTCATTTTCAATCTTGAAGTTATTAACACACTGTGATCAATGAAAAATTATTGAGTGGAATTTTTCACATTTCAAAATGAATAGCAAAGGAATTATACTGTTAGTGCTTTAATCCTTTAATCCTTTGGTCTATCCATCAATGGTTATACTGTAACAAATTCCCATGTGTCAATTCATGCAAGGAGAATTGATACTACATAATACAGTTTGTCCTAGCAAGGTATTAATGATAAAATTTAATTATACTCAGGCACAATTCTACCAGGATTCACCAGCATTAACATCAATCCATTTAGAAAAATTGCTCACTGAATGTGGAAAGTACATTTTTTCATAATGATATCTTTCCCAAAGTGAACATGAATTACCAAATGCTTCACCATAAATTGTATTTTACTTGAACTACAGAATTTCATATTTGGATTATGCCTTCATTATGGAATATTTTTAAGCCTAAACAATCATTTTAATGTGCAGCTATTCATATTAATATATTCATATTCAGGCAGGAACTCCCTTACACACAACCCAAAAGAATTACAGTCTAGAAGTTAGTGAAGGAGTATAAAATGCTTAATCAAAACCATTAACCAGATATTAATACATATCTAGAGGTGGTATTCCTCTTTCTTCATTTGGAATGTGCTTTAATTCTTACTTGGTCTCACTTCAAGTTACTTATTGCACTCTAACCTACAATCAGCTAATTACATTTCAAGCTAATTACAATACAGTGATAAGTATTTATTTTTTGTGCTTCAAAAAACTATGTGTGAAATTATGTAGGTCAAGTATTGAGAATTGAAATTCTATCAGCAGAAATTAGTACATGAAGCAAATAAACACTAAAATTGGCTGTTTTCATAGTTGGATGTTACTTGCTTATTGAATTATATTTGACCCTGTTTTTTTTTTAATTTGTTACATATACATCATACTAACAACAAAATTTCCTCCCGTTCTTCTGTATAGAACATTATCAGGAATAGGATTCTGTGGCTTCTCATGTTCAATTTAAGAACCAGAATCTAGAAAGTAAAGATAACTTGTTGCAGGTAGAGTACTTGTGAGGCAGGAGTACACTCTTCATTATTGGATCTTTTTTAATTATAGAGATTTTGAAACAATCTATATTACCCTTTCTCCACTATACCTGGAGCAAATTCAGACAAAAATTTGGAATTGGAAATCAGTACACCACAAAATATATGCATTTAACTAATTGTAATGAAATTACAATTTAAAAAGACAACCCTGAAAACCATAACACAGACTGAATGAACAAACAGTAGGGCATGTGAACAACTTTAAGAAATTGTTAAACCCTTAGTAAATCTGAGACAAGATAGAGAAAAAGAGGGAAAAAGGAGAGAAGAAGAATTGCACCCAAATAAGTCAACCCAGTGATGGGTTCTTAACCTCATGATAGAGTCAAGACTTGGAGGAGGATAAGTGAATACTTGCAAATCCCAGCAAAAGAAAGCCAGGACAAAAAAGATTCACAGGTGATTTCTATAATTCCTTCAAACGACAACCCACGAAAACACTCCTAAAATATTTAATGAAATGGAAAGGGAACATCTGCTATGAATTTGCTGTATGAGGCCAGCATAGAGCTCAACCAAAAACCCAATATGGATTTATAAACAAATCGTTTAACTAGGGATACAGGTGGACCCATTGCAACAATGAGATGTTCAAGTCGTTATGTAGAAAAACGAACTTTACAACTTTGATGGGGGCTGGGGGGAGGTTCGGCGGGGGAAGGCGAGGAGTATGGGAAGGAATGGGAAGGGGAAACAAAGAGGAAGTGTTATCTTGCCCATGTAATTGTAACTCCTCTGTACGGTATTCTCACACTAAAAAAGAAAAAAAAAAGAACTGAAGACACATTTCTTGCATGAACATTGGTACAAACCTTCTCAATAAACTTTTGGATAGCTGACTAATAAAAAGCCCACAAGCTCTGACAAAAGGGAAATCATACCGGAGTGGAAAAGTTGGCTCAATATATGCCATTTGTGATATAACACATCAATAGGGAGAAGCTCATGAATCTCAGAACCATACAAAGAGCTGTACAAACGCATTTGATATGCTCCCACTCACATTTCTTATGACAGCTATGGACAAAAAAGAAATCCACGAAAAATTCCTCACTATAATAAAGGCCATATATGACAACCCTATAGTTACCTTCTGATTAATATTGAAAACTAAAACCCATTTCCATTACAATCAGGAATAAGTGAATTAATCCTTGATCTCTACTCCTTTCCAGTAAAAAGTCTGAATTCCTAGCTGAAGTAATATGCAAGGCATGAACAAAAAAAATCCAAAGAGGGAAAGAATCAAAACATTACTTCTGTGCAGATAACTTTATCCTCTATTGAAAGAACTCTTATAGTCTACAATCATAATTCCCAGGAGCTTTTCTCTAACATTTTGCAAAGAAACAGAGTTTACAAAGAGCTCGCTGAAATCAACAGCATTGCTGTTATGTCCACTATGAGAAGAATGAGTTTTAACCCACAAAAGCAACATCTTTTGTGATAGCCTCCAAAAGAAAAGACCTAGGATTTCCTTTAAACAGGGAAGTTAAGGATCTCTATAAAGAACACATTAATCATTTGAAAATCAAATGAAAGCATATTTAATAATGTGGAAAATATTATATGGTCTTGGATTCGAAGAATTGATACCAAGAAAATTGGAGAACTGTTCAAAGCTACTTCCAGATTGAAAGCAGTACCTATCAATAGACCTACAAAATTAATGAAAGAGAAGAAGTAATCAAAAACGTCATATGGAAACATAGAAGAACCAGAATAACCAAAAACAACACAGTGGTAAAAATATTGCTCTGAGAATATCAATATTGCACTTCACATGCTATTATAAATCATAAACACACACAAAGTTAGAAACATATATGTAGACATATACACATATATACACATAGAGATATACATGTATATGTATATATATATACATCTATATGTATTATGTATACATATATATATATATATATATATATATGTATATGTATATAGTAGGTCCTGGCACACAAACAGGTCTAAAGAACAGTAGAATTGCAGTGAAGGCTCAGAAATTATTCCAGAGACATATTGCCACCTAAGTTTTTATACAGGAACCAAAATCACCATATAGAGGAAAGAGAGACTCTTCTAAATAGGCTTCATGCAGAAATAGCTATACATGCATGAAAAACTGAATGTAGACCTTTATATAGCAACTTTCACAGAACAAAGTCCAAATGGATAAAAGACCTCAAAGTATGTTTATATATCTTGAAATATTATAGTATGGAGCAGGGGATGCCGTATTGATGTGGATACCCAGGTTACTAAATAAAAATCCAGTCACAATGAATCAAAGGAGGGCTGACTATATGGGATAGCATTCAACTAGAGAACTTTTGCATGCCAATAGTTAAAAGTAGCAAGATAAATTCAAATATAAAAGCAACAGTTTGGCTACCATCTATTGGAGATCTAACTATACAACATGCACAGCACATCAGAGTTCACAAAACTAAATCACCACAATAACAAATTCGCCAAGAAAAGCCACCCCATTTATATGTGTGCTAAAGTATCCAAGAGATTTCAATGAGAATGAAGTAAGAATGAGCAATAGATGCAGGAAAAAGTATTCGCCATCTCTGGACAAATAGAAATGCTAATAACTCCAGTGTATATCAAAAGTTTGTGTTTATCATTAGCATGTTTCTATACATGAAATCATAGCAAATATGAGCTTGTTTTAAGGCTTTATGACATATTACTATATTGAGCATCTTCTAGTCACTTTTGATAATTTTCTTTGAATTTTGATAAGATATTTGTTCACCTCAAAATTCCAGTGCACTTCTTTGAATACAAAGGCTGATAATTATTCAGTCCTCACAGTGGGTATTTTGTAATTATAAACATCTTTAACTTGCGCTATTTGATGTATCTTATTTTGAATTATATATTGTTTCAATATTAATACTATTTTAAGTTTGTAATCTATTATCCTATCTGTTGATATATTCTGTTATCCTTGAATGTGGCTATTACAGATACAAATGCCTACTAAGAAAAAATCCTATTAAAAATAATGTTAGATATTTGCTTGCTCATGTAGATAATGCATCAGACTTAACCTACTGCTAATAAAATCAAATGGGCTTCCTTGCATTAAGATCAATTTTATATGAAAATTTCAAACTATCAAAAAAGAATGCAAATCAATACTATACTGAATTTTCTACTTACTCCTGTTAAAATAGGATATTATAAAAGAAATCATATCAGAAGCTGGCATGTATGTGACCAAATGGGAACGGGGCTGGTCTGTTGTATTGAATGTAGGCAAGGTACAACCACCATGGAAAGCATTCTGGAGGTTCACCATATATTAAAAAGAGAGTTCCACTCTGATCCAGCAATCCCATTCCTTTGCATTGACCCAATCACTCTCTAGAACACAATATACATACCAACATGACAATGACCATTGTACCATTACTTATCTAGCTAAGGTATTGGACCAACCCTAGTAGATCAATGCCTTTTTGGCATACTAAATACAACCATTTCTCAAAATTGTTACATCTTGTAAATTGGATAATGATATATGAGGCCAAATGGAGTAGATAATGGTAATGAGGAAGATTTTTAAAAGACTGGTCATTAATGCTGGAATGTGTCAGTTTTTCCTTCTGAAAAATCTATTCCTAAGTGCAACATATAAAGAATTATACCAAATATTGAATTATGCTAGTCTCTGATTACAACATGTTAGCCCTACACACATACACACACTAACACACACACACACATACATACACATTGTCCAAAACACCAAAACACCAAAATCACAGTAAGAGAATGAAGAGTAGTAAGAACACAAGTTGCTCCACGAAGAAATCTCACCTTGAAGAGTTTTTCATTTACTCACTCACATCCTCTTGTGCCTTGAATAATTTTCACTACACTTTTTCAAATCTAATCAGTGTTATCATGGATGAATATTGGGAAAAAACAAAACAATACACTTCCATTTGAGTTGTAAAATTTAGATCTAATACAATTGTGCCTATCCTTGAAGCAATATAATCCAATTGTACTCCAAAATGTTTGTAGAATTATGCCTACTTTTATAACTTTTCCCTTTGAAAGAATTTGTATTTAGTTCATATGAAGTCCAGGTTTCAGAGTATATCATGGAATAACTGGACATTGTAGCTAACAATTGGAAAAGGTAGTTAATTGCTTTAATCATTGTGTACGTTACATTATTCATGTAAAAAGAATTTGGTTTGAAAATGATCATACTACAGCTTCTGTGCATTTTTCTGAAAGGAACATATAGAATCATATAAAATCCCAGTGAGGTATCAAATGCCCTGATTTTTTATTTCATATTATAGGATGCACATTCAAAATGAAGCATCCTCAACACGGAAAAACTAAATAAAATAGAAGTACTGGAATGGAATGTAGCATATAGCAAATCATGCATATTTTGATGAATTTATTAACATTTCCCAATATATTAAAATATGCACTCAAAGCTGATATGGATGATTTTGACAGTCAGAAATATCTGCAGGTGTTTGTTTAACAACTATTTAATGATAAGTATCTATTTACTGACAAAATCATATACACACAAAATCATATACATTCATTGTAAATTGGCTAGAGTTAGTAGAGAATATGAGTAATGATTCCTCTGAGTGCAGTCACTATATACTTATGTAAATTGGACTTGAGGCAATGAGAAAAATAAAACAATGGGTAAAGTTTTTACATGGAGACCTTTCAGCAAAGGAATTCAATTTAGACTTATTTATTTTTTGATAAAATAATGTCAAATACATTTCTCTAGTTTGGAAATGAGTAACAAGAATATTCATAGGTCCCATGGTTTCCCTTATTTGCAATATCTAGTATATGTATGAGTCAAGCGGAAAAGGTCAGATAATGTGATGTTAGGAAAATGAACCCTTAGATATGTATTTTAATTTTTTTTTCTTTCATGCATGTGTTTCTAACGCATTTATAAGATTATCTCTTTGTTGCTTTGTATGTCCCTCCCCCACAGTATAACCCCTGCTTTCACTATATTTGATGTCAGTATAACTTGTGGAGGAGATGGGGAAAAACCAGTTGTTTAAGGATACAGGTGGACCTGTTGCAACAATGAGAAGTACAAGTTGTCATGTCCAAAACGAGCTTTACAACGTCGGTGCAGGTGGGGGGGTGAAGGGGGGTAACGAGAAGGATTGGGACTGGGGGGGGAGGGGGAGGCTGGGAAGGGACGTGAAGGGTAAACAAAGGAGGAGGCTGCAAAGAAAAACTGAAATAATATATCTTTACCAAGACAGCCATACAAAAGATACTTAAAGAGGTCCTACATATGGAAAACCAATCAAAGCACAATAAAGACCAAGAAACTGCACCCAAACTGAGAATCCAAGAGCCATAGGAAGAATGCAGCTGTCACAACTCCCAAGAAGGTAGATATCATGGCAGAAACTACCAAACACCTCTCAGTCCTAACTCAATATTAGGGGACTTAACTCTCCAATTAAGACACATTGACTGTTTAGTTGGATTAAAAAGCAAGATACTTTTATCTGCTGCCTTCAAGCCTTCAAGAGTTACACCTTGCCCATAAAAACAAACATATTCTGAAAGTGAAAAACTGGAATAAAATCTACCAAACAAACAGCCCCCATAAGCAGGTGGGAGTTGCAATCCTAATATTAGATAAATTAGACTTCAAATTAAATTTAGTGAGGAGAGATAAAGTTGCTACATACTAATTATCTCTCCTGCAGGAGGCATTACAATTCTTAATATCTATTCAACAAACAAGGGAGCACCCAAATTTATTCAAGAAACACTTTTGTCCCTCAAATCTCACATAGATTCAAAGACATTAATTGTTGGGGACCTTAACACCCCATTATTCCCACTAGATAGATCAACTCAGCAAAAACTCAAATGATAAAACGCAGATTTAAACAACTACATAGATAAACTAGATTTAACAGACATATACCAAATATTTCACCGAGCAGCATCATTATACATGTTCTTCTCAGCAACACATGTAACATTTTCCAAAAGTGACCACATTTCAGGTCATGAAACAAACTTGTCCAAATTCAGAAACATTGAATTTATGCCCTTCATTCTCTCAGACCACAAGGGAATAAAATTAGAACTAACACCAAAAGCCACCAAAGAAAGTCCTATAACATATGGAGGCTGAACAACACACTGTTGAACCAGCAATGGCTCATGGAAGAGATTAGAAAGGAAATTCAAATGTTCATGCTATTCAACAAAAATGAGCACACAAATTACCAGCTCCTCTGGGACACAGCAAAGGAAATATTCAGAGGCAAGTTTATAGCTCTGAGCTCCTACATCAACAAATTGGAGAGATCTGAAACCAACAATTTAATGAGACATTGAAGCTCTTTGAAAAAGAGCAACAAGTTAAATCCCAATCTAGTAGACAGAAAGAAATAATTAAAATTAAATCAGAATTGAATGAATTAGAATCTTCAAAAAATATATAGAAAGAATAAAACAGGGGCTGGGAAGGTGGCTCAGTGGTAGAGCGCTTGCCTTGCATGCCGGAGGCCTTGGGTTCGATTCCTCAGCACCACATAAGCAAAAACAAAAAATCTGGAAGTGGCGCTGTGGCTCAAGTGGTAGAGCGCTAGCCTTGAGCTGAAGAGCTGAGGGACAACGCCCAGGCCCAGAGTTCAGGCCCCACGACTGGACCTCCCCCCCAAAAAAGAATAAACAAAACAAAGAGTTGGTTCTTCAAAAAACAACAACAACAACAAAAAACAAAATTGACAGATCCATATCAAATCTTATCAGAAAAAGAAGAGAACGCACCCAAATAAACAAACTCAGGTAAGAGTGGATATATCACCACAGAAACAACCATGATTCAGAACAGTATAAGAGGATACATCTAAAACCTTTATGCTAATAAATTTGACAATCTGGAAGAAATGGATGATTTCCTAGCAAATATCGACATGTAAAAACTAAACCAAGAAGAGTTAAACCAAATTAACAGAACCATATCAAGCATCAGAATAGTAATAGCAATAAAAGACCTTCCATCTAAGGAAAGTCCAGGATCTGATGAATTTACAGCAGATTCTCCAAGGTCTTCCAAGCAGAACGCACACCAATACTCCTCCAAATCTTCAATGGAATTGAAAGTTCACTACTGACCTCTTTCTCCGAAGCCATGGTAACACTCATACCCAAACCAGGCAGGCACATATCAAAGAAAGAGAACTATAGACATTTTTGTTTATAAACTTCCATGCAAAATCTTTTCAACAAAATTTTGGTCGATCAACTTCAACAACTCATCAAAAAAATTCATACACCACAATGAAACAGGATTCAATTCAGGGATGCAAAACTGGTTCAATAAATACCATTTAATCAATATAATTAATCACATCAACAATAGCAAGGATAGGAACCATATGTTCATCTCAATAGATACGGAAAAAGCATTTGACAAGATCCAACACCCCTCTTTGATGAAGGCTCTTTAAAAATTAGGAATCCATGGAACATTCCTCAATATAATAAAGGCTGTATGTGACAAACCTAATGCCAGCATTATATGTAATGGTGAAAATTTAAAGCCATTTCCTCTCTCAGAAATGAGACAAGGATGTCCATTCTCTCCACTTCTCTTCAATATAGTATTAGAATGCCTAGCTACAGTAATGGGACAAGATGCAAACATTAAGGGGATCCAAATAGGGAAAGATGAGGTAAAATTCTCCCTCTTTGCAGATGACATGATCTTGTATTCAAAGAATCCCATGGATTCCACTGCCATATTCTCATGCTGATTCAAAACTTTGGAAAATAGCAGGGTATAAAATTAACCCTAAAAAGTCCATCTCTTTTTTTCTTTTTTGAAATAAGTTTTTATTGTAAAAATAATATACTGTAAGTATAATTTCTACATATCTCGTGCTGATGTAAGATTTCTTCCTTTAGGAGTGAAATTAAAATGCTTTGTTCTACTTGGATTGTCTTGTATGCTGATATCAATAATACATGTGAAGATATGCAGTCCTAAATGATTGAAAACCATGTCAAACATCTAAATGTTTTTCTTATACGATGGCCAAAACGTCTTTCTTTTCAATGGTTATTATCAACCTAAATGTTTCTTGTAAAGCTCTAAAGTCCATCATCCTTGTTATTTTATCAATGTGTAATGTTAGAGCCAATCTAATCTAGCACCTCAACCAAGTATGTGTTTATCCCTTTGGTAGAATCTTTGGAATAACCTAAACCAAGTTTGTTTGGGGCACAATCAAACCCTCTGACAACAACAGGTAAAGAAAATCCTGTTTTCTGATGACTCATCTGTCAAAATTGAAAGTAAAGAAATAGGATAAATGAAAAACAATCTTCCTGTGCTAATATCCACATATTATGCTCACTATAAACAAAATTTTCCACTGTTCTCTGACTTGGTGATCCTGAGATTGTTGGCAGAATTCAAGTACATTTTCACTAGCACCAATAAGAAATTCAATTATCCAAACTACTTCAAATCAGAATTACCTCATCTGAATGTTCTTCTTATTTTCTTAAAATTAATTTATATCAGGGAAGGAGCAGCTAATAGTGTAATTTTGGTCACAAAATACATTGAAGTTTTGATCTATGGAATGTCAAAGCAACAAATCTATCTCACTGACATTGTTAAGTGGCAAATACATGAACAAATGAACAGTAATTGGGCTTGCCAAGAATTCTTCATAAGCATTTATTCTATTTGGAGTAATGTAATTTGTGTTGCTTGACAATATAAAACCTCATCCATTTTGTAAGAGAGACAATGGATTCTAGATGCATTGATATTTTCAAGTATTTTCTTCTCTGATCATTTCTTATTCAATTTAGGACCATGTTGTTTCTACCTGAGCCTGTCATCACCCCGAGAAAAGGTAGTAAGCATACTAGATTTTCTATTCAATTGTCTACCATATTACAACGTTATGGGAAGGATGATATGACAGTTTTTATAGTGAAGAAAGTGCTAACTGAGGAGAAAATGAACTTTACAACTTTGGCCGGGACGGGGTTGTGGGCGGGGGTAGGGAGGGAGGATGGGAAGGGATGGGAAGGGGAAACAAAGGAGGAGGCAACAATGTTTGATAAGAAATGTACTCATTATCTTGCCCATGTCATTGTAACCCCTCTGTACAGTATTTTCACAAAAAAAAGAAGTGTTGTTGCCTTTCAAACATGCAGTTTTATTCCTTTTGCTATGATGGTCTGAACGGTGGTGCACTTGTATAATAGGTACAATAACAACTTGATTGATTTTTCTAAACTCACAACATAGGAATTTCAAAATTGTTTGCTTCTAAAAGACCCTAATATGTATGCTGTCCTAGTGCAGCACAAGGTAATCATATTTCTCAGCTGTAAAGGGTACAGTTACTTCCATGAAGCATTACAATTAAGAGGTTTTCTTCAAAATAAAATAGAGTTCCATTGTCAATATTTTAACTTCAATGGGTCCAAATTACACTCAATGTTTTGATGAAAACTCTGTACAATTAACCCTTATATATAAATCCTTGCAATTCTTCACTGAAGCATAAGAAGAAATAAGGTTTAGCTAAGGATAGGACATCAAAATGACACATTCTCCCACCTATGGGTTCACATTAGCAGTAGGATTTTATATTTTATTCCATACTTTTCAATCTGTAAAATTCTTTCTATTCTTGATGAAGGAGTTATATATTTTAGTCAAAAGACTCTAGGCCTGATATTTAAGAGTTTGTTGTATAGCCATAGGAAACCAGTGACAACAGGATGTGCCAGGATCAAGATGCCCAGAGAAGAGGAGAGGGAGTAGGTAGGGTAGGAGATACATGGCAGTTACAGGAATAGAATGAGATTTAGGGGTTTGGGTCCCATCACAGGCAAGATTACAATTGTGATTACCTCTGGTGCAGATCTGACCTTACTCAGAAAAGATGGGTTGGTCAAATGGTTGGGCAGTGGGTTATTTGGTTGGTTGGTAGGTTGATTGGATTGTTGGTGGATGGCTTGATAGGTTAGTTAATTATCCAGAGCAATTCATCTTTTCTCATTTGATAGCTCATATAAGAGTTTCTATGAACCTTGTGTTCAGGTTCTATCAAAAAATGATACTCAGATCTCAAACTCTTTCATTGATATGATTTCATATATGGAAACCAGTTTGAGCTCCAAGAAATTTTTATCAAATTTTAGAAACATACACATAATAAGAATTTTTGCCTCTGTTTACTGAAATGATGTTTACTTATATTTACCTAATAAATGTATACAAAGGGTGATAGAAAAGGATATTTTTTAAAAAATGCCAAATGGTGGGTCATCACAGGTTTTTTTTTTACAAAAGACAACAGCTGAAACCGTATCTCTCATACAGCACAGAACTTACTATAGCAGTGATAAATCAAGAAAAATTAATTTTCTACACACAATTCTGTAAACCTTCAAATATTGTGAGGTTTTTGATCAAACTAACAACAATTTTGTGATGAATGTCCTAGCATAGAAAGAGAAATAATGAATCTCTCCATGATATCTGTTAAAAATCACGGCCTGGAACCTAAAGGATTCAAGCTGAATTACGGTCTTATGATAATAGAGTGGATGTTTTAATATATTATCATTTAACTTTTAAGAATGTAATTATCATTCCATCATTAGGCAATGGTGAGTAAAAGGAAACCAACTCCAAAGTTTGTGAAATCTGACAAACAGAAGTTAGAATAATTTTCCAACACAAAACATCTTGCCTCCTCTCTAGAAATACACAAGTTGAACTTCCACTGGCATGGTTTCCATTACATTCTGCTGAGATTTCAGAAGAAATACAAAAGGCTCTCAATGACATGTGTTCCCACATACTCTCTTACACTTTTCACACACTTTTCCAAAGTTTTCCTTAAAAAGATACCCTAATTTGTCCATGAACTGAAGACTGTATGTGGAACCAATATTTCCCACTGAAACTTTACCTTTCTGCACTTCACCAGATGGAATGGCAACCTGCACGACCTGATTTTGTGATTTTTATCATAGGGAAACTTCAATAACCTCTCAGGATCTATAGATTCCTCTGAAAATTAAAAAATACATTTTGGATAAAAGGAATATACTGGGGAAAATATAAAACTTCTCTGTTATTCCCTTTAAGACTGATACAATATCTTAGAAATCCTTACTAGGAGAATGAAGATTCCAAATAAGACAGCATATTACTGTATAAATTACCTTCTGATGTACTGTCACTTCATTTTAGATAGTTCTTATTTATATGATTTACCTGCATTTTTAAAATTCAATAAAGAAAAGGGCCATAATTTAATTGCTTTCTTACATCTCAATCAGGCATATAAAAATTCAGTTATAATTATCACCATGTCTAAAACTTCAGAGCCCATCAGGAGTAATGCTATCTACCCTGTTCTGTCTACTCCTGTGTTTATACATTCTGTGATTCAATAAATGAAGAAGGAAAGGTGAACTTAACCACGTAAATAATTTCTAAAACCGTGTACCGTCTTCCATTGTGACAGGTAGATAAATGTCAGCAAATTCTGTGGAAAGAAAAATTCTAGGAGAATAACCCTGACTAAATACTTCAAAATCAGATGTCTTAAATGTGATTTCTTTAATGAAATAAAAAGTAAACAGGTAGGACATAATCATCTCCAGATCTTTTTGTAGCTAGACACACACGAACTGATTTCTCTGTCTACTTCACAGATTATAGTCATTTATACCAAGCAATATATTTGAACAGAACAAATTCCATATTTTTCAGTCAAAATTTGTTTTTCATCATGGACAAACTGCCTACTTGGAGAAAATTTTAATAAATACATCTTGAGATGTCAGGGGTAGATAGAAAAAAATCTATTAAGAGAAAAATGTCCCAGTCACATCTAAAGGCCAAATATAGCATGCAAAGATATGGAGGAAGGAATTTAGGGCAAGGAACTGTTAACTGTCTCCTAAAGTTAACTGAATTCACCAATTTCAGTATCCCTTCTCCCCACAATGGAGGATATCCCACACATGGGTTGTCCACAGCAATTGATACTTCTGTGTAGAGTCTTGTCTATGTGGGGCCATCATTATTGTGATGTAGCCAATAATCCTCACTTCTGTTTAATGAACTTAGGAAAGCCAGCCTTACTTCCCTATATGAAAACAGAAATACTTACTGGCGACCTGAACCAGAAGACAATATCACACTTTCTCTTACTATGCATTGTTAGACTATAATTTTGTGGAAGAGAGATGCACGAGCTTTCAGTAGTCCAACACTGTGAATTGATTTCCCACACTTTGTGTGTGTGTGTATTTGTAGTAAAGATACTGTACAGAGGGTTTACGGTTACATGAGCCAATTTTCTATTCAGCGTTGTTACACCTCCTTGTTTATCCTCTGCATTCCTTTCCTATCCAACTCCCCAACTCCTCCCTCCCCTTCCCAAAGTTGTATACTTTGTTTTCAACATAGTGTCTTATCCATCCCCATGTTAAAACGAGCCATTTGCCATTCTGTTATTTCCTTTACCCTCCCTAAATTAGGAAAAATTTATATACAAGATGAAGGACAATGAAATAAAATTCAGTGACAACAGGGGTTATACCATGGAGGAAGAACATAGAAACCAAAAATATCTCATAATACATTATGAATAAAATAAATAGAACAGCATCAGCTTATGTGCATATGGCCATATAACATATGACCTCTTGTGTTTGTCGTAGTCATATACTAATTGTTGTAGATAACAGAAACCATGGGACCTATGTCTCTTTGGGTCTGACTAACATCAATTAATGTAATTTTTCCCAAGTCTTTGCATTTCCTAACAAATGGATCTGTGACATTCTTACTGATGGAAGCATGGATAGAATTCATATATATAATCACAAATAAGGCCACACTAAAGCTACTTGCACAATACTGCTTATCGCAGCATTATTCACCATAGCTAAGATAAGGAACCAAGCCATATATCCTGCAGCAGATGATTTTATCAAGAAAATAGATAGATAGATAGATGAATAACACATTTTCTTGATTGTTTCATCTACTTCCCCTCAAAGGTGATGATGGAGATGAGAGGTCATCAGGCAGTGTTCACAGCTTCTGAGCTTTGCTCTGTGTGTGTGTGTGTGAGAGAGAGAGAGACAGAGACAGATCCTTTCTTGGTAATTCTAGAATAAAGCAAAGCCATAGACCTTGTTTTTCATAGATGGATCTTTCCCAAATCTTCTCTGCAAATCACCCCCTCCCCCCTCCAAACAATCTTTAAGTAGCTTTGAGAAACTGGGGAGCCCGGATGCCCTGCAGAAATCACCCAGTTTCCAATGCTGACTGACAATTCTTACGTGGATTATTTCACATTATTTCAATGCCTCCCTCTGCACCTGCCATTTCCAAGCCTGTGGTGCAATACCCGCCCAGCATACCCAAATCCTGTATCCTCAGTCCTTCACAGTGACCTTGGGCAACCTGGCCAAGCCTGTGGATTTCCTTCTGCATTTGCAGGGTTGCAGTGTGCCATGACTGGCATGTCAGTAGAGCTGTGTCACAAACAGGGCCTCATCCATGCACGTGCTTGCCTCAACAAGTGAGCTTCAGCCAGCGGGAGAGGTGTGAGCCAAGCTGTCTCCCTTCCCTCCCAGCCTCACTCCTCCGCTTTCCAGTTAACCCCCTAGTTTGGTGTGGTCAGCATTCACATCCTCCCCTTCTTCTCTCTCCACTCCATGCCAGTCCCTAATCTAGATGAAGATCAGCTATTTTAAAAAGACCTAAGGTAAACTCCAGTATGTGGAATCGGGGCGACATAGATATATACATATTATAGTCTTCTGTATTTAATGGTTTCCTGCTTTCTAACCATACTGGTTTGCTATTTATAACCCTCACCTTACCCTTATTCCCCATTATATACAAACAACAGTGCACTGGGCAGCTGATGGCTTTGTTTATGCGCTCCAAGCTCTACCATAGAATGCCATACTTTAGTGCGGCCGAGTGCACCCACCACTAACCAACTAGTTACTTTGAACTACAGTATACAATGTGAAAATGAAGATTTATTTCTTTTAATTTGCTTCAAAAGAAACCTCTGTGCTAGCAATAAAGCATTTATATTGTGTACCCCTTTGGAGTACTGGACTGTGTTTGTTAAGTCTGTGTTACAGAGTACTGCTGGGTGCTGTGCTGGGTTGCTGGAAGGTGTGTGCATGTGTGTGTGTGTGTGTGTGTGTGTGTTTGTGTGTGTGTTTGTGTGTGTGTTTGTGTGTGTGTTTGTGTGTGTGTGTGTGTGTGTGTGTGTGCGCGCGTGCGCACGTGTGTGTGCGTGCTTATGCATGCTGGTCCTGGGGCTTGAACTCAGGGCTTAAATGCTTTCCCTGAACTTGTATTTCTTAAGGCTAGTGCTTGAGCCAGAGCTCTACTTCCAGCTTAGTGATGATTAATTGGAGATACAGATTCTCATGCTCTTTCTTGCACAGGCTGGCTTTCAACCTTCAGTCCTCAGATCTCAGCTTCACATGTAGTTTGGATTACAGGCATAAACCACCAGCACCCAGGTTAGGGGGTATTTCCTAATAGAAAGCATTCAGGTCAATGCAAACCTGTTTGTTTGCATCATTTAAAAATCCTTATGCATCCAGTTTTGTGTGGCAAATTTAACTCCATGGATGCACTTTGATTGACAAATGTTCATTGACAAATGTCATTCAAAGTGCCTGATGGAGACTGAAATGTAGAGTTGGCCAGGCCTATTGTCAATGCCCTGGGCAGTATGACTCATGTTTGAGAAGCTCCTGGCTTTGCACAGTAGCTCTATTCCTATTGAATTTAAATGAAGTCAAAGGCTGACAACCTTACAGGATGTTTTTTGCAGTTGTAAATAGGAACTGTAAGATCAGCCATCACTTACTGGCTTTCTCTGTCTTCTCAGAGGTGAGTTATTGGGGAGTGGTCCCCACATTTTGAGCCAGCACATTTCCCCACTTGCAATCCTTGAAGTTTCCATCCAATTCTAGTCTAGCAATATGACACCTTCCTGCCATTGAGAAATTGGTGATAATTTTTGAATAGGCTTGACTTGCCTAATTTACAGCATAGCTTTCCATGTCTTTTGGATCCATATTTTTCTATCCTGGGCATTATTAAAAGTATACCAACTTTACCCAGGCACTGATGGTTCATACCTGTCATCCTACCTACTTAGGAGGCTGAGATCTAAGGACTGTGGAAGACTGCCTGGGCAGGGGAGTCTGAGACTCTCATCTCCAATTTAGCACCAAAAAGCTAGAAATGGAGCTGTGGCTCAAATGATACTGTGCTAGCCTGGAGCAGAAAAACTCAAGGAGAGCACTAAGGCCCTACATTCAAGCCCCAGGACACCCATACATGCACACACCACACACATACAGAAACACACATACACACCAGTATAACAACTCAGGCACTTGTGGGCTGGGTGGGCTGGAAAATATAATAGTTCTCCAGTCCCTGTTCTAATTGCAGCTAAATGAGGGCTTCTGGGGGCCTTGGGAAGGCCTCTTTCTGATTCCAGATAAATTCATCTAACTTACAAACTGAGAGTCTACTTTCTCCAGATCTTCTAGTTTGGTAACATAGAGTGACAACTCATAAGAACCCCGCAGAGGGAGCTGGGTATAAAGAACAAGAACCAATAGCACTTAGCTTGTCAGAGTTCAGCAAACCCAAAGGGAGAGTCTGTTGCACAGCTGAGGCCCCAGTCTCCATTCCTTAAATTGTCTTCCTTCACTCACAACATGATCTGTGTAAGCTGGAATCAAATCCACATGCCCCTTGTTCATACAATTAGCTCATGTTCCCTGGTGTCCCTGCGGGAAGTATGATGCCCACAAACACTATCATAGCCTGAAACGTTGCCCCCGCCCAGCATTGGCCTGGGCCTGTGCAGACAAGCTTGTCAGACAAAGACTGGGGACAGACATGGAGATGGGGTCATTCATGCAGCAGCCTCTCAGTCTCCTAACTTCAGATTCAACACACTCTTAATTCTGGAGAGAAGAACATATCAATAATATAAACAGTTTCCCAGTGGACCAGACGATTCCAAAGTGCTCTGCCTCTTGCTTGAAAAAAATTAGCCAATGGAAATCCTTATGCACCACATGCACCAGTCAATGGACATGAGAACCTTCCCCCACAGTAAGCCCAAGCAAATAATAGCATAAATACATCAAAATAAGTAAATTAGTACTCCTGAAGAAGTTGTACATGTCACATTTCCTTAGGGGACAGACTCTATGTGAATGGCAGGCAGAGGATTACCTGCATTCAGATTCACTTAGAACTAAGATTAGAAGCAGTAAATCAGTGAAGAAAGAAAGAAAACCACACGTCTGTGCCTGCCCACCTGCTGAGATCCAGGGCTTTCTTAAAGCACAAGATAATATTGAGAAACATGGTAGGTCTTTATTTAGGGGGTGACAATGATTTGTCTGGTATGAATTTTCAAATATTAAACAGTCCTTAGGAAGGTATCTGGGTGATTCTCTTTTTTCAAAACAATAATTTATTGTTATTATAAAGGTGATGTACAGGAGTAAGGTATGAGTATATTTCCTTTTATATACTATCTTCCCTTCAGTGTCTCCCAGTTTCTCCCTCCCATCTCTGCTCATATGTTGTATAGTTCACTTTCAATCAGTGTCCAGTGAGCTCTACGGATGCACTTTTTCACCTTTTTTCCTTCAAGTTCTGTACCCTTCCCCCCAACCCTCCTTAAATGCACTTGAATAGAAGACAGAATCATCAAAAAAATAATTATTATTTTTTGTCGATCGTGGGGCTTGAACTCTGGGCCTGGGCGCTGTCCCTCAGCTCTTCAGCTCAAGGCTAGCGCTCTACCACTTGAGCCACAGTGCCACTTCCGGTTTTCTGGTGATTAATTGGAAATAAGAGTCTCTCAGACTTTCCTTACCCAGGCTGGCTTTCAACGGCGATCCTCAGATCTTAGCCTCCTGAGTAGATACGATTACAGACGTGAGCCACCAGCATCTGGCTATATATTATTTTGTATAAACATGAAGAGGCACACAAGGCATTGCATGCTTTTGTGTTTCTCTCCTGAGTATCCTCTTCTAAAGAAAGAATGTTCTAAAAAACCAACCAAACAAACCAAACAAACAGCCATCCACAAAGCCAGAGAGATGACTTTACAGTAGTAGCAGCCAGAGGTTCCTGTGGCCAGATGTTGTAGCTGGGACCTTCTCCCCAGAAGAGGTGAAGTCACATTGACCACGCCTAATGCGGGCTGGATAGAAAAACTAAAAAGTGGCCAGGACAGTTCTCTTGGTTGTTTGTTTTGTTTCATTCCCACAAGAGACTGTTATTCTTATAAGCTAGATAACAGGCTTGCCCACAGACTTATTGATAACCTTTCAAACCCAAAGGAAGATAAACTCACATTGGAAACTCACTCCATTTTTGAGGGCTTGGCTTGAATGTGTGATGACCCAAGATTGTGATTTGACATTTTATCCCCTCCCCCAAAGATAACAAATATATCAGTGCCCAAACCACATGCATATTAGAAACAATTGTCTAATTCCCCGCTCCCTCCCCCATTTCCTCTCAGTAATATGAAGGGCTTTGTCAAAAACAAGTATGTCAAGAATTCTTTTCAGGAAACTTAAACCACAGTTCCAGTCTTGTCAATTCAACACATTTTTCAGAAATGTTTGGGTAACCTTCTGAGCCTGTTCTCTAATTAGAGGTGATCCCACACCTTCCACTTAAATTCTTTTCCACTTTGAAGGCCATTATGGCTTTGCAAGATGGGGCTTACTTCCACTGGGTTGAGTCACACATCTGTATGACAGCAATGGTTCCACAGTGCCACCAAATTGGGCTGGGAGGAGAGGAGAGCCCATGTGTGGGGTTGGCCATGGCTGCCCACTAGGGGGCATGACAGGGGGTGGTAGGGCTCAGCCTGTGGAGTCCAGGTCCAGATGTGAACTGGGCAGCCAGGAGTTTGTCCTGTGTCCCAACCTGCCAGATGTGGTCCACCCAGACTTGCTTGCAGGAGAGAGCCTCACAGCTGGGCACTACCCCCCTCCATGTTCCTAGGCAACAGGTGCCCATGTTTAAAACAAAAACTTATAGAAAAATGATCTAGGCAGTGATTGTATAATATATATTATATAAATATGAAATTGCATAAATACATATAATATATAATATAAATAGTATGCATACTTTTCTTATTCTGGTCACTTGTGGGGCTTGAACTCAGGGCCTGGGCATTGTCCCTGAACTCTTTTGATCAAAGCTAGTTCTCTACCACTTCCAGTTTTCTGGTGGTAATAACTGGAGATGAGAGTCTCACAAACTTTTCTGCCTGGGCTGGCTTTGAATCACAATCCTCAGATCTCAGCCCCCTGAATTGCTAGGATTACAGGTGTGAGCCATAGCGCCTGTATATTAGAATCTTAAAAGGTACAAAGGACTTGGGGATCATTGAATCTCATGCCAACTCCCCTCTATCCCCCCCCCAGATAGAAAAGAAGCCACAGTGGGAAACCCTTCCACTGGGCAAACCTTCAAAGCCAGGTCTTGGAATAGACTTTAGTCCAATGCTATTTTTCCTCTATCTCTTGGGGTATGATTTGGGAAGAAAATAGCACCCTTCTCAATCCCTTATATCAGTGGATAGCTGTAGAGTTTCTCCAGAAGCTTCCCGGAATATCTCTGTAGGCTGTGAGCACCCAATCAAACATGCCATCACTCAGCTGGCCAGAAGAGCTTGAAGAAAGCAGAGGTTTTGAAGGGTATGACACCTGATACAGGAAAAGCCTTTGTTGTATGGAGGGGCCAAGATGCTGGGGGTTGTAAGGAGGAGAAGTTGGCAGTTACTATAATTTGGAAATCTGTACATTGGGAGCCTGGCTTTGGCTTGCTGTTCTGCTCTTAAGAAGCTGTGTGACTGGCTTAGTCTACACTTTCCTGGAACTCAGGGTGTTTATTTTGCTTTGTTTGGTTTTCATTTTCTGTGCCAGTTCTGGGGCTTGAACTCAGGGCCTGGGCACTGTCTGAGCATTTGTGCTCAAGGCTAAGTGCTCTACCACTTCAGACATAGCTGTATTTCTCACTTTTTGGTAGTTAATTGGAGGTAGTGTCACCTACTTTCTTGTCCAGGCTAGCTTTAACTGTGTGTGCACATCTCAGCCTTCTGAGGTGTGAGACACTGGCACTGGCTGATGCTGTTTTCTTACTTATAAGACTAGCCTCCTGATTGGGCAGGAGGCATCATCCTGATTAGACTCCCTTTGGACACTTGTTTCAAGCCCTATATCCTCTCTGGATATTTGGATTCTATTGGACTAGGGTAGAATCCTGAAAGCTATACTTGTCATTTATTTAATGTAAATGTTATTACCGAATAGTTTATTGTCTCCATTAGAACCAAAGTTCAAAAGAGAAAGTCACCATGTTTCAAGCCTCCAGTAATTGTAGCTACTTAGTAGACAGAAATCTGAGGATTGAAGTTCATGACCATCCTGGACTAAAAACAAAAAACAAAGACCCAACAAGGTTTGTGAGACTCCATCTTTGCCACTGACAAGATCTGGTGGCATGATGTACCTGCCATCTCAATAATTCAGAGACCTAGAAATAGGAAGATCACAGTCCCGGCCTTAGCTATAACACAAGACACTATCTTAATAGCCAACATGCAAAGGGACTGGTGAAGTGCCCTGAGTTCAACACCCAGCATGGCCAAATAAATAAATAAATAAAATAGAATGTATTCGTGCATTAGTAGCTCATCCTTGTCCATTGGTCCTCTTTCTAGAAGCAAACCCACTGTCAATTCTGGAAATTCTTTGGAAAGATACCATCTGCATTTGGATCCTTGGATCCTGCATTTGGATACTTGTGCTACAACTGGTCATGGGTTAGGCCTGGGACCTGCTCTAAATCTCTTCCTATAACAGGCCCATGCATTGAGGCTTGGTATGTTTGGAAAATGACCGCACTTGCTGTGCACAATGCTCCGGGCGTGCTACGCCTCAGGGGTCCAGCTTTGGGGCATGGTTTGGCTGGTACAGCCTGGCTAAAGGCCAGTCCTGGTCAAGGCCTAGTGGACAACAGCTGTGCGCATGCCCAGAGCCCCTCAGCATGCAATTGGCTTGCCTCAGAGCTGGACCTGAGTGTGGGTTCTCTGTGCAGTTGTAGGAAGAATTTCTTTGCATTGCTGAAAACCCCTGTGTTCCTCCATCTAGAGCTTCCCCCTCTGGGGATGGGGTGGCATCCCCAGATGCTGTGCAATCCTGAACTAGGAGGGCAGGTTCTGGCTCAGCTGTGTGTGGACTCCACACTCCTGGCCAGGAAATCCTCCTGTTCCTCCTCCTTTCACTCCAGGCTGTCCCAAAGCCTCATCACTTCCCTGGGAGGGACGTATGATTGACTCCATCAAACTGACAGCAAGCCAAAATATTAGTACTCAGTACAAAGAGGTTACAATTCTATAAATCAAGTTTCCTAAAACACAAATCACAAGCTACAAAAGAAAACCCTAAAGTAAAAGACACAGAATCAACTTCAAAAGAAAAGCATTCATCTGGGTACTGATGGCTCACACCTTTAATCCTAGGTCCTTAGAAGGCTGAGATCTGAGGATCACAGTTCAAAGCCAATCTAGGCAGGAAAGTCTGTGAGACTCTTATCTCCTTCTAAATTACCTTCTCCCCCCCCCCCCCCACCGCCAAGAAGTCAGAAATGGAGTTGTGGCTGAATTGGTAGAGCACTAGCCTTGAGCAGAAGAAGTTCAGGGACAGTGCCCAGGCCCTGAGTTCAAGCCCCAGGACCCTTACCTAAAAGAGAAAGAAGGAAAGAAAGAAAGAAAGAAAGAAAGAAAGAAAGAAAGAAAGAAAGAAAGAAAGAAAGAAAGAAAGAAAGAAAGAAAGAAAGAAAGAAAGAAAGAAGCAAGGGAAGGAAGGAAGGTAACGAAGGAAGGAAAGGAAGGAAGGTAACGAAGGAAGGAAAGGAAGGAAGGTAACAAAGGAAGGAAAGGAAGGAAGGTAACGAAGGAAGGAAAGGAAGGAAAGAGAGAAAGAAAGAGAGAAAGAAAGAAAGGAGAGAGAGAAAAGGAAGAAAGGAAGGAAGGAAGGGCAAAGAAGAAGGAAGGAAGGAAGGAAGGAAGGAAGAAGAGAGAAAAAAGCAAGGAAGGAAGGAAGGAAAGAGAAAAAAAGAAAGAAATGAAGAAAGGAAGGAAGGAAGAAGGGAGGGTGAGACGGTAGGAAGGAAGGGAAGGGAAGGAAGGCAGGCAGGCTGGCAGGGAGGAGGGAAGAAAGGAAGGAAGGGAGGGAAGGAAGGAGGGAGGAAGAGAGGGAGGGAGGAAGAGAGGGAGGAAAGGAGGGAGGAAGGAGGGAAGAAAGAAAGAAAGGCATCCATCAGCCAAGAGTAGACTCAGCAGTATTGAAGGCAGTGCTGTGAAGATAAATCCCAAAAGTGAGGGAAAGGTAGCCGGGAATATTTTATGACAATGAACAGAGTACAGTGCTAACGCTCACTTAGGAAATCCTGAATGGGCTTTGCACAGAGTTCGATGAATACTCTCGAAGCAGAACTCTTGAAGGTCAACTCAGTGTGACAGCTGGCTTTTGTACTCTTCTTAGTGGGCTGGTACAGTAAATTTCAAAATCCTGTTTGTGTCTATTCTGTTAACACTTATTTGCAGTGTCACTTCTAAACCATCAAGAGAATCCTGATCATTTATTTTCAAAAGTTAATATATGTTTAATATACTTCTTAGATGAAAAGAACAGGTCAAAAGCTCTACATATATATGTATATACATACTTACATATGTATGTGTATATATGTACATTTATAGATACTTACATATGCATATGTACATATGTAGATAACTATAAAATATGATGGTAAGCATTGTTGTTCTTGGTTTTACTATACTATGTAAGCTTTCTGTTTCTATTTTATTTTCTTCCTTCTATTATACATCACATTTGACAATGTATTTGATTTTGATTTCTGGCATCTTGCATATAACTTTATGTAATTTGGGGAGTGGAAGGGGAATAACAATATCCTGAAAAAACACAGGATTATCCATTGCAATAATGATATGAGGCAATATTATGGAAATGAATTTTAAAACTTTAGCATTGGAGAGGAGTGGTGGAAATGGGGGAGAGAAAGGACAGAAGGAGAAAAACAAAGGAAGGCATAACAATGCTTGACAAGCATTTTACTCATTACCTTACCGATGTAATTGTAATTCCTCTACACAGCGGCTTTACAAGAAAATATTTTCTTTTTAAAAAAGGCTTAAAAAATAAAACCCCACAAAACTGATCATGGCATCCAAATGTCTGATTATTCTCTATGTGGTAAGGTAACTATTTCACAATTAACAACTTTTGCATTGGGATGTTTTGCTCTTTTTAAGTTCTCAAAAAGAAAACAGCATTTCAGGAAGGATATTGAAAATACGAGTAGGATGTAAGAGTCATTGACTCTGACTGTATATATACTCTGACTGTAGACTCTACTACTTCCTAAGTGGTAAAGGGGATACACTTTGTTAAAGAATGGTGATTCTTTTTGGTCTCAAGGATGAAATTTGATTCAATTAATCAAAAAAGTGAATAGCAATTAAACTGAAATCAAAGATGATTACTGCATATTTATGAATATTCAGAATGGCTTCATCCACTAAGAAATTATTGTCAAAGATATTTATTTGAAATGAGAAGGGACGCGTCATGAAAGCACATTGGGGTTTTAAAATGAAAGCTTACTAAGTCAATAAGGATAAAACAAAAACAAAACAAAACAAAGAACAAGAAAAATAATCAATGACCACACTTATAGTGTAATATCCAGCCAAGATAAAGGATCATTTATCAACTTTAATATAGGTGGTAATACATTCAAGTGATAAGAAAAGCAGAGAAGTAACATAGAGAGAATTGTAGGTGAAATGGGATTCATCCTTGGCCAAGTGAAGTTCTCAGCAACTTTGTTTTGTGTATCAATGTTTTGGGTGGTGTGTGGGGGTGGAGGTGTAACTTGCCATCAGTTGCAAAAAGCTGTCGCATATTTTCAAAAACGTATGAATTTCACCATATCAACACGTAGCATACTGTTATGTATTGCTAGTCCAATAGAGATTTTAACAAATCACACTTATAAAATATTTATCATGTGTTCCTTCTCTTTGTAGCTCCATCTTCAAAACCAGTTACTACTGCAAGCTGAAGCCTTCATACTACTTTAATCCTTTTACTAAGTAATCACCTGATAAAGAATGCTTTTGTCACAACACTGTACTGTAGTGTATTTATGGCTAAAAATTTCCTGGATATTTCTCATTCAATTGTTAGTGTGAATTCTTGTGTGTGGAGCATTTATATTCATATGAAATTTCTATAAGCTACCAAATTTTCAAATGATTTATTTTGTAATAAAAATCAGAACATTAATTGAACTAAATTATTCACTGATAATACGTAATCTGTGTCAACCCTAGGATGATTTTGACAATATGGCAAAGCATTCATATATCACAGTAATGTCATTGAACATTCCTTACCCATACAGTAAATTATCTTTGAACAATGATTTCACTTATTGTGAGAAAAATAAAAGAAACTTATTTTGTCTTGAGGAAAATATGAAAATCCATTGTTTGGCTCCCTGCAAGTAAGAGCGTGTCTTATCACAAAATGTTCATATTTAATGTATAGGAAAAATAAAACAATTCTAATTTTAGTCATCACCTAATTGTTAAAACTGAGTTTTTAGAGGAGAAATGCTTCAAAATCATGTCTTTTGGACTCCAATTTTCCACAGCAATAGTAGAAAACCATATTTATGTATTTTCTGGAAAAGCAGGTACATTCTGCACTCTGGAAATAACTATCAAGGATATAGAAACCTGGATTTTAAAAATACCACTTGGCTAATTTCCCTAAAGTTCTTTTATGTTCTCTTAGCTTTGTGTATCAAATAAGAAGCTAATTGCAAAATATATTTACAAGGATTGTTAATAGATATTGTCATTCTCATCACTTTCAAAGTGAGTTGTATATGTGATATGTAACAGTAGTCTCTCTATCAATTCTATGTTTACGATCTACCTTTTAGTTAAATTTTAATTTTATTCTCAATGTGAGGTATAGTGGGGTATCAGCAAATCAGTAACCGTGAATAAAATTATTATGATACCAGTTACCTCTATCTCACTTTTGTCTCTCTTTTCATCCCCAATATCCCCCTACCCAAGTTGTAAGGATCATATCCAACATAGTGTCTTGTGAGTATTATTTTTACATATACAGTTACCATATTGTTGTAACACTAATAATCACATGAGGGCAATATGAACACTGACTTCTGAAAGGCGACTTTAATAGTTGCAAACCCTGCAGATGTTAGAGAACTGTAGTTCATGTAAGACTAATAAGAAGTTGGATAATATCCTAAAGTTGGCCTATAAATCCTAAGATTGTGATTCTTTTTTTTTTATTTTTATTTTTATTGTTTTTTTGTTTTTGGGTCCAGTCGTGGGGCCTGAACTCTGGGCCTGGGCGCTGTCCCTCAGCTCTTCAGCTCAAGGCTAGCACTCTACCACTTGAGCCACAGCACCACTTCCTGCTTTTTCTGCTTATGTGGTGATGAGTAAGAGAACCCAGGGTCTCATGCATGCAAGGCAAGCACTCTGCCACTGAGCCACCTTCCCAGCCCAGGATTGTAATTCTTATGGGATTACTATTTGTCATATCCCAAGTATGATCAATGCACATATACAATTACAAAACCTGAGCATTACTTTTGCGAAGCCTTCTGATGGGCATCGTTTCTATGTACTGCAGAGAGGGTTCCTACTCTGCTTTGGTGTTCCTGATTAATTTCATGAGATATCAAGTACTCCCATACCATCCTTTCTTTTATCCATACCTAAGTGTCCATATTCTTTGTTTCACTTAGGGATGTTTATAGATTCTTCATTTAATGACAAATCATGGCCTATGTCTTCTCTCCCTTGTCAGTTTGTTTCAGTTGTCTCAAAACACGTTCTATTGTGCTACTGATAGAAATACTAAAATGGAGAAAACCAACAAGAACGCAACAAAGGCCAAGAAACTGCACCCAAACTGAGAATCCAAGAACCTTAGGAAGAACCCAGTTTTCACAGCCCCCAAGAAGGTGGATAACATGGCAGGAATTCCCAAATACCTCTCAGTCCTATCTCTTAACGTTAACGGACTGAACACTCCAATTAAGCGACATAGACTGTCTAGTTGGATTAAAAAACAAGACCCTTCTATCTGCTGCCTGCAGGAGTCACATCTTGCCCGTAAAAACAAACATATTTTCAAGGTTAAAGGCTGGAACAAAATCTACCAAGCAAACGGCCCTCATAAACAGGCGGGAGTTGCAATCCTAATATCAGATAAAATAGACTTCAAATTAAAATTCATGAGAAGAGATAAAGAAGGTCGCCACATACTAATTAAAGGATCTCTCCTTCAGGAGGATATTACAATTCTAAATATCTATTCGCCAAACAATGGAGCACCCAAATTTATCAAAGAAACACTACTTTCCCTCAAATCCCATAAAGATCCAAAGACATTAATTGTTGGGGATTTTAACACACCACTCTCCCCACTAGATAGATCAACTCGGCAAAAACTCAACAGAGAAACCGCAGATCTAAACAGCTGCATAGATCAACTAGACTTAACAGACATTTACCGAACATTTCACCCAGCAGCATCAGAATACACGTTCTTCTCAGCAGCACATGGAACGTTTTCTAAAATAGACCACATTTTAGGCCACAAAGCAAACTTGTCTAAATTCAGAAACATTGAAGTTATACCTTGCATTCTCTATGACCACAAGGGAATAAAATTAGAACTCAACACCAAAAGCCACCAAAGAAAGTCCGGCATCACATGGATGCTGAACAACATACTGCTGAATCATGAGTGGCTCATGGAAGAGATCAGAAAGGAAATTCAAATGTTCATGCTATTCAACAAAAATGAACACACAAATTACCAGCTCCTCTGGGACACAGCAAAGGCAGTACTCAGAGGCAAGTTTATAGCTCTGAGCTCCTACATCAACAAATTGGAGAGATCGGAAACTAACAATTTAATGACACATCTAAACCTCCTTGAAAAAGAGCAGCAAGATAAACCCCAATCCAGTAGACGGAAAGAAATAATCAAAATTAAATCAGAATTAAATGAATTAGAATCCAGAAAAACTATAGAAAGAATCAACAAAACAAAGAGTTGGTTCTTCGAAAAACTTAACAAAATTGACAGACCCTTAGCAAACCTTATCAGAAAAAGGAGAGAACACACCCAAATTAATAAACTCAGAGATGAGAATGGAAACATCACCAAGGAAACAACCAAGATTCAGAACATTATTAGGGGATACTTCTCAAAACTTTATGCTAATAAGTTTGAGAACTTGACAGAAATGGACCTTTTCCTAGCAAATATTGACATGCCAAAACTAAACCAAGATGAGTTAAACCAGCTTAACAGGCCCATATCAAGCATTGAAATAGAAACAGCAATAAGAGACCTCCCAGCTAAGAAAAGTCCAGGACCAGATGGGTTTACAGCGGAATTTTACAAGGCCTTCCAAGCAGAGCTCACACCAATACTCCTCCAACTCTCCAGTGAAATTGAAAGAGAAAGCTCACTACCGAACACATTCTATGAAGCCATCATAACCCTCATCCCAAAACCAGGGAGGGACTCATCAAAGAAAGAGAACTATAGACCCATTTCTTTGATGAACATTGATGCAAAACTTCTCAACAAAATTTTGGCCAATCGACTTCAACAATTCATCCAAAAAATCATACACCATGATCAAACAGGATTCATTTCAGGGATGCAAAGCTGGTTCAATATACGCAAATCAATTAATATTATTCATCACATCAACAGGAGCAAGAACAAGAACCACATGGTTATCTCAATAGATGCAGAAAAAGCATTTGACAAGATCCAACACCCCTTTATGATGAAGGTTCTGGAAAAATTAGGAATCCATGGAACATTCCTCAATACAATAAAGGCTGTATATGACAAACCTACAGCCAGCATTATACTCAATGGTGAAAAACTAAAGCCATTTCCTCTTAACTCAGGAACAAGACAAGGATGCCCACTCTCTCCACTTCTCTTCAATCTAGTATTAGAATGCCTAGCTACAGCAATAAGACAAGATGCAGACATAAAGGGGATCCAAATAGGGAAAGAAGAAATAAAACTCTCCCTCTTTGCAGATGACATGATCTTGTATTTAAAGAATCCCATAGACTCCACTCCCAAATTACTCAAGCTGATTCAAAACTTTGGCAAAGTAGCAGGTTATAAAATTAACCCATAAAAATCAATGGCTTTTCTATATGCCAACAATGAGAAAAGTGTGGCTGAAATTAGGAAAGCAACTCCATTTGTAATAGCCCCACAAAAATAAAATATCTAGGAATTAACTTAACCAAAGAAGTGAAGGACCTCTATGATGAAAACTTTAAAATCTTGAAAAAGGAAATCAACACAGAACTTAAAAAATGGCAAAACCTCCCATGCTCCTGGATTGGCAAGATTAACATCGTGAAAATGGCAATACTTCCCAAGGCTATCTACAAATTCAACGCGATACCTATCAAAATTCCACCCTCATTCTTCAAGGAAATAGAGGAGGCAATCCAAAAATTCATATGGAACAATAAAAGACCCCGAATAGCAAAAACGCTCCTCAATGGAAAGAACACTGCTGGAGGAATATCAATACCAAATTTCAAACTCTACTATAAAGCCATAGTAATCAAAACAGCTTGGTATTGGCATAAGAACAGACCTCAGGACCAATGGAATAGAATTGAAAACCCAGAAATGAACCTACGGACCTGTAGCCATCTAATCTTCGATAAGGAAGCTAAAACAATAGAATGGAAGAAAGACAGCCTCTTCAGTAAATGGTGCTGGCAAAATTGGTTAACTACATGTAGAAAACTAAAGCTAGATCCTTATATATCACCCTGCACCACAATCAACTCCAAATGGATCAAAGACCTTGAACTCAAAGCAGACACTCTGAAAACATTACAGGATGGAATAGGAGAAACCCTAGGTCTCCTTGGCTCAGGTCGAAATTTTCTGAATAGAGACCCGGAAGCACAACAAATCAAAGAAAGGTTGGACAAATGGGATTGCATAAGGTTGCAGAGCTTCTGCAGGGCAAATGACATAGCTGGCAAGATCAATAGAAAGCCCACCGATTGGGAGAAGATCTTTACTAGCCATACAACGGAAAAGGGTCTCATTTGTAAAATATACTTGGAACTCAAAAAATTAAACCACCCAACAACAAATCCTCAAAGAAACAACTGCCCAATAAATAAGTGGGCGAAAGACTTAAAGAGAAGCTTCTCTGAAGAAGAAACAAGGATGGCCAATAGACACATGAAGAAATGTTCAACATCCCTAGCCATAAAAGAAATGCAAATCAAAACAACATTGAGATATCACCTCACCCCAGTTAGAACAGCAAAAATCAAGAACTCTAACAACAACAGATGCTGGAGGGGATGTGGACAGAAAGGAACCTTACTTCATTGTTGGTGGGAATGTAAACTTGTTCAACCACTTTGGAAAGCAGTATGGAGGTTCCTCAAAAGACTTCACATAGATCTCCCCTATGATCCAGCAATCCCACTTTTGGGCATTTACCCAAATGTTTACAAACAAGACCACACTAAAGCTACCAGCACAACTATGTTTATTGCAGCATTATTTACCATAGCTAAGATATGGAACCAACCCAGATGCCCCTCAGTAGATGAATGGATCAAGAAAATGTGGTATATATACACAATGGAATTCTATGCCTCCATCAGAAAGAATGACATTGCCCCATTTGTTAGGAAATGGAAAGGTTTGGAAAAAATTATATTAAGTGAAGTAAGGCAGGCCCAAAGAAGCATAGGTCCCATGGTTTCCCTTATTTGCAATATCTAGTATAGGTATGAGTCAAGCGGAAAAGGTCAGATAATGTGACGTTAGTAAAATGAACCCTTAAATATATATTTTAATGTTTTCGTTTCTTTCATGCATGTGTTTCTAACGCATTTATAAGATTATTTCTTTTTTGCTTTGTATGTCCCTCCCCCACAGTGTAACCCCCGCTTTCACTATATTTGATGTCAGTATAACATGTGGAGGAGATGGGGACAAACAAGTCGTTTAAGGATTCAGGTGGACCTGTTGCAACAATGTGAAGTACAAAATGTCATGTCTAAACCAGCTTTACAATTTCGGTGTGGGGGGGGAGGGGGGTCTAATTGGGTGGGGGGAGAGGGGTAAAATTGGGTGGGGGGAGGGGGGAGGCGGGGAAGGGAAGTGAAGGGTAAACAAAGGAGGAGGCTGCAATGCTTGGTAAGAAATGTATGCATTATCCTGCCCATGTAATTGTAGCCCCTCTGTACAGTATGTTCTCAAATAAAATAAAATACAATTAAAAAAAAAAGAAATACTAAAATGGTTCAGTGACATATATTACTTTTATTCTCAGTACACACTTCAATCCAGGTTTTCAAAAGTTTCCATAATAAGTTACTATTTTATTAAAACCTAATTGAATTTCATATATTCTACATGAACCTGTCTATAGACTTTTTAGTTGAAAATTCTGTAATCATAAGTTTTTTTCCAGGAAATTTGCATGTAGTTTATATTATTGTTGATTAAATAATTTAAAAAACTACATGTATATAGATAAAGCCATACATGAACATTTATTTCTCTATATCTTTTATGTTTGTATTTTATAATATATAGCAACATTAATATTTGTATAAGTAAAAATATATGAAATATAAATAATATAATTCATCTGGTTCCTTGTCTCTTTCTTGCTGTTTTCATTTAATATATGTGACTAGTTGTTTTGAGAAATCCTAGACTACATTAGTCATACGTTATATGAATATTAGCAAAAAATGTTAATTAAAAACATATGTACAAAGGTCAAGCATATTTAAAAGGAATGCAAAGGAACTTCCTTTGCAGAAGGTGAGTTCTAAAAGTATCTTGTGAAACTGTCTCCAAATGAAGACGTTGATGAGTAAGTAAACTAAACAAGTGAAGAAAAGAATAGTACTTAAAGATTTATTAGTATTTATCAATTGTTTATTACTATTTAGTACTAATTATTTATTACTATTTATCAATAGTACTTACTGATTTATTGGGGCTATTTAGACCATAGAGATTGTACTGATTTCTAGGCAGTACAAGTTAGAATCAGTAGGTGATGTCTATATGAAAAGTATGACACATTATTTCTCTACTGAATACTCACACACATCTATTCTACTGATTTGTAATCCACTAATACATACTAAAAGGAAGTGGGAATTTGTCTTCCCATTTCAGGCCAGAACTGAGCATTTCTGATATCATATGTGCAAGTGTGGTTATTTCTCTTCCCTTTGTAAAAGATTCTCACATGTGAAACTACCTCTTCTGTAGTAAAATACTTCCACTTTTTGATTATATAGGAATACTTAGCACTAATGTGTATGTGTGTGTGTGTGTGTGTGTGTGTGTGTGTGTGTGTGTGTGCATGTGTGTGTATTGGTAAGGGATATCTTCTAAAATATGCTTCAAAGCGTATTCCATTTCACAGTAGGAATGTTGTGGACAAGGAATGTCAAATGAAGTATTAAATGGTGATGGAGAGTGCATAAATATGCAGGGCAATTCATACACAATTTGAAAACATTCATCAGACATGGTTTTGTGAACTGGTCTTGAATTACAATGAAAACTTACAGATTAATCTTCCTATAACATCTTAGTAATATACTGGAAAATTTGTAAGATGATGCACATATTCTTGTTAAATCATAGATTCTCTGTATGAAGTATGGTATCTTCAAAAAGTCCACATTGTCCACCAAAACTAATCAATGTTGGTTTATATTGTATGTACCCTTGCAAGAATCTATTTTTTCCCTGCTACAGGCAATGAGAAGAATTCACAAAGTTCTTCTGCAGATTATATGACACATGAAAAATACTGAGATGATTTAGAACCTTGTGGCGAGAAATACGTTGCAAAATTGGTGGTTTAAAAAAATCTGTAAAATTTTCTTATCTATTCTGTTTGGAACACAGAAATTGTTGGGAAATTTGTTGTAGGGATCAAATATAATTATTCTTTCCTTATATTTTTATTATATTCCATAGCAATTAGAAGTGAAATGGAAAATACTATTTCCAGACAAATGTAACTATTGTCAGGTATCCGTTTATATTGAGAAGTTAGGAAACAGTCCTTTTCTCAGGTTTCTTCCCAGCCCTCAGGTTTCTTTCTTTAAACAACAGCCTAGCCATGCTTATTAATGGGCACTTGGATATATCCAAGGTGTCCCTGCAAGATTATGGCTTTCATGTCCTTAAATCCACATTTTGTTTGAGTGTTTTCAAATTAGGCACAATTATTCATTGTGTATAATAGTCAAGATTCATGACTCTCCCTAAGATCAGAAAGAAGCTGATACTTTTCTATCTGCCTTGAAAAACCCCTGTAACTCTTGTCCCTATCATTGCAGGACAAAACAGTCATATAATTTTGCGTGCTCTGGAGAGACATAATTTCAAATTCCAGGTTGGTGTCTCAATATTCCCAAAGATTCCTTTGTACGTTGGTAAATATCTGCTGTCAGTAAGTCGTTAATGAAGATCTTTGATAGTACATAGCACACTGGTAAGTATCAAGCTATATGTAGGAAAAGATTAATGGCCATTAATCTCACACATTCTTACTTATTTGGAAACCCCTTTGTAATGTGTTTGAAATATTTTGAAGGAAATTTTTGAATTGATTGATTCTGAACTTTGTAATTTGGCAAAGCTCTCTATACAATTCCTTCAAAAAATGCTGTCTCATCATAAGCCAGTGAGTATTTTGAGGCACTTCTGCTAAACAGTATATTTTGTAGATCTTCAGTGTTACACAGAAATAATGTGAATGCTTCTTCTTGCTTTTTTTTCTTTGTTGTGGAGTTTGTGCTGTAGGATTGGGTGTTGTCTCTGCATACTTCAGCTTAAAGAATGAGCTCTAAGACTTGAGAGACAGTGTCACTTTCAGTTTTCTGGTGGTTATTTGGAGGAAAATGTTTCACAAATGTTCTTGCCCATGCTAGATTTGAACTGCTGTCCTCAGGTCTCTGCTTCCTGAAGTACGTAGGATTACAGGCCTGAGCTGACGTTCAGCTGTTCTTACTCTTCTCTAATAAAATACCACAGTAGTAACTTTGAAATCATCCATTTGTATTTAAACAACATTGAAGAAATTTCACATAATTTCTGGAGATTTGCATTGAAATATTCCATTCTACATTCATGTTGCTTCCTCCTGAAGAAAAAACCCAGATACCAATTAGGAAGTAAAATGAAATTTTTTAGAAGCATATAAATCTAAAACCAATAGTCATGTTTGTTAAAGTCTTGAAGATATTGTAAGTAAATCTTTGGTTTGAACAGAATTCATTCGTTTAAGTGAAATTACATTAGTAGCCAGTGTTTTTCATTTTTAACCATTGTATTATAAAAACAGATATACCTCTAAAAGGATGCTAACATTTAACTCTTTGCTATAAAATTATACACAGTTTTTACAGACGATTTCCTATCTACACAGTGATACATTATTCTCATCTAATATTCCCTTTTTGAAGACAATTACTTTGTAAACTTTTATTCAAGGATGGACAAAAGTCATTATTTCACAACATTCACTATTCCTCACTATCCCCACATATATCCTTCTAATCTCATTAAACTAATTCTATGCCTCCATCAGAAAGAATGACATTGGCCCATTTGTTAGGAAATGGAAAGACTTGGAAAAAATTATATTAAGTGAAGTAAGCCAGGCCCAAAGAAACATAGGTCCCATGGTTTCCCTTATTTGCAATAAATATAAGTGAAAATAAGCAGATAAGGTCAAAAGCTATGCATTTATGACCATATAAGAAAATGTTGCTGGGGGCCAGTGGCTCACGCCTGTAATCCTAGCTACTCAGGAGGCTGAGATGTGAGGATCGCGGTTCAAAGCCAGCCCGGGCAGGAAAGACTGTGAGACTCCTATCGCCTATAAACCACCAGAAAACCGGAAGTGGTGCTGTAGCTCAAGTGGTAGAGCGCTCGCCTTGAGCTGAAGAGCTGAGGGACAGCGCCCAGGCCCAGAGTTCAGACCCCACGACCGACAAAAAAAAAGATGTTAAGTGAAATGAACCCCAAGACAGAGACACAACTTGTTTCTACTCTCTTGCTATTGTTTGTTAGGTTTCTAAAATGTATCATGTGATTTACTTGTTTCTCTTGTATGTTCTTGCCCCTTGATATAACCCCTATTTTCACTGTATTTGATGATGTTGCCCTGCATCTTGTGTGTGTGTGTGTGTGTGTGTGTGTGTGTGTGTGTGTGTGTGTGTGTGTATTTCTAATTAGTGGCGGGGAACGGAAATAACGAAATGCTGAAACCGAATACAGGCAGACCCTTTGTAACGAGATGTTCAAAACACTATGTTGAAACGAAATTCAAAACTTAGGGGAGAGTGGGGAGTTGGGAAGTGATGTTAGGAAAAAACAGCAGGAACTAACAATGCTCAATAGGAAATGTACTCATTACCTTACTCATGTAATTGTCACCCCTCTATACATAATTTTTTACAATTAAAAATTATGAAAATAAACTCTGAAGTACTTCCTGTTGCCTCTGTGTCCAGGTAGAAGTGCATGGTAAGTTTTGGATAAATGACATGATTGTGATAAAAGCTACTTCTTATGAATACATGTCTGCAGTAGGTGATCGATAATTTTGAGGGCTCATTATGAAGAAAGGTCTTCTAATGCCCTAGAATCAGCCAGTTTTGGTCTAACTTATAATATATGAATTTCTGATTTCCTGTTCTCATGCAAATTGCCATGAAAATTGCACCAATCAAACCAGAGAGAAGGGGAGGCAGAGGCAAATAGATATAAGCTGTAGGTTCTTTATATATATGAGTTAGAAACGGTAGGAAACCCACTACATGTTCAATTCTACTGAACAATAACACAGTTCTCAGGAAATCTAAAAGGGAAATGATGGAGCTTGTGTGCAATCTTTGCTTTTAACCTTTGTTCCTGCAGGGAACCATTGACTTGCCATAAGTTGGGATGATGTTCAATAAACTGAGTAATCGTGACAAAGAAATTATGGTTCTATCAATGATAGTAAATGTAAATGTAGCGCCAATCCAAAGGCATACTGGAAGCAAATGACAACTGCTTGAGATACTTACTTGATGTCAGCCCTACTCTCTCCAGATGGTAAGGTTTCCTGCTCTGCTTGGTGGTTTAATTTATTTTTACACACATCAAAAAGGCTCAATTTATTTTCAGTCCTCTAGCATGTACTAATTTATATTTTCATCACCTTCTTCACATAAATAAATAAATAAAATGCTTTGTCCTCAATTTCTCTGAAATCAGTGGAATGGCTTCTCACAAGTTCAGGTCCTATACTATTTTCTCTATTTTACTGTAACATCAAGCAATTACATACTTAAAATGTTTTCTCCCTGTGGAACTATCATTGAAATCTTTGAAAGTGAGTCTAAATATTCCCTCGCTTTCCTCACATTTATACTTTAAATCTTTTTTAAAAACTTGGTAATTCATAATTCCTGCTGTTATTCAAGTTACAACATCATGGTTTAATTTGGGTAAATGCTGTGATACTGGTAAAGGCACCTTCATAGGTCTATTGGTCCACAGTGTGTGATTGAGAATTTTGTGGGGTAATTTTCAATTGTTTAATGCTCTCATCCATAATCTAGAAATGTTCTACAAACTTCAGTCATCTAAATATAAACCGTTCACTTTTTTCTGTATGAGAAAATTGGTTGCATATAATCATGTACACATTCATGTCAGTTTGGCTGTGTGTTCTCTTAATATTCACCAATGAGTTCCATGGAATTAAACCAATAATCATATAGTATGTTCAATGGAACAAAAGTTTAATGAGGAAGGTATATTTAAGCTTCATTTGTTGCACAAGCCCTACAATAATGTAGACCCTTTATATCTTTCCAGTCCTGATGTATCATTTCACTGCTAATGCATTCAACAATACTTGGTACCATGGCAATGTCCTTTCTCTTCGTTTTCCATTCTATCATGCATAAATCTCATTTCAAATAATGATGACAACTTTTTTTGTCATGTTCACTCATCAAATATTTTGCTCAACAATTTTATCCTTACAAGTGCAAATCATTAAATTCTATCCATCCTATTACTTGAAGTCTGGCAATTCAAAACATGTCTAAAAAAGGCATACTTTTTATTTTTTTCTTGAAGCTTTACACCATTTGTTTTTTTTTTTTACTTCACTGTTAAATGGCAATAGTTTACTTTCTTCAATATACCTGTCTATATCTTGTTTAGAGTAAAATATGACAGGAAAATGCCTGAACTCAGATCTCATCTAGCACCTAAAATATGTCTCATATAGGAATTATGGTTGGATTTATCTTAGCCCCAGATTTGGGGACAAAATCAAATACTGTCACAACAATAGGCAACAGAAATGCTGTTTTCACCTGGAACTCATGTACCTGTGTGATTAGAAAATAAAGTATATACAATGACTAACAAGCATACTGTTCTCAATAAACTTCTTCCTTCTTAATTATATGTACCATTTTTGGATTGAAATCTGACTCTAATTAATGTAAAACATTCTATATAGGGTGATAATCATTATCCACAAAAGATTTTAAATGGAATGTGTAGGCCAAATATCCTTCTCATTCTTAGTTGAACAACTTCTATTTTCAAGAGGGAACATCTATATATTCCTATATTTAAAATTCTTTACACTTTTCAAATTTACTCTATCAACTCATGTAATGTGAATATCCAAGTAAACATGGAAATATTTTTCTGGTTTTCTCTGATTAACACTTTTATCCTACTAGAATCAATTCATTATTGTCATATAATTTTTTTAAGGAATCACTGTATATTTCAAGTAACTAATTCTATGCTTTAGTATATAAATGATAAAAGTACATTGAATAAGAAAATATTCACATGAACATGATCACCTTACAGAAATATACTATTTTCAATTTTGTAATGTGAAAAAAAGATTCTAAGTGGAACTATATCATAGAGACAATGGAAAGTGACTTATTGAGGAAGACAGTGATTATTACTCTTCATTTTCTCATTTGACAATTATCAGCTTTTCAAGCATCAATAATTTGAGCAGAGCACATAATTATTTGAGGTTATTTGCTAATTTTATTTTCTAATTTCATGTACCTTTGGTGTACCCAAGAATATTCAGATTATTTATTTCCAAACTAGAGAAATATATTTGATATTATTTTATCAAAAAATCACATAAATATGTCTTAATTGAATTCCTTTGTTGAAATGCCTCCATTTGTAAACTTTGCCCATGATTTACATAAGTATATAATGAATGCAATCAGAGAATCAGTCTTCATTATCTCTACAAACTCCATGCAATTAAAAATGAATGTGCAGGATTTTAAATGTAAGTATATAGATAATTTTTTCTCAGTTTTTGAAGATACAAACACTGGCAGATATCTGACTTTTCAAAATCATCCATTTCAACTTTGCATGCATATTTTAATATGTTAAGAATAGTTAACAAAAGCATCAAAATATATGCATTGGGTATATGGTATGCTACATTGCATTTGTTTTATTAAGTTTATGAAGATGATTCATTATCTGTATACTACACTATGAAATAAAGAATTAGGGCATTTGATATCTCATTGGAATTTCACATGGATGTATATGTTCCATACAGAATGATGCGCAATGGCTGTTGTATGAAAATTTAAAAACCAAGTTCTTTTTTATATAAATAATCTAATGTGCAAAATGCTGAGAGCAGTTAAATAATTTTTAATGATTGTGTACACTGTCCAATTACAGCATGACATACTCTGAAACTTGGTCACAGCCTAAATCTAAGTTCCTCCCAGGGGAAAAGTTTTAAAAGTTATCATCAATCTACATTCTGTATATGCACAATTTTATTAGGTCTAACTTTTACAATATCTCAAATGGAATTAACATGTATTGTGATTTTTTCAATGTTCATCCATGATAACTGGTCTTCTAGCATCGAATAAGTTTAGGGTAAATTACTCAAGGTACAGGACAATGTGAGGGAATGAATGAAAATCTCTTCAGGGAGGATTCCTTCCTGGAGCAACTTGTGTTTGTAACATGTTGCATATTCTTCTTTTTCAATATATAATTTAACTTACTTTATTATTCTTAAGTAACTGTCTGAAGGGTTTCAATTCATCATATTAGTTTGTGAGTACAATGCACCTTGTAGAATGTCAGCTCTTTAATTATTTTCTTCAGTGTCTCCTATAACCACTCATCATTCCATTAACCTTGTTTCATTTTCATAAATATACACTGAATATTATACACTGACTCACCCATCCTTCCTCTCTTCTCTCATCTACCCCATTTAACCTCACTCTTCTTGAGAACACACATTTCTTCTTCCTTTACAGCATTGATGAGGGAGGGAAGTACTTGAGGAGGCAGGGAAGGTAGGGGAAAAATACAGGAGGAGGCAACAATGCTCAAAAGAATATTACACATTAATTTACTCATGTAACTATAACTCCTCTATACAGTATTTTTACAATAAAAACCTATATAAAAAAGAAATGCACGCTGATATTAAACACAAAATTTTGATGTACACTGGGGTTATTTGCATTTCTATTATGGCAAGAGATATTGAATATTTCTTCATTTATCTATTGATCATTCTTATTTCATACCCAGAGGAATCCTTGGATAATTTAGCCCACATATAAATTGAGTGGTTATTAGTGAATTTGTGATTGTGGAGATTTTAATTTTGTGAGCTCTGTGTCCATTGCATGTTGTATAGTTATATCTTCAATAGATGCTCTCCCCAACTCTGGGTTTGATATTTTTATTTATCTTGTTAACTCTGACTATTGCAATGTAAAAGTTCTCTAGGTCAATGTAATATGATATATTCAGCCCTCTTTTTATTGCTTGTTACTGGATTTTGTAAATGTTAACGAGTAACCAGGTCAAATAGTCATACCCTATTCCATATTATCATATTTCATGATAAATAAACCTACTGTGAGGTCTTTGATTCATTTGGATTTGGTTCTGGTGCAAGCTGAAATGTAGAGTTCTACTTCCTATTATTCACACATGTATAGCTATTTCTACCTCTACCATATTGAGAAGAGTCTCCCTTTTCTCTATCTAATGATTTTGGCACCTTTATCAAAGTTTAGGTTGCCATAAATTTCAGGGATGATTTCTGTGTCTTAAATGTATTCCATTAGTGTTTAGACCTGTTTATTTGCCAAATCTAACTTTATATATGTATATGTATATATATATATATATATATATATATATATTACACACACATACATATATATATCTGTGTGTGTGTTTATGTGTATACATATAAGCATATGTATGTATGTAGGTGTGTGTATATATGTACATATGTCTGCATATGTTTATATGTATGTGTGTTTTTGTGTGTTTAATAATAAAGTTTGGAGTGCAGTATTGATAGCCTTGCTATGTTTTTCTTGCTAAGTGTTGCTTTCCATGTGCCTTTTTATCTCTTTTCTTTCATTAAATAATGTTTTAGGAACCTTGATTGGTACTGCTTTGAATTTGGAGGTAGCTTTTAAAGTTTTCGAAATTTCTTGATGTCAATACTTCCAATCCAGGAGCATGTATGGTTTTCCCATGTTATTAAATATGCTTTAATTTCTGTTTTCAAATCATTAATGTGGTCTTCATACAGTTCTTGACGTCCATTTTTACAGGAAGTCCTAGGTATTTTCTTTGGGCACTATCACAAAAGAAGTTGCTTTTGTGGTTTAAGCTTCATTCTTCTCATTTTGGGCAAACAGAAATGCTGCTGAGTTCTGTGAATTAGTTGTAAACTCTGTTACTTTGCCAAAAGATTAGAATAGCCAAAGAGAATTGTGATTATAGTCTTTAAGTCTTTCGATAGAGGATCAAGTTATCTCCAAAGAGGTAGAGATTCACTTCTTCTTTCCCTATTTGTACCCGCTTTTTGTTTATGCCTTACCATATTACTTCAGCTAGGAATTCCAATTGTATACTGAAGAGGAGTAGAAGACAACAATTCATTCTTTCATTCCGAACTGTAGTGGAAATTGTTTTTCCTTTTCTGCATTAAATATAAGGGGATTTCCGGGTTGTAATATGCAGTCTTTATTATATTGAACAATATTCCCTGGGTTTCTATTTTCTTCATATTGTTCATAATAATTGGGTATGGGATCTTATCGAAAGCTTTTGTACAAATATTTGCATGATCCTCTAATTTATGTGCTGCTTCCTAATGATATATTGAATTACCTGAATTAACTTGCATATATGGAACCAGTTTTCCCCTCTGTATGATTCCTCTTTGGTCAGTTTGTGGTTATTTTATTAGTTCTTCAGGTCAGCTCTCCAGAAGTTTGTTGAGAAGGTTTACAGTGCTGTTCAAGGAATAAATGTTTGTACAATTCTTTCATTGATGAATTCATATAAGCTTTTTGGTTGATCAGTATGCAAGTTCATTGTGAATGTTCCCTGTCTGTTGTGCTAAAGATTTTAGGAGAATTATAAAGGATTGTCCTTTGAAGGACTTTCAGAAATCACCCGTGATTGGGGTGATTTGGCCCAATATTCCCTTGTCCTCTTCTGTATCTGGACTCTATCATGAGGTTAAATATCTCATCTCTGGTTTCATTCATTTGGGTGCATTCTCCCTCACTCTCTCTCTTCTCACATTTGCTAAGCATTTATCAATTTTGTTAATTTTATAAGATAATCCTTTTTATGGTTTTTATGATTGTCATTTTTAGTTCTAATTTAATTATAATCACTTCTATCATTTAGTCAAATGATGTATTTATTTCCTCCTTCAGGTATATTTAGTTTAGACTAGAGAAAGTGAGTAGATATAAACAGGGACCATGCTAAGATTTCTTTTGATGACTTGTCAATAAGCTTTATGAGATTTTGCTATTACATGTTGTAAGTGAACCTTCTAAAGAAGAGCTGTAGCCTTCTAAAACATGCAGTCTTATTTATTTTCCCATGACTGAATGGTGCTGCAATTGTCCAATGAGTACAATAACCCATTGATTGATTTTTCTAAATTCACGATATTTTCTAAATTCACAATATAGGCATTTCAAAATTGGTTGGTCCTAAAAATACCTGAGATGTTTGTTGTCATATTACTGCACAAGGTAGTCATATCTCTTCTCTGAAAAGGGTCTAGTTACTTCCATGAAAAATACCATTAAGGAGGTTTCTGCAAACTGAAAAAGTGTTCCATTGTCAACATGTTAACATCAATGAGTTCAAATTACCCTCATTGTTTTTTATGACAATTCTCTTCCATTAAACCTTATGAATACTTCCCTGAAAATTCCCTGAACCCTGGGAAGACATACAGATGTACATAGAATGGGGCATCAAACAGACAACTCCTACCTATAAGTATGCATTTGCAGTTGGCTTTCAGATTTTATTGTGTACTTTTCAATTCTGTGTATGAGGCATTGACCCACGTAACCCCATCTGAGCTCCTGTGTGCCTTGAGAGTGTATGCAGGAATAGATTCCTCTGGTGGACGAAGGGGGATGCCCTTTTCTCCATGCTGAGCAAAAGTTCTGCATCTGACACCAGACTTAGATGATGGTTTGAAGGAAGGGCCACTCATGCTTTGCCTAGTTAACCCCACAGAACAATGCCTGGAGACCTCCTTTATGTACTCATCTGTGTTTTTCATACTTTTACAACCTTGATTACTGGAACTGCTCCACATTTGTTGACAGAGATTAACTTTGTCTTACTGTCTGTACTCCTGTAAAACTGTTTAAGATGAACTCTCTGTCCGCTGACTGAAGATTTACTCCTCCTGCTTGTGTGCTGTATATAAGTATGTGCTGTTTCAATAAATTTTGTCTATACCCACATAGTGCAGTCCCTTCCTGCCTATACTAGACATTGCATCCCCAGATCCCACTTTGTGACCTGCAACAAATCTGTAAATTTTTGGTTTAAATTCTCGATGAAGGTGTTACATATTTTAGTCAAAAGAATGTAGGCTTAATATTTTAGCTTTGGTTCTATAGTTTCATGAAACTATACAAAGAATGCTATGTATATTTATATAATTCAATATGTGATATTATTAAATGCATTTTGTTTCTTATTACATTTTAATATGGCAGAATAAGAGAATTCAGACAATGATCTTCTGCTTTAATGCCTCTAAAGAATATTGATATCATTTCACGTGAAAAGCCTTATGATTTAGTACAACACAGTATTGATCAACACTCCCTCAAGGATATAATTCCAAGATAATAATTACAATTAGCAACAAAATAATACATTGGTAATGAGATCACACCCCTATGAATGCATTATTGAAAAAAGGAGTACATTCTGGGATATTTCTTGAAGTAAATTAGATCTTTTTATTGGCAAGAAGATGATATATGTGCAATGTAAAATATGCAAACAATATTATATCATTGCCAATTTTCCATCCAGCAAGTGCCATTTATATGCTGCCAGAATTGGAGACATGATTTTACATTTTCCCCTTTCTCTTCCAGTCACATTACAGTATTTCTGGACTTCAAGTATCATCCAGAGTACATAAAACTTGAGGTCCAGTTGTTCTGTGTCACTGTTTGTTGGCAACTTTAAATAAAAAACCTTAAAATAAAAAGCTTCTGCACAGATAAAGCTATCGCAACCAAGCTAGAAAGACAACCAACTAATTGGGAAAAAATATTTACCAGCAATATATCAGACAAGGGGTTAACATCCTGTATATACAGGGAACTCAAGAAACTAATCCCTCCCAAACCCAACACACCAATTACTAAATGGGCAAGGGAACTAAAGAGGGACTTCTCAAATGAAGAAATAAAAATGGCAAAGAAACACATGAGGAAATGTTCATCATCCCTGGTGGTGAAGGAAATGCAAATAAAGACAACCCTGAGATACCACCTTACCCCAGTCAGAATGTCCCACATCCACAAATCAGCCAACGACAAATGCTGGAGGGGATGTGGAGAACGAGGAACGCTATTACACTGCTGGTGGGAATGTACACTCATACAACCACTTTGGAAAGCAGTCTGGAGGGTCCTTAGAAAGCTAAAGATTGACCTCCCTTACGACCCAGTCATACCACTTCTAGGCATCTACCCTGAACAACAGGAACCAATATACAAGGACACGTGCACCTCCATGTTTATTGCAGCACTGTTCGCAATAGCTAGGATATGGAAACAACCTAGATGCCCCAGCACAGATGAATGGATCCAAAAATTGTGGTATCTATACACAATGGAATATTATGCAGCCATTAGAAATGACAAAATAATGGCATTTGCAGGGAAATGGATGGAGCTAGAAGGAATCATGTTGAGCGAGGTAAGCCAAGAACGAAGAGACAAACAGTACATGGTCTCCCTGATAAGTGGATGATGAATCCAAAATGTTAGGTGATATGACAAAACTAACAGGACTTAAGAAACAAAGAACTCCCACTCATCTGGTTGAACCACTACTAAATATCCCCATGCTGCTGATCACATATATGGTATATAACATATGAGCACCGTTATATATTACAGACTGTGATAGACAATTTGCTCCAGGAAAGTTAGAATGAACTTGTGACTTTAAATGAGCATCATTATTCCACAATACTGTGAATTTCCGGAAATTAAGTAATCACTTAATCACAATCAAAAAAAAAAAAAAGAACCTTGGGGAAGGGAGGGAGGGAGGGGATGGTAGGGGGAAAACAATGGAGGGGGTAACAATGTTCAAGAGGAAGTGTACTCATTACCTCACTCATGTAACTGTAACCCTCTGTATAGTATCTTTACAATAAAAAAAATTAAAAAAAAAAAGAACAGTCTTCAGATTGTCTATCTTCACAGACATTATTGGACTTCAAGCTATACTGTTCAAGCTTATTTTATATTTTTTTACTTCACTTTATCATATTTTTTATTGTGAAAATACTGTGCAGAGGGGTTACAATTACATGGACAAGATAATGAGTACATTTCTTATCAAACATTGTAGCCTCCTCCTTTGTTTCCCCTCCCCACCCCTTCCCATCTCCTCCCGACTCCCCAGCCAATCCTCCCCCCACCAAAGTTGTAAAGTTCGTTTTCAACATGACAACTTGTACTTCTCATTGTTGCAATGGGTCCACCTGTATCCTTATTTAAACGACTTGTTTTTCCCCATCTCCTCCACAAATTATACCGACATCAAATACAGTGAAAGCAGGGGTTACACTGTGGGGGAGGGACATACAAAGCAACAAAGAAATCATCTTATAAATGCATTAGAAACAATCAAAGCCATTGATTTTTGAGGTTTAATTTTATACGCTGCTACTTTGCCAAAGTTTTGAATCAGCTTGAGTAATTTGGGAGTGGAGTCTATGGGATTCTTTAAATACAAGATCATGTCATCTGCAAAGAGGGAGAGTTTTACTTCATCTTTCCCTATTTGGATTCTCTTTATGTTTGCATCCTGTCTTATTGCTGTAGCTAGATGTTCTAATACTAATTCTAATACTAAATTGAAAAGAAGTGGGGAGGTGCGGAGGCAACAATGCTTGATAAGAAATGTACTCATTATCTTGCCCATTAATTGTAAACCCTCAGTACGGTATTTTCACAATAAAAAAAAAGAAATGCCACAGAAGAAGAAAAAAAAAGCAAAAAATAAAACACATTTACCATTTTGAAGATAAGAAAATCAAAGTAAGATGTATGAGTTCAAAATTATTATATATTTTAGTGAGAGTATTTAGGAGATTGTTTAAAGTATTGTAATTGCTTGAATGTAGTTGAACTTCTATGGTCACAAAATTAATTGCATATTTGAGTTTATGTAATATCAGAATGGTAAATCTTGGTTATTGACATGTCAAGGTGGCAAATGCAGGAAGAAATGAACAGTAATTGGGCTTGCTTGGAAATCTTTAAAAGCATTTATTCCATTTGGAATCATGTAATTTGTGTTGCTTGCCTATGTGAGACCTCATCCTTTTTTTTAAGTGAGAAAATGGATTCTAGATATATTGATATTTTCAAGTATTTTCTTCTCCGATCAGTCCTGTAGGAAACAACCATATTAACCTTAAGACCAGCTTGTATTTACATGAGCCTGTCATCATGGTCGGGCCTCATGTATTATTGGGTACTTTTCACTATGTAAAGTTCTTTCTATTATTGTTGAAGGAATTACATATTGTAGTCAAAGATTGTAGCGCTTACATTTTAGAGTAGGTTCTATAGATTTAGGAAACTATACAAAGATTGCTACATATTTTTTATATTATTCAATGTGTGAAATAATTTTCAATTCAATATAACTTTGGAATAAACATCTCAGACAATAATCTTCTGCTTTTATGACTCTAAAGAACATTGACATCATTTCACAACAAAAGAATTATGATTTAGTATAGTGGAGTATTGTTCATTACCTTCTCAAAATATAATTGCAAGATGTAATTTAGCATGAGCAATAAATGATATATAGGTAATGAGGGCACACCCATGTGTATATATTCCTTAAAAATGAGAATATTCTTTGTTATTTCCTCAAGTAAATCAGGTTTATTATTGGCAAGAATAGCATATGAACAGTGTGAAATATTTAAGCAATATTATGGGGTTGCCAACTTTCCATCCAGCCAGTGCTGGAATTGAAGATATAGTTTTACACTTTATCTTACTCTTCCAGCCACATTAGAGAAGTTTAGGACTTCAAACTATCATCAAGAGTACATAAAACTTGAGGCCCAGTTGTTCTGTGTTACTGCTAATTTGCAACTTTCATAAAAAGTCCAGTAAACAGATTGTCTGTCTCCACACACACTTTGAGACTCCAAACTATTCTGTTCAAAATTAATTTATTTTTCTTGCTGTTATAAATGCAAGTAACACTGAGAGATTAAGAGGGTGTTATATACACATACTGTACAGTATTTTTACAATAAAAAATGGACTGACAGTTGCCAGTCGAGAAAGATGAAAAAAATAGAAATGAATAACCTTGTCAACATCTAGTGCGTTGGGGTCCCTGGGTAAGGGTCACGAAATCACCAGGACAAAGGGGATGCAGAGTGCAAACAGCAATTGCCACTGCATGCTGTGTTTTATTGTTAGTGGGTATTTAAAGACAAGCAAGCATAATCTTTGCCAAGATTTGGTCAGAAAACATTCACACTAAAAATTTCAACACATACATTTTTACTTAACCTATGAGACAATGTCTAGGTATATTATTATCTAAATTATTTTAGAGCAAGCTCAAGCCACTTCTCCAATCTCAGGAAAATGCTTGACCAGCTGTTCATCTATGCTTAAGCAAGCAGAAGAGCCACTTCCTCAGCTCCCAGGAGTCTGTGACATGTGTTTTGAGATAGGGAGAGAGAACATTTTCCCTCTCTAGCCCAGCATTCCAAGAGCTTTCCTAATCCCAAACACACTCCTCAGATAATGCTGAGGCTGGAGCCTGCATCATTCTGCCCCCTCAACATAGACCCTGAGTCTTCACATAACCTGAAGAAAGATGTAATATATGTTTGGAGAATTGCACAAAATACAAAAAGTCCAACAAGGCATACATCTAAATATTAGTAGAGTTGTCATGAAATTCATCATATAAAATTCATCATAACAGGACATTAAACCCTGTCGGTTATACCATCCCATTTTTATGTTTCAATTGACACAAGCACAGGCGATTTTAGAGTCCTGAGGTCAGGAACTGGAAATGAGCATTGTTTGCTCTATCTCAATCACAAATCAATCTCAAAGCACATTGCCTAAAAGGTGAATATGCTTTTAAAATGAAACACTTGGAATATTTTCTTCCTTCTTATGGGAAGGATCCTCCATTACTTTACTGAATCTGATTTACTTTAGAAGATACCAATGAAAATATATCGTTTTATCGACCTTCCAAATTCTATTTATATAAGTCAGTTGGCCCTTGGATATTTCTAGATGATCAAATAATGAACAGATATTATCCTTATATTTCAACATTCTATGTCTGTTTTGATGGCATTGTCTCAAAATTGCAGCTTTCCTCCCATGTGTAGCAGCAGCAGAATGCTTCCCTTCCTATCTGTTTAGAAACCTACATTATTAAATCTTAATAAATGGAAATATCACTTGTATTCGTGTTATAGTTTTGAAACCAAGAAGATATTCATATTTCTTCTCTTGTGAGGTTTAGAGTCACTGCACATATGTATCAGGAAGCTTGCTACAACAAAACAACAGCTTTTGTGTGGCAATATTCCAAATTTTCTTTTTCCTTCATTTACAAATCTCCATTAAAATGTTCTTGTATAATATTTTGTAGTTGGGTGCTGGTGGCTCACATCTCCAGTCCTAGATACTCTGGAGAGTGAGAATTATGGGTGGTGGGCCAAAGTAAGCAGGGAAAGGAAAGTATATTAGAATCATTCTTCCAATGAAACTTCAGAACACAGGAAGCATCATATTGGCTCGAAGTACTACAGTATAGACCTTGAACAAAAAGACATTAAAGATATTGGAAGGGCCCTAAGGTCAAGCCAAATGACCTATATGAAAGCCTGTCTGTTATGTATCAGAATACGCCAGTTGCAAAAAAGAGAATTTAGAAAAAAGACATTATGGCTAGTGGCTATTACACATCACTTACCATTTCAGAAAGAGTTTCATAAAATTTTAAATAGGCGTGTGAATTGTTTTCTTCTATCGTGTGTTACCAAAAAAAAAGGTCTTCAAAATATGGGTAATACATTCTAGGCTTGGAAAGTTATAAGGACTAACTGCCATTTTCTATTTGTTTAACTTACAATATAACAAATACCTGTATCGAATCCTTCCCTCTGTTTTACTCTTACCCAGTAGTAAATCCCACAGGGGATTTAGCATTATATGAAAATGTGATATCATTTTCCCTTCAAAATTCCTTAAATTTCTGAGAACAGTTTTACATGAACAGGTATGATATCATATACATCGATGTCATATTCTATGGCATAGGTTTTACATACTTTTTATATGTTTCATATAACATATGTTTATATGTTATTAAGATGTTTATATTTCCATGCAAGTGCTTCATTCCTTACTGTATAATTTCATTAATGAGAAAAGTATACTACACTACAATCCCGCTGTTTCAGGGGCTGCAATGTAACAATCCAGTTATTTTTTTCTGGGAATATTTTTTGGGGAAGAGAATAAGAAATAATTATTTCTTAGAACAAACAAACTTTCAATTAAAAGAGTGTTGTAAAAGCACTTCTATGTAGGTATAAGCAATATGTTCATAGTTCAGATAATGAGAAGTTAAGAAAACACCAGCAGCACCTTTTTATTGAAGCCTAGCAGAATTCCAGTGAATTTTATCATGAAAATCACAGCACTCAGAAATGGAATCTTCCCTTCTGTCTTTGGGCTCTAAGGGGGCATTTCACTTGACATATACTGGCTTGCTGATGAACAGATAATGAACAGGAAAATGATTATGTCAGTAAAACAATAATTGGCAACCCAGATAGAGGAGACACTGGATGTGACCAGTGCAATTAACATTGCTATCTGAATGAAGGGGTTCCTTCTATCTCTGCTGAGTCTACTTATTTTAGCAGACACTTTAATGTGCCCACATCAGTTATCAATCTTCCCGTGTGTACCCGTTTAGATTTTTCATTTTACTTTTGGAACTAAACATTACTCATATTCAGGGCTTTTCTGAGTATCAGATGTTGTCTTCCTAGATATTGATTCTCACTTCCTATTTTCTAGGTTTGATTGAAGGATGAGGAAACTATACTGTGAAGTGCAGTATTAATTCTATCATGGAATTATACCAAAAATGCTTAAATTCTACCCCAGTTGTCTGTCAACTCCCCAAATTTAAACATTTGTATTTGTGTATTTGCTAGGAAGCTCTTTAGAAATATTTCCTAATGGTTATTTATAGAAGGCAGATAAATATCAAATTATACTTTGGAAAAATTATGTTATCCAGGCACAAGAACTTTCTTATAACTATATATTTTCAGTACCTTCCTGAGAATTTTCAGACACAATTCAAACTGTGATCCACAATGTAGAAATGCTCTACCACATTCACTAAATAAGATATACAAATGTTTATTAAAAATTTGATTGTATGGGTCATCTGAATATTTGTGTGCATTTGGCTGCTTATCTCTCATATGCTATGCAACAATTAATAGCACTGGATTAATTAAGCAAACATTACCAAAATTTAAGATCAAAATGTATATTGAAGAAATATTGGGAAATCTTCATATCTAAAAAGGATTTTAAAACATCTACTTATACATATGCACTATGCCTTGACTTCTATTTTCTTCATGTCAACATAGTCTCTCAACATGGCCCAAGAGGAGACATAGCAATTCCTTTGATTTGAGGAGAACAGGAAAGCATTTAAACATCTGCAACAATCAGTCCTACCAAGCTTGTAGCAACTCTGGTAATAGAAGTATTGAAGACAAGCACATTTTCTGAGAGTCATGTGGGAAATAAAGTCCAAAGTAAAAAAAGTACCACACCAGAAACAGTGATGAAGAAAATAATCAATCAGGCTTGATACTTAGAGAGGATTCAGAATCACCTAAATTGTGAAAAACTATTTAATCATCAATAACCAAATAGTCACTGGCAATTCTGCAAAATAAAAACATTTCATAAATAAACATGATATGAGAAACAACTCACAAAATAATCTTGTGTTAACTAAATATTGAAAATTAGTGACATATTACACTAACTGTACTATTTCTTGAATTGAGTTATTTATTCAATTGATTAATTTTTTTGCACAGGAGAGGATAATGATTAAGTGGATGTCCACCAATGTATGTGCCCTGGGAGACAACACAGTATTCAGATGACATTTCATAGGATCTACATTTCCTGCAGTTAATAGTAATTGTTCTCATATATTCTCTCTTTATCTATACTTGTTATATGCTCTGTTTCTTTTCAGATGTAGTTAAATTTACTCATGAAACTTCTAAGAGTTGGTCAATTTGAAGCAGCACTAGGTTTGCTGACTGAAATATTATCTATTTTCCCTCTGAATTTCCTAGAGAGAAAATCCTCAAAGCACTTTGCTTGGGTATTATGGATAGATAGATAGATAGATAGACAGACAGACAGACAGACTGACTGACAGACCGACCGACAGATAGATAGATAGATAGACAGACAGACATAGACAGACAGATATAAAATGTATATAATTTGCCAAGATAAATTTAGGCAATACTGTTTAATGTGACTCCATGAAAATTCAAATATTTTAACCTGTTACAGAATATAAATGGCAGCTTAAATGATAATTTTTTTAAGGAGGGAAGCATGAAAGTAGTCTAGATATTTGTGTTGAGAGAAAGTGTGAAAATATAGAGGCCAAATTAATATTTTCTGTTTTTTTCAAATATTGTTTAAATTATTGATTTCTTCTTTGTTATGAATTATGTTAATGTTAATTATATTCAACCCTTTCTATGTTTGTGTCAATTTCTTCATGTAATTCTTATGCATGTTTCGGAAGTGTTTGGTTTGACATGATGCAATATTGTTTCAAGTTATGCTTCCTCAGTTGACAATACAAAAATTTTCTTATTAGTGAGGGAAGAATGGATGTTCCCCTTTTATGTTTAATATGATTATCCCAAACATACATATGTGCAGTTTGCCACCTTCAATAGTATTTAAAATAAATATTTTACATGAATCTGCCTACACTTATCATACAATTAGGATAACCACTAAGTTCTCAATCATCTACAAGGTTTACAAATATTGACGATCCCTTTCATCAATGTTCTCATGATACAATTAAGTTAAAAAATTTTAACAGGAGTCAGTCTTTAGAAACTCCGAACATTGCTCTGTTCAATTATAATATTCACATGAATGTGTGATATTATTATATTTATGAAAATAAAACTAATTTTATATCATTCCATATTTTCCCTATTATCATTACATACTGTGACATTATTATTTTACAAAAATTTTCATTTTCATTCTTGTTAATTGAAACAAAGCGATTCTCTGATGAAATATAGGGGCAGGTTATACATGACACATCTTTTGTAATTATTTTGAAGATTTTTGTATCATATTACTTCAAAACTTTTCAAATTTGATGATTCTTGAATGAATTCATCTTAGTCTCCTCATCCAAAATATACATAGCTTCACATTGTGATGTTCAAGAGTTCAGGAAATGAGCAAATGAGTAAAGAAGTCACATAAAATCATGAATAAAGTAATTCCAAAGTTAGTAAAGTTCTATTGTATTTCTCCATCACATCCTGATTTATGAAAATCTGCAATTCCTGAAAGTACACTTGGTTTTATCAATGAAATATATTTCCAAAAGTTTTATAACGTTTGTGGAGACTTGTGTGTTCATCATGACAGAAAGTTTGAAAATGTAGACCTAAACGATAGAAAATATGCAATCACTAGATTTAAAATAATATTGCATGAAAAATGACAACTGAGAATCCTATGTAACAGCAATTCTCAGGAGACATTACGTTGGCTATAATCTGTTCAACATGGGGGGATTAATGGGTAATGGGAAAGAGAGAAAAATGAGGAAGGCGGTAACAATTTCAACAAGGACTGGAGTCATTACATGTGTAACTATACCCCCACTCTCCGTCACTATGACAATAAAATTTAAATAAGAGAAAACTTAGACGTAAATCATAGGACTGATGGAATAAGTAGTGTTATATATCACATATTCAGCTCACTTTGAAACAGATTTTAATGACAATATCTATTAATAATTCTTTTGAACTCTAAAATTATAATTAGCTCCTTTTTGGATAAACAAGACGAACAGAGCAGAAAAATTAATTCAGCTAACTAGACAAGTGCTATTTGTAAAATTCTGCTATCAACAGCGATCTCAATGAAAACCTTGTCATTTATTTCCAGATTACAGAATGTATGTTAAGGCCTTTTGCACAGAAAATATATACATATGGTTTGGTTGACAGTAAATAGTATTCTTCCATTTATGTATTACTATTTAGTACCAAATAAATCATTACAAAATTTGATATTCTACAGAAATTCCATATGGATTTATATTTTTAGACATGAATACACTACTGCTAGACTTCGGACAGAATTATTCTATCATCAATCAGTAAATTTGATGAAAGTTGTATGAAGGCTGTAGATTGCAATAGTTACTAGTATTAAAGTACAAGCTACAAAGAGAGACAGCATATGCCAAATATTTTAAGAATGTGATTTGTCAAAAACTCTATTGAACTTAGCAATACATATAATTATACGATATGATGAAACTCATAAATTTTGGAAAATATTCCGCAGCCCATTACAACTGTGGGCAAGTTACAACTCCACCCACAAACACCTCCCCCCAAAAGAGGATACAAAGCAAAGTTTCTGAGACGGCCAAGTATGAATCTCAATGTTTACTCTAATTCTTTCTAAGTTACTAAGTTCATTTTCTTGTCACTTGAATGAAGTACTGCTCATAATTAAAGTTGATAAGCTACACCTTCTTTTGGATGGACATTGCAGTATAATAAAAGTGTGGTGGTGGTGTTATTAGTTATTTTTTTTTCTTTTTGCCCTAGGGTACTTTCGTTTCGAAGCCACAATAAGTTTCTTATTTCAGGACATTTGTTTTCTTATTTCAAATCAGAATGCATTTGATAAGCCTTCTTTCAGGGGATGAAGTAATTCTGAATATCAATAAATGTGAAGTTAACATTATATTTCACTTCAGTTTAATTGCTTTTCACTTTTCTGCATAAATCAATTGAATTCCATTTTTAAAAATAGAAAAAAGATGATCCTTCTTTAACACAGTTTGTTTGACTTAGCATTTAATAAGGAATACAGTTTAATATCAAACAGTATATTTTCTCTGTCAACTTTACATCCTGGTCCTATTTTCAGTATCCTTCAGGGAATGCTATTTTCCTTTAAAAACTTAAAACCTCACAATATGCAATAATAGTCACATGTGATAAAGCTAACTTTACCTCATACAGATTAGAAGGGCATTGGATACCGTAAGCAGTCCCTTTTTGTTTTCTGTTGGTATTTTTTAGCCTCCTTTTTAAAATCATTTTGTTCAAAAGAGGCTATACAGATAAATTTACATTTATGTCAGTAATCAGTACATTTCTTTTCAAGCACTGTTAACCCCTCCTTTGTTATTATACTATTATCCTTTCCCTTCTCCTTCACCACTCCTCCTCCACCCCAAAGTTGCAAAGTTCACTTACCACATAGTGTCTTGTGAGTATCATTATTCCAATCAGTTATCCTGTGTTCTTATTTCAGGAATTTGTTACAAGCCTGCCTCTCCCCAAATTACAAAATTGCTATACAAAATGGTACCAAAATTAGGGACAACAGGAATATATCATAGGAGGAAAAACATAAAGTAGAAACGAAAATATATGCTATATTAAAATCTAGAATTACAAGGAGAAAACTGTTCGGTACCTCTTGAGTTTAATTTCCCATAGCTTCACTATATTTATATAACTATACATACCAATGCATAGAGTTTAGAGCTTTTCTTCTTCTCTGATAAAATTATTGTAATTATAGGCTAATTATAGCAAATAATGATCGGTTTTGTGTTGATGGATTGGAAGGGACAATCCAAATAAGTCTGAACACAAGGGACACAAACAGGATTTTAAAATTTACTATAAAATTCACACTAAGAAGAGATAAAAGTTATCTCGAGAAATAAATTCAGTAGTTACTGCTAAGGCTTAATGAGATAAAATTATTACCTGCTGGATTACAATTGTCATATAATTTGGTTGAAAATTCAAAATCATACATTTCTGCTTATTTTCATGTATTTTGATAGAATTTGTTTCCTGTCCTTTGGGGATGATTAAAAATGGAGATCTGAGCATTTATTCAAGACCAGTTGACTAAAGGGACACAAACAATGTTTGATTAAATAATTGTATTTTGAGATAATGAATTCGATATTGTCATATCTGGCACAAATTCAAATCTAACAATGTATATTTCAAGTTTAAAATCTCATTTCAAATACACTTCATTATGCTTCTTTTCAGGTGATAGTCATCAGGCCAATACTTTGGGATTTCCACTATCAAAGTAATAAAAGTATGAAGAAAAGATGGAAATTGCTTATTGAATATTAACAAAATATGCCAACAAACAAAACGCATGAATCATTAAGAAGAAAGTTAGTCATGGAAGGCTTTGTATCTTTCTATCTCTTTCAGCAGAGGACAGGAAAAATAAATATCCAATAGCATTTTCCTTCAGATCAATGCAATGTTGGTTTTTCAAAAATGTTTCTTCATGAGAATTTTAAAAAAGTATTTTTGTTCATTTTTTTCTTACCTGAGACATGGAAAAATTACAATCTTCTCATGTACAACTTGGATGTTAAGAACTCCATTAGCTGTGCATTTTGAAAGTACTGAAGTGCAGTAAGCACAAGCTACCCAAAGACATATCAATTTTAAGTTTTACAGATGAATTAAATCATCAATTAATACTTCCTTTCCACATAGAATCGTCCATTGTTCATACAAACCAATGATATGCTTATCTTTTTTTCTGAAAATATAATTTGTTTTTGGACAGTATAGCATGTGAATAAATAACACACTGAAAACAGTCCTGTTGATAATTGGTACTTCAAGCATATTTTCTGAAGATCTACCTTATGAAAAAAGTTGGACCAGTGCAGTTAGGTTATAGGTTAGATATATGAATTTAGAAGATGATCACCAGATGGAAAGAAATAAAAGTATATCAGAAATAAATGAATTTGAGACCAAAAATAGAATTAAAAAAAGTGACCTGGTTCTTTGAAAAACTTAACAAACTTGACAGACTCTTAGAAAATCTTATCAGAAAAAGAACAGAACACACCCATATAAACAAACTCAGAGATTAGAATGAAAACATCACTGCAGAAATAACCAAGATACAGAACATTATAAGGAAAAACTTCTCAAACTTTACGCTAATAAGGATGAGAATATGGAAGTAATTAATGAATTTCTAGCAAATATTGACATGCCCCAAATAAACAACAACCTACTTAATATACCCACAGAAACATCAATATAGAAACAGCAGTAAAAAAACATCCCACACAAAAAAGACCAGGAAGGAATGGATTTACAACTGAATTCTACCAGGCCTTCAAAATTGAACTCATAGGAATATTCCAACTCCTCAGTGAAACTGAAAGTGAAAGTACACTACCAAGCTTTTCCTATGAAGCAGTGGTAACCCTCATCCCAAAACCAGGCAAGAATTCATCAAAGGAAGAGAACTATACTACCCTTTACTGTGATGAATATCAATGACAAACTTCTCGACAAAATTTTGGCAATCGACTTAAACAACTCACCAAAAAATATGTGACTTTCAAACAAGATTTATTTCAGGGATGCAAAACTGGTTCAATATATGCAAATCAATTAATATAATTTATCACATCAACAAGAGCAAAGATAAGAACTACAAGATTATCTCAATGAATGCAGAAAAGCCATTTGACCCGGTTCAACGCCCTTTTACGCTGAAAGCTCTAGAAAAATCTAGGAATTCATGGAATATTCCTCAATATAATAAAGGCTGTGTATGATAAACATACAAGCAACATTATACTTAATGGGGAAAGATAAATCCATTTCCCCTAAACCCAAGAGCAAGACAAGGATATCCACTCTCTCCACTTCTCTTCAATTTACAAGGCCTACCAAAAACAAAAAGACAAATTGGCAAAGTAAAAGTCTCCTTCTTTACAAATGACACGAACTTGTATTTAAAGATCCTATGGACTCTACACCCAAATTACTTGAGCTGATCAGAAACTTGGACACAATAGCAGGATACAAAATTAACCCCCCAAAATCAATGGCTTTTCTGTATGTCAACAATGAGAAGAGTGAGGCTGAAATCAGGGAAGAACCTCCTTTTGTAATAGTCCCATAAAAAATAAAGTACCTTGGGGTTTAGTTAACTAAAGAAGTGAAGGATCTCTAGAATGAAAACTTTAAAAACATGAAAAAAAATTAAAGCAGAAGTAAGGAAGATGTCAAACCACCCATACTCCTGAATTGAGAGGGTAAGCATTGTGAATATGCCAATATACATAAAGTCTATATACAAGTTCCTTGTGACACTTACCAATATTCCAGCTTAATTCTTTAATGAAATAGAAGAAGTAACCCAAAATTCGCATGGAACAATAAAAGTGCTCAAATAGCAAAAAACAATTACTACAAGAAAGAACAGTGCTGGAGGAATATCAACACCAAATTTCAAATTTTACAACAAAGCCATAGTAATCAAAAAGTTGGCACAAGAACCAAGCTAAGGACAAATGCAATGGAACTGATGACCCAGAAATGAACTCACAGACCTATAGCCAACTAACCTGAGATAAGGGAGAAAAGAAAATAGAACGGAAGAAAGGCAGTCTCTTCAGTAAACGAATTGGGCAAAATTGACTAAAACACTTGCAGAAAATTAAAGCCAGATCCCCATATATCTTTCTGCACCAGAATCAACTCCAAATAGATCAAAGACCTCAAAGTCAGAGCAGACATGCTAATACCAATACCTGAAGGAATAAGAGAAACTGTAAGGATCTTGGGCACAGGCTGAAATTTTTAAATAAAAACCCTGAAACACAAAAAAACACAAAGAAATGTTGGACATGAAACTATAGAACTTCTGAATGGCAAAGGACATAGTAAGAGAGAGCAATAGATAGTCCATGTATTAGGAGAAGATCTTCACAAGCCATACAAAGAACAAGGGTATCATATCTTAAATATACTTAGAGGTCAGTCACCTCACGCATGCAATCCTAGCTCTAGAAAAAAACAACAGTGGCACTATGACTCAAGAGGTAGAGTGCTCCTCTTGAGCTTAAGGGCACATGGGCAGCACCCAATCCCAAAGTTCAAGCACTATGACCAACGAAAAAAAATAAATGAATGAAATCTAGTTCGAATTCAAAACATTAAATCTGCCTACAACAGATGCTCAAAGAAACAACTGCCTGATTAATAAGTGGGCTAAAGATGGAAAGGGAAACCTCTCAAGAGGAAATAAGAATCGCAATATATAGATGAAGAAATGCTCAACTTATCTAGCAATAACAGAAATGCAAATCAAAACAACACTGGGACTCCATTTCACCCCAGTTAGAATGGGTTTAATCAAGAAATTGAATAAAAACAGATGCTGAAGGGGATGTGCCCAAAAGGGACCCTACTGCTTTGTTGGTGGAAGTAAATTTGTAAAATCATGTTGGAAAGCACTATGGGGGTTCCTCAGAAGACTCCACATGAAGAAATGCTCAACCTCCCTAGCTATAAAAGAAATGCAAATCAAAACAACATTGAGATACCACCTCACTCCAGTTAGAATGGCAAAAATCAAGAATTCTAATAACAACAGATGCTGGAGGGGATGTGGACAGAAGGGAACCTAACTTCATTGTTGGTGGGAATGTAAACTTGTTCAACCACTTTGGAAAGTAGTATGGAGGTTCCTCAAAAGACTCCATATAGAACTCCCCTATGACCCAGCAATCCTACTTTTGGGCATTTACACAAACGATCACACAAAACGTTGTACTAAAGCTACCTGCACAGCATTATTTATCATAGCTAAGATATGGAACCAACCCAAATTCTCCTTACTAGATGAATATATCAAGAAAATGTGGTATATATGTGTGTGTATACACACACACACACACACACACACACACACACACACACACACACACACACACACACATAATCACATAATGCAATTCTATGCCTCCATCAGAAAGAATGATATTTCCTCATTTGTTTGGAAATGGAAATTGAAATTCCAGGTCCAAGGAAACAAAGGTCCCATGGTTTCCCTTGTCTGCAATAACTAGGATATATATTTAGGACAAGAGGAAAAAGGGAATAGCTATGTACATATGACTCTATATGAAGTTGTTAAGCGAAATGTCCTAAAGATAGGGACAAAAGTAGTTTTTTCTTTCTTCTTTTTTATTTTTAAGATATTTATAATGTATTATGTGCTTTCTGCTTTTGTTTTTTGTATCTTCTTCCCCAATGGTATAAACCTGGTGGTGTCTGTATTTGATTCTGGTGCCCTTGATCTTTTATATACATTTCTCTACTTTGGGGAGGGGAAGGGAAATATCAAAATGCTTAAATAAGGATACAGATTGATCCATTGTAACAATGAGATGCCCAATACAGTATGTTCAAAATGAACTTTACACCTTTGGTGAGGGAAGTGACGAGTTGGGGAGGTGTGGAGGGAAGGGATAGCAGGGGAAAAACAAAGTAGGAGGTAAAATGCTTAATAAGAAATGTGCTCAGTATGTTACTCATGTAAATGTAACCCCTCTGTAAAGAATTTTTACAATAAAAAATCTAAATAAAGAAAAAAATATAATTGAAAGAGGGACTTCTCAGCAAATAAGATTGTACATGAGATTATTTTGGTGGTATGTGTGGAAGTTTAACATCCCATAGCTGAAACAGGCTGTGGCAGGATTCTTGCAAGTTCAGTGACAAACTGGAATGTATCTAAAGTAAGGAAGGAGGTAAGGAAGGAAAGAGAGAAGGAAAGAAGGAAGGAAAAAGAGAAGCAATGAGAGCCAGATCAAGATGCTGATGGCTCAAACATATATGCTTCATGAAAATAACAAGGAAAAAATCATTAAAAAGCCAGTCATAGTGGTGCATGCCTATAATCCCAGAACTTTGGAAAAAGGCAAGAGAATATTAAGTTTAATGGAATCCAGGCTACTTGAAAAGTTAAAGATGAACGTGGCATATGAAATGAACATATAGTTACCCCCAAATTATACCTGAGTACCAGTGATCAAGTTTTTTGGGAGCTTTAGAATAGAAGAATCAAAGTTTAATGCCAGCCCAGACAGAAAAGCCCATGGAATACTATCTTGACAAGGGAACCTGGTAGTGATAACCTGTGCCTGTCATCCCAGCAACAACAGGAAGTCTATAAAATATGAAATTGTGTCTCTGCATGTGTGCCCAGATAGCAAGCAGAATCCTCTGAAAAAGAAAAAGAAAAGCAATGATTGAGATCGACATCAATAATAAATATTGGAAAAGGAAGTCATGACTGAGCACATACCTAGGAAGGGATAGTAGGTACTTACCAAGTAAGTGTGAGGCTCTAAGTTATGACCCCAGAAGAACTAAAAGAAAACAAAAGAAAACTGAAATATGTTGAGGAATATTTTATAAAATTGATGAATTTCACCATTTCGTGAGGTAGTATAATTTTTTTACATTGCTAGCTCCAATAGAATTTTTAACAATCATGTTCTTAAAATGTTCAGCATGTGTTCCCTCTTTATGTAGGTCCTTCAAGATGAATAACTACTGGAAAATAAACCTTTAATACAACTTCAGTCAATTTACTCAATTATCACCTTTTATAGAATGATTGTCACAACTCTGGACAGTAGTGTACGTGTCTAAACATTTTCTTGAAAGTACTCATTCAGTTGTCTGTGTGTATCTAGAGTGTGGAAAATAGATATCAATATAAAAATTCTATAAGATCAAATTTTGTAATGATTCTTTTGGTATTAAAAACGCATATAGAAATTGAAACATACTAATCACTGGAAAAAGCTAATCTAGTGACAACACTATGGTGATTTTTACTGAACAGCAAAGCGTACATATATTGAGGTAATTTTATTGAAGATTTGTTACCCTTACATTACAATTCCTATGAACAATGAATGAACATTGTGAGAAAGACAAAAAAAATTGGATTTTGCTTTGAAGAAATTAGGAAGAACCATTGTCTGTCTCCCTGCAAATGAGAAGTATGCCCTTTCAAAGAATTGTTCAACTTTAGCTTATGGTAAAAATAAAACTATTCTGGGGCTGGGAAGGTGACTCAGTGGTAGAGCGCTTGCCTTGCATGCATGAGGCCCTGGGTTCGATTTCTCAGCACCACATAAGCAGAAAAGGCTGGAAGTGGCGCTGTAGCTCAAGTGGTAGAGCGCTAGCCTTGAGCTGAAGAGCTGAGGGACAGTGCCCAGGCCCAGAGTTCAGACCCCATGACTGACTAAATAAACAAATAGCTCAGAGTAAATATAGTGATTTGTATCTGCTCTTGCAAGCCAAGATACCTAACTACAGTCTGACCAATGAAGAATTTCAAATTAAAATGGGTGGTTTTGAGATTCAACATTTACCTATGATTTTCTAATTCCAGGAAGCTTCAGACTATAAAATGTATTTATGAAATGATTGTGGTTTATGTATGTACATGTTTATATATCCATATTTACAAAAGCACACATCTACATAGATGTGCATAATAAAGCTTGGGCCTTTATGTAGTTCTTTCATTAATTCTGGTGGATATAATGGCAAAGAAAAATTATATTTAATTAGTTTTAAATGTTGATAATAAAATAAAATGTCCTACTGATGTGTTGCAATCACTATTTCTCCCCAGATTACAAAAAGTATTAATCAAACTAATGATAGATTTCAAAAGTGTGAAAATCAGAAAAACATAATCAAGTACTGACTCTTCTATGTAATCTTTTATGATAACAAGTTTATTAAATTAAAACTTGTTTGACACTTACTATTCAGTGACATTTTTGTAAAGGGAAACTTCAAAATAAAACTCCTGGCTGAATTTAGTTCTGAAAGTTGGTAAGTCGGTTGCTTTTCTTGGAAAAATATAACAAAAAGTGCAAGAAATTAAAGCAAGTTAAGCAATTAATTGCTTAACTCAAATAACATCAAATATTTTATATTTTGCATACTAGTGTGACTTCCATGGGCAGCAAATGAAGAGGGCTCCAAGAGGAGGACCTGATTATCTGGGTCCCATAGACAGAAGGTAGGGTGGGAGATGAGTGTGAGCCTCAGAAAGCTACTAGCCTGTGCCCAGGAAGCTGCCCATGAAAGCAGCACTGGGCCTCACAGAGCAATTCTTCTGGTTGGAGGGCTAGTGCTTTGTCTTAATGTACCCAGGTATCTGCTCAGATAGGTGCCCATGAGAAGTCAGCATTTGGCTCACCTCAGCCTCTAAAGGGGGGGGGGACTTCCAGACCCAGCATGGTGGCTCTACCTTCGGGGTACACAAGTACCTGTCCAAGGTACTGCTCATGTTGATGCCCATAAGAGCACAGTGACAGCCATGCTGGAGTCTTGTGGCTGCAGGATCTGGGCCTCTGAGCAAGCGGAGCACAGGATGCGAGAGACAGAGTGGGAAGCAAGCGAAGTGTGTGGCATGCAGACTGCCCAGAAACACCTGCCCAGAAGTGCTGTCCTGACGGTATGCAATGAGAATCCAAGCACATTATGCTGCAGCACAGAACATAAACCAGAGTGCAGCACAAAACATAAGCCAACACACACACACACACACACACTCAGATATACAGAGGAAGGGAGTGGAAGTAAAATCCCATGTGCATGCACACACACAGCAGGAAGCCAACTCCCATAAACATTCCCATGCACCATTAGATGCACCAGAAAGACCCCAGATCACAGGAGAGCAAGCATGACAACAGGCCTACATGCACTAGGAAGCTCATTTCACTTGGAGGTGCACACGAACCAGGCGGCGCTCAAGCACCAAAGAAACCCAAGCCTGACCTGTACTTGAATTGAATCATCCAGGCTGGGTACTGGCATTCCAGAACTATGTCTCCTAGCACAGTTAGTAGTGCTTCTCATGCCTGGGAACCTATTCTATAGCACCACACGTGACCAGACGCTGACTCGCATTTTGTAATTAGGTGAAGAACTGACCTCCCCTGCTTGCCATGCCTGTGCAGCTGTGCCTTCTGCTGGGGCTTGATCTCTTGCAACTGCTGCCAGCCCTGGCATTTGGGCAGAGCTGCCCCAGGGCTCCCACCAGGCCTCCCATGCAGACCCTGTGCTGTGGCCCCTTTAGAAGTCTTGGGCCTCCTGGGACAGAGTGCGCTTCTGCTGAATCTGAGGTGCTCAGCGCACATGCAGGGCTTGCTGGTGCATCTCTACTGAACTTTACAGGGGCAACCAACGACTTACATCAAACAGAAACAACAATTAACTCCAGGGTGAGTACCCTGAAGGGAACAACTTATCTAACCTCAAAGGACACCAGAGCTGGTGCGAACCCCCAGAACTTAGCCCAGACCCTTTCCCCAACACCTGGACTACAAGACCCACTAAAACTGGGAACTGTTCAAGAGCTCCACCAGCCCATGGAGCACATCCAGCTGACCAGGCTAGATCAAGAATGACCCTGGAAGGGAGCTCAAACACCCAAGCCAGGAACTGCCTGGGAGTCATAACAGCCAACATTGGAAGAAATTTGAACTGTGTACTACAGGCTGCATAACCCAGGTGGGATACACAGCAGCACAGGTTCAACTGGTGTGCCCCAGGCTGGGGACCGGGGGCCAGGACCAGGCATGGGGATACTGTCCTAAGAACACAACCAACTCCCCCAAATTGAAGTCAGAAGCTGAGCAAATGCCTCAGCAGAGGCGGGGGGGGGCAGAGAACTCCCTGGGCATCATGCCCATGACAGCAAAAGGCCTGGGTGTCCAGGGCAAGAGAACCAGAAGCCCAAGACACCCCAGAACCCGACCCATATATCCCAGGCCAGGAATTGAACAACTCAGTCCACCAGCACCTAAAAATAGTCAGGAGCTCAGGCTGGTAAGGTGGCTAAGTGGTAGAGTGTTTACTTTGTGTGCATGAGCCCCTGGATCTGATTCCTCAGCACCACATAAGCAGAAGGGTCAGAAGTGGTGCAGTGGCTCAAGGGGTAGAGTGCTAGCCTTGAGCTGAAGAGCTGAGGGACAGCGCCCAGGCCCAGAGTTCAGGCCCACAATTGGCAAACACACACACACACACACACACACACACACACACACACAGCAAAAATCATCAGGAGCCCATGGCAGACTCCAGCAACTGAGAGAGTATATCCAGTATACTCAATCTTGCCAAAATCACCTGAAGGAGTAAACAGGAGCTGCCTAGGCTGCTCCGTCCTTCTAAGGGCAGGAACTGCCAGTGATCTACAGCAGAGAGCTGAGAACTGGGTCAGACCAGCTGCTTGGAGGTTGACCCTCAACTGAACTGAGACCAGGTATAGACTCTCGCTGCCCACCCAGAAACAGCAACCAAGCAAAGACAGATGCCTATTGACCAAATCAAAATTTCAGGTTAGTCTCTAATAAACTGAATCTCCATATGAAAATCACAGAGAAAAATTACAAGGTTTATCAACACCCCCAAAAAAGCTATCCCCAAAAGCCAGCAGCCACCCAGGGGAGAGCCCCAGGGGAAGCAAAGCAGGAATGGAAGACAAAAGCTACATCCAAGAGATGCTGGAGGCAATAACTCAAGAATTAAAGTGAGGAATAGGTCAGAAATTTAAGAACACAGGGACAAACTATTTAAAGAGATGCAGGATCTCAAACAGGAGGTGCACACAAAAATAGAGGCAGTACATCCCTCACTAAGAGGTGAGATTAGTACTTTGAGTACCAACATCGACTCCATAAATGAGTCCATTTCCTCCATGAATACTACAACGGAAGCCATCGTTAACAGAATGAATGAAATTTAGAGTATCAGATACAGAACACAGAATACACCAACTGGACCAAAAAGTCATAGATGCAGAAAAAAATCACTTACATTATGCCAAAGGGAAATCCAAGAGCAAGCAGATAGTGCCAAGAAGTTTAACCTTCATACGATTGGATTGGACAAAGATAAGGAATATCAAGGCAAGTGAATGTGACACCTATTCTACAAGATTATCAATGAAAAATTTCCCCATCCTAAAAGAGAACATCTTACCTACATAACAGAAGCATATAGAACTCCTAACAAGCAGAATCCCAGGAAAAACACTTCTAGGCACATTATAGTAAAAATGATAGATCTGAATAATAAGGAAATAATCTTGCATGCAGCAAAAATGAAGAAGGAGCTATACTACAACGGGAAAAAAATTAGAGTCACTGCAGATCTCTTCACACAGACACAATGCAAGAAAGGCCTGGGAAAGTACGATACGAGCTCTGAGAACCAATAACTGCCAGCCCAGACTGATATACCCAGCAAACCTACCATTCACGTTCGATGTAGAAATGAAAAATTTTAATAGTAAGAAAAACTATATGAATTCACAAACAATAAACCAGAATTACAAAGAATAAGAGGGGGAACACAACCTGAAGAAAGTAACTAGGAACAGGGACCAACACAAAACAGGTATTAATAGAAGTCTAGCTTAGTAGTACAGGAGGAAAGGAAAGAAGAAAAACTTAGGAAAACAGGGAATGACAAGAACCATAATGCATCTTTCTATCTTTCTATAATAACCTTAAATATTAACGGGCTTAATTCACCAATCAAAGAAAAAGAACTGCAGATTGGATCAGAAAACATGACCCATCCATCTGTTGCCTTCAGGAGACCCAACTCTCAGCCGAACATACAAACAAACTCATAGTGAAGGGTTGGAAAAGGATCTACCAATCAAATGCCCCCAGTAAGAAAGCAGGTGTAGCTATCCTGATATCTGACAAAATAAACTTTAAAATCAATGAAAAAAGACAAAGAAGGACACTACATCTTAATGCAGAGAACAATCTAAGAGGAAGATATTACCATGATCAATTTATGCTCCCCAAACATTGGAGCACACAAATATGTTAAGCAAATACTGTCACAGTTACAGAAGAAAATAGATTCAAATATGATAATACAAGGAGACTTTAAAACCCCACTCTCACTAAAGGGCAGGTCTACCAACCCGAGGATTGGCAAAGAAGCGACCGAATTAAGTGAGGCCATACCTCAAGAGGAACTAACTGACATCTACCGAGTATTTCACCCTAAAACAACACAGTACACATTCTTCTCAGCAGCTCATGGAACTTTCTCCAAAATAGACCATATCATAGTTCATGCAAGGTACTTAAGCAAATACAAAGGGATCGACATAATCCCCTGTATGCTATCTGACCACAGTGGAATCAAGCTAGTTCCCAATAACAAAGCAGAAATTACTCAAATACATGGAAATTGAACAACACACTTCTAAGCAAGTAGAGAAGAAATTAAAAAGTTCCTACAATTCAATGAAAATGAAGACACATCACAAAGAAACTTGGACACAGCAGAAGTCCTGAGGGGCAAATTCATCATCCTCAGTGCCCACATCAAGAAAATAGAGACAGACCAAGGAAATAATTTCATGTTGCAATTAAAACAGCTAGAAATGAAGTACTCTGTTTACAGATGCCCCCTGCCAGACCACCAAAGACCATGATCAAGGCAAACAGCGAAGAGTTGTTTATTGCAACCTCAAGCTTGGTCCTCTGAGCACTCGGTAACCGGTGATGCTAAGAGGCCCCGAGCATAGAATCAGCACAGTTTTTATAGTATTAAACAAGTTCACAAGTTCAGGGGGTTTCCACACAAGCAAGCTCACAAGTTCAGGGGGTTTAAGTCCACCCTGACCGCATGTCCCTTTTTCTGATGGAACACTTAGGCAACTGCTCTGTTCCTTAAGGGTGGTCAGGGCTGGTGGCAAAGTATTTTTCTCTTTTGGGGCTAATCTGAGGGCAGCACAGCTACAGGTTGGTGGGGTTAATCTAAAAATGGAGTAACTTTAGCTCTTCAGAAAAACATGAAAAAATGGAACCTAAAGTTACTAAATGGAGCCACATAATGAGGTTGGAATATTGATAGGTATTGCATTGAATTTATAGATAGCCTTGGGAAGTATTGCCATTTTCACGATGTTGATTCTTCCATCCAGGAGCATGGTAGGATTTTCCACTTTTTAGGTTATGATTTGATTTCCTTTTTCAGATTTTTAAACTTTAAAAATTTCAGCATGGAGATACTTCATTTCTTTGGTTACCTAGGTATTTTATTTTTCGTGGGGCTATTATGAATGGAGTTGCTTTCCAGATTTGAGCCACGCACTTCTCATTGTTGGCATACAGAAAAGCCATTGATTTTGAGGGTTAATTTTATACTCTGCTAGTTTGTCAGTTTTAATCAGCTTGAGTAATTTGGGAGTGGAGTCTATGGGATTCTTTAAATACAAGATCATGTCATCTGCAAAGATGAAGACATTTACTTCCTTTTTCCCTATTTGGATCCCCTTTATGTTTGCATCTTGTCTTATTGCTGTAGCTAGGCATTCTAATATTAAATTGAAGAAAAGAATAGAGAGTGGACATCCTTGTCTCATTCCTGAGTTAAGAGGAAATGGCTTTAGTTTTTCATCAGGACGGATAATGCTGGCTGTAGGTTTGTCATATACAGCCTTTATTGTATTGAGGAATGTTCCCCGGATTCCTAATTTTTCCAGAATGTTCATCATAAAGGGGTGTTGGATCTTGTCAAATGCTTTTCTACACCTATTGAGATAACCATGTGGTTCCTATCCTTGTATATAAATTGATTTTCATATATTGAACCAGTAAGTAAGCCAGGCCCAAAGAAACATAGGGCCCATGGTTTCTCTTATTTGCAATTACTTCTATATGTCTGAATCAAGCAGAAAAAGTCAGATAAGTTGATGTTAGGGAAATGAACCCCAATATAAGTATTCAAATGTGTTTTTCTTTCATGCAATTGTTTTTAACATATATATAAGATTATTTCTTTGTTACTTTGTATGTCCCTCCCCCACAGTATAACTCCTGCTTTCACTGTATTTGATGTTGGTATAATTTGTGGAGGGGAAGGGGAAAAAACAAATCATTTAAATAGGGATACAGGTGGAACCATTGCAACAATGAGATGAACAAGTCGTTATGTTGAAAATGACTTTACAACTTTGGGGGTGAGGGGAGGAAGATTGGGTGGGGGGTCGAGGAGGCTAGGAAGGGATGGGAAGGGGAAACAAAGGAGGAGGCAACAATGCTTGATAAGAAATGTGCGCATTATCCTAACCATGTAATTGTAACCCCTCTGTGCAGTATTTTCACAATAAAAAATTTAAGAAAAGTAAATAAAATTCATTCTTAGTGCAGTGAAGCTTCTGTTGATTGGAGTGAGAGTACAGCACAGAAGAATTTGACTAGAGGATAGAACAATCTAGGACAGCCAAGCAAGTAGTGAGATTTATTTTTTTTTAAAGATCTCCCAAACAAAGAAAACCACCACAGATACAACAGCAAACACAACATTGCTGGTTTCTGTGGTCCTCTCCAGCCATTCTGTGAAGATGTGCAGGCATAGCTCCTTGACTTCAACTGGGGATTGTGGGAAATGAGCTCTCTGGAGTTACACTGTGGCCAGTAAAGGAAGAACATCATAAAACCTTCCAACACTTTATTTTGCTTTGACGGCTTTTTATCTGGGAACTCTTAACTGGCTGTGTGCTACTGGCTCCCAACTATAATTTAGTTACTCAGTATGCTGAGAGCAGAGGATCTTGGTTCAGAGACAGCCTGGTTAAAGTGGCTGAGAGATATTTAAATACAGCTAACCCACAAAAACATGGAGCTGTGCCTTAAGGGGCAGAGGCTCACCTTAGATTCAGATCCTAGCCCTTCAGTTCAAGCCCAAGAACAGGCCCCCAAAAGAAAGGAAACAAAGAAAGGAACAAAAACAAAGACAGAAGTATTCCCAAATTTGAGATTCAAAACTTGCTGCCTTTGGTGAATGGCTGGTGTCACCCAGCAGATTGGAATTTGGGGAAATGACTTTTCTGGTGCCTCCTGTGGACAGAAGACAAATTTCTCCCTAGCACTATTCTGCAGGCATTCTCTCTCTCTCTCTCTCTCTCTCTCTCTCTCTCTCTCTCTCTCTCTCTCTCTCTCTCTCTCTCTCTCTCTCTCTCTCTCTCTCTCTCTCTCTCTCTTTCTCTCTCTCTCTCTCTCTCTCTCTCCCTCTCTCTCTCTCTCCCTCTCTCTCTCTCAATCACAATCTCTCTCTGTGTGTCAATTTGAGAAGATTCTGGGGTATGAACTCAGAGTCTAATGTGCCCGTGAGCATTTGGATTCAGGGCTAGTACTTATCACTTGAGCCACACCCCATATCTGGCTTTGTGGAGGTTAACTGGAAACAAGATTTTCATGGACACCCCTTCCTGGGCTAGCCCCAAACTCATATCTCAGCACAGTGAGATATGTTTTAGAGCTATGAACCAATGGTGTTGAAGTGGATATTTTTCTTTTAACATTATATCTCTCTTTGCCAGCTGGGATTCATGTATGAACAGCAGGAAACTGCAAACCCTATTTTGAACAAGGTTGTGTTAGTCTTTTAAGAAGAGGCACATAGAAATGTCAGTACAGTTTAATTGGGTTCCCAGAAGTGTCTCATGATGAAAATAAAAGCTAACAATGTACCTAGATTAGTGTCTAAATATACAAAAGGAAGTTATTTCAAATAATAATCAAATGTAATAGAAAGTAAATGTAGACACTTCCTAAAAATCTAAAGAAAATGTAGACACATTTTGTAAAGATCAGTGTAGCCACACTTGAATGGGTGTGGGTGTATTTGAAAAACTGCCAGCCAATTGAAATTCTGGCAAGTGAGCTCCCTATTGCCACCGTGTAGGGAAGAGGGGGATTATTCCCTACCACTATTCTTCAGGCATTCTAACTCTAAGTCTTTCTTTCTGTCTACCTTTTTGCTTTGCTTTCCAGCCATAAACTTGGCTTGGCTGGGCCCATGAACATTTGTGCTTGAAGCTAATACCCAACAACCTGAATCACATTTCTACTTGTCACTTTTTCATGGTTACTAGGAAACACTGGTTTCATCTATGTCCTTGTTTGGTTGAACCTCAAATCTCCAAACTCACATGTCAGCTTCCTGAGGGTTAGGCTTAAAGGGACAATAGTGTTTGAGTAGGAATTTTCTTGTAACATGTTATCTGCCTTTGTGAGCATGACATTTCAAATCCTGGTTGGAACCAGAATGTGCTAACTTTTTTTTTTTCAGAATGTGCTAACTTCTTAAGAAAATGTACACAGTATAGATCCAGTATAAGCAAGTCCCTAATAGTGTCTCACAATAAAAATAATAACTATATACACACACACTAATATTCAAATATATGAAATACAGCTCAACGAACTGAAAGAATCTCATGTTATAGGAAGTAAATGTAGACACTGTATAGGCAGAATTTAGTACACATTAGGTTACTTGCAGGACTGGAAAGTTGTCAATGGGGTCTGAGGCATACTGGACCACTCTGGTATGTATATTGAAATGTATTTCCTCCAAACAATCCAGAAAAGTATAAAAATAATTACATAATTACCCTAAAAACAACAACAAACCGAAGGAAATCCATTGCTGGATTCAGTGGCTCTGTGGTGCCATCCAGTGGAGAATGAAGGCACAGTATCCTAACATCAGCTAGGCATTCTGGGAAATGAGCTTTTTGTTGTAATGGTCAATAATTGAAAATACAAAGAGTACGTGGTAGTTCAGGCTTATGACAACAGGTGGAACATTAGTTGTAAGATTTTCAAAAATTCATCTAATTAGTGAACACTAATGGAACACATCTTGTAAAGCAAGTTTGTACTGAGCAGTGAAGCATAAAATATGATGGCTGAATAGTGTAGAATTCTTGTTATGGGAATTGTGGTAGAACACTAAAAAGTCCTAAAGACAAGGTGCCGAAACTTACACAGTAAATAAGAAAGACCACATGTTATATGTATTGTGATGTTTAACCGTGCTTTTAATATTAACTTGTTTCTGTTTTCTACTGTCAGTTTCATGTATGCTAACATTACTCAAATAAAATAAAGTAACTGAGAAAATTGAGATAATATGCATGTTTTCATAGAATTTGTTTTAATTCCCCTTTTCTGTTCCTAATGTAGGCCTGCCTTTGACACATCTTAGGTGATTTCAAACTTCCCACTTCCACTTTCTTTGCTACCATCACCTCTTCTGTATACAAATCATCAAGTACTTACATTAGAAAGGAGGTGAAAGATTTCCTATTAAATGACTGTGGGGAATCATTTTTCAAGATAAGAAGTACATAGCCTGCTGTTGAAATAAACCAACATTTTCCTCTCAAGGGCTTCCTTTAAATAAGAATAAAAAAGAACATATATCTTAATTAGCATGCCATTTTATTGTGTAGATAAATTTTAGGTGTTTGCCAAAACATTTTAGTGCATTTTCTGCCAAATCTAGTTCTCCATTGGTATATTACTCTTAGGATGATTGGGGGTGTAATGACGATTGCTGATGAGTTGAACTTGAAAATGGTGCAGCAGATCTGTTGGGAACGATGGGAATGGAGCAGCTTTGATTGTGCGCTTGTTGTAGCAGGTTGGAATCAGGAGGATTATTGGATAATACATGAGGATATTGAGTTGGGAGAGCAGAAGGCTCCATCATCAGTCCAGAATTACAATTTTGTAAGGGGTGTATGATCTGGTATTGACAAGTGGAAGTTGTAACACAATTTACCATGTGTCCATTAGCCTGGGTATAGTTTGAAGCACATGCAAAGTGGCCACATGATTAAAAATGTCATGTTGCTCTGCTCTAATTGGTTCTGATGGTTGAACTGATGAGGATGTAATAGAAAAGTCATTTCTGACCACGTAAGTTGAACTTGCAATCATGTGACTGATAGAAGCCTGCTTTATTGGAGAAGGCAATAAATTTCCTGAGGTTGAAAGGAAATTTTCTCCATTGATTTCAGAAACGAATTGACAATTAGCATTATTCACAATACCTTCTGCTGCAAAGTGCTCTTTGTTGTCTGGAAGTGGAACCAATGAAGCAGCTCCTGGAGAAACAGTTTTAATCCGGACTCTTCTTTTCATTCTTGCTAACAGGTGGGGACAACCTTGCTTAAAATTTGGATTATGGTAGCACAGCAACTGAAACCAAAGAAAAATACATTTGGAGATATTTTAATGAGTCAGTGCCTAACCTAGTGGAAGAACTCAGAGACTACAAGCTAATCTTATTGGTAAAGAAGACAAAATACGTATATTTACTTTCATTACTTAAAATGTACTTAGGAGAAAACAACCATATACTAAATCCCAGAAATATTATTGACTTCAAGTGAAAGTATGCTTTGTTGTTACAGCAATGAACTTTGTAAGTGGCTTTATCCAGAATTGATTAATAAGATTCAAAGATGCTAGCAAATTTTTGGTAAATTCTAAATGTTTAAGCATCGGCTTGTTCTTAGATTACAATTTTTCTTTTTACTAAATTTTCAGTTAATTTCTGATTTGGTTTTATTCTAGTGTAGTGAAAGGTGAAATAAAACATCAGTTAATGCTTAAGGGAAAAAGCCTATGTAATTAGAATTACCTTGCTTAAAGCAGAGGTTTCTTTTTCTTCCACAAGGAAGTCAACCAGAGAAGCAGATCGTTGAAATCGGTGCTGAATTTTACTGAACCCATACAGATTCAGTTGTCGAACTACACTTTTCATACTTTTAGTTTGAAAAATTTTGAAAGGATACTTTCTTATCAAAATCTCTTCTTTAAAGAGATCTTCCTTAATCACAATAGAAGTTCCATCCTCACTCCACCAAATAGACTTGAATTTGTCACTTTCAACTATTTTCCAAAGTTTTCTGGGAAAGGTCAGGGAAACAAAATCATTGTCTTCATCTGGTTCAGGTACACAAAGTGTTGAAAGAAGTCTCTGGACCCAGGTTGTCTGAGACAAAACAGGAAAAATAATTTCCTCAATCTTAGACCTTAAATCAGCCTCCTCAGGGAGAGAGTGATCACTAAAGGAAGGTAGTATGGAGGTATCTGACACCGTGTTGTGGTATTTGGAAGTCTCTGGCATGTCTGAAAGTACCTCCTCCATATCAATATCTTTTGTCCTCAGGGACTCATCCTATCTTCACAAATTGAACACCACAGCCTCAGTAGACCTAAATACATAGACAAGCCTAGGCCAGTATAAGAATTCTATGACATCATAGGAGGTCTTTTGTATCCTAGCACCTGTTGTCAGAACTTGTCCTTACCACTCTGATGCTAATCCAGTTATACAAAATATACAAAATGGAGACTGCTTGATACACCTGGAAGTTTCAAAATCTTAGTCAACAAGGCAACAAATGAATTAGTCTCTTCAACACCAAAATGAAAGCTGTTTCCTTCCCTCACTGACAGACTTTCTCCATTCATGCTCAGAGACTAGGGCTGGGTAGACAGACATGTCAAGGGTGAACCTAATTACTCAAGGAGCTCTGGTGTCATGTGCATCCTGTAACCACAGCTACTAAGGGTTTGGAGATGAGACATATACTGTTCAAGTCCAGCATGGGAAAGGAATTTATAAACATCTATCTAAGAAATTAACACATGTGCCTAAGTTGATGGTATATAATCCTCACTTATTGTGATGATGTCCAATAAAGACCTACCCCAGGCAGAAAAAAAATCTATGGAAATTTATCACCAGGGAGGGAAGCTACCTGTAGTACCACAAACCCATGAACATGCAATTCCAGTAATGTGGATGTATAAAGTAGATAGATCTCAAAAATACTATGATTATTTCCTTATAATATTTTGCCATGAAGATCATCAGTATTTTCTGAATCTCATTCAAACTTCAAGTATGAAGAGTGAAAACTTATTCAAATTGGACCTTCTGGATAATTGTGTATGATATCATTCTCTTTTCCCAATATTGTGTGCTGGAGTCATGAACACGGCTATGAAAAAATGAGCACCACACAATGGCTGACAGTTTTGTAATGAGTTCCAACCATGCAAACATATTGCTACATACTTGCCACTGATTCTGAAAAAGAACTCTGTCAATCTATCAAAGGCCTTATTTAAAAAAGAAAGTGGTCAGCCGGGCCCTCGTGGCTCATACCTGTAACCCTAGCTATCCAGGGTCAGATGAGTATAATTCTAAGTTCTGCACAGGTTGAGACCATAGGATCAAGTGATCGAGCTGAAGGGAAAAAGACATTTGAAAACTTGAAACACGGAGTTCCAGCCTCAGTACCCTGCCCCAAAGCCACAGATACAAGCACCCATAAAGATACAAATGCACACCTGGCTGCATTTGGGTAATCTCACTGCACTTGCATGTCCATGTACAACAATTTTGTTTGATTTCCTAATTCATTGTCATTGGTTCAACTATAATGTGTCATCTATAGAGAAGTAAGAAGCTCCTTAAGGTAATTATTTCACAGTTTCAAAGTTTTTTCTCTCAGGAATGCAGTAAATTGTCCCTATTTGATTGATGAGTTTGACTTAGGTTAAGAAGAATAAAACTGCTTTGCATAAGCCAGCAGCTCTTGGAATAAGGTGTGTGTGTATGTGAATTTGTGTGTTTGTTATGTGTGTGTCTGTGTTAGAGATAAAGGTGAGAGACAGACCAATTAGAAAACTTCATTTGAATACCAAGACAGTACTCTTGCACTGTGTGGTATTTTCATGTCTGCCTGTGCTTCTTAACTGTTGATTAAAAGAACGTCATGTACAGAGTAAACTCTGTAGCCTTAGTTTGTATTATGATCCTCATTTAGGAGATTCAAGAAGAGTTATTACTATATATAGCCTTGAAGTACTTGTGCTGTCACAATCTTAAATTTCTTCTAATTAGGAAAGACAGGTTCATTTCTAAATGGTCTTACATTTATAGTTTTGTTTTGAAACTCTTGATTAAACTGAAAAGTGTACCCTCCTCACTCCATTCCTTCCCATTTCCAAAAACAATGTCCAAAACGTGGTGTCTAAAACTTTGCTACCAATCTCTACCTCCTTGACCAGTACTTAATGTAACCAAGAAAATCCATGTAAGTCTATATTCATTTGAATGAGTACTAAAACTTACAATCTACTTTGGTGGCATGTATAGCAGGACATGTACTATATGACTAATTTAGGTGAGAAATGCTTGAAGGTAATCCAGATGTGATTGTTCCTTGCAGTGAGATACAATTAATGTCCTGATCCAATCATTCTTGGGTTTCTTCCTTTTTAAAAATCTCATTTAGTGGCACAAGAGGAAGATGGCAGCGTTTTCACAGATAGTCCCACTGTGTCTCTGACCAAAAGAAGATTTAGGGAAACAGCCACACTTTACCACAAGAGATCCACCCCAAAATAACTCTAAGTATCTAAAGACTTTACCTACTACAAGAGGTCTATCCTAGCAGGCAAATAAGGAAAGGGAAAAGAGAAACAGTGAGTGGGACCCCTGCAGGGAAACTGCACCATGCAACACTGCATGCCACACTGGGACTTTCTGCAGACTTTAAGCAGAGAAGCATCCAAAATCTGAAGAAAGCGGCTCAACACCAGACGCACTGAAAGTTAGGAGGGAATCTGGTGACGACCTCCGTGTCAGATAATAGCGCCCACTCCAACCCGCTGCCCAAAGGAGGGTACAGAGAAGGAAGCAAACTCAGTAGTCCCATCATTACCATCACCTGAAATTAGTACCATCAAGTAAGCCCCCCAAATCAGCCTGTGCCAGCAGTACAGGTGGGATCCCTGTGGGCCTCTGCCAACTCCACACATGGTACCGAGGAAACCACAGCTGCAGCCAATCCCTCACTCCAAGGGCCAACCACCCTGCCAACTGGGTGCTCTTTTAGGACCTGCTCCCTCCCTGCTGCCATCTGGAGTATACCATGGGCTCTCACAGCCACTACAGCAGCACTTTAGGCATCTCCACTGACACGGCTCACAGCTTCAGACAGCCACAACATAGGCTGCCTGCTACCTCCCACTGCCTCTGCTGCAAACCAACATGACTCCTGCTGTCTACACCAGCCTGCCAAACCAACCTACACCCGGTCTTCTCAGGGCCAGAACTCCCCACACCACAGAGGAGATCCTTCAGCTGTATCAGAGCCACCTCCTTCCACCTGGACTTTCCAACTCCCAGACCTTCCAACTGGAAACCCACCAACTCCATCCTGGGCACCAGAGCACAGGCTCTGTGGTCTAGCACACCACCAGCTACAGACCATTGCCTAGGGGTGGCAATTCTCTGTGGGATCCCAAAGCCCTTTCACCTAAGCCCCCTTCCAAGAGAGAAGGATCACACCAGAACAGAACACAGACATAAACTCTGTTCCTAAGGCTCTTGTGGCTACCTGGGAAAGCCTGGCCTATTATAGCTCCAAGCCTATGATAAGCAGTCTACATACCTGATAACCCCAAAACTCCCTGCCACCAAGCATGAGAGTACCACTCTATATAATAAGCACTCTCCCTCATCAAAAGACCATCTGTTCCCAGCTAAGCCACAAGGAAAGGGGACTACAGCAAAGCGTACAAGCTTCTATTAGCAATTGGCTTTGAGGAGTCTGTGGAGACTCAAGCTCCCCCAAACAACCTGAAAAACCCACGCTTTTGTTTTGCTTTTGGTTTGTTTTGTTTGCTTTTATGCCTGATCGTTTGTTTGTTTTTATTTCTGTGCATTACTTATGTATATTGTGATTTAGGGTTTGCTATTTCACAGAAGTATTTTATTTTTCATTTTATTTGGTTTTATTCTTCTACTTCCCCATTTCCTAATTTGTAATTTTTTTCTTTTCCTCTCACTCTCCCATTCTCATTTCTCTCCACATTATCCTACTATTCCATCAGAGCTACCATGTCTAGTTCTATACACAAAGTAAGGCCTAATCTATGTGTGTACACAATAATTACCAGAGTTGTGTTAGATTAAGCGACTTTCCAATATATCTGAATAAAACTTTTTCTAATTTCAGCAAGCCTCCCAATACACTTACATATAACTTCTTTTCTTATCTTCATCTATATCTCTAAGCTATTCCCTACATAATCTTTCTTTGAATACTTTTCTACCTCTTACTCTCAGAAATTAGGCCCAATTCTCCTCCTACTCCAAATAGTCCTTCCTCTAAGCTGTTCTTACCCTCTACTATCAGTATACCCAATTTCTCTTCTGAACATAAATTCATATCTCTCTCATCTTAATCCTTCTCTTTTCCATTTGATCCCTAATGGTTTATATCTGACCCAACTTACAGTTGGTTGTATTTTGACTACAAAATGGATTCTTTTAGACTGTTTTGAGTACAAGGGGCACATCCTGTTAACTCTAAGGGGAAGACTACTTATCAGCCAAATCCAGAAGTTAAAACTATAGGTAATCTCAGCCGCAGAGCAAAAACATCACTCTTCAAGTGAAGAAAAAGAGAACTAAATAGGGAAACACCTACCCATAATTCTGAAAACCTATACATGTACATGACACTGGCTTGGCTCTGGTCCTAAAAATCTGTCCTATTGTCATACTGATGTGTTTCTTGTATCCAAATTGGTAGAACTAACCACAGAAAGACAAAAAACATGGCCAATCAACTAACCCCAACACTATCTCCACATAAACCAGCTAGAGAGCAGTCCCAGAATGACTTAGAGGATAATAGATAGTATAAAAGCATGGCTGGTAAATCTGCTGAATGAAAAATTGGACACCCTGCATAGAGTTATAAGAAAATGTGAATGGGCCAACCAGAAGCTACTAGATGACTTCCTGGCCTCCACAAATAAAAAGATAAAGGAACTCCAGTGGAGGGAGAAAGAATATAATGAAATGATAGAAACTCCAGATAAAGGAGTTAAAAGAGAAGTTAAAAAGGAGTAAAAAGAGAAGTCTGAAAACCGACTCCAGGAGGTAAGGCAATCTATTCAAGACTTAAAGGAAAACCTTCATAAAGAGCTGCCCACCATTAAGAAAAACCAGCAAGAAGGAAAGGATATAAACAGAAAAGTAAAAAGCCTTGAAAGTAAATGGAGGAGGCAGAAGAAAGACTATCAGAGGCAGAAGATAGTTTGGACTCCATACAAAAAGAGCACACAAATATTCTTAACAAAACTAAGAAGGATGACAGATCACTTCAGGAAATACAGGATACATTCAGAGAGCATAATTTGAGGGCCTGGTGATGGAAGCCAATGGATTAGTAAATATATTCAACAGAATACTAGTAGAGAACTTCCCAAATATACAATAGGACAGGCCCATCAAGATTCAAGAAGCTTTTAGAAATCCAAACATATCAGACCAGAACAGGTCATACCCCCTCCACATTATTATTGGTGCAAGGTTAATAGCCACTAAAGAATTCTTAAAGCTGGCAGGGAGAAGAGAATAATCACATATAAATGTAACCAAATCAGAATCACCTCAGACTTCTCCGCAGACACCATAAAAGCAAGTATGGCATCAAAGGAAGTATGCCATGCCGTAGAGTCAAATAACTACAAGCTAAGAACAATCTACCCAGCTAAGCTTTCATTCATAGCAGAAGGAAGGTTTCATTTGAAACCTTGCACAGCAAGGAAAATCTGAAGCAATATATGGCTACCAAACCAGCTCTTCAAAAGATCCTCAAAGATGTTCTACATATAGAAAATCAACAATAACAGAATACAGACAATGAAGCAGTCCACAAATAGAGAACTACATTATCCCAAGAACAGCCAAGGTTCAACTCCTCCCCCCCAAAAAATGGATAAAAAATTAGGGACAGACAAACACCTCTCAGTACTAACTCTCAGTATGAATGGACTTAGCTCTCCATTTAAGCAACATAGATTGTCCACTTGGATCAAAAAGCAAGATACTTCTATCTGCTGTCTTCAAGAGACAGCCCCCAAAATAAACATATTCTTAAAGTTAAAGGCTGGAACAAAGCAAATGTCCCCCTTAAAAGGGCGGGTTTTGTAATTCTAATGTCAGATAAAAAAGACTTCAAATTAAAATCATTGAGAAGAGATAAAGAAGGGCACTACATACTTACTAAGATATCTCTCCTTCTGGAGAATATTATGATTCTAAATATCTACTCACCAAATAATGGACCCAAATTTATCCAAGAAAACACAACTTTCCCTCAAACCACATATATTTCCAAAAACAATCATTGCTGGGGACTTAACATACCACTATCCCAAGATAGATCAACTCAGCAAAAACTTAACAGAGAAATCTCAGATCTTAACATCTGCATTGATCAACTAGACGAGACATTTACTGAATATTTCACCCAGCAGCATCAGATTACACCTTCTTGTCAGCAGCACATGGAGCATTCTCCAAAATAGAACACACTCTAGGCCACAAAGCAAGTTTGTCCAAATTCAGAAATATTGAAATTATGCCCTGAGTAATTTATTTCACAAGGGAATAAAATTAGATTTCAACATCAAAAGCCACCAAAGGAAACACTGTAACACATGTAGGCTGAACAACATACTGTTGAACCACCAGTGGGTCATGGAAGAGATTAGAAAGGAAATTCAATCTTCATGTTATTTAACAAAAATAAACGCAATATTATCTGTTCCTCTGGGACAAAATAAAGGCAGTACTCAGAGACAAGTTTATAACTCTGAGTTTCTACATTAACAAAAGTAACATATATATCATATATGATATGTTTAATATAGGATTTATTACATATATCATTATATGATGTATATTATAGATGATATATGAGTGATGAATAGGATATATACGATAAATACACATATTACATAATATATACAAAGGTACATATATACAATATACATTTATATCATAAATGCACATATATCATATAATTGATACAAGTATGTATATTACATATTTATATATAATATTGAATATATAATGCAATCGATATTGCATATATAATCAATGATATATTCTTTTTGGGTGGGGTCCAGTCATGAGGCCTGTACTCTGGGCCTGGGCGCTGTCCCTCAGCTCTTCAGCTCAAGGCTAGCGCTCTACCACTGGAGCCATAGTGCCAATTCTGGCTTTTTCCTTTTTGCTTATGTGGTGCTGAGGAATCGAGCCCAGGGCCTCATGCGTGCAAGGCAAGCGCTCTACCACTGAGCCACCTTCCCAGCCCCTTGATGATATATTCTAAGGTATATACATTATATATTACATATCATATACATTATGTCATATGTACCATATATTATGTTTAACATATATCATGATATATCATCATATTTCATTCAAATAAATGATATGCATAATATACATCATATTACATTGTATATATACATATGACCAGTATGTCATATGTTTTATATATGATATAGATATAGATATAGATATAGTTATAGATATAGCTATAGATCATGTATTCTACCACTGATCATTTTAACCTTCTTTCCACAGGTGAGGATCCAGCTGCTCTTTGCTGCCTGATTCTGGTGGCATTGGCCATGGTGAGGTAGGGAAGGGCCTCAGCAGGCTGGCAGTGAAAGCTGGCATGGCGAGGTTTGATGACTGACTGCTGCATGTCCCTAACTGTTCAGAGGTCTTCACAGGGGCTCCAAGAGTGATATCTACAGGTGGTTGGCCTCTGAGTTCAGTACCCAGAATATAACTGAATCCCATTGATAGATGGCTCCACGAAGCCCACGTGGCATGACATATTATGTAGCCATCCATCGGACCATCTGATAATATTTCTCCCTAGGAACTCAGGGAAAATGGAAACAAACAAGGGTTTTGGTTCTCTTTTGGAATTGTCTGTTGGTTTCGTCAGTCATAGGGAAGGGCAAACTGAGGTAGCCATAGACATAAGTAGACACATGGTGGACGATGAAGATTGGAAGATATAGATGAGGATGGGAGGGAAAAATGGGATTGAGTGATGGAAGATGGTGGGGGATATTGTGTCTCAAATAGAAAATTGAGTTATGGCTGTTGGTACTTTGCTGTTATGCCCCTTGGTCAAAGTAACTTGGTTAATTTTTAGGTGGTTTGGACACTCTGGTTTGAACCCCAGGTTCAGTTTCCCTCATCTACCCCAGCAACATCTTCCTCTACTGCCTGGAGCCTGGCCACTCTGCTGTTTGCAGAGGGCATCCTGATCCTCTCTCCATCCATGTCCAGGTGTGGAGCCCAGAATGGTCCACTGAGGCGGTGTGGGCAGGGTTTGGGGGTACTTGAACAAAACGTCCTGACCCTCAATGGCTTAGAGAGCCATGGCCGAAGAATATGCCTGTAGCCTCAGCCAACCTGCTTCTGATGTGTCCCTGTGGTCCTGTGTGGATAGATGTGCATGACTGAATATACACAGGGTGTCCACAAAGGTACATATGCAACCATCTCACCATTCTGATAGCTCCTCCTCCTCCTCCTCTTCCTCCTAATTCTTTCTTCAGCTCGTATTCTGATTCTCCTTATCCTTCTCTTCTTTCTCCTCCGCCTCTTCCTCCTTCTGCTTTTTCTACTTTTCTATCAGTCATTAGGCTTGAGCTCAAGCCAAGCACTATCCCTGAGTTCTTGTACTCAAGTCTGGCACTGTACTACTCTAACTAAAACACCACTTCCATTGATATGGTGGTTCATTGGAAATGGAAAACTCAAGGAGACTTTCCCCAGTCAAAGGCTGGATGGCTTAAAACCATAATCCTCCAGATCTCATCTTTCTCTTGACAAGCTGGGTGATGGTTGTTGAGTGACTGAACAACCAGCCTGGTGGTCCTGTTCCCAGTTGCAAATGTAGCAAGCAGCAGGCTGTGCCCATGTGAGTCCTGTGAGCTGATGAAAAAAAGCTGCCTGGGAGCCCAGGTCCAGCAGGAAGAGCGCCTGTGACCAGGCTGCCGAAGAGAGAACCAGGGCTCAGACAGTATCATCTAGGAACAGGAGCATGCACACAACCAGGAGCAGAGCTTGCATTCATCTGTATATTATTAATAATTGATTTGCTGTTATTTTTATGTATGTATTTTTATTTGTTTCATTAATTTATGTTTATGTTAATTTTATTTATTTTTATTTTGAAAATACTGCCCAGAAAGGTTACAATTACATGGGCAAGATAATGAGTACATTTCTCATTAAGCATTGTTGCCTCCTCCTTTGTTTCCCCTTACTATCCCTTCCCTTTCTCCTCCACCAGCCAACCCAATGTCCGCCCCCCACCAAAGTTGTAAAGTTCGTTTTCAACATGACAACTTGTACTTCTCATTGTTGCAACGGGTCCATCTGTATCCTTATTTAAACGACTTGTATTTCCCCTTCCCCTCCACAAATTATACCGATATCAAATACAGTGAAACCAGGGGTTATACTGTGGGAGAGGGACATACAAAGCAACAAAGAATTAATCTTATAAATGAGTTAGAAACACATGCATGAAAGAAAAAAACATTTAAATACATATCTTAGGGTTCATTTTCCTAACATCACCTTACCTGACCTTTTCTGCTTGACTCATACCTATACTAGATTTTGCAAATAAGAGAAACCATGAGACCTATGTTTATTTGGGCTTGGCTTACTTCACTTAATATAATTTTTTCCAAGTTTTTCCATTTTCTAACAAATGGGGCAATGTCATTCTTTCTGATGGAGACATAGAATTCCATTGTGTATATATACCACATTTTCTTGATCCAATCATCTACTGAGGGGCATCTGGGTTGGTTCCATATCTTAGCTATGGTAAATAATGCTGCAATAAACATAGTTGTGCTGGTAGCTTTAGTGTGGTCTTGTTTGTGAACATTTGGGTAAATGCCCAAAAGTGGGATTGCTGGGTCATAGCAGAGCTCTATGTGGAGTCTTTTGAGGAACCTCCATATTACTTTCCAAAGTGGTTGAACAAGTTTACACTCACACCAACAATGAAGTAAGGTTCCTTTCTGGCCACATCCCCTCCAGCATCTGTTGTTGTTAGAGTTCTTGATTTTTGCTGTTCTAACTGGGGTGAGGTGATATCTCAATGTTGTTTTGATTTGCATTTCTTTTATGGCTAGGGATGTTGAACATTTCTTCATGTGTCTATTGGCCATCCTTCTTTCTTCTTCAGAGAAGTTTCTCTTTAAGTTTTTAGCCCCCTTATTTATTGGTCAGTTGTTTCTTGGAGGATTTGTTGTTGGGGGATTTACTTTTTTTGAGTTCCAGGTATATTTTAGGTATGAGACCCTTGTCCTTTGTGTGGCCAGTGAAGATCTTCTCCCATTCGGTGGGCTTTCTATAGATCTTGCTAGTTATGTCCTTTGTCATGCAGAATCTCGGCAGTTTCATGCAATCCCATTTGTCCAAACTTTCTTTGATTTGTTGTGTTTCTGGGTCTCTATTAAGAAAATTTCAGCCTGTGACAAGGAGACCTAGGGTTTCTTCTATTCCATCTTGTAATGTTTTCAGAGTGTCTGCTATGACTCCAAGGTCTTTGATCCATTTGGAGTTGATTCTGGTGCAGGGTGATATATAAGGATCTAGCTTTAGTTCACTACAAGTAGTGAACCACTTTTGCCAGCACCATTTACTGAAGAGGCTGTCTTTCTTCCATTCCATTTTTTTTTTTTGCTCCCTTATGGAAGATTAGATGGCTATAGGTCTGTAGGTTCATATCTGGGTTTTCAATTCTATTCCATTGGTCCTGAGGTCTGTTTTTGTGCCAGTACCAAGCTGTTTTGATTACTATGGCTTTGTAGTAGAGTTTGAAATTTGGTATTGATATTCCTCCAGCACTGTTCTTTCTGTTGAGGATTGTTTTTGCTCTTTTATTGTTCCATATGAAATTTTGGATTGCCTCTTGTATTTACTTGAAGGTGTCACATTGAATTTGTAGATAGCCTTTGAAAGTATTGCCATTCTCATGATGTTGATCTTTCCTATCATAAGAGCATGGGAGTTTTTTCTACTTTCTATGTTCTGTTTTGATTTCCTTTTTCAAGTTTTTAAAGTTTTCATCATAGAGGTCCTTCACTTCTTTGGTTACTTCCTAGGTATTTTATTTTTTTGTGGGGCTATTATGAATGGAGTTGCTTTCTTAATTTCAGCCATGCTTTTCTCATTGTTGGCATGCAGAAAAACCATTGACTTTTTTAAAAAAGAACTTGAGTAATTGGGGAGTGGAGTCTGTGGGATTCTTTAAATACAAAATGATGTCATCAGCAAAGAGGGAGAGTTTTACTTCTTCACCTATTTGGATCCCCTTTATAAAGTTTGCGTCTTGTCTTATTGCTGTAGCTGGGCATTCTCATACTAGATTGAAGAGAAGTGGAGACAGTGGACATCCTTGTCTTGTTCCTGAGTTAACAGGAAATGGCTTTAGTGTTTCACAATTAACTACAATGCTGGCTGTAGGTTAGTCATATACAGCTTTTATTATATTGAGGAGTGTTCCATGGATTCCTAGTTTTTCCAGAACTTTCATCATAAAGGGGTGTTGGATCTTGTCAAATGCTTTTTCTATTGAGATAACCATGTGGTTCTTATCCTTGCTCCAGTTGATGTGATGAATTATATTAATTCATTTGAATGTATTGAACCAACTTTGCATCCCTGAAATGAATCCTGTTTGATTGTGATGTATGATTTTTTGGATGAATTGTTGAAGTCGATTGGCCAAAATTTTGTTGAGAAGTTTTGCATCAATGTTCATCAAAGAAATGGGTCTATAGTTCTCTTTCTTTGATGAGTCCCTGCCTGGTTTTGGGATGAGGGTTATGATGGCTTCATAGAATGTGTTCGGTAGTGAGCTTTCTCTTTCAATTTCATTGAAGAGTTGGAGGAGTATGGGTGTGAGCTCTGCTTTGAAGGCCTTGTAGAATTCCGCTGTAAAACCATCTGGTCCTGGACGTTTCTTAGCTGGGAGGTCTCTTATTGCTGTTTCTATTTCAATGCTTGCTATGGGCCTGTTAAGCTGGTTTAACTCATCTTGGTTTAGTTTTGGCATGTCAATATTTGCTAGGAAAAGGTCCATTTCTGCCACGAATCTTGGTGGTTTCTATGGTGATGTTTCCATTCTCATCTGTGAGTTTATTTATTTGGGTGTGTTTTCTTCTTTTTCTGATAACATTTGCTAAGGGTCTATCAATTTTGTCAAATTTTCAAAGAACCAACTCGGTTTTGTTGATTCTTTCTATGGTATTTTGGATTCTAGTTCATTTAATTCTGATTTAATTTTAATTATTTCTTTCCATCTACTGGATTGGGGTTTATCTTGCTGCTCTTTTTCAAGGAGGCACAGATGTCTCATTAAATTGCTCGTTTCAGATCTCTCCAATTTGTAGATGTAGGGACTCAGAGCTATAAAGTTGCCTCTGAGTGCTGCCTTTACTGTGTCGCAGAGGAGCTGGTAATTTGTGTGTTCATTTTTGTTGCATATCATGAATATTTGGATTTCATTTCTAATCTCTTTCATGACCCACTGGTGATTCAATAGTGTGTTTTTCAGCCTCATTGTGTTACAGGACTTTCTTTGGTGGCTTTTGGTGTTGAGTTCTAATTGTATTCCCTTGTGGTGTAAGAGAATGCAAGGTACAACTTTAGAGTTTCTGAATTTGGACGTTGGCTTTCTGAGCTAAAATGTGGTCTATTTTGGAAAATGTTCCCTGTGCTGCTGAGAAAAATGTGTGTTCTGATGCTGCTGGGTGAAATATTCAGTAGATGTCTTTTAAATCTAGTTGATCTTTGAAGTTGTTAAGATCTGCAGTTTCTCTGTTGAGTTTTTGCCGAGATGATCTATCTAGTGGGGATAGTGGTACGTTAGTAAATATATTCAACAGAATACTAGTAGAGAACTTCCCAAATATACAATAGGACAGGCCCATCAAGATTCAAGAAGCTTTTAGAAATCCAAACATATCAGACCAGAACAGGTCATACCCCCTCCACATTATTATTGGTGCAAGGTTAATAGCCACTAAAGAATTCTTAAAGCTGGCAGGGAGAAGAGAATAATCACATATAAATGTAACCAAATCAGAATCACCTCAGACTTCTCCGCAGACACCATAAAAGCAAGTATGGCATCAAAGGAAGTATGCCATGCCGTAGAGTCAAATAACTACAAGCTAAGAACAATCTACCCAGCTAAGCTTTCATTCATAGCAGAAGGAAGGTTTCATTTGAAACCTTGCACAGCAAGGAAAATCTGAAGCAATATATGGCTACCAAACCAGCTCTTCAAAAGATCCTCAAAGATGTTCTACATATAGAAAATCAACAATAACAGAATACAGACAATGAAGCAGTCCACAAATAGAGAACTACATTATCCCAAGAACAGCCAAGGTTCAACTCCTCCCCCCCAAAAAATGGATAAAAAATTAGGGACAGACAAACACCTCTCAGTACTAACTCTCAGTATGAATGGACTTAGCTCTCCATTTAAGCAACATAGATTGTCCACTTGGATCAAAAAGCAAGATACTTCTATCTGCTGTCTTCAAGAGACAGCCCCCCAAAATAAACATATTCTTAAAGTTAAAGGCTGGAACAAAGCAAATGTCCCCCTTAAAAGGGCGGGTTTTGTAATTCTAATGTCAGATAAAAAAGACTTCAAATTAAAATCATTGAGAAGAGATAAAGAAGGGCACTACATACTTACTAAGATATCTCTCCTTCTGGAGAATATTATGATTCTAAATATCTACTCACCAAATAATGGACCCAAATTTATCCAAGAAAACACAACTTTCCCTCAAACCACATATATTTCCAAAAACAATCATTGCTGGGGACTTAACATACCACTATCCCAAGATAGATCAACTCAGCAAAAACTTAACAGAGAAATCTCAGATCTTAACATCTGCATTGATCAACTAGACGAGACATTTACTGAATATTTCACCCAGCAGCATCAGATTACACCTTCTTGTCAGCAGCACATGGAGCATTCTCCAAAATAGAACACACTCTAGGCCACAAAGCAAGTTTGTCCAAATTCAGAAATATTGAAATTATGCCCTGAGTAATTTATTTCACAAGGGAATAAAATTAGATTTCAACATCAAAAGCCACCAAAGGAAACACTGTAACACATGTAGGCTGAACAACATACTGTTGAACCACCAGTGGGTCATGGAAGAGATTAGAAAGGAAATTCAATCTTCATGTTATTTAACAAAAATAAACGCAATATTATCTGTTCCTCTGGGACAAAATAAAGGCAGTACTCAGAGACAAGTTTATAACTCTGAGTTTCTACATTAACAAAAGTAACATATATATCATATATGATATGTTTAATATAGGATTTATTACATATATCATTATATGATGTATATTATAGATGATATATGAGTGATGAATAGGATATATACGATAAATACACATATTACATAATATATACAAAGGTACATATATACAATATACATTTATATCATAAATGCACATATATCATATAATTGATACAAGTATGTATATTACATATTTATATATAATATTGAATATATAATGCAATCGATATTGCATATATAATCAATGATATATTCTTTTTGGGTGGGGTCCAGTCATGAGGCCTGTACTCTGGGCCTGGGCGCTGTCCCTCAGCTCTTCAGCTCAAGGCTAGCGCTCTACCACTGGAGCCATAGTGCCAATTCTGGCTTTTTCCTTTTTGCTTATGTGGTGCTGAGGAATCGAGCCCAGGGCCTCATGCGTGCAAGGCAAGCGCTCTACCACTGAGCCACCTTCCCAGCCCCTTGATGATATATTCTAAGGTATATACATTATATATTACATATCATATACATTATGTCATATGTACCATATATTATGTTTAACATATATCATGATATATCATCATATTTCATTCAAATAAATGATATGCATAATATACATCATATTACATTGTATATATACATATGACCAGTATGTCATATGTTTTATATATGATATAGATATAGATATAGATATAGTTATAGATATAGCTATAGATCATGTATTCTACCACTGATCATTTTAACCTTCTTTCCACAGGTGAGGATCCAGCTGCTCTTTGCTGCCTGATTCTGGTGGCATTGGCCATGGTGAGGTAGGGAAGGGCCTCAGCAGGCTGGCAGTGAAAGCTGGCATGGCGAGGTTTGATGACTGACTGCTGCATGTCCCTAACTGTTCAGAGGTCTTCACAGGGGCTCCAAGAGTGATATCTACAGGTGGTTGGCCTCTGAGTTCAGTACCCAGAATATAACTGAATCCCATTGATAGATGGCTCCACGAAGCCCACGTGGCATGACATATTATGTAGCCATCCATCGGACCATCTGATAATATTTCTCCCTAGGAACTCAGGGAAAATGGAAACAAACAAGGGTTTTGGTTCTCTTTTGGAATTGTCTGTTGGTTTCGTCAGTCATAGGGAAGGGCAAACTGAGGTAGCCATAGACATAAGTAGACACATGGTGGACGATGAAGATTGGAAGATATAGATGAGGATGGGAGGGAAAAATGGGATTGAGTGATGGAAGATGGTGGGGGATATTGTGTCTCAAATAGAAAATTGAGTTATGGCTGTTGGTACTTTGCTGTTATGCCCCTTGGTCAAAGTAACTTGGTTAATTTTTAGGTGGTTTGGACACTCTGGTTTGAACCCCAGGTTCAGTTTCCCTCATCTACCCCAGCAACATCTTCCTCTACTGCCTGGAGCCTGGCCACTCTGCTGTTTGCAGAGGGCATCCTGATCCTCTCTCCATCCATGTCCAGGTGTGGAGCCCAGAATGGTCCACTGAGGCGGTGTGGGCAGGGTTTGGGGGTACTTGAACAAAACGTCCTGACCCTCAATGGCTTAGAGAGCCATGGCCGAAGAATATGCCTGTAGCCTCAGCCAACCTGCTTCTGATGTGTCCCTGTGGTCCTGTGTGGATAGATGTGCATGACTGAATATACACAGGGTGTCCACAAAGGTACATATGCAACCATCTCACCATTCTGATAGCTCCTCCTCCTCCTCCTCTTCCTCCTAATTCTTTCTTCAGCTCGTATTCTGATTCTCCTTATCCTTCTCTTCTTTCTCCTCCGCCTCTTCCTCCTTCTGCTTTTTCTACTTTTCTATCAGTCATTAGGCTTGAGCTCAAGCCAAGCACTATCCCTGAGTTCTTGTACTCAAGTCTGGCACTGTACTACTCTAACTAAAACACCACTTCCATTGATATGGTGGTTCATTGGAAATGGAAAACTCAAGGAGACTTTCCCCAGTCAAAGGCTGGATGGCTTAAAACCATAATCCTCCAGATCTCATCTTTCTCTTGACAAGCTGGGTGATGGTTGTTGAGTGACTGAACAACCAGCCTGGTGGTCCTGTTCCCAGTTGCAAATGTAGCAAGCAGCAGGCTGTGCCCATGTGAGTCCTGTGAGCTGATGAAAAAAAGCTGCCTGGGAGCCCAGGTCCAGCAGGAAGAGGGCCTGTGACCAGGCTGCCGAAGAGAGAACCAGGGCTCAGACAGTATCATCTAGGAACAGGAGCATGCACACAACCAGGAGCAGAGCTTGCATTCATCTGTATATTATTAATAATTGATTTGCTGTTATTTTTATGTATGTATTTTTATTTGTTTCATTAATTTATGTTTATGTTAATTTTATTTATTTTTATTTTGAAAATACTGCCCAGAAAGGTTACAATTACATGGGCAAGATAATGAGTACATTTCTCATTAAGCATTGTTGCCTCCTCCTTTGTTTCCCCTTACTATCCCTTCCCTTTCTCCTCCACCAGCCAACCCAATGTCCGCCCCCCACCAAAGTTGTAAAGTTCGTTTTCAACATGACAACTTGTACTTCTCATTGTTGCAACGGGTCCATCTGTATCCTTATTTAAACGACTTGTATTTCCCCTTCCCCTCCACAAATTATACCGATATCAAATACAGTGAAACCAGGGGTTATACTGTGGGAGAGGGACATACAAAGCAACAAAGAATTAATCTTATAAATGAGTTAGAAACACATGCATGAAAGAAAAAAACATTTAAATACATATCTTAGGGTTCATTTTCCTAACATCACCTTATCTGACCTTTTCTGCTTGACTCATACCTATACTAGATTTTGCAAATAAGAGAAACCATGAGACCTATGTTTATTTGGGCTTGGCTTACTTCACTTAATATAATTTTTTCCAAGTTTTTCCATTTTCTAACAAATGGGGCAATGTCATTCTTTCTGATGGAGACATAGAATTCCATTGTGTATATATACCACATTTTCTTGATCCAATCATCTACTGAGGGGCATCTGGGTTGGTTCCATATCTTAGCTATGGTAAATAATGCTACAATAAACATAGTTGTGCTGGTAGCTTTAGTGTGGTCTTGTTTGTGAACATTTGGGTAAATGCCCAAAAGTGGGATTGCTGGGTCATAGCAGAGCTCTATGTGGAGTCTTTTGAGGAACCTCCATATTACTTTCCAAAGTGGTTGAACAAGTTTACACTCACACCAACAATGAAGTAAGGTTCCTTTCTGGCCACATCCCCTCCAGCATCTGTTGTTGTTAGAGTTCTTGATTTTTGCCATTCTAACTGGGGTGAGGTGATATCTCAATGTTGTTTTGATTTGCATTTCTTTTATGGCTAGGGAGGTTGAGCATTTCTTCATGTGTCTATTGGCCATCCTTCTTTCTTCTTCAGAGAAGTTTCTCTTTAAGTTTTTAGCCCCCTTATTTATTGGTCAGTTGTTTCTTGGAGGATTTGTTGTTGGGGGATTTACTTTTTTTGAGTTCCAGGTATATTTTAGGTATGAGACCCTTGTCCTTTGTGTGGCCAGTGAAGATCTTCTCCCATTCGGTGGGCTTTCTATAGATCTTGCTAGTTATGTCCTTTGTCATGCAGAATCTCGGCAGTTTCATGCAATCCCATTTGTCCAAACTTTCTTTGATTTGTTGTGTTTCTGGGTCTCTATTAAGAAAATTTCAGCCTGTGACAAGGAGACCTAGGTTTTCTTCTATTCCATCTTGTAATGTTTTCAGAGTGTCTGCTATGACTCCAAGGTCTTTGATCCATTTGGAGTTGATTGTGGTGCAGGGTGATATATAAGGATCTAGCTTTAGTTCACTACAAGTAGTGAACCACTTTTGCCAGCACCATTTACTGAAGAGGCTGTCTTTCTTCCATTCCATTTTTTTTTTTTTGCTCCCTTATGGAAGATTAGATGGCTATAGGTCTGTAGGTTCATATCTGGGTTTTCAATTCTATTCCATTGGTCCTGAGGTCTGTTTTTGTGCCAGTACCAAGCTGTTTTGATTACTATGGCTTTGTAGTAGAGTTTGAAATTTGGTATTGATATTCCTCCAGCACTGTTCTTTCTGTTGAGGATCGTTTTTGCTCTTTTATTGTTCCATATGAAATTTTGGATTGCCTCTTGTATTTACTTGAAGGTGTCACATTGAATTTGTAGATAGCCTTTGAAAGTATTGCCATTCTCATGATGTTGATCTTTCCTATCATAAGAGCATGGGAGTTTTTTCTACTTTCTATGTTCTGTTTTGATTTCCTTTTTCAAGTTTTTAAAGTTTTCATCATAGAGGTCCTTCACTTCTTTGGTTACTTCCTAGGTATTTTATTTTTTTGTGGGGCTATTATGAATGGAGTTGCTTTCTTAATTTCAGCCATGCTTTTCTCATTGTTGGCATGCAGAAAAACCATTGACTTTTTTAAAAAAGAACTTGAGTAATTGGGGAGTGGAGTCTGTGGGATTCTTTAAATACAAAATGATGTCATCAGCAAAGAGGGAGAGTTTTACTTCTTCACCTATTTGGATCCCCTTTATAAAGTTTGCGTCTTGTCTTATTGCTGTAGCTGGGCATTCTCATACTAGATTGAAGAGAAGTGGAGACAGTGGACATCCTTGTCTTGTTCCTGAGTTAACAGGAAATGGCTTTAGTGTTTCACAATTAACTACAATGCTGGCTGTAGGTTAGTCATATACAGCTTTTATTATATTGAGGAGTGTTCCATGGATTCCTAGTTTTTCCAGAACTTTCATCATAAAGGGGTGTTGGATCTTGTCAAATGCTTTTTCTATTGAGATAACCATGTGGTTCTTATCCTTGCTCCAGTTGATGTGATGAATTATATTAATTCATTTGAATGTATTGAACCAACTTTGCATCCCTGAAATGAATCCTGTTTGATTGTGATGTATGATTTTTTGGATGAATTGTTGAAGTCGATTGGCCAAAATTTTGTTGAGAAGTTTTGCATCAATGTTCATCAAAGAAATGGGTCTATAGTTCTCTTTCTTTGATGAGTCCCTGCCTGGTTTTGGGATGAGGGTTATGATGGCTTCATAGAATGTGTTCGGTAGTGAGCTTTCTCTTTCAATTTCATTGAAGAGTTGGAGGAGTATGGGTGTGAGCTCTGCTTTGAAGGCCTTGTAAAATTCCGCTGTAAAACCATCTGGTCCTGGACGTTTCTTAGCTGGGAGGTCTCTTATTGCTGTTTCTATTTCAATGCTTGATATGGGCCTGTTAAGCTGGTTTAACTCATCTTGGTTTAGTTTTGGCATGTCAATATTTGCTAGGAAAAGGTCCATTTCTGCCACGAATCTTGGTGGTTTCTATGGTGATGTTTCCATTCTCATCTGTGAGTTTATTTATTTGGGTGTGTTTTCTTCTTTTTCTGATAACATTTGCTAAGGGTCTATCAATTTTGTCAAATTTTCAAAGAACCAACTCGGTTTTGTTGATTCTTTCTATGGTATTTTGGATTCTAGTTCATTTAATTCTGATTTAATTTTAATTATTTCTTTCCATCTACTGGATTGGGGTTTATCTTGCTGCTCTTTTTCAAGGAGGCACAGATGTCTCATTAAATTGCTCGTTTCAGATCTCTCCAATTTGTAGATGTAGGGACTCAGAGCTATAAAGTTGCCTCTGAGTGCTGCCTTTACTGTGTCGCAGAGGAGCTGGTAATTTGTGTGTTCATTTTTGTTGCATATCATGAATATTTGGATTTCATTTCTAATCTCTTTCATGACCCACTGGTGATTCAATAGTGTGTTTTTCAGCCTCATTGTGTTACAGGACTTTCTTTGGTGGCTTTTGGTGTTGAGTTCTAATTTTATTCCCTTGTGGTCTAAGAGAATGCAAGGTACAACTTTAGAGTTTCTGAATTTGGACGTTGGCTTTCTGAGCTAAAATGTGGTCTATTTTGGAAAATGTTCCCTGTGCTGCTGAGAAAAATGTGTGTTCTGATGCTGCTGGGTGAAATATTCAGTAGATGTCTTTTAAATCTAGTTGATCTTTGAAGTTGTTAAGATCTGCAGTTTCTCTGTTGAGTTTTTGCCGAGATGATCTATCTAGTGGGGATAGTGGTACGTTAAAATCCCCAACAATTAATGTCTTTGGATCTTTGTGAGATTTGAAAAAAGTAGGGTTTTTTTTGGATAAATTTGGGTGCTCCGTTGTTTGGTGAATAGATATTTAGAATTGTAATATCCTCCTGAAAGGAGAGATCCCTTAATTAGTAGGTAGTGACCTTCTTTATCTCTTTTCACTAATTTCAATTTGAAGTCCATTTTATCTGATATGAGGATTGCAACTCCTGCCATTTATTGGGGCCATTTGCTTTGTAGATTTTGTTCCAGCTTTTCACTTTCAAAATTGTTTATTTTTATGGGCAAGTTTTGACTTCTGAAGGCAACAGATAGAAGCATCTTGCTTTTTAATCCAATAGACAATCTCTGTTACTTAGTTGGAGAGTTAAGTCCGTTAATATTGAGAGATAGGACTCAGAGGTATTTGGAAGTTCTTGCCATTTTATCCACCTTCTTGGTGGCTGTGGCAACTGGGTGGTTCTATGGTTCTTGGATTCTCAGATTGAGTGCAATATATTGGGTGCCTTTATTGTGGTTTTGTTGGTTTTCTATATGTAGGATACCTTTAAGTATCTTTTGTAGGGTGGTTTGGAGGAGATATAGTTTCAGTTTTTCTTTGCTATGAAAGATTTTTATTTGACCTTCGGTTATGAAGGAGAGTTTAGCTGGGTACAGTATTCTTGGTTGATAGTTGTTTGTCTAGGGAATGGCATACATCATTCCAGGCTCTTCTTGCTTTGATGTCTCTGCTGAGAAATCTGAGGTGATTCTAATTGGTTTCCCCTTAGAGGTGATTCATCTTTTATCCTTCACAGCTTTAGGGATCTTTACCTTGGTCTGAACTGATTCTGTGTGGATTATAATGTGACGGTGGTATGTCCTATTCTTGTCTGGTCTATTTGAAGTTCTAAAAGCTTCTTGTATCTGAATAGGCCTATTTCTTTTTGCATGTTTGGGAAGTTCTCTGCAAGGTCCTGTTAAACAAATTTCCTAGACCATTAACTTCTGTCTTTAGGTGTTCCTCTACACCCATTATCCTCAGATTAGGCCTTCTGATGGTGTCTTCCAAGTGTTGAATAGATCTATCATATTTTTGGATTTGTCTTGCATAGTTGTTTGTTATTTCTGTAATTATCTAGGCTGTCTTCAATCCCTGAAATTCGATCTTCTGCATGGTCTAAGCTATTGTCAAGCCTTTCTACTTTGTTTTTTATTCCTTTTCCTTCTAATTGCCCGGCTTCATGGCTTCAAATTTTTTTTGGAGCTTTGTTTTAGATCTTGTATGAACTTCTTTGGTTCCTTAATTTGGTGTTCAGTGTTTATTCTCAGATCACTTAGTTGATTGGTTATGGTTTCCTTGGAATCCAGTTCCTTATGTCCGGTTCCATTCAGTATTCCGTTTGTGGTCTCCCTGAATTCTATCAGCTGTCTGTTTATGGATTTCATGCATCCTTTATTGATCTTTGTCTATACTCATCCTGCTCTAGCAATTCCTGTATTAGTCTTTGATTATCTTCCTCACATTCATGCAATCCCTGTAATTTTCTTTGACTGTTCTCAGCCTGGTCATGCAATTTCTTTATTTCTCTTTGAGTGTTCTCAACCTGCTCACAAAATTCCTGTATCAATCTTTGAGTAGCTTCCTCATGTTCCTGAGATTCTTGTATTGTTCTTTGCTTTGCCTCCTCTCTGTCCCTATCATGCTCACACTGAGTCCTTTGCAGATATTCAATCTTTTTATTCACCATGTTTGTCAGTAATGTTTGTAGAGCTTTGTGGGAACTCTTCTGTGTATTATTCATTATTTTGTCACCTGATTATCATGAGTGGGAGGTGAGATACCGGGACTTGTCATTTTTCTCTTGTTTTTTTTTTCGACTTCTTCTGCCTATTTGGTGTGAAAGTAACACCAATTTTGTGCTAGAACACTATTTTAAGGCAAGCATCAATCAAAGTCCTATAGTTGCACAGTCAAAATTCCGTAGATACAATTTGGTTCAACAGATACAATCTGTTTCACATCAAACAACTATGGATTAATGAGCTAAGAACAGCAAAGGAGAATTTGGCAAACCAGAAATTATTAGGTTCAGGGAGAAATGTGGGGAAAAATAGGATTAGAGGTGTGTGTAGAGGTAAAAGAAGAGTGAAATTAACCCAATCTTAATCTCAAAGAGGGAAATGGATTGGACAGAATGATAGGAGAGGGAAAAAGAGAGACAAGAAAAAAATGGGTAAACAAGAATTTAAATTTAAAAGGGAAACAAGAATTATCTAAGTTTAAAGGTGAAATTGAGAGAAGAAAGGGATAGGATGAGAGGAGGAGAGGATAGAAAGAGACATGAAAAACCAATAAAAATTCTTAAAAATATATATGTATATGTATAATGAGATAATACTGCTATTAAAGATTTTAAGCCTAAGAGGTTTTGAATTGAGAAATACATTTCTGTATTTAGTGTGTACAAAATGGGGGATAAGGTCTAATAATTGAGGATGAGTATATATCTGAGGATGAGCAGAACAGCAATTGTCATGCAAAAAAAGAACAAAAGTTGAAAAAATGAAAAGCATGAAAAAGAAAAAAAAGAAAGAAAAAGGACCAAGAGGTCAGTAGAGATTTTTAAAAAGAAGAAAAAAAGCACACACACATATACGCCTAAAATAAAAATTGTGAGAGGAAAAAAAAGATTAATGGAAAACAATTAAAAATATTAATTTTTTTAAAAGATGCAAAGAAAGAGTTCTTTGATTTTTTTGCGGGGGGGGGGGACTGGGTGGATGGGAAGATCCTGTATTTCCCTTGCGCCCTAACCAGTCTCTTGTTGGAGTCTCTGGTCTGTTTGTAGTGTTTGATTTTCCTGTGGCTTGAATGGTTCTTATGTCAGTTTGTTTGAGCAGGCAGAAAAATGCTCTGCTTTACCCAGGCTAGTTTAGTGGGAGGCAGATTTGCTTTCAGTATCACAGAAGAGCGAGATAGGTGTTTCCTCTAGTTTGGAGATGCTGTTTTGAGGTTAGGTTCTGGGTTGGGTTGAGGTCTTTAAGCAAATAGTAGCTTTTCCCTGAGCAGCTAGCTTCTGAGACACTCACAGAGCCCAGCCTGGAGCCATTCTCAAGGTTTATGTTTACTGAATTTCAATTTATTGTCTAGTGTACTGTAGGAAGGGGCATCATGTGGCTCTGTTTACCCGGTGAGGAAAGTCACTCCTCTGGGGGAGGAGCTCTTTCTGCCTGGGCTGGGTGACTTTCCCTTGGGTGGAGCTGACCCCTGCAAGTCAGGTCAGGTTCCTGTGACCTGCTAAATGACTCTTTTGTTTTCTTCTGAGGCCTGATTTGGAGCTAGCTGCTCAGCCGGACCTTTGTCTGTATCAAAGATGGCGATCTTCATTGGTGGTAGGGGAGGTGTGGCCTTCCTTCCTCGGCTCCCTGAGAAGGAGTGAGGATGTTAGGGTTCTACTCACACAAGAGTCTTGGTTCCTGGGCCATCTCTGGTCTGCAATCTTCAGGATGAAGATATTTGCTCCTTATCATTTCTTGCTGGTGTTGAGTAGAATCTGCTCAACCGCCTTTGTCCCAGACTCTCTGGTTGTAGGTATGGCAGCTATGGCTGCCGCCGATGCTGCTTTAGCAGCCGCAGCTACCAGAAAGTGCTCAGATCTGTCTCCTTGCCTGGATTTTCCCTCTTTGGCCAAATTCTCTTTAATGTGAAGGCACACTTGGTGTAATTCTCTGGCCTAGGATTGTTCACAGAACACTATAACTGCTTTCTATGCTAAAGCTTCTCCTCCGCCATCTTCCCGAACCTGTATGATTTTTCTTTAATGAGTTGTTGAAGTCAATTGGCCAAGATTTTGTCAAAACGTTTTGCGCCGATGTTCATCAAAGAAATGGGTCTATAGTTCTCTTTCATTGATGATTCCCTGTCTGATTTGGGGATGAGGTTTATGCTGGCTTCATAGAGTTTGGTAGAGAATTTTCTCTTTCAATTATATTGAAAAGTTGGAGGAGTCTTGATGTGAGTATTGGAGTTCTGCTTTGAATGCCTTGTAGAATTCAGCTGCAAATCCATCAGTACTGGGCTTTTCTTGGGTGGAAGGTCTTTTATCCAGCCAAAATAACCACGTTAACATTGCCGGCTTAATTGGTTCTATGCCACCACCCAGTGTACTTCTGGCGCATAGCTTCCTAGCATTAATGGCATTCTAGGGAATGAGCTCTGTGTTCCCATCTGTGGACATCAGAAGAAATGTGCTATGACACCTTCCCATAGTCATCTTCCTTTCAAATTTCTTTTACACTTTGACAAATGAGATTCAAGGATTAATAGAAGGAGGCTAGACTGAGGTACTCCTCCCTGAAAAGCATCATGTTGATTTCATTTTATCAGGTTACTAGAACTGCCTCCGAATAGAATAATACAAGAACGAATAAATACACAACTATGTATAAATGATTGAGTTAATACAAAGAAATGAATATCTTTCTTTGAAAATTACGATTGAATAATTTTATAAATAATAGTGTTGGGGCTGGGAATGTGGCTCAGTGGTAGAGTGCTTGCTTAGCAAGCCCTGGGTTTGATTTCTCAGTACCAAATGTAAACAGAAAAAGCTGGAAGTGGCACTGTGGCTCAAATGGTAGAATGCTAGCCTTAAGCAAAAGAAGCTCAAGGGACAGTACACAGACCCTGAGTTCAAGCTTCAGGACAGCCAAAACAAAGAACAGTGTTGCCACAATTGATTGCAATAAATACAGCATGGGAGAGGTGAGGGAGTAGAATCAAATATACCATGCCAGCCTGGCATGTATAGTGAGATATTTTTCCACAAAAGTGAATCACAAAACAACCGTAGAGCAAAATAACCAGAGAAACAACAGCAGCAATAACTTGCTGATTTCTATGCATCTCTGGTGGCACCCTGTACATCTGTTATAGTCTCTTGGTACTACTTTGGCATTCTGAGAAAATAATTCTCCAGGGCCAACCTATTTATGATATTTGTTTGGACCACATGAAGGTTATGCCACAGCCACACTGAAAGGATCATTTGAAACTTTGGGTAGCACTAGCTGGGCATGAGTAAAAGCAATGTAATTGAAGGAAGGGTGAGCAAGTGGTAGGATAACCTTTCTGACCCCTTCACAGAATGACACGTGCATCAGCTGCCAGCCCTGCAGGAGATCACTAGAGAGCCCCAGCTCCAGATGATTTCCTGTAGTAGAGGACTCACTTACCTGTCTTTTCTTGGACCCTGCCATTCTACTTTTTGGGGAGGGTCAGTCTTAGACCTTGAACTCTGGGACTGGGCACTGTCCCTGAGCACTTCAGCTCAAGGCTAGTGCTCTACTGCTTGAGCCACATCACCACTTCCAGTTTTCTGGTGCTTTATTGGAGATGTAAATCTCATGGACTTTCCTGCCTGGGCTGGCTTTGAACCCTGATCCTCAGATCTCAGCCTTCCTAGTCACTAGGATTACAAGTTTGAGCCACTGGAGCCAAGCCTTGCCATTCTTTAGTATTTCTAGCTTATGCAAACTGACGGTGTGCTATGGCCTGAGTACTAGGTTGCATGCACAAGCCAGGACCAGATGCACCATCCCTTAATAGGCTTGTCTTGCTCACATATTTTGTGGTCCATTTCGACCACAAACCCAAAACGACAATGATGGGTTCATGTAAGAAACCAACATGGAATATATTGGTCATGCACCCTGACTCCTCTTGCAGGCCAAGTGCCTTGTATGCACACAGAACACATGCTAATCTGCAGCTGCACATATTTTCCCAGGGAGCCCATGCCAACCTAGGGGCTGCAGTGCAGTTGATGCAAGATAAGGCCTGCAGAGAAACCCAGGGAAGTACATATAACAGCTACAAGAACACTGAGTGCCAGGTTTGCCAGGTTAGGTGTGGAGGCCGAAGCACTGAGTGTGGAATGCATGGCTGCCACCCCATTACAGAAGGCCTGGGTGTGTCAGACCTGGAGCTGCTAAATATACAGAGTTATATGAAGGGTCATTCGTGTATATGGGACATAGCTCCTATATGCTGGAACCCATCTGGTCCAATAAAGATATGTACTGAGCCAAATGAGAGTGGCTCATTCCTACATCTCCAGCTGTTTGGGAAGCTGAGTCCTGAGGACTGGGTTCAAAGATAGCACAGACAAGAATGTCAATGAGATATATCTCAGATTAACTTCTGGAAAAAAAACCAGAAGTAGGGTTATGGCTAAAGTCATAGAGTGTTAGCCTTAAAAAAAATCTCAGGGACAGCATCCCTTCCTGAGTTTGAGCCCCAGAACCAGTGCAGAAAAAAAAATCTGGCATGGGGTAAAGGAGTGGTTCTCACATTAAAACCTACACATGGTGTGGGAAACAACCACAACAATCCCTCAAAACCTTAAATTGTATTATGATAATATTTAGCACTAATGATATAATATTTATAATTTGCAATAATGGCATTGTGCCACATAGAATCTTCCAGACATAATATTTTTAGGTCAAAATTTGATATTCAATCTGCTTTCCTTTTTATATGTAGCTTTACTTAGGTAATGTTCAGGAGGATGAGATTTTTCTCCATTAGATATATTTGCAATGCTTGGAGCAAAGCTGATGGTCACAACTGGGGATATTGAACAATTGCCCAGGAATCTACCGTGCCCTCTGCTACCCAGAACAGAAGCTAAACACTTAGAGGAGGTGGGGCTCAAACAGCGACAAATAGAAAGAAATGATGATGCAGTCACTCTTCTTCCTCCTTCTCTTCCTCATCCTCCTCCACCTCTTCCTCCACATGTTAGTCTTCCACTTCCTCATCCACCTCTTCCTCCTCCTCCCCACCTTCTCCTTTTACTCCTTCACTTCTTCCTCCTCCTTTCTTTCTACTCTTCCTTCTCCACCAACTCCTCCTTTTTTCCTCCTCCTCCTCTTTTTCCTCCTCCTCCTATTCTTCCTGGTCCTCCACCTCCTTTTTCTCCTTCACTTCCTCCTCTTCTCCTCTTCCTCCTCCACTTCCTTTTTCTCCTCTTCTTCCTCCTCTGTTTCACCTCCTCCTCCACCACCTCCTTTCTCTACTCCATTTCCTCTTCCACATCCTCCTTTCCCTCTTCCTCCTCCTCCTACTTCAACTCCTCCTCCTTCTCCTCCACCTCCCACTCCTCTTTTTCCTCCCCCTCCTTAACCTCCTCTTCCTTCTCCTCCTCCTCGTCCTCCTCCTCATTCTTTTCCTCTCCTTCCATCTCCCCCTCCTTCACCTTCTTCTCCTTCTCCTCCTCTTCCATTTCCACCTCCATTTCCACACTCTTTTCTTCACTTTTGACATGATACAAATGGAACCCCAGGGCATGATAGATTTTCAATCACTGAAGACTGTTCTATCACTGATATTCACCTCAAATTGTTTTTTGGATGAAGGATCTCACTTTGATCTCCTTTGATCTCCTCCTGCTTGTGCCTCAATGAAAGGATTGCAGACAGTGAGGAACCTAACACAATGTACCGTCTTTCTAAGAAAGAAAGAACAACCTGTAGACAAACTGTGTATCTTTATTATCAGCTAAATCTAAGACAGTGTCATAATTTAAAAATCTCTAGCAAAGGGGCTGGGAAGGTGGCTCAGTGGTAGAGCGCTTGCCTTGCATGCCTGAGGTCCTGGGTTCGATTCCTCAGCACCACATAAGCAAAAAGAAAAAAGCCAGAAGTAGCGCTGTGGCTCAAGTGGTAGAGTGCTAGCCTTGAGCTGAAGAGCTGAGGGACAGCGCCCAGGCCCAGAGCTCAGGCCCCATGACCAGATCACCCCCCCAAAAAAAGAGAATCAAAAAAATCTCTAGCAAAAAGTAAATGGGGATTGTGGGGAAGGGAGCCCCTGTCCCTGCAATGATTCACATGGCCAAGTGGCTCTTAGATATCCATGGGAGGAGAGGAGGATCCGAACGCTGGCTCTCTGGGTGCGGGTATAGCAGGCAGGGCAACGCCGGTTTGTTCTTGGTCTCAAGTGGGGCAGGCATTTATCTGAACTTCCCTGGGATGCAAGCTGAAGCCCACTTGCTTCTTTCCACTGCTGATCGGCTCAGAGCTGCTGGATACGCAAGACCAGCTCTCTTTCTTCCCAGTACCGGGTCAGAAGTAGATTCTGGCTGGGTATTCAGAGGGCCAGGCATCTGCCAAGTCCTTACTGGGTATCAGGATGTAGCGCACTTCGTTCATGCCTCCTGTGAGGAGTTGCCATGGCACATAGGGCATGGTTCTTCTCTTGCCATACACCCTCGTGAAGGCCGAGAAGCAGGGTTCAAGCTTCTTCTGCTTGGGGTCCGGGAGATCAAATCCAGGAGGTGAGTCCAGCTTCCTCTTGCCCTTGGTGCACTGGCGAAGTGCCTGCAGCACAGCCTCCATGGCACAGGGGTCTGGATTCTTCTCCACTGGGGCGCAGGTAATGCAGCTGTCGTGACAATTGGGGGATGGATGCAGATGGTCACCGCATTGGGGTGCTGGCACAGGACTTGGGAGGGGTGCTGGCACAGGGTTTGAGCGAGCTGCTGTTGCTGCCTCCAATAATTGTAGATCTGATCGGGATGCTGGGGCTCCAAGGTCAAGCAGATAGGCAGCGATGGAAGAAGGCTTGGGGCCTTGAGTGTGCACCAGGTAATTAACCTGGTAATGGGGAACTCATGGCAGGGTCCCCAGTGGGCCTAAGGGAGGGGGCCTTCAGGGCTGCTGGCTGCAGGGTCCCAGATGGCTCTGCCCAGGAAGCTGCCCTGGAAAAACCCCAGCCAACCAAGCCTGGACAGAATCATACAGCCCTGCCTGACTGAGGCCCAAAATATGGCCTTCATGAGGGCCAGGAACCCAGCCAGGTATCTGCCAAGGTAGATGCCCAAAAGTTGTCTGTGGTTGGTGCAGCTGAGCCACCTCAGGTGGCATTTACAGACCCAGAGTGATGGCTGGGTCCTTGGGGTGCCCCAGTACCTGTCCAGAGCTCTGCTCCAGGAGGGCCCTCTCCACAGGCCTCTAGAAGGAGGATCAAAATGGCCTCACAGGAGGCACCAAATGACCTCAAGAGGAGGTGGGAAATGTCCCCTTGAGGAGGCCCCAAATGACCTCTGGAGGAGGTCCAAAATGGCCCTTAGCAGAGGCTCTGAATGACCTAAAATGGCCTCTTGAGGCTTTCCCTGCCCTCAAAAGGCCTGCCCTGCTCTGGTAAGCTTTCCCCTCTTGCTGTCTCTCCTCCATTCCTACTCTTCTCCTTGTCTACACTTCCTAACTCCCCACTAATGGTTTTCTCCTAACCTCTCCTCTCCTCAGGACTTTGGTTTTTCTCCTACTCCCTCAGAGCCTCAGAGCACAGCCTATATATACCCAGATAGGCTGTGCACTCCCCCACTAATAATTTCAAATCGCTATTCAGGCTCCTCCCCCAAGCTGTCCCCTCTCTAGTCTCCACAGGTAGCTCACCATGTGGGGCTCAAGGCCCTACCCCTTCCAATAGCACAGCACACCCCCTTGCGGCAGCGCAGCACGTCCCACCATTTCAGGGGCATGCCCCACCCCTTGCTGTGGTATGGCACACCCCTCCAGTGGTGCACCATGGGGCAGTGACATCAGCCTCTTAATGATTTGGTCTGTCTGGTTGCCTGGTCTGTGGAGCAGTGAGGCTCAACTGTTGATGCCCTGCCACCTCCAGCAGGCTGGGCCACATGGTCACACCGATATTGGGTCCCCTGGTTATCAGGCCCCACAAGTTATTATATTCCCCACAGGTTTTCATGTCCAAACAAATCATCCTAGACTTTCCCTTCTCTCACCCCATTGAACAGGCTTAAAATGCAAATTTAACAGATAACAGGAGCAAACCATATAAACACATTAATTAACAATCATTAACACTTGGTAAGTTTTATCCTTAAGTGATTATCCATCTTGCAGCCTTCTCTGGATATTATTCCACTGCCTGTTTCACTTGAGAGTGATGGATCCAATGCTATTTTCCTGCAACTTTAATAGCCAATGGTGTAGTTAGCACTACTGAGTAAGATCCTTGACATGGGTTCTAATTCAGGAGTGTGAATCCTGGTAGCTTCTTTTTTTCATTTTTTACTTCAGTGTATTTTTCTGATAGATCTTCCAACTATTCTGTCTTATGCCTACAGCTCTTTCCATTTCCCAAGCATTTTCCATCAGAGCATGTGTGTCCTTTAACTCTTTCTTGAGACTGATACTTTCCTGTTCACTTTTCTTGGCTTTTTTTTTCTGGACACAGCACTTCTGTGTCTTCTCTGCTAACTGCCCTTTCTGGGCATTGATTTCTGCATGCAGCATCATATCTCCTCCTGGCCTTGCTTATAGTCAGAAAGGATGGCAGCATTGGCATACTGTGCCTCCTTCAGCCTCTGACTGTGGGGGCCACAGCTTTGCCTCATGCTCACCCAGGCTGATGTACTTGGATTCCATTAGATTCTGTGTGTTTTCCAGGCTTGTATTGAGGAATTTTTCCTCATCTTTGACTTTTAAAAGCTCCTGACATGTCTTCAAATCTTTTCTTCACTTCTGATAATTCTCCCTTAGTTTTTTTCCAATTGGCTGTTCAATGCACTTTTAACCTCTTTGTGGATTTGACTGGCACATGCTGGAGATTCATAGACTTTTTCAAGCCAGTGTCACCACACATTTTGTTGAACACAGCTTGCAGGTTGCTAACTTGCTTAGTTAACCTGTCATTTTCCATCTTTCTCCTCCTTGGACATTCCGATTTTCTAATGTCCAGTTTGCTTGCAATAAGCACACTGATCTAGTCCTAGAAGTTCCTTACTGTCATTTGCAAATGAATTATACTGTCTTCACTGAGGGTTTCTTGATCCCTGTCCTGGTGGTGCTACCAAAACTCCAACTTCTTTCTTGGACTGGTTTTTTTTTTCCCCCAGGATATCACTGTTATCAAACATGTTCTGGGCAATCACTACCAACGCAGATAACACCTTTCCTTCAAAACCTTCTTACTGTTGAAGCTTTCTTCTAATATCTGGGGCCAACTGGGTAACTAGGCCATATTTAGGGCTCTTCAAGTCTCTCTGACCTCAGGATCTATAGGTGAGTAGGTCCTATAAGCTTCCAAGAGATGTTCTAGAAAAGCAGCAGGGGACTCACTGGGGAGCTAGATAAATTAGTTGACTTCCTACCACTAACAGAGTCTGGCCATAATTGGTAAGTGCCTCCTTACCTCAATTGCTGTTGTAATCCCAGCTTGGACAAGTCAGGGGAAAGATGTGCTCCAAACAAAGTGGGTTATCAGTGGGTAAACCATCTGGTCCAAAGACTGCCTTGAAGGCACTGTGCTGGATTCTCTCTCTTTCCTTCCAGGTGAAAAGCACATGTAAAAGTTGCTGACAATCATCCCAGGTGGACTGGTGTGAAAAATACTGTCTCTAATAAGGAGATGAGCCCCTGGCATTTTTCAGAAAAGGATGTATTTTGCTGTTTTTAGTTATACAGGTCACTAGTTGTAAAGGGAACATATACCCATTAGGGCTGAGACAATCACCTAAGGTGAGTGGGCCAAGGCCTGCTGCTGTCCAGATGGGTGAACTCATGGGCGCCTCCAAAACTTATGACCTCCAGAGAGCAAGCCAATCCATTGAGCCACAGACAATGAAAGGTGGAAAAAAGTTTATTTACACTATTTACTCCAGAAAGGGGTCTTGAGACGACCTTGTCCTGGACTAGATACTCAGAACCAAGAGCAGCCTCCACCACCAAACCTCCAAACCTCCAATAAACAGTGTGACCCCTGACTCTTATTAGTTGGCCTGCCAACCACCAAACCCAGATCTCCAAAGCTCCAAACCTCCAAAGGGGAAGGTTTTTCCTTTTCTTCCCTTCCTCCTCCACTTCAGGCCTCTCCACTCTCCACAGGCCTGCCCTACTCTCTTCCAGGAGGCACATCTGCACAGGCTTCTCTAGATGGAGGTCCCAAATAGCCTCCATAAGAGGCCCTGAATGACCTCCTTGAGAGGCTTTCCCTCTCCTCCACAGTCCTTGCTCTGGCAAGCTTTCCCCTCCTTCTGTCTCTCCTCCACTCCTACTCCAATCCTTTCTCCACACTCCCTAAGTCCTGACTAACACTTTTCCCCCTAATCTCTCCTGGCCTCAGTTCTCAATTTTTCTCCACGGAGCACAGCCTAAATATACCTAGATAGGCTGTGCCTTCCCCGACTAATGGTTTCAAATTGTCATTCATGCTCCTCCCCCAAGCTTCCCCTTCTTCAATCCCCATAGGCAGCTCACCATGTGGGGCTCAAAGCCCCACCCCATCCAATACCACCCAGACCCCTTTGGCAGCATGTCCCGCCCTTTTCATTGGCATTCCCCGCCCCTCTGGTGGTGCTCATGAGTCGGTGACCTCAAACCCCTGCTCTGTCCCGTGCCTGGTCTGTGGAGCAGCGAAGCTCGCCTCTTGATGCCCTGCCCCCTCTACCAGGCTGGACCATGGGGCCATGCTGACTATTGGGCCCTGCTGATTATCGGGGGCCCACTTGTTATTACAATCAAAGCATTGCTCACGAGGCTGCCCACGAAAGAAAGCACTGTTCAGCAAGTACGGAGTCGTGTAGCTGCGAGATTGGAACTTCCCACAAGGAAACCTCTGTTTACTTGTTCAGATGCCACAGACAGGACACACAGGGTTCGAGTGACAGTTGTTCTCCAGGAAGCCAGCAGAGTGTGTTTAGTACTGGGCATGCCAGATCCTTGACGGTGCTGCTCGAGCCTTGCGCATGTTCTCTGGGCATGTGGGCAACAGTGTGGGTACAGAGGAAACCTGCACACCCATGCTGCGGTGTAAAAATCAATTGGAGCACCCGAGGCCCATGCACATACCCAATACATGCACAACTCACACAAAATCTCAGGTGCATGCCCACACACACCATCAGACCCTCTTCACTAAGCTTGCTTGTGCATGTCAGCACACCAGTGTGCAGCAAGAAACCCTCATGCACAATCAGACTCAGGGGCACCCAGACTTGGATGAGGACCAGAAGGCCCACAAGCACCAGGAAGCACATGTGCAGCAGGCGGCACATGCTAACTCCAAGGCTCACATGCACTAGAGGCCTACATGCACCTGCAGTTTCACATGCCCCAACAGTCTCTCTTGCACCAGGATGGGCAAGCACAGCCAATTGGCACATGCTCATCAATGTGCACATATACCAGAAGGCTAACATGTACCAACAGGAGTACCATTCCAGGAAATCATGCCAATAGCAGGCATGCTGACTATAGATGACACATACACAACAGGAGGGCCTAGTGCATTCGCAGGCACATGCATGTTATGAGGATTCCAAGCACCAGCAGAGCCAAGGACTCCAGAGGGTTCACGAGGAACAGGTGGCTCACATATATCAGACCCACAGGATCAGGAGGCTCAGGCACATGATCACACACACACACCAGTTGGTGCACATGACTGAATGTCCCAAAGTACCCACAGAGTTTCTCGTGATTGCATACCCACATGTGCCAGCATGTGCACGTGCACCAGTATACCTACTCATGTCAGCTAAACTACACACCGTGGCCCGTGCACAACTGGAAGCAAAACATTTGGTAGGTGAAGATCATGTGGTGCAGTATTTGTGGGACCCTGTGCCCGGCAGTCCTTAGATCTTGTTGACATCAGTGGATGCCACCGGACAGGAAGCACATGGGATTAGAGTGATGGTTGGTCCCCAAAACATCAGCAGAGCACGTGAGTTGTCAAGCTACAGTAGGCCCGCAAGTACCAGGAGGGAGGCACTTTTGCACCAGGAGGCTCCAGCATACTTGCAGGATCGCGCACAGCAGCAGACAGGCAAGCTGGATGATGCACATGCACACCAGGCGGTTCGATCGTGGTTAATAGGAAACATCAGTTTCATCGATGTCTCTTTCTGGTCTAAGCTAAAACCTCCAAACTTACAGCTTCCTGAAGGTTAGACTTAAAGGGACAATTGTGTTTCAGTAGTAATGTTCTTTATAACATGTTCTCACCGTATTTGAGCTTGGGGTTCAGTATGAAGAGCAGGAGAATTCAAATCCTATTTGGAGCCAGAATGTGCTAAATTTTTAAGAAAATTTATACAAAGGTAGATCCAGTTTAAGAAAGTGCCTAATAGTGTCTCACAATAAAAATATTAATTAAGCACAAACATTAATATTCAAATATATGAAAGTTCAGTACTTCAATGAACTGAAAGAATATAATGTTATAGGAAGTAAATGTAGACACTGTTCTAAAAGTCAGTGTAGCCACATTTCTGTACACATCGGGTTACTTGCAATACTGTAAAGTTGTCATTGGAGCCTGTCATTGGACCACTTTGGTATGTATACTGAAATGTATAAAGATAAATACACAATGACCATAACAAGAACAACAACAAACTGCAGGAAAACCTTTGTTGGATTCAGTGGCTCTCTGGTGCCACCCAGTAGAAAATGCCTAGCACCAGCTAGGCATTCTGGGAAATGAGCTCTCTGTTGCCTTCCTGTGGACATGAGAGTAAGTATGCTCACCACCTTCCCACATTCATCCTCTTTCAAATTGTTTTTCATCATACAATTTAGATTTTTTTCTGATGTTTAATTATATTTTTTGGCGTTTGTGGAACCTGGACTCTGGGCTTGGACACTGTCCCTTGGCTCCTCAGCTCAAGGCTAGCACTCTATCATTTAAGCGACAGTGCCACTTCTGATTTTTGTGCATTTGTGATGCTGAGGAAACAAATCCAGGGCCTCATGAATGCAAGGTACGCACTACCACTGAGCAACCTTCCCCACCCATTTAGTTAATCTTTAGGTAGATTCACATTGTCACCAAGAAGTGGCTTCACACCAGAAATCCCTGACTTCTATCACATATATTGCTAGGTCACAAGTGTATACTCCAACAGTGGGCCGGGTCAGCACCCTTTATTTTGCTCTTGTTGTGTTTAGATATTCTTAGACTCTTCATTATATATATATATATATATATATATATATATATATATATATATATATATGTATATATGTATATATATATAGTGTATATTTTAGCATTGAACTGTACTCTATCAATCCCCACTTCCTACCTAGCTAACAGTTTAAGACAACAGTTTAAGACATTGCACCCAGCCTTTATGCCCCTTCTTCAGAGACATAAAGCGAGTTTGCAACACAGCTTGCTTTGAGCCTTTCTGCTTCAGTCTGTCAAGTGCTGGAAAAAATGGAACCCAATCAAGGAAGATTTTAGCAAAGAAAAACTGAAACAATATATCTCTAACAAACAAGCCTCCCTCCCACCCAAAAAACAAAAAAAGCAAGCCCTACAAAACATACTTAGAGATGTCCTACAAATAAAACATTAACAAGACCAAATAAAGGCCAAGAAACCTCACCCAAACTGAGAACCCGAGAACCTTAGGAAGAACCCAGTTTTCGCAGCCCCCAAGAAGGTGGATAACATGGCAGGAACTCCCAAACACCTCTCAGCCCTAACTCTCAACAAAAACTGACTTAACTCTCCAATTAAGCAACAAAGACTGTCCAGTTGGATTAAAACATAAGATCTTTCTATATGCTGCCTTCAAGAGTCACACCTTGCCCATAAAAACACACATATTTTGAAAGTGAAATGATGGAATAAAATATACCAAGCAAATGGCCCCCATAAACAGGAAGGAGTTATGATCCTAATATTACATAAAATAAGCTTCATATTAAAATTGGTGAGGAGAGATACAGAAGGTCACTGCATACTAATTAAGGGATCTCTCCTTCAGGAGAATATTGTAATTATACATATCTATTCACCAAACAATGGATCACCCAAAGTTATCCAAAAAACCCTACTTTCCCTCAAATCTCAAATAGATCCAAAAATATTATTTTGGGGGGGACTTTAACACAGCACTATCCCCACTAGATAGATAGTTCAACTTGGCACAAACTCAACAGAGAAACTGCAGATTTTAACTAGAACTCATAGACAGGGCCTTAAACTTGAAGCCTGGGAATTGAACTGGGGCTCTGCACCTTGAATTCAGGGCCTGCGGTATAAATTCAGGACTTGGGAATTGAACTCATAGGTGGGCCTGAAACTCTGGGTGTGGAGCTTGAACTCACAACCTGGGCCTTGACCTCATAGCCTGGGATTTCAACGGGGGCCCTGGACCTTGAACTTGGGTCTTGTAAATTAAAATCAGAGCCTTTGCTTGAACTCAGGGCCTGAGACTTCAACATGAGGCCTGAGTTTTACTCATAATCTGAGACTGGTACTCTGGGCTTGGCAATTGATCTCATGGCCTGGGATTTGGTATCAGAACTAGGCCTTCAACTCAAAGCCTTGGACTTGAACTCAAAGACTGAGCCTTGGATTCTCATCCTGGGACTTGAACTGGGGCCCAGGACCTTGAAATCAGGGCCTGGGACTTGATCTTGGGACCTGGGACTTTTACTCATGACCTGGGATGTGAATTCTGGGCCTCAGACTTGAATTTGAAGATCTGGACTTGAACTAATAGCCTGGGCCTTTAACTGAAAACCTGGGATTTGAACTCACGACCTGGTTCTTAATCTAGGAGGCTGGGCCTTGAACTCATAGGCTGGGCCTGAAACTTTGGGCCTGGGAATTGAACTCAGAGCCTGGGCCTTGAACTCACAACCTGGTATTTGATCTGGGGACCTGGAACTTCAATTCAGGTGTGACCTCATAGCCTTGAATTCACAGCCTAGGCCTTGAACTCGGGCCTGGGGCTTGAACTCTGGGCCTGGGACTTGAATTCTCAGACTGAGGCTTGAGTCTAGTACTTTCAACCAGAACTTTTACTGGGGATCTGGGTTTAGAAATCAGGCCCTGGGATTTGAATTCACAATCTGGCCTTGAACACTGGGCCTGGGCCTTGAACTATGAGCCTGAGACTTGAATTCGGGGACTGGGACTTGAACTAATGTCCTGGGCATTTAACTCAGGACTTGGTCTTGATCTTGGGACCTGACACTTAAACTGGGACCTTGGACCTTGAATCCAGGGCCTGGCATCTTTATTCATGCCCTCAGACTTTAACTCTGGGCCTGGGATTTAAACTTGAGGCCTGGTCCTTGAACTCATAGCCTGGACTTTGAACTCAAAGTCTGGGACTGGAACTCAAAGATTGATCCTTAAACTCTAAACCTGGGTCTTCAACTGGGGTCCTGGACCTTGAACAAGGGATCTGGGACATGAACTGAGACCCTGGACCTTGAATAAGGAGCCTGGGACTTGAATATGGAGCCTGGGCATTAAACTAATACCCTGGGTCTGGAACTCGGCTGGGCCTTAAACTCAGAGTGTGGAACTTAACTTGTGGACTGGGACTTGAATTAATAGAATGGGACTAGAACTTGGGGCTTGGGCCATTGGCCTGGGATTTGAACTCAAGGTTTGGACTTTGAACTCATAGCCTGGGACTTAAACTCAGGGACTAGGACTTGAATTGAGAACCAGAGTCTTGAGTGGGTGGTATGAGCTTTGAATTTGGGACCTGGGAATTGAACTTATAGGCTCAGCCTGAAAGGCTGGGCCTGTGCATTGAACACACACCCTGTGCCTTGAACTCATAGTCTGGGCCTTGAATTCATGGCCTGGTACTTGATCTGGGGTCCTGGATCTTAAGCACAGGGGTGAACAGGGGACCTGGGACTTCAAGTTGGGACCTGAGCCTTAAACTCACAACCTAGACCTTGAACTTGGGACCTGAACTTGAATTCAGGCCTGGGAATTGAATTCATAGCCTGAGTCTTGAACTTTAGTCTGGTATTTGAAATGAAGGTCTGGGATTTTACTCATGGCCTGGTATTTGAACTGTGTCCATGGACCTTGAACTTAGGGCCTGGGAATTTAAATCAGGGCCTAGACCTTGAACTCAGGGCCTGCAACTTGATTTTAACACCTGGATGTTTACACATGGCAATTGGATTGCAGTCTGGGCCTGGGATTTGAACTCATTGCCTGGATCTTAAACTCGTAGACTAGAACTTGAATTCCTAGCCTGGGATTGGAACTCAGGACTGGCATTTGAATTTGGAGCCTGAGCCTTGAATTCCTGGCCTGGGCCTTGAACTGGTGGCCTGGCACCTGTATTAGCACCTGTACTCGTAGTCTATGCCAGAAACTCTGGGCCTGGCCATTGAACTCACTTACTGGGCCTTGAAGTCATGGCCTGGTATTTGGAGAGTGCCTGGGACCTGAATTCATAGCTGGGCCTGAAATCAGGTCCTGAGCCTTGAACTTACAGACTGGGCCTTGAATGCACAGCCTAGAAATTGAAATCTGGGCTTGAGTGTTGAACTCAGGGCCTTCAACTTGATTTCAGGAACTTGGATTATTACTCACAGCTTGGGCCTTGAACCCATGGCTTGGTACTTGAAATGGGGACCTGGATCTTGAACTTGGAGGCTGGAAATTGAAATCAGGGCCTAGGCCATTAACTTGGACTCTGAGACTTAAACTCAGGACCTAGGATGTTTACTCATGGCCTGGGACTTGAACTCTGGGCTTGTGATTTGATTTTGACGTCTGAATCTTGTACTGGTGGCCTGATTCTTGAAGTGGGCCTAGGACTTGAACTATTAGGCTGTGCCTGAAACTCTGTGCCTGGGCTTTGAACTTGTAGCCTGGCCTTGAATTTATGGCCTGATATTTGGTCTGGAGTCCTGGACCTTGAACTCATGGAGGCAGAAGGAATCTGGGACTTCAACTTGGCATCTTGACCTTAAACTCACAACCTAGGAACTTCAACTCAGGGCCTTGGAATTGAATTTGGAGCCTGAGGCTTGAACTCAGGGCCTGGGACTTGAATTCAATGCCTGGCACTTTTCCCCACCTGAACCTTGAATTCGTGGCCCTGGCCTTGAACCATTGACCTGAGACTTGAATTCAGAGCTTGGGACTTGAACTCACATCCTGGGAATTTAAAATTGGTACCTTGGCCTTGAACTTTGGACCTGGGACTTCAACTGGGGCCTTGGACCTTGACCTCAGAGCCTGGACCTTGAACCGAGACCCTGGACCTTGAACAAGGGACCTAGGACTTGAATTCACATCCTGAGCCTTGAACTTGGGGCTTAGGCCTTGTATTGTCAGCCTGTAATTTGAATTTGGGATTTGAATTTGAGATTTGAACTTATGTTGTAAGTATTTAACTCAGGACCTGGGATTTGAACTTGGGGCTTGGGATTTAAACTTGGGGCCTGGGACTAGAATTCATAGCCTGGATCTTAAATATTCAGCCTAGAACTTGAACTAGGGCCATGGACCTTGAACTCTGAGCCTAGGAATTGAAATCAGAGCCTGGGCCTGGAACTCAGGGCCTGAGACTTGAAATGAGGCTTGGACCTTAAACTCAAGCCTGGGACTCAAACTGACAGACTGAGCCTTGAACTCTTGTCCTGGGACTTGAATTGGGGCTTTGGACCTTGAACTCGGGGCAAGGGCCTTGAACTTGGGCCCTGGGTCTTACAACTTGGGCCTTGAATTGGGTGCCTGGGTATTGAACTGGGGCCTAGGACTTTAATTCATAACCTGGGTCTTAAACTCACTGCCTGGTACTTGGATTGGAGTCTTACATCTTGAACTTGGGGACATAGCAGGGACCTGGGATTTCAACTGGGGGCCTGGGCTTCGAAGTCATGGCCTGGGCCTTAAACTCATGACGTTAGCCTTAGTCTGGCCTTGAACTCAAAGGGTAGAATTTGAAGTCTAGGCCTTGTCCTTGAACTCAGCCTGGGCATTCAACTAAGGATCGGGGACTAGAACTCATGTTCTGGGCCTGAAACTTTGAGTCTAGGCCTTGAAATCCTAGCCTGGGACTTGAACTGGGGCCCTGGACCTTGAGTTCAGGGTAGGGACTTGAACTCAACGTGGGTTCTGAACATAAGGCCTGGGCCTTAAACTCAGGGCCTGGGAATTGAAATGTGGGCTTGGGGCTTGAACTTCTGGCCTGGTATTTTACTCATTGCCTCAGACTGGTAATCTGGGACTAGGATTTGTGCTCATGTCCTGGATCTTGCATTCGTTGCCTGGACATTTAACTCAAAGCCTGGGACTTGAACTCAAAAGACAGCCTTGACCTCTTGGCCTGGGAGTAGAATGGGGGCCCCAGAACTTGAACTCAGGGAAAAAGGGGATCTGGGACAGCAATTTAGTTTTGAGCCTTGAATACATGGCCTAGGCCTTAAACTCATGGCCTTGGGTAAGTTTCAAGTCCTGGTCCTTAAACTCAAAGCCTGGGGCTTGAACTCTGGCCCTAGGCCTGAAACTCCAAGGCTGGGCCTTGAATTCATGGAATGGGCCTTGAAGTCATGGTATGGAACTTGAACTGGGGCCTTGTATCTTGAACTTGGGGCCTGTGATTTGAATTAGTTGCCTGAAGCTAAACTTACAACCTAGGTCTTAGGTGCCTGGGCCTTGAACTGGTAGTATGAGACTTAAACCCATAGCCTGGGCCTGGGCATTGAACTTAATCACCTAGTCCTTGAACTCATGGGCTGGTACTTGAACTAGGGGCCTGGAACTTGAACTCATGGCCTGGGCCTTTAACTTGGGGTCTAGGATTTTTTATTCATGGCCTTGGACTTGAATTCTTGGCATAGGACTTGAAATCATGACCTGGATCTTGAATACATAGACTGCATCTTTACCTCAAAGCCTGGGACTTGAACTCACACACTGAGACTTGAATTCTTGCTCTAGGACTTGAACTGGGGCCATGGATCTTGAACTCAGGGCAGAGGATTTGAACTCAGGACCTGGGCCTCAAACTCTAAACCCAGGCCTTGAATTGTGGGCCAGGGCCTTGAAGCACAATCTGGGCCTGGTTCTTGAAGTGGGACCCTGGATCTTGCACTCAGAACCTGGGAATTGAAATCAGATCCTGGGCCTTGAACTTGTGGCGTTAGCCTTGAACTCATAACTGGCATTGAACTGGGTGCCTGGCCTTGAATTGAGGTCTGGGGCTTGAACTCCTAATTTGGACCTGAAACTTTAAGAGTGGGCATTGACCTCACAGCCTGGGCCTGGAGCTCATGGTCTGATATTTGAACTGGGGCCCTTGAACTGGATCTTGAACTTGAGGCATGAACTTGCACTCGGTGCCTGGACATTGAAATGGTGACCTGGGACTTGAACTGGGGACTGTGACTTGTACTCAGAGCCTAAGATTTTTACTCATGTCCTGGAACTTGAATTCGAGGTCTCAGCTTTGAACTTATGGACTGGACCTTGAACTGGTAGCTAGGGCCTTTAACTCAAAGCCTGGGACTTGAACTCACAGGCTGAGCTTTGAACTCTCAGCCTGTGACTTGTGGGGCCCTAATACAAGTACCATGCCATGAGGTCAATGCCCAGGATGTGAGTGCAAGGCTTAGTCTACCAGTTTTAGTTCCACTCTCTCAGTTAAAGACCCAAGTTACAAATTCAAGATCCAGGCCACATGTTCAAATCCCAGGCACCAAATTCAAGGTCCAGGCCCAAGTTTAAGGCTTGGAGCTGTGAGTTTAAGGCCTAGGCCTCAAATTCAAGTCTCAGGCAAATAGATCAAGGTACAGACCAAGAGTGCAATGTTCAGGTAAGGATTTTAAGTCCCAGGTGCTGCTGAGTTCAAGACCCAAGTTGTGAGCTCTGATGCTGAAAGTTCAAATCCCAGCTCCTGAATTCAAATATCAGACCAATAGTTCAAGGCCCAGGCCCCAAGTTGAAGTATCAGGTCCCACCTCCCTTCCCTTCCCCTTGAGTTCAAGGTCCAGGGCCCAGTTCAAATACCAGACTGTGAGTTCAAGACACAGGTTGTGAGTATAAGGCCCTGTCTATGAGTTCAATGCCCATGTCCAGAGTTTCAGGGCTAGGCGATGAGTTTAAAACCAAGGCCCTGAGTTAAAGTTCCAGGCCTTGATTTCAAGTTTCAGGCCATGAGTTCAAGGCCCAGGTCCTGATTTCAATTCCCAGACCCTGAGTGCAAGGTCAAGGCCAAATATTCAAGGCTTGGTCTGTGAGTTCAAATCCTAGGCTTTGACTTGAATGCCCAACCCTGAGCTCAAGTCCCACACTGAAGGTTTGTGTCCCAGGCCCTGAATTCAAGTCTCAGGCTGTGAGTTCAAGGCCCAGCCTGGAGTTCATGACCCAGGCTGCAAATTCAAATCCCAGGTTCCAAATTCAAGTTCTAGGGACCCAGTTCAAGTCCCAGGCTGAGAGTTCAAGGCTCAGTCTGTGAGTTCAAGTCCCAGGCTTTGAGTTAATGTCGCAGGACCTCAAGTTCAAGTCACAGGCCCTGAGTTCAAGGCCCAAATCCCAACTTCAAGGCCCAGCACGTGCATGAAATGTTTAGTACATGAGTTCAAGTCCCAGGATCCAAATTGAAATTCCAGACTAATTGTTCAAAGGCCAAGCCCTGAGTTCAAGGCTCAGGGTGTGAATTCAAGTCCCAGGCCTTGAGTTCAAGGCCCAGGCCTGAATTAAATGTCCAGGATGTGAGTCAAGTTGTGAAAACCAAATTCAAGTCTCAGGCTGATTGTTCAATGCCCAGGCCAAGATTTCAAGGTTCAGGAAGGGAATTCAAGACCTAGGCGCTGAATTCAAGGCCCAGGCCAAAAGTTCAAGGCCAGGCCCTGAGTTCAAGGTTCCTGCCCAAATTCAAGGCTCAGGCCCACCCTCAGTTTCAGGCTCAGGTTGAAGACCCAGGTCCCACATTCTGATCAGAGGTCATGGTCCAGGGTCTCAGTCCAGATACCAGGCCAATAGTTCAAGGCCCAAGCCATTAGTAAAATTCCCTGGTCCTAACTTAAAGTCACAGCCTCCAGTTCAAGGCCTAATCCCCAATTTCAACTCCCAGGCTTTGAGTTCAAGGTCTGTGGCCCCAGGTCAAGTAACAAGCCATGAGTTTAAGTCCCAGGCACAGTTAAAGGCACAGTCTGTGAGTTCAAGTCCCTGGCTTTCAGTTAAAGACCTGGGTTATGAGATCAAGGCCCAGGCCCAAAGCTGAAGTCTCAGGACTCAACTTCTCCCTTCCTCCACTGAGTTCAAGCTCCAGGGCCCCAGTTCAAGTACCAGGCTATGAGTTCAAACCCATATCCTGAGTTCAAGGCCCAGGACCCAAGTTCAAGTACTAGGCTCCAAGATCAAGGTCCAGGGTCCCAGTTCAAGTAACACATCATTAGTTCAAGGCCCAGACTGTGAGATCAAATCCCATCCTGGGAATTTCAGGCCTAGACCCTGAGTTCAAGTCCCATATCCTGAGTTCAAGGCCCAGCCTGGGAGTTTCAGGCTCCAGTCCCAACTTCAAGACTCACTCTAAAGGTCAACTCCCAGGATACAAATTCAAATATTGGCTGATAGCTCAAGGCCCAGGCTCTAAGGTCAAGGTCCAGGCCAGAGTACAAAGTCCCAGCTGTCAATTCAAGTTTCAGGATTTGAGTTAAAGGCCCAGGCTACAAGTTCAATATTCAGGCCATGAGTTCAAGACCTAGGCCATGAGCAAAAATTTAGGCCCCAGTTTAAGACGCAGGTCCCGAATTCAAGGCCCATACCCCAGTTTCAGTTCCTAGTTCCAGAATTCAAGATCAAGTGCCAAAGTTCGAGTTTCAGCCTATGAGTTTAAGGCTCAGGCTATGAGTTCTAATTCCAGGTCCTGAGTTAAGTCCCAAGCCCCACATTCAATTCTCAGGTCCCAAGTTCAAGTCCCAGGCCCTGAGTTAAATGTTCAGTACGTGAGTTCAAATCTCAGGCCCCAAATTCAAATTCCAGCTGATAGGTCAAGGCCCATGCCAGATTCAAGGCACAGACTGTGAATTCAAGTCCCAACTCCCAGGTTCCAGTCCCAGGCCTAAGTTCAAGGCTGAGGCTCGATCTTCAACTCCAGGCTCTTGTTCAAGGTCCAGATTTTCAGTTCAAGGCTCTGGTCTTGAGTTCAAGGTCCAGGTCACAGTTTAAATCCTAGGTCCTGAGTTAAATGCCTGGATGTGACTTCAAGTCACAGGTCATGAGGTCAACTCACAGGCCCCAAGTTCAAGGCTAGGCCCTGATTTCAATTCCCAGGCCCCGATTTCAAGTTCCAGGGCCCCAATTCAAGGCCTAGGCTGTGAGTTAAATTGCCAGGACCTGAATTTCAGGCCTAGGCCATGAGTTCAAGGCCCAGATCCTGAGGTCAAGGCTCAAGACAAGCTTAAGGCCCAAGCCCAGAGTTCAAACCCCAGCTTTTCAGCTTAAGCTCTAGACTGTGACTCTAAGGCTCAGGCTATGAGTTTAAGTCCTAGGCCAAGAGTTCAAGGCCTGGGTCCCGAATTACAGTCTTAGTGTGTTCCTCTCCCCCAGAATTCAAGGTTCAGGGCCCCAATTCAAGTACTAGGCCATGATTTGAAAGCCCAGGCTGTGTGCTCAATGGCCAGTCTAGGAGTTCAATGCCCAGTCCTAGAGTTTTAGGCCCAGGCTATGAGTTCAAATTCCACACCCCCAGTTCAAGGCCAGGGTTGTGAGTTTATGTGTCAGGTCCCACTTTTAAGTTCCAAGCCCCCATCCAAATCCCCAGCTGAGAGTTCAAGGCTTAGTCTGTGAGTTCAAGTCCCAGGCTTTGAATTAAATTCTCAAGCTATATGTTTAAGTTCCAGGACAAGAGGTCACATCCCAGGCCAAGGGTTCAAGTCCCAGGCCAAGAATAAACAACCCTGTACCCAAGTTCAAATCATAGATCTTGAGTTCAAGGCCCACACTCTGATTTCAATTCCCTAGGCCCTGAGTTCAAGGTCCAGGGCCCCAATACAAGTACCAGGCATGAGGTCAAGACCCAGGATATGAGTTCAAAGCCCATGGCCAGAGTTTTAGGCCAGGGCTATGAGTTCAAGTCCTAGGACTCCAGTTCAAAGCCCAGCCACCCCAGTTCAAGGCCCAGGTTGTAAGCACAAGTCCAAGGCTTTGAGATCATGGCTCAGGCCAGATGTTCAAGTCTCATGCTGAAAGTTAAGTCCTGTCCCTAAATTCAAGCTGAGAGTTCAAGGCCCAGGCTGTGAGTTCAAGGCCCAGGCCCCAAGTTCAGTCCCCAGGCCTTGAGATCAAGGTCCTAGTTCAAGTCCCAGGCCAAAAGTTCCAGGCCCAAGCCCTGAGTTCAAGTCTTGTGCTGCAAATTCAATTCCAAGGTACTGACTTCAAGGCTCAAGTGCTGAGTTCAAGGCCCAGGTCAAAAGTTCACAGCTCAGACCCTAAATTAAAGGCTCAGGGTGTGATGAAAGCCTCAGGCCCTGAGTTTAAGTCCCAGGCCCTAGTTAAGGCTTAGTCTGTGAGTTCAAGGCCTGGGCACAATGTTGATGCCTCATGCCCCTTGTTCAAGATCCATGGTCCCAGTTTAAGTCCCAGGCTGTGAGTTCAAGTCCCAGAACCCAAATTTAAGGTCCAGGGCCCCCAGTTCAAGTACTGTTCTGTGAGTTCAAGGCCCAAGCTGTGAGCTCAATGCCCAGACCCAGAGTTTCAGGCCTAGGACATAAGTTCAAGTCACAGGCCCCCCAGTTCAAGGGCCAAGCCCATTGTTTGAGTTCAAGGCTGAGACCATGAGATTAAGGCCCACAGCATGAGTTTAAGGCCCAGGGCATGAGTTCAAAGACCAGGCCATAAATTGAAGTCCCAGTCCCCCTAATCCCACCCAGTTCAAGGTCAAAGGCCACAATTCAAGGCCCAGGACCAGAGTTCAATTCCCAGGCCATGAATAAAATCCAAGGCCTAAGTTCAAGGTCCAATGCCCCAGGATATGAACCAGGCTTTGAGGTAAAGCCCAGTCTGTGAGGTCAAGGCGCAGGCCCAGAGTTTCAGTACCAGGCTGCAAATTGGAGTCCCAAGCCCTGAATTCAACATCCAGGGCCCCAGGTAAAGTACCAGGCTTTGAGGTCAAGTCTTAGGCTGGGAGTTCAATGCTCAATCTGGGAGTTGAATGCAAAAGCTCAGAAGTTCAGTCCTAGGTTATAAGTTCAAGTCACAGGCCCCCAGTTCAAGGCCCAGGTCACCAGTTCAAGTCTGGGTTATGTGTGCAAGGCGCAGGCCCTGACTTCAAATCCCAGGTTTTGAGTTAAAGGCCTAGTCCAGGAGGTTAAGGAAGCAGGGAAGGCAGGACAGAAATGACAGATGGAGGATAAAAGGTAGAAAGAGATGAAGGAAAGAGGGAAGGAATGAAGAAGGGAAAGGATTAAGAAAAGACAAGAAGGAGGGGAAGAATGGAGGAAGGAGGGAAAGCCAGAAGGAGGAAGGCAGAAAGGAAGGATGGAAGAGTTGTGAACATGGCCCACTGTGGAGGGAACTCTTTGGCTCCTGTCCTCACACATCCCTCTGGGCTGGGGTGTCTGACCTGACTCAGTCTTCCTCATGAGTTCTGCTGGCTGTGATGATGTCCAGGGCAATGGCTTCTGACTCTGGGTGTGGAGAGTGGAGGAGAAGGGGTCAGCATGCTGGCTGAGCTTGAAACTATGACACAGAGGAAGAGTAAGACCTTATCTACTATCATCTGTATCATTGCATCCTTCCAGAGCCAGATGTCCCTGGTCCCTGGGAGTGTAGTGCAGTGTCTCTGGCCATAAGCTAATGTTGTGGAGGAGATGGATGGTGTATGTGCAATTGTGTGTGTGCATGAGTGTGTATGTCAGTGTTGAGATTAGGTGGACCATGGTTTCAAGCCAGCCTGGGACAGGAAATGAAATGAGACTCTTATTTTGTATGAATCCCCAAAAGCAGGAGTGGTGCTATGGTTCAATTGGTTGAGCACTTGTATTGAGAATAAAAGAAGCTCAGGCCCTGAGTTCCATCCCCATGATTGTGAAATAATAATACTTATTATAATAATAAAACTACCACAAGGATGATCACAATAGTGAAGACAAAAATGATAACGACAGTATAACAAAAGGAACAATAGCAGCATATATCAGGCAGACCTAGTTCCTGGCACATACCTGTAATCCCAGCCCTGTGTGTGTAGTGGGGAATTGAAAGGCTAAAATGTCAGAAGTTTGTCTCTAAGCTATTCTGCATGGTCAAGTTCAAAACCAATCCAAGGCTTGATCCAGCCACAAACCACTTCTGAGGTGAGGGAGGGAGGAAAAAATGGGAAACTGATGCTCTTTGTGAGCAGTGTTTTTGGTTATCAACTCCAGAGTGTGTGCCTTGTCCAACATGTGCCCAGGGCGAGGGGGGGTGGGGGCGGGGAGGGTGACAGATTCAGCAGTTACCCTTCTCTTCCTCCACTGCCATTGCCCCAGACATGGTTATGGACTCCAGGTGGATTACAATCTGGAGTCGCAGCCTGTCCAGCCATGGAAGGCTAGGAACAGCTGGAAGAACTGGGCCAGATTCAGGATGCCCTTGAGGAAGCGAGGAGAGAGTTTAAGAGATATTTGGCAGTCACTGGAAATGAATGAAGTTTTGAGTTTTGGGTCTTATCACAGCAACAATTTTGTTCATAATGACCACTGTCATAGATCTGACCTCAGAAAATATGGGTTGTTTTGTTGGTTGGTGGGTTGATTGAGTGGTTGGTGTTTTGATAGGTTGATTGGATGGTTGTTAGTTTAAGTTGGTTGGTGGATTTGGTCGTTGTAGGTGGGTAGTGGGTTGGTGGGTTGGTTAGTTGATTGGATGGTTGGTGGATTGTGGGTATTGGTAAGTGGATAGGTGGTTGGTTGATTGGTGAGTTGGTTGGGTGGTTGGTGGGTGGTTTAGTAAGTTGGCTGGCTAGCCATAACACCTCTTCTGCCTTTCCTAATTTGATAGTGGAAATGAGCATCTCTATGAATCTTCTGTACTGGCTAGTGACAAAAAAGTTCTACTTAGATCTCAAACTGTTGCACTGATATTACATGCATTACATACCTGATATTACAGGGCTAGGCTCCATGAAATTATCAATTTTTTAAATAATTTTATATTTTATAAAATTTATAAATTTATAAATTTATAAATAAATTTATACAAATTTTATATATAATTCTGTCAACATTCAAATATTATGAACATTTTGATCAAACTAAGAAGCAATTTCATAATCAATGCCCTAAATATAGAAAAGAGATACAATAAATAGCTGAATATTAGCAGCTTATGACCAAGGCCTGAAATTGAAAGGATTCAAGTTGAATTCCAGGTCATATAATAATATAGTGCATGTCTTAACATATTAACTTAATGTTTAAGAATGTCATTAATTTACAGTTTGGACATTAGGTAATAACTCAAACTAAAACCACCTCTAATGTTTGTGAACAATGTCACACACCATTTGAAATAATTTTCCAACACAAAACATCTTGCCCATGTTGTGTTTGGTAGAGCTCTAGAAATACAGATCTAGAAATAACTCGGTTGGACTTCCACTTTTGTAATTTCCATTACATGGTGTTGAGATATCAGTAGAAATGCAAAAACCTGTCCATGTCATTTCTACCCACACACTCTATCACATCATTCACATACATTTCCAACAATTTACAATAAAACAATACTCAAATTTTTTCATTAACTAAAGAAGTTATATAGTGCCATTATTTTCTAATGAATGATAGTTCTGCATTTCACAAGATGGTATGGGGACTTGCACGACCTGATCTTGTGACTTTTATCAGAGACATTGTAATAATCTCTCAGGATCCACTTATTCCTCTGAAAAAGTAACATATCTCAGGAAAAAATATGTAGGGGAAATTCAAATCTTCAGTTATTTTCTTTGTGAACTATACATTACCTGAGGAATCACTATAGAAAGAGGAAATTACCTTCTGATGTATTCTCAGTCTCCATTAGAGAGTGCTTGCTCTTAAATATTATGAAAAATGGGATCTAGGTAAAAAAAATATTGATTCAATCGGCAATGTTAACGTGTGTTGTCTTCTGATAACATTCTGTTATCTTCTGATCCATTCATGGCCCCTAATTTACCTTTTTTTATATTTAAATCTAGAAAGGGACCATAATTTACTTGTTTTCTTACATTTCAATCCAGCATATCAAAACTCAATGTCGGTGCTCTCTTCGGCAGCAAATTAACTAAACTTTGAATGATACAGAGAAGATTAGAAAGGATGACACGCAAATTCATGAAGTGTTCCATATTTTTCAAAGAGATAGACAGGAATTGTGGGAGCTAGCCGAGAACACACAAAGAGAAAATCAGGAATGGCATGAGCAGGCTGACAACACTCAAAGAGAACTACAGATACTGCATAAATGTGAGGATGCTAATCAAAGAGTATTCAGGAAATAGGAGGAGAATAGACAAAAATCACTAAAGGCATTCATGGAATCCATAAACAGAGAGCTGAAAGAAGTCAAGTAGACCACAGGGGAATGCTGAATTGAACCCAACAAAAAGAATGGGAGTCCCTGGAAACCATAACCAATCAACTAAGTGATTTGAAAATAAACACTGAACATCACATTAAGAAAGTAAAGAAGTTCATACAAGGGTCTGGGAAAGTGGGTCAGTGGTAGAGCGCTTGCTTTGCATGCCTGAGGCCCTGGGTTTGATTCCTCAGCACCACATAAGCAAAAAGAAAAAAGCCTGAAGTGACACTGTGTCTCAAGTGTAGAGCACTAGCCTTCAGCTGAAGAGCTGAGGGACAGGGCCCAGGACCAGAGTTCAGCCCCCATGACCGGAACCAAAACAAACAAACAAAAAAGTTCATAAAAGATCTAAAACAAAGCTCCAACAAAGAATTTGAAGCCATCAAAGCTGACCAATTAGAAGGAAAAGAAATAAATAATAAAGTAGAACGTCTTGATAGTAGGTAAGATTATTCAGAAGAGTGAATCTCAGGCATTGAAGACAGCCTAGATATTATAGAGAAAGAACAAATCCAAGAAATATGATAAATCTATTCAACACTTGGAAGACACCATCAGAAGGCCTAATCTGAGGATACTGGGTGTAGAGGAGCACCTAAAGACAGAAGTTAATGATCTAGGAAATTTGTTCAACAGGATCCTAGCAGAGAACTTAGGAAACATGCAAAAAGATAGGCCTATTCAGATAAAAGAAGCTTTTAGAACTCCAAATAGACCAGGCCATAATAGGACATCCCACCATCACATTATAATCCACACAGGATCAACTCAGACCAAGGAAAAGATCCTTAAAGCTGTCAAGGAGAAAAGGGTAATCACCTATAAAGGGAAACCAATTAGAATCACCTCAGATTTCTCAGCAGAGACAATCAAAGCAAGAAGAGCCTGGAATGATGTATGCCATGCCCTAAAGACAAACAATTATCAATCAAGAATACTGTACCCAGCTAAACTCTCCTTCATAACTGATGGTCAAAGAAAAACCTACCATAGCAAAGAAAAATTGAAACAATACATCTCCACCAAACCAGCCCTACAAAAGATTCTTAAAGATGTCCTACACATAGAAAACCAACAAGACCACAATAAAGGCCAAGAAACTGCACCCAAACTCAGAATCCAAGAACCATAGGAAGAACCCAGTTTTTGCAGCCCCCAAGAAGGTGGATAACATGGCAGGAACTCCCAAATACCTCTCAGTCCTATCTCTTAACATTAACAAACTTAATTCTCCAATTAAGCGACATAGACTGTCTAGTTGGATTAAAAGCAAGATCCTTCTATCTGCTGCCTTCAGGAGTCACATCTTGCCCATAAAAACAACACCTTTTCAATGTGAAAGGCTGAAACAAAATTTACCAAGCTAAAAGCCCCCATAAGCAGGCGGAAGTTGCAGATAAATAAGACTTCAAATGATTACAGGTGGACCCGATGTAACTATGAGAAGTACAAGTTGTCATGTGAAAAACGAACTTTATAACTTTGGTGCCGCGGGGGGGGGGGGCGAGGGCAGGCTGGGAAGGGATGTGAAGGGTAAACAAAGGAGGAGGCTGCAATGCTTGATAAGACATGTATGCATTATCTTGCCCATGTAATTGTAACCCCTCTGTACAGTATGTTCACAAAAAATAAAAATAAAATTTTTTTTAAAAAAGACTTCAAATGAAAATTAGTGAGAAGAGATAAAGAAGGTTGTTACATACTAATTAAGGGATCTCTCCTTCAGGAGGATATTACAATTCTAAATTTCTATTCCACAAACAACGGAGCACCCAAATATATCCAAAAAACACTACTTTCCCCCCAAACCCCACATAGCTCCAAAGACATTCTTGTTGGAGATTTTAACACACTATTTGCCCCACTAGATAGATCAACTCGGCAAAAACTCAACAAAGAAACCACAAAGCTAAACAACTTCATAGATCAAGTAGATTTAACAGACATATTCCAAATATTTCACCCAGCAGCATCAGAATACACATTTTCTCACCAGCACAAGGAACATTTTCCAAAATAGACCACATTTGAGGCCACAAAGCAAACGTCCAAATTCAGAAACATTGAAGTTACACCTTGCATTCGCTCAGACTACAAGGGAATAAAATTAGATCTCAACACAAAAGCCACCAAAGAACCTATAGAGGCTGAACAACACACTGCTGAATCACAAGTGGGTCATGGAAGAGATTAGAAATGAAATCCAAATGTTCATGATATTCAACAAAAATGAACACCAAAATTGCCAGTTCCTCTGGGACATAGCAACGGCAGTACTCAGAGGCAAGTTTATAGCTCTGAGCTCCTACATCAACAAATTGGAGACATCTGAAACTAACAGTTTAAGGATACATCTGAGCCTCCTTAAAAAAGAGCAGCAAGATAAAGCACAATCCAGTACATGGAAAGAAATTATTAAAATTAAATCAGAATTAAGTGAATTTGAATACAAAAAAAAACCATAGAAAGAATCAACAAAAACAAGAGTTGGTTATTCAAAAAAATTAACAAATTTGACAGACCCTTAGCAAATCTTATCAGAAAAAGAAGAGAACACACCAAAATAAACTCAGAGATGAGAATGGAAACATCACCACAGAAACAACCAAGATTCAGAACATTATAAGGTAATACTTCTCAAACTTTATACTAATAAGTTTTAGAACTTGGCAGAAATGGACTTTTTCCTAGCAAATATTGACATGCCGAAACTAAACCAAGATGAGTGAAAGCAGGGGTTATATCGTGAGGAAGGGGCATACAAAGCAACAAAGAAATAATCTTATAAATGTGATAGAAACAATCGCATGAAAGAAAAAAATATTTGAATACATATCTTAGGGTTCATTCACCGAACATCAACTTATCTGACCTTTTCTGCTTGACTCAGACATATACTAGTCATTGCAAATAAGAGAAACCATGGGACCTATGTTACTTTAGGGTTTGGCTTACTTCACTTAATGTATTTTTTTCTACGTCTTTCCATTTCCTAACAAATGGGGCAATGTCATTCTTTCTGATGGAGGCATAGAATTCCATTGCATATATATACCACATATTCTTGATCCATTCATCTTCTGAGGTTCATCTGGCTTGGTTCCATATCTTAGCTACAGTAAATAATGCTGCAATAAACATAGTTGTGCTGGTAGCTTTAGTGTGGTCTTGTTTGTAAACATGTGGGTAAATGCCCAAAAGTGGGATTGCTGGATCATAGGGGAGATCTATGTGGAGTCTTTTGAGGAACCTCCATACTGTGTTCCAAAGTGGATGAACAAGTTTACACTCCCACCAACAATGAAGTAAGGTTCCCTTCTGTCCACATACCCTACAGCATCTGTTGTTATTAGAGTTCTTGATTTTTGCTGTTCTAACTGGAGTGAGGTGATATCTCAATGTTGTTTTGATTTGCATTTCTTTTATGGCTAGGGAGGTTGAGCATTTCTTCATGTGTCTATTGGCCATCCTTCTTTCTTCTTCAGAGAGTTTCTCTTCAAGTCTTTATTCCACTTATTTATTGGGCAGTTGTTTCTTTGAGGATTTGTTGTTGGGGGATTTAATTATTTGAGTTTCAAGTATATTTTAGTTATGAGACCCTTGTCCGTTGTATGTCAGGCACACTTTTCTCATTGTTGGCATACCGAAAAGACATTGATTTTAGGCGATTAATTTTATACCCTGCTACTTTGCCAAAGTTTTGAATCAGTTTGAGTAATTTGGGAGTGGAGTCTATGGGATTTTTTAAATAGAAGATCATGTCATCTGCAAAGAGGGAGAGTTGTATTTCTTCTTTCCCTATTTGGATCCCCTTTATGTCTGCATCTTGTCTTATTGCTGTAGATAGGCATTCTAATACTAGATTGAAGACAAGTGGAGACAGTGGAATCCTTGTCTTGTTCCTCAGTTAAGAGGAAATGGCTTTACTTTTTACCATTAAGTATAATGCTGGCTGGAGGCTTGTCATATACAGCCTTTATTGTATTGAGGAATGTTCCATGGATTCCTAATTTTTCCAAAACCTTCATCATAAATGGGTGTAGGATCATGTGAAATGTTTTTTATGCATCTATTGAGTTAACCATATGGTTGTCATCCTTGCAACTGTTGATGGTGGTGAATTATTTTAATTGATTTACATATATTGAACCAGCTTTGCATCCCTGAAATAAATCCTGTTTGATCATGGTGTATGATTTTTTGGATGAATTGTTGAAGTCGATTGGCCAAAATTTTGTTGAGAAGTTTTGCATCAATGTTCATCAAAGAAATGGGTCTATAGTTCTCTTTCTTTGATGAGTCCCTGCCTGGTTTTGGGATGAGGGTTATGAGAATGTGTTCAGGAGTGAACTTTCTCTTACAATTTTATTGAAGATTTGGAGGAGTATTGGTGTGAGCTCTGCTTTGAAGGCCTTGTTGAATTCTGCTGTAAGACCATATGGTCCTGGACTTTTCTTAGCTGGCAGGTCTCTTATTGCTGTTTCTATTTCAATGCTTGATATGGGCCTGTTAAGCTGGTTTAATTCATCTTGATTTTCTTTTGGCATGTCAATATTTGCTAGGAAAAAGTCCATTTCTGCCAAGTATTCAAACTTATTAGCATAAAGTTTTGAGAAGTATTCCCTAATAATGTTCTGAATTTTGTTTTTTTCTGTGGTGATATTTCCATTCTCATCTCCTAGTTTATTTATTTGAGTGTGTTATCTTCTTTTTCTGAGAATATATGTCAAGGGTCTGTCAATTTTGTTACTTTTATCGAAGAACCAACTCTTTGTTTTGTTGATTCTTTCTATAGTATTTTGGATTTTAATTCATGTAATTCTGATTGAGGTTTATCTTGCTGCTCTTTTTCAAGGAGGTTCAGATGTCTCATTAAATTGTTGATTTCAGATCTCTCCAATTTGTTGCTTTAGGAGCTCAGAGCTATAAAATTGCTTCTGAGTACTGCCTTTGCTGTGTCCCAGAGGAGCTGGTAATTTGTGTGCTCATTTTTGTTGAATAGCATGAAAATTTTAATTTCCTTTCTAATCTCTTCCATGACCCACTCATGATTCAGCAGTGTGTTATTCAGCCTCCATGTGTTACCGGAGTTTCATTGGTGGCTTTTGGTATTGAGTTCTAATTTTATTCCCTTGTGGTCAGAGAATGCAAGTTATAACTTCAATGTTTCTGAATTTAGACAAGTTTGCTTTGTGGCCTAAAATGTGGTCTATTTTAGAAAATGTTCCATGTGCTTCTGAGAAAGACGTGTATTCTGATGCTGCTGGGTGAAATATTTTTGCAGCTGTTTAGATCTGCGGTTTCTCTGTTGAGTTTTTGCTGAGTTGATCTATCTAGTGGGGAGAGTGGTGTGTTTAAATCCCCAACAATTAATGTCTTTGGATCTATATGGGATTTGAGGGAAAGTAGTGTTTCTTGGATAAATTTGGGTGCTCTATTGTTTGGTGAATCAATATTCAGAATTATAATATCCTCTTGAAGGAGAGATCCCTTAATTAGTATGTAGCAACCTTCTTTATCTCTTCTCATGAATTTTAATTTGAAGTCTATTTTATCTGATATGAGGATTACAACTCCCGCTTGTTTATGGGGGCCATTTGCTTGGTAGATTTTGTTCCAGACTTTAACACTGAAAATGTGTTGTTTTTAAGGCAAGATGTGACTCCTGAAGGCAGCAGATAGAAGGATCTTGCTTTTGAATCCAACTAGACAGTCTATGTCACTTAATTGGAGAATTAGGTTCGTTAATGTTAAGAGATAGGACTGAGAGGTATTTGGGAGTTCCTGCCATGTTATCCACCTTCTTGGGGGCTGCGAAAACTGTGATCTTCCTATGGTTCTTGGATTCTGAGTTTGGGTGCAGTTTCTTGGCCTTATTGTGGTCTTGTTGGTTTTCTATGTGTAGGACATCTTTAAGAATCTTTTTTTTTAATTTTTATTTTTTGTGAACATACTGTACAGAGGGGTTACAATTACATGGGCAAGATAATAAGTACATTTCTTATCAAGCATTGCATCCTCCTCCTTTGTTTACCCTTCACATCTCTTCCCAGCCTCCCCCCATCCTCCCACTCCCCACTCCCCTCCCTCCACCAAATTTGTAAAGTTCGTTTTTGGCATGAGTACTTGTACTTCTCATAGTTGCATCGGGTCCACTTGTACCATTAAACGATTTGTTTTTCCCATCTCCTCCACAAATTATACCGACATCAAATATAGTAAAAGCAGGGGTTATACTGTGGGGGAGGGACATACAAAGCAACAAAGAATTAATCTTATAAATGAGTTAGAAACAAATGCATGAAAGAAAAAAAACATTTAAATACTTATCTAAGGGTTCATTTTCCTAACATCACATTATCTGACCTTTTCTGCTTGACTCATACATGTACTAGATATTGCAAATAAGGGAAACCATGGGACCTATGCTTCTTTGGGCTTGGCTTACTTCACTTAATATAATTTGTCAAGGCCTTTCCATTTCCTAACAAATGGGGAAATGTCATTCTTTCTGATGGAGGCATAGCATTCCATTGTGTATAGACCAGCATTTGGATTCAGGGCTAGTACTTATCACTTGAGCCACACCCCATATCTGGCTTTGTGGAGGTTAACTGGAAACAAGATTTTCATGGACACCCCTTCCTGGGCTAGCCCCAAACTCATATCTCAGCACAGTGAGATATGTTTTAGAGCTATGAACCAATGGTGTTGAAGTGGATATTTTTCTTTTAACATTATATCTCTCTTTGCCAGCTGGGATTCATGTATGAACAGCAGGAAACTGCAAACCCTATTTTGAACAAGGTTGTGTTAGTCTTTTAAGAAGAGGCACATAGAAATGTCAGTACAGTTTAATTGGGTTCCCAGAAGTGTCTCATGATGAAAATAAAAGCTAACAATGTACCTAGATTAGTGTCTAAATATACAAAAGGAAGTTATTTCAAATAATAATCAAATGTAATAGAAAGTAAATGTAGACACTTCCTAAAAATCTAAAGAAAATGTAGACACATTTTGTAAAGATCAGTGTAGCCACACTTGAATGGGTGTGGGTGTATTTGAAAAACTGCCAGCCAATTGAAATTCTGGCAAGTGAGCTCCCTATTGCCACCGTGTAGGGAAGAGGGGAATTATTCCCTATCACTATTCTTCAGGCATTCTAACTCTAAGTCTTTCTTTCTGTCTACCTTTTTGCTTTGCTTTCCAGCCATAAACTTGGCTTGGCTGGGCCCATGAACATTTGTGCTTGAAGCTAATACCCAACAACTTGAGTCACATTTCTACTTGTCACTTTTTCATGGTTACTAGTAAACACTGGTTTCATCTATGTCCTTGTTTGGTTGAACCTCAAATCTCCAAACTCACATGTCAGCTTCCTGAGGGTTAGGCTTAAAGGGACAATAGTGTTTGAGTAGGAATTTTCTTGTAACATGTTATCTGCCTTTGTGAGCATGACATTTCAAATCCTGGTTGGAACCAGAATGTGCTAACTTTTTTTTTTCAGAATGTGCTAACTTCTTAAGAAAATGTACACAGTATAGTTCCAGTATAAGCAAGTCCCTAATAATGTCTCACAATAAAAATAATAACTATAGAGTTCTGGGAAGATGGCGGAGGAGAAGCTGGAATCTGAACAAGCTCTCGCATAGAAAGTAGTTTTAGAATTCCAGTGAACAGTCCTAAGCCAGAGAATCACACCAAGTGTGCCATCACAGGACAGAGAGTTAGACAAGAGAGGGGAAGCCAAGGAAACGTACCAGCTGCCGCTCCGGCGGCGGGGTCGCGGCGGCGACCACCGCTGCGGAGTCATACCTGAGACACAGAGAGTTGGGGACAAAGGAGCCAGACGCAGCGGACGAGCGGATTCTACTCAACACCAACAAGAACCAACAAGGAGCGAACATCTTCATCCTGCTGTTTGCAGACCAGAGACGACCCAGGATCCAAGACTCGGCGTGAGTACAAGCCCGACATCCTCACTCCTCAGGGAGCAGAGGAGGGAAGGCCACCCCTCCCCCCCCAGCACCGGTGATCTCCATCTTGGATACCGACAAAGTTCGGAGGAGCTGCTAGCTCCAGCTCAGGCCTTGGAATAAAATGAGTCATTTAGCAGGTCACAAGAACTTAACGGCGAAGTGACCTGCCAGACTTAGCTCCATCCAGGGAAAAGTCACCCAGCTCAGGCGCCAGCCATCGGAGTGCCTTGCCTCACTGGGTAACCAGAGCCAGAGGCTGCCCCTCCTTCTAGCAGCCTCGACAATCAATTGAAAAACAGAAACCCTGAGAATGGCTCCAGGCTGGGCGCTGTGAGCTTTATCACAAAATAGTCCCAGGGAAAAGCTACTGTTTGTTGAAAGGCCTCAACTCTACCCAGAACCTAGCCTCATCACCACATCCCCCTCTTTTGTGACTCTCAAAGCAGACCACCCTCCCAGAAAACTAACCTGGGAGGGGGATCTCAAAATCTTGGGTAAAGCAGAGCATTTTTCTGCCTCTTCCAACCAACCGACTTAAGAAACCAATCAAGCCACAGGACCTCAAGCTGACCAGAGACTCCAACAAGAGACTGGTTGCAGACAAAAGGGAGATACAGGATTCTTCCCACTCCTCCCCCCCCAAAAAAAAAATCAAAAGACTTTTTTTTTCTTTTTTTTCTTTATTTTTCTTCTTCTTCTTCTTCTTCTTCTTCTTCTTCTTCTTCTTCTTCTTCTTCTTCTTCTTCTTCTTCTTCTTCTTCTTCTTCTTTTCTTTTTTTTTGCTTGTATTTGTTTTTTGTTACCTTATATATATATATATATATATATAAATTTTTTCCCTTCTAAAACTTTTATTAATCTTTAATTTTTGCCTCTTCTGAAAAAATAATTGTTTTCCAGTAACCTTTATTTTTTCTCATCTTATAATTTTTATTTTAGGAATACGTGAATAAGAGTTTTCCTTTCTTTTCTTGTCTTCTTTCTCTTTTTCTTTCTTTCTTAATTATCTTTTTGTTTTTTATCTAGCTCTACTGAACTTCTGATCTTTTCTTCTCCCGTTCCCATCCTTAAAGCTTTTCACAACTCCTCTATGTCCCTCCCCTTCTCTGAACATATTCACATTCCTCTCTAAATAGACGGTCTTTTAACCTCTATAATAACATTAATTTTTACGTTTCTATTCTTTTTCTGGTCTCTCTTTATTCCCCTTTCCGTCTCTTCTTTTTCTCTCTCTCTCTACTTGCATCCTACCCAACTCATTTCCTGCACTGTGATTAGGACATAGTTAACTCTCCCTGTGCCTCCCCACACCAATCTATTCCTATTTTTTACCCACATCTCTCCCTAATCCTAATAATTTCTGGTTTTCCAAATTCTTTTCTGCGGTTCGAAGTCCTTTAACATATAGTCGTTTGATGTTGAATAGATGTATCTGTTGAACTAGATTGTATCTGTAGACTATTGACGGTACAAATGCAAACTTTGGTTGATGGTTGCCTTAAGATAGTGTTCTAGCACAAAACTGGTGCAATCTTTATCTCAAATGGGCCGAGTAAGCCGGAAAAACACAAGAAAAATGGCAAATTCGGGTATCTCAATTCCCAACCTTGATAATCAGGGATTAGAACAGATAAAGAATAATCCAGAGGAGAGTTCCCAAATAGTTCTACAAACACTAATAGCAAACATGAGAAATGAGAAGTTTGACAATGTACAAAGGACTCTGTATGAGCGTGATAGGGAGAGAGAGGAGGCATCCCAGAAGTTTATACAGGAATATCATAAGCGTGAGGAAGCTTCTCAAAAACTGATACAGGATTTGCGTGAACAACTTGAGAATACTCAAAGAGAAAGGGAGGAATGGCGTGAGCAGGCAGAGAACACTCAAAGAGAACTGCAGGAATCCCACAGAAGGGAGGAAACTAATCAAAGAGTAATTCAGGAATTAAGAGACCAGGTAGAGAATACACAAAGATCACTAAAGGCATTCATGGAATCCATTAACAAAGAGCTGAAGGAAGTCAGGGAGACCACAAAGGGAATGCTGAATGGAACCCAACAGAAGGAATGGGAGTCCAAAGAAACCATAACCAATCAACTAAGTGATTTGAGAACAAACACTGAACACCAAATTAAGGAAGTAAAGAAAATCATACAAGACCTAAAACAGAGCTTCAACAAAGAACTTGAAGCCATCAAAGCTGACCAATTAGAAGGAAAAGAGATAAAAAACAAAGTAGAGAGTCTTGACAGCAGGTTAGACCATGCAGAAGATCGAATCTCAGGGATTGAAGACAGCCTAGATATTATAGAGAAAGAACATACAACCATCCAAGACAAGTCCAAGAAATATGATAGGTCTATCCAACACCTGGAAGACACCATCAGAAGGCCCAATCTAAGGATAATGGGTGTAGAGGAGCACCTAGAAACAGAAGTTAATGGTCTAGGAAATTTGTTTAACAGGATCCTAGCAGAGAACTTCCCAAACATACAAAAAGATAGGCCTATTCAGATACAAGAAGCTTTTAGAACCCCAAATAGACCAGACCAGAATAGGACATCCCACCATCACATTATAATCCACACAGGATCAACCCAGACCAAGGAAAAGATCCTTAAAGCTGTCAAGGAGAAAAGGTTAATCACCTATAAAGGGAAACCAATTAGAATTACCTCAGATTTCTCAGCAGAGACAATCAAAGCAAGAAGAGCCTGGAATGACGTATGCCATGCCCTAAAAACAAACAACTATCAACCAAGAATACTGTACCCAGCTAAACTCTCCTTCATAACTGAAGGCCAAATAAAAACCTTCCATAGCAAAGAAAAATTGAAACAATACATCTCCACCAAACCAGCCCTGCAAAAGATTCTTAAAGATGTCCTACACATAGAAAACCAACAAGAACGCAACAAAGGCCAAGAAACTGCACCCAAACTGAGAATCCAAGAACCTTAGGAAGAACCCAGTTTTCACAGCCCCCAAGAAGGTGGATAACATGGCAGGAACCCCCAAATACCTCTCAGTCCTATCTCTTAACGTTAACGGACTGAACTCTCCAATTAAGCGACATAGACTGTCTAGTTGCATTAAAAAACAAGACCCCTCTATCTGCTGCCTGCAGGAGTCACATCTTGCCCGTAAAAACAAACATATTTTCAAGGTTAAAGGCTGGAACAAAATCTACCAAGCAAACGGCCCTCATAAACAGGCGGGAGTTGCAATCCTAATATCAGATAAAATAGACTTCAAACTAAAATTCGTGAGAAGAGATAAAGAAGGTCGCTACATACTAATTAAAGGATCTCTCCTTCAGGAGGATATTACAATTCTAAATATCTATTCGCCAAACAATGGAGCACCCAAATTTATCAAAGAAACACTACTTTCCCTCAAATCCCATATAGATCCAAAGACATTAATTGTTGGTGTAGGGAGCCGAGGCGAGACTCCGCCCACTCCCTTGCAGTTTTGAGGATTACCACTCCAGACGGTGCTTGGCGGGACGCCTGGGCTGTGCGCGTGCGCGAGCCCGGTAGTGTCCCCAGCCAATCCCATGACACCTGGTGACGGTAAAAGGCAGGCGACCAACAATAGAAAAGACCCGTGTTCGAATTCCCTATATAAGCGGCTGTGTTTCGGGTGCACGCTCTCTTGCGCCCAAGCTCTCCTACAACTAAAAGGCTCTCCAATAAAGCATGATCTGAGAAGACTCCTGGAGTGGTGGTCGTTTTTCCTCGCTGGTCGAGTAGACGGTCACTACAACTGGTGCTGAAACCCGGGAACTAACCTGGGACGGGACCCGCGCGAGAGGCCGAATTGGAGCCAGAACTCAACACGCGGAGAGGAGACGTTGGTAAATATCCCCCGGTATGCTGTTCACTGTAGATTTAGATATTTATTGGTTGCTTGCATTGCTTCTTCCCTTGTGGCTTGTCTTTTTGATGGTGCGCACTTGCCTCGAGGAGGGAGGGTTTGATTTAATCCAGGAGGGACGCAAAGTACTAACGCAGCATCAGGATAGTCTATCAGAGTCAGTATACAGTAATGGGGAGGAAAAGAGGCCTAAAAGAAAAAGGGAAAAAAGACAGAAGGATCCTAAAGAATTGAAGCGAGAGGGGCTGCAGCCCTCACAAAAGGAGAAGGGTTTTAGGGAGGGGGTCTCAAGGAGACCTCCGTGCCCTTCTTTAAAAGCAAACCGGTTCTCAGCCCTACATGTGGAAGGGCGGGACCAAGAATATAGTAATCTTGTGAGTGACTCAGAGGAAGAAATGTTAGAGGAGGAGGGAGAGCAGCTCGATCCAGCTGATAGTGAAGAGTTAGAAGAGGCTGCGGCGGAGCACGTGGCAGACAAATATGGAGGGTGGCGCCCCCTAGGGGTGGGAGTACCGCAACAGCCAGGGAGAGGAAACGGAGCTGGCCCTCACCCGTCGGCCCCCCCGCCGTGCCCGCTGGCAGGGAAGAGTCACTTTATTAAAGAAAATACCTGGTCACAGCTGGCAGCTGCTTTCCCAGTTTTTGAAAATCCGATTACTGCTGAAAGAAATTTTGAGCCGGTTTCCTACTCCCAGCTTAAGGATTTAGTTGAGGCAGTCCGGACTTATGGAGTGACGGCTAATTATACCACTGCCTTGCTCCGAAGACTGACCTTCAATGCCATGACGCCCACGGACTGGTTTGAGGTAGCCCGTACCTGCCTTAATCATGGGCAGTACCTCGATCTCCGGTCTATTGTTCAAGACAAGGCTCAAGCCCAATACAGACAAAATGTCCGTGACGGGCACCCGGACTGGACCGTAGACATGCTTCTCGGGCAGGGAATCTACTCGGTAGACCAGACAGGATATTCCTTTGAAGTATACCGCCAGGTAAACGAGGTTTTTTACATGTCCTGGCGAGCCCTCCCAAACAAGGGAGAGGTGGCTGGCAATCTAACAAAAATCATGCAGGCCCCTAATGAGCCATTTTCTGATTTTGTTGCCCGTATGCTAGAGACAGCCGAGCGGGTGTTAGGAAATCTGGAAACAGCCATGCCATTTGTACAACAAATCATTTTTGAACAAAGCACCAAGGAATGTCAGAGGGCAATTACCCCAGTAAGAACCCAAAGCCTAGAAGCTTGGTTAAAAGCCTGCAGAGAAGTAGGTGGCCCCCTGACCAATGCGGGGCTGGCAGCTGCTGTCTTGTCGGCTGCCGGGGCCGCAAAAGATAGTAAAGGAAAAGGGTGTTTCCGGTGTGGTCAGTTGGGACATTTTAGACAGCAATGCCCACAAAATGGTGGTCCTGCACAAAACATACCCAGGCCGCCAAGGACTCCAGGAGTGTGTCCTCATTGTAAAAAGGGAAAGCATTGGGTCAACGAATGCAGGTCAGTTAGAGACATCAATGGACATTTTATCCCCCAAATTACTCCAAACACTAATTCGGAACAGGAGCCAAAAAACGGAGAGAAGGGCCCTCGTCCCCAGGGCCCGAAAGTTTATGGGGCATTTCAGACTCTGGCTCCCGGACAGCACCCGCAACAACCCCCAGCCAAGAAGAGCAACCTCAGGCTCCGCAGGGTTGGACCTCTGTGCCACCTCCGGATGGGTATTAACACAGCAGATGGGAGTCCAGATTGTGGAGACAGACATGACAGGACCCCTAGATGAAGGCACTGAAGGAATAGTTTTAGGACGCTCCTCCTCCACAATGAGAGGATTAATAATTTTCCCGGGAGTAATTGACCCTGACTATACGGGGACTATCAAGGTCCTCTGCCATGTCCCCCATGGAGTGGTGTCCATTTCTCCCGGGGATAGAATTGCACAGCTCCTGCTTTTGCCTTCTCTTCATGGCAACTTCCCTGCTAAGGAGATAGAGAGAGGAGATAAAGGGCTAGGCTCCACTGGAGTCGACCTTACATGCCTGTCCATAACTTTAGACCAAAGACCCATGTTAACTCTCCAAGTAGAAGGGAAAAGATTTGAGGGACTGGTGGATACAGGGGCAGATTGAAGCATCATCCAAAGAGGGGAGTGGCCAAAGCAATGGCCAACTCAGAAATCCTCCCAGACCTTACAAGGGCTGGGCTATGCCGATGCCCCACAGTTAAGTGCAAAAGAATTGACTTGGAGAACAGACGAAGGCCAGGTTGGAAAAATGCAGCCATTTGTGGTAGACGTCCCTGTCAATCTTTGGGGAAGAGATGTGCAGCAACAGCTAAAGTTAACTTTAACTAATGATTATTCTGAGGCCAGTCAGAATATGATGAAACAGCAAGGATTTGTGCCAGCCTTGGGGCTTGGTCGGCGTCTCCAAGGACGCAAGGAGCCGATAGAGCCACTTCCTAAACAGGACAGGAAGGGTTTGGGTTTTTCTTAGGGGCCTCTGAAAACAAAGCTTCCACTGAAGGTGTGGTACCCATACCTTGGTTAACGCAAAAGGCGGTGTGGGTTCCTCAGTGGCCCCTCTCTCGAGAAAAATTGGAAGCGGCTCAAACTCTTGTCCAGGAACAGCTGCAGCTGGGGCATGTTGAGCCTTCAGTGTCATCTTGGAATACCCCAATTTTTGTTATCAAAAAGGCCTCCGGAAAATGGAGATTATTACATGACCTTAGAGCAGTAAATGCCCAGATGCAAATTATGGGACCCATCCAAAGGGGACTTCCACTGCTGTCTGCGTTACCTAGGGAGTGGCCTATTCTGGCCTTAGACATTAAGGATTGCTTTTTTTCCATACCTCTTTATGAAAAGGATAGGGAGCGCTTTGCCTTTACTTTGCCCTCGGTTAATCATGAAACCCCGGATGCTCGCTATCAGTGGAAAGTTCTCCCCCAAGGGATGGCTAATAGCCCAACAATTTGTCAATTGTTCGTGGGGGCTGCATTAACCCCTGTTAGGGAAAAATTTCCAAAAGTACGGATTGTCCATTATATGGATGATATCTTGTTGGCTGCTCCCTCGGTAGAGACTCTTCATAAAGTGTTTGGGCAGGTAACGGAGACCTTAGCTAATAAAGGATTAATTATTGCCCCTGAGAAGGTTCAGCAGACTAGTGTTGTTCAATTTCTGGGAACCATTGTTTCCCCTACTGAGATTAAACCACAAAAACTTTCCATTCGAACTGGTCATCTTAAAACACTTAATGATTTTCAGCAATTGGCAGGAGATATTAATTGGATAAGGGGGTTTCTTAATCTCCCTCGGTCAGAGTTGTTACCTTTATTTGCTATTTTGGAGGGCGACCCTGAAGTCACCTCCTCTAGATCCCTGACACCTTTAGCACTAAATTCCCTACAAAAGGTTGAGGCAGCTTTGTCTAGGGCTCAACTTTCACGGGTTGATTTAAAATTACCTATTGATTTATGTATATTAAAAACAAAAAATTATCCCACGGGGGTTCTTTGGCAAAATGGCCCCTTATTGTGGCTCCACGGCAATTCTGTGGGAGCAAAAACTGTTCAATATTTTCCTGAATTAGTGGCTAAACAGGCAATTTTGGGTATGAAGTATTGTTTAATGCACTTTGCAAAAATTCCAGATAAATTAATTATTCCATACACCCGTGAGCAAGTTGAAATTTTAGCAGCCACAATGGATATGTGGGCAATTCTTGTTTGCTCATTTCCAAATGTAATTGATAATCATTATCCTAAGCATCCTCTGCTTGCCATAGTTAACAAAAATTTAGTGTATTTTCCTGTTGTCACTTCAAAGGAGCCCTTGGTTGATGCTCTGACCATCTTTACGGATGGATCAAAATCTGGACAAGGTGCCTTTTTTGTTCAAGGACACAAACAGCCGGTAGTTTTTAATTTTCGGCCGAATGTCCCACAGGCTGTTGAATGTTTAATTGTGCTTGAAGTTTTTAAAAGATTTGATCAACCTTTTAACTTATTTTCTGATTCATTATATGTTGTAAATGCCGTTGCTTCTCTTGAAGTTGCTGCTTCAGTTAAGCAGGCCAGTACAATTTCTAATGTTTTGTTACAGATTCAATCCCTTATCTTAAACAGAAAACATCCTTTTTATATTGGACATATTCGCGCCCACTCTATGTTACCGGGCCCAATGGCAAAGTGTAATGATTTGGTGGACCAGGCAACTCGGGCTATGGCTCTGGTTGCTGCTGATCCTGTAGAATTGGCAAAAGACTTTCATAGATTGTATCATGTACCTGCTAATACCCTTAGGAAAAGATATAATTTGTCCAGGCATGTGGCAAGAGATATTGTTAAAGCCTGTAAATCTTGTGTCACCTTTCTTCATCCTCCCCATATGGGGGTAAACCCCAGGGGGTTGAGACCAAATGCCCTATGGCAAATGGATGTTACTCATCTGACGGAATTTGGTAAGTTGAAATATTTACATGTGTCTGTGGACACCTTTTCTGGTGTCATTCATGCCACACCTTTGGCAGGAGAAAAGGTGTCTCACGTCAGAATACACTGCTTAGAAGCTTGGGCAGCTTGGGGAAAGCCCCTTAGACTCAAGACGGATAATGGCCCTGCTTATACTTCCCATGGTTTTCGCGCCTTTTGCGCACAAATGCAGGTTGCCCACACCACCGGATTGCCCTACAATCCTCAAGGACAAGGTATAGTGGAAAGAGCTAATAGAAGCATAAAAGAAATGCTTCAAAAACAAAAAGGGGGAGTTGCTGAGTCCGCGTCCCCCAGGGAAAGACTTTCTCTTGCGCTCTTTACCCTTAATTTTTTAATTCTAAATGACAACGATCAGTCTGCCGCAGATCGGCATATGACAAGAGACTCCATGGATACTAAAGACATGGTTATGTGGAAGGATGTTATTAATAATAAATGGTATGGACCGGATCTGGTAATAACGAGATCCAGGGGAGCTGTTTGTGTTTTTCCACAGAGTCAAGAAGTACCTCACTGGGTGCCAACGAGACTGACCAGGCCAGTGGAGACTGCAGAAGAACCCCATCTTGAAGATGCCATCCACTCGTCTCCTGATACAGCTGATCTTCCTGCTGTTAGCAACAGTGCTAATAGCAATCCCTGTGATAGCTAAACCGATGATGCTGTGGGCTGTTACAATTTACTGACTGGATTGCCTCTGCGGTGTCCTTTGTCAAAGAGCGGGTGGGAGTCGGAATGTTTTTAGCCTGCTGCTTGGGAGGATGCGTGGTCTGCCTATGGTTGGTCTGTCGCCTTCGAGCCCAAACCAGAAGGGACAAGGTTGTTATCTTGCAAGCATTAGCCGCTTTGGAGAGTGGATCCTCACCCCAGATTTGGCTGTCGGCCCTAAGAGGCAGTTAAGCCTTACCATTCTGCATAGCCTTAGCACCCCGAGGGATCAGGGGATCCCATTGCACCGGGACAGGTATGCAATTTGCAATTTGGGACAGGGTGCAAGGCAAGTGCACTGCACTTGAGGAGATGGTTCTCATCTCCTCAAGAAGAGCATGCTGGGTTGCAAGTGGGTTGATGCCCAAGATCCCACCTCTGCAAAAAAGGCATCGGACGGGCCTGGTCATCACTGGGGAAGGCGCCCCTCAGGCTAAGGCCAGTGCAAGGTCCTCTCATTAATGTCTTAGACAGAGGCCCAACCTCTACTCGTACCTGTTGCCATAAAACAAAGAAGGGGGAACTGTAGGGAGCCGAGGCGAGACTCCGCCCACTCCCTTGCAGTTTTGAGGATTACCACTCCAGACGGTGCTTGGCGGGACGCCTGGGCTGTGCGCGTGCGCGAGCCCGGTAGTGTCCCCAGCCAATCCCATGACACCTGGTGACGGTAAAAGGCAGGCGACCAACAATAGAAAAGACCCGTGTTCGAATTCCCTATATAAGCGGCTGTGTTTCGGGTGCACGCTCTCTTGCGCCCAAGCTCTCCTACAACTAAAAGGCTCTCCAATAAAGCATGATCTGAGAAGACTCCTGGAGTGGTGGTCGTTATTCCTCGCTGGTCGAGTAGACGGTCACTACAGTTGGGGACTTTAACACACCACTCTCCCCACTAGATAGATCAACTCGGCAAAAACTCAACAGAGAAACCGCAGATCTAAACAGCTGCATAGATCAACTAGACTTAACAGACATTTACCAAACATTTCACCCAGCAGCAACAGAATACACGTTCTTCTCAGCAGCACATGGAACGTTTTCTAAAATAGACCACATTTTAGGCCACAAAGCAAACTTGTCTAAATTCAGAAACATTGAAGTTATACCTTGCATTCTCTCTGACCACAAGGGAATAAAATTAGATCTCAACACCAAAAGCCACCAAAGAAAGTCCGGTATCACATGGAGGCTGAACAACACACTGCTGAATCATGAGTGGGTCATGGAAGAGATTAGAAAGGAAATTCAAATGTTCATGCTATTCAACAAAAATGAACACACAAATTACCAGCTCCTCTGGGACACAGCAAAGGCAGTACTCAGAGGCAAGTTTATAGCTCTGAGCTCCTACATCAACAAATTGGAGAGATCGGAAACTAACAATTTAATGACACATCTAAACCTCCTTGAAAAAGAGCAGCAAGATAAACCCCAATCCAGTAGACGGAAAGAAATAATCAAAATTAAATCAGAATTAAATGAATTAGAATCCAAAAAAACTATAGAAAGAATCAACAAAACAAAGAGTTGGTTCTTCGAAAAACTTAACAAAATTGACAGACCCTTAGCAAACCTTATCAGAAAAAGGAGAGAACACACCCAAATTAATAAACTCAGAGATGAGAATGGAAACATCACCACGGAAACAACCAAGATTCAGAACATTATTAGGGGATACTTCTCAAAACTTTATGCTAATAAGTTTGAGAACTTGACAGAAATGGACCTTTTCCTAGCAAATATTGACATGCCAAAATTAAACCAAGATGAGTTAAACAAGCTTAACAGGCCCATATCAAGCATTGAAATAGAAACAGCAATAAGAGACCTCCCAGCTAAGAAACGTCCAGGACCAGATAGTTTTACAGCGGAATTTTACAAGGCCTTCAAAGCAGAGCTCACACCAATACTCCTCCAACTCTTCAATGAAATTGAAAGAGAAAGCTCACTACCGAACACATTCTATGAAGCCATCATAACCCTCATCCCAAAACCAGGCAGGGACTCATCAAAGAAAGAGAACTATAGACCCATTTCTTTGATGAACATTGATGCAAAACTTCTCAACAAAATTTTGGCCAATCGACTTCAACAATTCATCCAAAAAATCATACACCATGATCAAACAGGATTCATTTCAGGGATGCAAAGCTGGTTCAATATACGCAAATCAATTAATATTATTCATCACATCAACAGGAGCAAGAATAAGAACCACATGGTTATCTCAATAGATGCAGAAAAAGCATTTGACAAGATCCAACACCCCTTTATGATGAAGGTTCTGGAAAAATTAGGAATCCATGGAACATTCCTCAATACAATAAAGGCTGTATATGACAAGCCTACAGCCAGCATTATACTCAATGGTGAAAAACTAAAGCCATTTCCTCTTAACTCAGGAACAAGACAAGGATGCCCACTCTCTCCACTTCTCTTCAATCTAGTATTAGAATGCCTAGCTACAGCAATAAGACAAGATGCAGACATAAAGGGGATCCAAATAGGGAAAGAAGAAATAAAACTCTCCCTCTTGGCAGATGACATGATCTTGTATTTAAAGAATCCCATAGACTCCACTCCCAAATTACTCAAGCTGATTCAAAACTTTGGCAAAGTAGCAGGTTATAAAATTAACCCCCAAAAATCAATGGCTTTTCTATATGCCAACAATGAGAAAAGTGTGGCTGAAATTAGGAAAGCAACTCCATTTGTAATAGCCCCACAAAAAATAAAATACCTAGGAATTTACTTAACCAAAGAAGTGAAGGACCTCTATGATGAAAACTTTAAAATCTTGAAAAAGGAAATCAACACAGAACTTAAAAATGGCAAAACCTCCCATGCTCCTGGATTGGCAAGATTAACATCGTGAAAATGGCAATACTTCCCAAGGCTATCTACAAATTCAACGCGATACCTATCAAAATTCCACCCTCATTCTTCAAGGAAATAGAGGAGGCAATCCAAAAATTCATATGGAACAATAAAAGACCCCGAATAGCAAAAACGCTCCTCAACGGAAAGAACACTGCTGGAGGAATATCAATACCAAATTTCAAACTCTACTATAAAGCCATAGTAATCAAAACAGCTTGGTATTGGCATAAGAACAGACCTCAGGACCAATGGAATAGAATTGAAAACCCAGAAATGAACCTACAGACCTATAGCCATCTAATCTTCGATAAGGGAGCTAAAACAATAGAATGGAAGAAAGACAGCCTCTTCAGTAAATGGTGCTGGCAAAATTGGTTAACTACATGTAGAAAACTAAAGCTAGATCCTTATATATCACCCTGCACCACAATCAACTCCAAATGGATCAAAGACCTTGAACTCAAAGCAGACACTCTGAAAACATTGCAGGATGGAATAGGAGAAACCCTAGGTCTCCTTGGCTCAGGTCGAAATTTTCTGAATAGAGACCCGGAAGCACAACAAATCAAAGAAAGGTTGGACAAATGGGATTGCATAAGATTGCAGAGCTTCTGCAGGGCAAATGACATAGCTGGCAAGATCAATAGAAAGCCCACCGATTGGGAGAAGATCTTTACTAGCCATACAACGGACAAGGGTCTCATATCTAAAATATACTTGGAACTCAAAAAATTAAACCACCCAACAACAAATCCTCAAAGAATCAACTGCCCAATAAATAAGTGGGCGAAAGACTTAAAGAGAAGCTTCTCTGAAGAAGAAAGAAGGATGGCCAATAGACACATGAAGAAATGTTCAACATCCCTAGCCATAAAAGAAATGCAAATCAAAACAACATTGAGATATCACCTCACTCCAGTTAGAACAGCAAAAATCAAGAACTCTAACAACAGATGCTGGAGGGGATGTGGACAGAAAGGAACCTTACTTCATTGTTGGTGGGAATGTAAACTTGTTCAACCACTTTGGAAAGCAGTATGGAGGTTCCTCAGAAGACTTCACATAGATCTCCCCTATGATCCAGCAATCCCACTTTTGGGCATTTACCCAAATGTTTACAAACAAGACCACACTAAAGCTACCAGCACAACTATGTTTATTGCAGCATTATTTACCATAGCTAAGATATGGAACCAACCCAGATGCCCCTCAGTAGATGAATGGATCAAGAAAATGTGGTATATATACACAATGGAATTCTATGCCTCCATCAGAAAGAATGACATTTCCCTATTTATTAGGAAATGGAAAGGTTTGGAAAAAATTATATTAAGTGAAGTAAGCCAGGCCCAAAGAAGCATAGGTCCCATGGTTTCCCTTATTTGCAACATCTAGTATAGGTATGAGTCAAGCGGAAAAGGTCAGATAATGTGATGTTAGGAAAATGAACCCTTAAATATGTATTTTAATGTTTTCGTTTCTTTCATGCATGTGTTTCTAACGCATTTATAAGATTATTTCTTTGTTGCTTTGTATGTCCCTCCCCCACAGTGTAACCCCCGCTTTCACTATATTTGATGTCAGTATAACATGTGGAGGAGATGGGGACAAACAAGTCGTTTAAGGATTCAGGTGGACCTGTTGCAACAATGAAAAGTACAAAATGTCATGTCAAAACCAGCTTTACAATGTCGGTGTGGGTGGGGGGAGGGGGGTAAAATTGGGTGTGGGGAGGGGGGAGGCGGGGAAGGGAAGGGAAGGGTAAACAAAGGAGGAGGCTGCAATGCTTGGTAAGAAATGTATGCATTATCCTGCCCATGTAATTGTAGTCCCCCTGTACAGTAAGTTCTCAAATAAAATAAAATACAATTAAAAAAAATTGGACACCCTGTATAGGGTTATAAGAAAATGCGATGTGGCCTCCACAAATAAAAGGATAAAGGAACTCCACCAGAGGGACAAAGAATCTAATGAACATATAGAAACCCAGATAAAGAAGTGGAAAGAGAAGTCTGAAAGCCAACTGCAGGAGGTACGGCAGTCTATTCAAGACTTAAAAGAAAACTTTAATGAAGAGCTGGCTACCATTAAGACCAGCAAGAAAGAAAGGACAGAAACAGCAAAGTAAAAAGTCTTGAAAGTAGAATGGAGGAGGCAGAATAAAGAATAGCAGGACAGAGAACAGTTTGGACTCCATGGGGACAGAGCACACACATATTCATAACAAAACTCAGAAGCATGGCAGATCACTGAAGGAAATACAGGATGCACTCAGAAAGCATAATTTGAGCATGAGTATAAAAGAGGGCCTGGAGAGGGAAGGCAATGGATTAGGAAATATATTCAGCAGAATCCTAGCAGAGAATTCCCCAAATATACAAAAGGACAGGCCCATTCTGATACAAGAACCTTTAGAACCCCATAAACCAGATCAGAACAGCAAAAACTCAACAGAAAAACCTCGAATCTTATCATCTGCATAGATCAATTAGACTTAACAGATATTTATCGAATATTTCACCCAGCCAAAGCAGATTACACCTTCTTCTCAGCAGCATATGGGACATTCTCCAAAATAGTCCACATTCTAGGCCACAAATCAAATTTTTCCAAATTCAGAAAGATTGAAATTATGCCCTGCATTTTCTCAGACCACAAGGGAATAAAATTAGAATTCAACACCAAAAGTCACCAAAGGAAATACTGTAACATATGGAGGCTGAACAACATTCTGTTAAAACCACTACTGGGTTATACAAGAGATTAGAAAGGAAATTCAATCTTCCTGTTAGTTAACAGGAATGAACACATAAACTATCAGTTCCTCTGGGACACCGCAGTCAGTATTTAGAGACAGGTTTATAACTGAGTTCCTACATTAACAAATTGAAGAGATCTGAAACCATTTAATGAGCCACCTAAACCTCCTTGAAAAAGAACAAGCTAAACCCCAATCCAGTCGATGGAAACAAATAATTAAAATTAAATCAGAATGAAATGAATTAGAGTCCTCAAAAATATAGAAAGTACAAAACAGAGAGTTGGCTCTTTGAAAAAATTAATGAAATTGACAGACCCTTAGCAAATCCTATGAGAAAAAAGACACCCAAATAAACCCAAAGATGAGAATAAAAACATCACACAGGTAAATTATTTTTACAACAAACTTTTTAATACAAATATATTTCAAACTATATATTGTTTACTGAATTTTGTAGAACTTTTCTACATTGTGGATCAGAGTTAGGCCTGAAAAATTTCAGAAGCTATTGAAAATATATAGTCATAGGAAAGTTCATATCACTGGATAATATCATTTTTTCCAAAGTTTACTTTGATACTCACCTGCCTGCTAGGAACAACTGCTAGACAATATTGCTGAAGAGCTTCTTAAGTTTGGGGAGTTGATAGAACATTGGACAGAAATTTAGAGACTGGTGCTCTAATTCCATGATAGGAATTTAGAGTGGGCGGTCTTGGCATTTCAATCAAACCTACCAAATATGTCAGGTGATGAACTTGTAGGAAGACAAGACATTGTATTTAGAAAAGCTCTGAATACGAACATTTAAGTCAAAGAATACAATAAATAACGTCAACGGGTATACATGGGAAAATTGATAACTGATGTGGTTTTGATTTACCATCCACAAGTCTGATCCTCCCGAGTAGATAGGATTAGAAGAGTGAGCCATCACTAACCAGCTAGAAAATTTTACACAAGAATACTTTAATGAAGATTCTTAAATGAGGGGAAAGGGAACTCTCGGAATAATGAAACTCAAAACTGTTCTTAGAACTCTGTTTTAAATAGTAGCAAACTTCCTAATATATGTGTATGCAGCAATTCTGAATCACACAAGAGAAGAAATATGAATACCTTCTTTATTTCAAAACTATAACATAAGTATCAGTAACTTTTGTATTTATACTGGTTTGATAAAGTATGTTTCTAAACTGATAGGAACAGAAGCATTCTGATGCTAGTGCACATAGAACGAAAGCTGCAATACTGAGACAATACCATTAAAACAGACATGGGAATGTAGAAATAGAAGGATATCTGTTCATTGTGGGATAATCTAGAAACATGCAAGAGACAAAACAAATGACCTACAGAAATAGTGTTTGGAAGGTGGGAAAATAGTACATTTTGGTTCATATCTTCTAAAGTAAATCAGATTCAGTAACCTAACACAGGATCCCTTCCATAAGAAGAAAGAAAACATCCCTAATTGTTGTTTGTTTGTTTTTACAAACTACTGTCACCTTTTAGACTGCCTCCCTTGGACTTCATTATTGTAATGAGTTTTTTGTCTAGTATTAAAATCAGATGAAATTGTTCAGTGTGTTAGGAGCATTTCTCACAGCAAGAAATATAAAATAAGTTTAAACAACATTGTTTAAGTTTGAAAGTATGTGTGGACATTCTATGAAGCCATCATAACCCTCATCCCAAAACCAGGCAGGGACTCATCAAAGGAAGAGAACTATAGACCCATTTCTTTGATGAACATTGATGCAAAACTTCTCAACAAAATTTTGGCCAATCGACTTCAACAATTCATCCAAAAAATCATACACCATGATCAAACAGGATTCATTTCAGGGATGCAAAGCTGGTTCAATATACGCAAATCAATTAATATTATTCATCACATCAACAGGAGCAAGAACAAGAAACACATGGTTATCTCAATAGATGCAGAAAAAGCATTTGACAAGATCCAACACCCCTTTATGATGAAGGTTCTGGAAAAATTAGGAATCCATGGAACATTCCTCAATACAATAAAGGCTGTATATGACAAGCCTACAGCCAGCATTATACTCAATGGTGAAAAACTAAAGCCATTTCCTCTTAACTCAGGAACAAGACAAGGATGCCCACTCTCTCCACTTCTCTTCAATCTAGTATTAGAATGCCTAGCTACAGCAATAAGACAAGATGCAGACATAAAGGGGATCCAAATAGGGAAAGAAGAAATAAAACTCTCCCTCTTGGCAGATGACATGAGCTTGTACTTAAAGAATCCCATAGACTCCACTCCCAAATTACTCAAGCTGATTCAAAACTTTGGCAAAGTAGCAGGTTATAAAATTAACCCCCACAAAGGAGGAGGCTGCAATGATTGGTAAGAAATGTATGCATTATCCTGCCCATGTAATTGTAGCGCCTCTGTACAGTATGTTCTCAAATAAAATAAAATACAATAAAAAAAGAAATGCAAATCAAAACAACATTGAGAGATCACCTCACCCCAGTTAGAACGGCAAAAATCAAGAACTCTAACAACAACAGATGCTGGAGGGGATGTGGACAGAAAGGAACCTTACTTCATTGTTGGTGGGAATGTAAACTTGTTCAACCACTTTGGAAAGCAATATGGAGGTTCCTCAAAAGACTTCACATAGAACTCCCCTATGACCCAGCAATCCCACTTTTGGGCATTTACCCAAATGTTTACAAACAAGACCACACTAAAGCTACCAGCACAACTATGTTTATTGCAGCATTATTTACCATAGCTAAGACATGGAACCAACCCAGATGCCCCTCAGTAGATGAATGGATCAAGAAAATGTGGTATATATACACAATGGAATTCTATGCCTCCATCAGAAAGAATGACATTGCCCCACTTGTTAGGAAATGGAAAAACTTGGAAAAAATTATATTAAGTCAAGTAAGCCAGGCCCAAAGAAACATAGGTCCCATGGTTTCCCTTATTTGCAATATCTAGTATATGTATGAGTCAAGCGGAAAAGGTCAGATAATGTGATGTCAGGAAAATGAACCCTTAGATATGTATTTTAATATTTTTTCTTTCATGCATGTGTTTCTAACACATTTATAAGATTATCTCTTTGTTGCTTTGTATGTCCCTCCCCCACAGTATAACCCCTGCTTTCCCTATATTTGATGTCAGTATAACTTGTGGAGGAGATGGGGAAAAACCAGTTGTTTAAGGATACAGGTGGACCTGTTGCAACAATGAGAAGTACAAGTTGTCATATCCAAAACGAGCTTTACAATGTCGGTGCGGGGGAGGGGGGGCGGGGGGGAAGGAGAAGGATTGGGATTGGGGGGGAAGGGGGAGACTGGGAAGGGATGTGAAGGGTAAACCAAAGGAGGAGGCTGCAATGCTTGGTAAGAAATGTACGCATTATCCTGCCCATGTAATTGTAACCCCTCTGTACAGTATGTTCACAAATAAAATTAAATTAAATTTAAAAAAAAATAAAATTAACCCCCAAAAATCAATGGCTTTTCTATATGCCAACAATGAGAAAAGTGTGGCTGAAATTAGGAAAGCAACTCCATTTGTAATAGCCCCACAAAAAATAAAATACCTAGGAATTAACTTAACCAAAGAAGTGAAGGACCTCTGATGAAAACTTTAAAATCTTGAAAAAGGAAATCAACACAGAACTTAAAAAATGGCAAAACCTCCCATGCTCCTGGATTGGCAAGATTAACATCGTGAAAATGGCAATACTTCCCAAGGCTATCTACAAATTCAACGCGATACCTATCAAAATTCCACCCTCATTCTTCAAGGAAATAGAAGAGGCAATCCAAAAATTCATATGGAACAATAAAAGACCCCGAATAGCAAAAACGCTCCTCAACGGAAAGAACACTGCTGGAGGAATATCAATACCAAATTTCAAACTCTACTATAAAGCCATAGTAATCAAAACAGCTTGGTATTGGCATAAGAACAGACCTCAGGACCAATGGAATAGAATTGAAAACCCAGAAATGAACCTACAGACCTATAGCCATCTAATCTTCGATAAGGAAGCTAAAACAATAGAATGGAAGAAAGACAGCCTCTTCAGTAAATGGTGCTGGCAAAATTGGTTAACTACATGTAGAAAACTAAAGCTAGATCCTTATATATCACCCTGCACCACAATCAACTCCAAATGGATCAAAGACCTTGAACTCAAAGCAGACACTCTGAAAACATTGCAGGATGGAATAGGAGAAACCTTAGGTCTCCTTTGCTCAGGCCGAAATTTTCTGAATAGAGACCCGGAAGCACAACAAATCAAAGAAAGGTTGGACAAATGGAATTGCATACGGTTGCAGAGCTTCTGCAGGGCAAATGACATATCTAGCAAGATCAATAGAAAGCCCACCGATTGGGAGAAGATCTTTACTAGCCATACATCGGACAAGGGTCTCATATCTAAAATATACTTGGAACTCAAAAAATTAAACCACCCAACAACAAATCCTCAAAGAATCAACTGCCCAATAAATAAGTGGGCGAAAGACTTAAAGAGAAGCTTCTCTGAAGAAGAAACAAGGATGGCCAATAGACACATGAAGAAATGTTCAACATCCCTAGCCATAAAAGAAATGCAAATCAAAACAACATTGAGATATCACCTCACTCCAGTTAGAACAGCAAAAATCAAGAACTCTAACAACAACGATGCTGGAGTGGATATGGACAGAAAGGAACCTTACTTCATTGTTGGTGGGAATGTAAACTTGTTCAACCACTTTGGAAAGCAGTATGGAGGTTCCTCAGAAGACTTCACATAGATCTCCCCTATGATCCAGCAATCCCACTTTTGGGCATTTACCCAAATGTTTACAAACAAGACCACACTAAAGCTACCAGCACAACTATGTTTATTGCAGCATTATTTACCATAACTAAGATATGGAACCAACCCAGATGCCCCTCAGTAGATGAATGGATCAAGAAAATGTGGTATATATACACAATGGAATTCTATGCCTCCATCAGAAAGAATGACATTTCCCCATTTGTTAGGAAATGGAAAGGTTTGGAAAAAATTATATTAAGTGAAGTAAGGCAGGCCCAAAGAAGCATAGGTCCCATGGTTTCCCTTATTTGCAATATCTAGTATAGGTATGAGTCAAGCGGAAAAGGTCAGATAATGTGATGTTAGGAAAATGAACCCTTAAATATGTATTTTAATGTTTTCGTTTCTTTCATGCATGTGTTTCTAACGCATTTATAAGATTATTTCTTTGTTGCTTTGTATGTCCCTCCCCCACAGTGTAACCCCCGCTTTCACTATATTTGATGTCAGTATAACTTGTGGAGGAGATGGGGACAAACAAGTCGTTTAAGGATTCAGGTGGACCTGTTGCAACAATGAGAAGTACAAAATGTCATGTCAAAACGAGCTTTACAATATCGGTGTGGGGGGTAAGGGGGGTATAATTGGGTGGGGGGAGGAGGGAGGCTGGGAAGGGAGGTGAAGGGTAAACAAAGGAGGAGGCTGCAATGCTTGGTAAGAAATGTATGCATTATCCTGCCCATGTAATTGTAGCCCCTCTGTACAGTATGTTCTCAAATAAAATAAAATAAAATTTAAAAAAAGATACTGTATCTTAAAGATACTGTATATATATAAAAGATATTGTAATATACCCTTATATATATATATATATATATATATATATATATATATATATATTTAAAGATACTATACAGGGGAGTTGAGGAAACCTTAATTTGTGAAGTATCGTGGAAGTAACTAGATCCTTTCCACAGTAAAAATATGGTTGCCTTGGGCTGCATTGTAACAGCAAACATCTCAGGGACTATTAGAACCAAACAATTTTGAAATTCTTATATCATGAATTTAGAAAAATCTGTCAATTTGGTTATTTTACCTATTGGCAAAAACAGCACCTTTCAGGCAGTCAAAAGATGTGAGACTGAGTGTTTTGGAACGAAAAAGATCTTCTTTAGAATGTTAGCCAACAATATGGAAGAGCAAAACCTAATTAGGTTTACTGACAGGGCATTAAAAGAAATCTTAGAATGATCCTTGTTTATATCTACTCATCTTCTCTGGTCTAATGTAACCAGAACTGGATCCATTCCTTCAGCAGGGAGAAATGCCACCATCAATAAGGTATGAACATCACAATTGTTAATTTTTCACCACTTTAACATTTCGTTGCCAACTCAGTTGCCATCTATGACGGCCCAACTAAAGCTCCATTGCATTTCATGAATTTAGAACACTCTGTCATGCTTCTGCTTATGGCACAAAAAACACACTTGTACCCTCAAACTGGAAGACATGATCCTACTTCATATTGGTAGTATTTTCCATCTTGAAGTCATTAACATAATGTGATGAGTCAATGGACAATTACCACGGGTAGACTTTTTCACCTTTCAAATGGAATACAAAAGGAATTATACTCCTTTCACCTTCATCCTTCGGCCTATCCATCACTGTGTGTAAAATGTCATAAATTTCCCATGTTTAAATTCATGCAAGGAGAATTTGTTCCTAAATATTGCAGCTGTTCCTACAAGGAATTCATAGTAATTTTTAATTAAACTCTTGCAGAATACTACCAATTGTCCACTGAACATTGCAAGTCAATTGTTGAATGGCTTTTCCAATGGAACCATGAGTTACTAAATGATTTCCCATAAATTTTATTTTTCTTGAACTACAGAATTTCATGCATAGATTATGTCTTCATTCTGGGACAGTGTTAAATCTTAACAATCAATCACTTTAATGTGAAGCCATAGTAATATATTCACATTCATGCAGGAAATGTCACTGTATTATCTTCAAGTTATGTCAAAAGAATTATTCCTAACAAAACTCTCCTTTCCCACAATCCACTCACAAAGAATCACAATACACAAGATAAAGAAACTATAAAATTTTAATTAAAGACAATTAAATTAACCAGAAATTATGTTTGGTATAGTAAACCACATGTTTAGAGATAGTATTCCTCTTTCTTCATTTGGAGTGTGCTTTAATTATTACTTGTTCTCAGGTTACAGATAGCACCCTAACTTACAATCACTGTTGTTTTTCAACATTTTCCACCAATTACAATATTTTTCTTTATACATCTAAGCCCCATGTTTGAAACACTTTAGGTCAAATATTGACATGTGACATTTTATCAGGAGAAATTATTGCATGAACAAATAAACACTAAAATATAGTAATTATTCATAGTTGCGTTGTACTCATTTATTTCACTATAATTTTCCTTTGTTCTTTCCTTGCTCTAAAATAAATCACACTAACAACAAGTGTTGCTCCCATTTTTTCTCATTCTTCAATATCCATCATAAGTTTCTGGAGCTTCTAATATTCTATTTAAGAACAAGAAATTATAAAGAAATAGTAATTGGTTTCAGGTAGAGTAATTGTGGAGCAGGAGTAATCTATATTTGCTGGTTCTTTTTAATAGTAGAGCTTTGGAAACAATGTATATTACACTTTCTCAAATTCACTTAGCATAAAAGCAAATTTAGAAATTTGAAAGGGGAAATAAATACACCAAGTCAGTAAATGAATACAAATAATTAGATTTAAATTAGATTAAAAAATAGTCTTAAAAACCATAAGAAAGGATTAAGTAAATGAAGAGTAGGTTGTATGAAAAAATAAACAAAATTGATAGATCCCTAGCAAATCTGAATTGAGACAGAGAGAGAGAGATGAGAGACAAAGAGAGAACCCCCAAATGAGTGAAAGCAGAGATGAGATAGGAACCTTATGCCAGAGTCAAGATTCAGAAGTGGATAAGGGGATACTGGGAAAACACAGCAAAATAGAACCCAGAACAAAAGGATTCAATGGTGATTTCTGTAAGTCCTTCAAAGGACAATTCACTATAATACACCTCAAAAACTTTAATTAAATAAAAAGGGAAAGTTCACTACAAACCTGTGTGAGGCAAGACTGCTGCTCATCTGATAAAAACATATATGGACTCATCATTGAAAGGAGTATAGACATATTTCTTGTGTGAACATCGATGGAAAACTTGTCAAAAAATTGCTAGATAGCTGACATGAAGAACTAATTAAAAACCCATAAATTCTGGTCAAAGGGGTAATTATACCAGAGGTGCAAAGTTGGTTCAATATATGCAAGTCAATCCATGTAATTTAATACATCAGTAATAGGAAGAAGCACATGAATCAAAGATCATGGAAATAGTTGTACAAAAACCTTTGATAAGATCCCACAGCCCTTTATCGTGAAAACTCTGGAGAAAATAGAAACCCATAGAATATTCCTCAATATAATAAATACTGCATAAGACAAACACCTACAAGCTACCTTTATGCTTAATGATGAAAAGGAAAACCATTACCATTAAAATAAGGAATTAGAAAATGATGGCTTTGCTGTCCACTCCTCTTCAGTATACAATTGTAATTCCTAGCCGAAGTAATACAACAAGGCAAAAAGGGAATCCAAATAAGGAAGTCTTTAGACTCTAATCCCAAATCCATTTGGCTGTTCCACAGTTTTGGCAAAGTAACAGGGCTTCAAATGAACTCACACAAATCAGCAGCATTTCTGTATGCCCACAATGAGAAAAAATGCAGCTTAAATCACAAAAGCAACTTCTTCTGTAGTAGCTTCCAAATGAAAATATCTAGGTTTTCACTTAAGCAAGGAAGTGAAGGACCTCTATGAGAAAGGAAATTAAAGCAGATTTAATAATGTATGAAAACATCACATGCTCCTGGATTACAAGTAGTGACATCAATACATTTGGGAAACTGCCCAAAGCTACTTCCAAATTCAAGGCAGTACCTATCCATATCCCTACAACATTATTGAATGAAATAGAAGAAGTAATCCAAAAAGCCACAGGGAAAAATAGAAGAACTACAAAAACAAGAATCAACCAATTAACAGGAAAAACATTGCTGCAAGAATATCAATATTGTTGGTATTGGGGGGTAGGGGGGAGGCTGGGAAGGGATGTGAAGGGTAAACAAAGGAGGAGGCTGCAATGCTTGGTAAGAAATGTATGCATTATCCTGCCCATGTAATTGTAACCCCTCTGTACAGTATGTTCACAAATAAAATAAAATTAAATTTAAAAAAAAGAATATCAATACTGCACTCCAAACTGTATTATAACACACACATACACACAAATAAATGCACATACATATATACATATAAATATATATTGATATATGCACATACATGTGTATATATGCATATGTATACATGTATGTGTGTAAAGTTGGTACTGGTACACGAATACACATAAAGACCAATGGAATAGCATTGAAAACACAGAAATAATCCCAGAGACCTAGGGCCATCTAATTTTTGATGAAGGAGGCAAAATCATCAGGCAGAAAACTGAACATGGATCTTTATATACCACCTTACACCAGAACCTAGTAGAAATTAGCCACAAATCTAGAAGTAGGTTCAGATATCATGAAATATTACAGTCTGGAATAGATTATACCCAGGTTGAAACTTATTAAGTAAAAAAGTAGTAACACAGTGAATCAAAGATGGGCTGAATAAATGGGATTGCATGAAATCACAGAATTTTTGCATGGCAAAGGTCATAGTAGCAGAATAAATATAAAACCTACTGTTTGGAATACCATCTGGTGAAGATCTAGCTATAGAACAGACAATGGCCTCATATCCAGAGATCACAAAATTGAATCACCACAATTACAAATCCTCATTGAAGCAACCATCCCATTATTATGTGGGCTAAAGTATCCAAAAGAGATTTCTCTGGTCATGAAATAAGAATGGCCAATAGATGCATGAAGAACTACTCAACATGTATGGTCATAATAGAAATGCAAATAACTCCAGTGTACATGAAAATATTTGTGTTTATCACCAGTGTGAACTTCTATACAGCAAGGCTGGGCGGCTGGTGGCTCACACCTTTAATCGTAGCTACTGAGGAGGCTGAGATCTGAGGATCATGGTTCAAAGCCAGCCCAGGCAGGAAACTCTGTGAGACTGATCTCCAATAAACAACTAGAAAATCAGAAGTGTTGCTGTGGCTCACGTGGTAGAGTGTTCGCCTTGATCTGAAGAGCTGAGGGACAATGCTCAGGCCCAGAGTTCAAGCCCCATGACCGACCAAAAAAAAATGATGGCAAGGAAATATGACCTTGTTTTATGGTTGTAAGACCCTTTGATGTGACACATATTCTAGACTCTTTTGGTAATTGTCATTGAATTTTGGTAAGATATTTGTTCAATCCAATTTTCCAGTGAGGGCTGATAATTATTTTATCCTCATTTGAAATTTGTATTAGTATACAATTATTTTACTTGTCCTATGTGATGCTACTTGCTTTGAATTTTATGTGTTTAATATTAATATTGTCTCTTAATTTTTAATCTGTCTACATACCATATATTATGATATATCAAGGTTCACATACATCATCTATATGTTTGATATATCATTTATAATATATGTCATTATATGATGTATATGATATATCTGATATATGAGTGATGAATAGGATATATATCATATATGCACATCATATTAAATAATATATAGAGATACATATATACAATATACATTTATATAATTCATATTAAATATATCATATAATTGATACAAGTACATAAATTACATGTTTATATATAATACTGAATATATGATGTAATCAATGTTGCCTATGTAATCAATGATATCTTCTAATGTATATGATATACATTATATATTATATATCATATACATTATGTCATCTGTACCATATATGGTGTATAATATACTATCATATATCATGATATATCATGTATTTTATTTCACCTTAATGATATGCAAAATATACCTTATGTTGCATTGTCAAACACGTGTTTGACTGTAGGGAGCCGGGGCGAGACTCCGCCCACTCCCTTGCAGCTTTGAGGTAACCACCCCATATTAGACGGTGCTTGGCGGGACGCCTGGGCTTTGCGCGTGCGCGAGCCAGGTAGAGTCCCCAGCCAATCCCATGACACCTTGTGACGGTGAAAGGCAGGCGACCAACAATAGACCGACCCGCATTCCTATTTCCCTATATAAGTGGCTATGTTTCGGGTGCACGCTCTCTCGCGCCCAAGCTCTCCCATCAACTAAAAGGCTCTCCAATAAAGCGTGATCTGAGAAGACTCCTGGTGTGGTGGTCGTTCTTTCTCGCTGGTCGAGTAGACAGTCGCTACAAGTGGTGCCGAAACCCGGGAACGAACCTGGGACGGGACCCGCGCGAGAGGCCGAACCGGAGCCAGAACTCAACACACGGAGAGGGGACGTCGGTAAAAATCCCCCGGTATGCTGTTCACTGTAGATTTAGATATTTATTGGTTGCTTGCATTGCTTCTTCCCTTGTGGCTTGTCTTTTTGATGGTGCGCACTTGCCTCGAGGAGGGAGGGTTTGATTTAATCCAAGAAGGACGCAAAGTACTAACGCGGCATCAGGATAGTCTATCAGAGTCAGCATCCAGTAAGGAGGAGGAAAATAGGCCTAAAAGAAAAAGGGAAAAAAGACAAAAGGATCCTAAAGAATTAAAGCAGGAGGGACTGCAGCCCTCACAAAAGGAGAAGGGTTTTAGGGAGGAGGGGGTCTCAAGGAGACCCCTATGCCCTTCTTTAAAAGCAAACCGGTTCTCAGCCCTACATGTGGAAGGGCGGGACCAAGAATAGAGTAATCTTGTGAGTGACTCAGAGGAAGAAATGTTAGAGGAGGAGGGAGAGCAGTTCGATCCAGCTGATAGTGAAGACTTAGAAGAGGCTGCGGCGGAGCACGAGGCAGACAGATATGGGGGGTGGCGCCCCCTAGGGGTGGGAGTACCGCAGCAGCCAGGGAGAGGAAACGGAGCTGCCCCTCACCCGTCGGCCCCCCCGCCGTGCCCGCCGGCAGGGAAGAGTCACTTTATAAAAGAAAACACCTGGTCGCGGCTGGCAGCCACTTTCCCAGTTTTTGAAAATCCAATTACTAATGAAAGAAATTTTGAGCCGGTTTCCTACTTCCAGCTTAAGGATTTAGTTGAGGCAGTCCGGACTTATGGAGTGATGGCCAATTATACCACTGCCTTGCTTCGAAGGCTAACTATTAATGCTATGATCCTGTGGGAGCAAAAACTGTTCAATATTTTCCTGAATTAGTGGCTAAACAGGCAATTTTGGTCTGAAAAAAAAAAGAGAAAAAAAAGAGGGAAAAAAAAGGCAATTTTGGGTATAAAGTATTGTTTGATGCACTTTGCAAAAATTCCAGATAAATTAATTATTCCATACACCCGTGAGCAAGTTGAAATTTTAGCAGCCACAGTGGATATGTGGGCAATTCTTGTTTGCTCATTTCCAAATGTAATTGATAATCATTATCCTAAGCATCCTCTGCTTGCCATAGTTAACAAAAATTTACTGTATTTTCCTGTTGTCACTTCAAAGGAACCCTTGGTTGATGCTCTGACCATCTTTACGGATGGATCAAAATCTGGACAAGGTGCCTTTTTTGTTCAAGGACACAAACAGCCGGTAGTCTTTAATTTTCGGCCGAATGTCCCACAGGCTGTTGAATGTTTAATTGTGCTTGAAGTTTTTAAAAGATTTGATCAACCTTTTAACTTATTTTCTGATTCATTATATGTTGTAAATGCCGTTGCTTCTCTTGAAGTTGCTGCTTTTGTTAAGCAGGCCAGTACAGTTTCTAATGTTTTGTTACAGATTCAATCCCTTATCTTAAACAGAAAACATCCTTTTTATATTGGACATATTCGTGCCCACTCTATGTTGCCGGGCCCGATGGCACAGTGTAATGATTTGGTGGACCAGGCAACTCGGGCTGTGGCTTTGGTCGCTGCTGATCCTGTAGAATTGGCAAAAGACTTTCATAGATTGTATCATATACCTGCTAATACCCTTAGGAAAAGATATAATTTGTCCAGGCATGTGGCAAGAGATATTGTTAAAGCCTGTAAATCTTGTGTCACCTTTCTTCATCCTCCCCATGTGGGGGTAAACCCCAGGGGGTTGAGACCAAACGCCCTATGGCAGATGGATGTTACTCATCTGATGGAATTTGGTAAGTTGAAATATTTACATGTGTCTGTGGACACCTTTTCTGGTGTCATTCATGCCACACCTCTGGCAGGAGAAAAGGTGTCTCACGTCATAATACACTGCTTAGAAGCTTGGGCAGCTTGGGGAAAGCCCCTTAGACTTAAGACGGATAATGGCCCTGCTTATACTTCCCATGGTTTTCGCGCCTTTTGCGCACAAATGCAGGTTGCCCACACCACCGGATTGCCCTACAATCCTCAAGGACAAGGTATAGTGGAAAGAGCTAATCGAAGCATAAAAGAAATGCTTCAAAAGCAAAAAGGGGGAATTGCTGAGTCCGCGTCCCCCAGGGAAAGACTTTCTCTTGCGCTCTTTACCCTTAATTTTTTAATTCTAAATGACAACGATCAGTCTGCCGCAGATCGGCATATGACAAGAGACCCCATGGATACTAAAGACATGGTTATGTGGAAGGATGTTATTAATAATAAATGGTATGGACTGGATCCGGTAATAACGAGATCCAGGGGAGCTGTTTGTGTTTTTCCACAGAGTCAAGAAGTACCTCACTGGGTGCCAACGAGACTGACCAGGCCGGTGGAGACTGCAGAAGAACCCCCTCTTGAAGATGCCATCCACTCGTCTCCTGATACAGCTGATCTTCCTGCTGTTAGCAACAGTGCTAATAGCAATCCCTGTGATAGCTAAACCGATGATGCTGTGGGCTGTTACAATTTACTGACTGGATTGCCTCTGCGGTGTCCTTTTCCAAAGAGCGGGTGGGAGTCGGAATGTTTTTAGCCTGCTGCTTGGGAGGATGCGTGTTCTGCCTATGGTTGGTCTGTCGCCTTCGAGCCCAAACCAGAAGGGACAAGGTTGTTATCTTGCAAGCATTAGCCGCTTTGGAGAGTGGATCCTCACCCCAGATTTGGCTGTCGGCCCTAAGAGGCAGTTAAGCCTTACCATTCTGCATAGCCTTAGCACCCCGAGGGATCAGGGGATCCCATTGCACCGGGACAGGTATGCAATTTGCAATTTGGGACAGGGTGCAAGGCAAGTGCACTGCACTTGAGGAGATGGTTCTCATCTCCTCAAGAAGAGCATGCTGGGTTGCAAGTGGGTTGATGCCCAAGATCCCACCTCTGCAAAAAAGGCATCGAACGGGCCTGGTCATCACTGGGGAAGGCGCGCCCCTCAGGCGAAGGCCAGTGCAAGGTCCTAATGTTTTAGACAGAGGCCCAACCTCTACTCTTACCTGTTGCCAAAAAACAAAGAAGGGGGAACTGTAGGGAGCCAGGGCGAGACTCCGCCCACTCCCTTGCAGCTTTGAGGTAACCACCCCATATTAGACGGTGCTTGGCGGGATGCCTGGGCTTTGCGCGTGCGCGAGCCAGGTAGAGTCCCCAGCCAATCCCATGACACCTTGTGACGGTGAAAGGCAGGCGACCAACAATAGACCGACCCGCGTTCCTATTTCCCTATATAAGCGGCTATGTTTCGGGTGCACGCTCTCTCGCGCCCAAGCTCTCCCATCAACTAAAAGGCTCTCCAATAAAGCGTGATCTGAGAAGACTCCTGGTGTGGTGGTCGTTCTTTCTCGCTGGTCGAGTAGACGGTCGCTACAGTGACCTGTGGCAGGTGGCTATATAATATATGCATCTGTATCATATGTGACATATATATATATATATGTTTGTGTGTGTATATATATATATATATATATATACATGTATATATATACACATACATCTATATATATATGTGTAGGTAGGGACGGGCCTGGGAAAGTTGGCAGTGGCAAGGTTTGATGACCAACCCCTGTATGTTCCTAATGGTTCAGAAGTATTCCCAGGGAAGGTGTTTGGCCTCTGAGTTTAGTACCCAGAAAATTATAACTAAGCTCTAGTACCTACTGGTAGATGACTCCACAAAGCCCACTTTGTGTGAAATATTATATAGCCAGATAAAGTACCCTGCCATGAGGACAATCCGATAATATTTCTCCCAATGAACTCAGGGGAAAATGGAAACCAAGAGGGGATTTTGTTCTCTTTTGGACTTGCCTGTTGGTTTCATCAGTCATTGGGAAGGGTAAACTGAGGTAGCTGTGGACATAACTAGACACAGGACAATGAAGATTGGAAGATATAGGTGAGGATGGGAGGGGACAATGGGATAGCGTGATGGAAGAGGGTGGGGGATATGGTCCCTCAAATAGAAAATTGAGACATGGCTGTTGGTACATCACTGTTATCCCCCTCTTCACAGCAACATAGTTAAAGTTTAGGTGGTTTGGACGCTTTGGTGTGAACCCCAGACTCAGTTTCCCTCCTCTACCCCAGCACCGTCTTGCTCTGGTGTTTGCATAGGGCATCCTGATCCTCTACGCGTCCAGGTCCAGGTGATGAACCCAGATGGTCCCCTGTGGTGCCAGCGGTGTGGGGTTGGGGGGGTGTATTTGAACAAAATGTCCTGGCCCTCTCCAGCTTAGAGCCAGTGCTGAGCAGCTGAGACCTGCAGAACATGTCTGTAGTCTCAGCCAACCCTCTCCTGATATGTCCTTGTGGTGATGTGTGGATTAATGTGTGACGGAATATACAATGTGTGTACACAAAGGTGAATTTGCCACCATCTCTCCATTCTGCTAACTCCTCCTCCTATACATCCTTCTCTTCCTCCTCTTCTTTCTCCTCCTCTTCCTTCTCCTCCTTTTCGTCATCTTCTCCTCATTCTGATTATCCACCTCCTTCTTCTCCTTCTCTTTCTCCTCTTCCTTCTCGTCCTCATGCTCTTTCTGCTTCTCCTTCTCTATTAGTCATTAGGCTTGAGCTTGGCTGGGCACTGTCCTTGAGTTCTTGCACTCAAGTTTGGTGGTGAATGTTATGGTGGTCATTGGAGATGGAAGAGACTTGCCCCAGCCAAAGGTTGGCTGGCCTTGAACCCTGATCCTCTAGATCTCAGCCTTCTCTTGATTAGCTGGGTGATGGTTGTTGACTGTCTGACCAATCACTTTGGTGGTCCTGTCCCCAGAGCAAATGTAGCAAGGAGCAGGATGTGCCATGTGAGTCCTGTGAGCTGATGGGAAAAACATGCATGGGAGCCCAGGTCCAGCAGGAAGAACCTGTAACCAGGCTTCAGAGGAGAGAACCAGGGCTGAAATAGCATTGCCCAGGCACAGGAGCATGCACACAACCATGAGCAGAGCTTGCATTCATCTGTATATTATTAATAATTTATTTACTTAGTTATTTTATGTATGTATATTTATGTTTCATTCATTTATGTTTATATTAATTTTATATTTATATATTTTATATTTATATGTTTTCACTTACTATTTCCCATTACGCATTATCCATTGTCATCACTTATGTATATGCTTGTATATTCATCGTTCATTTGTGTTGGTTTTTTTTTAATTTAATTTAATTTTATTTGTGAACATACTGTACAGAGGAGTTACAATTACATGGGCAGGATAATGCGTACATTTCTTACCAAGCATTGCACCCTCCTCCTTTGGTTTACCCTTCACATCCCTTCCCAGCCTCCCCCCTCCCCCCAATCCCAATCCTTCTCCTTCCCCCACCCACACACACCGACTTTGTCGTTTTGGACATGACAACTTGTACTTCTCATTGTTGCAACAGATCCACCTGTATCCTTAAACTAGGTTGCTCATCATTGTCTTAATTATTATTAGCGTCATTTATTATTTTTCTGTTATTTGTATTTTTATTTGCTTGCTACTGACCATAATTTAATATTTCTGGTTAAATATCAAGCTTATTTATTTATGTTTTTATTTATTGTCATCCTCTGATACCTGTGATAATTATTTACATAATTAATTGTTTTTTTTGTTTTTTTTTGTTTACCTTTCACCTCCCTTCCCAGCCTCCCCCCTCCCCCCCACCCAATCATACCCCCCCACACACCGACATTGCAAAGCTGGTTAATTAATTGTTTTTATTTATTGTCATGATCTGATACTTTCTATTCGTTATCATTACTACTTGCTCATTTATTGGTGTTTTATTTACTTATTGTCATCAGCTGATACTTGTTATTGTGGTCATTACTATTTATTTATTGGTATTTTTTATTTACTCATTATCATCATCTGACACTTGTCATTTGTGATCATTAATTAATTAGTCTTTTTATGTGTGAGGGTATGTGTGTGTGTGTGTTTTGTGCCAGTCCTGAGGCTTGAACTCAGAGCCTGGGCACTGCCTCTGAGCAGTTTGTGCTCAAGGCTAGCACCTGACCATTTGAGCCACAGCCCCACTGCTAGGTTTTGTGTTTGTTTGGTTTTTTGTTTGTTTTTCTGATGACTAATTGGAGATGAGAACCTCATGGACTTTTCCTGCTCCAGGGGTTGACTTCCAACATGCAATGCTGCAGCTCTCAGTCTCCTGAATGGCCAGGATGAATAGGTGGTGGAGGGTGCAGGATGGGCGGAGGCATGGGAAATGTGGGACACTAAATCTGGTGTGCACTGCACAGTGGCCTCTCTGTTGAAGGGGACCAAGGACATCTACACTGAGAACAAGAAGAGGGCCAGGTGGCCTTTAAGATCCCATTCTTCAAGATCATGCTTGTGGTAATTTCTTGATAATACCTTATGTTTTTGTTTTTATTTCATTTCTATACTGACCCCAGGGGCTTAAACCCAGGCCCTTGAATTCAAAGCCCTAAACCAAGGGCCTTGATCTTAGGACCTTGAACCCAGGGCCATGAACTCAGGGCCTTAAACTATGTGACTTGAACCTAACACCTTGAACTCAGGGCTTCCTTCCTTCCTTCCTTCCTTCCTTCCTTCCTTCCTTCCTTCCTTCCTTCCTTCCCTCCTTCCCTCCTTCCTTCCTTCCTTCCTTCCCTCTTTCCTTCCTTCCCTCCTTCCTTCCCTCCTTCCTTCCTTCCTTCCTTCCTTCCTTCCTTCCTTCCTTCCTTCCTTCCTTCCTTCCTTCCTTCCTTCTTTCCTCTGTTCCTCCCTCCCTCCTTCCTTCCTCCTCTCTCCAACTCCCTCCCTCCCTCCCTTACTTCCTTACTTCCTTCTTACTTTCTTCCTTTCCTTTCCTTCTTTTTTGCTCAAATCAGTTGCTCCAACACTTGAACCACAACTACTTGTGGCTTTTGCTGTTTTACTAGGCTTAAGACTTGTGGACTTCTCCCAATCCCTGGGACTGGCCTTGGATATGTGATCCTTACGTTTCAGCCTCTCGATTAGCTGGATAACAGATGTATGCCATTGCATCCAGCTTTTCCCTCAGTCTCCACCCAGGGATTTCTGTCATCACAGCGACACAGGACACTGATATCTGGAGGATCAGAGGTCTGAAGCCCACCTGGTCAGGAAAGTCTATGAGATTGTCATGGCCAATAAACTATTCAGAAAAAGCTGGGCTCCAATCCAAGAGCATGGGAAGTTTTTTCACTTCTTAAATTCTGCTTTAATTTCCTTTTTCAAGTTTTTAAAGTTTTCATCATAGAGGTCCTTCACTTCTTGTTAATTCTTAGGTATTTTATTTTTTTGTGGGGCTATTACAAAAGGAGTTGCTTTCATGATTTTAGCCATGATCTTCTCATTGTTGGCATAGAGAAAAGCCATTGATTTTTGAGAATTAATTTTATACCATGCTACTTTGCCAAAGTTTCTAATCAGTTTGAGTTGTTGTTTCTATTTTTTTTATTGTTATGATCATTATTTTTATGTTGTTGTTATTTTTAATATTTGCCATTCCTGGGGTTGGAACTCAGTCTCCAGGTGCTGCCCCTGAGCTTCTTTTTTGGTGAAGGGAGGCTCTCTACTGCTTGAGCCACAGCACCACTACTGCTTTTGGGGGGATTCATGGGTGTTGAGAGTTTCATGGCCTTTCCTGTCCCAGGCTGGCTTCAAACCATGATCCTCAGCACTCACACACACACACACACACACACACACACACACACAAACACACACACACACATACACACACACACACACACACACAAACATGCACATGGACAAACATGTGCATCCACACACTTACACTTGACCATCTCCTGTTCAGCATGAGCTGATGGTCAGGGTCACAGCCCTCCACTCCCAGGAGCCCTGGACGCCTGGTTCTGGAAGAATCCAACAGCAAAGAAGACAGCAGGCAAGCCCTTCCTCTTCCTCTTTCTCTGTGTCAGAGGTCTGAGCTCCTGCCTCTTTCTTCCTTTCTTCCCTTCCCTTCTTTCTTCCTTCCTTTTCTTCTTCCTTCCTGCCTCCCTTCATTTCTTCCTTCTTTCCTTCTCCCTTCCGTTCCTTTGTTCTCTCCTTCCTTCCCTCCCTCCCTCTCACTCCATTTCTTCCTTAGACCTTTTCAGAACTGAGTTCAAAGCCCAGGCCCATGGGGGGGAGGGGGGTATAATTGGGTAGGGGGAGGGGAGAGGCTGGGAAGGGAGGTGAAGGGTAAACAAAGGAGGAGGCTGCAATGCTTGGTAAGAAATGTATGCATTATCCTGCCCATGTAATTGTAGCCCCTCTGTACAGTATGTTCTCAAATAAAATAAAATAATATTAAAAAAAATAATAAAATAAAATAAAATAAAATAAAATAGAAAAAAAAAAAGCCCAGGCCCTGAGTTCAAGACTCAGGTCCCAAGTTCTGGGCCCAGACCCAGAGTTCAATGCCCAGGCTGTGAATTCAAGGCCCAAGACACTAGTTCAAGGCCCAGGCTTTGAGTACAAGGTCCAGGCCTTAAATTCAAGTCTCAAGTCCCAAGTTCAGGGCCCAGGCCACAAGTTCAAGGCCCAGAACTTATGTCAAAGCCTGGGCCCCAAGATCAAGGCCTAGGTTGTTCATTTAAGACTGTGGGTTAAAGGTTCAGGTTCAAGGTCCAGGCTTTCAGTTCAAGTTTCAGGTTGCAAGTTGAAGTCCCAGGCCATGAGTTCAAGGCCCAGGATGTGAATTCAAGGTCCAGACCTGAGTTTACCTCATAGCTCTGTGTTAAAGTTCTAAGGACCTGAGCTCTAGGTCTAGGCCAAAGTTCTAGGAACAGGCTATAAATTCAAGTTCCTGGACCTGAGGTCAAGTAAAGGCCCTGAGTTCAAGCCTCAGGCTCTGAGTTTAAGGCCCAGGCCTGTGTTCAAGGCTCAGTTCCACAGTGTCAGGACAAGGCTATGAGTTCAGATTCCAGGTCCTGAGTTCACGGCTAAGGCCCCAAATTGACGTCCCAGGCCCCAAGTTCAAGATCCAGAGCCCCAGTTCAAGTACCAGACTGTGAGTTCATGGCCCAAGATATGAGTTCAATTCCTAGGCCCCAAGCTCAAGGTATAGGCTATAAGATCAAGTCCCAGTTGTGAGCTCAAGGCTCAGGTCCTGACTTCAATCCCAGGCCCTGAGTTCAAGGCCCAGACCCAGATATTTAGACCTAGGGACCAAGTTCAAGGACCAACCCCCTAATTCAAGGCTTAGGTGTGAATTCAAGTCCCAGACACTGAGTTCAAGACCCAGACTGGGAGTTCAAGGCCTAAGCCATTAGTTGAAGGTTCAGACCATGAGTTCAAGGTTGAGACCTGAGTTTAAGACCAAGGATGTGAAAGTCAGGTAAGTTGATGTTAGGGAATGAACCCTAAGATATGTATTCAATTTTTTTTCAATGCGATTGTTTCTAACACATTTATAAGATTGTTTCATTGTTGCTTTGTATGTCCCTCCCCCACAGTATAACCCCTTCTTTCACTGTATTTGATGTCGGTATAATTTGTGGAGGAGATGGGAAAAACAAGTCGTTTAAAGAAACAGGTGGACCCGTTGCAACAATGAGATGTACAAGTTGTTATGTTGAAAACAAACTTTACAACTTTGGTGCAGGGGAGGAAGGGAAGATTGGGTGAGGGGGTAGGGGGGAGGATGGGGAGGGATGTGAAGGGGAAAAAGGAGGAGGCTACAATGCTTGATAAGAAATGTACTCATTATCTTGCCCATGTAATTGTAACCCCTCTGTACATATTTTCACACACACACACACACAAAAGACCAAGGATGGGTGCTCAAGATTGAGGATGTAAGTTCAAGGCTCAGGGACGAGTTGAAGCCCCAGTCTCTGAATTCAAGGCCCAAGCTGTGAGGTCAAGGCCCAGACCCAAGATTTAGGTCCAATATTGAAATTCAAGCCCCAAGTCTTTCAGGCACAAGTTCTAGGCCCAGGCTTTGAGATCAAGGCTCAGATTTTGAGTTCAAGGCCAAGGCTGTGAGTTCAAGAACCAGGATGCAAGTCAAGTTTCAGGCCCTGAGATCAAGTTCCAGGCCAAGAATTGAAGGCCTAGGCCTTGAGTTCAAGTCACACACCTGAGTTCAAGACCAGGACTGGGTGTTCAAGACCCATACTATAAGTTCAAGGCTCAGGCCATGAGTTGAAGGCCCAGGTCGTGAATTCAAGGACCAGGTGCAGAGTCTCATTCCCACTATGAGTTCAAGTTCCAGTCCCCAAATTCAAAGCCCAGGCCCCCATTCACGGCCCAAGTTGTGAGTTCAAGGTTCAGGCCCTGAGTTCAAGTTACAGGCCATAAGTTGAAGGTACAGGGTCCCAGTTCAAGTACCAGGCTTGAGTTCAAGGCCCAGGCTAAAAGTTCAAGGCTCAGGCCCCCAATCCAAGGCCCAGGTAGTGAGTTCAAGGCCTAGGCCCCAAATTCAAGTCCCAGGTCCTAAGTTCAAGATCCACAGCTGTTTAAGTACCATACAATGAGATAAGTCTCAGGCTCCAAACTCAAGTCCCATCAGTGAGTTCTAGTCCCCAGCCCTGAGTTCAAGGTCCAGAGCCCCAGTTCATGTTCTGGGCTTAGGGTGCAATGCATAGTCTATGAGATCAAGTCCCAGGTTTTGAGTTAAAGGCCCAGGATATGAGTTCTAATCACAGGCCAGAGTTCAAGTCCCAGGCCATGAATACAATACAGAGTTCAAGTTGCAGGCCTTGAGTTCAAGCTCTAGGCTTGATTTCAATTCCCTGGCCCTGAGTTCAAGGTCCAGGGTCCCAGTTCAAAACCCAGCCCTAGAGTTCAAAGTCCAGGCTCCAAGTTCAATTCCCTAGCCCTGAGTTCAAAGTCCAGCGTCCCAATTGAAGTCTCAGGCCTAGAGTTCAAGGTTCAGTCTGTGAGTTCAAGTCCAGGCTCTGAGTTCAAGGCCCAGGCACAAATTCAAGAGTACATCTGTTAGTTCAAGGCCCAGGCCTGAGCTCATGGCCAGAGCTGTTCGTTCAAGGCCCAAACTGTATATTCAAGACCCAGGCTCCATGTTCAAGTCCCAGCCAAAGTTCAAGTACGAGTCCCCTTGTCAAGTTCAAAGCCTAGGCCCTGAGTTCTATGTCCAGAACCAAGATTAGTTCCTAGGGCCTGAATTCATAGCCCAGTATGTGAGTACAAGTCCCAGTCCCTGAATTCAAATCTCAGAACAATAGTTCAAAGCCCAGGTCCAGAGTTCAAGGCTCAGACTTCCCAATTCAAGTCCCAGGCCTTGAGTTCCAGGCACAGGCCTCCATTCTATTTATTTATTTATTTATTTATTATTTTTATTGTGAGAATACCCTACAGAGTAGTTACAATTACATGGACAAGATAACGAGTACATTTCTTATCACGCATTGTTGTCTCCTCTTTGTTTCCCCTTCCCATCCCTTCCAATACTGCTTCCTTTCCCCCCACCCAATCCTCCCCCGCCCCCCACCAAAGTTGTAAACTTCATTTTTCGACCTTTCGACTTCTACATCTCATTGTTGCAATAGGTTCATCTGTATTCCTAGTTAAACGATTTGTTTTTTCCCTTCCCCTCCACAAATTATACCAACATCAAATACAGTGAAAGCAGGGGTTTTACCATGGGGGAGGGACATACAAAGTAAAAAAGAAACTATCATAAATATGTTAGAAACAATTGTATGAAAGGAAAATAAAACAAAAAAACACATTTGAATCCTTATCTTGGGGTTCATTCCCCTAACATCACATTATCTGACCTTCTCTGTTTGACTCATATACTAGATATTGCAAATAAGGGAAACCATGGGACCTATGTTTCTTTGGGCTAGGCTTACTTCACTTGAAATAATTTTTTCCAAGTCTTTCCATTTCCTAACAAATGGGGCAATGTCATTCTTTCTGATGGAGGCATAGAATTCCATTGTGTATATATACCACATTTTCTTGATCCATTAAACTACTGAGGGGCATTTGGGTTGGTTCCATATCTTAGCTATGGTAAATAAGGCTGCAATAAACAGTCGTGCTGGTAGCGTTAATGTGGTCCTGTTTGTGAACATTTGGGTAAATGCCCAAAAGTGGGATTGCTGGATCATAGGGGAGATCTATGTGAAGTCTTTTGAGGAACCTCCATACTGCTTTCCAAAGTGGTTGAACAAGTTTACATTCCCACCAACAATGAAGTAAGGTTCCCTTCTGTCCACATCCCCTCCAGCATCTGTTGTTATTAGAGTTCTTGATCATAGCCATTCTAACTGGAGTGAGATGGTATCTCAATGTTGTTTTGATTTGCATTTCTTTTATGGCTAGAGTGGTTGAGCATTTCTTCATGTGTCTATTGGCCATCCTTCTTTCCTCTTCAGAGAAGTTTCTCTTTAAGTCTTTCGCCCACTTATTTGTTGGGCAGTTGTTTCTTTGAGGAATTGTTGTTGGGGATTTATTTTTTTAATTTCCACATATATTTTAGATATGAGACCCTTGTCTGGTGTATGACTAGTGAAGATCTTCTCCCAATCCTTGCGCTTTCTATTGATCTTGCTAGCTATGTCTTTTGCCATGCAGAAGCTCTGCAATTTCATGCAATCCCGTTTGTCCAAACTTTCTTTGATTTGTTGTGTTTCTGGGTCTCTATTAAGCAAATTTCAGCCTATGACAAGGAGACCTAGGGTTTCTCCTATTCCATCCTATAATGTTTTCAGAGTATCTGCTTTGACTCGGAGGTCTTTGATCCATTTGGAGTTGATTCTGGTGCAGGGTGATATATAAGGACCTAGCTTTAGTTTTCGACATGTAGTTAACCAATTTTGCCAGCACCATGTACTGAAGAGGCTGTCTGTCTTCCATTCTATTATTTTAGCTCCCTTATCAAAGATTAGTTGGCTATAAGTCTTTAGGTTCATTTCTGGGTTTTCAATTCTATTCCATTGGTCCTGAGGTCTATTCTTGTGCCAGTAACTGTTAGGTTTTTAAAAAGAGGTAGCTGAGTAATAACTGCATCATGCACGTGGTATTCAGGTAAGGGGTAGGTTTATTCAGTAGACCTGCTGGAACCAGGCAAAGTTGGCACTCCACGCGGCTGGCAAAAGAGAGATTGTCTGGCCCAGGGTTAGGCCTTATATAGGGGAGAGAAGGGGAAAGATGTGTGCAGGTAAAGGGAAGTGGGACCAGGTAAGAGGTGGGACCAAGTGGGAGAAAGGTGTGGCTACATCAGATTAAGATGTGACCCTGGTGGATGCAGATGTGACCTCTTCCAGGTGTCCCAGTTGCCTAGGTAATGCAGCTACTGGATGAGATCTGTTTGCCGTCCAGGAATGGACCTTACAGTAACAAGCTGTTTTGATTACTATGGCTTTGTGGTAGAGTTTGAAATTTGGTATTGTTCCTCCAGCACTGTTCTTTCTGTTGAGGATTGTTATAGCTCTTCGAGGTCTTTTATTGTTCCATATGAATATTTGGATTGCCTCTTCTATTTCCTTGAAGAATGAGGTTGGAATATTGATAGGTATCACCTGGAATTTGTAGATAGCCTTGGGAAGTATTGCCAATTTCACGATGTTGATCTTTCCAAGGAGCATGGGAGTTTTTGCCACTTTGTAAGTTCTGTTTAGATTTCCTTTTTCAGGTTTTTAAAGTTGTCATCATAGAGGTCCTTCACTTCTTTAGTTAAGTTAATTCCTAGGTATTTTATTTTTTGTGTGCCTGTTCCGAATGGAGTTGCTTTCCTGATTTCAGTCACACTTTTCTCATTGTTGGCATACAGAAAAGCCATTGATTTTTGAAGGGTTAATTTTGTACGCTGCTACTTTGCCAAAGTTTTGAATCAGCTTGAGTAATTTGGGAGTGGAGTCTGTCGGATTCTTTAAATACAAGATCCTGTCATCGGTGAAGAAGGAGAGTTTTACTTCTCCTTTCCCTATTTGGATCCCCTTTATGTTTACATCCTGTCTTATTGCTGTAGCTAGGCATTCTAATACTAGATTGAAGAGCAGAGGGGAGAGTGGACATCCTTTTCTTGTTCCTGAGTTTAGAGGAAATGGCTTTAGTTTTTCGACACTGAGTATAATGCTGGCTGTAGGTTTGTCATGTGCAGCCTTTATTTTATTGAGGAAGGTTCCCTGGATTCCTAATTTTTCCAGAACTTTCACCATAAAGGGGTGTTGGATCATGTCAAATGCTTTTTCTGCATCAATTGAGATAACCGTGTGGTTTTTATCATTGTTCTTATGTTAATTGATTTGCGTATACTGAACCAGTTTTGCATTCCTGAAATGAATCCTGTTTGATCGTGGTGTATGATTTTTTGGATGTTGAAGTCGATTGGCCAAAATTTTGTTGAGAAGTTGTGCATTAATGTTCATCAAAGATATGAGTCTATAGTTCTCTTTCTTCGATGAGTCCCTGCCTGGTTTCATGGCTTCATAGAATGAATTCAGTAGTGAACTTTCTCTTTCAATTTCATTGAAGAGTTGGAAGAGTATTGGTGTGAGCTCTGCTTTGATTGCCTTGTAGAATTCTGCTATAAAACCATCTGGTCCTCGACTTTTCTTAGATGGGAGGTCTCATTGCTGTTTCTATTTCAATGCTTGATATGGGCCTGTTAAGATGGTTTAACTCACCTTGGTTTAGTTTTGGCATGTTAATATTTGTTAGGAAAAGGTCCATTTCTGCCAAGTTCTCAAACTTATTAGCAAAAGATTTGAGAAGTATTCCCTTATAATGTTCTGAATCTTGGTTGTTTCTGTGGTGATGTTTCCATTCTCAGCTCTGAGTTTATTTATTTGGGTGTGTTCTCTCCTTTTTCTGATAAGGTTTGCTAAGGGCTTGTCAAGTTCATTAGTTTTTTCCAAGAACCATCTCTTTGTTTTGTTGATTCTTTCTATGTTTTTTGGGGGATTCTAATACATTTAACACTGATTTAATTTTAATTATTTCTTTCCATCTACTGGATTGGGGTTTATCTTGCTGCTCTTTTTCAAGGATGCTCAGGTCTTTCCAATTCATTGATATAGGAACTCAGAGCGATAATAAACTTGCCTCTAAGAACTGCCTTTGCTGTGTCCCAGTGGAGCTGGTAGTTTGTGAGCTAATTTTTGTTGAATATTATGAACACTTGAATTTTGTTTATAATCTCTTCAATGACCCATTGGTGGTTCCACATTGTGTTGTTCAGCCTCCATGTGTTACAGGATTTTCTTTGTTGACTTTTGGTGTTGAGTTCTCATTTTATTTACTTGTGGTCTGAGAGAATGCAAGGTATAACTTCAATGTTTCTGAATTTGGACAAGTTTGCTTTGTGGCCTAAAAAGTGGTCTATTTTGGAAAATGTTCCATGTGCTGCTGAGAAGAACATGTATTGTGATGCTGCTGGGTGAAATATTCGGTAGATGTCTGTTAAATCTAGTTGATCTGGGGCTGGGAAGGTGGCACAGTGGTAGAGTGCTTGCCTTGAGCTGAAGAGCTGAGGGACAGTGCCCAGGCCCAGAGTTCAGGCCCCACGACCAAACCCCTCCACCAAAAAAAATCTAGTTAATCTATCCAGTTCTTTAGGTTTTTCTGTTAAATTTTTGCTGTGTTGATCTATCTTGTGGGGATAGTGGTGTGTTAAAGTCCCCAACAATTAATGTCTTTGGATCTATATGAGATTTGAGATAAATTTGGGTGCCCCATTGTTTGGCGAATAGATATTTAGAATTGTAATATCCTCCTGAAGGAGACATCTCTTAATTAGTATGTAGTGACCTTCTTTATCTTTTCTAACTAATTTTAATTTGAAGTCTACTTTATCTGATATTAGGATTGTGACTCCCACCTGGTTATGGGGGCTGTTTGTTTGGTAGATTTTGTTCCAGCCTTTAACATTCAAAATTTGTTTGTTTTTACGGGCAAGATGTGACTCCTGCAGGCAGCAGATAGACGGATCTTGCTTTTTAATCCAAATAGACAGTCTATGTCACTTAATTGGAGAGTTAAGCCCATTAATTTTAAGAGATAGGATTGAGAGGTATTTGGGAGTTCCTGCCATGTTATCCACCTTCTTGGGGGCTGTGAAAACTGGTTCTTCCTATGGGTTTTGGATTCTCAGTTTGGGTGTGGTTTCTTGGCCTTGTTGGTTTTCTATGTGTAGGACATCTTTAAGTATCTTTTGTAGGGCTGGCTTGGTGGAGATGTATTGTTTCAATTTTAGTTTGCTATGGAAGGTTTTTATTTGACCTTCGGTTAAGAAGGAGAGTTTAGCTGGGTACAGTATTCTTGGTTGATAGTTGTTTGTCTTTAGGGCATGTCATACGTCATTCCAGGCTCTTCTTGCTTTGATTGTCTCTGCTGAGAAATCTGAAGTTTCCCTTTACAGGTGATTGATCTTTTTTCCTTGACAGCTTTAAGGATCTTTTCCTTTGTCTGAATTGATCCTGTTCAGATTATAATGTGACAGTGGGATGTCCTGTTCTGGTCTGGTCTATTTGGAGTTCTAAAAGTTTCTTGTATCTGAATAGGCCAGTCTTTTTGCATGTTTGGGAAGTTCTCTGCTAGGATCCTGTTAAACAAATTTCCTAGACTACTAACTTCTGTCTCTAGGTGTTCCTCTACACCCATTATCCTCAGATTAGGGCTTTTGATGGTGTCTTCCAAATGTTGAATAGATCTATCATATTTCTTGGATTTGTCTTGGATGGTTGTATGTTCTTTCTCTATAATATCTAGGCTGTCTTCAATCCCTGAGATTCGACCTTCTGCATGGTCTAACCTGCTGTCAAGACTTTCTACTTTGTTTTTTATTTCTTTTCCTTCTAATTGGTCAGCTTTTATGGCTTCAAATTCTTTGTTGGAACTTTGTTCTAGATCTTGTAAGAACTTCTTTACTTCCTTAATTTGGTGTTCCATGTTTATTCTCAAATCACTTAGTTGATTGGTTATGGTTTCCTTGGACTCCCATTCCTTCTGTTGGGCTCCATTCAGCATTCCCTTTGTAGTCTCCCTGATTTCTTTCAGCTCTCTGTTTATGGAATCTATGAATGCCTCCATTGATCTTTGTCTATTCTCATCCAGATCTTTCAGTTCCTGTATTTCTCTTTTATTAGCTTTCTCTTGTAGTTCTCAATTCCTGTAGTTCCCTTTGAATGTTCTCAACCTACTCACGCCATTCCTGTTTTTCTCTTTTTCTGTTCTCAGCCAGCTCATGCAATTCCTGTCTATGTCTTTGACTGATCTAAATCTGCTCACGAAATTCTTGTATCAATCTTTGAGTAACTTCCTCATGCTCATGAGACTCCTCTCTTGATCTTTAGTTTGCCTCCTCTCTCTCCCTATCATGCTCAAACTTAGACCTTTGCAGTTTTTCACTCTTTTTGTTTACCCTGTTTACCTGCAATGTTTGTAGAGCTTTTTGGGAACTCTCCTCTAGATTATTCATTATCTGTTCCATCCCCTGATTGTCATGAGTGGGAGATGAGATCCCTGGACTTGCCATTTTTCTTGTGTTTTTCGGTCTTGTTCTGCCCTGTGTTTTTCGGTCTTGTTCTGCCCATTTGGGATGAGAGTAACACAAGTTTTGTGCTAGAACACTATTTTAAGGTAAGCATCACCAAAGTCCGTAGTTGCACAGCCAAAAGTCTGCAGGTACAATCTAGTTCAAGAGATACAATCTAGTTCAAGAGATACAATCTATTCAACATCAAACAACTATGTCTTAATGGCCTAAGGACAGCAAAGGAGAATTTGACAACCAGAAATTATTAGGTTTAGGGAGAATGTGGGGAAAAATAGGATTAGAGTGTTGTGGATAGGTGAAGGAGAGTGGAATTAACCAAGTCCTAATCTCAAAGAGGGAAATGAATTGGACAGAATGATACCAGAGAGAGAAAAAAGAAAAAGAAAAAAGAAGAAAAGAATAAAAAGAAAACAGAGACAAGAATAAATGAAAAAACAAAAATTAAAAATTAAAAAGTGTAAACCTTAAAAACTGCAAGTTTGAAGAAGTAGTATTCAGAGAAGAATTGGGATGGGATGAGACGAGGGGAGGGATAGAAAGGAGACATGAAAAACTAGGAAAATAAAAATCTTTTAAAATATTATATGGGTATAAAGAGGTAATACTGCTATTAAGAAATTTAACTCTAAGAGGTTTTGAATTGAATAATAAATTTCTGGGTTAAGTGTGTACACATTGGGGGATAAGATCTAATAACGATGGATATAGCTGAGGATGAGCAGAACAGCAATTAAGTCACACAGAAAAGAATGAAAGAGAAGAAGTGAAAAGAATGAGAAAAGAAAGATAAAAAAGGATCAAAAGGTCTGTAGAGATTTTTTTAAAAAGCACACACACATATACACCTAAAATAAAAATTATACAAGGAAAAATATAATAGAAAACGAAAATTAAAAAAAATACAATGTCGGTAGGGGGGAGGGGGTATGATTGGGGGGAGGGGGGAGGCTGGGAAGGGAGGTGAAGGGTAAACAAAGGAGGAGGCTGCAATGCTTGGTAAGAAATGTATGCATTATCCTGCCAATGTAATTGTAACCCCTCTGTATGTTCTCAAATAAAATAAAATAAAATTTAAAAAAATTAAAAATAAGGTACAACAAAAAAGGAAGTTCTTTGATTTTTTTGCAGGGCGGGGGGGGGTGGAGGGCAATGGGAAAATTCTGTATCTCCCTTGTGTCTGTACCCAGTCTCTTGGTGGAGTTTCTGGTCTGCTTGTGGTATTTGGTTTTCCTTTGGCTTGATTTGTTACTTAAGTCAGTTTGTTTGGGCAGGCAGAAAAATGCTCTGCTTTACTCAGGATTTTGTGATCCTCCTCTCAGGCTAGTTCAGTGGGAGGCAGATCTACTTTGAGTATCACAAAAGAAGGAGATGGCTGTTTCCTCTAGTTTGGAGATACTGTGATGAGGCTAGGTTCTGGGCAGAGTTGAGGACTTTCAGCAAACAGTAGTGTTTCCCGAGCTTTACAACATCGGTGCAGGTTGGGGGGGGAAGAGGGGGAAGGAGAAGGATTGGGATTGGGGGGAGGCTGGGAAGGGATGTGAAGGGTAAACAAAGGAGGAGGCTGCAATGCTTGGTAAGAAATGTACTCATTATCCTGCCCATGTAATTGTAACCCCTCTGTACAGTATGTTCACAAATAAAATAAAATTAAATTAAAAAACAAAACAAAACAGTAGCGTTTCCCTGAGGGGCTAGTTTGTGAGAAACTCACAGAGCCCAGCCTGGAGCCATTCTCAGGGTTTAAGTTTACTGAATTTTATTTGATTGTCTAGGCTGCTGTAGGAAGTGGTAGCCTCTGGGTTTGTTTACCCAATGAAGAAAGCCACTCCTGGGGGCATATTTTCTTCTGCCTGGACTCGGTGAGTTTTCCTTGGGTGGAGTTGAGCCTGGCAGATCAGGTCAGGTTCCTGTGACCTGCTAAATGACTCTCTTGTTTTCTCCCAAGACCTGAGTTGGAGCTAGCAGCTCAGCTGGGCCGTTGTCAGTATCAAAGATGGAGATCTGCAGTAGTGGGTTGGGAGATGGGTAGCCTTCCCTTCTCTGCTCCCTGAGAAGGAGTGAGGATGTCAGGATTCTATTCATACCACCAGAGTGTTGGTTCCTGGATAGTCTCTGGTCTGCAATCTGCAGGATGAATATATCTGCTCTTTGTCAGTTCTTATTGGTGTTGAATAGAATCTGCTCACCCACCATGTCTGGCGCCTTTGTCCTGGACTCTGTATTGCAGGCTATGGCCACCGCCACTACCGCCACCACGACTTCCACAGCTGCTGGCAAGGGCTCAGATCTGTCTCCTTGCCTGGATTTTCCCTCTCTGGTCAAACTCTCTGTACTGTGATGGTACACTTGGTGTAATTCTCTGGCATAGGACTGTTCACTGGAACACTAAAACTGCTTTCTATGCGAGAGCTTGTTTAGCCTCCAGCTTCTCCTCCATCATCTTCCTGGAACCTTTCAGAAAATTCACATGCCTCCATTTCAAATACCAGACTAAATTTCAAGGCTAAAGCTGTGAATTCAATTCCCAGGTCCTGAGTTCAAGTTCAGGTCCCAAGTTCAAGACCTAGGTTGTGAGTTTAGGGTCCATGTCCCAACTTGAAGTCCCAGGTCCCCTGTTCACCACTGTGCAGATCAAGTACCCCAGATCAAATACCTTAGTTCAAGGCCCAGACTGTGAGTTCAATGCCCAGGCCCAGCGTTTCAGGCCAGCCTATGAGTTCAAGTCCCAGGCCCCAATTTTAGAGCTCAGGACCCAATCTTAATTCAGTCTGGTTCTTAATTCAAATCCTAGACCTTGAATTTAAGTCCTATGCTATGAGTTCAAGGTACAGGACTTGAGTTCAAATCCCAAGCCAAGAGTTCAAGTTCCAGGCCATGAGCACACATCACAGGTCCAAGTTCAAGTCTCAGGTTCAGAGTTCAAGGACCAGTCTCTGATTTTAAATCCCAGGCCCTTAGTTCAAGGTCTAGGGGACCAGTTCAAGTACCGAGCCATGAGTACAGGTCCCATGCTGTGAGTTCAAGTCCCAGATCCTGTGTTGATTACCTAGACTAAGTTCAAGGCCCAGGCCAGGAGTTCTAATTCCAGGCTTTGAGTTCAAGGCACAGATTGTGAGACTAAAGCCAATGTCATGAGTTTAAAACCCAGACTATGAATTTGAAGCCCAGGTCCCAAATTGAAATCCCAGCTCAAGTCTCAAGCTGAGAGTTTAAGGCTCAATCTGTGAGTTCAAGTCCTAGGCTTTAAATTAAAGGCCCAGGCTATAAGTTCAAGGTCCAGATGTAAAGTTCAAATCCCATGCATACAGTTCAATTCTCAAGCCATGAGTACAAATCCCAGGCCCCATGTTCAAGTTACATGCCCCAAGTCCAGCCCCAGGTCCCAATTTCAATTCCCAATCCCCAAGTTGAAGTCCACAGCCTGTGAGTTTCATATCTATGCTACAATTTCTAGTGCCAGGCTCAAATTTATGTCCCAAGCTCCAAGTTCAAATTCCAGGTCTTGAGTTCAAGGCCCAGGCCTGAGTTCAGAGCTGTGAGTTCAGGTCCCATCCCAGGCTCTGAATTTAACTCTCAGGCTGACATTTCAAGCCCAGACCAGGAGTTCAAGGTTCAGCTGTGTAATTCAAGTCCCAGGCCCTGAGTTCAAGGCCCAGGCCCCAAGTTCAAGTCCCACACCCCAAATTCAAATCTCTGGTTGATAGTTCAAGGCCCAGGCCCAGAGATTGTGAATCCAAGTCCCAGGCCTTGAATTCCAGGCTCCAACCTCCACATTAAGTAACAGACCAAAATTCTCGGTCAGGCCCCAAGTTCAAGGCTCAGGCTGTGAATGCAATTACCAAGCCCTGAGTTCAAGTTCACGGCCAAGTTCAAAGCCAGATGTGAGTTTAAACTCCAGAACCCAAATGTTGAAATTGCAGGTCCCCTTTCCTCTTTATTTAAAATCCAGAACTTCATGAGTTCAAGACGTGGCCTTGAGTTCAATGCCCAGGCTATAAATTCATGTCCCAGGCCCTGGCCATCAGTTGAAGGCTGGGGCTCTCAACTCAAGTCCCAATCCCTGAGTTCAAGTCCCATGCTATGAGTTCAGGCTCCAAGCCATGACTTCAAATCCCAGGCCAAGAGTTCAAGTTCCAAGCCATAAGCATACATTCTACTACCTGAGTTCAAGGCCCAGGACCTGATTTGAATTCTCAGGCCTGAGTTCAATGTCCAGTGCCCTAGTTCAAGTACCAGTCCATGAGTTCAAGGCCCATGCTGTGAGTAAAAATCTCAGGACCCCAGTTTAAGTCGTAGGCCCCAAGTTCAAGGTCCAGGGCCTGATTTCAATTCCCAGTCTGTTAGTTCAAGGCCCAGGCACACAGTTCAAGGCCCAGGTTGTGAATTTAAGGCCTAGACCCTGAGCTCAAGTCCCAGGCCCCAAGCTCAAGGTCCAAGGCCCTAGTTTAAGTGCCAGGTCCCAAGGTCAAGGCCCAGGTCCAGACTTAAGTGCCCAGGACATTAGTTCAAGTCCCAGGGCTCAAATTCAAGTCTCAGGCTCAAAGTTCAAGGCCCAGGCCCAGTGTTCAAGGCCAGGTTGTGAATTCAAATCCCAAGGTCTGAGTTCCATGCCCAGGCCCCCAGTAAAAGTCCCAGACTGAAAGTTCAAGGCTCAATCCTGACTTCAAAGTTCAGGCTGTGAATTCAAGTCCAAGGCCCTGAGTTCAAGACCCAGGCCTGAGTTCAAGACCCAGGCTGTGAGTGCACCCCTGAATTCAAATTCCAGTTTCCCAGATCAAATAGTAGGCTGTGAGTTCAAGGCCCAGGCTCTGTGTTCAATTCCCAGACCCAGAGTTTCAGGCCCAACCTATGACTTCAAGTCCCAGGCTCCCAGTTCAAGGCCCAGACTCTTCATTTAAGACCCAGGTTGTGAGTTCAAGTCCCAGGCTTTGAGTTAAAGGTCCAGGCTACAAGTTCTAGGTCCAGGGCTTCAAGTTTAATTCTTAGGCCCAGAGTTCAAGTACCAGGTCACGAGTAAAAAGCCCAGGTCCCAAGATCAAGTCCCAGGCCCTGAGCTCAAGGTTTAGGGCCCCAGATCAGTCAGACTGAGAATTCAAGGCTCAGTCTTTGAGGTCAAGTCCAAGGCTTTGAATTAAAGGACAAGTTCTGAGACCAAATCCTAGGCCATGAGTTCAAATGCCAAGCCCAGAGTACCAGACTCAGGTCATGAGTAAAAGTCCCAGGCCTTATGTTGAAGTCTCAGGCCCTGAGTTTAAGGCCAAGGCTCTAATTTCAATTCCCTGGGCCCAAGTTCAAGGTCCAGGGCCCCAGTTCAAGTACCTGGCCATGAGATCAAGGCCCAGGCTGTGAATTCAAGACCCACACCAAGAATTTCAGGCTCAGTTATGAGTTCAAGTCCCAAGTCCTGAATTCAAGTTGCAGGCCCTGAATTCAAGGTCCAGGGCACCAGTTTAATTCCCAGGCTGTGAGGTTAAGTCCCAGTCTATGAGTTCTAGTCCCAATTTAAGTCTTAAGCCCCAATCAAGTCCCAGGTTCCAAATTCAAGGTCTAGGCCCTCTATTAAATATGCAGTATGTGTGTTCAAGTCCCAAGCCAATAGTTCAAGGCCCAAGCCCTGAGTTTATTGTGAAGGGTGTGAAGTAAAGCCCCAAGCCCAAGTTCAAGTCCCAGACTCCAAGTTCAAGGCCCAAGCACCGAGTTAAATGCCCAGACTATGAATTCAGGTCCCAGGCCAGAAATTCAAGATTTTGGGCCTGAGTTGAAAGGCCAAGAATGCCAGATCATGTTCTGGGACATACTTCAAGACCCAGGCTGTGGGTTCAAGGCTCAGGGCCCAAGTTCAAGGTTCAGGCCCATGTTCAAGGGTCCATGTTCAAGTCCTAGGCTGCAAGTTTAAGGCCAAGTCTATGAGTTCTAGTCCCAATTTAATACCTAAGCCCCAAGTTCAAGTCCCAAATCTCAAGTTCAAGGCCCAAGCCCTCTGTTAAATACTCAGTATGTGAGTTCAAGTCACAGGTCCTAAATTCAAATTCCAGGCCAAGAGTTCACATCCCAAGCCCAAGCTTTGAATTCAAGTCCTAGGCCCTCAGTTCAGGCCTTGGCCTGAGTTCTAGAACTGCTGTGAGTTCAAGGGCCAGGCACCTTATTCAAGTCTCAGATCTCTTGTTCAAGGTTCAGGGTCCCAGTTCAATCCCAGGACATGAGTTCAAGACCCAGACTGTGAATTCAGGGTCCAGGACCCAACTTCTAGGGCTAAGGCCCAAGGCAACTCCCTGGCAGTGAGTTCAAATTCCAGGCTAAGAGTTCAAAGCCCAGGCTGAAATTCAAGTGCAGGTCCCGAATTCAAGGTCCAGTGCCACAATTCAAGTACCAGTCCATGAGTTCAAGGCCCAGGCTGTGAGTTCAAGGCCCAGCCTCCAAGTTTCAGCCTCAGGCAATGTGTTCAAATCCCAGATCCTGAGTTCAATGCCCAGGCCAAGAGTTCAAATCTCAGGCTTAGAGTTCAAGGCCCAGACCATGAAACTAAGAACAGGCCTTAGGTTTCAGGCCCAAGCCATGAGTTTGAGGCCCAAGCATTAAATTGAAGTCCCAGATTCCCTTCCCTCCTGAGATCAAGATCCAGGGCCCTAGTTCAAGTATTAGGCTGAGAATTCAAGGTCCAGTCTGTGACTTCAATGCCCAAACCCAGAGTTTCAGGATCAGGCTATGAGTTCAAATCCCAGATCCCCAGCTCAAGACCAATATTCTCATTCAATGCCCAGGTTGTGAGTTCAAGGCTCAGGGCATGAGTTCAAGTCAAGGCCTTGAGTTCAACATCCAGGACCCAAGTTCAAGTCTCAAGCCCTGAGTTCAATGCCTAGTCTGTGAGTTCAAGTCCAAGGACAAGAGTTCAAGGCCCAGTCTGAGTTCAATTCCCAGATCATGAATTCAAGTCCCAGAACCCCAGTTCAAGGCCCCAGGAGCCCAGTTCAATGCCTGGGTTGTGAGTTCAAGACCCAGGCCCTGAATTCAAATCCCAGACCCTGAGTTCAAGGCTCAGGCTGGGAATTTAAATCCTACACCCTGAGTTCAAGGCCCAGGCCTTGAATTCAAGTCCCACATAAAAAGTTCAAATCCCAGGCTGTAAATTCAAGTCTCAGGCAATAATTCAAAGCTGAAGCTTGGAATTCAAGTTCCAGGCCCTGAGTTCAAAGCCCCGGCTGAAGTTCAAGGCACACGCTGTGAGTTTACCATACTGTAGGCAAAGGACATAGGCTTTGGCATGGGCGGGACACTTTGATACATGTGGAACAGCATAGGTGAGCAGGCATACAAGTGTCCCAAACTGCAGCAGGAAAATTAAACTGGAATGCCCCCAATACCAACACACACACACACACACACACACACACACACACACACACACACACACACACACACACAGAAGAATTTTTAAAAATCAGATTCAAATACACTGGTGCCAGACAGCCCAACCCACCAGCAGCATGCCCATATACAACAGCACACTGATATACACCATGATGTCCACACTCAATAGTACACCTGCTCTCACCAGCAGTCCACTCATTCACATAGCAGGCAGCCCAGGTGCACCCGGGGCTGAGGGGATATTCTTGCACAGTCAAGTGCATGAGCAGTATGACCAGCTGGTGCACGAGGAGTCCAAGGCACACCAGCAAATACATGCACAACATGAAGTGCATGTACCCGAGGAGGAGGTTTAGGATGGAGGATGATGCTAGCATTACCTGTGTTAAGTAGGGGAGATCCAATTCAAGGTGATCTCAAAAGAAAACAATAAAAATCAATGCTATAAAATCATACGCACCAAAACAAAAACAAAAAGAAGGAAAACCCAAAAACCAATGCGGATTTTAGTCCATCTGTGGCACTGTCGAGAGGAGTTTTCCCATGGCATAGCCCCGAAGTACCAGTTCTGCTTTCTGATAAATTAGCTCTCTGTTGCCACCTTGTTTACAGGAGAGAAAGCACATGCTAGCACCTTTTCCACAGTTAACCACTAATTCAATTATTTTTCCCCTTGCCAACTGGGATTCAAGCATTAAGGGTAGGAGATTCTAATGTGGTTGAGTGCTTGTCTAGCATGCATAAAACCCTGGGTTTGATTCCTCAGTACCACATACACAGAAAAAGCCAGAAGTGGCACTGTGTCTCAAGTGGTAGAGCTCTTGCTTTGAGCAAAAGAACCTTAAGGACAGTGCCCAGCCTATTCAGATACAAGAAGCTTTTAGAACCCCAAATGGACCAGACCAGAATAGGACATCCCACCGTCACATTATACTCAACACAGGATAAACCCAGACCAAGGAAAAGATCCTTAAAGCTGTCAGGGAGAAAAGGGTAATCACCTACAAAGGGAAAACAATTAGAATTACCTCAGATTTCTCAGCAGAGACAATCAAAGCAAAAAGAGCCTGGAATGACGTATGCCATGCCCTAAAAACAAACAACTATCAACCAAGAATACTGTACCCAGCTAAACTCTCCTTCATAACTGAAGGCCAAATAAAAACCTTCCATAGCAAAGAAAAATTGAAACAATACATCTCCACCAAACCAGCCCTACAAAAGATTCTTAAAGATGTCTACACATAGAAAACCAACAAGAACGCAACAAAGGCCAAGAAACTGCACCCAAACTGAGAATCCAAGAACCTTAGGAAGAACACAGTTTTCACAGCCCCCAAGAAGGTGGATAACATGGCAGGAACTCCCAAATACCTCTCAGTCCTATCTCTTAACGTTAACGGACTGAACTCTCCAATTAAGCGACATAGACTGTCTAGTTGGATTAAAAAACAAGACCCTTCTATCTGCTGCCTGCAGGAGTCACATCTTGCCCATAAAAACAAACACATCTTCAATGTTAAAGGCTGGAACAAAATCTACCAAGCAAACGGCCCTCATAAACAGGAGGGAGTTGCAATCCTAATATCAGATAAAATAGACTTCAAATTAAAATTCGTGAGAAGAGATAAAGAAGGTCGCTACATACTAATTAAAGTATCTCTCCTTCAGGAGGATATTACAATTCTAAATATCTATTCGCCAAACAATGGAGCACCCAAATTTATCAAAGAAACACTACTTTCCCTCAAATCCCAGATAGATCCAAAGACATTAATTGTTGGGGATTTTAACACACCACTCTCCCCACTAGATAGATCAACTCGGCAAAAACTCAACAGAGAAACCGCAGATCTAAACAGCTGCATAGATCAACTAGACTTAACAGACATTTACGGAACATTTCACCCAGCAGCATCAGAATACACGTTCTTCTCAGCAGCACATGGAACGTTTTCTAAAATAGACCACATCTTAGGCCACAAAGCAAACTTGTCTAAATTCAGAAACATTGAAGTTATACCTTGCAGAATCTCTCTGACCACAAGGGAATAAAATTATAACTCATCAAAAGCCACCAAAGAAAGTCCGGTATCACATGGAGGCTGAACAACACACTGCTGAATCATGAGTGGGTCATGGAAGAGATTAGAAAGGAAATTCAAATGTTCATGCTATTCAACAAAAATGAACACACATTACCAGCTCCTCTGGGATACAGCAAAGGCAGTACTCAGAGGCAAGTTTATAGCTCTGAGCTCCTACATCAACAAATTGGAGAGATCGGAAACTAACAATTTAATGACACATCTAAACCTCCTTGAAAAAGAGCAGCAAGATAAACCCCAATCCAGTAGACGGAAAGAAATAATCAAAATTAAATCAAAATTAAATGAATTAGAATCCAAAAAAAACTAGAAAGAATCAACAAAACAAAGAGTTGGATCTTCGAAAAACTTAAAATTGACAGACCCTTAGCAAACCTTATCAGAAAAAGGAGAGAACACACCCAAATTAATAAACTCAGTGATGAGAATGGAAACATCACCCCGGAAACAACCAAGATTCAGAACATTATAAGGGAATACTTCTCAAAACTTTATGCTAATAAGTTTGAGAACTTGACAGAAAAGGACCTTTTCCTAGCAAATATTGACATGCCAAAACTAAACCAAGATGAGTTCAACCAGCTTAACAGGCCCATATCAAGCATTGAAATAGAAACAGCAATAAGAGACCTCCCAGCTAAGAAAAGTCCAGGACCAGATGGTTTTACAGCGGAATTTTAAAAGGCCTTCAAAGCAGAGCTCACACCAATACTCCTCCAACTCTTCAATGAAATTGAAAGAGAAAGCTCACTACCGAACACATTCTATGAAGCCATCATAACCCTCACCCAAAACCAGGCAAGGACTCATCAAAGAAAGAGAACTATAGACCCATTTCTTTGATGAACATTGATGCAAAACTTCTCAACAAAATTTTGGCCAATCGACTTCAACAATTCATCCAAAAAATCATACACCATGATCCAACAGGATTCATTTCAGGGATGCAAAGCTGGTTCAATATACGCAAATCAATTAATATTATTCATCACATCAACAGGAGCAAGAATAAGAACCACATGGTTATCTCAATAGATGCAGAAAAAGCATTTGACAAGATCCAACACCCCTTTATGATGCAGGTTCTGGAAAAATTGAGAATCCATGGAACATTCCTCAATACAATAAAGGCTGTATATGACAAACCCACAGCCAGCATTATACTCAATGATGAAAAACTAAAGCCATTTCCTCTTAACTCAGGAACAAGACAAGGATACCCACTCTCTCCACTTCTCTTCAATCTAGTATTAGAATGCCTAGCTACAGCAATAAGACAAGATGCAGACATAAAGGGGATCCAAATAGGGAAAGAAGAAATACAACTCTCCCTCTTTGCAGATGACATGATCTTGTATTTAAAGAATCCCATAGACTCCACTCCCAAATTACTCAAGCTGATTCAAAACTTTGGCAAAGTAGCAGGTTATAAAATTAACCCCCAAAAATCAATGGCTTTTCTATATGCCAACAATGAGAAAAGTGTGGCTGAAATTAGGAAAGCAACTCCATTTGTAATAGCCCCACAAAAAATAAAATACCTAGGAATTTACTTAACCAAAGAAGTGAAGGACCTCTATGATGAAAACTTTAAAATCTTGAAAAAGGAAATCAACACAGAACTTAAAAAATGGCAAAACCTCCCATGCTCCTGGATTGGCAAGATTAACATCGTGAAAATGGCAATACTTCCCAAGGCTATCTACAAATTCAACGCGATACCTATCAAAATTCCACCCTCATTCTTCAAGGAAATAGAGGAGGCAATCGAAAAATTCATATGGAACAATAAAAGACCCCGAATAGCAAAAACGCTCCTCAACGGAAAGAACACTGCTGGAGGAATATCAATACCAAATTTCAAACTCTACTATAAAGCCATAGTAATCAAAACAGCTTGGTATTGGCATAAGAACAGACCTCAGGACCAATGGAATAGAATTGAAAACCCAGAAATGAACCTACAGACCTATAGCCATCTAATCTTCGATAAGGAAGCTAAAACAATAGAATGGAAGAAAGACAGCCTCTTCAGTAAATGGTGCTGGCAAAATTGGTTAACTACATGTAGAAAACTAAAGCTAGATCCTTATATATCACCCTGCACCACAATCAACTCCAAATGGATCAAAGACCTTGAACTCAAAGCAGACACTCTGAAAACATTACAGGATGGAATAGGAGAAACCCTAGGTCTCCTTGGCTCAGGTCGAAATTTTCTGAATAGAGACCCGGAAGCACAACAAATCAAAGAAAGGTTGGACAAATGGGATTGCATAAGATTGCAGAGCTTCTGCAGGGCAAATGACATAGCTGGCAAGATCAATAGAAAGCCCACCGATTGGGAGAAGATCTTTACTAGCCATACAACGGACAAGGGTCTCATATCTAAAATATACTTGGAACTCAAAAAATTAAACCACCCAACAACAAATCCTCAAAGAAACAACTGCCCAATAAATAAGTGGGCGAAAGACTTAAAGAGAAGCTTCTCTGAAGAAGAAAGAAGGATGGCGAATAGACACATGAAGAAATGTTCTACATCCCTAGCCATAAAAGAAATGCAAATCAAAACAACATTGAGATATCACCTCACTCCAGTTAGAACAGCAAAAATCAAGAACTCCAATAACAACAGATGCTGGAGGGGATGTGGACAGAAAGGAACCCTACTTCATTGTTGGTGGGAATGTAAACTTGTTCAACCACTTTGGAAAGCAGTATGGAGGTTCCTCAAAAGACTTCACATAGATCTCCCCTATGATCCAGCAATCCCACTTTTGGGCATTTACCCAAATGTTTACAAACAAGACCACACTAAAGCTACCAGCACAACTATGTTTATTGCAGCATTATTTACCATAGCTAAGATATGGAACCAACCCAGATGCCCCTCAGTAGATGAATGGATCAAGAAAATGTGGTATATATACACAATGGAATTCTATGCCTCCATCAGAAAGAATGATATTTCCCCATTTGTTAGGAAATGGAAAGGTTTGGAAAAAATTATATTAAGTGAAGTAAGCCAGGCCCAAAGAAGCATAGGTCCCATGGTTTCCCTTATTTGCAATATCTAGTATAGGTATGAGTCAAGCGGAAAAGGTCAGATAATGTGATGCTAGGAAAATGAACCCTTAAATATGTATTTTAATGTTTTCGTTTCTTTCATGCATGTATTTCTAATGCATTTATAAGATTATTTCTTTGTTGCTTTGTATGTCCCTCCCCCACAGTGTAACCCCCGTTTTCACTATATTTGATGTCAGTATAACATGTGGAGTAGATGGGGACAAACAAGTCGTTTAAGGATTCAGGTGGACCTGTTGCAACAATGAGAAGTACAAAATGTCATGTCAAAACCAGCTTTACAATGTCGGTGTGGGGGGGGGAGGGGGGTATAATTGGGTGGGGGGAGGGGGGTAAAATTGGGTGGGGGGAGGGGGGAGGCAGGGAAGGGAAGTGAAGGGTAAACAAAGGAGGAGGCTGCAATGCTTGGTAAGAAATGTATGCATTATTCTGCCCATGTAATTGTAGCCCCTCTGTACAATATGTTCTCAAATAAAATAAAATACAATTTAAAAATAAATAAATAAATAAATAAATAAATAGTTGAAATTTAAAAAAAAAATGTCATGTCAAAACCAGCTTTACAATGTCGGTGGGGGATGGGGGTATAATTGGGTCGGGGGAGGGGGGAGTCTGGGAAGGGAGGTGAAGTGTAAACAAAGGAGGAGGCTGCAATGCTTGGTAAGAAATGTATGCATTATCCTGCCCATGTAATTGTAGCCCCTCTGTACTGTATGTTCTCAAATAAAATAAAATACAATTAAAAAAAAAAAGAAATGTACTCATTATTTTGCCCAAGTTATTGTAACCAATCTGTACTATTTTCACAATAAAAAATTATCTTATGTCTTATGGCCACATAATTAATAAAATTGAATCTATTTGAATTTATTTCTCTATGAAATGGGCAAAAAACACCACTATCAAGCACACATACACAGATATTACACAAACTTGTGTTTCTAAATAACAGCTTAATGACAATCCTAAATTATAACTTAGTTTATCTCAGTAAAGAATTCAAAAGTACAGTTGCTATTGTAGCTACTATGGACACTATAGAAGCATCTGAACTTGGGTTGGGAAGGTGGCTCAGTGGTAGCCCGTTTTGGAAGGTGGTTCTGTGGTTGAGTGCTAGCCTTGCATGCTTCAGGCTCTGGGTTCGATTACTTAGCACACATAAGCAGAAAAAAAGCTGGAAGTGGCTCTGTTGCTCAAGTGGTAGAGTGATAGCCTTGAACTGAAGAGCCTAGGGACAGCACCCAGGCCCAGACTTCAGGCCCCACGACTGGACCCCCACCAAGAAAAGCATCTGAACTTATAGATCAACTATATAATGTGAGTATCTTTGATACTCATACATAAACCACACTACAATGCCTTTCAGTTAGTAAAAGGCAGATTTCAGACAGGAAATTTTAACCGCTTAAGGCAAAAATATAGACACTGCTTTTAGGCAAAAATATAGACACTGCTTTCTCATCTTTGACCATTGCCTTTAACAGGCTGATCATCATAAATTGAAACATAAGTGTATCTTGCTTTGTTCTGGACAGTGAAGAGATTTCCCCAGTACTTAGAGTTTTCATCCTACCTAAAGTCTAAGTTTAAAACCAATTGGAAGCTTCAAGAGAAGAACAAAGGGAAGATGGTGACGGAACAGTAGGGGAAGTGCCACAGTTCTCTCCAATCAAAAGAGTTTGGGTTCCAATGCTTAATTTCCCCAAGAGACCTACAACAACAAAAAGATGAACACCAAGAAAAAAACAGGAGTCAGAAAAGAAAACAAATATAGAAAAGGAAGAATTTCAGAGCAGAGAAGCATGAAGACCCCCTCCTCAAACCTTTATTGGCTGCCCAGAAATGCTCCAAACCATGGCCAGCACGGCCTGGCAGCGGCTGTCAGAAACCCTAGAGACACAGGTCATTGTCTGCAGATCACCCACGCGGAAGATGCCTGAGGTACCGGTGTCAGACTCACTGTTCCTGACTAACAGAGAAATCTCCAAGTGGGGAGCCTGCACAAAGATTACATTCCCACTTCTCACTCACCGAGCACAGAGGCTCCATCCTACCAAATCAACTCAGCCCCATGATGGGGACTCCAGAACTACATGGATCTCCCACCAAATGGCAGGGCAGAAGACCTGCAAGGTACTGGTGCTGATCTGGAGGGCGCAGAGATAAACCCCACCACTCAGAACCTGCACGGAGACCCCTCTCCCACCCCTCAGCCCGAGTCTGGAATGTAACCCATGCCAGAGGAGCCATGGCGACGACTTGGACAGCATCAACAGAAACAGAGAAAGAGGAGAAATACTCAGAGCCACTACCTTCTGGTCTAGCCCACAAGCATCTCAACTGAACTCTGCAGCGGCAACCACTGACCTACATCATACAGAAAAACAAGTACCAAGGTGAGTACCATGAAGGGGACAATGTATCCCTCCTCAAGGAGACCAGAGCTGGTGGGAACCCCAGACCTTGACCCAGACCCCTATCTCAACTCCTAGACTATAGTATACATTAAAACCTGTAACAGTTTGTGAGCTTCACCAGATCATGGAGCACATCCTGATGGCCAGGCTAGATCGAGTGTTTCTGAAAGGGAGCTTACACACCCAAGCTAGGATCAGTGCCTGTGCTCACAACAACTGACAGTGTAAGTCAATCCATGTACCTGAATAATAGGAAGAAACACATGAATCAAAATCATGGAAATAGTTATACAAAGCCTTGGATAAGATCCCACAACTCTTTATTATGAAAATTCTGGAGAAAATACGAAAGTATAAAATATGTCTCAATATTTATTATATATTTATATATATATTTATATATATAATAAATATTGCATATAACAAGCACATACAAGCCACCTTTATGCTTAATGTTGAAAAGTAAAATTATTACCACCGAAATAAGGAATGAGAGTGATGGCTTTGCTCTCCCCTTCTCTTCAGTATACAATTGGAATTCCTAGCCGAAGTAATACAACAAGGCATAAATATAAAGGGAATCAAGACTCCACATAGAACTTCCTAATGACCTAGCCATCCCACTTGTGGGCATTTTCCCAACTGATCACAGACGAGATCATATCAAAGCTACCAGCACAACCATATTTACCACAGCATTATTCACCATAGCTAAGATATGGAACCAACTCAGGTGCCCCTCAGTAGATGAGTGGATCAAGCAAATGTGATACATATACACACAATGGAAATCTATGCCTCCATCAGAAAGATTGACATTGCCCCATTTGTTAGGAAATATAAAGAGTTGGAAAAAATTATATTAAGCAAACCAAGTCAGCCCAAAGAAACATAGGTCCCATAGTTTCTCTTGTTTACAATTATTAGTACAGGTCTAGGACAAGCTGAGAAGGTCAAAGACTATGTACATATGACCACATAAGATAATGTTGAGCAAAATGTACCCCAAGACAGGGACACGTTTTTTTTCTTTCTTACTATTCTTTTTAATTACTTATAATGTACTATGTGATTCTTTTGTTCCTTTTGTATGTTCTTCCATCATGGTATAAACCTTGTTTTCACTGTATTTGAGTCTGGTTTTCTGCATCTTCTATACACTTTTGTAATTTGGGGAGGGAGAGTGATACAATGGAATGCTTAAATGGGGATGCAGGTTGACCCATTGTGAAAAGATGTACAAGACATTGTTCAAAATGAACTTAACAATGTTGGGGTCCGAGGGCGGGAGTAGTTGGGGAGTTGGGAAGGGAAATTATGGTAGGGGGAAAACAAAGGAGGAGGTAACAATGCTCATTATGAAATGTCCTCATTACACTTCTCATATAACTGTAACCACTCTGTACAATATTTTACAATAAAATATATATAATAAAAATCATTTGACCTGTTATTTTGCCTACATTTCCTTGATATGCACCAATTAATAGTAGTAGAGTAATTCCACAAACAGTAGTAATAGGTCAAAATATATATTGAGGAAATTCTGGGAAATCATATTTAAAATAGGACTTCAAATAAATTTAGTACTTATACATATGTACTATGTCCTGATATAATATTTCTATCTTCTTGATATCTTTGTAAGGCAAGCACATTTTCTGAGAGCCATGTGGAAAATAAACAGGAAAAGAAGAAAGTAGCCCACAGAAACCTGTAAGGGAGAAAAAATATCAATCACCTAATTTAAAAAAAACTGCTTAATCATAAATAACTAGTCATTGATAATTCCAAATTCATTAATTTGAGAAACAGCTCCTAAAATAATCTTCTGATAACTAAAGATTGGGAAATTAGTGACATTTTACATTATTTCAAAGTTTCTTTTGAATTATTTTCCACAGAATGATTGGGTGATTAAATGGAAGTCTCCCAATGTAAGTGTCCTGGTAGAACATAAAGACTGTTCAGATGGCATTCCATAGGATCTATATTTCCTGTAGTTAATATTTGTTTTACTCGCATAATATAGCTTCAGGTGCACATATTATGGACATATGTCCTAACAAGAACAATACTATGTATAGCCAACAACTGTTTCTTTTCAGATGGTTAATTTACTTTTGAAACTTTACTCAATCTTCTATCAGTTGGTCAATTTTAGGCAGCATTGTATTTGATGCATCTGAAATACCTTTCATTTTCTCTTCCCAAAGGTAGATTGCTTGGGAAATACTTCCCAATATTAAACTTAGGCAACATTGTTCCATGTGACTCCAGGATAATTCAGATCTTTTAACCTCTATATATGAATATAATTGGCTGTTTAAATTGTAATTCTTCTGGGAAGGAAGAGTAACAATAGTGTATATATTTGTGTTGATAGAACGTGCAAAAATATGTAGGCCAAATTAATAACTTACATTTTGTCTCCAAATATTGTTTAAATCATTGTTTTGCTTGTTTGTGATGAAATATGATAATGTGCGTATGCTTAATCCTTTCTGTTTTTATAATTCTCTCTTGTGAATGATTTTGAAGTATTTGGTTTGATATGGTACAATCTTTTTTCAACTTTTTTTCTCGATTGCAAAAACAAAGTTTCTTACATTAATGAGGGAAGCATAGATGTCCCACACATAGATACTCGCAATATTGCACAATGCAATAACATTTAAAATAAATTATTTTTTACCCCAATCCTGTGTACATTACTGTCTATCTCGCAGTTAGGACACCTACTAAGTTCTCTAACATTGGCAGGGGTTTGAAATATTGATGTTCCCCTTCACCAGAGTCTTCAAGATAGATATGCTCAAAACAATTTTGAACAGGAGCCATAGTTTAGGAACTAATATTGTCCTGTAGAATTGTAATATTCACACAGACAGGTGACATTCATATATTTATGAAAATATAGCTAATTTTTCTACCTCGTTCTATATCTTTTCCTAATAACATTACTTACTATGACTGTTATTACTTTACAATTTTGCATTTTTCACGATTTCTAATGGAAAAAAGCAAGTCTTTGAACATAGGGGCAGCATTATGCATGACATTTCTTTTGTAATTATATTGTAGATTATTACATCACTTCAATATTTTCCATATGTTGATATAATTATTCGGTCAATTCATGTAAAGATTTCTCATCAAAAGAATGCTTATTGCATCACACTGTGATGTGCAAGAATTTAGGAAATGAGCAAAGGAGAATCGACATTTAATGAATTCATATAAAATCATGAATACTTCCAAAGAAAGTATAGATTTATTGTATCTTTATATCACATCCTGACAATGTTTGAATGTCTGTAATTCCTGATAGTGCACAGGTTTATAAATGAGCTGTATTTCTGAAAGTGTTACAAAATTTTTCGGGGACAGTGTGTGTTCATCATAAATTTGAAAAGGTAGACTTAAACAATAGAACTTATGCAATGACTAGTGTTAACACAAAATGGCAGGAAAAAAGATAATGGGTGATACTATGTAACAGCAATACTCACAAGACAATATGTTTGATATAATCTGGAAAACTTGGGGAGAATTGTTAGGGGCTGGCAAGGGGGAAATGGGGAAAGGGAGTAACATGTTCAACAAGACTTGTATTCACTCATTCATGTAACTATACCCCTGCTGTACTTCACCTGGACAATAAAATTATAATAAAATGAAAAGTTCTACCGAAATCCTAGAACTGATGGGATTACTAATGTTACATATTTTTAAAATTCTTGTATCTATAGCAATCCCTATGAATACCCTTGTTAGGTATTTCCAGATTTCAGAATGTATGTTAAGGCGTATTTCTCAGAAACTATATAAATATGGTTTTGTCCAATTCATTGGATATACCAATAGAGTCCAGATGATACGCAAGATTTTAAAGGATTCTCATTTTCAAAACAATATTAACTAGGTGATGACTAAAATCAGCAGTTTCATATTTCCTACCCATTAATACTTAATATTCTTTTAAAGGGGCAAACTTCTTACAGGGAGCCAGACAGTAGTTCTTCATAATCCTCAAGGCAAAAACCTGGTTTCTTTTGTTTTTCTAGGAATTTTAATATAAGGTTCAAGAATCTCCAAAAATTACTGCAATATATGTATGCCTTGTTGTACGGTAAAAACCAGCCTAGTATGGTCACTAGATTAAATCTTACCAATGACTAATGTTTCAATTTACAAAGAAATCAGTTCAAAATTTAATATCCTATAGAATACATATTTGATACATATGCTCTGCACACAAGGATACAGACTCAAAAGTGAATGAGAGCTTTCAAGAAAATTTTAAACATGAATACACCACTGTCAAAGTAGTGACAAAATCATTCTGAGTAAATTAATTAAAGTAGTATGAAGGTTTAGATTGCAGGAGTTACTCATATTGAAGGAGCTCCAAGGAGAACACTTGCTGAACATTTTCAGAATGTGATTTGTTATTTAAAAAAACTATTGAACTTAGTAAATAAAATTATAATATGTGGTAAAATGTTGAAATTCATAACTTTTAAAAAATATTCCACACCTTGTTTTAGCCATTGGCAAATTATTCTCCTCTCCAAAACCCCGATGAGAAATTCATTTAGCCAAGTACAAACCCAATTTTAAGCATATTTCTAAGTTACTTCCTCTCATTTACTTGGCCCTGAATGAACTACCTCCTATGTTAAAGTTGATAACCTACCCCTTCTCTTATCTGGACATTGTAATGTAATAGAAGAATTTTCTTTTTTTGTTTGTTAGTTTTGGTTTTTACTTTTTGCCTTAAGGAGCTTTCATTACGAAATCACAATGTATGCTTCTTATGTTATCACGTTTTTCCTCACGTTTCAAAACACAATGTATTTGCAAAAATTGTGCTGGGGTTGTCATTCTAGATCACAATATATATGTTGTAAATATTAAGATTTGATTTGCTTAATTGGTTTTCACTTTTCTACTTTAATCAATTGATTTCCAACCTCGGGTCATACCAAATTTAGCAATCATTTTAAAATGAGTGTAATCATTACTACTTATTTTTCCCATAAAGCCTTTCATTGTTCATACAAACCAGTGTTATGCCTTTCTTTCTGAAAATACAGTTCATTTTTAGACAGTATTGCATATGAATTACACTAAAAACGAGCATATTGGGGGGGCGAAGGGTGATGGGAAGGGTCGGAAAGGGGAAACAAAGGAAGAGGCTACAGTGTTTGATAACAAATGTACTAATTTTCTTCCCCATGTAATTGTATCCCCTCTGTATGGTATTTTCACAATAAAAAAGATCTACCTTGTGAACAAAAGTTGGAAAAGGATACGTGAGTTTAGATGATAATCACCATATATAGTGGGTTGGAAACAGGTTGTTTCTGGTGATGTGCATATTTAGAAGGCGGAACTATTACTATTGAATAATATAAAATATTGGGTGCAATTTCTGCAGAAACATTTGAGCATGAGTACACTTCTTGGGACTGATCCCAAAGTGTTCATGGCAGGAAAATGGGAGTCTGTATATGGTGAGAAGAGAAATAATGACTGCATTTTCTGACTCTGTGTTAAACTGATGTTCAGGCACAAAACAGCTGGAAAGACATTGACATAGTCGTTGAGAATTATATGCACTCCTCACTTTTAGAGGGACCATATTTTCTCTATCACCAATGAATGTATGTCATTCGAACTCTACTATTGCCACATAGGAAAAAATCATTTTCCCTGCTACTAAACGTGTGCACCTTTTGCATGAATGTTCTTAGTACAAATTCCAAATGTTCATAAATGCTTAAATGTCACTGACTAGAATACAACTTCAGTGTTTTCATTCCTGTTTCTTCAAAAGGCATACTATCATATCATGTCATAAATTCCAAATGCAAACGATATGCAGTTTTTTAATTGTCACTATCCTAAGGTCACTTCTCAGAAGAAAACCAGTGGAGGGCTACTCCATCTGTACATTGTGCTTAATTCTTTCAAATCTAGTGTCTAAATTTATCTGTTACTGTCATTGGAAAATAGGGTTAAAGAAAGTATCCATATACAAGACACTTTATGGAAGCCTGCTAGAACACAACCAAATCAGAGAAAACACCACTGAATTAACAGAAGGAACTAGAATTAGGATCAGCTTGCAGGCTGGCCAACATCAGAGAGAATTCCATCTACACATCAAATGTATTGAATTTTACCACACTTGAAATAAATGGTAGTTCATTTAAGCATAAGAACAAGTTGGATATTGTCTTATACTTTAACTCAATTGACAGAAGCACAAGTTGTGCTTAAAGACCTGAGATCATTTTTAAATAAGATCTATTTGTCATATCACAAGAATGATTAACACACAATAGAATTTACAAAACCTGGACATTGCTTCTGAGGTTTTTGGATGGGAATCATTTCTATTTCAGAGAGGGTTCCTGTTAGTGTCTCTGATTAACTTCATGACATAGCAAGCACTTCCATACCATCCTTGCTTTGATCAGAGACCATGTGATTTGTTTCCCCTTAGGGATGGTGGCAGATTCTCCATTTACAGACATATCATGACCTAAAACTTCTCTCCCATGTAAGTTTAATTAGAATTCTCTCAAAACTCATTCTGTTCTGCACATAGCAAAATTGAAATGTTTCAGTTCCTCAGGTTTCATAAAACAGTAATTCCAAAGAGGCAGATATGTAAACACATAATATACTATCCATATTATTGATGGAGTATGAAATTTTAGACGTACTGATAATTATGACATTGAGTTTTGATATGCTAGAATGAAATGTAAGAAAACAAATAAATTATGGGCCATTTCTAGATTGAAATGTAAAAAAGCAGGTAAATTAGGGGATAATTGTTGCAATTGACTCAATATATTTTTTGCTTATAATGAACATTTCTTCATAAATTTAAAGAATAAGAACTCTCTAATGAAGACAGAATACATGAGAAGGTAATTTGCACAGTAACACTCTTTCTCATATTTTGAATCTTCATTCTCTCAATAGTGATTCCTCAGGTTATCTATAATTCATAAAGGAAATAATGGCAAAGATTTATATTTCCCCAATATAGTGCTTTTTTGCTGAGATATGTTACTTTTTCAGGGGAATCTGTGGATCCTGAGAGATTATTGCGGTGTCCCTATGATAAAAATCACAAGATCAGGTGGTGGAAGTCCCCTACCATCTTGTGAAATACAAAACTATAATGTTTCATTTTAAAATACTGGTACTACATATAAATAATAAATTTGGGTATTGTTTATGGTAAATTGTTCGAAATGTATGTGAATGATGTGAGAGAATGTGTGGGCAGAAACATGAACAGGTTTTTGTATTTCTTCTTCACTAGAGAGGAATTCCAACTTGTTTATTTCTAGAGCTGTATTTTTAGCGCTCTATCCAAACACAGCATAGGCAAGATGTTGGAAAATTATTTCAAATTGTGTATGACATATTTTACAAACATTAGAGCTGGTTTCATTTTAGTCATCATTTCCTAATGTCCAAAGTGTAAATTAGTGACATTCTTAAACATTGTTAATATGTTAAGACATCCACTGTATTATTATATGACCTGGAATTCAGCTTGGATCCTTTCAATTTCAGGCATTGGTCATAAACTGAAAACATGCAGCGATTCATTATGTCTCTTTTCTATATTTAGGTTATTTATTACAAAATTGCTTCTTAGTTGATCAAAATGTTCATAATATTTGAATGTTGACAGAACTATGGATGAAAAATTAATTTTCTCCTAATTTAATGTTGCTACAGGAAGTTCTAAAACTGTAGGAGAGACACAACTTCTGCTGCTGTGTGTTTTAAAGAAGATAGATGTGATAACCTTCCATTTTGGATGTTTTCAAATATCCTTTGAAATCACCCCTTGTACACATTCAAAATACATATAAGCAATCAACATTTGAGTAATGAGGGAACAAAATTCTGAATATATGTACGTTTCTAAAGTTGATAATTTCATGGAGCCTAGCCCTGGTTATTCATGCATAAAATCATATCAATTGAGTGGTTTGACATCCAAGTATCACTTTTTTGTCACTAGCCAGTACGGAAGAGTCATAGAGACTCTTATCTCCACTATCAAATTAGAAAAGGCAGAATTATGACTAAACACCCAACCTACCAAACCACCCACCAAACACCCAATCATCCCACTAATCCACCAACCACCCAATCAACCAACCCACCAAGCCACTACCCACCAATGACCACCAAATCCACCAACCAATCAACTTAACAAACCATCCAATCAACCATCAACCCACCAACCACTCAATCAACCCAGGAACCAACCAGTCAACCAACCAACCCATTTTTTTCTGAGTGAGGCCAGATTTATGCCAGTGGTCATTATGAACAGAATTGTTCTTGGGTTGAGACCCAAAATTCTAAAATTAATTCCTTTCTAGTGACTGCCATGTATCTCTTAAATGCTCTCTTCCCTGCCTCTTCCCACTCTCCCTTTTCCCCAGGGTATCCTGAACCTGGCCCAGTTCTTCCTGCTGTTCCTGGCCTTCCATGGCTGTATGGGCTGAAGCCCCAGATGGTAATCCACTTGGAGTCCACAGCCACGTCTCAGGCAATGGTAGTGGAGGAGAAGGGTAACTGCTGATCCTGTACTTTCCCCCACGACCCTGCCTGGGGCCCTGGACACATGTTGGACAAGATACCCTCTCTGGAGGTGATAACCAAAATTAGTGCCCACCAACATCTGTTTCCCATTCCCTCTCTTTGTTATTTGTTTAAATTTTTCCATGTTCCCTAACCTCAGAAGGCATTCAGGGCTGGATCAAGCCCTGGCTGGTTTTGAACTGGCCATGCAGAATAGCCATGAGACAAACTTGAGACCTTTTAGCCTTTAAATTCCCCACCATACATACATAGATTACAGGTATGTGCTAGGAACTTGGCCTGCCCCATAATTGTTGCTATTGTGCCTTTTGTTATATTTTTGTTATCATTTTTGTTTTTCCTATTATGATCATCCTTGTGGTGGTTGTTGTTATTGTTGTTATTATTATTTCGCAATCTTTGGGCTGGAACTCAGGGCCTGAGATTCTTTTACGGTAAAGACCAGTGCCCAACCACTTAAGACACAGCAACACTCCTGCTTTTGGTGATAGTATCTCATTTCCTTTCCTGTCCCAGGCTGGCTTGGAACCACAATCCTCTTGATCTCTGCACTGACATACACATACACGTGCCTAAACACAATTGCACACACACCAGCCATCTCCTCTGCAGCATGAACTGATGGCAAGGGCCACTGCCCTACACTCCCAGGGCCAAGGATACATAATTCTGGAAGAATCCAATGGTACACATGACAGCAGATAAGACCTCATTCTTCCTCTGTGTCAGAGGCCCAAGCTCAGCCACTGCCTTGACCCCATCTCCTCCACACTCCATACCCAGGGTCAGAAGCAAGTGCTATGGACATCAGAACCCTGAAGAGAAACTGAGTCATCTGCAACAGCCCAGCTCAGAGGGATGTGTGAGGACGGAAGCCAAGGAGCTCCCACCACAGTGTTCCATGTTCACAACTCCTCCTTACCTTTCTTTCTTCCACCCTTCCCTTCTTCCTTCCTGACTTCCCTCCTTTTCTTCCCCTCCTTACCCTACCATTCTTCCTTTAAGTCATTCCCTCTTTCCTTCCTCTATTCCTTTCTTTTCCCTCCCTCCCCTTCTTCTTTCCTGCCTTCCCTGCTTCTTTCCTTCTTTTCCTTCCCTCTGCCTTCCTTCTACCCTTCCTTCTCTTCTTCCCTCCTTCCCTCAACTCTTTCATGCTTTTTTCCTCCTTCCATTGATTCCCCCTTCCTTCCTTCTTCCCTGCTTCTTGAACTCCTGGACTCTGCCTTGAACTCAAAACCTGGGGTTTGAATTCTGGGCCTGGGCTTTGAACTCAACCCAGCCTTGAACTAGTGAACTGGGCCTTAAACTAGGAGCCTGTGACTTGAAGCCATAGCCTAGGACTAAACCTCTAAGCTTAGGCATTGATATCACAGATTGGGCTTGAACTCCCAGCCTGAGACTTTACCTCAAACCTGGTACTTGAACTGGGGCCTTGGATATTCAGTTGAATTTACAGTCTGGTGTAAGGCCTGGGCCTTGACCTCAAAGCCTGGTTCTTGAACTCCGGGGCCCTGGGCCTTGAACTTGAGGGCTGGGATTTTAGTCATGGCCTTGGAATTGAACTCTGGGCTTGGTATTTGAACTGTGGACCTGGACCTTGAACTGGGTGGGGTTAGGGGTACTGGGATTTCAATTTGGGGCCTGGTCTTTGAACTCATGCCCTGGTCCTTAAACTCATGCTATGGGCCTTAATCTCATGGTCTGAGCCTTTAACTCAAAATGTAGGATTAGAACTCTGGGTCGGGGTCTCAATTCAATGAGAGCCTGGTCCATGAACTGTTGGCTTAGGTCCTGAGTTCAAGTCCTAGACCAAGAGCTCAAAGCTCAGTGTGTTAGTTCAAGTCCCAGGCTTTGAGGTAAAGGTTGCAGGTATCAATTCAAGACGCAGCACGTGTTCAAATTCCATGCCAAGAGTTCAAGTCCAAGGCCATGAATAAAAAATCCTCAGCTCCAAGTAAAAGGCCCAGTCACAATTTCAATTCCCAGGCCATGAATTCAAGTTCAAGGTCTCCAGTTCAAGTATCAGGCCATGAGTTTAAGAACTAGGCTGTTCAATGCCCAGTTCCAGAGTTTCAGGCCCAGGATATAAGTTTAAGTCCCATGCTCCCAATTCAAGGCCCAGGCAACCAGGTGAAGACCCAGGTTATAAGTTCAAGATCAGGCAACTAGTTCAAATAACAGGTCCCAACTTCAAGAAACTAGACCCCAGTTCAAGTACCATATCATGAGTTCAAGGCCCAGCATCGGAGATTCAGGCTCAGAGCCTGAGTTCAAGTCTCAGATCCTGAATACAATACACAGGCTAAGGTCATGTCCCAGGCCCAGAGTTCAAACCTCAGGCGTTGAGTTCAAAGACCAGGCCATGAAACCAACCCAAGGCCATGAGGTTAAGGCCCAGGCCATGAATTCAAGGTTCAGATCCTAAATTGATGTCCCAGTTGCCCTTTTACCCTGAGTTCAAATTCTAGAGCCCTCATTCCACTCCCAGGCCAAGAGGTCAAGGCTCAGTCTTTTGAGTTCAAGTCTCAGGCAAAGAGTGCAAGGTCCAGGACATGAGCACAAATCTTAGGCCCAGATTACCAGTCTGAGACCATGAGTAAAAATCCCAGGCCCCAAGTTCAAGGCCCAGGCCCCCATTTCAATTCCCGGTCCCTGAGTTCAAGGTCCAGGGTCCCAGTTCTAGGCCCAGGCTGTGAGTTTTAAGTTTCAGGCACAGAATATGAGTTGTAGTCCCATATCCTTAGTTGAATGCCCAGGCTGAGATGAACACCCAGGAAAGGAATTCAAATTATACCCCTTGAGTTCAAGGCCCAGACCATGAGACTAAAGCTAAGACCAAGAGTTTAAGGCCCATGCCATGAAATCGAAGACCAGGTTGCAGTTTAAAATCACAAGCCCCTGCTATTTCCACAAGTTCAAGATCTAAGACCCAAGTTCAAGTACTAGATAGTGAGTTCAAGACCCAGGCTATGAATTAAAGCCCCAGGCCCCAGTTCAATGCCTAGGTAGCCAGTTCAAGGCCCAGGTTGTGAGTTTGAGGTCCAGGGCCCAAGTTCGAGGCCCCTGTATGAACTCAAGGTCCAGGGCCCAGTTCAAGTCCCAAGCCAAGAGTTCAAGACTTAGTGTATGAGTTCAAGTCCCAGGCTTTAAGTAAATACCCCAGCTACAAGTTCAAGATGCAGACCATGACTTTAAATCCAAGGTTATGAGTAAAAATCCTAGGACCCCATTTCAAAGCCCAGGTCCCAAATTCTATTCCCAGCCCTCAAGTTCAAGGCCTAGGCTGTGAGTTCAATGCCCAGACCCGAGTTTCAGGTCCAGGCTATGAGGACAAATCCCAGGCCCCATTTCAAGGCCTAGGCACTCAGTTCAAGGCCCAGGTTGTGAGTTCAAGGCTGAGGCAACTAGTTCAGACTACGAGTTCAAGGTGCAGGGTCCTAGTTTAAATACCTCACTCTGAGTTCAAGTCCCAAGCTCTGAATTGAAGACCCAGCCCCCAAGTTTCAGCTCTAGGCCTAAAGTTCTAGCCCCAGATCCAGGGGAAAAAAGTCCCTATAATTGGTGCTTTTAGCCACCTTCATAATCTTGCTTCAATTACCATCATTCATAGTGAGTACTGATATAGAGATGCAGGCTGAGTAAGCAGCAGTAAGTACATTCAGGGAATGAGTAATAAGGATTACTGATAGGAACTCATGATATTCCAAATCACAGGATGCAACAATTCACAAAGTAACGGTACCTTGCTAACTAGAAGACATTATGGCTTCTGTAAATGCTAAAATTCAAATATAAAGTAGACATGTAATCTCCAACTCCATGAACACCCAAATTTGGCCACTAAAGCTGCTGTTTTACATTTCCATACATTTCCCCATCACTCCTTTTTATACTTCATTTCTCAGGTTGTATTTGTAACTTGCAAAGCAGCCTGCTTTGAACACTGAATCTTGGAGGCATTCATAACTACCAACGCAGCCTGCCAAACAAAACCTCCCTGCTGGTGACATGACCACCTAGTGACCTCGAAAAATGTAACAATGTAATAAATATCTCCCTCTTGTAGGAAACAGCATTTTTTTAAACGTACACCAACAGTTCACTTATATACAGATAAATGGTGTTCCCAATTTCAATCTTTTGAAACCCAGCCCAAACCAAACAAGTCCAGGTGACTTGTTACCAGAGCTTCATTGAATCTGATAATCTCCACATTCTGAAATTCTTCCATATACACATTGCATTAAAAATTGAATGAAAGACAAATACTCAGAGCTAGATTTTGTCTTTTTGTACTGGATCATTCCAGCCTACCTTCAGGGTTCACATTTGACTAATTGCATTGTCTTTGTTCTTTGGACACTGAGCATTCCAGAAGGACATGGAGCTCATGCCAAAGGTGGAGAGGGCTATTTGTGAAAGAAAGAGATTATTCTGTATCTGTCTGAAACAGATATTATCAAATGATCCCTTAGTAAAACCAACAATTTGGCTTCAAAATTTGGCTTCAACTTGATGTTTATACAACATCCAGTGTGACATGTTGCCTCAGCAATACTTCGGGAAATTACTCATGCTTTCACAGAGAAAGCAATCTGTGCAATTTTTGAGGAAGAGCAAACAAGTTTTATAGGCATACCTTAATTCTAATAATATTCCATGATGGAATGCATGCTTTCTAAAGTTTAGATGTTCTTGACCAAATATGAAAAATAACAGTTATTCTTTTAATAAGATTATTCAAATCACTTAAGAAAAGAATATATGCCAAATTTCAAACTCTACTACAAACCCATAGTAATCAAAACAGCTTGGTCCTCGTACAAGAACAGATCTGAGGACCAATGGTATAAAACGGAAGACTCAAAAATGTACTCACAGACCTACAGCCACCTAACCTTGGATAAAGGTGCTAAAAAAATAGAAAGACAGCCTCTTCAGCAAATGGTACTAGCAACATTGGTAAAATACCTGTAGAAAACTAAAGCTAGATCCTTATATATCACCCTTCACCAAAATCAAATCCAAATGGATAACAGACCTCGAAGTCAAAGCACACCCTGAAAACATTACAGGAAGGAATAGGCGAAACTCTAGGCCTCCTTGAAATTTCATTAATAAAGACATAGAAACAACAAATCAAAGAAAGTTTGGACAAATGGGATTGAATGATACTGCCAAGCTTCTGCATATCAAAGGACAGAGGAACTTTGTCCAACTAATCTAAACCTATTTTTCATGGATGATTAGTTACTGTCAAGAGATTTATATTAACTTTGGGGTTGGAAATGAGCAATTGCCCGAAAATGATAGGTCTCTGCCTTCAAGGCTTAGCCCCCAGCCCCCAGGGTATTTGATCTTTTTTTCTTACTGGCCCACTTGTATTTCACTAAAGGCATTTTATTTTCAAACATACATTTAAGACTACTAAGATTTATTAATAAACTTTGCACATAGTAGCAAATTACCCCCTTGTTTTCTTTTTTTTTAATTGTATTTTATTTTATTTGAGAACATACTGTACAGGGGGGCTACAATTACATGGGCAGGATAATGCATACATTTCTTACCAAGCATTGCAGCCTCCTCCTTTGTTTACCCTTCACTTCCCTTCCCCCTTTTTCCTTGAGCTAGATATTTCCTTCTTTGAATATCTTGTGCTAAATCCCTTTGACATATTCACATGAAGTAATAGACTGTTCCTATAGATTATATCATAATGAAGAATAAAACAGATTCTCATGGTTATGAGGACATGTATTTTTGTTAGTGTAACATTTTAAAGAAAACAATTAAGATTCTATAGAGTGGCTCTTACAGAAGAGAAAGAATGTTGAGTTTACTAGAGGCAGATCTGTGGAGGGTATTTGTTTTTATGAGGAAGAAAATGCAGTTGGGTTATGCGTAGAGGTAAGGAAACACAATCATGTCTGTGCATTGTTAGAGATGGTGGTGGCCAGGTGTAGGTTTGCAGGAGGGGCAAAAAGATCTAATGCCTATAGAGAGAAAACTTAAACAGATTCCCAAACAACTGCATAAATCAACTAGATTTAACAGTCAGATACTGAATATTAAAACAGGCTTGAGAGTCATTCTGCCAACTCTTGTTTAAGGGACTCTTGGTAGAACTGGAAATATTTTGTTGTTAATGGCTACCTCTTGCCTGGTTCTTAAAATATCAATGGAAAAGCAATATTGAGCACCAGGCATAACCACACATGCTGTTTTCCATCTGTCACACAAGGGTCTTTCCTGGTTTTCTTCACTGGCATATTGTGCGTAATGGCAAAGACCTACAGTTAGGACAGCTAGTGAAAAATCATAGACCTTGGTTTCTTGTGGTTTCTAGGAGCCCCTCAAACTACCTGTATCAGCAGATTTGCTAACAATGGGAGGTGGTAGAGACTTGGATTCTGGAACCCCTAGCAAAAAGACAAAGATCCCTAGGCAATTTTTATATTACAATTTATATATAACTATACTAGTTTTCTCAATATGCATGACTGTTTAATTAGCAGTGATCTTCTTGCTGCTATCTCATCGTTTATTCATCAGCCTGTAAGTGCTGCAAGACCCCTGAATGGCTTTGTTCACCATATCCCCAGGGTCTGTACTTAGTAAATACTCAATACTTGCTAGATAAATGAAAGAGCTAATAGATAAAGCGTGCTTAAAGCTTTAGCTGATACAACCGGGAAACACTGATGACAGCCAGAATACAGGTTGCATGGAGCTCTCGCATGTCATCCATGCTGAGAACTCCTACTCAAACAGTGGAGGTACCAAGGCACAGGAGGTATTCAGTCTGGGCTCTCAAGGAAACTGAACTCTGGATACTAAAGCTGGAATCCTGTCCTTATCCAAATCACAGTAGATCTGGTATCTCCAAAAGGATTGGATGATAACTCCTTCCCAACCTGTGTAACATGTAAAAAGTATCTGAAGATGCAGGCTAGCTTCCTAGATACCCTTCTGCAATAATTGTCATCTGTCTCCTAAGCTTTGTTTACCCCTTTCCATCCTTGTTTTCCCTGATCTGAACCCTAGTCTGGTTCCCTTAGTTTTTCCCTGAAATGCCATCCTAGACAACCCTAATAATGTGGGTTGATTGAATGAATGAAAACTATGTACGACCAAACTTATATGCTTGTTCCCTATTCTTCCATTGGGGGACCTGTTCCCTTTCCAAGATGTAGGTTCTAGCCATTAAAAGGGGCTGATGGCCCTTTCTAAAATGGCAGCTTTCCTTCTGTTGCCAGCAGGCAGAAGCAGGGGTTATGATGGGGTTAATCAATGTCAGGACTCGGCTTTTCAGTTAGTTGCTTTTTGAGGTAGCCTGGACAACAGATTCACATAGTTCCATTGGGTTGTGAAACTTGGGCCTAGGCATGCCCTATTGGAATTCTGAGCCCCATTACCAGGTTTCTTCAGAGTGAGGAGGGTAGTCTTTGAGCTAATCCTTTCTAAATACTGGTAAACACCCACTCTACTCCCTATGTGATTCTATACAAGGGATTTTGATGTAGTTTGTTTCTTCTGAGAGTGAGAAGAATCAAACAGAAGACAGTGAAGTTACTTAATATTTTATTCAGCAAAATACACTAATGTCAAAATCATCTGAGTAGGCAGAAAATGCAGATATGCTGCTATAGAGGCCAAGATCACCCTGAGAGTTTATTCCAATCTGTATCCTGTCTTTAAAGACACCTTGACAGTATTTTATATCCATACCATGTCTGCATGATATAATTTCCCCCAGTCATTATCTAATTATGACTACTCCGCGAGTGGGTCCCCTCTTTGAGAAGCGGGTGTCTGTCAACTGAGGATGTCTAAAAATGTTCATTTTGAGTCTTGAAGACACAGTGTCATAACAAGAGTTGCACATGCTCTGTCATCAGATGGAATACAATAGAGTTCTTAGACACTGGCCAAGATTGAATGTTACACTTATCTCTATATTATATATGAATTAGAGAACTCTTTAGGATCAGCCTTTGCACAAATATTACACCAGCTGGAACAAGTACAAATGGCTGGAGATGGATGGGCAATTTAATCTGCCAAAGAAAGTAGATTTCACATCATTCATGTCTTGGGAGACAAAAAGAAAACTTTCAATCAGGTAGGTAAAATGGCTAATTGCATGTATTTTGCATAATTTGAATTATGAGGCTACTATGGTCATAGGTACCCTGGTTTCAGTTCTCTATCTTAGCAATTCCAGCTTCCTTCAGTCAAAGACGAAAAAGAAAGGCAGAGATCATGTGAACCTCTGGAAAGATTGGATAGTGATTTACTTTTCTGATCACTGACTGCTGCAGGGATGCATCTTGAGTTGGATTAAAACTGATCTAGAAATCATTGTAATAAGGAATGCTTGAAGTTTACAAAGTTTGGCACAGAACTGAGAACTTGGCAACTGTATTCTAACAATATGTGTTGCCAAAAAGAAGAAAAGCCTCACTATTACTGAGCTTTGTTGGCAAGTTTGTAGTCACATTCAGCTCCCCCCACCTCTAGTCTAAGGTGTACTCCCTTCATTTAAGACACAGCAAAAAGGAAGCCACATCTCTATTCTTGGGTTCTAGATTTTCCTGGGTGTCAGCTGGTCTGTGGATGCATCATTGAGAGATGTTTAAGCAAATACAAGTAGGGATTGATTCCAAACTCTACAAACTGCATCTGCATTGCCTAATCTATTAGACTTTAAGATCATACGATATAAATACAACATAGCTTTTCGTATCTACCAAAGGAAACTTTGATGAGAAAAATGACAGCATGTGCAAGGTCTGCAAGGTGGCAGACAGGCTCTCAACTATCATTCACTGAGAATCCTTCTATTAGCTAGACTTTGTGTGCAGCCCAATGGAAAAGAATCTGTGTAGTGGAAGCACAAGAAAAACATCACAATAAATGTGTCTTTGGGGAAATTAGCCAAGGTAGTTCTCCAAAGAAAGGAAATGAGTATTTGCTCACCTGGAGGAAAAATTGTTTAAGAATAAAGAGAAGTGGCTTGCAGGTGGGATAAGTAATTACCAGTGTGCTTGTCATCTGTTATGGCTATTGCAGAGAAAGAATTTAAGTTAAAATCATCTCTCTTTAAAGAGGTAAACTTTTTTCCTAAGTTTTTAGAACATTGCAGGGTTCTTGATCTTAAAATGGTGTGAAGAAATGAAAAATGTCATTCTGAATTTATTACAGTAAGAGAACTAGGCAACGTATAAAACTGACTTAAAGAAAAATGTGTATTTGAGAACTTTGGGAGACTTTAAAAGATTGAAAGGACACAAGTCAGCCTGTGTGGTCAGTGGATGCACTAAAAGTTAGTAAAAGGGGGCCATATGAATCCAACATTTAAAAAGGAGGAAAAAATATATATATACACTATATTATATAAACACTATAATAGTGGTCTTCATTATATGTAGAAAAACATTCTTAATTTTAAAATCACAAACTGCAATATTCAGACATAGGATATCTTACTATCTACCTTTAGATGTCTCAGAAGTAAAAGTTGAGAAAATGTGGAACATTTGTGAAGTTTTGGAGATGGGCTTGTGGATGGATAACCTAGTCTTGTCCCTTTTGCTATGTGTTTCAAAATATCCATAGTTTTTAATTAGAGATCCCTACTACTTACTAAATACCTCTATGTTCTGGATGGTTATCCATGATACTCAATATCCATAATTTACCAAATCACAAAATGATTGCCAAGGCAGTAAAAGTATTCCTATCAAAGAAGGCAGAACTGACAGCATGCAGAATTCTTCTCCGAATCTAGTTTTATTTAATGCTGTCTTACAGATGAAATCTCATCTTTGTACTGGCCTTTGAGATGAACAACACACTTTTGAGTTTGATGGATGGACAGCATTCCAGCGATACTGGATACCTCGTATTTACATTGTGCCCATTCAACCTCACTAAAATCAACATCTACCTTTTCACAGGAATAATAATCTCAACTTATTTCTCATCAGTGTCATTTGGGAATACATTTCCTCTCTAGCCACATTGAACTCATTGTTTCTTCTATATGGTCAAGCTGTCTGTACTTTGGACATTTACAGATGCTTTCCCACGGCCTCCTACCCTTTACTTCTGGCCAAATTCTGCTTATTACTCAAGTAACAACATTTCCTTAGAATTCTCTTTATTGATATTCAGCTTAATTATGCATTTACTTCTGTCTTCCCAGCTTGATTGTAATCTATATGTACTCAAGTTCTGACATATAGACCTACTTCATATGTATTCATTGGACCACTGTTTGTTGAATTGAGATGAATTGAGATGAGTGGTTCCTTGTACCAGACTGAGATGGTGCAAGGTGGTTCAGTCCCCTTTATTACCCTTGAGACAGTGCATGGCAGAGATGGTAGGCTAGTCCCCTTTCTAGTGTATATGCCCTTTATAACTAGTGATCTGAATTAACTAGAAATGGCAAAATCTGTCCTTTTCTGAAAAACCTCAGCGATTCATCTCCTTATTAGAGACTATTTTTCACACCAGCCCACCTGGGATGAATGTCAGCAACTGTTACATGTGTTTTTCACCTGGGAGGAAAGGGAGCAAATGACCCAGAACAATTGGAGCAACTCTTTGCCCTGTCTGGCCCAAGCTGGGATTACAACAGAGATCAAGGGAAGGAGACACTTAGCAAATATTGCGAGACTCTGTTATCAGGGTTATTACAGCAGCTAGGAAGCCAACATATTTATGGTGAACGAGACTCTACAGCTGCCCAGTGAGTCCCATGGTGCTTTTCTAGAACATCTTTTCAAGGCCTAAAGGACCTACAGGCTATGGCCTTCATTACCCAGTAAGCCCAGATATCAGAAGAAACTTTCAAAAGTTAAAAGGTTTTGAGGTAAAGGTGTTTTCTAAGTTGGCAGTGGTTGTCCAGAGGATGTCTGATAACAAGAGATACACTGGAAGAAAAACAAAGAAAGAAGTTTGACTTTTGGTAGCAGCACCAGGACAGGGATCAAGAAACTCTCGGTGAAGACAGTATAATTCATTTGCAAATTGCAGTAGGGAACCTTTGGAACTTAATCAGTGTGCTTATTACAAGCAAAATAGACATGGAAAAAGGAATGTCCAAGGAGGAGAAAGATTAAAAAATGACAGGTTAAGTAAGCACATCAGCTACCTGAAATCGTGTTCATCAAAAAATGTGGTGACACTGGCTTGAAAAAGACTATGACTCTCCAGCATGTGTTCATCAAAACCCACAGAAATTTAAAGTGCATTTTTTTGACAAGGTCCTCAACTTTGCTTTAATAAAAGAGCTCTCAACAAACTAGGTATCAAAAGTGTTCACAAAAGAAGATAATTTTATGCTTATTGCCACATTGCTCTCCACAATGAATATTTCACAGGCTATTTACACAAATTTTGAGCTCATTTAATTTTGTTTTACTTCCAAGCATTGGTCTTGACGACTTTTAAACCAACATTCTACTGTACTTTCTGATTTAGTCTGCTTATATTTTAATAATACTGAACTAATAGTTTCTAAGATGCAAAAGGAGTTACTGAACTTAAAATTTGTCACGATGATGTTGTAATTTTGTTGGCTGAATCATTCAGAACATTTCATATATCATCATTTGTTCTTCATATTAGCCATAGTGTGGACAGTTATTATATCATTAGAAACAACTAAGTAAATGAAAAAATTAGATTAGCAACATATTACACCTACTAGTACAATAGAAGTTTTTTGAATGATTAAAAGGGAATTATTATTTTCACATATATTTCCAAGAAAGAGATGCAAATGACCAATTTTTTATCAAATTAAAAACAAATACTATTAGGAACGATAGCAAATAAATATGACTACCCCAGTGCCAGTGGCTAATACCTGTAATTCTAGCTGTCATTCAAAGTCAGCAAAGGAAGGAAAGGCTGTGAGACTCTTATCTCCAATTAGCCATCTGAAAACTGGAAGTAGAACTATGGCCTAAAGTGGTAGAGTGCTAGCCTTGAACAAAAAATGCTCAGGGACAGCATCCAGCCCTTGAGTTCAAGCCCTACAACTGACATTTAAAAAAAACTACCTAAAATAGTACATGGCAAAATTTCAACAAAAAAGAGAAATTAAATTGTTTCACCAACAAAAGAAAAGAAGAATTGCTACAGCATCATATAGGACAACTTAGATGAAGTGATATTTAGGAAGGATCAAAATATTAGGTCTATACTGCCAAATAAAACACCCCTTTCCTTGGAAACTACAAAATTAAGGGGAAGGTGGATACTAGATTTATAAACACTCTGAAGCTCTGTGCCTAGATAGATAATCAAAGGTTGCTTCTTTGTTCCTTAGATAATCCAGGCAAGGATGACATATTAATAATCTCAAACATCAATTTCTTTTCTTTTCTTTTTGTTAGTCAGAACTCGAGTCTCAAACTTGCTTGGTTTGCTTGCTCATTCTACCATGAGCCACACTGCTAGCCTGGCATTTGGCTGGTTAACTGGAGGTGGAATTTCCTCAACTTTTCTGTCTGTACTAGTTCAAACAGTGATTCTCCAGGTCTTAGCCTCCTATGTATCTAAAATTATAGGCATGAACCACCAGCACCTGGCTCAAGCATCAAATTTTCTAGTCTATGATTATAGAAATCACAGTTTTGTTTTAGTGAAAGAACTGTAGTTACTCGGGAAGGGAGTTGTTTCATTGTTTTACAGCTGTAGTATGTTTCTGGGGGAAATCATTTCTCCTTTGACATTTTTTATCTGTCCTTCCAGATTTCTGTATAATAGTGCCTATTTTTTAATTTCTCATGTCTAGCTCATTTATTAAGTTTAAAGCCTGCAGAAAGAATTAGATGATGTCTTGCTACCACTGAGAACAGAAAGGAAGAAAGTAATATTGAAATGTTATAGATCAACTCTTAGTGGTTTAAAATAAGGTATATGGCCTAGCAGGTAAATAGTCTTCATAAATATTTCCATTAGGATCCAAGCTAGAAAAATGGCCTCTGAAAAAATTGACAGGCAAGGAGGTGTGCAGAAAAAGGTACAATTCTAGCCACAGGTTAGAATTCGGGCTTTAACAGGACAAAACATTGGGCAATTTATTATTTTTGTTAGTCCTGGGGCTTGAACTCAGAGCTTGGCCACTGTCTGTGAGTTTCTTTTGCTCAAGAATAGCATTCTACCACTTGAGCCACAGTGGGACATCAGGCTGAGGAATCAAATCTAGGGTTTTATGCGTGCTAGGCAAGTATTGTACCATTAAGCTACATTCCCAGACTCTGGGAATATCATTTGCCCTTGCTAAGGTTTTCATAGTGGGGTTTATAGAACAAGTTATTCTATATTATATAAACTGGTTTTCTGTAATTAGGCTTATTTTGAGAAATAGTTTAACAGGTAAATATATTCAGCAATGCTCCTATCTCACCCAAAATATACTACCCAGAACCTTGAATTGTTAAGAAAACTCTGGAGAGAGGACCTGAGAGTCATCAATATTGAGGGTCCTACTAAATGGCAGAAGTATTTGTGGCTTTATGCTTGCCAGGTGGGAGCTCTTCTGCTTGATCCATGCCCAAGGCCTTTTCTTTCTTATTTTTTGAATAAGGTCTTATTTATGCCCAGGATGATTGGACCACTATTCTCTTATTTATGTTTCCTCAAGTAGCTTGGAACAATAGATGTGTTCTACCATGCCCAGGTTTTTATTGTTAAGATGGAATTCTCAGAATTTGGCCTAGGACTTTGATCCTCCCAATCTCAGCCTACAGAGTAGCTAGGATTACAGACTTGGACCAGAGTACTTAGCTTATTACTACCCCAGCCTTTGTTTTTTTTGTTTTTTTTTTGTTTTTTTTGAATTTTTTTATTGCAAAGATACTATACAGAGGGTTACAGTTACATGAGTGAGGTAATGAGTACACTTCCACTTCCTCTTGAACATTGTTACCCCCTCCATTGTTTTCCCCCTACCATCCCCTCCCTCCCTCCCTTCCCCAAGGTTTTTTTTTTTATTGTGATTAAGTGATTACTTAATTTCCGGAAATTCACAGTATTGTGGAATAATGATGCTCATTTAAAGTCACAAGTTCATTCTAACTTTCCTGGAGCAAATTGTCTATCACAGTCTGTAATATATAACGGTGCTCATATGTTATATACAATATATGTGATCAGCAGCATGGGGATATTTAGTAGTGGTTCAACCAGATGAGTGGGAGTTCTTTGTTTCTTAAGTCCTGTTAGTTTTGTCATATAACCTAACATTTTGGATTCATCACTTATTAGGGAGACCATGTACTGTTTGTCTCTTCGTTCTTGGCTTACCTCGCTCAACATGATTCCTTCTAGCTCCATCCATTTCCCTGCAAATGCCATTATTTTGTCATTTCTAATGGCTGCATAGTATTCCATTGTGTATAGATACCACAATTTTTGGATCCATTCATCTGTGGTGGGGCATCTAGGTTGTTTCCATATCCTAGCTATTGCGAACAGTGCTGCAATAAACATGGAGGTGCACGTGTCCTTGTATATTGGTTCCTGTTGTTCAGGGTAGATGCCTAGAAGTGGTATGACTGGGTCGTAAGGGAGGTCAATCTTTAGCTTTCTAAGGACCCTCCAGACTGCTTTCCAAAGTGGTTGTATGAGTGTACATTCTCACCAGCAGTGTAATAGCGTTCCTCGTTCTCCACATCCCCTCCAGCATTTGTCGTTGGCTGATTTGTGGATGTGGGACATTCTGACTGGGGTAAGGTGGTATCTCAGGGTTGTCTTTATTTGCATTTCCTTCACCACCAGGGATGATGAACATTTCCTCATGTGTTTCTTTGCCATTTTTATTTCTTCATTTGAGAAGTCCCTCTTTAGTTCCCTTGCCCATTTAGTAATTGGTTTGTTGGGTTTGGGAGGGATTAGTTTCTTGAGTTCCCTGTATATACAGGATGTTAAACCCTTGTCTGATATATTGCTGGTAAATATTTTTTCCCAATTAGTTGGTTGTCTTTCTAGCTTGGTTGCGATATCTTTATCTGTGCAGAAGCTTTTTATTTTAAGGTAGTCCCATTTGTCGAGTCTCTCTCCAATTTGTTGTGACCCTGGGACTCTGTTCAGGAAGTTCCTTCCTGTGCCTATTAGTTCAAGTGTCTCTCCTACTCTGTCCTGCAGTAGTTTCAGAGATTCAGGTTTAATATTAAGGTCTTTAATCCATTTTGAGTTGATGTTGGTGCATGGTGATAGGCTGGGGTTCACTTTTAGTTTTCTGCATGTGGCTGCCCAGTTTTCCCAGCACCAGCGGTTGAAGAGGCTGTGTTTCTTCCATTGTATGTCTTTGGCTCCTTTGTCGAATATCGGCTGGCTGTAGGCCTGGGGATTTATTTCTGGATCTTCTATTCTGTTCTATTGGTCTTCGGGTCGGTTTTTGTGCCAGTACCATGCTGTCTTTGTTATTATAGCTCTGTAATAGAGTTTGAAGTTCGACATGGATAGCCCTCCCATATTGTCTTTATCCCCTAGAATTGTTTTGGCTATTCTAGGTCTTTTGTTGTTCCATATGAATTTTTGGACTGTTTTCTGTATTTCAGTGATGTACGTCATTGGGATTTTAATAGGAATTGCGTTGAATTTGTATATTAGTTTTGGAAGTATTACCATCTTTACTATATTAAGTCGGCCTATCCAGGAGCATGGGAGGTGTTTCCATTTTCTAGTGTCTTCTGCAATTTCTTTCCTTAACTTTTTATACTTCTCATTAAATAGTGCTTTTACATCTTTGGTTAGGTCAATTCCTAAATATTTTATTTTTCGGGAGGTTATTGTGAATGGGGTTGCTCCCTTTATTTCCCTCTCTTCCTGTACATTATCAGTGTATAGGAAGGCAACTGATTTTTGTGGGTTTATTTTGTATCCTGCTATTTTGCCGAAGTGGTTTATGATTTCTAAGAGTTTGGGGATGGAGTTTTTCGGCTCGTGGAGGTATAGTATCATGTCGTCTGCAAAAAGGGATAGTTTAACTTCTTCTTTCCCTATGCGGATCCCTTTAATGTCTTTTTCTTGCCTTATTGCCCTGGCTAAGGGTTCTAGGACTATATTGAAGAGGAGTGGAGACAGTGGGCATCCTTGCCTTGTTCCTGATTTTAGGAGAATTGGTTGTAGCTTTTCCCCATTAAGTATAATATTGGCTATTGGTCTGTCATAAATGGCTTTTATTGTTTTTAGAAATGTTCCTTCTATTCCTATTTTCTCCAGAGCTTTTAGCATGAATGAATGTTGAATTTTGTCAAAGGCCTTTTCTGCATCTGTGGCGATAATCATGTGATTCTTGACCTTGGCTCTGTTGATATGTTGGATTACATTTATTGACTTACGTATGTTAAACCATCCCTGTGTCTCTGGGATGAAGCCTACCTGGTCATATTGAATTATTTTTTATGTGTTTCTGGATTCTGTTAGCTAGTGGCCCCAAGGTGTTCACTAAAAGAAGGAATAATTTTATTTGTCTAGCATTTTCATTCACGATATTGCTTGGAAGATCTTCACCTCCCTCAACAAAGCCTTCTCTGCCTCAATTTTTCCTCTGCTGGAGTAATACGCAAATGCCAGCTACTGTTGGTATACTGTTTTTTACCTATAATTTTCTGTAATATTATATTCTGTATATATAACTCAATGAATCTTATTATACATATGCATGTATGTGCAGTTTTCTTACTCATTCTTTTATAATTTTTCTCTATTACTGGACAATTATAGGATCCCACTTAGGCTACATTAGCAGGAATGTGTACTTTTTAGAAAAGAACATTATATCTTTGTTTGAGGACACTAGGAATCACAGCAATGGGGATCTCTTTCTTTCTTTTTCTTCTTTTTTCTTTTCTTTTCTCGCTATCTTTTCCTTGTTATTTTAAACTTTTTTTTTTGAGCCAGATGTGGCACTTGAGCTGAGGACCTAGTTGCTGAATCTGAGGTTGGCGATCTACCACTTAATGCACAGCTTTATTCCCAGGATTTAGTGATTAATTGGAGTTAAAGCTCTCAGCCACTTTTCCACTATTGATGTTTTCAAACACGAATTCTCAGATCTTAGCATCATGAGTACTTAGGTTACAGTCAGCGTAGAGCAATGTCATGTTTTTAATATGGGGATTAAGTATGAAAAATGGTAAAGCAAAATAAAATGTGCAAAGACTTTACAGTATAATCCCTTTCCCATACACAGGGTGACACCAGAGAGCTCATTTCCCACCATTCCCAGCTGGATCCCGGTAGCTATGCCTACTACACATCTCCCCAAGATGACAGCAAAGGACCACTGTAAGTAGCATTGTTTTTGTAATTGATTTTTGGTTGTCTTGTTTTGTTGTTTGAAATCATTTTGCGAAATAAGGTCTCATTTTACTTGCTACATGGTCCTAGAACTTTTTAATCCTTCTATTCAATCTCTCCTCTGATGCACTTATTGCAGTCAATTAAGGCTATGCTATGTTAAGAGCAAATTTTCTGTTGATTTTCTATCAAGGACTTCTGAATCTCACTAATCATTTAATTTAATATATGTATGTGCACTATACACACACATACCTACAATTATTGCTATGCTACTATAGTCCTGGGAACTCAGTAAGTCTAAATCAACATGACCGAGTACTTTAGAGAGAAGAGCAATACAGCTTTGTTGAAGAGGATTTGGAATTGTCTGCTCTTCATACTTTAATCATAGTTGTGAAAGTGTAAAAGTAATTTTTTCAGTTGCAGGGCTGGTACTCAGAGCCTGGACACTGACCCTAACCTTTTTATCTCAAGGCAAACACTCTACCTCTTTGAGCCCTAGTGTCACTTCTGGTTTTCTGGTAGTTTCTTGGAGATAAGAGCTTCATGGACTTTGCTGCTTGAGCTGGCTTTGAATCATGACCTTCATATTTCAGCCTCCTGAACAGCATGGATCACAGGTGTGAGCCACCAGTGCTGTGTGATAAAAGCAAATTAAAGAAGGATAACTGGGGAAAGGTACTAGACTTCTTCCTCTCATGTTTACAAGTGATTGTCCAACTGCTTAGCTTGTGGGCCTCTTTTGTGCATGTGCCATCCAAGGTTTTCTGCCTGCTTTGGCTCCTGAGCCTGTTGTAATCCATGTGACCACTGCTGCAAGTAAGTCTCCTGGCGCATGAGCACCTCCTGGATTGGGTGGAACGCTACTGATAAGATGCCACCTGGAGACCATAAAATTCTGTGGCAGGTAGGCATCACGTTGCACATGCTACTCCTGCTCCTGCTCATACTTGTGAGCCTCTTCATGCACACGCACTACCTGTAGACTGTCCAACTGCAGGGGTGTGTAGGCCTTCTTGTGCATATGCTCATCAGGGAGTCCATTTGCCTGCTGGACCAAGTGTAGCTTGGGCTTCTGTAGAACTAGCACTGGTAGTCTCATCCCATTCTTTGGATAATATAGGAAGACATTCGTACTTCTAGCTGCCAATCATCATCCCATTATATAGTTTCACCAGATTTAAGTGCCACCCACAAAATTTGAAATGTGAACATTCAGTAAGCCTGTGGTATTATTTCACATAATCCCCAGAAAATGTGAATATAGTGAGCAGGGTAGCCCAAGAGGATAAATTTCCCACAGTACCCAGCTAGAGCCAAGTAGCTTACACTACACAGCTATTCAGCATGACACTACAGATACATGGAAACCAGAATGTTTTTGCTGTTGTTGATTCCTTGGTTGTTTTGAAAATCATATTTGGAGGATATTGTTTCATTATACATGCCCAGCTGGCCTAGAATATTTTTTCCTGCTGCCTCAACTCTCCTGAGCCAGACCAATTGTAAACAACTGTGGCTATACTGTTATTTCTGGCATATTTTCAAACAAGGACATACAATTGTTTTTATTACTTAATTTAATTGCTCATACAAACTTAAATATCCTTATTCATTTATTTGATCAATGATGAAACATTTTCAGGAACCTGATTACACTAAATCTACATCATGATATGTTTTACACGGAGGAACAACTCAGCTTTATTGAAGAGATGTGAAATCTCCTAATGTTAACTCTTGAATTCCACTTGGCAAAGGAAAAAAGTAATTTAAAAAGAGGATGACTGTGGGAAGGCAGTAGAGAATATTTGCTTTAATGTCTAAAAGGTGGCAACAGAGAGCCCACTTCCCAGAATGCCATGCTGACACTAGAAAGTTATGTCCCCGAATTCCACTGAGTGGCACGAAAGAGCCAGTATAACCAGAAAGGTTTTTGCTTCTTTTTGTGGTTATTTATTACCATTGTTTTATGTATTATGATGTGAAATTACATCTCAAAATATATATCAAGGTGGCCCAGTAACCCTCATCCTCCATCTTCAACCTTTACAGTGCTGCAGATAAGCCCTCTACCACTGAGCTACCTTCTCAGCCTCTACACTGATCTTTAGAACACTGTGTCTCCCCTTTCTATTACATTAGATTCTTTAAGTTAATTGAAAAATGACCATTGATATATTTAGATATTAAAGTATATATACATTTATTTTGTTCCATGCAATAGTTCTAAGAAAAAGTAATTCTCCTCATGTCCATAGTTATTATGCAGGAATAGCATATCCTTGTTCAGAGTAGGATTTTGAATTGTCTGTTGTCTTGAGTTGCCTGTGTCATAAATGAAACACAGCTGGAAAAGAGAGACAGCATATTAAGGGAAATTGTTCTAATCTAACACTATTTTGCTCATGGCTGTAAGCCTGACCACTCAGAAAGCTGACATACAAAGTTGGAGTTTTGAGGCTCACCTGAGATAAGATTCATGACACTGAGGTGCTGCAAAATTTCTAGGTTCTCATACTCCACTGAGGGGCACCAGATCCACAACATACATTACCAAACTAAAGTTCATAGCTGGAAATTGAAAATAGAGAAGTTGTTCTCAAGAAAGATTTGTCTGGGATGGGAATGTGGCTTAGGGCTTGCCTTGCATGCATGAAGATCTGGATTCTCCTCCTCATTACCACATAAAGAGAAAAAGCTTGATATGACACTGTAGCTCAGATGATGGATTGGTAGCCTTGAGTGAAAGTAGCTCAGGGACAGTGCCCATTCCCTGAGTTAAAGCCCCTTGACTGGCCAAAAAAAAATATTTGCCTGACTTGGTTCTACTTATTCCAGCACTGTGCAAGCTGAGGCAGGAAGTCTCAAAACAACATATGTTGCATACTAAAGCTAATTGTATGAATCTGGAGGAAAAATCAAGATGCAGTGCCTGAGACTTATCAGTATTGTTAGCTTGGTAGGAAGTAGAGATCGATAGAACGCAGTTCAGTGCTAACACAGGCAAAAGGTTGGTATTTATTTTTTCAAAGAAATTAGTACATCTTGCCACTGGTGACTCGTTTTTAATATTATGTGGCAGAGCTCCCAGAGGTTGATGATTTGAGGCTGCCCAGGACTAAAAATATAAAATATGAAGTCTTCAAAGTTATTCAACCAACTGAAACCAGAGTTGGATAGAAGAGAGGTTGTTTGAGTCCAGCACAGAAGTATGCACCTGTGTGCCCACAAAATATAAAGTTTCTGGTCTGAAGCCATTTCCAGGCAACTGTGTGAGTCTGCCAGATAAAATAACTAAAGCATCATGAATAAAGCTTGGTGGCATACCCCAAGGCAGTTTTAAGGGAAGTAGACTGTGGGAAGTTGCGAGGGATCACTTCCTCCCATATCCAGAAGGTGGCAACAGAGAGCTCATTTTCCAGAATGCTTAGCTGGTGCTAGGAAGCTATGCCCTTATTCTCCACTAGCTGGCACCACAGACACACTGGAAAGTCCTGTGGTTTGTTGTTCTGTAATGATTATCATTGATTTCTGGTTTTGTGAAAATGCATTTCAATAAACATGCCACCATTGCCCAAGATGCTTAAACTCCACCGTATACTTTCCAGTTCTACAGGTAATCCTAATGTGCATTCAACTATGGCTATACTGACTTTAATATGTGTCTACTTTTCCTTCCCATTTTATTAGATTCTTTAAGTTTATGGAAGCAGTGAACTTTTATTTATTTGAATATTAAGGTAGGTATGTATTTACTTTCTATTGTCATAATGAGACACTCATAGGAACCATTTAAACTGGATCTACATGCCTATGTGCATACTTCCTTGTTTAAATTAGGATTAAAATCTTCTGCTCCTAATACACTGACAAAGAGCATTTTCAAAGGAAAATTCCTTAAACACAATTGCCTCTTTACTCTCAGACTAACCCTCAGAAAGGTCAGACATTAGCTTCAAAGTTTCAACATAGATGAAAGAGGAACATAGATAAAACCCATATTTCCATTTAACCACCCACAAAAAAGGTGACAAGTGGAAATGTGACTCAAGTGGTTGGGTAGCTGCATCAAGCACAATATTAATGGGCCCACCTGGGATGAGTTATAGATGAATATCTGGACAAAAAGGAAGCGAGAGAGAGAGGGAAGAGAGAGATAATGCCTGCAGAATACTGCTAATCGTCAATTGTTCTCTCATCCGCAGGGTAGAATTAGGTTTCTCAGTTCCTAAGAATGTAATTAGCTGCAGGACATTCTGCCCAAATTACTTTGTTAATGCCAGAGATGTACTTAGAGCATTGCAATACCACTCTTGCCAACAGAGTGAAATGAGAAATCACAGTCCTCAGAATTTCAATCAGCTGGCAGGAAGTTATGCCACTTGCTGGCACCTTCAAATGAAATCAGCGAATTCTTCTCTGGTACACAGTGTCATTAGAGACCTTACTTCCCAGAATTGCCATCTCCTAGCAGGAAGTTATGCATACAAAATTACACTGGATGGCACCAGAGGTCTACTGGAAGTAGCGCAGGTCCTCTCGGCCATATGATGGCAAAAGAGATTTCTATTCCCATTTCTGGGTAATAAGTTATACACACAAAATTCCACTGGGTAGTGCCAGAGACCTACCCAAAGTAGCACAATTCCTTTCTTGTCCACAAGGTGGTGTTGGGTTCTCAGTTCTCAAATTTTCAGTCTAGTCGCAAGAAGTATACACACAAATTTTCACTGAATGGAGCACAATTCCTCTTATCCACTGTGTGGCACTATATATGTCAATTCCCAGAAGTCCAGCTATCAATAATTTTTCTGGGTGGCCCCAGAAATGGACTGAGCTCATCAAAATTCCTCTGTTGCACATAGGGTTGCAGTAGAGATCTCTGTTCCAGAATTCCAATCAGCTGGCAGTATGTTATGAACATAAAATACCACTGGGTGCCTCCAGAGACCTATTCTGTTGCTCAGAGGGTTGCGTTAGTGTGCTCAATTTTGAAAATTCCAATCTAGTGGCAGAAATTTATGCACACAACTTTCCCTAGGGTGACACCAGAGATTCACTGCAAGTGGCAAGGTTTGGTTCTGTTTGGGGGAATCTTATTCTTTCTCTGTGTCTGTCTCTGTCTCTGAATCCCCCTCTCTCTGTGTCTTCCTTACTTTGCACCTTTTCTTTGTGCAAGCATTTTTGGGGCTTGAGCTGAGTGTCGTAGTGCTGAATCTGAGGTTGGTAGACTATAGCTTAATTCAAAGCTCCATGTTTTTGATTACTAGTGGGAATGAAACATCTCAGCCGTACCCATACTGGCTTCGATCCGGGATCTTTATATCTCTCCATCCTGAGTACTTGGATTGCACCTTTGAGCTATCAGCTCAAAGCCAGAATTTTTATTTTAATAAGGGATTTCCAGATGGTAGGCAATGAAAGCAAACTAATATGTGAGAAGGCCTTACATTACTTTTCCTTTCCCAACCACACAGGGATACCAGAGAGTTTATTCCTACAATGCCCCGCTGTAGCCAGGAAAGGTTGCCTGCACATCTCCATTGAGTAGTGTCAAAAAGCACTCTTTTGTTTTATTGCTTTGCCGATCTTTTGGTTAATGAGAACTCACTTTACTTGTAAAACTGTCTTAGAATTTTTTATCCTTTTATTCAACCTCTCCTATATAAACTCATTTCAATCAACGAGGGCTCTTCTGTATTATTTAGTTATTTCAACTTTTTGACATTTTGGTCTTTTAGTGCACATTTCTAAGAGTTTGTTTAACCTAAGTCTCCATGGTTTGTCCACTCTGTACCAAAGGACACGAGAGCCTACTTGAAAGAAATTTGCAATGTCTTGTATGTAATAGGTGGGGTTCTTGTAAAAAGCTAAGGAAACTGAAAAAGAGAATGAATATGCAGAACCACCATGGAACACTTTAATGTCCACATGGTGGCGCACTGAGCTCATTTCCCAGAATGCTTTGCTGGTATAAAGTTGCTATGCACTAACACTCCACTGGGGGGGCACCAGTTCCTCAAAATTCATTAGCAAGTTAAGGGTCATTGTTGTAAATTAAAGTAGAAAACTTGTTCTCAAGAAAGATGTTCCCTTACTAGGTTCCATATATTCTAGCACTTGATAGGCTCAAAACAAGCTGTGTTGCAAACTAGTACTTTGTCTCAGAAGAAGGGGTAAAAGCACAGAGAGCAATGTCTTAAACTTTTTGGTAGATAGGAAGTGGACATTGATAGAGTGCAGTTCAGTGATAGCCTTATTGCCTAATAAGTCAATGACCCAGTCATGTCAAAGAAAGTAGTGGAGCCAGGCACTGGAGATGCATGTAAAACAAAACAAAACAAAACAACTATAATATGAAGGGTCTAAGAATATGTAACCCGAAAGAAGGCAAAATAAAGGGTGGCTGACCAGGACCTATGTGGGAGTATACATCTGTGATCCCAACAATATATGACATAGAAGTAAGGGATTTCTGGTGTGAAAGCACTTCTTGGTGACAATATAAATCTACCTTAAAAAACGAACTAAATGGGTGGTGAATGTGGCTCAGTGGTAAAGTGCTTGCCTTGTTGCATGAAGCCCTGGTTTCGATTCATCAGTAGTACATAACTAGAAAAATCAGAAGTGGCACTGTGGCTCAAATGGTAGAGCGTAGCCTTGAGTTGCTGAGGGACAGCGCCTAGTCAGAGTCCAGGCCCCCTAACTGATAAAAAAACTAAAACGGTAAATGGCATGTCCAAAAACAATTTGAAAAAGGATGAATGTGGGAAGGTGGTGAGCATACTTCCTCTCCATGTCCATAAGGAAGCAACAGAGCATTTCCCAGAAAGCCTAGGTGGTGGTAGGATGGTATGCCCTCATTTTCCACTAGGTGATACCACAGAGCCACTGAATCCAGCAATGTTTTTTCTGCAGTTTGTGTTGTTGTTGTTATGGCCGTTGTGTAATTATCTCTATCATTTTCTGGATTGTTTTGCAGAAATAAATTTTAATATACATACCAGAGTGGTCCAGTATGTCTCAGCCGCCATGGATAACTTTCAAGGACTGCAAGTAACTCAATGAGTACCAAACTGTGACTATAATGACCTTTACAACAGTGTCTATATTTACTTCCTATCACATTAGATTCTTTCAGTTTGGTGAAGAACTGAACTTCCATATATTTGAATAGTGATGTGTGTACTTATTATTTTTATTGTGAGACACGATTAAGGACTTACTTAAACTGGATCTACATTTGTATACAGTTTCTTTAAAAGTTAGCACATTTTGGTTCCAAATAGGAATTGAAGCCTCCTGCTTTTCATACTGAACCCCAGCTCATAAAGGGAGAGCATGTTACAAGGAAAATTCCTACTCAAACGCGATTGTCTAACATTCAGGAAGCTGTGAGTGTGGAGATTTGATGTTAGACCAGACAGGAACATTGATGAGACCCGTGTTTCCTATTAACCATAAAATTGTGAGAAGTGAAATATGGCTGAGGTGGTTGGGTATTAGCAGCCAAGCCGTGTTTATGGCTGGACATCAGAGCAAAAAGGTAGACAGAGAAACAGAGAGAAAGACTGAGTTCAAATGTCTGCAGAATACTGGCAGGGAACAATTCCCCTCTTCCTTACATGGTGGCAATAGGGATCTCAGTTACCAGAATTTCATTCCGAGAGCCGGAAGTTATGAATACACAATGATATGAGCCACAGATTCACTGAAAACAGCAATGATTTTTCCTGTGATCTCTTGCTATTATTGTTATTGTTTAACTACCATTATTATTATTGCTGTTGTTTTCTGGGTTGCTTTGTGAAAATGCATCTCAATATACATGCCAGTGTGGACCCAAATGTCTCATCCATCATTTTCAACTTTGTTGGGAGTAAACTCAAGTGTGGCTACACTGATCCTTAGAAAATGTCTACAAAAACAAAGAAAATGTGTCTACATTTACTTTCTATTACATTTGATTCTTTAATTTATTTGAAATAACTTCCTTTTATATATTTAGAAATTAATGTATGTATATTTTTAGTTTTTATTTTCATCATGAGACAGTTCTAGGAACCCAGTTAAACTGTACTGACATTTCTATGTACCTCTTCTTAAAAGAGTAACACATTCTTGTTCAAAATAGTTTTTGCAGTTTCCTGCTATTCAGAAACGCATCTCAGCTGGCAAAGAGAGATACCATGTTAAAAGAAAAATATCCACTTCAACACCATTGGTTCATAGCTCCAAAACAACCCATCAGCGTGCTGAGATATGAGTTTGGGGCTAGCCTAGGCAGGGGTATCCATGAAAATTTTGTTTCCAATTAACCTACAAAAGCCAGATATGGGTAGTGGCTCAAGTGATAGGGTCCAAATGCTTACGGGCACACTCAGACCCTGAGTTCATACCCCAGCGTCTTCACAGTGACACACAGAGATTGAGACAAATAGAGACACACAGAATACCTGCAGATTAGTTCTAAGAAGCAATTCATGTTTTGTCCACAGGGTGGCACCACCGAAGTCATTTCCTAGAATCCCAATCTGCTAGTAATGCGTTCACCCGAAAGCAGCAAGTTTGGGCTCTGAAATTTGAGGAATGTCTGTCTTTTTCTTCCTTCCTTTGTTTCCTTTCTTTTGGGGGCCTGTCCTGGGGCTTGAACTGAAGGGCTAGGATCTGAATTTGAGGTGAACTTCTACCTCTTAAGGCACAGGTTCATGTTTTTGCAGGTTATTTGTACTTAAAGCTCTTAGCCACTTTTATTTAATCAGATTGTTTCTGAACCAAGATCTTCAGCTCTCTGCTTATTGAGTAGTTGGATGATAGTTGGGAGCCTGTAGCACAAGGCCAAATAACAGTTTCCATATAAAACGTGGTAAGAGCAAAATAATGTGTTAGAAGGCATTATGATGTTCCTCCTGTCCTGGCCACAGGGTAACTCCAGAGACCACATTTCCTACAATCCCCAGTTGAGGTCAGAGAGCTTTGCCTGCACCTCTCCACAGGATGGCTGCAGAGGACCACAGAAACCAGCAATGTTTGATATTGTGTCTGTGGTGGTTTTCTTTGGGATCATTAAAAAATATCACTACTTGATTGGCTGTCCTAGATTGTTCCATCCTCTACTGAAATTCTTCCATGCTCCACTCTCACTCCAATCAACTGAAGCTTCACTGAACTAAGAATAAATTTTTTGAGTTGCTTTTAATTCTTGACATTAACATAATTGTTGCTATGAACATAATTTTGCATTAATATAATAATTATTAATATAATTATGTAAATATATATTAAGCATTAATTTCTTTCTAGGTCTATCTAGTTATATTGTAATACATTTTTCATTTTTGCTAAGATAGCTGTTGGAATCCAGTTACTTTAGATCAACATGACCATATATTTTTCAGAGAAGAACAACCCAGCTTTTTGAAGAGGAGTTAGAATCACCTAGTCTTAATATTTGAATCTCTCTTGGCAATGGGAAAAGGTAATTTAAAAGGAGGATGACTGTGAAGATGCTATACAGTGTTCTTTCTTTTTGTCCAAAAGGTGGCATAAGATGATGCAAAGGAGTTAGCCTAATAAGTGTCCACCAGATAGAGCCACTGGTTAAGGAAAGTTCTCAATATTTTTGCTGCTGTGGTTTCTATGGCATTATTTAAGATCTTTTGCTATGGGGCGGATAGGAGGCATCATTTTTTAAATTTATTTTTATTTTTTAAAATATATTTTTATTGTGAAAATACTGTACAGAGGGGTTACAATTACATGGTTAAGATAATGAGCACGTTTCTTATCAAGCATTTTAGCCTCCTGCTTTGTTTCCCCTTCCCATCCCTATTCCTCCCCCCGGCCCCCCCACCAAAGTTGTAAAGCTTGTTTTTCGACATAACGACTTGTACATCTCATTGTTGTAATAGGTCCTCCTGTATCCCTGTTTTGACAATTTGTTTTTTCCCTTCCCCATCACATATACCAACATCATATATAGTGAAAGCAGAGGTTATACCATGGGGAGGGATATACAAGGTAAAAAAGACATAATCTTATAAATATGTTAGAAATCTCATGAAAGATCTCTCTTTTTTTTAAATTTTTTGTCAGTCATGTGCCTGGGAGCTGTCTCTGAAAAATTGAGCTCAAGGCTTCTGCTCTACCATATGAGCCATCGTGCCACTTCTAGTTTTCTGGGTTTTTTTATTTTAATTTTAATTTTTTGTGAACATACTGTACAGAGGGGTTATAATTACATGGGCATGATAATGATTACATTTCTTATCAAGCATTGCAGCCTCCTCCTTTGTTTACACTTCACATCCCTAACCAGCGTCCTTTAACCGCCCCCCACCCAATCCTCCCCGCCCCACACCAAAGTTGTAAAGTTCATTTTCGACATGACAACTTGTACTTCTCATTGTTGCAACAGGTCCACCTGTATTCTTAAATGAATTGTTTTTCCCCATCTCCTCCACAAATTATACCAACAGCAAATATAGTGAAAGCTGGGGTTATAGTATGGGGGAGGGACATACAAAGCAACAAAGAAATAATCTTATAAATTCGTTAGAAACAAATGCATGAAAGAAAAAACATTAAAACACATGTCTAAGGGTTCATTTTCCTAACATCACATTATCTGACCTTTTCTGCTCGACTCAGACATATACTAGATAATGCAAATGAATGTTTGTGTGGAGAGATCTGCAGTGATTCTAATTTTTTTCCTGTTGTAATATAGCTCCTTCTTCATTTTTGCTGCATGCAGGATTGTTTCCTTATTCAGATCTATAATTTTTACTATAATGTGTCTAGAAGTGTTTCTCCTGGGATCTTGCTTGTTGGGTGTTCTATACACTTCTGTTATGTAGGTAAGATGCTCCTTTTTGAGGTGGGGAAAATTTTCACTGATTATCTTGTTGAATAGGTGTTGCATTCCCCTGCTCTGGAATTCCTCACCTTCGTGCACTCCAAATATATGAAGGTCAAATTTCTTGGCATTATCTGTTTGCTCTTGAATTTCCTTTGGTTTAATTTGAGTGATTTTTCCATATCTGTCACTTTTTGGTCCAGTTGGTGTATTCTGTGTTCTGTATCTGACACTTTTTGGTCCAGTTGGTGTATTCTGTCTTGTGTATCTGACACTCTACATTCCATTTCATTCACTCTGTTGACCTTGGCTTTTATTGTGGTTTTCATTGAGGAAATGGATCCCTTTATGGATTCAATGTATACTGATCTCAGTATGCATGACCTCTAATTTGGCGTTTATCTCACTTCTTACTGAGGTTTGTGCAGCTTCTATTTTTGCATGCATCTCTTGTTTGATATCCTGTATCACTTTGGATAGTTCATCCTAGTGCTCTTTCAATTTCTAATCAATTTCTCGCTTTATTTCTTGAGTCATTGCCTCCATCAACCCTTGGATGTAGCTTTTGTCTTCCATTCCTGCTATGCTCCCACTGGGGCTCTCCCCTGCGTGGCTGCTTGCTTTTGAGGTAAGCTTGCTGTCCTGGGTGGTGGTAAACCTTGTAATTTTTCTCTGTGATTTTCGCATAGGGGTTGAGGAGACTGATCTGCAATTTTGTTTTGGTGTGTCTGTCTTTGCTTGGTTGCCGATTCTGTATTGGTAGAGAGAGTCTGTGCCTGATCTGGGTTCTGTTGGGAGCCTATTTCCAGCTGCTGTTCTGACCTACTTAGGATTCTCCGCTCTCTGCTGTAGATTGCTGGCAATTCCCGCCTTTGGAAGGGTTGAGCAGCCTAGACTGCTTGTGTTTGCTCCTACGGGTGCTCTTGGGAAGATCAGATGCTCTAGATACACTCTCCCAAATACTGGAGTCTGTTATGGGCTCCTGATGTGTTTTTGTTTGTTTGTTTGCTTGGGGCTGGTTGTGGGCTTGAACTCTAGGTTTGGGTGATGTTTCTCAGCTCTTCAGCTCAAGGCTGGCACCCTACCATTTGAGCCACAGCATCACTTCTGACCCTTTTTGCTTTTGTGATGCTGAGGAATCAGATCCAGGGCCTCATATATCCAAGACTATCACTCTATTGCTGAGCCGTCTTATCAGCCTGAGCTGCTGCTTACTCTCAGGGGCTGGCAGCCTGTGTTGCCCAATTCCCAGCCTAGAGTATATGGGTGGGGTTTTGGTGGGGTTTGGGCTTCTCTTGTCCTGGGCCTCCAGGCGTGCTTCCCGGGGAGTGTTCTCTGGTTTTCTCCCCTTTGCTGAGGTGTATGCTCAGCTTTTGACTTCAGTTGGGAGGAGTTGGTTGCATTGTTCAGGCGCAAGATCCCCAGGCCTTGTTCTGGCCCCTGCCTGGAGCATGCTCATTAGGCCTGTGTTGCTGTGTATACCACCTAGGTTATGCAGCCTGGGGAACACAGTTCAAATTTCTTCTACTGTTGGTAGTCTTGACCCAGGGGCGCTGTTCCTGGCTTGGGCATTTAAGCTCCCTTCCAGGGGTGCTCTTGCACTAACCTGGCCAGCAGAGTGTGCTCCACGGGCTGGTGGAGCTCTCGAACAGTTCCCAGTTTTAGTATGTCCTGTGGTCCGGGTGTTGGGGTAGGGAGTCTAGATCAGGGTCTGGGGATTCCCTCCAGCTCTGGTCTCCCTTGAGGGATACACTGTCCCCTGTGGGGTACTCACACTGGAGCTAGTTGTTTCTGTGTGGTGTAGGTCATCAGTTGCTGTTGCAATCCGAGTTCAGTTGGGGTGGTTGCAGGTTGGGCTGGGCAGTGGTGGCAATGTGTGATTCTTTTCTGTCTCTGCCTCTATCGAAGCTGTCAGGTCCACAGTGTCCACGCTCAGACCCAGTGGCTTCTGCGCAGTTGATCTGCAGGCAGCCCCCTCTGCCTCTGAGACCTGGGTGGCCCCTGCCGGGTCGTCACGATTGGGCAGGTCTGGTGCCTCAGGCGACTTCTAAATGAGTGGTCTGCAGACAACTCCCTTTGTCGCGCTGCCAGTGCTGGGCAGCTTTGGCAGGATGGAGCCTCTCTGCTTGGGTGGAGAGTGAGGGGTGGGGGTGGGATCTTCATGGAGACTCCCGGCTGGTAGGTTTCTCTGTTCATGGAGATCAGCTGGTCTGCAAACCGGTACCTCAGGTGGCTTTTGCGCGGGTGATCTGCAGATAGTCCCCTATGTCTCTGGGGCTCTGGCAGCCCCCGCAGGGCTGGCTGGCTTTGTGCAATGCCGCGTGGCCAGTAAAGGTTGGGGAGGGGTCTTCGCTCTTCTCTGTTCTGAAATTCTTTTCCTCTCTTTCTTTTTTGTTATTTTCCACCTCCTATTTTTCTCTGAGTGTTCGTCGTTTTGTTGTTGTCAGTCTCTTGGGGAGATTAAGCATTGGAACTCTCTTTTTGGTTTGGGAGAGCTGTGGCATTTCGCTACTGTCCCGTCCCCATCTTGGTCCCACCCTGTACAACTGATTTTTGTGGGTTGATTAGTATCCTGCTACTTTGAGGAGGCATCATCTTTTGAGCTCCACATCCTCTATCCTAAACTTCTTCTTTGTGTTACTGCATAACCAGATTTGTGTGTGCCCATCTGGTGAGCCTTGCCTTCTTTCTGGGCATGGACAAGGTGAATAGATGGTCTGGTATGCATGGCTGAAGTAGTGAGCAGGCTTATGCCCCTAGTAGTACTCAGGTTGATATCCCTCATAGTGTGTAGGCACATGCCCTAGTAGTGTGCATGCCCCTACTGCACATGTACATGCCCGTAGTGCACATGTACATGCCCCTAGTGTGCATGTGCATGCCCTCTAGTAGCACACATGCCCATAGCTCTAGTAATGGAAATGTGCATGGCCCCAGTTGTGTGCATGCCCATGTCCCTTTTAGTGCTCAAACCCATGCCCCTAATAGTGCACACAAGAATGCCCCTAATAGTGTGCATGTGCAGAGCCCTAGTAGTGCTCATGTGCATGCCCATCATAGTGATCAGGAGCATGTCCCTAGTATTGTGCATGTACGTGTCCCTAGTCGGGTTCATGTGCTTGCACTTAGTAGTGTCCATGCCCCAGTAGTGTATATACCCCTAGTAGTTGGCATGTTCATACCCCTTCTTTGCACACACTCATGCCTTTAGTAGTATGCTTGCATATGCCTCTAGTTCACACTTTCCCTAGTAGTGAGCATGCACATACACCTAGTAGTGTTCAAGCCCATGCTCCTAGCAGTGCTCAGGTGCCTGCCCATAGTAGTGTGCATGCCTATGTCCCTAGTAGTGTGCAGGTGCATGCCCCTAGTAGAGCGCTGGCGCATGCCCCAGTAGTGCATGTGCACACGACACTAGTAGTGTGCCTGCACATGCCCTGAGTAGTACTCATGTGTATGATCCAGTAGTGTATATTCCCCTAGTAGTGCACATGGGCCTCATAGTACTGGTTCTGTGTGCCTGCTGATTCACAATAACCTTCTGTTTTGCATGCTCTTACTGGAGTCCATGAAATAGTGTGAGCCTCCTATTGTGCATGCAGGAGCCTCTTGCAGCACATGCACCTTCTTAAGCCATGTGTCTGCTGGTACCCACAAGCCTCCAGGTACTCAAGTGCCTGCTGTTGTGCATGTACCTCCTGGAGGTCCTGAGTCTGTTGGTGCGTGCGGGCCTCTTGGAGAGCATGCTTCTACTGGCACAGTCACTTGCTGGTGTACAAGGCTCTCCTGATGTGCATGAGCTTACTGGTGCACACGGGCCTGCTGCTGCACATCAGTGTGCTGACTTGCATGCAGCATCTTTTACATCGTTTATGCATTTATTTTGTGTGTGCAGATGTTGGTACTGGGGTGTTCTGGCTTATTTTTGGTGATACTGCATGGAGAGCTCATGGTCTGCTGTGGCCCTTATGTTCTGTGCCGTGTTTGTGCCAGCACAGCATCATGGTTATGGAAGATCACATGATCTGAATCTGGATCAAGGGTCTCAGCTCTGCACCACTACAATTCAGGACCCAATCTTTGTTGTTGCCACCCATGGTGCCAGGAATGCCGAGATTCAAATACAAACACACTCTTCAGCCCTGTGTCATCGCACACAGTTGTGAAAGGATAAAAGGAAGTGAAAAACCCATGACAAATCTTTCTGGACAGCTGCACTCTGTTCTTGAACCAGCACCAGTGTGTGGTGAGGAGCTCCCCCAGCTCACTCCCAGACATCCTCCTGCAGTGACTGCACTGTAGCACCTTAGGAAGTGCTGAACATCCAGGGAAACATGGTGCTTCCACAGCCTATGACATGTTCTGAGTGCGTGAATGCTGCATGGTCCACATCCTATGAAACTTGTCCCTTGCCAGTGCTAGGTCACCTGCATCACAGGTATGTGCAGGTGTGCATGGACCTTTTGGTGTACATTCAGGTCCCATTGTTTGAGTGTGTGGGCCTCCATCTTCACTTGCCACAGCATATGAGCCTTCTGTTGCACATGCACCATATAAAGATTATGTGCCTAACTCACATGTTTAAGCCTCCTTGTGCACACGTGCCTGACAGTTCAACTTGGTCCTTGGTTCACATGTACCAGCTGATATGGGCCTCCTGATACACATGCGCCAACTAGTGTATAAGCTGGTGCACATTGACCTACTTGTGCATGGGCTAGTGCTTATGCACTTGCTGCTGTGCATGCCCATACTGGTGCCCATACTTGTGTTTCTTTGGGTGTGCATTTTTCTGCTGGTACACATGTGCATGTGCATACTGGAACTTGTGGGCAGGCATGGTGATGGGTGTGGGTATCCTGGTGTATGTCAGCATGATGGTCCACATGCATGTGATGGTGGAGGTGTGTTTTCTGAAGCACATGGACAGGGAGTTGATATTTTGATTTCTCTGTGTGTGTGTGTGTGTGTGAGTGTGTGTGTGTGTGTGTGTTGGAATTGGAGGCAGTTTATTTTTCATGCTGAAGCTTGGAGCAATTTTACTAATGTTGCACCCCATACTGTTCTCAGGGTGTGTGGATCCCAAACACCACTGGGCATGTAGACAGCTGATGGACCTGGATTGTCTATAGGTGCCTTTGTGCCTCCTGATGCATGTGCACATTTCGATGTGCACAAGCATCCTGGTGAGCATACTTTAACTGGAGCCTGCATACCTTGTGGTGCAAGGCAGCCTCCTCTGCATGTGGACCAGCTGGTGTGTGAGGGACTCCATGGGCATGCTCCTCTGGTGGCTCTTCTCCACCTCTTGCGTGTGAACTTCCTAGTGTGCATGCTTTTAATGAGGTGCAAGTATCTGCTGATGAGTGCAAGCATTCTAATGCATATGCACAAGCTGATGCCTGCTTGTGCTTCCTGGAGCATGAGTGTGTGCTGCTGCTCGTAGGCCTCCTGGTGGACATGTGCCTCATGCATCCTGAGTGTCTGCAGGTACATGTGATCCTCCCTGTACATTTGATCTTCTGATACACTCCTCGTGTATGTGAGCCTCCTGGTTTATGTGCACCTCCTCATGCCTGTCCACCTGCTGCAGCTCAAGAGACATCTGGTGCCAGTGGGCCTACTTGAGCATGTGAACCTCCTAATGCTCATGTACATCATCCAGCCTGAATTTCTACTGCTGTGCACAATCCTGCTAGTATACTCGAGCCTCCTGGTGTGAGTGAGCCCCTCTATGCCTGTGCCTCCTGATCTTGTTTGTCTGATATGTGCGAGCTACCTGCTTCTGGTGTGCCCTCTGGATTCCTTGGCTTTGCTGGTGCTTAGGAGCCACATAATGCGCATGCACCTCCTGATGCACAGGCCCTCTCCCCCTCCACCCCACTCCTATGTCATCTGTGGTCAGCGTGCCTGTATTGGCATGATTTCCTAGTAAAATGTGCCTCTTGGTATATGTCAGCCTTCTGGTGTGCATGCTCATTGATGAGCTCGTGCCAATCGGCTGCACATTCCTATCTCAGTGCATGAGAGATTGCTGACATGTGTGAAACTGGGCTTCTGGTGAATGTGAGCCTTAATAGAAGCACGTGCCTCTTGGTGCACATGAGATTCCTGGTGCTTGTGGACCTTCTGGTGCTGATACAAGTATGGCTGCATGAGTCTGCTTGTGCATGTGTGCCTCCTGCTGCACACTGATGTGCAGACATGCACAAGTGAGCTTACTGAAGAGGGTCTGATGGTGTGCATGGGTATGCACCTGAGATTTTGTACTTTGTGCATATATTGGTTGTGTGCATGGGCCTCGGGCCACTCCAATTAATTTTTATGCCACAGCAAAGGGTGTTCAGGATTACTCTGTGCCCATGCTCTTCCCCACATGTCCAAAGAATAAAAGCCAGGCTCCAGCAGCACTGCCAGACAGAGGATCCCACGTGCCCAACACCCCACGTGCTCTATTGGCTTCCTGGACACCAACCGTCATTTAGGAAGGTGTACAGTGTCTGAACACATCCAAAGAGGTTTCTTTTCGGGAAGCTCCGATCCCTCAGCCACTGTACTCCACACTCACGAACAGTGCTCAATGTCATGGGTAGCAACATGAGCATTGCCCTGGACAGGTACCGAGGTACTCTGAGGTCCTAGCCGCCACCCTGGGTCCAAAGATGCTGTCCTGAGGCTCCAGTGCAACAATCGCAGGCGGGTTCTGGGTACCTATCTGGGTATCTACCTGGGTCCATGCCTGGCTGGGTGCCATGGCCACAAGAAGATCATGTTCTGCGCCTCAGCCAGGTAGTGCCGCACAGTCCTGTCCCGGCTTGGCTGGCTGGGGTTTTTGCGGAAAAGCTTCCTGAGCACTAGACAGAGCTAACTAGCCCCCCCCATGATCTGGCCAACAAACACCCAGAGGGGTCTCTAACCTTCAGGCCCAATGGGGACCCTGCCCTGAGTACCCTGATCACCAGGTTCATTACTAGGTACCCCAGAATACACGCACTCCTCCATTGCTGCCCATCTGGTTGTGCCTGGGGCCCCAGCACCCGGGCCAGATGTACTATTATAGGAGGAGTCGACAGCAGCTTGCCCAGGCCCTGCGCCAGCACCCCAACGTGGTAACCATCTGCATCCATTCCCACAATTGCCCTGATGGTGGAGTCACTTGCGTCCCAGTGGAAAAGAAGCCAGACCCCTGAGCCATGGAGATCGTGTTGCAGGCGCTCTGCCAGTGAAGCAAGGGCAAGAGGAAGCTAGACTCACCACGCTGGTTCCACCTGCCAGATCCCAAGCAGAGGAAGCTGGAACCCCGCTTTTTGGCCTTCAGGCGGGTGTAAGACAAGAAAGGGGCAGTACCCTGGTGTGCCATGCCCATGGAAAATACTGACAGGAGCCACGAATAAAGTGCGCTTTGGCCTATTGCCCAGCAAGGACTCGATGGATGCCTGGCCCTCCCAATACCCAGCCAGTGTCTACTTCGGACCCAGCACAGGGAAGAGAGGGAGAGGGCCGGGTGGCCAGCAGCCCTGAGACGAACAGCAACGGAAAGAGGCAAGTGATCTTCAGCCTGCCTCCTACCGAAATCCCGCTAGATGCCTGCCCCATGAGTGACCAAGAAGAATCCGGCTCGGCCCTGCCTGGCACAGCCCCACCCCAAGAACCAGGTCTGGGTCCTCCTCACCACTCTTGCAAACCTAAGACGACTCAGCCATGAGAATCCCTCGCCTGGTGAACACCCTTCTCTTCAGAGACAGCCATCCCCAGAACCCCACAGACCGTGCTGAACTACCAGCAGACACCTTTCCCTCTTCATGGAGAGCCCCTACACCACCCAAGGCCCACTACTCCCCATGGAGAGCCAACATGGAAGAGATCTTGTCCCCAAATCACTTCATCTTCCACAGAGTCTTCCCTTATCCCTGCAATAAGACTTGCAGGGACTCAAGCTCCTCTATCCCCATTCCCCACTAGAGATTTGTAGTTATAGCACTCGCCTTATTTTAGCTGATAATTAAGTTATACCGTTTGAATTTTTAGAGCTTATTCTCTCTTTCTTTCTTAGAAAGACATGCATCATGCTAAGTTCCCCACTATTTGCAATCCCTTCATTGAAGTAGACACAGAAGGATTGAGGGGTTTAGGTTTGAAAGTGAGATCTTCCATCCAAAAAGAATTTGGCTTGTAGCTCAGTCATAGAAGTCTTCAGTGATTGAAAAATCTAGCATGCCCTGGTGGTCCATCTGTAGCATGGCAAAATTGAAGAAAAGGAGATAGAAATGGAGGTGAATATGGAGGAGGAAGAAAAGGAAGAGGAAGAGCAAGGAGAGGAAAAGGAGGAGGAAGATGTGGTGGAGGAGGAAAAAGTGGAGGAGCTGGAGGAGGATAAGGAAAAGGAGGAGAGAGAACAGCAGAAGGAGGAGGGGAAAGAGATGGAGGAAGAAGAGAAAAGAAGGTGAGGAAGAGATGGAGGAGGAGGATAGGTGGAGGAAGATGAGATGAAGGAGGAGGAAAAGAGATGGAGGAGGATGAGGCGGAGGGGGAAAGAGATTGAGGAGAAAGAAGAGGAGGAGGAGGAAGAGGAGAAGGAACATGAGAAAGAGGTGTAGGAGAAAGAAGAGGATGAGGAGAAGAAGCAAGTGGAGAGGAGGAGGAAGAGGAGGAGATGGATGCATCATGATTTTTTCTCGTTGTCACTGTTTGCGCCACACCCCTCTAAGTGTTTGCCTTCTGTACTGGATTGCAGAGGGCAAGGTAGATGCCTGGGCCCTTGTATACTATACCCAGTTGTGACCATCAGGATCGCTCCAAAGCATTGCAGTATTACTAAAGGAGCATATTGTGTCCTGAAAATTACCTAAGTAACTGCATATAAAAAGGAAAGAAGTTGGATCTGAAATTTCACTTATAATTATTTAAAAAGGAAAGAGGTTGGATCTGAAATTTCACTTATAATTATTTTTTTAATTTTAATTTTAATTTTTTGTGAACATACTGTACAGAAGGGTTACAATTACATGGGCAAAATAATGAGTACATTTCTTATCAAGCATTGCAGTCTTCTCCTTTGTTTACCCTTCACATCCTTTCCTAGCCCCCCCACCACTCCACCCAATACACCCAATACTCCTCCCCCACTCCACACGCCCCCCTGCACCAAAGTTGTAAAGTTTGTTTTTGACATGACAATTTGTACTTCTCATTGTTGCAACAGATCCACCTGTATTCTTAAACGACTTGATTTTCCACATCTCCTCCACAAATTATACCGACATCAAATATAGTGAAAGCAGGGGTTATACTGTGGGGGAGGGACATACAAAGCAAAAAAGAAGTAATCTTATAAATGCGTTAGAAACAAATGCATGAAAGAAAAAAAACATTAAAATACATGTCTAAGGGTTCATTTTCCTAACATAACATTACCTGATCTTTCCTGCTTGACTCATACATATACTAGATATTGCAAATAAGGGAAACCATGGGACCTATGTTTCTTTGGGCTTGACTTCACTTAATATAATTTTTTCATAGTTTTTCCATTTCCTAACAAATGGGACAATGTCATTCTTTCTGATGCAGGCATAGAATTCCATTGTGTATATATACCGCATTTTCTTGATCCATTCATCTACTGAGGAGCATTGGTTGGTTCAATATGTTAGCTATGGTAAATAATGTTGCAATAAACATAGTTGTGCTGGTAGCTTTAGTGTGGTCTTGTTTGTAAACATTTGTGTAAATGCCCAAAAGTGGCATTGCTGGGTCATAGGGGAGTTCTATGTAAAGTCTTTTGAGGAACCTCCATACTGCTTTCCAAAGTGTTTGAACACGTTTACACTCCCACCAACAATGCAGTAAGGTTACCTTCTGTCCACATCCCCTCCAGCAACTGTTGTTGTTAGAGTTCTTGATTTTAGCCATTCTAACTGGAGTGAGGTGATATCTCAATGTTGTTTTGATTTGCATTTCTTTTATGGCTAGGGAAGTTGCGCATTTCTTCATGTGTCTATTGGCCATCCTTCTTTCTTCTTCAGAGAAGTTTCTCCTTAAGTCTTTAGCCTACTTATTTGTTGGGCAGTTGTTTCTTTGAGGATTTGTTGTTGGGGGATTTAATTTTTTGAGTTCCAAGTATATTTTACATATGAGATCCTTGTCTGTTGTATGGCTAGTGAAGATATTCTCCCAATCCATGTGCTTTCTTTTGATCTTCTAGCTATGAACTTTGCCATGCAGAAGCTCTGCAACTTCATGCAATCCCATTTGTCCAACCTGTCTTTGATTTGTTGTGTTTCCGGGTCACTATTAAGAAAATTTAGGGCTGCGCCAAGGAGACCTAGGGTTCCTCCTATTCCATCCTGTAATGTTTTCAGAGTGTCTGCTTTGACTCCGAGGTCTTTGATGCATTTGGAGTTAATTCGGGTGCAGGGTGATATATACGAATCTATTTTTAGTTTCCTACAAGTAGTTAACCAATTTTACCAGCACCATTTACTGAAGAGGCTTTCTTCCATTCTATTGTTTTAGCTCCCTTATCGAAACTAGATGGCTATTGGTCTGTAGGTTCATTTCTGGGTTTTCAATTCTATTCCATTGGTCCTGAGGTCTGTTTGTATGTCAGTACCAAGCTGCTTTTATTACTATGGATTTATAGTAGAGTTTGAAATTTGGTATTGATATTCCTCCAGCAGTGTTCATTCCGTTGAGAATCATTTTTGCTATTCGGGGTCTTTTATTGTTCCATATGAATTTTTGGATTCCCTCTTCTATTTCCTTGAAGAATGAGGTTGTAATTTTGATAGGTATCGCGTTGAATTTGCAGATAGCCTTGGGAAGTATTGCCATTTTCACGATGTTAATCTTTCCAATTCAGGAGTAAGGGAGATTTTGCATTTTCTAAGTTCTGTTTTGATTTCCTTTTTAAGATTTTAAAGTTTTCATCAATGAGGTCCTTCACTTCTTTGTTTAAGTTAATTCCTGGAATTTTATTTTTTTGTGGGGCTATTACAAATGGAGTTGCTTTCCTAATTTCTGGCACACTTTTCTCATTGTTGGCATACAGAAAAGCCATTGATTTTTGAGGGTTAATTTTATACCCTGTAACTTTGCCAAAGTTTTGAATCAGCTTGAATAATTTGGGAGTGGAGGCTATGGGATTCTTTAAATACAAGATCATGTCATCTGCAAAGAGGGAGAGTTTTATTTCTTCTTTCCCTATTTGGATCCCCTTTAGTCTGCATCTTGTCTTATTGTTGTAGCTAGGCTTTCTAATACTAGAATGAAGAGAAGTGGAGCAAGAGGACATCCTAGTCTTGTTCCTGCGTTAAGAGGAAATGGCTTTAGTTTTTCACCATTAAGGATAATGCTGGCTGCAGATTTGTCATATACAGCCTTTATTGTATTTAGGAATATTCCATGGATTCCTAATTTTTCCAGAACCGTCATTTTGAAGGGGTGTTGGATGTTGTAGAATGCCTTTTATGCATCTATTGAGATAACCATGTGGTTCTTATCCTTGCTCCTGTTGATGTGATGAATTATATTGATTTGAGTATATTGAGCCAGCATTGCATCCCTGAAATGAATCCTGTTTGATCGTGGTGTAAGATTTTTTGGATGAATTGTTGAAGTCGATTGGTTAAAATTTTGTTGAGAAGTTTTGCATCAATGTTCATCAAAGAAATGGGTCTATAGTTCTCTTTCTTTAATGAGTCCTTGCCTGGTTTTGGGATGAGGGTTATTATGGTTTCATAGAATGTGTTTGGTAGTGAGCTTTCTCTTTCAATTTCATTGAAGAGTTGGAGGAGTATTGGTGTGAACTCTGCTTTGAAGGCCTTGTAAAATTCTGCTGTAAAAACATCTGGTCCTGGACTTTTCTTAGATGGGAGGTCTCTTTTTGCTGTTTCTACTTCAACGTTTGATATGGGCCTGTTAAGCTGGTTTAACTCATCTTGGTTTAGTTTTGGCATGTCAATATTTGCTAGGAAAAGGTCCATTTCTGTCAAGTTCTCAAACTTATTAGCATAAAATTTTAAAAATTATTCCCTTATAATGTTCTGAATCTTGGTTGTTTCCGTGGTGATGTTTCCATTCTCATCTCTGAGTTTATTTATTTCTGTGTGTTCTTTTCTTTTTCTGATAAGATTTGCTAAGGGTCGGTCAATTTTGTTAATTTTTTCGAAGGACCAGCTCTTTGTTTTGTTGAATCTTCTACAGTTATTTTGGATTCTAATTCATTTAATTCTGATTTAGTTTTAATTATTTATTTCTGTCTACTGGATAGGGGTTTATCTTGCTGCTCTTTTTCAAGGAGGTTTAGATGTGTCATTAAATTGTTGGTTTCCGATCTCTCCAATGTGTTGATGTAGGAGCTCAGAGCTATAAACTTGCCTCTGAGTACTGCCTTTGCTGTATCCCAGAGGAGCTGGTAATGTGTGATCATTTTCGTTGAATAGCATGAACATTTGAATTTCCCTTCTCATCTCTTCCATGACCCACTCGTGATTCAGCAGTGTGTTGTCCAGCCTCCATGTGTTACCAGACTTTCTTTGGTGGCTTTTGGTGTTGAGTTCTAATTTTATTCCCTTGTGGTCAGAGAGAATGCAAGGTATAACTTCAATGTTTCTGAATATGGACAAGTTTGCTTTGTGGCCTAAAATGTGGTCTATTTTAGAAAATGTTCCATGTGCTGCTGAGAAAAACGTGTATTCTGATGCTGCTGGGTGAAATGTTCAGTAGATGTCTTTTAAATCTAGTTGATCTATGCAGTTGTTTAGATCTGCGGTTTCTCTGTTGAGTTTTTTTCCGAGTTGATCTATCTAGTGGGGAGAGTGGTGTGTTAAAATCCCCAACAGTTAATGTCTTTGGATCTATGTGAGATTTGAGGAAAATTAGTGTTTCTTGGATAAATTTGGGTTTTCCATTGTTTGGCGAATAGATATTTAGAATTGTAATATCCTCCTGAAGAAGAGATCCCTTAATTAGTATGTAGCGACCTTCTTTATCTCTTCTCACGAATTTTAACTTGAAGCCTATTTTATCTGATTTTAGGATTGGAACTCCTGCCTGTTTATGGGGGCCATTTGCTTGGTAGATTTTTCACCAGCCTTTAATATTGAAAATGTGTTTGTTTTTACGGGCATGATGTGACTCCTGAAGGCAGAAGATAGAAGGGTCTTGTTTTTTAATCCAACTAGACAGTCTATGTTGCTTAGAGAGTTAAGTCTGTTAACGTTAAGAGATAGGACTGAGAGTCATTTGGGAGTTCCTGCCATGTTATCCACCTTCTTGCGGGTTGCAAAAACTGGGTTCTTCCTATGGTTCTTGGAGTCTCAGTTTGGGTGCAGTTTCTTGGCCTTTATTGTGGTCTTGTTGGTTTTCTATGTGTAGGACATCTTTAAGAATCTTTTGTAGGGCTGGTTTGGTGGAGATGTATTGTTTCCATTTTTCTTTGCTATGGAAGTTTTTTATTTGACCTTCATTTATGAAGGAGAGTTTAGCTGAGTACAGTATTCTTGGTTGACATTTGTTTGATTTTAGGGCATGGCATCCATCATTCCAGGCTCTTCTTGCTCTGATTGTCTCTGCCGAGAAATCTGAGGTGATTCTAATTGGTTTCCCTTTATAGGTGATTCATCTTTTTTCCTTGACAGATTTAAGGATCTTTTCCTTAGTCTGAGTTGATCCTGTGTGGATTATAATGTGATGATGGGATGTCCTATTCTGATCTGGTCTATTTGGAGTTCTAAAAGCTTGTATCTAAATAGGCCTATTTTTTTGCATGTTTGTGAAGTTCTCTGCTAGGATCCTGTTAAACAAATTTCCTAGACCATTAACTTCTGTTTCTAGGTGCTCATCTACACCCATTATCCTTAGATTAGGCCTTCTGATGGTGTATTCCAAGTGTTGAATAGATCTATCATATTTCTTGGATTTGTCTTGGATGGTTGTGTGTTCTTTCTCTATCATATCTAGGCTGTCTTCAATCCCCGAGATTTAATCTAACCTGCTGTCAAGACTTTCTACTTTGTTTTTTATTTCTTTTCCTTCTAATTGGTCAGCTTTGATGGCTTCAAATTCTTTGTTGAAGCTTTGTTTTAGATCTTGTATGCACTTCTTTCCTTCCTTAATTTGGTGTTCAGTGTTTATTCTCAAATCACTTAGTTGATTGGTTATGGTTTCCTTGGACTCCCATTCCTTCTGTTGGGTTCCATTCAGCATTCCCTTTGTGTTCTCCCTGACTTCCTTCAGCTCTTTTTTAATGGATCCCATGAATGCCTTTAGTGATCTTTCTGTATTCTCATTCTGCTCTCTCAATTCCTGTATTACTCTTTGATTAGCTTCCTAGCAGTCCAGTTCATGTCATTCCTGTAGTTCTCTTTGTTCTCAGCCTGTTCACGACATTCCTGCCTTTCTCTTTGAGTATTCTCAAGCTGCTCATGCAAATCCTGTATCAGTTTTTGAGTAGCTTCCTCACTCTCATGATATTCCTGTATAATCTTTGGATTGCCTCTTCTCTCTCCCTATCACGCTCATACAGAGTCCTTTATAGGTTTTCAATCTTTTCCTGCATTGACCTTTTGTTGCCTGCTCTCTCTCCCTATCTCACTCCAACAGAGTCCTTTATATGATTTCAATCTTTTCATTTATCATGTTTGCCAGCATTGTTTGTAGAGCTATTTGGGAACTCTCCTCTGGATTATTCATTATCTGTTCTGTTCCCTGATTTTCAAGAGTGGGAATTGAGATGCCATTTTTCCCAGCTTACTCTGCCCATTTGGGATGAAAATAGCACCAGTTTTTTGCTAGAACACTATCTTAAGGTAAGCATCAACCAAAGTCTGAATTTGCACAGTCAATAGTCTACAGATACATCTATTCAACATCAAATAACTATATGTTAATGGGCTAAGAATCGCAAAGAATTTGGAAAACAATAAATTATTACAGTTAGGGAGAGATGTGGATAAAAACTAGCAATAGAGTGATGTGGGAAGGCACAGGGCGAGTTAACTAAGTCCTAATCTCAAAGCAGGAAATAGGTTGGGTAGGATGAAAGGAGAGAGAGAAAAAAAAGAAGAAAGAAAAAGGAAAAAGAAAAGAGACCAGAAAAAATAGAAAAGTAAAACTAAATAATATTATGCAGACCGAAGACAATCTATTTAGAGAAGAACATGAATATATTGAGAGAAGGAGAGATGTGAAAAACTTAAAAATAAAAATGCTTAAAATATTATATAGGTAGAAAGAAGTAGTACTGCTATTAAGGAATTTAAATCTTAGAGGTTTGGAATTGAGTAATAAATTTGTGGATTAAGTGTGTACAGAATGGGGGATAGGGTCTAATAGTCAACTACGGGTTTATCTGAGGATGTGCAGGACAACAATTAAGTCCCTTAAAGAAGAACAAAAGAGAGGAAAAGGTGAAAATGATTAGAAATTAAGAAAAATAGATCAGAAATTCAGTAGAGCCAAACAAACAAAAAGATAATTAAAAAAAAGAGAAAGAAAACCAAAAACGAAAGAAAAACACACACACACACATGTATCCCTAAATTAAAAATTATGAGAGAAAAAAAAGTTACCGGAAAACATTTTTTTTCAAGAAAGGTAAAAATTAAAGTTTACAAAAAATTTAGAAAAGAAAAAAAAATTTATAAAAGGTACCAAAAAGAAGAAGAAGAAGAAGAAGAAGAAGAAGAAGAAGAAGAAGAAGAAGAAGAAGAAGAAGAAGAAGAAGAAAAGTTCTTTGATTTTTTTTGGAAGGGGTGGGAAAAATCCTGTATCTCCTTTGTGTCCTTAACCAGCCTCTTGTTGGAGTCTCTGGTCTGCTTGTGGTCCTGTGGCTTGGTTCATTTCTTAAGTCAGTTTGTTCAAACAGGCAGAAAAATGCTCTGTTTTACCCAGGATTTTGCAATCCTCCCAGGCTTAGTTCAATGGGAGGCAGATCTGCTTTGAGTATCACAAAAGAGGGAGATGCTGTAATGAGGCTCAGTTCTGGAGTTGAGGACTTTCAACAAACAGTAGCTTTTCCCGGGGGCTAGTTTGTGAGAAACTCAGAGAGCCCATCCTGGAGCCATTCTCAGGGTTTCTGTTTACTGAATTTCATTTGATTGTTGAGGCTGCTGAAGGGAGGGGCAGCCTCTGGCTCTGATTACCCAGTGAAGAAAGCCACTCCTAGGGCTGGTGCCAGTGCTGGGTGACTTTTTCCTGGGTGCAGCTGAGTCTGGCAGGTCACGCCGTTAAGTTCTTGTGACCTGTTAAATGACTCTAGTTTTATTCCAAGGCCTGAGTTGGAGCTAGCAGCTCCGCCGAGCTTTGTAGGTATCCAAGATGGAGATAGCTCGTAATGGGGGGAGTAAGGGTGGCCTTCCCTCCTCTGCTCCCTGTGAAGGAATGAGGACATCAGGCTTCTACTCATGCCCGAGTCTTGGTTCCTGGGTCGTCTCTGGTCTGGCAAACTGCAGGATGATGTCCGCTCCTTGTCGGTTCTTGCTGGTGTGGAGTAGAATCCGCTCGCCAGCTGCATCTGGCTCCTTCGTCCCAGACTCTCTTTGATTTTTCATTTTTCATTTTTCTTGTTCCCAAGGTAGAAGATCCAAATAGCAGTGTTTTAAAACCTGATGACACTCTTGATGTATGAGATTCAATTGTTCAGTTGTAGTGCGACAAGTAGTGCACTCCACTCCACGAAACTTTTGTAATTGGGAATCTGAGCAATTTGATATATATGCAGGTCCTTTCAATATAATGTCCCAGGAAAAGGTCTAAGTTGTAATTACTCAAAGGGGTTCAGGAATGCCATTCACAGTGCTCTTCCCACTGCCAGCAGTCCGCTTATCGCTGGCTGCATCCGTTGGTAGGTCCAAGCAGTCTCGGAGGGAGGAGGGGAGGAAGTGGCACCGAGGTGGGGACAGCTGACAGCGAGGTGACAGGAAGGACTCGGGGTAGGAGCCTAGGTGGCCGCTCCCGCTGCTGCCCATCTGACCGTTTCCCCTTGGCGGAAGGTGCCAGCGAGGCCGTGTCCCCAGAATTGAGGCGCCCGGAGCTCATTGCTCGCTTTGGCGGTGAAGGCTGAGCGCCTGGACGCAGCGAGCTGGGGTGGCAAGCTGCCTCGCTTAAAATTATTATGTCTGGAAGATTCAATATAATGCAATGGCACTCATGCCAATTATAGATATATTAAATATAATAATACATATTAAGGTTTTGTTTAGGTTTTTGTGCAGTTTTAACCACTCCATTACCCTATACCAGATTTTGTGTGTGTGTGTGTGCCCTGGGGCTCGATCTCAGGTGCTCTCCCTGAGATTTCTTTTAAAGGCTAGCATGCCATGACGTTAGCCATAGCTCTTTTAAGAAGTCAATTGGAGATACATCTTGTGGACTTTCCTGTCTGTGCTTTGACTAAATCCTCAGACTTCAGCCTCCCATACTGTAGGAATGAGCCACTATCATCTGGCCCAGCACATATCTTGATGGGGCTTAATGGGTTACCTGCATCTAGCACCTCAGTCCCCAAACACATGGATGACCTGACATGTACCTCTACATTTCGCAACCCCAGGTCTGACACCGTCCTTCTGTAATGGGGTGACAACCATGCATTCCACACACAGTGCCTAGGACTCCTAGCACTTAACCTGATACTCAGTGTTCTTGTAGCTGTTATGTGAACTCGTTTGTGGATCTCCCTGCAGGCCTTATCCTGCAGCATTTGCACTGCAGCCCCCTAGATTGGTCTGGGTTCCCTGGGAAAAAATGTGTAGCTTCAGATTGGCACGTGCTCTGTGTGCATGCTGGGCACCTGGCCCAAAAGAGCGCATTTGCTCTTTATAGGTGTCAGGGTGCATGACCCATATCTTCCACACTGGTTCCTGATGTGAACCCAGCATTGTGGTTTGGGTGTGTGTTCTGTGTCTACAGCCACAAAATGGGCCAAAAATGTCTGAGCAAGACATGTTTTCTAAGGGATGGTGCATTATTGTGTCTAGTTCTGGCTTGAGTATGCAGTTTGGATCAAGTGTTGTACTCAGCCTGTAGCACACAGTGGGTTTGCATGAGGGAGAACATGTAAAGAATGGCAGGGCCTGGCACCATTGGCTCACACTTGTAATACTAGTGACTAGGGAGGCTGAAATCTGAGGACCATGGTGGTTCAAAACCTGCCCAGGCAGGCAAGTCCATGAGACATCTCTAATAAATGACCAGAAAACTGGAAGTGGTGCCATGGCTCAACCAGTAGAGCTGAAGAGCTCAAGGACAGTGCCCAGGCCCACATTTCAAGCTCCCTGACTCACGCCGCACCCGACCACCAAAAATAAAGAATGTCAGGGTCCAAGAAGAGACAGGTGAGTGAGGTCCCCTACTATAGGGGACCATGTGGAGCTGGGACTCTCTGGGGCTCTTCTGATGTGGTGGTAGGTGATGCTCGTGCCATTTTGTAAAGGGACAGGAAAGCTGTCCTACCATCTATTCCCACTTCCTTCCATTAGATGGTTTTTTCTCATTCATTGCTAGGATCTAAGTTCTACCAACAACATTTCAAATTAACCTTTCAGTGAAGCTGTCATCACCTTCACATGGTCCCTAGAAATGTGGATATCATATATAGGTTGGCCCTGGAGAATTAATTTCTCAGAAGGCCAAACTAGTGCCAAAACACTATAACAGCTGTACAGGTTGCCACCAGAGATGCATGGAAAGCAGCAAGTTATTGCTATTGTTGTTTCTCTGGTTATTTTGCTCTATGGTTGTTTTCTGATTCACTTTTGTGGAAAAATGTCTCACTATACATGCCAGGCTGGTGTAGAATACTTGACCCTACTCCCTCACCTCTCCTATGTAATCTATTGTGTTGACACTTCTTTTTTTTTGGCATTCATGATACTTGAACTCAATGGTCAGTAAAGTGTTCCCTGAGCTTCTTTTGCCCAAGGCTAGCATCCTACCATTTGAGCCACAGCGCCACTTCCAGCTTTTTTGGTATTATGTGGCACTGAGGAATTGAACCCAGGGCTTCATGCCTAAAAGGAAAGCACTCTACCACTGAGCCACATTCCCAGCTCCTACACTGTTATTTATAACAAATTTTCTATGGTAATTTTTGAAGAAAATTTCTTTGTATTAACCCATTCATTTATACATAGTTTTGTATTTATTCATTCATTTATTTATTCTATGCTGATACAGTTCTAGGAACCTGATTAAGTGAAATCAACATGATGCCTTCATTTTCAGGGAGGAATACCTCAGTCTTTTTAAAGAAGATATGGAATCTCCTACTCTTAAATCTTGAATCTCACTTGGCAAAGGGTAAAAGCAATGGATGAGAAAGATGACTAGGGGAAGGTGCCAGAGTTTACTTCCTCTCATGTCCATAGGTGGGAACAGAGAACTCACTCCCAAGAATTCAAAGTTAGTGCTAGGAAGCCATGCCCCAGAACTACAATGGGTGGTGCAATAGGACCACTGAAGCCAGAAATGTTAATGTGGCAGGTTTTTGGCTGCTGTTTTATGTATGCATGTAGTTTTTTCATGGTGAGACAGTTCTAGGAACCCAGTTAAATCAGATCTACATGTACATGTGTTTGTTACAAAAAACATTCTTCTTTTAAAAGAAAAAACCAGGATTAACAATCTCCTGCTTGTTAAAACATGAACCCCAGCTAGCAAAGACATCCTGCATGTTTAAAGAATGCCGGTTATCTTATGGCTCTAATGATAACTGTTCAGGAAAGTGGCATATGAGGATAGATGTTGGAGGCTGGACTGAGCAGGAATGTCCATGAAATTCTTGTCTCCAATGAATCACCAGAAAGCCAGAAGTGAAGATGTGGCTCACGTGGTAGGGGACTTTCCTTGAGCTCAAAGCTCATGAAGAGAGAGCGAGAGAGACAGAGACAGAGACAGAGACTGAGACAGTAATTGAGACAGAGAGACTCTGCTGGCCAGAAGTTATGTTATACAAAATTCCACTAGGTAGAACCAGGGAAAGCAGCAATTTTGTGCTCATTGCATCATTTCATCATTTTTTTTGTATTGTTCTGTGGTCATTATGGTTAAGGTTTTTTTTAAACCACTGCTGAGGCTTGAACTCAGGAGCTGGACACTTTCCTGAGCTGTTTTTGAGCCACAGTGCCACGTCCAGCTTTTTCTGAGGTACTGAGGAATCAAACCTGGGGCTTCCCACATGCTAGGCAAACACTCTACAACTGAACCACATTCCCATCTCTGTGGATCATTATGAGAAAGAAAATCTCACTACACTCAGAAGTCAAGTCTAGAACTCATTGCCACTCCTTCATCAACCACTCCTGCTATACAATTGAACATTTGTGCCATCTAGTTTAGTGACCTTGTTCTTTAGAACTAATTTAATACATTACCCTTGAATCTATGATATTACATTATTTATATTGTTATGTATTTGTATTATTTCTACATTTGTTTCTTACCTAGGACATGACTAGGAATCTGGTTAAACAATTGACTGTCTACTTTCTATAGAAGAACACTGCAGCCTTGTTGAAGAGGTTTTGCAATTTCTGTTCTTAATAGGTGCATTCCACTGTCAAAGAGTAAGAGGAAGTTAACAGGAGACTGTGTGAGCTCATTATGGAGTTCTTAATCTCCTGTAGATAGCTCATTTACCAGAATGCCAAACTGGTGTGAAGTTGCTTATATCTTCACACTAACAAGGGGGCACCAGATGCACAAAAAATACATTAAGCAACCTAAATATCAGAGTTGGAAACTAAAAGCAGAAAACTTGTTTTCAAAGATCTGACCAGATTGGTGCCTATAGCTCCAGTTTTGGGAGACCATGGCAGATGAAAACTGGCAAAAAGCAAAACAAAATGTGAGAAGATTTGTCGGTGTTCTTCCCTTCCCAGCCACAGGATGACACCACAAAGCTCATTTCCCCCAATGCCAAGCTGAAGCATGGGAGCTATAACAATACATCTTGACTGGGTAGTGCCAGAGAACCATGGGAAACAACAGTGTTTTTATTGTTTCTTTTTTTGGTGATTTTCTGTTTCATTGTTTTGGGGAATCATTGTGGGGGGAAAAGATCCCACTGTAATTGTTAGGCTGTACTAGAACTGTTTACCCTCTCCTGTGTTGCACCCATTGCAATCAATTTTGACTACACTATAACAACAAGTTTTCCATGTATTTTCTAACAATAATTTTGATTCTTAGTAACCTATTTAATTATATATTTATAGATTAGTTTATTCATTTCTATGTTGAGACAATTCTAGAAACCCAGTTAGTCTATACCAACATGACAGTGTGCTTTTTCTTTTTTTCTTTTTACAGTCCTGGGGCTTGAATTCAGGGCATGGCTACTGTCCCTGAGCTTCTTTTGTTCAAAGCCAGAGGTCTACCACTTGAGCCACAGCACCACTTCTGGCTTTTTCTGTGTATGTGGTACTGAGGAATCGAACCCAGGGCTTTATGCATGCTAGACAAGCACTCAACCATTTTAGAATCTCCTACCCTTAATGCTTGAATCCCCAATTCATGGCCTGGATCTTAAACTCATGGCCTGGGCCTTAAACTCATCATCCGGGTCTTGAACAAAACGCCTGGGATTCAAACTCCTGTACTTGGCCTAGAACTTGTCCTGGGCATTGAATTCAGGATCTGGGACTTGAACTCAGGGCCTGGGCCTGAAACTCAGATGCTGTGGCTTGAACTCATTACTTGGTCCTGGACCTTGAACACATAGCCAATAATGTGAACACATGACCTGATACTTACAACTTGTGCCTTGAACCGGGTGCCTAGGCCTTGAACTGGGGGCCTGGGACTTGAACTCATAGTCTGGGGCTGAAACTCTGGGCCTAGTAATTGAACTCACAGCCTCAGCCTTGAACTGACAATTGAATAGGGGCTCTGGACATTGAACTCAGGGCTTGGGAATTGAAATTGGGGCCTGGTGCCTTGATCTGGTAGCCTGGTCTTTTAACTCAAAACCTGTGACTTGAACTAACAGACTGGGCCTTTAAATCTCAGCCTACAAGTACAACTATGACCCTGGACCTTGATAAGGGGCCTGGGATTGAACATAGAGATTGGGCCTTGAAGGCACAGCTGGAACAATGAAGTCAGGCCTAGTACTTGAACTGTGGCCCTGGACCTTGAATTCAGGGTCTGGGAATGAACTCAGGGCCTGGGCCTAGAAGTCAAAACCTGGACCTTCTACTGGGTGCCTGGACATTGAAGTGGGGGCTTGGGACTTTATCTCATAGCCTAGGCCTTGATGTCATGGCCTGGTACTTGAACTGAGGCCTTGTACTTAGGGGAGAAGGAGGACCTGGGACTTCAGTTTGGGGCCTGGGCTCTGAATTCATGGCCTGGGTCTTAAACTCATGGCAGCTTTAGCCTCACCATCTGGGCCTTGAACTCAAAAGAATGGAATTTGACCATCTAGCCTTGGGCCTTGAACTCAGCCTAGGTATTCAACAGAGAATCTGTGACTTGAACTCACTTCCGGTCCTGAAATTTTGGGTCTGGGTCTTGAACTCACAGCCTAATACTTGAAATTATGGCTTGTATTTGAACTGGAACCCTGGACTTGAACTCAAGGACTCAGCCTTGATCTGGGGGCTTGGGACTTGAACTTATAGATCAACATGAAACTCTGGGCCTATTCCTTGAACTCAGACTGGGCCTTGAACTCACAGCCCGGAAATTGACAATGAGGCCTAGGCCTTGAACTCAGTGCCTTCAACTTGAGTTTGGGAACTGGGATTTTTACTCACAGTTTGGGCCTTGATCTCAGGCCTGGTACTTGAATTGGGGCTGTGGACATTGAACTCAGGTCCTGGGAATTGAAATCAGAGTCTGGGTCTTGAATTCTGGAACTGAGACTTGAACTTGGGACCTGTGGTGTGTTCTCATGGCCTAGAACTTGAACTCTTGGCTGGGATATGAACTCAAGGCCTGAACCAATAGCATGGGACTTAAACTCAGGGACTAAGACTTGAATTGAGAACAAGTCTTGAACCGGTGGCTTGGGATTTGAACTTGGGGCCTGGGACTTGAACTCATAGGCTGGGCATGAAACACTGAGCCTGGGCATTGAACTGACAGCCTGGGCCTTCAATCATAGTCTGGGCCTTTAATTCATAGGCTTGGCATTTGATCTGGGGTCCTGGACTTTGAGCACAGGGATAAACAGGGGACCTGGGACTCAACTTGGGACCTGGGTCTTAAACTCACAACCTAAGCCTTGAACTTGGCACCTGAACTTGAATTTAGGGCTTGGGCAATGAATTCATAGCTGGAGCCTTGAATAGGGTCCAAGTCTTGAACTTTAGCCTGGTATTTGAAATGGAGGCCTGGGACTTGAATTGGAAACCTGAGCCTTGAACTCTGGAACTGGGCCATGAATTATTATTCTGAGACTTGAATTCCTGGGACTTGAACTCACATCCTGGACCTTGAACTCGGAACCTGGGATTTAACCTGGGATTCTGGACATAGAACTCAGTGCCTGTGCTTTGAACTTGACACTGTACCTTTAACAAAGGGCCTGTGATTGAACATGTACTTTTGGGCCTTGAGTATACAATTTGGGTTTTGAATGAACAGCTCTGGCCTTGTATTCGGGCCTGGGCCTTGAACTCACAACTCTGGCAATAACTCAGGCCTGGGCCCTGAACTCAGAGCTTGGACTTGAATTCACATCTCCTTGGGCAGCCTGAACTTTAAAAAGGGGATCTGGGACTTGAATTCACATCCTTAGAATTTAACTCAAGGCCTGGGCCTTGAACTCAGGGCCTGGAATTTTTTACTCATGGCTTGCGACTTGAATTCTGAGCATGGGTTTAGAACTCAGGGCCTGGACCTTGAACTCATAGCCTGGCCTTTAACTAAAGCCTGTAACTGACTGAACAGACTGAACATTGATCTCTAGGCCTGGGACTTCAACTGGGTCGCTGGACCTTGAACTCAGGGCATGAAAGTTGAACATGGGGCCTGGGTCTTGAACTCAGGGCCTACAAACTTAAATTCAAGACCCAGGATGTTTTTACATGGCCATTGCATTGAAGGCTGGGCCTGGGATTTGAACTCACTTCCTGGACCTTAAGCTCATAGCCTGGGAGTTGAACTCAGGGACTGGCATTTGAATTTGGAGCCTGAGCCTTTAATTCCTGGCCTGACCTTGAAATGGCATGGCACATGTACTCATAGCCTAAGCCTCACTCTGGGCCTGGGCATTGAACTGACATTCTGGGCCTTGAAGTCATGGCCTGGTATGTGAACTAGGTCCCTGTTCCTGGAATTTGAACTGGGGGTCTGGGATTTTCATTACAACCCAGGCTTTGAACTGGTGGTTTAGGCCTTGAAGTAGGCCTGGGACTTGAAATCATATGCTGGGTCTAAAACTCTGGACCTGGGCATTGAACTCACAGCCTAGGCCTTGAACTTATAGCCTGTTGTTTTATTTGATCTGCGGTCTTGAACCTTAAACTCATGAAGGAAGGTGGAACCTGGCACTTCAACTTGGGGTCTGAGCCTTAAACTTACCCCCTAGGAACTTGAGCTCTGGGGCCTTGGAATTGAATTTTGAGCCTGAGGCTTAAACTTAGGGCCTGGACCTTGAACTATTGTTCCTAGACTTGAATTTAGGGCCTGGAACTTGAACTTTCAGCATAGGAATTGAACTCATGAATTCAGTGTCTGGCATTTGAATTCCCCACCTGAACCTTGAACAGTTGGACTGGACCTTGAACCAATGGCCTGACACTTGAATCTGGGGCTTGGGACTTGAACTCACATCCTGGGCATTTGACTTGGGACCTGGGCCTTGAACTTAAGACCTAGGACTTCAACCTGGAGCCTGGGATTTAAACTTATGTTGTAGGCCTGGAACTAGAGCCTGGAACTTGAAGTGAGGTCCTGGGCCTTGAACTCTCAGCATGAGTCTCAAACTCAGGGCTTGGGATTGAATTCACATCCTGGGCATTTCACTCAGGACCTGGTCCTTCTACTCAGGATGTGGGACTACAACTGGGGCCCTGGACCTTGACCTCAGGGCCTGGAACTTGAACAAGGGACCTGGAACTTGTATTCACAGCCTTGAACTCAGGGCTTGGACTTTGTATTGCAGTCTTTCTTTTAATTTGAGGCCTGGGATTTGAACTCACATCCTAAGGATTTAACTCAGGGCCTGGGTCTTGAACTTGGGACCTGGGATTTGAACATGGGTCTTGGGATTTAAACGTGGGGCCTTAAACATTCGGCCTAGTACTTGAACTAGGGACATAGACCTTGAACTCTGAGCCTTTGAATTGAAATCACAGCCTGGGCCTGGAACTCAGGGCCTGAGCCTTGAAATGAGGCCTGAGCCTTGAACTCAAAGGCTGGGACTTGAACTCACACACTGAGCCTTGAATTGTAGGCCTGGGACTTAAACTCAGCCCTGGACCTTTAACTGAGGACCTGGGACTTGAACTGTGACCCTGTTCCTTGACCAAATCATTCTATCACTGGTGATCATTTAGTAAATTAATTAAAGTAGTGTGAAGGCTTTAGATTGCAGGATTTACTCATATTGAAAGAGCTACAAAGAGAACTCATGCTGAACATTTTAAGAATGTGATTTGTTAAAAGAAAAAACTATTGGACTTAGCAATAAATAAAATTACAGTACATGGTGAAAAGTTGAAATTCATAACTTTAGAAAATATTCCACACCTGTGTAAACTTGTTCAACCACTTTGGAAAGTAATATGCAGGTTCCTCAAAAGACTCCACATAGAGCTCCCCTATGATCCAGCAATCCCACTTTTGGGCATTTACCCAAATGTTTACAAACAAGAACACAGTAAAGCTACCAGCATGACTGTGTTTATTGCAGCACTATTTACTTTAGCTAAGATATGGAAGCAACCCAGATGCCCCTCAGTAGATGAATGGATCAAGAAAATGTGGTATATATACACAATGGAATTCTATGCCTCCATCAGAAAGAATGACATTGTCCCATTTGTTAGGAAATGGAAAGACTTGGAAAAAATTATATTAAGAGAAGTAAGCCAAGCCCAAAGAAACATAGGTCCCATGGTTTCCCTTATTTGCAATATCTAGTATATGTATGGGTCAATCAGAAAAGGTCAGATAAGGTGATGTTAGGAAAATGAACCCTAAGATATGTATTCAAATGTTTTTTTCTTTCATGCATTTGTTTCTAATGCATTTATAAGATTATTTCTTTGTTGCTTTGTATGTCCCTCCCCCACAGTATAACCCCTGCTTTCACTGTATTGGATGTCTGTATAATTTGTGAAGGGGAAGGGGAAAACAAGTCGTTTAAATAAGAATTCAGGTGGACCCGTTGCAACAATGAGAAGTACAAGTTGTCATGTCAAAAAAGAACCTTACAACTTTGGTGGGGCATGGGAAGTATTGGGTGGGGGGTGGAGGGAGGCTGGGAAGGGATGGGAAGGGGAAACAAAGTAGGAGGCTACAATGTTTGATAAGAAATGCACTCATTATCTTGCCCATGTAATTGTAACCCCTCTGTACAGTATTTTCACAATAAAAAATAAAAATTAAAAAAAAAGAAATTGCTCTCCTTTAAGTGAAACAAACAAGAGTTAGGGCAAACCCGAGAGGAAAGAAAGCTGAAGAAAATGGGTCCCCAAGCAATCGGTTCTGTCAACCCTTCTCGCAAAGGTGATATGTGTGACAGTGTAGGGTAACCATTCCCTGAAGTGACCAGAAAGACTCCTGTCCATAGCCAGCAAGTACCAGGAAGCAGAGGACAGAAGCAAGCACAGGAGTGCAGGTACAGGCAGCTCTGAAAACGATCTGTCTCCTCACTCCTACTCCCTCTGTCTTCTCCCCACCCCACCCCCCATCTCCCTATCTCTCCTTCTTCTCTCTATCCAATCTCTGATGGACCCATTCCTAGGGAGAGAGACTAGCCACAAGGCTCCACCTTTCTGCCTGAAGTGAAGGACAGGAAGTAGTTCACATGTGGGCAGTGAGCAGGCTCTATCACATGTGACCATGCTTCCTTTCATTCTGCTCCAGCTGCAGCCTAGGAACGCATCTCCCAGCCCTCACAAGGAGCAATCTGAACAGTCCACAGTCCACTGCCTCCCTGCTTACTGTTGAGAAAACCATAAAAGAAAATATGTGCTCCACAGACGTGTCTGAAGAGAAATGAGGCTGCCCCGCAGCTTTCCACACTGGCCTCATACTTGACATGGATCATTGCAACCTCCCGACACTTGGCACAGTGACACCCACCACTCCTGAGGCCGGGATCTTCTGGGGAGGAATTTATCTTAGCCTCTGCTTTGTAGTGCCTTAGCGATCTTTTGCCAAGAAAGGCAGAGCTTCAGACAAGGCAGAAGAAGATGACAAAAATCCCCCAGATTCCAATCCTCTCTCCGGAAACTACCCTGGCAAAGCGTCTGTGCTGACACGGGGATAACAGCCTCCTCCCCTGCCCCCACTCTCATGTGCCTCTGTGTTTTCTTTCCCTGGATCTGGCCTCAGACAGGGAGTGTGCTCAAGCATACAGACATTTCTCACATATTTCTCCTCACTTTCCTTTCAACCCTTGTCACTGTTAGGAGGACATAGTTGAGAGAATTTTCCAGAAATCAATGCAGAGATGCTCAGAGCTGAGGAAAGACAGACCATCACAGACACCTGGGACCCCCAGCTTACTGTCTGCCTGCCTCTGAACACAGACATGCTTGTCCAAGCCTCCCTAGAAGCCAACAGAGCTCATGGGAAAATAACTAGTGGTAGCTTGGGCAAGCCAGGAAATGCCAGGACATTTGTTACACAGCATTGTGGAGACAGCAGGCAGTGGATGAAGAAGGTATGGTGATGTGCATGGATGGGGGGGAGGTCTGCAGGAGACACTAGCACACCACCATCATCATCATCATCATTCCCTCTGGCACAAATGGGTCATGCCTGGCAGGGACCACATTTCCCCACCTCCTGATCTGCCTGGTCTCCCAGACTCAGCCAGATATGTTTACCTGATGTGTCCCTGTCAGGAAGTGACACAGCCAAAGGCCTGTCTGTCTTCTTTGTTACTGGACCCTACACTTTCAGGGTGATTGCAGGGAGGATAATAGACAGGAGAACCACAGGGCTGCCTTCTAACTGCAATTGAACCTATTTCAGCCAGCTGTTTCTAGCCCCTCAAATAGGAGAGAGCTTACCTCATGCTCCTGGGGCCTACCCAGCACCACTTCCCATCCGAGGCAAGAAATTCTACCCACTTCTGGCCTTGCACCCAGGCATGTAGGTTTTCCCTGCCACTGCTCTCAGGTGACAACTTGCAAACAACCTATGGTCAGGGGGAGGGGCCTTCTGACCCCTCACCCCTTTGGCCCTGCTGCCCAGACTCAGCTTGTCCATCCCCCCAGAACAGCTCCTTGGGAGGGCCGAGATGACTGACTGCAGTGCAGGGCAGACCCACCAGTGGCAGCCTGAGTGACCCGGCCCTCTTGCTGCTTGGTTGAGTCTGCAGCCTGTGAGGCTCACAGCTGCTGAGACTTAGCAGACTTTGATAGCATGTTGATTATGAATTTTGTCCCTTTCAGCCTAGTTAATGAAGCATCCAATTCATGCCATCTTTAAAACGAGACCAAGCCAAACCCTGAATGGAAGTAAAACTTCATGTAAATGAGAAGCAGAGGGATTGGTGGGCTTGGCTGGTGCCAACTGACAGTGCAAATCCATAGTACTTGGAAATGCCTCTCACCAGAGCTCTGGGGCCCTTTAGGCCAGATCTAAGGCTACCTGATGGAGAGTCAGGCATCTGTGCCAACTTGATCTAGGGACCAGAGACTTCTGCTGGTTAGCACCCCAATTTGGAGCCAAGCAAAGAGTTCAGAATGCAAACTGCATTCCCAAACCCTGGGAGTGCATCTCCATACAACTTCCTGTGTTCTAACTGAATGCCAGAGGGGATTATCTAGTCTCTGCAGGTTTCAACTGCCAGGGTGCAGTGAGATGCGGAATTGGGTGTTAAGAGAGTTGACATCTAAGCCATCTGCTCCAACAATGAGCCATGGGGTGGTGGGGCCACTGGTGAGCAGTGAGAGACATTATCCCTGTGGCTCAGCCACCTCACCTGGGAAGCAAAGCCATTGGGCTATGAAAAAGCAAAGCAGCTGGCCTTCGTGAGCACTCACAGTATCTGTGCAGCGTGCTCACTGCTCACTTGGTGAAGAGGCGGTTAATGATTAGGAGAAAATCATGGTTGCCCCACAACACTGGAAGGTGGAGATGGGCAGTGCCTTTGCCCATCAGATAGGATCCTCGCTCTGGAAATGGAGCCTATGATGTAAACCCAGAGCTGAGGGGAAGGCCTGCTGCTCAATGCTGGGCTGCACCACTTCCCTTCCGGGAGCTCCAGGACACAGAACCCTACTTCTGAAATAGGTTGCATTACAATTTGCCCACTGTAAAATCTTAACTGCGATTGTATCTGTAGAATGGAACTTCCACACTGTAAAACCCCTCGACTACCAGACACACCCGGAGGCCATTCCACTGACTGAGCAGCCCTGCTATTTCATACCAACTGGCTCAAGTTGATGGGATTTGTGGGTAGGTAGGGAGTGGCTGCTCCTGCTACCCAGGCAATTGGTGGAGTTGTAAGCCTCCATAAACCCTGGCAGGAGGTGCCGGGGGGCAGCAGCCAGTGGTTTGCTCTGGAGTCACAGCTGTTGGGTGAGCCCTGGGTGAGGAGACTTCAGATCTCCTGCACTAAGCTATGGCTTCCACATCTAGGGAGTCAAGACCCAGGACGCTGGACAGAGGCAGTGAGGGGCGGGTGCAGCTCTCTCCCATTCCTTCTTTCTGACTCCTGCTCTTTCTCTCTACTTCTGCCATCACTCATTTTCTCAGATGCTCCTGCTCTCTGCTGGCTGTAACCTGGACATTGTCACTAGCACTGCTGAGGCAGTGGCTCACTGTCACCTCTGAGTGCTGCTACATGGGCAGCGCCTCTCCTCTTTTGTCATGTTACCAGCTCAGCTGTTCTAGTGATGAAAATAAAAAATAGACAAGGAAGATCTCTCAAAAGGAGCCTTCACTGAATCTAATGTTGCAATACTACGGGTGGCCCAGGAAAGTCTCATAGCTGACTCAAGGAGTGAGCTGGACTACCTACATAAGTAGCCAGAAAAGGGGTAGTGTGCACCACAACATTCCTTCACAGGAAGAAAAGGCTGTGTCTGTACTACTCATGTTATAGCCCCTTATGCAAATGAAGGATTGAGTTTGCCCCAATTATAGTACAGCCCCCCTTATGCAAATGAAGGATTGTGTTTGCCCCAATCATGGTATGGCCCTTATGTAGATAAAGGGCCATTTTTGTGCGGCTCATGGCACAGTTCCTTATGCACCTGTCACAGAATTTCGGCTGTGTCACCAGGAGCAAGCGTCCCTTCTGGCCTAGGTGGAAATGTTTGCAGGATCATCTAGTGTTCACTGAGGCTTATGATGATTTAAGTCCAACTGTTTTCCAGGATGATATCTTCAGGGACTGGAGTTGGGCTTCAACTGTAGGTTGTGGTGGTAATGTAGCTATCTGAAGGTGTTCATGAATGTTCAGAGCAGCTGGGCTGTCATGAAGTGGTAGTCTGGCCAGCTGCTTGACTGATAACTCTTTACTCAAGGGACCGAGGGAATCCATAAAGGGTTTAAAAGCTGCCACTCAAGGATTCAAATCACCTCACCTATCAACACCTTATCTTAAAGGAGCAATAGACACCACTTTTTGATTCACTGGCTTTGGTGTGCATTTTCCATTTCCCTTTGGTCCTTTGGATGAGATCAACTACGAGGTGTCACCAGAGAGCTCACTTCCCACAATGCCCAATGGGGGACTCATTCCCATGTCCACACATCTCCACAGGGAGGCACCAGGGAGCTCCTTTCCCACAATATCCTGCTGACAGCCCAGTGCTAACCCTCTAAATCTCCACGGGGTGGCAGCAGAGAGCCCAGTTCCAACAATGCCTTCAGGTGCCTGATTTCTATTCCCACACATCTCCGTTGGTTTAGGTCAGAGAGTTTATTTCCCACAATTCCCAGCTGATGGCTGAATACCTTGCCCATACTTCTCCAACATGGTGGCTCCAGAGAGCTCACTTCCCCCAATACACATCTGATGGCCGATTACTATATCTGTACATCTCCACTTGGTGTCACTAGAGAGCTCACTTCCCACAATGCCCTGCTGAGTGTTCAGTGCTGTGTCTTCACTTCACCAATGGGGGACAGCTGAGAGCTCATTTCCCACAATACCCATGGGGCTACTAGAGGCTATGTCCTCTCTTTTCTAAGAAGGGGAGTCCAAGAGCATTTCCCATAATTCCTGCTGACAGCCCTTTTCTATGTCCACCAAACTACATGGGGAGTTGCCAAAGACCTCACTTCCCATAATGGGCAGTGAGTGACCTGTGCTATATTTGCACAACTACACAGGGGGACGCCAGCGAGCTCATTTCCCACAATTCACAGCGAGCAACTTGATGCCTAACCCACACACGTCCACATGCTGGAACCAGAGAGTTCACTTCCAACAATGCCCTGTTTACAGCACGTGCTATACATGACAATCTCCTCAGGGTGGCACCAGAGAGTTCACTTTCAACAACTCCCTCCTGTCTACGCTGTGCCATATCATCACATCTCCACAGGGTTTCAACAGAGAGCTTATTTCCTACAATGCCCTGCTGAAGGACAGATGCTCTGATTGCAATTCTCCATGGGTTGGGTTATACTCAGACTTCATTTCCTACAATGTCAAGCAATCAGTGTAGTGCCCTTATCTCTCAACAGGGTAGCACCAGAGAGCTCACTTCCACAATGCCCAGTAGGTGGCTGGGTCCTAAACCTGCACTTCTCCATGGGGTGGCGCCAGGGAGCTTACTTCCCACAATGGCCTGCTAGGAGACTGGTGCTATGTTCACATTTCTCCATGGGGTGACACCAGACATCTCACTTCTCCCCGTGACTAGCGGACATCCAGGTGCTATGTATGGATATCATCACAGGGTGGCTTAAAAGGTTCATTTGCCACAAAGCTCAGAGGTCTGCAGGGTGATATGTTGCACATCTACACGGGGTAGCACCACAGACTTCACTTCTCACAATATCCTACTGATGGCCCCATGCTATTCCAGCATGGCTACATGGGGTGGCACCAGGGAGGTCATTTCCTCCAATCACATGCTGATGGTTTGGTGCTGTGCTTACACATCTCGCTGGGGCCAGAGAACTCTCTTCCCACAATGTTCTGCTGAAGGCCACGGACTCTGCCCCACATTTCTACAGGGTGACAATAAAGAGCTGAGATTCCATAATGCCCAGCAGGCAGCTGGGTGCTATTCCCACACATCTCCACACGGTGGTGCTGGAGAGCCCATTTCTCAAAATGCTCAGCTGATGGCCTGATGCCATGACTGCAATTTGCACGGGATGGTGCCAAAGAGCTCACTTCCCACAATGCTCAGTGAGCGCTTGGGTGCTATGTCAGCACATCTCCATGGGGTGGTTCCAGAGAGCACACTTCCCATAATGCTGTGCCAGCCATAGGTTGCTATGCACATACATTTCCACAAGGTGGCACCTGAGAGATCATTTCCCTCAATACTCATCTGATGGCCTAGTGCTGTGTTTGCACTTTTCTACTGGGGGTCACCAGATAGTCCCCAGCACTGGCATTTGGGCGGGGCTGCTCCAGGACTCCCATCAGGCCTCTCCCTACAGAGTCTGTGCTGTGGTCCTTTAAGAAGGCTTGGGCCTCCCTGGGACACAGTGCGCTTCTGCCAAATGTGAGTTGCTCAGTGGGTAGGCAGGGCCTGCTGGTGCCATGGGTCACAGAGCACAGCTAGGCATCTCTTTAGGGCACCTGTTTGCCCCTTGAGCAATCAATCCAAGCCTACATGCCCATGCTCAGGTGTCAACATTGTGTTATTTTGTCCATCTAAGACTTCCCATGTCATTGTGTGGTTTCAAATGTGCTGCGGATATGCTTGTCCTCTTGTACTCCATGATCCTTCTGATGCACATGGCTGTGCTGGCAGACATGGACATGCTTGTGGGGAAGTGGGCTTGCTGGTGCACGTAAACATGCATGTGACATTTTGAGTTGATTCATTTAGTGTGTGTGTGTGTGTGTGTATGTGTGTGTGTGTGTGTGTGTGTGTGTGTTGGGTATGTTGATACCAAAGTACTGCCCACAGCTACACATATGAACCCAAGTGTTCATTAAAAAAGGAGTAATTTTATTTTATTGTGTGTCTAGTATTTTTGTTCATGTTATTGTTTGGAAGACCTCCATGAAAATTTGGATCTCACTCTATATGTCAGGCTCTGCCTCAGTTTCTCCTGGAGTTACACACAAGTGTCAGCTACTGTTGGTATACTATTCCTTACATTTAATTTTCTGTGATATTAGATTCTTTATATTACTCAATGAATCTTATTGTACATATGCATATATTTGTTGTTTACATACTCATTGATTCATACTTTTCCTCTTTTTTTTTTAATTGTATTTTATTTTATTTGAGAACATACTGTACAGGGGGGCTACAATTACATGGGCAGGATAATGCATACATTTCTTACCAAGCATTGCAGCCTCCTCCTTTGTTTACCCTTCACTTCCCTTCCCCGCCTCCCCCCTCCCCCCACCCAATTTTACCCCCCTCCCCCCACCCAATTATACCCCCTCCCCCCCCCACACCGACATTGTAAAGCTGGTTTTTTTATTTTTTTTATTTTTTTTTATTTTTTATTTTTTATTTTTTTATTGTAAAGATTCTATACAGAGGGTTACAGTTACATGAGTGGGGTAATGAGTACACTTCCTCTTGAACATTGTTACCCCCTCCATTGTTTTCTCCCTACCATCCCGTAAAGCTGGTTTTGACATGACATTTTGTACTTCTCATTGTTGCAACAGGTCCACCTGAATCCTTAAACGACTTGTTTGTCCCCATCTCCTCCACATGTTATACTGACATTTCCTCTTTTTATTACTGGACAATTATACGCTCCCAGTTAGGCTACATTCACAGAAATGTGAATTTTTTGGAAAAGAATACCAGACCTTTGTTGGAGGACATTTGGAATCACAGCAATGGGGATCTCTTTCTTTCTTCCTCTTCTTTTTTTCATTTCTTTTCTCTCTCTTTTCCTTGTTATTTTAAACTTCTTCTTTCTTTTCTTTTTGTAGCCAGGTGTGGAGCTTGAGCTGAGGGCTTAGGCGCTGAATCTGAGGTTGGCCATCTACCACTTAATGCACAGCTTCATTCCCAGGTTTTAGTGGTTAATTCGAGTTAAAGCTTTTCCACTATTGATGCTTTCAAACCAGGATTCTCACATCTCAGCATCCTGAATACTTAGATTGGACTCATTTGTCACCAGCATAGAGCAATGTCATGTTTTTAATATGGGGATTTAAGATGAAAAATGGTAAAGCAAAAAAAAAAAAAAATGTGCAAAGGCTTTACAGTGTATTTTCTTTCCCATCCACAGGGTGACACCAGAGAGCTAATTTCCCACAAAACCCAGCTGGATATCCCCAAGAAGACGCAAAAGGACCACTTTAAGCAGCATTGTTTTTGCCATTGTTTCCTTGGTTGTCTGGTTTTGTTGAGTTTAAAATCATTTTGGGAAATAACATCTCGTTATACTTGGTAGAACTCATTATACTTACTAGTCCTAGAACTTTTCAATTCTTCTGTTCAACCTCTCCTCTGATGCAGTTATTGCAATCAATGAAAGTTACACTGTAAATTTTCTGTTTATTTTCTATCAATGACTTTTGACTTAGTAATCATTTAATTTACTATATATATTATAGATATGCATATATGCATTTCTTTGCCACTACAGTTCTGGGAACTCAGTAAGCCTAAATCATCATAACAGAATACTTTACAGAGAAGAGCACCACAGGTTTTTTGAAGAGGATTTGGAATTGTCTGCTCTTCATACTTTAATCAGAGTTGTGAAAGTGTAAAAGCAATTTTTTTGTCAATTACAGGGCTGGAACTGAGTCTGGAAACTTACCGTAAACTTTTTCTCTCAAGGCAAGCCCTCTACCACTTTGAGCCACAGTGCCACTCACGTTTTTTCTGTTGGACTTTGAGATAAGAGCTTCATGGGCTTTCTTGCCTGAGCTGGCTTTGAATTATGATCCTCACATCTCAGCCTCCTGAATAGTGCTGGGTAATAAAAGCAATTTAAAAGAAGGACAACTTTGGAAAAGTGCAAGATTGTTCTTCCTCTCATATTTACAAAGTGGCAGTATACAGCTCATTTCCTTGAAATGATGATGTTAGGAGGTATTGAGCTAAATTTCCACAAGATGGCTCCACTTATCTGAGAAATCCCTCAATGTTTTTGATGCTGTAGTTTCAATGCCATTGTTTTTTAAATTTAATTTTTTTGTGAGATCATCTTTTTGAATGAGACCTTAGCATACATGTGAGGCTGGCCCAGAGCTATACATCTTCCATTCTAAACTTTCTCTTCATATGCATGCTCTTCCTGGTGCATATGCACCTGCTAGTTTTTTTAACCTCTGGGTTCTCATGGATCAGTTGATACAAATGTGCTCTCCCCTGCTGGTGCCCCTAAGCCTGCTGGTGAGTGAACCTGCTGGTGCACAAGCTCATGCTGGCTACTTGCCATTACTGGTGTGCATGCACCTGCTCCTGTGCATAACTTCTCGGTGCACATGCGCCATCTGTGGATTGTCCAACTGCTTAGCATGTGGGCCTCTGGTGTGCATGTGCCAACTGAGGTTTTCTGTCGGCTTTGGCTCCGGGGCCTCTTGGAATCAATGTGAAAGCTGCTTGTAGGCGAGTCTCCTTGTGCATGTGCACCTCCTACATTGAGTGGGAAACCTAGTGCTAATGTGCCACCTGAAACCATAAAATTCTGTGGCAGGTAGGGCTCATGGTACACATGTTCCTCCTGGATCCTGTGTGTCTGCTGCTGCTCCTGCTCCTGCTTATACCTGTGAGGCTCTTCATGCACATGTGCTACCTGTAGACTGTCCAACTGCAGGGGTGTGTGGGCCTCCTGCATATGACTAGGAATTTATGCCACTTTGTGGCACCACAAAGCCACTGTAACCAGTAATATTTTGCTTCTTTTCTTGTGGTTATTTAGTTATTAATATTGTTTTCTGTATTGTTTTGTGAAATTGCATCTCAAAATATACCCAATGAGCCTCATCCTCCATCTTCAACCTTCGCATTGCTGCAGATAAACCTCCATGCATTCAACAGTGGCTATGCTGATCTTTAGAACAATGTGTCTAAAATTACTTTCTATTATATTAGATTATTTATGTTAATAGAAAAAATGGCCTTATATATATTTAGATATTAATATATGTATGCATTTTTAAGAGACAGTTCTGGGAATTCAGTTTGACTAAATCTACACATCCCTGCTTTGTATAAGGAATAATCCATCCTTGTACTATCATAAAAGCTTGCATGCACACTGAGGCCCTGAGTCAATGCCCCAACATCAGCACAAAAAGACAATTCAGAGATCGAGGGAAGAACGTTAGGAAAAAATTACTGCATAATAGTCCGAGGGAGCAACTCCTCTTTTGTCCCTCGAGTGTCAAGACATCTCCCTTCCCAGAATACCAATCTACTGACAGAACTTATACACACAAAATTCCACAGGGTGGCGTGAGATATACACTGAAAGCACCCCATTTTGGATCTCAGATTTAGGGAATATCTTTTCTTTTTCTGTCTTTCTCTCTTTCTCCTTCCCTATGGCATTTCTTCCTTCCTTCCTTTCTGTCTTTCTTCCTTTCAGTCATTCTTTTGTATTTCTTTATTTTTTTTTGAAGATTGAATTTTATTTTATTTATTTATTTGTTTTATTGTGAAAATACTAAACAGAGGGGTTACAATTGCATGGGCAAGATAATGAGTACATTTCTTATCAAGCATTGTAACCTCCTCCTTTCTTTCCCCTTCCCATCCTCCTCCTTTTCCCCCACCCAATCCTCCCCGCTGCCCCTCTCCCCACACCCCGCACCAAAGTTGTAAAGTTCATTTTCAACATAACGATTTGTACGTCTTATTGTTGCAATTAGTCCACCTGTTTCCCTATTTAAACGATTTGTTTTTCCCCTTCCCAGCCACAAATTCTACTGACATCAAATACAGTGAAAGCAGGGGTTATACTGTGGGGGAGGAACATACAAAGCAACAAAGAAATAATCTTATAAATGTGTTAGAAACAATCGCATGAAAGAGAAAAAACATTTGAATACATATCTTAGGGTTCATTTCCCTAACATCACCTTATCTGACCTTTTTTGCTTGACTCAGACATATACTAGATATTGTAAATAAGGGAAACCATGGGACCTTTGTTTCTTTGGGCCTGGCTTACTTCACTTAATATAATTTTTTCCAAGTCTTTCCATTTCCTAACAAATGGGACAATGTCATTCTTTCTGAAGGAGGCATAGAATTCCATTGTGTATATATACCACATTTTCTTGATCCATTCATCTACTGAGGGGCATTTGGGTTGCTTCCATATCTTAGCTATAGTAAATAGAGCTGCAATAAACATAGTCGTGCTGGTCGCTTTAGTGTGTTCTTGTTTGTAAACATTTGGGTAAATGCCCAAAAGTGGGATTGCTGGATCACAGGGGAGCTCTACGTGTCTTTTGAGGAAGCTCCATACTGCTTTCCAAAGTGATTGAACACGTTAACACTCCCACCAACAATGCAGTAAGGTTACCTTCTGCCACACCCCCTCCAGCATCTGTTGTTAGTAGAGTTCTTGATTATAGCCATTCTAACGGGGGTGAGGTGGTATCTCAATGTTGTTTTGATTTGCATTTTTTTTATGGCTAGGGAAGTTGAGCATTTCTTCATGTGTCTATTGGCCATCCTTCTTTCCTCTTCAGAGAAGTCTCTCTTTAAGTCTTTAGCCCACTTATTTATTGGGCAGTTGGTTCTTTGAGGATTTGTTGTTGGGGGATTTAATTTTTTGAGTTCCAAGTACATTTTCGAAATGAGACCATTGTCTGTTGTATGGCTAGTGACGATCTTCTCCCAATCTGTAGGCTTTCTATTGGTGTTGATAGCTATGTCCTTTGCCATGCAGAAGCTGTGCAACTTTATGCAATCCCATTTGTAGAACCTTTCCTTGATTTGTTGTGTTTCCGGGTCTCTATTCAGAAAATTTTGGCCTGTGCCAAGGAGACCTAAGGTTCCTCCTATTCCATCCTGTAATGTTTTCAGAGTCTCTGCTTTGACTTCAAGGTCTTTGATCCATTTGGAGTTGATTCTGGTGCAGGGTGATATATAAGGATCTATTTTTGGTTTTCTACAAGTAGTTAGCCAATTTTGCCAGCACCATTTACTGAAGCCGCTGACTTTCTTGCATTCTATTGTTTTAGCTCCCTTATCAAAGACTAGATGGCTATAGGTCTGTAGGTTCATTTCTGGGTTTTCAATTCTATTCCATTGGTCCTGAGGTCTGTTCTTATTCCAGTACCAAGCTGTTTTGATTACTATGGCTTTATAGTAGAGTTTGAAATTTGGTATTGATAGTCCTACAGCAGTGTTCTTTCTGTTGAGGATCGTTTTTGCTATTCGGGGTCTTTTATTTTTTCCATATGAATTTTTGGATTCCCTCTTCTATTTCCTTGAAGAATGAGGTTGGAATTTTGATAGGTATCACATTGAATTTGTAGATAGCCTTGGGAAGTATTGCCATTTTCTCGATGTTCATCTTTCCAATCCAGAAGCATGGGAGTTTTTGCCACTTTCTAAGTGGCAAATTTTTTTTTAAGGTTTTCATCATAGAGGTCCTTCACTTCTTTGGTTAAGTTAATTCCTTGGTATTTTATTTTTTTGTGGGGCTATTACAAATGAAAATGCTTTCCTAATTTCAGCCACACTTTTCTCATTGTTGGCATACAGAAAAGCCATTGATTTTTGAGGGTTAATTTTATACTCTGCTACTTTGCCAAAGTTTTGAATCAGATTGAGTAATTGGGTAGAGGAGTCTATGGGATTCTTTAAATACAAGATCATGTCATCTGCAAAGAGAGAGAGGTTTACTTTTGGTTTCCCTATTTGGATTCCCTTTATGTTTGCATCTTGTCTTATTGCTGTAGCTAGGCATTCTAATATTTGATTGAAGAGAAGTGGAGAGAGTGGACATCCTTATCCTTTTCCTGAGTTAAGATGAAATGGCTTTTGTTTTTCACCATTAAGTATAATGCTGGCTGTAGGTTTGTCATATACAGCCTTCATTGTATTGAGGAATGTTCCATGGATTACTAATTTTTCCAAGGCCTTCATCATAAAGGGGTGTTGGATCTTGTCAAATGCTTTTTCTGCATTTATTGAGATAACCATGTGGTTCTTATCCTTGCTCTTGTTGATGTGATGAATAAGATTAATTGATTTGTGTATATTAAACCAGCTTTGCATCCCTGAAATGAATCCTGTTTGATCGTTGTGTATGATTTTTTTGGATGAATTGTTGAAGTCAATTGGCCAAAATTTTGTTGAGAAGTTTTGCCTCAATGTTCGTCAAAGAAATGGGTCTATAGTTCTCTTTCTTTGATGAGTCCCTGCCTGGTTTTGGGATAAGGGTTATCATGGCTTCATAGAATGTGTTTGGTAGTGAACTTTCTCTTTCAATTTAATTGAAGAGTTGGAGGAGTATGGGTTTAAGCTCTGCTTTGAAGACCTTGTAGAATTCCGCTGTAAAACCATTTTTTCCTGGACTTTTCTCAGATGGGAGGTCACTTATTACTATTTCTATTTCAATGCTTGATATAGGCCTGTTAAGATGGTTTAGCTCATCTTGTTTTAGTTTTGGCAGGTCAATATTTGCTAGGAAAAGGTCCATTTCTGCCAAGTTCTAAAACTTATTATCATAAAGTTTTGAGTAGTATTCCCTTACAATGTTCTGAATCTTGGTTTTTTTCTGTAGTGATGTTTACATTCTCATCTCTGAGTTTGTTTATTTGGGTGTGTTCTCTTCTTTTTCTGAAAAGATTTGCTAAGGGTCTTTGAATTTTGTTAATTTTTTCGAAGAACCAGCTCTTTGTTTTGTTGGTTCTTTCTATAGTTTTTTGGATTCTAATTCATTTAATTCTGATTTAATTTTAATTTGTTCTTTCTGTTTACTGGATTGGGGTTTATCTTGCTGCTCTTTTTCAAGGAGGTTCAGATGTCTCATTAAATTGTTGGTTTCAGATCTCTCCCATTTGTTGATGTAGGAACTCAGAGGTATAAATTTGCCCCGGAGTACTGCCTTTGCTGTGTCCCAGAGGAGCTGGTAATTTGTGTGCTCATTTTTGTTGAATATCATGAATTTATGAATTTCCTTTCTTATCTCTTCCATGATACAGGAGTGTGTTGTTCAGCCTCCATGTGTTACTGGACATTCTTTAGTGGTTTTTGATGTTGAGTTCTAATTTTATTCCCTTGTGGTCTGAGAGAATGCAAGGTATAACTTCAATGTTTCTGAATTTGGACAAGTTTGCTTTGTGGCCTAAAATGTGGTCTCTTTTAGAAAATGTTCCATGTACTGCTGAGAAATACGTGTATTATGATGCTGCTTGGTGAAATATTCGGTAGATGTCTGTTAAATCTAGTTGATCTATCCAGTTGTTTATATCTGCGGTTTCTTTGCTGAGTTTTTGTCGAGTTGATCTATCTAGTGGGGAGAGTGGTGTGTTAAAATCCTCAACAATTAATGTCTTTGGATATATGTGGGATTTGAGGGAAAGTAGTGTTTCTTGGATAAATTTGGGTGCTCCATTGTTTGGTGAATAGCTACTTAGAATTGTAATATACTCCTGAAGGAGAGATCCCTTAATTAATATGTAGCGACCTTCTTTATCTCTTCTCATGAATTTTAATTTGAAGTCTATTTTATCTGATGTTAGGATTGCAATTCCTGCCTGTTTATGGGGGCCGTTTGCTTGGTAGATTTTGTTCCAGCCTTTAACATTGAAAATGTGTTTGTTTTTAAGGGCAAGATGTGACTCCTGAAGGCAGCAGATAGAAGGGTCTTGCTTTTCAATCCAACTAGACAGTCTATGTCGCTTAATTGGAGAGTTAATTGTCCTTTGCCCTGGACATCAATACAGCTAGTGTAACCCAAGTGGGACACTGAGTCAGCTCAGACACCCCAGCCCAGAGCAATGTGTGAGGACAGGAGCCAAGGAGCTCCCCGCACAATGGGTGATGTTCACAACTCCTCCCTGCTTCCTTTCTTCTTTCCCACCTTCCCTTCTTCCTTCAGCTTTTTCCTCCTTCTTCCATTCTTCCCCTCCTTCCTGTCCTTTTTACTCCTTTCCCTTCTTCCTTTCATTCCTTCCTGCCTTCCCTGCTTCCTTCCTTCATGCATCTTCCTTCCTTCCTTCTTTCCTTTGTTCTTTCCTTTCTTCATTCTGTCCTCCCTTCCTTCCACCATTCCTTCTCTTCTTCCCTCCTTCCTTCAACTTTCTTCCTTTTTCCGCCTTCAGTCCTTCCCCACTTCCTTCCTTGAACTTTGGACTAGGCCTTGAACTCAAAACCTAGGGTTTGAATTCTGGGCCTGGGCCTTGAACTCAGAACCTATCCTTGAACTGGTTACCTGGGCCTTGAACTGGGACCTATGACTTGAACTTATAGCCTAGGACTGAACCTCTGAGCTTGGGCATTGAACTCCCAGACTGGACCTTGAACTCCCAGTCAGTCTGAGACTTGACCTCAAAGCCTAGTACTTGAATTGGGGCTCTGGATGTTGAATTCAGATCTTGGAACTTAAATTTGCAGCGTGGTGCTGAAAGTCTGCACCTAGACCTTGACCTTACAGACTGGGCCATGACCCCAAACCTTGGTTCTTATACTGTGGCCCTGGGGCTTGAACTCTGGGCCTGGGATTTTACTCATGGCTTGGAAATTGAACTCTGGGCCTGATATTTGAACGGTGGCCCTGGACCTTGAACTGAGTGGGGTTGAGGTGGCTGGGGCTTCAATTTGGGGCCTGGTGCTTGATCTCATGCCCTGGGCCTTGAACTCAAACAGTGGGATTTAAACTCTGGGTCTGAGCCTTGAATTCAAGGCCTTAAACTTATGGCCTGGGCATTAGAGTCACAGTTTAGGGCTTAAGCTAAGAAGCTGGGGTTTGAACTCTAGGCTTGAGCCTTAACCTTGTCCTGGGCCTTGAATTCAGGACATAGGATTTAAACTGGAGCCCTGTATCTTGAACTCAGGGCTGGAGCCTTGAACTGAGACACTGGACCTTGAACAAGAGCCTGGACTTGAACGTGGAGCCTGGGCCATGAACACGGGCCTGGGACTGGAACCTGGGAGTTGGGACTTAATTCACAGTCTGTGCCTTTAACTATCAGCTAGAATTTGAATTCAGGGTCTGAGATTTGAGCTCACATATTGAACATTTAATTCAGAGCATGGGACTTGAACTTGGGACCTAAGACTTGAACTTGGGGCTTCGGATCTGGCCTGAGCCTTAAACTCACAGGCTGGTACTTGAACTGTGGCCCTGAACCTTGAACTCTGGGACTGGAATTGAAACTGGGACATGGGCCTTGAACTTGGGCCTGCAACTTAACCTTGAGGCCTGAGATTTTTGCTCATGGCCAAGGACTTGAACTCATGGCCTGAACATTGAACTGCAGCCTGGGTCTTTAACTCAAATCCTGAGAATTGAACTCACAGCTCGGGCCTTGAACTGAATGCCCAGGATGTGAGTGTAAGGCTCAGTCTATGAGTTAAATCCCAGGCTCTCAGTTAAAGACCCAAGTTATGAATTCAAGATCCAGGCCATAAGTTCAAATCCTAAGCACTGAGTTCAAGGCCCAGGCCGGAGTTTAAGGCCAGGACTGTTGGCTTAAGACTTAGGCCTCAAATTCAAGTCTCAGGAAAATAGATCAAGGCACAGACCAAAAATGTAATGTTCAGGCAGAGATTTTATGTCCCAGGTGCTGTTCCCAAGGCCCAGGTTGCAAGTTCAAGTCGGATGCCGAAAGTTCAAATCTCAGACCCTACATTCAAATCTCAGGCTGATAGTTCAAGGCCAAGGCCCTAAGTTGAAGTCTCAGGTTCCACCTCCCTCCCCCATACCTTGAGTTCAAGGTTCAGGGTCCCAGTTCAAATACCAAACCATGAGTTCAAGACCCAGGTTGTGAGTTTAAGGCCCTGTCTATGAGTACAATGCCCATGTCCATAGTTTCAGGCCCAGGCTATGAGTTTAATAGCAAGTCACTGAGTTGTAATCCCAGGCCTCCAATTCAAGTTACAGGCCATGAGTTCAAGGCCCAGGTCCTGATTTCAATTCCCAGGGCCTGAGTTCAAGGTTCAGGCCAAATGTTCAAGGCTTAATCTGTGAATTTCAACCCCAGGCTTTGCCTTGAAGGGCCAACCTTGAGTTCAAATCACATACTTAAAGTTGGAGTCCTATGCCCTTAATTCAATTCTCAGGCTGTGAGTTCCAGGAGCAGCCCAGAGTTCATTACCCAGGCTGCAAATTCAAATCCCAGGTCCCAAATTCAAGATACAGGGCCCCAGTCAAGTCCCAGGCTGAGAGTTCAAGGAAGGCTGGTTCTGTGAGTTCAAGTCCCAGGCTTTGAGTTAATGTCCCAGGGCCTCAAGTACAAGTCAGAGGCCCTGAGTTCAAGGCCCAGCTCCCAAGTACAAGGCCCAGAACCTGAGTGAAATGCTTAGTACATGAGTTCAAGTCCCAGGATTCAGATTGAAATTCCAGACTGTTTGGCCAAAGCCCAAGCCCTGAGTTCAAGGCTCAGGCTGTGAATTCAAGTCCGAGTCCCTGAGTTCAAGGCCACAGCATGAGCTGTGAGTTTAAGGTCCAGGACCCCAGTTTAAGTCCCAGGTCCTGAGTTCAAGGCCCAGGCCTAAGTTAAATGCCAAGGATGTGAGTTCAAGTCCCAGGAAACAAATTCATATCTAAGCTGATAGTTCAAGGCCCAGGCCAAGATTTCAAGTTCAAGCAGGGAATTTAAGTCCCAGGAGCTGAATTCAAGGCCCAGGCCCCAGTTCGAGGCTCGGGCTATGAATTTAAGTCCCTGGTCCTAAGTTCCAGGCCCAGGAAAAAAGTTCAAGGCCAGGCCCTGAGTTTAAGGCTCCTGCCCAAATTCAAGGCTCAAACCCTGAGTTCCAGGCCCAGGCCCCAACTGAGGTCAAGGTCCAGGATACCAGTCCAAACCAGGCCAAGAGTTCAAGTCCCAGGCCATTAGTAAAAGTCCCTGGTCCTGACTTCAAGACACAGGTTCAAAGTTCAAGGCCTAGGCACCAATTTCAATTCCCAGACTGTGAGTTCAAGGTCTAGGCCCAGATTTTCAGGTTGATCTGTAAATTCAAGTCCCAAGCCCCCAGTTCAATACCCAGTCCCTGAGTTCAAGGTCCAGGGCCACAGTGCCAGTACAAGGGCTGACTTCATTGTTCCAGCTGTGCCTTCAAGGTCCAGGGTCCATGTTCAATCCCAGGCCCTTGATCAAGGTCCAGGGTCACAGTTGTACTTGCAGACTGAGAGAAAAAGGCTCATTCTGTTAGTTCAAGTCCCAGGTTTTGAGTTACAGGACAAGGCTATAAGATCAAGGCACCAGGCTTCAAGTCAAATCCTGGGCCCCAATTTCAATTCCCAGACCCCAATTTCAATATCCAGAGCCCCTATTCAGGTATCAGTTCAAGGCCAAGGCTGTGAGTTCAATTATCAGGCTCAGAGTTTCAGGGCCAGACTATGAATTCAAGTCCCAGGCCCCCATGTCAAGGCCTAGGCACCCAGTTCAAGGCAACAAGTTATAAGTGCAAGACTCAGGCTATGTGTTCAAATTACAGGCCCTGAGTTCAAGGTCCAGGACTCCAGTTCAAGTACTATATAATGAGTTCAGGCCCAGTCTGTGAGTTCAAACTCCAGGATCTGAGTTTCAGGCTCAGGCCCTGAGTTCAAGTCCCAGATTCTGAATTCAATGCCCAAGACAACTTCAAGGCCCAGGCCCGAAGATCCCAGTCATTCTGTTCAAGGCCCAGATGATGAGATTAAGGCCAAGGCCATGAGTTAAGGCCCCCAAACCATGAATTTGAGGCCCTGGCCCCAAATTGAAGTTCTAGGCCCTCCTTCTTCTCCCTGAGTTCAAGACCAACGGCCCTAGTATTACTCCCAGGTCTAGAGTTCAAGGCTCAGTCTGTGAGTTCAAGTCCCAGGCCATGAGTAAAAATCACAGGTTCCAAGTTGAAGTCACAGGCCAAGAGTTCAAGGCCCAAGCTCCCATTTCAATTCCCATGTCCTGAGTTCAAGGTCCAAGGCTTTGAGTTCAAGACCCAGGCTATGAGTTCAAGGTCCAAGGCTTTGAGTTCAAGACCCAGGCTATGAGTTCAAGGTCCATGCCTGGAGTTCAAATCCCTTGCCCAAAGTTCAAGTCTTAAGCAATGCATAAAAATCTCGTGTTCAAGTTACGTGCCCCAAGTTCAGACCCAGGCCCTGATTTCAATTCCCAGTCTCCAAGTTGAAGATCCAAGGCCCCAGTTCAAGTCCCAGCCTGTGAGTGTAGCCTATGCTACAAGTTCTAGTCCCAGGCCCAAGTTTAAATCCCAAGACCAAAGTTCAAAGTTCAGGTCTTGAGTTCAAGGCCCAGGACAGTAGTTCAAGGCCCAAAGCCCGAGTTCAAGGCCCAAGCCTGAGTTCAAAGCCAGAGCTGTGAGTTCAAGACCCAGGTTCCATGGTCAAGTCCCAGGCCACTTGTTACAGCTTCATAGTCTCAGTTCAAGGCTCAGGACCTAAGTTCAAGGTTGAGAACCCCAGTTTAAGTACCAAGTACTGAGTTCAAGTTCCAGGTCCTGAGTTAAAGACATGAGTTTAAGTCTCATCGTAGAGTCTGAATTTAACTCTCAGGTAGAGCAAAGTTCATGGTCAGGCCCCAAGTTCAAAGCCTAGGTTGTAAATGTAAGCACCAGATCCCAAGTTGAAATTGCAAGTCCCCTCTCCCACCCTCTTATTTCTTTATTCAAAATCCAGAACCTCAGATCAAATACCAGACCATAAGTTCAACACCTGGCCATGAGTTCAATGCCCAGCCTATGAGTTCAAATCCCAGGCCCCCAGTACAAGTCCCAAGCTGAAAGTTCAAGGCTCAAGCCCCAGTTCATATTTCAGGCTGCAAATTCAAGTCCCAGGCCTGAGTTCAAGACCCAAGCCTGAATTCAAGGCCCAGGCTGTGAGTTCAAGGCTATGAGTTTACCCCTGAGTTCACGTTCTAGTTCCCTAGATCAAATACCAGGCTGTGAGCTCAAGGCCCAGGCTGTGAGTTCAATTCCCAAGCCCAGAGTTTCAGGTCCAACCTTTGAGCTCAAGTCCCAGGCCCCCAGTTCAAGACTCAGGTTCTCAGACCAGAGACCCCAGAGCGAGCTGGGGATGGCCTCGTAGGACTTGTGCGTGGCTCCTTGTTGAGGTTTGGAGAGTTTTGAGATTTTAGAGGCTACAGAATTGTAAGGGCCTCATTACCTGCACCATCCTGTGTTGTCATCCAGTAAAATTCACTGGATGTCTTAAAACTCACACTCACCTAAGCAGCCAAGTGTGAGTATGTGCCCATGTATGAGTGTGGTTAGAGCCTCCAGTTGTGGCAATGCTCACAGGGGCAAAATGCTCCCAGCATGTTACTGGTCAGTTGGGGCTAGTCTTGCAGATGTTCCTGCTCGGGCTGGTTCTGAACTAGATCTGAGGATCACAGCTTCCTGGGTAGCTGGGACTACAGGTGTGAGCCACCCACCCAGCTTTAGATGCAGTCTGAAGTGAGTATAGGTAAGTCCAACCTGACACTGGTGGAAGGCACTGAAGCTGGAAGAAATGTGTGCAGAACTGGTCAGGAGACTCCTCCTGGGGTCAGCAGGCCATGTGGATGCGAGGGGGAACATGGGTATGTGGGAGAGTGCAGGACGTGTGGACACTGACACAGCTCAATTCAGAAGTGGGGCTTAGCAGCCAGGCCTGGGACATTGACCAGACATTAATGCCAGGAAGAAGGAGCCCTGGCTTTGCAGAAGCGCCTGGAGGATGGGAGGCGAGCCCTGCGCAGCTGGCTGGCTGGGCAGCCTTCACAGGGCCACGGGGCATCCCCCCTGGGGCCACCAGGGCGCCCGCTCAGGTCCTTGGCCTCCCCGCGGTGGGCCCCGGGCCTTGGTAGGGCATGTGGGTGGACTTGAGCAGCTGGCGGGCGTTGCCTGCGTGGCCCAGGATGGCGGCCAGCCGCTCCTGAGGGAGGGAGACTAGCTTGGCGAGGCTGTGCATCTGTCACATGAACGCAAGGCATTTCTTGGTGCTCACTCCTGGCATCCACATCAGGAAGTTCTGCGGCCCCAGGTTGTAGCACTCTGAATCAAGTAGCGGCTCCGAGTTGGCACTGACTGCATTGGGCTGGGCCTGGTCCCATTTCAGCTCCTCCAGGAGTTCAGCCGGGCTTGTTGGGATGGGAACCAGAGCATCTGCAACCTCAACCGCCGGAAGTGCAGCGTGAGCAACACTAGCCGGGAGCCCACGTCAGGTGGCAGCAAGCCCGGCCTGTGCGTGTCCAGCTCCACTAGCAGCAGCGGGCAGTGCTAGTAGTGGGCTATGGCCTGGCACTGCGCGTAGAGCCATCCACTGCCTAGCGAGGCCGCCAGGTCACCCATGCTCTTGCGCTCCACGCACAGCTCCAGGCTCAGCAAATAGTCGCCCACCACCAGGGTCACCGGCTCCAGGTCCAGGCCGCACCAGTACTGGAGCCGGGGCAGCTTGCTGTGGAACTCACGCAGGTCCACCACCAGGCGGGCCGCCTAGGTGCCCGGCTCCTGGGCACCTGCGGGGAGAGCGCCGCGTCACCGTCCACTACCACTGAGGCCCGGGCCGGGACCCGGGAACCAGGGGCCAGAAGCCAGGAATGTGGGAGCCGGAGGCCCAGGCCATGGGGCCAGCCTCTCCAACAGACCGGGATACAAGTCCACATGCAGAACGACTCCACACTTCATGCTGTTACTGCTCTGGTTTTACACGCACATCCCAGAACGTTTTAGTGTTATCAGTATTTAGAATTATTGGTTATATTGTTAATACTATTGGAATTTGAACTCAGGGTCTCTAGGTGGCCAGGCAGGCACTCCACCCCTTGAGCCAGGCCTCCTTTTTCTACTGGCTGTTTGGGAAGTAGGGGCTTGAGATACACCCAGGCCCGCCTTGGCAGCGAGCGATACTCCTACTTGAGCTTCCCCTGGGGCTGGAATCACAGGTGTGCACCACTGTGCCCAGCCAATGGTGGAACCGAGTCTTGTGAATTTCTTTTTGCCCAAGTTGGCCTCAAACCATGATCCCACCCTGCCCCCTTCCAGCCCGACAACAAAGCAATAGAACACAAGTCTCTGTAAGCAACTCCCTTCAGGGGACAGAACATCTGCATGGCAGAGGCTGTGTGTGGCTAAGGGCAGAGCTGAGGATCAGACACACTCTTCCATCCATCTCTACTCTGAGATGTGCTGCACAAATCGCAGCCACCCTGGCAGATGGCAGTGATAACCCTGCAGGACTTGCCAACTCTGTGAGTGTCGATGGCATCCAGGTTGTTTCATCTCTGCCTTCTCTTTCTTCAGGGACAACCATGCTAGCCTTTTCCCTGGGGGAGGAAAGTTTAACACTTCCTGAACTAATTACCTTACTCTTAAAAAAATTCTAATGTCTAAAATGATCTATTCATCAGAAGCACTTAAATTAGGTGTGGTGCCATACCAGTGGTGAAGGAAGCATAAACAGGAGGATCAAGGTCTAGGCTGCCCAGGCCTCACTCAAAAATGTCTATTTTAAAATAACAACAGTGGAGGCCCTGCCCTGTAGTAGTGTGAGCATCTGAACCCACTCCTTGCCCGTGGAACCTCAGCATCTTTACCTGCACAATAGGATCATCAGGTGCCCTGCCCACAAAGGTGAACTACACTTACACTGGTAATCTCATCCTGATCACCTGAGATTGGATGGAAACCCTGTAGGAAGTGCCTCAGCTTCTGAGAAAATGCAACTCCATCAAGCCAGGTGTTGGTAGCTCACCACTGTAATCCTAACTACTAACATGGCTGAGACTGGAGGATAGAGGTCTGAAGTCAGCCCTAGCAAGAAGGTCTGTGAGATTCTTATTACCAATTAACCAGCAAAAAACTGGAAGTAGAGCTGTGGCTTACCTGGTAGAGCACTAGCCTTAAGTGAAAAAGCTCAGGGACAGAACCCAGGCCCTGACACAAAAAAGCAAAACAAAAGTAACACCACAGATTCTACCTGGACAGTGAAGTCCTCTAACCAGCAAATCAAATTTGTCTTCTGGCTTCATAATTTATTCCCAATGATTCACACTAAAAATACTGATTCCCATTCCCACTTAACCTAAATTCTCTACTATTACTTTAATATTTCCAATGATTTTTTTGGTATGGGTATGTGTGGGAAGGGGTGGACAAGAGACAGTATCTCACTGTATCCCAGGCTGGCTATAGATCTTCCTGCCTGCCCAGTGCTGAGATTTTTCAATGATCAGCAGGTGTAACACTGTTACTGGAAGGAGGCACTGTGTTGGGAGTCACACATATGGATGCCTGTGTAAGTCCTCTCTTGTGATTAAATGTCCTAACCATGAAACCACAAAGACTCTCAGCCCTTCCTTGGAAAAGCGGGGTCTGCTGTGAGGCTCAGCACTTATTTTTCTATCCAAGAGCATTTCATCATCAGAGGTCAGCTGTAATGTTTTCTCCTGTGAGCTGTAATCAATCAGCTGATCTGTAGCCGAGCTAAACAATCCTGCTGTTGAATCATTCCTTTCTGGTTAAATATAACACTTTCTTTGTTCTTACCACATCACCCATGGATGTTTTGGCAAAAGCACATGATCTTATTCTCACATTCAATTTTCTTCTATGTACAGCCATGATGCAAATGGTCTTCTGGTAATATAACCCTAATTTTTAAAAACACCTATCAAATTCCCCCAAGTTCTCTGGGAAAGTAAATATCTTAAGATTCTAAATAGTGTAACATTCTGATTTATCCTTTTTTCTTTCCTTTTTTCTCCTTTGGCATAGTGGGGGTTTGAACACTGGGTCTTATACTTTATGGAAGATCTTGTTTGTAATAGACAATTGCTACGCAAGAGTTATGCTCATAATAAGCAGGGCTTACCCACAGTGAGCCCAGATGTGTAGAAATCATAAACCAGGAGCAGCATGGGGTGCCAGGACCTTACCTCTACTTGGTTGGTGAGGGCTGCGGTGCTCTTTCTCCATCTGCTTGATCATCCTCTCCCCTACTGCCAGGGAAGTCTGGTAGTCCAGTCCTATCAGCCAGAGAAGCCTGAGGCCTTCAGCATAGCAGACTGTCCTGCTGACTACCTCATTAACTGATGAGTTTTTCAAAGGCTTCCTTTTCTTTCTGAAGGGTGGTGAGGTAGCGTTGCTCCTCCATGGAACCCCCATATATGAGGAAGTAAACCCTGAAAGGTAAGGCAACTCTTAGGTTACAGGAGCACAATGTTTCTATCCCTGAAGGGATCAGCAGAGCACCTTGAAGTCAGCCACACAGAGTGTATCTGCTGCAGAGTGAAAGCCCGTCCACCACACACTCCTTCCTAGCAGGCTGCGGAAAATCCGCGGTCACAGGCAGAGAGTTTAGGCCAAAACCAGAAAATAACTAGAGGGGAGAATGAGATTCTTTCCTCATCATTATGGACAAATAAAACACTTGCAAAACCTTAGGAGACTTCTCTTTTGTCTCTGCCCTTCTGCCAATCACTTAACAAGTTGGACAGAAAGTCCAAATTGAGCTTATCAAATTCCTGTTAGTGAAAAACTGGAATCCATGACCTTTGTCTTCACAATGATCTGTTTCATCCATATCTTAACACAATGGGGCCATCACACATTTTACCTAAGTACACAGACCAACAAAACAGATTAGATTTCTATCCAGTATCTCAAAAAGTAATTTGGCAATGTTTTCTTGTGACAAAAAAAAAAAACATGCTTTGTGGCTAGGAGCTCAGTTCAGCACTAGCACCTTCATAGTACCTTTTTCCTTCCTTAAATTGTGTCTTTATTTTCTGATACTCTGTAAAGAGCAGACAGGGAGAATAGCACTCTGTGATGAGTTCAGATATATCTGCTCCTCCACATGTGCCACATTTGTTTCCTACAGTGAGTGTTTGACATCAGGTACCTTCTGCTCCTGACATTCTGATTCAGAATTGTGTATTACTGTTGAGGGTATTCATGAGCTATCTCCAAGGCTCCCCCACCAAGTATGAAAGTTGTACTTGGCTTTGACTATCAGCTTTGACCCATCATTACTGCTGACCTGTTCCTGATTCAGCTCTAGGTCCAAAGGATGCATTCATTTCAACAGCTACAAGCCTTTCTTCTGGCCCTGCTTTTGGTTCCAGATGAGTTCAGGATATTAATCCTGCTGTTTATTTCCCTCAGATAACTGGACAGTGAGAACACCATATTCTCTGAGCACTGTTTTCTTATCTGATATTTCACTAGATTTCTTATCTGGTTCCTTGGCACTCAAGGAGGCTGGGTACAGTAATTCCCCCAAATTCTTCAGTTCTATGCAGACACAATTTAGAATCACTTTTCAGTTTATAAGGAAGACATTTTAGAAGACTAAGTTATCTGTACAGATGTGCTAACTTTCAGAACGGCTGGGGATTGTAAAGAAGGCTCTCGGTGTTGGGCTTTATGACACCATCTGCAGGGGCTCAGGCGGTTCCAAAAGTCTGTGACCTAACCACGCTGCTTTAGGGTGGGAACTCCAGCACAGCCTGGCCTCAGGGGCCTCCCCGACTCCCACGTTTGACCTTGTCTCATGCTGATGCCCCTCCCTCCTCCTCCTCATGACCCCCCTCCTTGACTCACAGGCCTCCCCAACCCCCAGCCTGGCTCATGGGCCACCACAGTTCCCCTCCTTGCCGACCCCCAGCCTTACCTTATCCCAGGGTTGTGGTCTTGCCTCACGGCGCTGCCCCTTCTCTTTCCTCCCCCTCTCCCCCACCCAGGCTTCACCTCAAGGGCCCCCTTGACCCCCAGACTTGTCTTATGGGCCTCCCTGGCCACTGGCTTAGAATACCTCCAGCTGGTGACTGAAGGCGGGCTCGGCTTCCTAGAGGACCAAGTAGCGGGGTTCTGTTATACCCAAGTCCCAGAGACCCTCCAACGACAGCCTGAACTGAAAAATGCAAGGTTTATTTAACCAGCCAAGGCTCGGGCCTCCTCCCGTATCCCCAGACACAGCAGAGGAAGGGAGGGGGTCCTAAGCAACAGTATAGCTGGGTTTATAAAGGCAAACCCCACAAAATTACAGCAATGCTATGGTTTAGGGACAAGTTCGATTCTGATTGGTCAGGGACCAGGTGTGCTTGAGCCATCAAGGCAGACACCTCTTGTGGTTAATCTGCTGACTGGGTCTCGAAACCATCCTGTTCTGGGGTGTTCTGCAATCTTTAAATAACAGTTCCCCAAAAATTTGCACAGACATGTTATTGTTTAACTCATTTTTGCAACCTTTGCAACATTAACTCAGAACAGGAATTAGGGACTGACACAACTTAACTTTTAGAAGCTGTCACAAATTGGCTTTAGTTTGTTTCTTACAGCTCCAGCTCCGGTAACGTCTATTTCAGCGCATAGGAGTTGCCGCAACTCAGCAGCGGGTGCAGCACCGCCAGCGGCTCGCGGAGGACCCCATAGGTCTCATCAGACCTTGGGCTCAGGTTCGCGGCCTGGCTTCCGGGAACTCCTTGGCCCCGCGCTGGGCCTCCGCCTCTTCCTCCGCGCTGCCCTCTCTTCCGCTTGGGCGGGCCCCTGGGTCTCTTGCCGGATTTCATATTTCTCTTTGAACCACCAGCTTTTCCGAACTCCGTCCACACTGCCTCGGCCTTGCCGTCCTTCTCGAAGGTTCTCTGGTAGAGCTGCAGCAGGAAGGCCTGGGCGCCCGACTCCAGGTAGCCGCGCAGCTGGGCGCAGGTGCGGTCGTCGTCGGCGCAGATCAGCACCTGCCCTGGGGGACAGGACAGCTGGGGCGCCGGGCTCGGCCCTTCTCCTGCCTGTCGGTCCCCCCCCCCTCCCCCCCCGCCTGTCCTTCCCTCGCTCCTGGGCCCCCATCTCCCCCAGCCTGTCCTTCCCTCGCTCCTGGGCCCCCATCTCCCCCAGCCTGTCCTTCCCTCGCTCCTGGGCCCCCATCTCCCCCAGCCTGTCCTTCCCTCACTCCTGGGCCCCCATCTCCCCCCCCCCCAGCCTGTCCTTCCCTCGCTCCTGGGGCCCCCATCTCCCCCAGCCTGTCCTCCTGCCCCTGTGAGAGCCCTCAGCCCCCACGCATCGCATGGGCCTCCCACAGGATTAGGAAGCTTGGGAAGCTCGGGTCAGGACGACTCAGTCTTGCACAAGCAAAGCCATTGCAGAATCTCTTTACAACTAATTAGCTCTTTTTAATTAATACCTTTCCAGAGGATTTTATACTCTAGAATAAATTCCAAATGGATTAATGAAATGTGAAATATTAATTCATATAGAAGAACTGACTAATCTGCATGCCCCAGATGGAGATAATTGACTACTACACATGGAAGATTCTCTCTAAACAGTGACTCTGTAAGAATAAAAAGAAGCACTGATTCTCTAACAGCTATAATAAATGCTATTATCTTTATTACATAATAAAGAGATACAAGCTGTGGATATAATCTAAGTTGTCCAAGACAACTAAGAATTCATTAAATCAGAACATTTTGAGCAGACTAAATCTTAAAAGAAATCTGAAATACCTTCTCCAATGGAATTAACAGAATTGTTGAAATTATGCATAAATAATGTGTACTGATAGACAAATGCACAGAATCTTCAGTCATATCTATGTGAAAGAGAAAAACTCTGAGGTTGTTAAATAATAACAATAAAAATCACGACTTGGTCGTTTAAGGATTCAGGTGGACCTGTTGCAACAATGAGAAGTACAAAATGTCATGTCAAAACCAGCTTTACAATGTCGATGTGGGGGGGGAGGGGGGTATAATTGGGTGGGGGGAGGGGGGAGGCGGGGAAGGGAGGTGAAGGGTAAACAAAGGAGGAGGCTGCAATGCTTGGTAAGAAATGTATGCATTATCCTGCCCATGTAATTGTAGCCCCTCTGTACAGTATGTTCTCAAATAAAATAAAATAAAATTAAAAAAAAATCACGACTTGGGGGCATGTGACTCAAGTGGCAATGGCCCTGAGCTCAAATTCTAGTACTGAAAAAAACAACCAAACATTAGTGCAGTTATGTCTCAAAACAGTTAATATCATTTGAATCTATTACATTTGCATGCAGAAATTACCCTCTCCACTGTAGCCATGTGGAATAGAAACCTTAGAAAGGAAATTACAAACATTGGCATTTGCCAGATTTTCCCTTCTTCTTTCTTGTGTTTTCCAGATCCTTCAGGAACACCTAGAACCCTAGGGCCTAGGTACTGTACTTTAGCTTTTTCACTCAAAGCTGGCACTCTACTTGAACCACCCTCCACTGCCAGTTTTTTTCTGGTTAATTGGATAGAAGAGTCTTGCACACATTTCTGTCTGGGCTGGCTTCAAAACTGGATCCTCAGATTTTAGCATCCTAAGTATCTACCATTATAATAGCCACTGGTGCCTGGCTTGAGGTTTTTCTTTTTGTTTGTTTTTGCTTCCTTTTTGTATCTTTCCTTCACCACCCAGTTTTCATTTTTCAATTTACAGCTGAGTGTATCATGGTGTGTGGCTAGTGTACTAGAGTGGCCAGGTTTGAGGACAGCAGGTCCAAGAGTTGGATGCTTTCACTAGGGCGATAGCAGTGTTTGAACAATTTTGGAAAGATACTTGCTGAGGACAGAAACTAGAACACCTACTAACTTATTCTTAGGTATTCCAGATTTGAAGCCTGGTGAAAGCATTAGGGGAATAGTCACATGGAGGTCCTGAGGTGCCAACCAGTGAAGACCCTACTGCATGAGCATGCAATGAGTCAGCTTGGTGAAAATCACATCCAATGGCTGGAGCTACATTTGGCATTGGCATCGCTGTGCTCACTGTGATTTACTTGGCTACCTTTTATCAACAAAAATAGTGAGCTGCTATTTAAGAGCTACACAAGTTAAACTTTGGTTCAAAGATTCTGAAACTGCTTGTCATTGCCTCTGTCTTCCTACCTAGGCCTCCCAAGGCCTCGGCTTTCCTTATTTTCTGCTTCAATCTCTTTCAGCACTTCTGAGAGGGCTCCCACTTGGGATTGTTTTCAAGCACCAGTTCCTTCTTTGTTTCTGTATAGAAAGAACAGTAGTTCATTTCATGTGATGACAGCTGCCCACACACTCTTCCCAGAGTTTTAGTATATCAGGAAACACCATCACTCCATACAGCCCCCTTTTTTAGCTTTCTTCTTCATAATGCTACACAGACTCTGCCTTCTTGAACAGGCCTCTGTATGTTGTACCTAACCAACATGACCAGAGGCTGTGATGCCCTAACACAGAAGAGATGGCTTTGTGTCAGGGTCTCTGTGATGCCACATTAAAGCAGCTATGCAAATTAAGCAACCAGCACTGGGTAATGGTGCTTTAAATGATTTCACAACCCTGAATCTGGATAAAAGTTGGCAACAACTAAGATGATTTCTGTAAGTGCTCCAATGCACCATTAAGTTTTTTTTTTTTGGTGCTGGTACTAGTGCTTAATTGTGAAGACTCAGGGTCTATGTTGAAGGGACAGAATGATGCAGGCTCTGGCCTCAGGATTATCTGATGACTGTGTTTGAGTATATGGAAAACTCTTGGCATGCAGTGGCAATTGCTGTTTGCACTCTGCATCCCCTTTGTCGGTGATTTCGTGACCCTTACCCAGAGACACCAATGTCTTAGACTTTGACAATTGGTGCCCGAACAGGAACCCTGCAGTGTTGAATTCAGGAAGGGCTATTCAGGTAAGTACTTTTTTTTTTTAATTGTATTTTATTTTATTTGAGAACATACTGTACAGAGGGGCTACAATTACATGGGCAGGATAATGCATACATTTCTCAGGTAAGTACTTTTAATTACATGGTGATGGGATAAGTTAAGTCTACTCCGTACTTACATATGCTTGAACATTTACTTGCTGCTTATCGTGTAAATATTAATTCTTCTGACATAGAAATATGTATTAATGTAGTTAGGGAATGGAATCTTGGTTCCCAGACGTAGGAATATTAGATGTTGATAATTGCAAATGAGTAAAGTATAATGTAGAAAGAGCTGTTCGAGAAGGGGAAAGATTCCTATTAGATTTTGGTCCATTTGGGCTATTTTACATACCCTTTTTAAAGCGTTGAATGAGGAAAGATTAATAGCAGACTTAAAGAAAGAGGCCACTCCTTCTATTGTAGATTTACAATTGGACTCTGAGGTTAAGGATGCAATAGATAAGGATGCATTGCAATTAACAGAGAAAAAACAAGAGGTAAAGAAGGCTGAAAAGGAACAAACTGAAAGCACAAATAAGATGTCTGAGCAAAAAATTATATTAAGTGAAGTAAGCCAGGCCCAAAGAAGCATAGGTCCCATGGTTTCCCTTATTTGCAATATATAGTATAGGTATGAGTCAAGCGGAAAAGGTCAGATAATGTGATGTTAGGAAAATGAACCCTTAAATATGCATTTTAATGTTTTCGTTTCTTTCATGCATGTGTTTCTAACGCATTTATAAGATTATTTCTTTGTTGCTTTGTATGTCCCTCCCCCACAGTGTAACCCCCGCTTTCACTATATTTGATGTCAGTATAACATGTGGAGGAGATGGGGACAAACAAGTCGTTTAAGGATTCAGGTGGACCTGTTGCAACAATGAGAAGTACAAAATGTCATGTCAAAACCAGCTTTACAATGTCGGTGTGTGGGGGGGAGGGGGGTCTAATTGGGTGGGGGGAGGGGGGTAAAATTGGGTGGGGGGAGGGGGAGGCGGGGAAGGGAAGTGAAGGGTAAACAAAGGAGGAGGCTGCAATGCTTGGTAAGAAATGTATGCATTATCCTGCCCATGTAATTGTAGCCCCCCTGTACAGTATGTTCTCAAATAAAATAAAATACAATTAAAAAAAAAAACCAGCTTTACAATGTCGGTGTGGGGGGGAGGGGGGTATAATTGGGTGGGGGGAGGGGGGTAAAATTGGGTGGGGGGAGGGGGAGGCGGGGAAGGGAAGTGAAGGGTAAACAAAGGAGGAGGCTGCAATGCTTGGTAAGAAATGTATGCATTATCCTGCCCATGTAATTGTAGCCCCTCTGTACAGTATGTTCTCAAATAAAATAAAATAAAATTAAAAAAAAAGATGTCTGAGCAAATGGAATTTTTATCAAAATTACAACATATGGAGTTGAAATTAGCAGAGTGAAAGGAGAACCTGAGAAAGTGAAAGTAAAGCAGCCTTTGGCTCCTCCGCTGGCTTATGCAATTTTACTGCGTCACTCCCTCACAAAACAGAGGGCTCAGACAGTGAGTTTGATGATGAAATGCCTATTTTTCTTATCCTGTAATTCGACCAGCCCCTATGAATGGTATAGCACAACCAGCCAGATATGAAGGTGTTGCTGTTGATGATATTGGTAAACGTAAGAAGGCAGTGATTTTGTATGGTCCTCAGTCTCATTATGTTAAGGAATTGCTTAATGGGCTTCCTCAACATTACAATAATTTTGCTCCTGAGGATTGGAAGATGCTTTGTAGAGCCTTGCTTAAGGAACCTGAATACCTACAATGGCAAACTGAGTTATGTACAGAAAGGGCTAGACAAAATGCCCAGATCAGTAATCCACACCTGTAGGTCATAACCTTTCCCATGTTGAGTGGAACAGAACAATATGAGGATGCCCATATGCAAATGAACTCTCTTGAAGAGATCCATGAGCAGTTACAAGACATAGGTATTAAGGCATGGGAGAGGATTCGACCGGTAGGAGAGCGTTATGGCTCTTGGACCAAAGTAATTAAAAAACCTAATGAACCCTATGTTGGAATTTTATCATGATTGAAATTGACCTTGGAAAGTACTGTTGTGGGAGAGGCTGCATGACAACAACTGCTGCACATGTTGGCTTATGAGAATGCTAATGAGGACTGTAGACGGGCCCTATTGCCTATTAAAGAATCTGGAGATGTGAATACATATTTAGGGGCATGCAAATACATTACATCAGAATCCCGACATATGCAGGTGTTTGCTGAAACTATGGCCACTACCTGGCATGCTTTGCAAATAAAACTCTCTATTCTAAAATGTTCTGGATGTGGTCAAATGGGACATGTAGATACAGTCTTAATGCAAAAGGAGTTTTAGTACATTTAGGAATTATTGATGCTGACTATATTAGGGAAATACAACTTTTAATGTCAGCTGCTGCAGATATTTCCTTTAAAAAGGGAGAACGTTTGCTCAAATTTTGTTATTACCATATATATCTATTGGAAAGTCATTTACACCCCACATTGGGGGATTTGGAAGTACTAACCAACAAAATGTGTTTTGGACTACTCATATTACTAAAATGCAGCCTAAGATTAAAATTAATATGAAGGAAAGATATTGACAGGACTAATAGATACTGGCTCAGATATTACAATTATTAACATCATGAATGGCCTAATCATTTGTTATATGAAATAATCCCTTGTAATATTAAAGGAGTTAGCAATATTCCTCTAAATTTTATAGGACAAGCAGTGTCTTATGTTACTATAACCTCAGAAGATGGACAGACAGTTGTCCTTAAACCTTATATTATGGAAGTTCCAGTTAACATAATTGGTAGAGATGTACTGGAACAATGGGGAGCTCATATTCAATTTTAACATTTTTAGATGGAGCCCATAAAGAAATGGAAATCTGAGGAACCTCTTTGGATTGAACAATGGCCTTTATCAAAAGAGAAATTAGAAGCAGCTCATCAATTAGTTGAAGAACAGTTAACCAAAGGATATATTGAGCCATCTATGTCACCATGGAATTCTCCAATATTTGTTATTTTAAAAAGTCAGGGAAATGGAGATTGCTGACTGATTTACGAGGAGTTAATGCATCCATGTACCCTATGGGGGCTTTACAATCTGGTATACCGTCGCCTGTCATGCTTCCTAAAAATTGGCCAATAATAGTAATAGATTTACAATATTGCTTTTTTACCATTCCTGTGCATATTAAAGATTGTAAAAGTTTGCCTTTTCTTTACCACAAATAAATCATCAAGCCTCTCATCAGCACTTCCAATGGAAGGTGTTGCCCCACAGAATGATGAATTCTCCAACCATGTGTCACTATGTTGATAAGGCCTTAAAACCTGTTAGACAAAAGTGGCCTCACACTTATATTTCTCATTATATGGATGATTTTTATTTGCAGGATCAAATATGGCAGAATTAGAAATGGTGTAACAGTGCTTACCCTCTATATTTAAAGATTTTTGGATTAATAATAGCACTTGAAAAAATACAAAAAGATACAGTGGTAAAATATTTAGGATATGTTGTTCCTGGACAAACAGTGACACCTCAAAAAATATCTTTACGTTGTGATCAATTACATACGTCAAATGATTTTCAAAAGTTACTAGGAGATATTAATTGATGTGACTGACCTTAGGAATTCCTACTTATCAATTACATAATTTGTTTTCATTGTTACAAGGGGAGCCTCATTTACATAGCAAAAGAACTTTAACTAAGAAAGCTGAAAGAGAATAAAAGAAATGTTTTTACATTGAGTAATGCTAAATCAACCCATAAATTTATATGTATTGGATACATGGAAATACCCAACAGGAATTATAGGACAAAATGAGCTACCATAAAAATGGATTTATACATAGCATAGATTTTCAAAAAATATGCCTTATGAACAACAGTTGGCAATTATTAATCAACAGGCCAGGCAACGGGTATTTACCCTGTTGGGGTATGATTGATTTGAAAGTATTTTTCCTTTGCCAAAAGACCAAGTAGAATATTTGTTAAACATATGTGAAATGCTACAAATAGCATTAGTAAATTTTACTCGGCAATTTTCCTATCATTTTCTCAAAGGTAGATTGTAGGATTGCTTGCGTAAGCAACAATTTGTCATTAATGATATAATTACCAAGACCCCACTGCTCTTACTGTTTGTACAGATGGCTCCAAAACAAAAAGTGCTTATTGGACAATAAATAAATATTGGGTACAAACAACTACATTAGCATCAGTTCAACAAAATGAACTTTTTGCTATTATTAAGGTGTTGCAAAATTTTGTGGGCAGTATTAATATTGTTACTGATTCTGCCTATGCTGTATGAGTTGTGACTAATATAGTCACTGCTGTTACTTATTCATCTACACCCCAGCTAAACCAATTATTCGAACAATTACAAGCATTACTGCAACAACGTAATGCCCAAGTGTTCGTAACTCACATTAGGGCTCACTCTTTGTTACCTGCGTACCTTGTATATGGCAATAATCAGGTTGATAAATTAGTTTTGCTTCTGCTGAACAGGATCATGCTCATTTACATACAAATGCTGTCCATTTACATATGCATTATAAAATACCTTATTCTCAATCTAAACAAATTATAAAAAAAGTCCTATCTGCAGACCAATGCATCTGAGAGTTGTACCTGCTGGAGTAAATCCTTGAGGATTACAACCTAACGAGCTCTGGCAAATGGATATAACCCATGTGCAAGCCTTTGGCCGTTTTTCATTTGTACATGTTACAATAGATACTTATTCCAAATTTGTTTGGGCTTCTGCCCTTATGGGAAAAACTGTTAACCATGGAATAGAACACTTACTAGAAGCTTTTGCCATTATGGGAGTGCCTGCCAAAATAAAGACATAATGGACCAGCCTATAAAAGTATCAAATTTAAAAGATTTTGTGAACTTTATGATGTGATACATATTACAAGAATAAAATATAACCCCCAAGGAAAAGCCATTATTGCACACTAAAACAACAATTAAAAGATTAAAAAGGAAGAAAAGTTGGATGAAGGTATGGATATTTTGTGGTTTTCCATGCAAAATCCTAAAATAATTTTACATCAAGCTCTTTTTGTTCTTAACTTTTTAAACTAACCACAAGGAGATATTTTAACTAGAGCTGAGGGCCATTTTGAACAAATATCAGAAAAACCTTATTTAAATGTTCCCCTATGGATTAAGATTGCATTGGACGCAGAATGGCAACTAGGAACATTATTACATAAGGGGCGAGGATATGGTTTTGTGTCTACACAGGATGGCAAACAATGCTGGCTTCCTGCACGATGGATACATAAGCAGCCCAGTGAGGACAGCTCCGTATCTTGTAAGGAATCATCCACCAGTAGAGGAAGAAGAAATCCCCATGCAGGGCATGGCTCACTTGGCTTTCGGACGACGTCGCCATGAGCGTCAGTTGGCCACCCTGCTGCCCACCTGGAAGCAGGTTAAAAAGTTGACTGGAAACAACTGCCCAATAAATAAGTTGGCTAAAGACTTGAAGAGAAACTTCTCAGAAGAAGAAAGAAGGATAGCCAATAGACACATGAAGAAATGCTCAACCTCCCTAGCCATAAAAGAAATGCAAATAAAAACAACATTGAGATACCACCTCACCCCAGTTAGAATGGCAAAAATCAAGAACTCTAACAACAACAAATGCTGGAGGGGATGTGGACAGAAGGGAACCTTACTTCATTGTTGGTGGGAGTGTAAACTTGTTCAACCACTTTGGAAAGCAGTATGGAGGTTCCTCAAAAGACTTCACATAGATCTCCCCTATGACCCAGCAATGCCACTTTTGGGCATTTACACAAACGTTTACAAACAAGACCACACTAAAACTACCAGCACAACTATGTTTATTGCAGCATTATTTACCATAGCTAAGATATGGAACCAACCCAGATGCCCCTCAGTAGATGAATGGATCAAGAAAATGTGGTATATATACACAATGGAATTATATGCCTTCATCATAGAATGACATTTCCCCATTTGTTAGGAAATGGAAAGACTTGGGAAAAATTATATTAAGTGAAGTAAGCCAAGCCCAAAGAAACACAGGTCCCATGGTTTCCCTTATTTGCAATATCTAGTGTATGTAGGAGTCAAGCAGGAAAGGTCAGATAAGGTGATGTTAGGAAAATGAACCCTTAGATACGTATTTTAATGTTTTTTTCTTTCATGAATTTGTTTCTCATTTATAAGATTATTTCTTTGTAGCTTTGTATGTTCCTCCCCCACAGTATGACCCCTGCTTTCACTATATTTGATGTCGGTATAATTTGTGGAGGAGATGGGGAAAAACAAGTCTTTTAAGGATAAAGGTGGACCCGATGCAACTATGAGGAGTACAAGTTGTCATGTTAAAAATGAACTCTACACCTTTGGTGCGGGGGGGGGGGGAGGGGGGAGAGTGGGTGAGGAGGTGGGAAGAGGATGGGAAGGGATGTGAAGGGTAAACAAAGAGGAAGCTGCAATGCTTGATACGAAATGTACTCATTATCTTGTCCATGTAATTGTAACCCCTCTGTACAGTATGTTCACAAAAAAATAAAAATAAAAAAAAAGAAAAAGAAAAAAAAGTTGACTGGAGAAGGACAAAAGATGTTAAACCTGTCATGGCCGAGAACTTGTTCATGGCCATGTGCGCCCTGCTTACTGTAAACTCTGTCCATGCTAATGCTAAAGTAAGTTATTTGGCCTTTGTTCCTAACCCTCCTTTACTGTAACCTGTTGTTTGGGGAGACATGGATATAATCATTTATACCGTTCCTGCTGTTTTATCTCCTCCTTAGAATAATTTGACATTTTACAATATGGATGATGTTAGCTTTTTAAATTTTACTTACTATACTCATTCCTTGCCTGTTTGGGGCCTCCTCCATGTTTAGTTATAAATTGGCAACATTGGGTTTTACCTGCAGAACACCCTTCCAATTCTAGAACACAGCTGCAGCGATTAACTACTTGGTCCATTAATAGTAGCTGGGAAAGCGTCACCTTTGATGGCTTGTTATCCTTACCTTTGTGCCCTGATTTTACTTACATTGATTTAAAATATTGGCCTTTTGTGTGGCAAGAGTGTAGAGGCACATTTGGAAAATGTTCAATAATTTTATTAATTAGGGACCTTTTGGACCGTTTATTAACACATGTTCAGAATGAAATATTACCAGATGTGATTTATCAAATGTTAGTAGGATGCCAGATGCCATTAATGTATCGCTTACTGGAGCTCGATTGATGGCCTGGGGAGATGGAGGCATTGCAGATGCTCGATGGGCTTTCATGGCTGCACCCACCATTCATCTCTGGAAGGTCGCAGCTATCAAATGGATTGTTTTCGGGGACGGCGAATTCTGTGTCCACTTATAATTTTACTTTGTACAAATCTTATGATGTAACTGCTTGTGTACCTCTGCCTTATATATTTTTAGTGGGAAATTTTACATTTTCTCCTAGTAATTCTTGTTTTAATTGTTGCCTGTATTCTTGCGTTAATTCCTCTCTTAATTTTAATGACAGTGATAATATTATGATTTTACAGCAAAGTATTGTATTTGGCTACCTGTTAAATTAGGAAGAGAATGGTCTCAAAATCCCCTGGATAGTGTTGTTATTGAAGTTTTTACCAAGCTAATAAAACATACAAAGCGTATGATTGGAGCCATTGTAACTGTGATTTTAAGCTTAATTTCTATTACCACTGTTGCTGGGGTGTCTGGAATTACACACTTCCTTACAAACTAAACACTTTGTAGAAGAATGGCATCGGGATTCACATGAATTGTGGGTCTCACAGGTAGAAATTGATGCTTGATTACAAACACAAATTAATAGAGAGTGGGATGGTTAGGGAGAAAAGTTATTGGTTGTGGAAAAAGTTATTGTTTAAATGTGACTGGAATTCTACTACCTTCTGCATTACTAATGTAAAAAATAATAAATCTATACATGATTTGTATGTAATACAGCAGTATTTATCTGGAAATCCTACTGTTGCTCAGTTGATTGCTCAGTTACAATTTAATGTTCATGGTATTTTTGGTAAACAATTTGCAAATGCTGCTGCTTCTAATATTGCTGATGCATTTATTAAACAGTTGGAAGGGTTGGATCTGAAAGGAATACTACAAAGCATTTCACATACTGCTAGTGGTATGGGAATTATGATTGTTATTATTTTGTTTGTACTTGTACTGCTATATTTGATTTTTATGAAACCAATGCAAGCTTCTATGATAACCTTATGGAAAGCTTTACTTTTTTTTTTTTTTGTTGTTGTTGTTTTTTTTTTTTTATTGTATTTTATTTTATTTGAGGAAAGCTTTACTTTTAAAAGAACAAAAAAAGAAAGAAATTGTGAAGACTCAGGATCTATGTTGAAGGGGCAGAATGTTGCAGGCTCCGACCTCAGGATTATCTGAGGACTGTGTTTGAGTATATGGGAAGCTCTTGGCATGCCGGGCTAGAGAGGGAACATATTCTCTCTCCCTATTTCAAAACACATGTCACAGACCCCTGGGAGCTGAGGAAGTAGCTCTACTGCTTACTTAAGCATAGATGAACAGCGAGTCAAGCATTGTCCTGAGTACAGAGAAGTGTTTTGAGCTTGCTCTATAAGAGTTTAGATAAAAATATACAAAGACATTTTGTCAAAGATTAAGCAAAACTATATCTGTTGAAATAGATGAACAGCTGTTCAAGCATTTTCCTGAGATTGGAGAAGTAGTTTGAGCTTGCTCTAAAATAGGTTAGGTAATAATATACCAAGACATTGTCTCATAGGTTAAGTAAAAATGTATCTCTTGAAATTTTTTGTGTGAATGTCTCCTGACTAAATCTTGGCAAAGATAATGCTTGCTTGTCTGTAAATACCCACTAACAATAAAGCACAGCATGCAGTGGCAATTGCTGTTTGCACTCTGCATCCCCTTTGTCCTGGTGATTTTGTGACCCTTACCCAACGACCCCAATGCCTTAGACGTTGACACTTAATCTCAGGGCCTGGACACTGTCCTTCCTTTTTTTGCTCAAGGCTGGTGCTCTAACAATTGAGCCACAGATCTACTTCTGACTTTTTGGTGATTGATTAGAGATGAGTCCTTTCCTGCCCTGGCTGGCTTTGCACTGTGATCCTCAACCTCAGCATCCTGAGTAGCTAGAATTATAGACATGAGCCACCAGTGCCCAAATTACATTAAGTTTTAAGAGAGAACTTTAGTTAAACTAAGCAGAAAGCAAGGACTGAGCCACCCCTTACTAGGAGATATTTAGTAGCTGCTAGACAAATGTTGGGCTAAAATCCACAGTTGCCCCATTCTAGTTTCAGTCCTACAAATTCAAAGGGATGATGATGTTCCACTAAGACTTACATGCCCCAAATAGTAATGATCTGGAAGCTATGTCAATGCATTCATAGGCAGAGATAAGAACACTCATGACTAATTACATGAACCCATGGTAGAAGATGGTTTTAAGTTATAATTTGATGTGTTTCCATGCAGAATTGTGAAGACACATTTAGAGACTTCAGCACACAGGATACCTTGACCTTCTTTGTTCTCCATTTTCTCAGACTTTTTGCCTTTTTTATTCATTTTGGAGTCTGGAATATGATAAACGCTGGCTCGGGTATTTACACACATTGAAGTACTGGAGTCAAGAGACAACCAACCTAGAAATAATCTTATAAATGCGTTAGAAACACATGAATGAAAGAAACGAAAACATTAAAATACATATTTAAGGGTTCGTTTTCCTAACATCACATTATCTGACCTTTTCTGCTTGACTAATACCTATACTAGATATTGCAAATAAGGGAAACCATGGGACCTATGTTTCTTTGGGCCTGGCTTACTTCACTTAATATAATTTTTTCCAAGCCTTTCCATTTCCTAACAAATGGGGAAATGTCATTCTTTCTGATGGAGGCATAGAATTCCATTGTGTATATATACCACATTTTCTTGATCCATTCATCTACTGAGGGGCTTCTGGGTTTGTTCCATATCTTAGCTATGGTAAATAATGCTGCAATAAACATAGTTGTGCTGGTAGCTTTAGTGTGGTCTTGTTTGTATACATTTGGGTAAATGCCCAAAAGTGCGATTGCTGGATCATAGGGGAGATCTATGTGAAGTCTTTCCAAAGTGGTTGAACAAGTTTACATTACAACAATGAAGTAAGGTTCCTTTCTGTCCACATCCCCTCCAGCATCTGTTGTTGTTAGAGTTCTTGATTTTTGCTGTTCTAACTGGAGTGAGGTGATATCTCAATGTTGTTTTGATTTGCATTTCTTTTATGGCTAGGGATGTTGAACATTTCTTCATGTGTCTATTGGCCATCCTTCTTTCTTCTTCAGAGAAGCCTCTCTTTAAGTCTTTCGCCCACTTATTTATTGGGCAGTTGTTTCTTTGAGGATTTGTTGTTGGGCGGTTTAATTGAGTTCCAAGTATATTTTAGATATGAGACCCTTGTCCGTTGTATGGCTAGTAAAGATCTTCTCCCAATCGGTGGGCTTTCTATTGATCTTGCTAGCTATGTCATGTCCCTCCCCCACAGTGTAACCCCCGCTTTCACTTTATTTGATGTCAGTATAACATGTGGAGGAGATGGGGACAAACAAGTCGTTTAAGGATTCAGGTGGACCTGTTGCAACAATGAGAAGTACAAAATGTCATGTCAAAACCAGCTTTACAATGTCGGTGTGTGGGGCGAGGGGGGTATGATTGGGTGGGGGGGAGGGGGGAGGCTGGGAAGGGAGGTGAAGGGTAAACAAAGGAGGAGGCTGCAATGCTTCTAAGAAATGTATGCATTATCCTGCCAATGTAATTGTAACCCCTCTGTACAGTATGCTCTCAAATAAAATAAAATAAAATTTAAATTAAAAAAAAGACAACCAACCTAATATTAGTAGCAGAGAAAAACAACTCTTCAGTTAATATTTAATTATTAAACACTTTAACAGACATGTTATCTGTGCACACAACAACCTACCGCCATCTTGCTTTCCTACCGTCCTGTCTTATTTCCTCTTAGTTTGTGGCCTCTGTCACTGGCAGACTAGTGGTTTTCAAAGTGTGGCCTATGCGCTTCTGGGGGGTTCCCTCAAGATTGTTTTGGGGCGGGGATGCGATGTCATAGTTTTATCTCTCAATAATACTGTTTTTTTCCCCACTATCCTGACACTTCCATCAATGGCCCAGTAGTGGGTAGCACTACTGGTGCCTTTGCATGAATCATGGCAGGAGCAGACAAGGGAACTAGCTGTTGATAAATTGTTTACTGTCATGTATTTCTAGCTGGAAAACCAGGGAAAATGATTGGCTGTATTAAAATCTTGAACCTAGGTGCCAAGGATCCTGAGAAAGACCGGGAGAAGGATATCCAGTTTGTTGGAAATAAGATGGAAGCCAGTTGAATGTGTATATTTTCTTCAGTTTTCAACCCTTGCTGTTTCTTTGGGGGAAAAATGAACCTTAAAGTTCTAACAGTGAAACTTCCAGAGCACAGCCTATGTCTTCATTGGAGAGGATCTACTTGCAATCTTTTTTTTATCATTGCCTGGAAGGGATATGAATATTTGCTATCATACAGAACAGAAGTTAAGTAGATGGCAACATTACCTATCAAAAAAACCTACTGGTTGTGCAAGGAAGCTGAGCTGTAATCAGGATCTTGGCGTGTAACTCAGCTGAAGACACCCTCCCTACACCTGCCTACTCCCCACCTAACCCTAATCCTGTTAGCTCCTACATACTTAGGAATTTTCTCTCTTACCTGAATTCTGAACAAAAGCCTTTTCCATGGCTCTCAGAGATTCCAGAGGGTTAAGAAAGGTGACCCAGTCATATTGGCAGAGTACAGCAGCAAGATCTGGAATATCTTCAGGTCCTAGACCAAGGATTTTGTCTTGGCTCCAAGCCGGTGCCACAAAGGCTCTAGGTAATGGTAGATTGTCTACAATGAGAATAGAGCTTATTACAGTAAAAAAAAAATCCCTGGGGATTTCCGGGAAGATGGCAAGCTCTAAACAAGCTCTCGCATAGAAAGCAGTTTTAGTGTTCCAGTGAACAGTCCTAAGCCAGAGAATCACACCAAGTGAATCATTACAGTACAGAGAGTTAGGCCAGAGAGGGAAAATCCAGGCAAGGAGACAGATGAGCACTTGCCATCAGCCCCAACTGCAGTTGCAGTGGCGGGGGCTGTAGCTGCCGTACCTAAACACAAACAGTCCGGGACGAAGGAGCCAGACACGGTGGGTGAATGGATTCTACTCAACACCAACCAGAACTGACAAGGAGCAGACATCTTCATCCTGCAGTTCAAAGACCAGAGACGACCCAGGACCAAGACTCCGGCATGAGTAGAAGCCAGACATCCTCACTCCTTCTCAGGGAGCAGAGGAGGGAAGGCCACCCCTCCCTCCCCGACTACCGGACAGCTTAATCTTTGATACTGACAAAGGCCCTGCTGAGCAGCTAGCTCCAACTCAGGCCTTGGAAGAAAACTAGAGTCATTTCTATAACTTTTTAAATTTTTACCTTAAAAATTGTTTTCTAGTAACTTTTTTTCTTGGTCTTATAATTTTCATTTTAGGGTTATATGTTTGTGTGCATTTTTCTTTTTGTTTTCTTTTTCAAAATTTTTAATTTTTTGTTTATCTCTACTGAACTTTTGATCTTTTTCTCTTTCTCATTTTTATCACCTATTGTTCTTTCGTTGTTTGTGTGACTTAATTGCTGTTCTGTACATCCTCAGATATACCCATAGTCGATTATTACACACTTAATCCAGAAACTTATTACTCAATTCAAAACCTGTTAGACATAAATTCCTTAATACCAGTACTCCCTCTTTACACCTATACAATATTTAAAGCAATTTTACTTTAAAAATTTTCATGTCTCCTTTATATCCCTTCCTTTTTCTCATTATGTCCACTTTCTTCTCTGAATATTTCACTTTCAAATTTGCATAATTTTTAAGCATTGCATTTTTAAAATTTTAATATGATTGCTTCATAAAATGTGTATGGTAGTGAACTTTCTCTTTCAATTTCATTGAAGAGTTGGAGGAGTATTGGTGTGAGCTCTGCTTTGAAGGCCTTGTAGAATTCCGCTGTAAAACCATCTGGTCCTGGACTTTTCTTAGATGGGAGGTCTCTTATTGCTGTTTCTATTTCAATGCTTAATATGGGCCTGTTAAGATGGTTTAACGCATCTTGGTTTAGTTTTCGCATGTCAATATTTGCTAGGAAAAGGTCCATTTCTGCCAAGTTCTCAAACTTATTAGCATAAAGTTTTGAGAAGTATTCCCTTATAATGTTCTGAATCTTGGTTGTTTCTGTGGTGGTGTTTCCATTCTCATCTCTGAGTTTATTTATTTGGATGTGTTCTCTTCTTTTTCTGATAAGATTTGCTAGGGGTCTGCCAATTTTGTTAATTTTTTCGAAGAACCAACTCTTGTTTCTTTCTATGGTTATGTTGGATTCTAATTTGTCTAATTCTCATTTAATTTTAATTATTTCTTTCCATCTACTGGATTGGGGTTTATCTTGCTGCTCTTTTTCAAGGAGGTTCAGATATCTCACTAAATGGTTGGTTTCAGATCTCTCCCATTTGTTGATGTAGGAACTCAGAGCTATAAACTTGCACCTGAGTACTGCCTTTGCTGTGTCCCAGAGGAACCGGTAATTTGTGTGTTCATTTTTGTTGAATATCATGATAATTTGAATTTCCTTTCTAATCTCTTCCATGACCCAGTCGTGATTCAGCAGTGTGTTGTTCAGCCTCCATGTGTTACCGGACTTTCTTTGGTGGCTTTTGGTGTTGAGTTCTAATTTTATTCCCTTGTGGTCAGAGAGAATGCAAGGTATAACTTCAATGTTTCTGAAATTGGACAGGTTTGCTTTGTGGCCTAAAATGTGGTCTATTTTAGAAAATGTTCCATGTGTTGCTGAGAAAAATGTGTATTCTGATGCTACTGGGTGAAATGTTCGGTAGATGTCTAGTTGATCTATGCAGTTGTTTAGATCTGAGGTTTCTCTGTTGAGTTTTTGCCAAGTTGAACAATCTAGTGGGGATAGTGGTGTGTTAAAATCCCCATAATTAATGTCTTTGGATCTATATGGGATTTGAGGGAAAGTAGTGTTTCTTGAATAAATTTAGGTGCTCCGTTGTTTGGCGAATAGATTTTTAGAATTGTAATATTCTCCTTAAGGAGAGATCCCTTAATTAGTACGTGGCAACCTTCTTTATCTCTTTTTACAAATTTTAATTTGAAGTTTATTTTATCTGATATTAGGATTGGAACTCCAGCCTGTGTATGGGGGCTGTTGCTTGGTAGATTTTGTTCCAGCCTTTAATATTGAAAATGTGTTTGTTTTTATGTGCAAGATGTGACACTGAAGACAGCAGATAGAAGGACCTTGCGCTTTAATCCAACTAGAAAGTCTATGTTGCTTAATTGGAGAGTTCAGTCTGTTCACTTTAAGAGTTAGGACTGAGAGGTATTTGGGACTTCCTGCCATTTAATCCACCTTCTTGGGGGCTGCACCTACTGGGTTCTTCCTATGGATTCTCAGTTAGATGTGGTTTCTTGGCCTTTATTGTGGTCTTGTTGGTTTTCTATGTGTAGGACATCTTTAAGAACCTTTTGTATTGCTGGTTTGGTGTAGATATATTGTTTCAATTTTGCTTTGGTATGGAACTTTTTATTTGGCCTTCAGTTATGAAGGAACGTTTAGCTGGGTACAGTATTCTTGGTTGATAGTTGTTTTTCTTTAGGGCATGACATACATCATTCCAGGCTCTTCTTGCTTTGTCTCTGCTGAGAAATATCAGGTGATTCTAACAGAAAAAATTTTTTATAAAAGGTACAAACAAAAAAAAAAGAAAAAGGAAATAAACAGACCCAAATGTTTACAATCAAGACCACACTAAATCTACCAGCACAACTATGTTTATTGCAGCATTATTTACTATACCTAAGATATGGAACCAACCCTGATGCCCCTCAGTAGATGAATGGATCAAGAAAATGTGGTATATATACACAATGGAATTCTGTGCCTCCATCAGAAAGAATGACATTGCCCCATTTGTTAGGAAATGGAAAGGGTTAAAAAAATTATATTAAGTGAAGTAAGCCAGGCCCAAAGAAACATAGGTCCCATGGTGTCCCTTATTTGCAATATCTAGTATATGTATGAGTCAAGCAGAAAAGATCAGGTAATGTGATGTTAGGAAAATGAACACTTAGATATGTACTTTAATGCTTTTTTTCTTTCATGCATTTGTCTCTAACCCATTTATAAGATTATTTCTTTGTTGCTTTGTATGTCCCTCCCCCACAGTATAACCCCTGCTTTCACTATATTTGATGTCGGTATAATTTGTGTAGGAGATGTGGAAAATCAAGTCGTTTAAGAATACAGGTGGATCTGTTGCAACAATGAGAAGTACAAGTTGTCATGTGGAAAACAAACTTTACAACGTTGTTGCAGGGGGGGCAGGGTGGATGGGGGAGAGGCTGGGAAAGGATGTGAAGGGTAAATAAAGGAGGAGGCTACAATGCTTGATAAGAAATGTACGCATTATCCTTTCCATGTAATTGTAACCCCTCTGTATAGTATGTTCACAAAAAATACAAATAAAAATTAAAATTAAAAACAAAAAGGAAAAAAAAGAAAAAAAAAGTTCTTTGATTTTTTTGGGAAGGGGAGGGGTGGGAAGATCTGAATCTCCCTTGTGTCCCTAACCAGTCTTTTGTTGGAGTCTCTGGTCTGCTTGTGGTGTTTGATTTTCCTGTGGCTTGGTTGATTTCTTAAGGAAATTTGTTTGAGCAGGCAGAAAAATGCTCTGCTTTACCCAGGATTTTGTGATCCTCCTCCAAGGCTATTTCAAAGGGAGGGAGAGCTGCTTAGAGTTTCACAAAAGAGGGAGATGGCTGTTTCCTCAAGTTTGGAGATGCTGTGATGAGGCTAGGTTCTGGGTAGAGTTGAGGCCTTTCAGCAAACAGTAGCTTTTCCCTGGCGGGGCTTGATTGTGAGAGACTCACAGATCCCAGCCTGGAGCCATTCTCAGGGTTTATGCTTACAGAATTTCAATTGATTGTCAAGGCTGCTAAAGGGAAGAGCAACCTCTGGCTCTGTTTCCCGTGAAGAGAGCCACTTCTGGGGCTGGAGGCCGGAGCTGGGTGACTTTTCCCTGGGTGGAGCTGAGTCAAGTTAGGTTAGCAGGTCAAGTTAGGTTCTTGTGACCTGCTAAATGACTCTAGTTTTCTTCCAAGGCCTGGGCTGTAGCTAGCAGCTCAGCTGGGCCTTCAAAGATGGAGATCTCAGGTACTGCGGGTGGGGGTGGGGGAGGGGTGGCCTTCCCTCCTCTGCTCCCTGAGAAGGAGTGAGGACGTCAGGCTACTACTCACATCGAGTCTTGGTTCCTGGGCCGTCTCTGGTCTGCAAACAGCAGGATAAAGGTGTCTGCTCCTTGTTGGTTCTTGCTGGTGTTGAGTAGTATCTGCTCACCCACTTCATCTGGCTCCTTCTTCCTGGACTCTCTGTGTTGCAGGTATGGCAGCTATGGCCACCACTGTCACTGCTGCCCTTGCAGCGGTAGCTGCTGGCAAGAGCTCAGATCTGTCTTCTTGCCTGCATTTTCCCTTTCTGGCCTAACTCTCTGTCCTGTGATGGCACACTTGGTGCGATTCTCTGGCTTAGAACTGTTCACTGGAACTCTAAAACTGCTTTCTATGCCAGAGCTTGTTTAGCCTCCAGCTTCTCCTCTGCCATCTTCCCGGAGCTCCTGATGTGATATTTCTATCCTGATGATTCCTCATGGGTGGCTTATCTCGGCGGCTGGGGATGGTGGGGATGACATAAGAGAGAGGAACCTTCTTGGATTTATGGATCTTTAAGAGCAGTTCTTCCTTGAGCCAGCAGTGGCTGCAGAATCCATTGAATTCTGTATCAGAATCAGCTGGCCCATGATAAAGACTATGGCATTTTCATGGTCCTGTGAGTGAAAACAGATCATGGGAACAGAACCTGGTCCTGGGCATGCTGTGTATGTCAAACAATCATTTCAAGTTAGTGCGTTGTTGTTATACCCACTTTACAGATAGAAAATACAGGCCCAGGGATGTTGTAGATGCCACAGATATAGGGGAAGGTCAGCATTTGAGCCATGCCTGTTTGATTCTAACTATCATGGTGTGAGAGGAGTCACCTGATACTGAACCTTAGGTGGGGGGTACATATATTTTTCTTCTTCTAATAAGGTCCTGGGAACTCCAGAGTCATAAGAGGCACCAGTGGCACATAGAATCCACATTTGTGGTATAATTAGTCACTGTAGGGAAGCTGTATGCCCAGAGGCAGATATGGATTTTGAACAGTCAGCAGCCCACCCCACATTAAGTGCCTTTAATGTTGTGTTCTTGTCATTTTCCCCCTATGTGTCTCTATTCTCCTGAGATGATGCCAGAACTCTCATAGCCAAAGCTGCATCAGGGAGAGACTGTGGAGAGTATTTTCCTCCTCCTCCTCCTCCTCCTCTTCCTCCACCTCTTCCTCTTCCTTTTTCTCCTCATTCTGTGTGGAAGCTGCAGAAAAATACAGAATCTTGTTTTTCCTATTCGATTCAAGACAATGGTCTAACAAAGATGGCTGTTCAAGGCTGCAATAGGTTTGACCACTAAGAGTTGACGTCTATTCCTTTCATTACTCTGTGTGTTCAAGTGTGTATGCACACCCATGTGTAACAGGCTGCAGATACAGTGCCTGCGAGGCGTTGAGGTTACTTCAGTGACTGAAGTGAGCTGGGATGAAACAGGAAGTTTAGGCTTCATGGACAGTGGTGGCCATTGCTGAGTCTTGGTGGAGTTTGAGGCTGAATGAATGTGAGCTCTGTGTTGTCTGATTTTTCAAAGAGAAATTGGACATAGGTATTTTATTTTAGTATAAAATCACTTACTCTTAAATGATGTCCACTAGTTCAAATGGATATGACACAGCAAGATGTACCTGAGGCTTTCCTGTGGGCCCAGGAGCAGGCAGCTAGTGACCTTTGACCCCTGCAGTGGGGGCGGGGTCTCCTGGTCTTGTTTGCAAGGTTGATTTGGGGCTGCACGGCTGATGAATTCCTAAGACATCCATTTCTTTCTCTGCTCAGGAGGTGGGGGGGGCGGCAAGCAGCGAAACATGGCCGTAACAGGGGTTCATTAAACAGGTGTCCCAGCTTCTTAGGACAGACTAGATGTGAGATTCTATTCCTTTGTGCATGCATAGGGAAGTCATGACTTGAACTGAGAGATTGGGGAGGTTTATGGTGCTCCCGGAAGAGTCCATCCACCATACCAAGAGGTGGGGTGTGATTTTCCCCCCTTTTCCTTCATCATCTGTTGAGATGGGGAGATGACAACAGTCTGCTCACTGGGACTTTAACAGACCCTCACAGCATGGCTTTGCCTGTGAGGTAATTTTCAGGTTTAATTCCACTTCCTTCTTGGGCTGTATTTCTGGCAATAGTTGGATGTAATTCTTGCTATATTTTTCACAATCTACTTGGGTTTGCAGGGGGGAGTGAGAGAAGGAGAGAGAGCGAGCAAGAAAGCATGAGTGCTATTTGAACCAAAAGGCCCCCTTGCCTTCATTGACTTCACTCACCAATCCCTTAATTATTGGTGGCTCTGGGGCTGAGGATAGGGGTCTAACAATGGATAAGAGAAGCACAGTTCCTGCCCTCAGAGAACTTCTCCATTTGGTAGAGTAGTAATCATTTCAGATACCAATAAGATTATTTTTTGGCTATGTGTGTCAGTACTTGGGCTTGAACTCAGGACCTGAGCAATTTCCCTTACATTTTTTTGTTCAAGGCTTGAGCCACAGCTCTGCTTCTGGCTTTTTGTTGATCAATCATAGATAAAAGTCTCACGGGCTTTTCTTCCCACTTGGCTTTGAGCCATGGTTCTTAGATCCCAGCTTCGTGAGTAGCTAGGATTCCAGGTGGGAATGTTTTTGTCTGGGAACAAATTGAGAAGAGCAATGAAGAAGGACCGTGGAGACCCATTGCAGAGCAGACATCAGCACTGAGACGTCAATAGCAAAATGGAGGTAGCCATTTGAACTCAGGGGAAAGGAATCTTCCAGAGAGAGAGAGAGAGAGAGGGAGAGAGAGAGACAGCAGTAAAGGCCACACTAGGAGGCAGGAGAAGAGTTGGCCTGCAGCAGGGATGGAGGAAATGCCAGTGTGGTTAGAGAATGACACATAGTAGGGGGATTGGTGAGTGTTAAGTTCAGAAAAGTAGCCAGGGGCTCCATCATGCAAAAGTAAGTTTATCACCATTGAGTTTTCTAAACAAGATGAGTTATAATCTCCTTAGAACATAGTAATCAGTGTGGAGGAAGTACTCCAACTCTGTTTATGCAAATGTATATTTATTTGTTTACATATTCATTTATTATTTTGTGATACTGGGGATCAAACCCAGTGGGGAGGTCCCCTGACAACCTAGGCAAGCACCCCAGCCCATGGTAGGGTTATAAACTCTCAGCTGCTACAGAGTGGATAGAGAGTTTGAAGAGGATTGGGTCAGCTGTGGGTAGAGAACCAAAACCCCTTCAGAACTGAGCCAGTAAAAGTAATAATTGACTTCACTCTGGTTTGTGCTTTGTGACTGTGCCAGTTGGACTCTCCAGCAGTGTGATGAAGACCTGAGAGGAGGCATTTTGGGGAGGGAAAATGTATTTTTCCTTATTCGTTCAGAGCATTTAGTCTGGGATGGCTTGGCTCTGTGGGTGAGGGCCTGGGGATTGGCTGAGTGTCTTAGCACTTATCTTGTGATGGCCAAGAAGGGGTGGGGGAAGGAGGGAACAGGAAGGTGCCATTGAAAACACCCTTCAAAATCAGATACTTCCCCCAGCCTGCACTACCAACTTAATTTTCAGCACCTCCAAATAATGCCAGGAACTTACAATTCCAACAATGAATGGGTCCAATTCCTCCTCCCGTCTTCCCGCCCTTCTCCCACCATGCCACCTCTGCGGCCTTGAACACAGAACACTTTTGGGGTGGGGAGGGTACTTCATTTCCGAACTGTAACAGTGATTTCATCAGGGGCCAGCTGGACAGTCATCTGTCTGCCGCCGGCCAGCTTCATCCCTTTGGCTGAGTCCTTCGCAGACGGTGGGGAGGACTCCGTTCTGAGCCACGGGCTCTCAGCGCTCCCTGGGTTGAACCTGGACAGGCTTTAAGGAGAGAAACAGGTTTGAATTGGCATCTAAGGAAGAATTCTGTGGGTACAATGCAAAAAAAAAAAAAAGAAAAGAAAAGTCAGTAAGAACATGAAATTGGAGGAGGCTTCCTTATATCACTTAATTGGGTCCTGGGAATCGACTGGGGCCACCTTGGGTCTAAAGTACAGAACTCCCCGTTTGTTTCATTTGATAATAAAATAAGGCCAACTGGGGTTTGGGATTGAAAGGGTGGAGAAATCAGAGGGATTGCTAAGTGTCCAATAATGTGTATGAGATTGCCCAACATATATTTCCCAACCCTCACTGTCACTTGTATAGGAGGCCGAAAGATTGTCCACCACCTGTCTTGGTGTCCTCCACCTTTTTAGGGTGGCCATATCTGAGATGTGGCATCAGAGAGCCACATCTAGGGAGGCCATGGGAACAGAGCACCACTTATGTTTCTTCTTTTAGCAGAAAATTCTAGAGGGAGGGAAAGTTAGTGGGAGTTAAAAAAATCAATCAGCTCTCATTTTGCCAGGTATTTAGAAAAGTAACTTTGCTTCTGCACAAGAAATTACATGAATTACGTTAAAACAGTGCTAAGGTAATAAAATTATAGGCTCAGGACTCTTCTGCAGAAAACTATCTTTGTCTGGCAGGGTAATTGGAGTGAGGGAAGACAATCTCCATGTCTGCCTCACTGTTACACAAAGAGGGAATGGAAGAAATTGTCCCCATCATGTTTCTGCAGTGTGGAGCTAGCTACCTTCCCTCGCCCTCTTCTAAATACATCTGCAGATTTCAACACAGAGCAAACTTAGGGGATGGAGGAACTAGGAGAGGAAAGAGGTGGGTTTTCACATAAATGAACATGTTAGGAGGAAATGTAAAATCATCCAATCCATAACAGTGCCCTTAGAACTGGGCAGAGTTCCATCCACAAGCAGCCAGCGCCCTACTGATGGTTTGGAAGGGATTGTATTGGATTGCATATTTCTTTTTGCCTCCAGTGTGGAGGTGTGGAGGGAAAGGAAAAACAAAGTAAAAGGAGAGAAAGAAAGAAAAGAAATGAAAGACTGAAAGGAAAGGAAAAGAGAAAGAGAAAGGAAGGAAAGAATGGAAGAAAGAAAGAAAAGAAAGGAAGGAAGGAAGGAAGGAAGGAAGGAGGAAGGGAAGGAGGGAAGGAAGGAAGGAAGGAAGGAGGAAGGGAAGGAGGGAAGGAAGGAAGGAGGAAAGGAAGGAAGGAAGGAAGGAAGGAAAGAAGGAAGGAAGGAAGGGAGGGAGAAAGAAAAGAAAGAAAAAGTTATCCTTGCTTTAATGCCTGAGGAAACTGAAAAGGTTGGAGAAATGATATCTGCTTTTAGAGGTTTTTTTTCTTTTCATTGTTTTTCCCCGAGTGAACACTGGAGTCATTTAGAGGCAGACCAAGGTATGTGATGTATTTGATGGAATAGAAAAAACAGAGACTCTGGAAAAGGAAGACTCATTCTTATCTTCACCTGTGCACCATGGGATTTGACCCTTACCATCATGGCTCTAGTGAAGGAGGGATTGAGTTTTCTGAGGGAATAAATACTTTGCAACATCTGGAGACATTTTTTTTGTTGCCTTTGGCTTGAAGCATCAGCCTGCGTTGCATTCAGTTGGGTGGAGGCTGAGGACACCACTGAAGGGTTTACAAGGTCCAAAACAGTTCCACCCAACAAAGAGAAGACTGAAGTTTCAGACTTTCGAACTGGTGGGGATAGGGACAAGTGCAAGGAATTGTGGGAACACAGGTGACAGGCCCCTTCTCTTCACCCTCTGAGCCCCTGTGGCAGCCCCTCTCCCACCCATACCAACTCCTGGTCCTTCCTGTATTAAAGGTGAAAATTCATGAGAGAACACTCTCTAAAGATCTCAGTTGTCTGCATGGGTCATTGAAGTTGATGAAGCCTCCTCAAATTTCATGTTCTTACTGACTTTTCTTTTTTCTTTTTTCTTTTTTTTTGCATTGTACCCACAGAATTCTTCCTTAGATGCCAATTCAAACCTGTTTCTCTCCTTAAAGCCTGTTCATGTTTCCCCATAGACTTCCTTAATATACATATATTAAGGTAATGATTCACTCCCACATGCTTGTCTCTGGACCTGCTGCTCTCTTCCTCATCTTCTGGCCCCAGATTCTCTGTTGCTGCCTGCAAGAAGTCTTCCTTGATTACCATAGTGCCTTGTGCTTGTCCCCTCTGCCCCATGCCAAAACTTGTAAGAATGTGGCATTGAGGCCTTTAAAAAGTTTTCAACTCCTTCTTCAAGCTGAAAGTTATCCTTTTTATGGATATTGCTCTAATTTTTTATGATTAGCATCTCATGAACTTCCTATTACTCCTACATACCTGGGAGAGCAGATATAAGTTGTTTGAGATAATGTCTTGCAATCTTTTTTGTGTGAGCCATCCTGAAATGAAGCCTCCTTGATTTCTATATCCTAGAGGTCAAGATCTCACACCTGAGATTACAGGCATGAATCACAGCGTCCAGTGTATGGCTGGATAGTGAGTTTCTGGCTCAGTGTTGTATTCTCAGTGCCTAGAGAATACCTATGACCAGTATGTTTGTCAAATGAATGAACCATAAGTGCCATAAGAGAATTTATTTGATCTATTTTTTCCTACCACAGGACACTTGGTCACCTCATGTTAAGGAGTCATGGTCTAAGGAGAGAGAGAGGGTTACCGAGAAAAATACAGCCAAGCATCAAGAGGCTCTTTAACCTTGAGCAATGACCTTGAAATGGCTTACCTGAAAGTAATTCCTTTTTGTGTTTTGATTTTTTTTGCCAGTACTGGGGCTTAAACTGAGGGCTTAGGCACTGCCCCGAGCTTCTTTTTCTCAAGGCTAGCCCATTATAACTTGAGCTACAGTGCCACTTCCAGCTGTTTCTTGTATGTGGTACTGAGGAATCAAATCCAGGGCTTCATGCATGCTAGGCAAGAACTCTACCAGCATGCCACATTCCCACTCTGCCACACCCCCCTTCCGCCCCTTGCCTTCAAAAATGACTACTATTTTCTGGAACATATATTATTCTGGGAGAATTGAGAACTTTGTGAGTTGTCAGTCACTGTGGGGTTTTGGTGTGTGTGTGTGTGTGTGTGTGTGTGTGTGTGTGTGTGTGTGTGTGAATTCAGGCTGTATTCCATTGTGTGTCTATGTGAATTTCATTCTCTCTGGTATCTGTTCTTTTCAGAGGACAGGAATGGCCTCTGCTTTGTCCTGGATTACCCCGGGCATCTCACATAGGCTCCACACAAACCTTCTAGGTGTTTCAACTTTTCTCTCCACATCAACACTGAGTGTCCCCCGTTTACTGATAAGGTAACTGGACATTGTGGAAAGAGACTGAGTAACTGTGTCTAACACTGTGAGTTAGCAACAATGTCAGTACTAAAAAAAGAAAACAAAAGAAAAGAAAAAACCCAGCTTCATTGGAGATGAATGATAGAAACTGTGATGTCTTTAAATTTAGAAAACGAAGTTAGCTCCTGCCAGACTTGCCAGGCAGTTCTGATGTCCCACTGAAAGCCACTGCTCCCATTCAATTTTGTTCTTAAAGTAGGAAGGCAAAGCCTCTGGGGTGTATGTCTCTCCACCCATGTATCATTATTTTTTGCCTCTTCTTATACTCATGGCCTAGTTTTCCATGAGCTCCTTCACTATCAATGAGTACATTACACGAGGCTTTGTCCTTGTAAGGTTTTGAAGTTTCTCAGGCATCATGAACAAGGTCTTCAGCCCCAGCTGGGTGCTACAGCCTACTTTGGCTCTGTTGTATTTCCTCATGAAATCTAAAGGATGGTGTTGCCATCTTTCTAAAGCAGAGGCGATAAAGAAAGCCTGCCCTCACACTGAGACTCCTCCCCCTTCTCAGAGGAAGTGGAGATATTGCTAAAATTGAATTGCCTTGTGCAGGGCCTTGCTGTCTTCTAGCCCAGCCCTTTGGAAGAAGGTGGGATGACCTGGAGGAGGGAAGGCATTTGATACCCAGCCTAGGGGAGATAGGTGTCTCTGTTTTACATTGTCATTTTGGGCACTGCTTTTCTGGGGGAAGAGAAATCAGCTTTTGCACAGCTGCCTGGGATAGAGGATGCCACCCTTGCATGAGATCTGTTACCGTGGGGCTTTCAGATGGAATTTGGGTTTCTGTTTTCTTTTCTGTTCTGTACTTCACCACAGACCTGTATAAAAATGATCAGTGACTCTCAGCTACCTACCTGGAAATTATCTTTATCATTTGCTGGGCTGGAGAGACGTGCAGGGGGAGTTGTATTTGAGAATTTAGAGAGAAGCATGTGGAGCTGGGGCTTTGCTCTTCAGCAAGTAAAATGAACTCATACAATCTAATGTTAGAGAATCTGAGGAGACCCACTCTAGTCCCCAAATAGAACTCCCCCCACTTCAGACAGAAAATGTCAGTGTCTCTTGTTTCCATCAGTGTCTCTTGTTTCCATCTCGGCTTTCTTAACTTCAAGCCAGGAGGCAGTGCCTAAGCTGGCTGACTGAACTGGCTTGTGGATCATTTTCTTCTGGCAAGCATTTCTTCTTGTCTGTCCACCTTGGGTGGGGAGTTTGTGTGTGTGTGTGTGTGTGTGTGTGTGTGTGTGTGTGTGTGTGTGTGTGTGTGTGTGTGTGTGTGTGTGTGGACAGACGCTGAAGGATACAGTAAAGTGGTTGCCACTACTGTGGACCATCGGAAACTCTTTCAGTCTGCTATTGCATCCTTTCTTTCCTCATACCAATCTCTTTCTCTCTTTCTCTCTGTCTCTCTCTTTATATCTCCAATATTTGTGTTTTCAGTATGTGGGTTCACATGAGTTTGTACTCCTTCCAACACCTTCCTACACCTGGGCCATCTGGTGCAGCCAGCAGGGTTCACCCATGGCTCTTCCTCAGACCAGTACTTTGACATTCTTGGACCATCAGACTGTTACAGGTGCTGGTGGCATGGCTCAAGTGGTAGAGCACCTCCCTACCCAGTGCAAGACCCTGATCTCAAACCCCAGTACCACCACCACTAAAGTAAAACTAGCAATGCATGTAATAATATAGTCTTTCTAGCATTTGTCATTCTTACCCACAATCCCTCCAAATGTTGGTGTGTATATGTGTGTGTATGTGTGTGTGTGAAAGAGAGAGAGAGAGAGAGAGAAAAAGAGAGAGAGAGAGAGAGAGAGAGAGAGAGAGAGAGAGAGAGAGAGAGAGAGATAGAGAGAGAGAGAGAGGGGAGACAGGGGAGAGAGGGGAGGGAGAGGGAGCCCAACTGAATGAACTCTGTAGGGTACATTACTCACTTTGAACAATAAAATCATACTGGATTATATTCTAAATATAAGGTGGATATCCATGAGTCATATAGTAATACTTGGTCCTATGAATACTGAGGGAAAAGAGAGGAATGTCCCATGCAGAATTGCAGACAATCCCTAGAGACTCCTACCCAGGATGGGGAAGGGGGAAGCCACTGGCTACTTTTGTGTGCTTCTGGTTCAGTGATCTCCTTTGAAGGTCAACAGAAACAAGGAACATTGGAGAATCTGTCACAAGTTACAGACAACAGGAGCCTAAGGTAGCAGGTAGCAGGACCATAAACCTGAAAATGGCACGTCAGCAGAAAAGACTGTGAAATTTGGTTAATAATGCAATCTTGATACTGGTTCACATATAGTAATGAATGTATGAAAGGAATCCACAACATTAACTACTGGGAGAAGGGCCCGTGGTAACACTTCCTCTGTCTTCTCAGATTTTTCTGTACATCTACAAGTGTTCTAAAAACTGAAGTCTGTGAAAAAGTTGTTAATCATCTTCATAATTTACTTCTTCTAATTCTTTCTCCTGGACAAATTTAAGACTCCCTGGAGGGCCTCATCAGGCTGAGACATCAGTGGCTGCTGTAACTCTCCGTGTGGGCCCTGTGGCCCTATTGTTTTTTGGTGGTCCCCTCTTCTTTTCTGGTAGTTCCCACATTGTCATCTGAAGGAATGCATACTAGCTCTGAAAATGGAAACCCAGTCGCATGCTAGATCTCACTCACAAAAAAGTGTTTAGGTAAAGTAGGGTTCAGCTTCCCTCCTGGAAAAGAATACATAAGAAAATCAATAGACAATTTCTTTCTCTGCCAATACAGCCTTGTAATGATCTTGGACAAATCACTCTTCACATCAGATTTACATTATTCATCTATTCAGCTGCAGACTCCTGAGTAGAAGGGAGTTTTCTCATTTATCTGAGTGTTTCCAGGCCTGCATCATCCCATGTCTGTTGAACAATGACTGACTGAGTGGTTGATCACTAGACAGTGTTTAAATATATGACAGTGAAGCTCACGTCTAGTGTCACAGCACCTGAGAAGAGCTGGTATAACAGATTGCATTTGGGAAACATGGTGACAATCATGTACCCTATCCCACATCCCCCTCCTCCACCACCTCTTCCTTCTCCTCCAACTCTTCCTCTTCCTCATTCTTCTTCTTTTCCTAATATTGCATTTCCTTTTTATTTTACATTATTATTTGTTATTAGCATTACTATTACCATCATTATGTAGTTGTAAAAGGGGTTACAATTACATAAGTCAAGTTATGAATACAGTGTTTTTTGGTCAATGTCACCCTTTCCTTTGTTTTCTCCAGTTTTTTCCCCTCCTGTACCTACTCTCAAATTCCTTAGTTCATTTTTTACATAATTATTGAATATATTGACTTCATTTGCTCATACTTCTTCCCACCCTTCTTGTGCTGACCCTTTTTATTGATCCCCCGAACACATTTCCATATCCTGGTATTCTTTCTGATACCTAGTTCATTTTTTTAAAAGTTCTTTGGTGGGTTTATGCCTTTGGATTTCCTCCCTTAAGTACTCTCTCCTTTATTCAGTGTGTGGATATGCATACAGCCCTGTATATATTACTGTGCATGTTTGTATTTTAGATCTAGCTTCCATCATATGAGAGAAAACATGCACCATTTGTGTCTCTGAGCCTGACTTACTTCACTTAATAGGATTTTTTTTCCTTGGAGGTCCATCCATTTCCTTTCAAAGGACATCATGTTCTTTCTGGTGGATGAGTGAAGTTTCATTGTGTTCATTTACTGCATTTTCTTCATCTGCTGATCTGTGGTAAGGCATCTGGGCCATTTCCATAAGTTCCATAATAGTTGTCACAAACTCTCCTTTCAGTGGGACCTGCCAGTTCTCCCAGAGTACAAGGAGGTTGATGCTCTGTCCCCTTGAAAGGGGTGATGTCTGGGAGCACTGGGCCAGTAGATGCGCTGGACTGGAAGCATCTCATTTTATCCTCAGGTAACCCCAGAGCGACATACAGCTCCTCTCAGCCCCAAGTGAACAAGGGAAGAAACTGGGTGACTCTCGAAGCTGTGTCTTGTGGTGTCTACATTTATACTTGGGCTTTCTGGACCCAGCATCTATGATCCTTCATCTTAGATGACCCTTTATCCAGGACAGTCCTCCAAACTCACTAGACATGGTATCTCTTTATACATATCCCTTAAGTGACTACTAAGTTTAAAAAAAAGGTAGAGTAAGAATCTTGAGGAGCATTTGATCCCAAACAATAGAAGAGGACTTCTTAGGAGATGCAAAAACAAATGTAAGCAAGGGAGACACAATCGATTCAGAAAATGAGCAAAATCAAGGTGGCCCAGTGCACTGCGAGCCCCATGCAGGTGGAGTGTCTCCTGTGAAATGTGTGTACCCACTCAGGGTGGTGAGACAACTTTTCCTTTTTTTCTCCTCTCATCTCCTCTTGTTATTTATCCCAATGTGAACATTCATTTGTCTGACTCATTTCTACTCCTTTGCTTCTTGTTATTATTGTTTCACTTATCTTTGGAAGACAGAACATCCTTCCCAGGTTTTTGGAGTGACTCATTCTGCTTCCATATTGTTGCAGACACAGGGGTGTGTGCGTTGTGGCATCGAGGGGGTGGGCAAGGATTTGACTTGCCAATGGCCTCTCAGGAGACTGTTTTCCCAGAAGCGGGCATGATTAAATTTAGCCAAGTTTCTCTTAGAAATGTGCTTTAAAAAATCTCCAAACTGGGCTGGGAAGGTGGCTCAGTGGTAGAGTGCTTGCCTTGCATGATTGAGGCCCTGGGTTTGATTCCTCAGCACCACATAAGCAAAAAGACAAAAGCTGGAAGTGGCGCTGTGGCTCAGGTGGTAGAGCGCTATCCTTGAGCTGAAGAGCTGAGGGACAGCACCCAGGCCCAGAGTTCAGGCCCACTACCGGACCCCACCCCCCAAAAAAAAAACTCCAAACCCTACCTGATCATTTATTATTGTTTTAAATTATAGGGAAAATAGAACATCCCTTTCATTTTCCTAATTATCTAAAGGAGCCACTTGTAAATGGATCCTCTGTTTCTCTGTCTCTGTCTCTCTGCGTCTCTGTCTCTGGTCTCTCTCTCTCTCTCTCTCTCTCTCTCTCTCTCTCTCTCTCTCTCTCTCTCTCTCTCTCTGTGGGAAAAAAATCCAAGTTCCTAATTAGAGCATTGACCCACAGAGTTCTCTTTGCTTTGCAGGCTCTTAGTCCTGCCCATCTCCCACCTGTCCCTTCTGGCAGTGGGGAGCTCTGAATGGAAAACAGCAGGAACAACAACAAAACTCTGAGGCGGGAGTCTAGGGATAGATTAAAAACCTTTAATTAAGAGGGAAAGACTATAATTGGCCTATAACTTGGCTCGATTCCTAAATCCTACAATGTTAAAAAGGAAAAGAAATAATAACAACAATAACAATAACAACAACAACAACAACAATAATAACAATAATAATAATAAAAGAGAATGCAAATAACAGTCCAATGGAAAGCCAGGCATAGGGTGAAACAGTTGTAGTCTCTTTGGGAATGAAATGTTCTACTCTTTAAATTGTTGCAAGGAACTGTATCTCTTTTTCCCCAACTGAGCCTGGAAGTGAATTTTTAAAAATCTATTTCTGCCAGTTTTGTTGATTCAGCAAGAGTTTTTTTTTCTTTCCTTTTCCTTTGCATTCCTCTATCCTGTCTACCTCTGTCTCATTCTACCTCTTCTTCCTGGATATCCCAGAGGAACCTTCTAAGTAAAAACCAAGCCTTCACTACGTGCGTGCACTTGTGTGTGTGTGTGTGTGTGTGTGTGTGTGTGTGTGTGTGCGCGCAATATGCAAATTTGCTACAATTTGTTGGAAGGAGGGACGTGCTGGCAGAATTGGAGGGAGAATGGACCCATGGAGCCTCTCACATGTAAATAATTCAAGGCTTGGAAGTGCTCACCTTAGGATGCATTGGAGCCGTTGGGAGCGTGGACAGTTGGGAAACAAAATTGCTGAGACAAGCAGGAGAGAAGCAGTGTCACTGGCCTGGATTGGATCAGCCAACGGAGCAGCTGCACAAGGTGGAGAAGCCAGCCCATGTGGAGTTTGGGGGGGAGGAACAAATCTGGGGATCCCGGGACTCTCAGCACACCTGGGCCTGGCAGTGTTGGGAGACTGCCTCCATCCTCTATCAGAAGGTGGAAAATTCTCCTGCTCCAAAAATCATTGCAGGGGGTGGAACACCTACAGCCAAAGAAAAGGGAACAATGAAATCATAAACAGTACTTAATAGGAATAAGTTAATCTGAATGCATTCTTATTACTGTGCTGTGAGCAATGTAGTAGTAATGTTAATGACATAGTATAGTAATATATTCATGAGTTAAGGTTAGTAGGGCCAATTTCAATTAGTATTTAGAATCCTTACTATATATGAGGTCATTTTCTAAGCCAGATAAGTATTTTCTTTCCTTCTTTTTATGGTGGTACTGGAATTTAAATTCAGAGCCTCATGTTTGCTCAGCAAGCACTCTACTGCTTATGCAATGTCCCAGCCTTTTTTTTGTTTTTACTTTTCAGATAAGGTCTTTAATCTTCTCACACAGCTGGGATTCCATGTATGTGCCACACTTTTTGATCTTTTCTTGAGCCACGCTCTCATTCTAGATCCCAGTCTGGCCTTGAATTTGTGAATCTCCTGCTTCCTCTTCCTGAGTACTGGGATTCTATGAATTTGTGTCACTAGATCTCTGATATTGACAGATTTTTTTTTTTGAATACTGAACCAACCTTGAATTCCCCAGGACAAATCTGATTCAGTCTTGCTCTTTTATTCTTCTTATAAATTACCAGATTCCACTAGCAAATATTTTTCAGCATGTTTAGATCTATGTTGTTTAGGAATATTGGTCAATAATTGCATTCACTCTCTAATAGGGTAAGCCTGGATCATGTGAGCACTATGCAGCTAAATATAAATGGATTAAATTATGATGTAAAATCGAAATTCCACTCTTTCAGACACTTTAACCACATTTCAAAGACTCAGCGGCCATGTATTAGACGTCAAAAATATATTAGACAGTGTTCAACACGTTGAACAGCACAGAGAACCTTTCCTGCAAGTTCGGGATTTGTATCTGTTTAAGCAGAGTTCTAATTTTGACTTTTATCTGCCTTCTTTTCTCTTTCCAGCCTTGGACACCCTTGGTAGAAAAGAAACTCTCTGATGGATCCTCTCATATCTGTTTGTTTTTCATCCTGAAAGTATTCTTTCATATTCTCACCATTGGAGGGCATCACCTTGACATTATGTGAAAACAAGGTTTATTTTCATTAAAAATGGGAAATGAGTTTTGATTTGACTGGTTCTGGGCAGAACCCAGAAGTGCTCTTATAGAAAGCATATTTCAAAAACTGAGATTTAATCTGGAACAAAACCCTAGGGAATGTTTTGTCTGGCCATGTCGAATCTATCCATCCTTTGCATGAGCAGACCTGCAGGTACCACTTTTTACAAGGTATATCTCCTTTCAATAAGTAAATATCCCTGCTGGCATGTTGATGGGCATAAAGAAGAGAATGCTTTATAGTCAAGCAAAGCTCAGGGAGGGTTTTACATGGGGGCAGGGGAGTTGGGGAGAGTTGTTAAATATTCTGTTTAATGAGAATGAAAAGGAAATTTCTACTTGATTCCAAATTGTTAACCAGTCAGGAAACATGGAGTAGGGGGAAGGACAGTGCTGAGATCTCATGCCCAGCTTGCTCTCTGGGATGGTGCCGAACCATTGATAGTTAACTTTGTGAAAGAAGGTTGTCTCCTGGATATCTTGTGTCAACTTGGAAAAGAGATTCTGTGATGACCCCCTCCCCCATTACAGACTATGTGTGAATGGTGCCCTTGAAATGCTGCTGGATGTTGACAAATGGTTTCTTTTTTCTTTTCTTTTTTACTTTTGCTGGTCATGAGGCTGAACTCTGGGCCTGGGTGCTCTCCCACAGCTCTTCAGCTCAAGGCTAGCACTCTACCACTTGAGCCACAGCACCACTTCCGGCTTTTCCTGCTTATGTGATGGTGAGGAATTAAACCCAGGGCCTCAGGCAAGGCAAGCATTCTACCATTGAGCCCACCTTCCCAGTCCCAACAATGGTGGTTCTAATGGTGGTTTTCCCTTTGAGTGACCTTGGACAAGCCACGTAGCTACTTTGACCTCCAGTTTCTTTTCAGGGAAACAGGGATACATACATATTGTCTTAGTGTGAGATCTGTGAACCAACCCCATTAACCTGACCTTTAGAATTCATTGGGATACTTTTCAGTACTATCAAGTGCTCTTGCTATAAACTGGCTGTGCAGGCCTTTGTCTGGGAGTGGTGTCCATTGAGACTCATAACCCCCACCTGGGTGGTTGGGGGGTGAGGAGTGTTTGAGGAGAGTAACAGGGAAGAGAGGATACATCCTTAACCCTCCCAGAAGGACATCTGTTCTTCTCTTAAGTTTGGGTGAAATTCAGACAAAGGGCCAGGATCCTGACCTCCTTATCCCCAAATTGTGAGCAAGTAAAAGAAGTTCAGATGAAAAATTCAGGCAAAGGTCACAAGGATGTTTGTCACAGGGAAGTCGAACACCATCAGGGAGCGAGGTCACTGGGAGCAGATGTGCTCTCAGAAGGCAGTTGGAGGGTGTATTTGGATAAACAGGGATAAAAAGAAGAATATTTTAGTGGAAAAAGTAAAGACCATCGAACATTATGGTATGGTAGTGCCTGTGGTCCAACTTGATTGATAATTTTATGTATGCAGGTGAAATACCAGAGTAAAGAAATGGTGGGGGAGGGATGTGTCTAGATATTGGGATTACCCATGTGGCTCCACAAACAGCTCACATGCCTCTCTACCTAGAGTTCTATTAATATTGGATTTCTGCTATGATTATAAAACATCATCAAACACAAGTTTTGCAGTAACATTTCTCCCCCAGCAACCAGAGAATGACAGTCCAGAGAAGCTGGACTGTCATTTCATGAGACAAATGATAATAATCTCCAGAGATGTAATTTGCAGAAAAAGATAAAATCCTATTAAGAGAGTGCCAGTGTGAAGGTTACTTCTTCCTGTCCCAAGTGCAGACAGAGGAGGGAGACAAGGGGTTGTGTAAGCCATAAGAATGAACTCTCACTTGAGCTGGCAGTGACACAGCCCAGCCATTTCTGAACAAGGGTCCTTGAGGTACTGGATCAGAGTAAATGACTTAGGGGAAATGATACTCAAAAGAGGTGATAGGGCTAAACAAGTGGAGCATCACTACTGATAAACCTGAGGGAGATTGACCATGACTCTTAATTTTCACACTCTTAGAGAAGAGCCCAGAAGTTCATTGTATAGTGGAGTGGATAGTCAGACTTCTGAGTATGTATGAGATCTGTTGATTGGTAAGGGACACACTCCCATTATTATTACTATTATTACCATTATTATTATTAGTGCCAGTATTGGGTCTTGAACTCAGGACCTGAGCATTGTCTCTAAGCTTTTTTTGGTCAAAGGTTAGCACTCTACCACTTGAGTCACAGCTCTACTTTCAGCTTTTTGGTGGTTAACTGGAGATAAGAGTCTCCAGTCCATGGGCTGGGAAGGTGGCTCAGTGGTAGAGCGCTTGCCTTGCATGCCTGAGGCCCTGAGTTTGATTCCCCAGCACCACATAAGCAAAAAGAAAAAAGCCGGAAGGGGTGCTATGGCTCAAGTGGTAGAGTGCTAGCCTTGAGCTGAAGAGCTGAGGGACAGAGCCCAGGCCCAGAGTTCAGGACCCCCCCCCCAAAAAAAAGAGTCTCCAGTCTGGGCTGGCTTTGAATCATGATCCTCATATCTCAGCCTCCTGAGTAACTAGTAGTACAGCATGCAGATAAAAGGCCTATAATTTGGAGGCTGCAATGCTTGGTAAGAAATGTATGCATTATTCTGCCCATGTAATTGTAGCCCCTCTGTACAGTATGTTCGCAAATAAAATAAAATACAATTTAAAAAAAAAAAAAAAAGGCCTATAATTTGGTGTTTCATGCTATGTCATAATGGGAAATGGAGGGCAGTGAGTATTCAGTGTATACCACTGGGAAATGAGCATACGTGCATATGCAGATTTTGGTATTTAACAGTGAATATTAAGATATTCACTGGTCCCCAAGCAGTCATCTGGATTATTTCATGTTCCATGCCTGCTACTCAATAAGACACCAGCATGGTGTGGAGGAAGAGACAAGAGCTTTAATAGTGGAGATATGTGAGTTCAAGTCCAAATTCAACCATTTTCCAACTATGGGCTCTTGGGTAGCTTCCTTAAACTCTTGCAGCATTCTTTTCCCATCTGTGCACTAGAGATACTAATCTTCTCTGCAAAGTAGTAAAATATTAAATACTCAACTATGTTATGAGCAAGAGGAGTTTCTTTCTTGATAAAGGTTGACACCTCTTATTTTATCTTTTGGGATCTCTTTCCTTCCCTTTCTGTTAAACAGAATTATCTGATGACCCAGCAATTTTATTCCTAAGTATTTTTCAAAAATGAATTGAAAACATGTTCAAATCCAAGCCTGGTCACGAGTGTTCACTGCATGGTCCAGTGTACATAATGGCCCAGATGGTCAACAACTTAAATGTCTGTCTATGGACAAATGAGTGAACAAAATGTGGTCTTCCCACATAAGGGAACATTATTCCACCATCCAACCAAATTACTGATTCATGCATCTGTGTGGGTGAACTTAGAAAACTTTATGCTAAGTGAACTGTGACATATATGGATCATATGTTTGTATAGTGGTATTTATATTAACTGTGCATTCTAGGAAAATCCTTAGGGACAGAATGGGACAAAGAAGGACTAAGAAGCAATTGTTTCATGGTGGTGGCCTTTTCCCTTCTAGGTGCTGAAAATGTTCAAAACATAGAAAGGTGCACTGGTGTACAACACTGCATGTGTGGGCTGATGTCCTTCATCTAGGGTTGAAATGGATTCTTCCTGTTGTTAACTTCCAGAAGGATTATCAGGAGCAAGTGATGCTAACTTGTGTGCAAGTACACATGTACATTCTGATTTCATTAGGAACTATTTTTGTGTGTGTGGTACTAGTATTGAACTCAGGGCCCTGAATTTGTTATGCAAACGCTCCACCACTTGAGCTACATCCCCAGTCTTTATTTATTTAGAATTTTCCCTGCTTTCCCATGGAGTCTTCACAACAACCCGCTAGACTTGCAAAGGTAATTCACTAACACAGGGTCGCTTTTCTTTCCTGTTCAGGGGCCTCACTCTTTTATCGTTTATGCAGCAGCTCCCCTGTGTTGTTCTGTTTGACATACTCAAATACCTTCCTCTCTCTGACTGGACACTGAATGTTAGATGCCCTCAAACAGGGTTAGGTGGACACATCTCTGTGAACCAGTATGACTTCATTTTACATGTGAGCAAAGGTGTTCAGAAAACCCTTTGTAAACCACCAGTGTAAACCATCAACTGTCAATGGGCCCTATTGGAGTAGAAATAGATCCTGAACCCAGGTCCTTAGGGCTACAGAGCTCTTGTAAGGATTAAGCTCAAAGTTAAATAAACACCATTTTTTCCCAAAGGATTCAGCTAAGCACACACACCAAAAAATCCATTTTGAGAAGGAGGAACTCTTTTGAATGTGGAGAAATCTTTTAAAAGTTTCTATATCTGGGTTCTTCCAAAACTTGAAATTTATATGCAAGGAAGACAACTAGAGTATTGGCAAATAGGAAAGGGGACAAATCCAGGCAGGAATGTGATGAACAAATGATTGGCATGGGGGGGGGGGTCCTAGGTCTCCCAATCATCTCCCTGAAGAGTTATAAAACTCTTTTAGATTTTGAGGTTTGGGATTTTTTTTTCAGCTTGGTTGTATATAGCCGGGTAGAGGGACAATGTGAGGTCCCCAAATACTCTGCCTTGCCAGGACTGGCACAGAGGCTAATCACTAATTCCTCAAGAGGAGTGGAAACATTGCCAAAACTATCAAACTCCCTGGGTGGGCATAACTGCATATGAAAAGGTATGTCAGTAGCCTGAGTACATTTTTTTGGTGGGACAAATGGGGTAGGGTCCTGTGTAGTTCCACCATCCTGTTCCAAGAGTTACTGTTGGGAGAGGGATGGTACAGCCATCAAACTGCTTTACTGTTTCATTTGAAAAACAAAAAGAGATGGCTCCCTTCCATCTGAAAGTAAGGTTTGTTTATTGATGCCATAGGGCATCTGCTGAGACAGGAAGGCAAACCGTGCCATTGGAAAAAAGCATCATCAGGATTTGGGGGCTGGGCCCTAATGTTATCTTACCCTGTCCTGCAACAGATTGAGAATTGGCTGTAATAATGGCACACATCAGGATGAATAGAGCACCATGTCCCGGGTTAGGGTCTGGGGCCATAGCTTGGGCTTGTTCTACCAATCCCTTTAGGTCTCCCAAAGTGATGGCATGGGCCTAGCTCGAGGTTTGCATCTCCACCTCCTCGGGCTATTCAAGCATAGTTAATGCATCTCGTTCGTAGGTGGTGATGGTTGGTCGGACATCTCGAGCTAGGATCCAAACAGGTTTATCACTCATGTCTGGAAAGATACAAGCAAATCCTCTCCCTTGTGCCATTAAGGGAGCAGGGCCCTCCCATTTTCTTGTGATGGGTCCCTCCATCTAACCAAAGGGACCAGAGTAGGTGTTTTCATGCGTCCCCAGTGCAGGGCTGCTGGAGACCCGTGTGTGGTGGGTGTAAATGTTAAAACTTTTTTTACTATAAGGCAATAATTTAATTGTGTTTGGGGCTCTTTAAGCCCTAGCCCTGCAGTTCCCCCTTTTCTTTTAAAAGGCGGGTCTTAATTTCTTTATGACTTGGCCTTGTGGGTTATATGAAGTACCTGTCTGGTGTGTAATGTTCCAAAGGGTACAAAATTCATGAAAATGTTTGGAGGTATAAGCAGGGCCATTATCTGTTTTAAGGGTCCAAGGAATGCCCATAATTATAACGGCATGTAGAAATGACTTAATAGCATGCCTTATTGTTTTCCCTGTTAAGGCTAAGCCTTTTTATAAAGCCTGAGACTGTATCTATGCATACATGGACTTATTTTTGTTTACCGAATTGGGGGATATGGGTTATGTGCATTTGCCATGTGCCATTGGATCTTAGGCCTCGTGGATTTTTTCCCATGGGTTGAAACGGTCCTAAGGGTAAAAGAGGCGCACAGGAGGAGAAGGACTGAATCATGTGCTTGCATTGTTGGTGTGTCAAATCAGGAAATAATTGTTTAATCGTAGTTGTTGATAAATGAAAGCAACCATGTAACATTCGGGCCTGGTCCATTGGTGAGTAATACAGTTGGTGTGACAGCACAATCAATGACTTTATGACCAGCAGCTGGGGGTTCAGGGAGGTTAGTATGAGATCTAATGTGTTGAATGTACCAGGGTTGGACACGATTGTCTAGTACAGTTTGCAGTTTACACATTATTCATGTTACATCATGACCATCATCTCTTAATAAAGCTCTGGGAAGAACAGCTACAGTTTGTACAGCATATAAACTATCAGAAAAATATTAAGAGGAAAAGATGTAAGAGCGAGTAAAATGGCCAGTAATTCAGCAGCTTGAACGGACAAGGAATGTTGTTGAAGCATGTATTTTTTAGTATTGGCATTGTAAAATCCATAAACAGTTTTGCTAGCATCCGTAAAAAGCACAACGGTTTGAGAGATAGGTTGTCCCTTGGGGCAGGTACAACATTTCCATGAAAGTGGGAGTTATTGGGTAACTTTTAAAACAGGATTCTTGGGCATATGATTATCAATGTTAAAATAGTGGATGACTTGCAAGGCTAATTCCTCTTCAGTTGTCAGGAAATCAAAGATTGTTTTTTCCAATGAACCAGATAAGACGGTCAGGGAATTGGCCATAAGTTTGACAGCATCATTCCACACCTTGGATGGCCAGGTTGCATAGCATGGTAATGGGTGTACTAATTTTTGGTAATTGGGAAGTGGCAACGTGTACCCATTGTAACACACCATGGGTTTGCATCAGCACTGCCATTAGGCCATTATTATTTAATATTATCAGGGTGATTTCTTGGGTGGTATCTAAAAACACCAAGGGGGTTAACCATAATCACTCAGCAACTTGTTGTAAAACTTGTTGAGCATCAGGTGAAAGTATATGAAGGGAAGTTGGGTCAGAGGGTCCCTGAAGCAATTGAAATAAGGATTGGAGCTGTTGGGTGGGGAAGCTCATAAAATCACATACCCAGTTGATATGCTCAGATAATTGTTGTAATTCAGTTAAAGTATATTGAGACTTAATGACAATACCAGGCCAATTTGGAGTTATTGTTTGATTTAAATGGTTTCCAAGGTTGGCATAAGGGGCTTTAAGTTGAATTTTTTCAGGGGCAATATGAAGGCTCAGAATTGTAAGGTTTTCCTTGAGTTGTGTTAAACAGGCATGCATGGTTGTAACATCTTTATGTGCTATTAAAATGTCATCCATGTAATGGACACAAAAGCATTTTGAAAGAAAAGGCCTAATAGCTTGGGCAACATAAATCTGACATATAGTAGGACTATTTTTCATTCCTTGAGGGAGAACTTTCCATTGATATCGACGAGTGGGTAGTTGACAGTTAGATTCCCATACTGAGAAGGCAAAATATTTTTTTTATCTTTGGGATGTAGGGGGATGGAAAAAAGCAGTCCTTGATGTCAATAATGGCAACGTTTCAATCTTTAGGGTATTGCAGAAGGGTGCGGAAGTCCGGGTGGAAACATTCCCATCTTTTTTATATGATTATTTATGGAACGTAGGTCATGGAGAAGTCTCCATTTTACTTGAGCTCTTTGTTGGATAATAAAAATGGGAGAATTGTGGGGACTGATGCTAGGTTCTATGTGTCCCTTTTCTAGTTGTTCCTCCACTAGAGCTTGGAGATGAGGGAGCTTCTCAAGGGAACCAGGCCACTCTTCGACCCAAGTGGGTTTGGTGGTGTCATTGGAATGGAACTGGCTCTGATTGTGCAACAGTGGCCATTAGAATTGGGGGTACTTGGGTGATAAACGGCTCAATCGGTTATGATGTCTTCATAAAAAGCCTTATCATCTGTTGTTATCACAGTACCCATATTAGTGAGGACATCTCTTCCCCAAAGATTGCATGGAAGGCCAGGGGCAACAAGAGGTTTTAAAGCTCCCAGTGGCCCTATCACAGTCTCCCATTTTACAGGCCATTGGACCTGGAGGGAATCTGTTTTTCCACCAACACCTTGTATGCACGGGCCAGGAATTAGATTCCACCCCAACCCTTTGACAACCCCCATATCAATAATGCCCTTAAATTCTGTTCAATTAATTTTAAGTTTCATTCTAGCTTTTCCATTTTGGATAGGAATAGTCCATAACACTTGAGGTGGTGGTTGTTGTCTTTGTCCTCTTCGGGTAGGAGCTGAGGACTGCCCCTTATTTAGTTTAAAGGCTGAGTTTTAGAGCAGCATTCAGAGGCCCAATGAAAACCCTTTTTGCATTTAGGACATACGGAAGGAGGTTGTTTTCTTTTGAGTGAGCCCCGGAGTGATGGGCAATCCTTTTTGAAGTGACCAGTCCCACCACATTCCCAACAAAGTCGATTTCCCATTGTGCCATTAGGGGGCGCGCGAGCACTGGCGGTCATAGACGCGAAAGCATGAGCAAGGGTAGTCATAGCATGAGTTGATGTCCCCAAATCTTTGGTGGCTAGGATCCAATTAGTGATCTCCCGATTTCGTTCAGGGACAATGGCTTGTCTGCATTCCTGCATATTAGGGATTTGGTTAGTGCATCTCGGGCTCCAGCGTGGGATACCTTCCGGGCTACTGCTTCTTGAACCTGGGCAACAAAGTCAGTGAAAGGCTCATTGGGACGTTGTATGAGGGTTGTTAGTTGTTTGTCCCCTTCCTTAGAAGGAACTGAGGACACAGCCTGCACACACAAAGGCATACTTGGTCAGTACTGCGGAGGCACTATTGCTTGTGCGGTAGGAGACGCATAAGCTCCCTCCCCTTTTAAGCAATCAGTTTCCCACATGGTGGCATCATGCCCTTCACCAGCAACATTTCATGTGCTTTGTTGTTCACATACATCGTAAAAAGCAGCCTTCCATAAAAGGAAGTCCCCAAAGATAAGGCTGCCGTGCATTAAGCTCTTCCAATTATGGGGGCAATTAAGACCAATGCTAATGGTTTTGAGAATCTGTTGAGCATATGGGGAGTGCAGACCATCTTTCCTAACAGAGGTCGGATATTTGTCAAGTACTTTTGGGTCATGGGGGTACCATTGGTTAGGTCGTGCAGCCTTTTGGTGGACATTTACTGGGAACATGAACTGGGGTTCATCCATAGGCTTGGTTGCCATTGCGACGGTAGTTGTGGGGCCCGCAAACAACTGTTACATTACAGGGGGATCAATGGGTTTTCCTTCTTGGGCAAAGTTGGATATGTCCGCCCAAGGATACAAAGTTCCCTGCGGGGAATTCTCAGGCTGGCCTAAATGGCCAAAAGAAGTGGTTGGCCAGGTTTCCTGGGACCGATAGTGTGGGGGAGGTAGTTATACAAGCGTAGCTGGCTGGACTTATGGGTCACATGATAGTGGAAGTTGTTGGTCATCTGTGTTCTTACTGGAATTGTTTGCTTCATCACAAGAAGACGGGAGTGCCTGAGCAACTTCACCATTTTCTCTATGCTCCGTTTCATCGCACAGCAAGGCATTTAACACCCGCAGGGTTTCCCTGTCTTCTTTCCCCATAGGCTTAAATGGCTACTACAATGGGGTAAAGGGTTAGGGGTAGCTCAGCGCCTTCAAGGACTTCTTTTTTACGAGCTGCTTGAAGGACATGCGTCCAGGTGTCTGGATCCCAAATGGCACCGGAGTCAATCCAGGGGCACAATTTATTTACTATTTCTCATATTAAACTAGCTTCCTTTTATGATAATTTTATCCACCTACTCCGAAGCAGTGCAACAAGCACTCGTGATTGAGTCTCTCATGATTGAGGCTCTCGAGCGTTAGGGGGAAGTTTTGCCATGGAGGCACTTATTTGCACTTGACCATCCCTCTGCCAAAAACGTTCAAGCCCCACGTTGGGCGCCACTTGTAGGGCTAGATCTCTGGCAGGAGGTAAGTGTGAACTTCACACACAAGGAACACATGCCAGGAGAACAGGCTTAAGCAGGTCTTGTTTATTTCTGTGCAAGGGGGGATTTTATAGTCCCAACTTTCCCAACCTCCTGAGTCCTTCCCAGCCAATTACTTAGTGGGGAGTTGATGTAAGGCACTTGTGACAGGCAGTGCTTTCTTACAGGCACTGATTGGTATCCCGGGGACATGTAGAGAGCATGGACAGCTCATGGCTGGCAAGCTAGGCAGACATGCCAGTGGATCACATCTCTATGAGCAGGAAGTGTGCTTCAACTGCTACTCTAGCTGACTCAACCAGATCTGACTGGCTCTACCCACACACTATAGCACTATTGCACAAGGCACTCCGTCCTTACACTGCCCAATCAGATTCCAGGTTCTGGAGAGAGCTCCTGCTGTTCTGACACAAGTATGAAGGCCTGACACCCAGCCTCTCTTCGTCTGCCTGAAAACTCCTCAAGAAAGGCCAGTGTCCTTTTCATTACTCACCCCATCTACAACCCCCCCTCCCATTTCTCTTTTCTCCTCTTTCCCACCCCTTTCCTCCTCTCACAACTCTTACACTTTGCCCCCTGGTATGTATTTACCTATACTGTTTGCTGTCTGAATTCCCACCACTGGAATCTGAATTCCAAAAACAGAACAGGGATTTGGGTCCACTTTGTTTGCTGCTATGGCACCAGTCCCCAGATCAGTGTCTAAAACAGACTAAACACTTCGTATCAATGAAAGTGGAGTGAATAAAGAAAGGAGAGGATGGTTTGGATGCCATCTACAAGAAATAACTCTTCTTGGTAAAAACAAATGATTTGTGTGTGTGTGTGTGTGTGTGTGTGTGTGTGTGTGTGTGTGTGTGTGTGTGTGTGTGTTGTGTGTATGTGTGCCAGTCTTAAGTCTTGAACTCAGGGCCGGGGTGCTGTCCCAGATTTTTTTCTCAAGGCTAGCACTCTACCATTTGAGTCACATCCCCAGACCTAGCTTTTCTCTCTAATTAGATATAAGAGTCTCATAGTCTTTCTTGCCTGGGATGACTTTGAACTATTGTTCTTAGATCTCAGGCTCAAATAGCTAGGATTACACGTTTGAGCTACAGGCACCCCACACCTGGATAGCTCTTTTGTTTTTAATCAAGATGACAGAGGAGTATGTACTTCAAATATTAGAGAACAATACATGGCCCACTGAGTTAGAGAAAACCAGGATTTTCTTCTAGACAAAGCTGACATTTTGAGCTCATATCCATCATCTCTGCTTGCCATTCAAGCAGCCCCAGCAGAGAGCTTGGAACCTTTCAGAATTATGTGAATGCTTATTTTTGCTTCTGTGGGTAGAGACTACAGGGCACCTTGACCCCCCTCTACTCTCAGTTCTTTGGTGAAAGGATGTCTGCCTCCCCTGACATGGGGCATTTGGACAACTGTAGTGTTTAATTCTGCCCCCCTGGCCCACATGAATAGCATTCATTCATTCATTCATTCATTCATTCATTCATTTATCTATTTGCCAGTCCTGGGGCTTGAACAAAGGGCCTGGATGCTGTCTCTGAGTCTCCTAGTGTTCAAGCCTCGCTCTCTACCACTTCAGCCACAGCACCATGTCTGGCTTTTTTGTTTCATTTTGTTTTGAGTAGTTTATTGGAGACAAGAGTCTTACAGACTTTCTTACCCAGGCTGGTTTCGAATCATGATCCTAAGACCTCAGCCTCCCGAGTAAGATTACAGGCATGAACCATCAAAGCCAGGCCCTTTGCCTCTGACCTGTTCAAGGGCTGACATTTAATGAGCATGTACTATGCACTGTACACATTTGTGATCTGGTCTAGTCCACTGAGCAAGCTTAGGAGAAAAAGGTGGCTAAGTGGTAGAGGCCCTGGGTTCGATTCCTCAGCACCACATAAGCAGAAAAAAGCCGGAAGTGACACTGTGGCTCTAGTGCTAGCCTTGAGTTGAAGAGCTCAGGGATAGTGCACAGGCCCAGAGTTCAGGCCCCACGGCCGACAAAAGATAAAAAAAAGTCCCATGGACTTTCCTGTCTTCCTGTTTGCAGAGACAGAGGCACAGCCCAAGTTTTCATGAGTGATGCTCAGTTGCTTGATGACTGTCCTCATCTCAGGGTCTGCTTCTTTGGCTAAGCCTGGTTGGCCTCTGCTGTGGGCCTGAGGGCCAGGTGCCCACCTGAGCATATTTTGCCCTGAGAGGTGCTGCACTACAGAATATCTGAATGTACTAACTATCTGAATACTGAATATCTGTGCCCACTCAGAGTTCCTACATTAAATCCTAGTGTCCAAATATATTATTTTTGTCTGCCACTAGGACGCAAACTCAGTTCTTATTCACTCATTGGTTGGTGCTCTACTACTTGAGCCATGCCTCCAAATCCACCACCCATTGTGGTTTTATTTGACAGGTATCAGAGGGGATTCATGCTCTCATAAGAAGGCCCTCTGGGGCCCTTTCCGTCATGTGAGCAGGTCCCTGCCCCCTGTGGGAGCCTGCTTAGAATCACCAAGATCATTGCTTTCTCCAGATTCCCCAGGAAAAGGAGGGGCACAACCTCCACTAGGTGGGCAGCTGCAGTGTCAGATGCTGGCTCTGGTTGCATGGGGAAATGGACAATGCAAGGTGATTGTGGGTGTGAATGGAGCCACCATGGCCTGGCCTGGGGACAGGGACATGGTCCCTACAGTTGAGTCAGCATCAGCTGAGAAACTGTCTGGACCCTGGCACACTAGGCAAGCCAGGTGTGAGTAGAGGAAAAGACCAGAATTGTCAGAAAAGGTACAAGATACCATTTAGATATGAATTGTAGATGGACGATGAATCATTTTGCAGAAAGAAGTCTGTTTCATGCGATATTTAGAACTCACTTGCCCTCAAAAAAATGATTTGTTGGTTATCTGAAATTCAAACGTAGTGGGGCACCCAGAATTTATGTGGGTCTTAGAAAGTACCAGGGCTTGCTTTGTTTCTGCTCACTCTCACTCTCATCCTGATATGAGGCTCCTGCTCTCCCAGTATCACTAAGATGTGAAATCAGAAGACATAAAAGGCTTGGGGGAGGTGGGTGGGAAGGACAAAAATTTTAATAGCACTAAGGCATGAACTCTGTTTAGGTTCACTGACATGGAATGAGAGCATTTTCCTATTTTCCTCTCTTTACTGGCATTCTGTGTGAAGAACCTAGATGAACCCAGAAACCATCCCTTCCATCCTAAAGATGTCTGTGGGACATTTCTTTCTTGATGTAGAAAGAAGGTGGAGTCTAAGGTCTAGTGGGCCTGCTAGGCAGGTGTGCATTCAGCTCCCTCCGGGCTTCTGTGCTAACCTTCTTCATAGCCATGAACACACAGGTGCAGCCAGCAATGTGGATCTGAGACATACAGGTCCCAATTCTGGGTGATTAAGACACATGCTCTCATTTCCACACTGTAATTTGAGACGTTCTTTGATTTTTCATGTCTGCTCATCATCAAACATTTTAATGTGTGTGAGATCTCTATTTCCCTGATTCCTGGCACTCTCTCAAGCGATGAATGGTTTCAAGATGTGCACTTGACATAAGCAGGCAATGTCTGTTAAAAACCCTCTCCCCCCAAAATCCTTACACAGAAGAGAAAATTTATTTTGTAATGTGAAACACATGCCTTGCCTATTTAATAAATTTCAGGATTTTATACATTGATTTTTTTTGTATATTCTTTTCTGCCATTGATGTGATCTCGTTTCCTTTCCCTTTTGTATCTCTACTAATGTCTTCCTGGTCCTCCATTTTCTCCCTTTCTTCCTCCATTCTCTTTCTCCTCATTCTGATCTCTATCCTTCACTTAAAGCCATGGCTAAACATTATGAATGTTTAATATTCACACAATAGTCTTCAATTCTGCCTAAAGTTTAAAACTGTATAAGTTAAAAAAAATAAAATGTTCTGGTGAAATCCCTAGAATGCCTGCCTTCATGAGTCTAAATGGAGGCACAGGCATACATCTCATTTATAGGCACCCCAAGAGATCCTAATGCAAGCCATGGTTGAGGGTCATCAGCCTTAAAGCAAAAACAGACAAAATGACAAGAAAAAGCAAATGGAGAACTGGGATTGCAGGGTCTGGATTCTCATTCTCACCCTCTCCTACAAAATGTCTTTCTTTTGGACTGGTTACCACCTCTCTAGGACTGTTTTCCTCATATTGAAAAGGGAAGAAGAATTCAACACTGGTGGCTTATGCTTGCCTGTAATCTGAGCTACTCAGGAGGCTGAGGCCTGATGTTTGTGGTTCAAAGCCATCCTAGGCAGGAAAGTCTGTAACTCTTATCTCCAATTAACTACCAAGAAAAGTCAGAAGTAATGCTGTGGCTGAGGTAATAGAGCATTAGCCTTGGGGGGAAAATCTCATGGATATCACCCAGGCCTTGAGTTCAAGCCTCAGCTCTCTCTCTCTCTCTCTCTCTCTCTCTCTCTCTCTCTCTCTCTCTCTCTCTCTCTCTCTCTTTCTCTCTCTCTTTCTCTCTCTCTCTCTCTCTCACACCACACACACACACACACACACACACACACACACACACAGAATATTAGATGATTCCTTAAGCTGAGTCTCTCAATAAAAAGCTGGTCCCTATGTAACAAAGGGTCCTTCAAAGAGTGTGGTAGAGATTAGAGAGAGATCATACTAGAAAGAGGAGAGAGAGGGTCACAGGATGACTTTAGTAGAGAGGCTTGGAGATTCTAGTATCGAAGATGAAAGGGACCCAGGAGTCAGGAAATACAGCTATAGCAGCTGGATATGGTAAACCCATGAATTCTCCATTCTGTGGAGCTTCTGTAAATCCCTTGCTTCTGATGATACTTTGGTCCCCACAGGACAGATTTCAGACCTCTGACCTCCTGGACTGTAAAAATGCTTATATCTTTTGGAGCAACCAAGTTGATGGCATTTTGCTTATAGCAGTCACAGGAAACATTGATAAGTAACTGCTGTAACCCAGGGGGAATCAGCCATAGGGTTGCAAAAGAAGTCTCCAGACAGAGAGAATGAATAAGTGAACAGATCAGGTGCTGTGAGTCAGCTCTATATGGGCAGCATGAAATTGAATAGAAAAATGGAGGGGGAACAGGAGAGAGAGAGAGCTGGGTAAGGGAAAGGAGGGAGATGAAGCCATGACTGTGCATGATCTTAGAGCAGGGCTTCTGCAAAAAAGGAAAAGCATCGGCTTTGTTGAAGGCTGGAGACAAGAGCATGCTTAACATTTGTCTCTCCACTGATCAGGTGTGACAACATCTAATTGGTCAGGGCAGGGGAAGTCAAAGTGTGGTTTATTTACAAGCCGAGTCTTCATGGAATAAATCCCACCTGGTCCCTGTCCAGGTGCGACAAGTGAAGAGTTCTGATCCAATGTGAAGCTGTTTGTTTCTTCTCCTGGGCTTTCTGGTCTGTGCTTGCTCCTCAGCTGCTTCTTGACAGGATATATTTTAGATCAGACTCGAAGGTTCTACAAGTGTATCCACAAAATTCTACAAGAAGCAGCTCTCGAACAGATCTGGGGAGCAGGGAAGTTTTTTTATGGCTGTGTGTCAAAGCCTTTCAGCCTCATGTTGATTTTTCACCAGGGCAGGCTCTACCTCGCTCATTGACGACACCTGCACATTTCTAAACATGAGCTGAGTGGCTGAAAGCCTGAGGAACATGCTTTCCCCTTCGAGATTTTCCTTTGTCATGTAACCTCAAGAAAGTGAATCCCATCAGCCACTGCAGTGATCTGTACCTGTAGATTCATTCCCAGTGACACCTTGGAAGAAAACACAGCCGTCTGGACAGGGGGTCCCAAGTTGGAGACCAGGTAAGCTGGGCCTGACCCACAGAAACTAGAAAATGACTGCGTGTCTTCAGAACCACCAGGTGTGTTAGAAATGTGTTTATTACTGCAACTGAGAAGGAATGTCCTTTTTGCCACTAAAAAGCATCCTGGGGTAATCTAGAGTGTTTTGCTCCCCTCTCCCCTGCAGTTTTCAGTGCAATGCTTATCTTAGAGACTTGATAATTGAAGGTATAAAAGATAGATTATATATATATATATAGTATATATATGTATACTATATAATATATATATATATATATATATAAAGAATGTGTACAATATGGAATGATTATTAAGGATTTTTTTTGTTTGTTTTTGTTTTGGTGCTGAGGATCCAATTCAGAGCCTACAAGAGTGTTCTTCCACTGAGCTTTATCCCCAACCCCGGAGATTAGGTTGAAACTTAGATCAAGAATCTGAGAAATGTAGATTTAAGTGGTATTCAACAGTCAGAGTGTAGTGCAGAAGATGATGTTTGCTGTCTTTGTTTTGAGACAGTGTCTCCCTATGTAGTTTATGCTGACCTTGAGATTCTCTGCCGCAGCTTCCCAAGTCTTGGTTTACAGGTGTGTGTCATCACACCCAATCAATGGATAACACTTTGGTTGAGACAAAAGGCAGAACCTGGGGTGATTCAACATCAGAATAGAATTTACCATTTAGGAGCCTAAGCTGTGTCATTTACCACCTAATGTTTCAGTCAATAATGGATTTGCCTACACTAAAAAACTGCATGCATTTAAATCTACATAGGTATACATATATATATATTTATTTATAGCTGTTATTTTTATTATAATTTTATTATCTTGAACTAGTTTACAAAGGAGTTTCCCTTCCACATGTCAGTTGATGAGCACAGTGCATCTTGATCGTCAGCCCTCTCATCATTCTGAGAATATATTTTTTTTTAAATGGAATATATTTTTGGCTTGCAATGAATCTCTTTTGTGACTATGTTTGAGTCTCTTATTTCTTCTAGAAATAGACCTACCTCCCAATGGCAGGGATGAATAAACATGCAGAGTAGGTCCAATTCTCTCTTTCTCCCCCTCCCTCTCTTATCCACCCTGTCTCCTTTCTTCCTTTTCTCCTTTTCTTTCTCCCTTCCCTCCTTCTTTCCCCCCTCTCTTCTACCTATCTCCCCCTCTCCTCCCTCCCCTTCCTCTCTTCCTTGTCTCCCTCTCTCTTCTCTCTCCTCTCTCCTCCCTCCCACTCCTTGGGACATGGGGTACCAAGTTGGAGACTAGGCAAGATGGACCTGACACACAGAAACTTGTTTCCCACCTGTGTCTCCCTCCCCACTTCTTTGTCCATCTTCTCTTCCCTCCCTGAAGGGAAACACATGACTCGAGTTGGCCACATAGTCTGTCTGCAGGCTTTTACAGGCAGGTGGCATCTTTTTGAATGCTGAGCTCCCAGTGTTGCCAGCATCCCCAAGTGTGTCACAATTGGAACAAGGTCACCTTGCAAAGGTACCCAGACCCTCATGGAGAATTGTGAACCAGGCACTCAGGATGGTTTACAATCTTATTTCAGTGTATTCTGGGTCCTATCTTCTATGTGATTGGTTTTGTGACCCATTATCTCCTTCCTTTCTTCAGCCTTAATGAAATGCAGTTGACATAATAGCTTGTATACGTTTCCATGTGAGTAATTTTGAGACCTGTATATTCCTTGAATCACAGCCAATATAATGAACATATCCACAGTACCCAGAGTTTGCTCAGGCCTCTTTGTGGCCCTTCCATTGTCACCGATTTGTTTCTGACAAAAGTAATTTTTATTTTGTAGTATTTTATATCAATAGAACTCTACAGAATGTATTCTTCATTTTGGTATGTCTTGCTTAATCAAGCATAATAATTTGAAGATGCATTCTGGTTGCTCCTCACATCAATAGTCCATGGTTGTTTGTTTTTGTTTTCCTGAGTCAATAGTTCATTGTTAGTGCATTTGTCTGTTGTTTGGTATTTTTCCTTTCAATTTCTGACTGAAAATGATGAGTAATGATGTCATGAATATTTGGCTATATATCTTTTTGTGGACATAGACTTTCATAGGCTTTCTTTTGAATGTACAAGGACATGGAAAAGCTGGTTGCATGGTAAATGTATTCTTAACTTTTAAAGAAACTGTTAAGCCATTTTCTTGCCTGCTTGCCTTTCTCTTTTTCTGTCTCCTTCCTTCTTTCCTCTCTTCCTTTTCCCTCTTCCTTTTTCCCTTTCCCTCTTTACTTTTTCCTCTTTTCCTCTCCCTCTTTCCTTCTTTCCCTCTTTTTTCTCCCTCACTCCTCTTCTCCTCTCCCCTCCCCTCTCCTCTCTTTTCTACAGAGGCTTGAACTCAGGGTCTGGGCACTGTTCCTGAGCTTTTCATTCCTGAGCTTTTCCACTCAAGGCTGGCACTCTACCAGTTGAACCACAGTTCCACTTCTAACTTTTTGCATATTTAATTGGAGATGGGTCTCTCAGATATTTCCTTTCCTGGGATAGCCTTAAACCAGTATCCTGTGTAGCTGGGATTACAGATGTGAGCCACTGACCCCCAGTCATTTTCGTACTCTTAGGGAGGGACAAACATTCTGGCTATTTTACATCATTGCAAACACAGCATGATCAATTTTTCCCTCCCCAACTTTTGGCCCAAATCAGTTCTAGCTGAGTTTCTTGTAACCCAAGAGTAATGGAAAACTTTATTTGTAGGATTAGGACTCTGTATATTATCAAATATTTACTTAGCACAAATAATGTGCAGAAGAAACCACATAAAGGCTCGAGACATGCCTAACACTATTTAATCTGATCAGCTGAGAACTCTGGATAAACCAATGATTTTAATCCCTCACCCTGGGAGATATGACAACCCATAATTACTGCCATTATCATCCTGATTCATTCCTTGTTATTTCTGAGAGCAAATGGGATTCAGAGAGGATGATTGGTTGATGTGGTTAATGTAAGCAGTGTTGTTTTTTAAAACCCTCTAATGAGTTAATAAGAATTTAATAAGAAGCTTATAATTGTTGCCAAGATGCCTGTGAGAATAATGTTCTGCCAGGGGCAGAATATTTGCACCAAACAATGCAAAGACAAATATGGCAGTGTGCCCGCATTCACCTGGGGCGTTGCCAGGTCCAGGGCCTCGTCTGGCTGAAGAGCAGGTGAAGGAAGAGCAGCAGAGTGACTAGAAGGATGGCTTCTGACTGGCTGGCTTTCTTGAATTCTGATACAGCCCCTTTCATACCAGCTTGTGACCTTGACCTTGGGGAACACACTTGCGCTTCTCCATGCCACCGTTTCCCCATCTACAAAGCAGAAATACTGGCGGCATGTTCTTGTTGCTGGGACAAATGACAAGGAAAACAAATGACAGGAGGAGTAGTTCACTTTGTTCCTATGTTCACCATGGTGGGAGATGGTGGGGGTCTGGTAGCAAAACAACTTATATACTAGTGGCAGAGAGGGAAAGGGGAATAGGAGGTGGTAAGAGGGAGAGAGAAAGGTTTGAGAAGGAAGAGGAAGAGAAGGGTGGGAGAGGGAGAAAGTTTGCTGGAGGTGGCATCCTTTTCCTTCTTCCTCTTATCCAAATTCAGCTCTGGGAGGGTTCTGCTCAGTTTCAGAGTAGACCCTTCCCCTTAGCTGGATCTCCCCTTAGTTTGGTCTTCCCCTTAGTTATTCCTCTCAGACTCAGACACACTTCAAGGTGGCATTTCCTAATCTCTTAGGTGCTCCCAACCCAATCAAGTTGACAATCAAGATTAACGACTAACCACACTGCCTCTGGGGGTGATGTGGTGTGTGTGTGTGTGTATGACATGCATGCGCCTGCCTGCTTGTCTGTCTGTCTCTTGGGTTGAAATCAGGGTCTGGGCACTGTCTCTGAGCTTTTTTGTTCAAAAATAGCACTTGAGCCACAACTCTATTTCTGGCTCCCCCCTCCCCCCACCATGATTAATTGAAGATAAGAGTCTTACAGACTTTCCTGCCTGGGCTGGCTTCGAACCACCATCCTGAGATGACAGGCTGTGAAGAAGGCAGCCGAGTAAGAAATATGATAAGGCATTTAGCAAATCCTCTAAATACAGAGAGATGAGACCTTTGGGAAAAATAAGGAAACAGAAAAACATGAATTGTTTAGAGGAGAGAATCAAAACATCCCAAGTAAAACAAAGAAAAAATTTGGTCTTGTGCAAAAAGAAAAGAGAAAAGAAAAGAAAACAGCTGGGTGAGGTGTCTCTCAACTATAATCCTAGGTATTTAGGAGGCTGATATCTGAGGATCATGGTTTGAAGCCAGCCAGGGCAGGAAAGTCCATGAGACCCCTATCTTCAATTAAGAACCACAAAATCTGGAAGTGGAACTGTGGTGCAAGTGGTTGAGCACTTGCTTTGAGCAAATAAGCTCCATGACAGCAGCTAGGCTCCAAGTTTAAGCTGCAGGACCAGCATACAAAAAAAGAGAGAGATCCAAAGTGAATGACATGTATTAGGAACAAGACAGCCATAAAAGGTAAACTCTATAAGATAAATCACAAGGAGGAAGAGGATATGGAGCAAGATGTATGACAGGCCATGAAGAAGGCAGCCTAGTGGGAAATATGATAAACTCTTAAATGCAAGTGAGAAAGATTAAAGTAATGAGAACCTCAGACAAATGCCAGAAAGAAAAAGCAATTTTAGAGTGAGACTGATGGCTGAATGGAACGGATAGCCATAAAGGCACAGTGGGAAATAAGAAGCTTGAAGGAACAAATCCATAGAGAAAGCAAATGTTGCCATCGCCATGGTTGTCAAATGGCTTTGACAACAGAGAGGAAGATGGACAAATCTCCCAGCCTAAGTCACATAACATTACAGGGATTTGCTTTGTGGTCCGTGACCATCACTGTCCTGGGATGTATACAAGCGTGCATTCATAACAGGTGACATTTGATTGCTTTTCTGTTTGGGATTAGCACCAGGGTAGAAAGCCTTGGTAAACTTTCAGGAGTCATGCTGTATTGCCAAACTTGCAGTTCCCAAGGGGAGGGCTGTGTGTGTGTGTGTGTGTGTGTGTGTGTGTGTGTGTGTGTGTGTGTGTGTGTGTGTATGTATGTGTTCGTGTGTGTATGTGTGTGTGTGTGTGTGTGTGTGTGTGTGTGTGTGTGTGTGTGTAAAACATCCAATCTGTTCTGCTTTTCCTCCTAGAATCTACTTTGAGATTTTAAATCAGCTTCTTTTGTGATTGTGGATTTTGAACTCAGGGCCTGGGTGCTGTCCTTGAGTCTCTCTGTGCTCAAGGCTAGCACTCTCCCACCTGAACCACAGCACTACTTCCAGTGTTTGATGCTTATTTGGAAATAAGAATCTCACGGTGACTTTCCTGCTGAGGTTGGCTTTGAACACCGATCCTCAGCTCTCAGCCTCCTAAGTAACTAGGATTACAGGCCTAAGCCACTGGTGCCTGGTTTCCATCAGCTTTTTAAACTTTATCTCACTATCAGAAGAAATCGTTGGGTAGGCATACAAATATTGGCTGTCACAGATTGGACTATTTAGTCCAATCTTAGCTCCCCTACCAACCAACTTCAGTTTTCTTATGTAGGATGGAGATTGCAGGTGGCTCTGAGTACCACTTCGCAGGTGGAGCAAGACCATGCTAGATGTTGAGGTCTAAGCTAAGGTGCAACACCACGTGGGATCAGAAAGAATTTTATGTGTTTGTTTTTAAGAAAATAGTAGCAAACCTTCCATGGAATTATGTGCAAGTCTTGGAGATGGGCTGGAGGAGAGCTTGAGTATGTTCAAGGCTGTGGAGAAGATTGTAACTGATAGCAGTACTTTGCTCTTAGATGGAGGACCTTCAGGCCTGGGGAGAAACATTAAAAGGTGAAATAGGACAGGAAGTTTGGCAATTCAGATATCGGTTTCTTTCTGATAACAGTGCTTCCTCCTCCAGCTCCAGAAGTTGATAAATAGGAAAGAGAAGGCCCTATATGTTGAAATGAATGAAAAATGTAGGTTTGCTAAGCATCAGTGACTAACATCTGTAATCCTAACTACTCAGGAGGCTGAGATCTAAGGAGCCAGCCCAGGCAGGGAAGTAGGAGAGACTCTTATCCTCAATTAGCCACCTGAAAACCAGAAGTGGTGCTATGGCTTAAAGTGGTAGAGCACTAGCCTTGAGTGAAAAGTTCAGGTCCTGAATTCAAGCCTCAGGACTAGCACACAAAAAAATGTAAGCTAATAGACAAGTTGTTTTTGATTATCTGTTATCTTCTCATCCAATATAGGTTAATGGCTCTCTAAAAGTGACAATGTACGATACAGTGTTTTCTAGCACAGAAATTTTTTTCTTTTTTAATTGTGAAAATACTGTACAGAGGAGTTACAATTGCATGGGCAAGATAATGAGTACATTTCTTATCAAGCGTTGTAGCCTCCTCCTTTGTTTCCCCTTCCCATCCCTTCCCATCCTCTCCCGCCCCCCCAATTTTCCCCGCCCGCCTCCTCCCTCCCCCGCACGAAAGTTGTAAAGTTAGTTTTCAACATAATGACTTGTACATCTCATTGTTGCAATGGGTCCACCTGTACCTCTATTTAAACGATTTGTTTTTCCCCTTCCCCTCCACAAATTATACTGATATCAAATACAGTAAAAGCAGGGGTTATACTGTGGGGGAGGGAGATACAAAGCAACAAAGAAATAATCTTATAAATGTTTTCGAAACCATTGCATGAAAGAAAAACATTTGTATACATATCTTAGGGTTCATTTCCCTAACATCACCTTATCTGACCTTTACTGCCTTACTCAGACATATAGTAGTTATTGCAAATAAGGGAAACCATGGGACCTATGTTTCTTTGGGCCTGGCTTACTTCACTTAATATAATTTTTTCAAGCCTTTCCATTTCCTAACAAATGGGGGCAATGCCATTCTTTTTGATGGGGGCATAGAATTGTGTATATATACCACATTTTCTTTATCCATTCATCTACTGAGGGGCAACTGGCTTGGTTCTATATCTTAGCTATTGTAAATAATGCTGCAATTAACATAGTTGTGCTGGTAGCTCTACTATGGTCTTGTTTGTGATCATTTGGGTACATACCCAAAAGTGGGATTGCTGGGTCATAGGGGAGCTCTATAAGGGAGTCTTTTGCAGAACCTTGATACTGCTTTCCAAAGTGGTTGAACAAGTTTACACTCCCAGCAACAATACAGTAAGGTTCCCTTCTGTCCACATCCACTCCAGGACCTATTGTTATTAGAGTTCTTGATTATAGCCATTCTAACTGGTGTGAGGTGGTATCTCAATGGTCTAGGAATTTGTTTAACAGGATCTTAGCAGAACTTTTGAAATATGGAAAAAGATAGGCATATTCAGATACAAGAAGCATTTAGAGCCCCAAATAGACCAGACCAGAACAGGTTATCCCACTGTCACATTATAATCCGCACAGGATCAATTCAGATCAAGGAAAAGATCCTTAAAGCTGCCAAGGAGAAAAGATCAATCACTTACAAAAGGAAACCAATTACAATATCCTCAAATTTCTCAGCAGAGACAATTAAAGCAAGAAAAGCCTGGAATGATGCCCTAAAAACAAACAACTATCAACCAAAAATACTGTACCCAGGTAAACTCTCCTTCATAACCGAAGGTCAAATAAATACCTTCCATAGCAAACAAATACTGAAACAATATATCTCCACCAAACTAGCCCTACAAAAGATACTTAAATATGTCCTACACATGGAAAACCATCAAGACCACGATAAAGGCCAAGAAACCACACCCAAATTGAGAATCCAAGAACCATAGGAAGAACCCAGTTGTTGCAGCCCCCAATAAGATGGATAATATGTCAGGAACTCCCAAATACTTCTCATTCCTAACTCCCAACAATAATGGACTTAACTCTCTAATTAAGTGAAACAGACTGTCTAGTTTGATTAAAAATCAAGACCCTTCTATCTGCTTCTTTCAGGAGGAAAAACAAACACATCTTGAAAGTGAAATGCTGGCACAAAATCTACCAAGCAAATGCCCCCCATAAACAGGCGGGAGTTGCAATCCTAAAATCAGATAAAATAGACATCAATTTAAGATTAGTGAGAAGAAATAAAGAAGGTGGCAAGAATGAGGAGGAGTTCCGGGAAGATGGCGGAGGAGAAGCTGGAATCTGAAGAAACTCTCCCATAGAAAACAGTTTTAGAGTTCCAGTGAACAGTACTAAGCTAGAGAATCACACCAAGTGTGCCATCACAGGACAGAGAGTTAGAAAAGAGAGGGGAAGCCAAGGCAAAAAGCCACATCTGAGCGCCTGCCAGCAGCCGCTGCAGCAGCGGCAGCAGGGTCGCGGCGGAGAACACAGACGGGGCCATAACTGAGCGCTCACACAGAGAGTCCGGGACGAAGGAGCCAGATGCAGCGCTCGAGAGGATTCTACTCAACACCAGCAAGAACCGACAAGGAGCGGACATCTTCATCCTGCAGTTCGCAGACCAGAGAAGACCAAGACTCGACGTGAGTAGAAGCCCGACGTCCTCACTCCTTCTCAGGGAGCAGAGGAGGGAAGGCCACCCCTCCCCCCCCAGCACCGGTGATCTCCATCTTGGATACCAACAAAGCTCGGAGGAGCTGCCAGCTCCAACCCAGGCCTTGGAATAAAATGAGTCATTTAGCAGGTCACAAGAACTTAACAGCGAAGTGACCTGCCAGACTCGGCTCCATCCAGGGAAAAGTCACCCAGCTCAGGCACCAGCCATTGGAGTGGCTTCCCTCACTGGGTAACCAGAGCCAGAGGCTGCCCCTCCCTCTAGCAGCCACCACAATCAATTGAAAAACAGAAACCCTGAGAACGGCTCCAGGCTGGGCTCTCTGTTAGCCCCAGGAAAAAGCGACTGATTGTTGAAAGGCCTCAACCCTACCCAGAACCTAGCCTCACCACTGCATCCCCCTCTTTTGTGATTCTCAAAGCAGATCACCCTCCCAGTAAACTAATCTGGGAGAGGGATCTCAAAATCTTGGGTAAAGCAGAGCATTTTTCTGCCTGTTTGAACAAACTGACTTAAGAAACCAATCAAGCCACAGGACCTCAAGCTGACCAGAGACTCCAACAAGAGGCTGGTTACAGACAAAAGGGAGATACAGGATTCTTCCCACCCCTCCCAAAAAAAATAAAAAAAAAATCAAAGAATTTTTTTTCTTCCTCTTCTTTTCTTTTTCTTTTTCTTTTTTTCTTTTTTTGGTACCTTATATATATATATATATATATATATATATATATATATATATATACATATAATTTTTTTCTTTTCTAAAAATTTTATTAATCTTTAATTTTTGCCTTTTTTGAAAAAATAATTGTTTTCCAGTAACTTTTTTTTAATTTAATTTAATTTTATTTGTGAACATACTGTACAGAGGAGTTACAATTACATGGGCAGGATAATGCGTACATTTCTTACCAAGCATTGCAGCCTCCTCCTTTGTTTACCCTTCACATCCAGTAGCTTTTTTTTCCTCTCATAATTTTTATTTTAGGAACACATGAATGTGCATTTTCCTTTCATTTCTTGTCTTCTTTCTCTTTTTCTTTCTTTCTTAACTATCTTTTTGTTTTTTTGTCTAGCTCTACTGAACTTCTGATCTTTTTTCTCCCTTTCTAATCCTTTTCATCTTTTCTTCTCTTTTGATCTTCTGTATGTGACTTAACTCTTGTCCTGCACATCCTCAGATAAACCCGTAGTTAACTAGTAGACCATATCCCCCATTGTGTACACACTTAATCCACAAATTTATTACTCAATTCAAAACCTCTGAGACTTAAATTCCTTAATAGCAGTACTACCTCTTTATACCTATATAATATTTTAAGCATTTTTTAAGTTTTTCACTTCTCCTCTATGTCCCTACCCTTCTATTAATATACTCACATTCCTCTCTAAATAGATGGTCTTTTAATCTCCATAATAATATTAATTTTTACATTTCTATTTTTTTCTGGTCTCTTTTCATTTCTCTTTCCCATTCTTCTTTTTCTCTCTCTCTCTACATGCATCCTACCCAACCTATTTCTTGCATTGGGATTAGGACATAGTTATCTCTCCCTGTGCCTCCCCACACCAACCTATTCCCATTTTTTACCCACATCTCTCCCTAACCCTAATAATTTTTGGTTTTCCAAATTCTTCTCTGCGGTTCCATGCCCATTAACATATAGTTGTTTGATGTTGAATAGATGTATCTGTTGAACTAGATTGTATCTGTAGACTATTGACTGTACAAATGCAAACTTTGATTGATGGTTGCCTTAAGATAGTGTTCTAGCACAAAACTGGTGCTATTTTCATCTCAAATGGGCAGAGTAAGCCGGAAAAACACAAGAAAAATGGCAAATCCGGATATCTCAAGTCCCAATCTTGGTAATCAGGGGTCAGAACAGATAATGAATAATCCAGAGGAGAGTTCCCAAATAGCTCTACAAACACTGCTGGCAAACATGATAAATGAGAAGTTTGACAACTTACAAAGGAGTCTGTATGAGCGTGAAAGGGAGAGAGAGGAGGCATCCCAAAAGCTTATACAGGAATATCATAAGCGTGAGGAAGCTACTCAAAAACTGATACAGGATTTGCGTGAACAACTTGAGAATACTCAAAGAGAAAGGGAGGAATGGCGTGAGCAGGCTGAGAACACTCAAAGAGAACTGCAGGAATCCCACGAATGAGAGGAAAGAGAACTACAGGAATCCCATGAACGGGAAGAAGCTAATCAAAGAGTAATACAGGAATTGAGAGACCAGGTAGAGAATACACAAAGATCACTAAAGGCATTCATGGAATCCATTAACAAACAGCTGAAGGAAGTTAGGGAGACCACAAAGGGAATGCTGAATGGAACCCAACAGAAGGAATGGGAGTCCAAAGAAAACATAACCAATCAACTAAGTGATTTGAGAACAAACACTGAACACCAAATTAAGGAAGTAAAGAAATTCATACAAGACCTAAAACAGAGTTTCAACAAAGAACTTGAAGCCATCAAAGCTGACCAACTGGAAGGAAAAGAGATAAAAAACAAAGTAGAGAGTCTTGACAGCAGGTTAGACATTGCAGCAGATCTAATCTCAGGGATTGAAGACAGCCTAGATATTATAGAGAAAGAACATACAACCATCCAAGACAAGTCCAAGAAATATGATAGATCTATCCAACACCTGGAAAACACATTCAGAAGGCCTAATCTAAGGATAATGGGTGTAGAGGAGCACCTAGAAACAGAAGTTAATGGTCTATGAAATTTGTTTAACAGGATCCTAGCAGAGAACTTCCCAAACATACAAAAAGATAGGCCTATTCAGATACAAGAAGCTTTTAGAACCCCAAATAGACCAGACCAGAATAGGACATCCCACTGTCACATTATAATCCACACAGGATCAACTCAGACCAAGGAAAAGATCCTTAAAGCTGTCAAGGAGAAAATGGTAATCACCTATAAAGGGAAACCAATTAGAATCACCTCAGATTTCTCAGCAGAGACAATCAAAGCAAGAAGGGCCTGGAATGATGTATGTCATGCCCTAAAAACAAACAACTATCAACCAAGAATACTGTACCCAGCTAAACTCTCCTTCAAAACTGAAGGCCAAATAAAAACCTTTCATAGCAAAGAAAAATTGAAACAATACATCTCCACCAAACCAGCCCTACAAATGATTCTTAAAGATGTCCTACACATAGAAAACCAACAAGACCGCAACAAAGGCCAAGAAACTGCACCCAAACTGTGAAGCCAAGAACCTTAGGATGAACCCAGTTTTCGCAGTCCCCAACAAGGTGGATAACATGGCAGGAACTCCCAAATACCTCTCAGTCCTATCTCTTAACGTTAACGGACTGAACTCTCCAATTAAGCGACATAGACTGTCTAGTTGGATTAAAAAAGAAGACCCTTCTTTCTGCTCCTTGCAGGAGTCACATCTTGCCCGTAAAAACAAACACATTTTCAGTGTTAAAGGCTGGAACAAAATCTACCAAGCAAACGGCCCCCATAAACAGGCGGGAATTGCAATCCTAATATCAGATAAAATAGACTTCAAATTAAATTCAGGAGAAGAGATAAAGAAGGTTGCTACATACTAATTAAAGGATCTCTCCTTCAGGAGGATATTACAATTCTAAATATCTATTCGCCAAACTATGGAGCACCCCAATTTATTAAAGAAACACTACTTTCCCTCAAATCCCATATAGATCCAAAGATATTAATTGTTGGGGATTTTAACACACCACTCTCCCCACTAGATAGATCAACTCAGCAAAAACTCAACAGAGAAACCGCAGATCTAAACAGCTGCATAGATCAACTAGACTTAACAGACATTTACCAAACATTTCACCCAGCAGCATCAGCATACACGTTTTTCTCAGCAGCACATGGAACGTTTTATAAAATAGACCACATTTTAGGCCACAAAGCAAACTTGTCTAAATTCAGAAACATTGAAGTTATACCTTGCATTCTCTGACCACAAGGGAATAAAATTATAACTCAACACCAAAAGCCACCAAAGAAAGTTCGGTATCACTTGGAGGCTGAACAACACACTGCTGAATCAAGAGTGGGTCATGGAAGAGATTAGAAAGGAAATTCAAATGTTCATGCTATTCAACAAAAATGAACACACAAATTACCAGCTCCTCTGGGACACAGCAAAGGCAGTACTCAGAGACAAGCTTATAGCTCTGAGCTCCTACATCAACAAATTGGAGAGATCTGAAACTAGCAATTTAATGACACATCTAAACCTCCTTGAAAAAGAGCAGCAACATAAACCCCAATCCAGTAGATGGAAAGAAATAATCAAAATTAAATCAGAATTAAATGAATTAGAATCCAAAAAAACTATAGAAAGAATCAACAAAACAAAGACTTGGTTCTTCAAAAAACTTAACAAAATAGACAGACCCTTAGCCAATCTTATCAGAAAAAGAAGAGAACACACCCAAATTAATAAACTCAGAGAAGAGAATGGAAACATCACCATGGAAACAACCAAGATTCAGAACATTATAAGGGAATATTTCTCAAAACATTATGCTAATAAGTTTGAGAACTTGACAGAAATGGATCTCTTCCTAGCAAATATTGACATGCCAAACTAAACCAAGATGAGTTAAACTATCTTAACAGGCCCATATCAAGCACTGAAATAGAAACAGCAATAAGAGGCCTCCCAGCTAAAAAAGTCCAGGACCAGATGGTTTTACAGCGGAATTTTACAAGTCCTTCAAAGCAGAGCTCACACCAATACTCCTCCAACTCTTCAATGAAATTGAAAGAGAAAGCTCACTACCGAACACATTCTATGAAGCCATCATAACCCTCATCCCAAAACCAGGCAGGGACTCATCAAAGAAAGAGAACTATAGACCCATTTCTTTGATGAACATTGATGCAAAACTTCTCAACAAAATTTTGGCCAATCGACTTCAACAATTCATCCAAAAAATCATACACCACGATCAAACAGGATTCATTTCAGGGATGCAAAGCTGGTTCAATATATGCAAATCAATTAATATTATTCATCACATCAACAGGAGCAAGAATAAGAACCACATGGTTATCTCAATAGATGCAGAAAAAGCATTTGACAAGATCCAACACCCCTTTATGATGAAGGTTTTGGAAAAATTAGGAATCCATGGAACATTCCTCAATACAATAAAGGCTGTATATGATAAAATTCAGCCAGCATTATACTTAATGGTGAAAAACTAAAGCCATTTCCTCTTATCTCAGGAACAAGACGAGGATGCCCACTCTCTCCACTTCCCTTCAATCTAGTATTAGAATGCCTTGCTATAGCAATAAGACATGATGCAGACATAAAGGGGATCCAAATAGGGAAAGAAGAAATAAAACTCTCCCTCTTTGCAGATGACATGATCTTGTATTTAAAGAACTCCATAGACTGCACTCCCAAATTACTCAAGCTGATTTCAAACTTTGGCAAAGTAGCAGGGTATAAAATTAACCCCCCCAAATCATTGGCTTTTCTGTATGCCAACAATGAGAAAAGAGTGGCTGAAATTAGGAAAGCAACTCCATTTGTAATAGCCCCACAAAAAATAAACTACCTAGGAATTAACTTAACCAAAGAAGTGAAGGACCTCTATGATGAAAACTTTAAAATCTTGAAAAAGGAAATCAACACAGAACTTAAAAAATGGCAAAACCTCCCATGCTCCTGGATTGACAAGATTAACATCGTGAAAATGGCAATACTTCCCAAGGCTATCTACAAATTCAACGCGATACCTATCAAAATTCCACCCTCATTCTTCAAGGAAATAGAGGAGGCAATCCAAAAATTCATATGGAACAATAAAAGACCCCGAATAGCAAAAACGCTCCTCAACGGAAAGAACACTGCTGGAGGAATATCAATACCAAATTTCAAACTCTACTATAAAGCCATAGTAATCAAAACAGCTTGGTATTGGCACAAGAACAGACCTCAGGACCAATGGAATAGAATTGAAAACCCAGAAATGAACCTACAGACCTATAGCCATCTAATCTTCGATAAGGAAGCTAAAACAATAGAATGGAAGAAAGACAGCCTCTTCAGTAAATGGTGCTGGCAAAATTGGTTAACTACATGTAGAAAACTAAAGCTAGATCCTTATATATCACCCTGCACCAGAATCAACTCCAAATGGATCAAAGACCTTGAACTCAAAGCAGACACTCTGAAAACATTACAGGATGGAATAGGAGAAACCCTAGGTCTCCTTGGCTCAGGTCAAATTTTCTGAATAGAGACCCGGAAACACAACAAATCAAAGAAAGGTTGGACAAATGGGATTGCATAAGATTGCAGAGCTTCTGCAGGGCAAATGACATAGCTGGCAAGATCAATAGAAAGCCCACCGATTGGGAGAAGATCTTTACTAGCCATACAACGGACAAGGGTCTCATATCTAAAATATACTTGGAACTCAAAAAATTAAACCACCCAACAACAAATCCTCAAAGAAACAACTGCCCAATAAATAAGTGGGCGAAAGACTTAAAGAGAAGCTTCTCTGAAGAAGAAAGAAGGATGGCCAATAGACACATGAAGAAATGTTCAACATCCCTAGCCATAAAAGAAATGCAAATCAAAACAACATTGAGATATCACCTCACTCCAGTTAGAACAGCAAAAATCAAGAACTCTAACAACAACAGATGCTGGAGGGGATGTGGACAGAAAGGAACCTTACTTCATTGTTGGTGGGAATGTAAACTTGTTCAACCACTTTGGAAAGCAGTATGGAGGTTCCTTAAAAGACTTCACATAGATCTCCCCTATGATCCAGCAATCCCACTTTTGGGCATTTACCCAAATGTTTACAAACAAGACCACACTAATGCTACCAGCACAACTATGTTTATTGCAGCATTATTTACCATAGCTAAGACATGGAACAAACCCAGATTCCCCTCAGTAGATGAATGGATCAAGAAAATGTGGTATATATACACAATGGAATTCTGTGCCTCCATCAGAAAGAATGACATTTCCCCATTTGTTAGGAAATGGAAAGGTTTGGAAAAAATTATATTAAGTGAAGTAAGCCAGGCCCAAAGAAGCATAGGTCCCATGGTTTCCCTTATTTGCAATATCTAGTATAGGTATGAGTCAAGAGGAAAAGGTCAGATAATGTGATGTTAGGAAAATGAACCCTTAAATATGTATTTTAATGTTTTCATTTCTTTCATGCATGTGTTTCTAACGCATTTATAAGATTATTTCTTTGTTGCTTTGTATGTCCCTCCCCCACAGTTTAACCCCCGCTTTCACTATATTTGATGTCAGTATAACATGTGGAGGAGATGGGGACATACAAGTCGTTTAAGGATTCAGGTGGACCTGTTGCAACAATGAGAAGTGCAAAATGTCATGTCAAAACCAGCTTTACAATGTCGGTGTGGGGGGGGAGGGGGGTATAATTGGGTGGGGGAAGGGGGTTAAAATTCGGTGGGGGGAGGGGGAGGCGGGGAAGGGAAGTGAAGGGTAAACAAAGGAGGAGGCTGCAATGCTTGGTAAGAAATGTATGCATTATCCTGCCCTTGTAATTGTAGCCCCTCTGTACAATATGTTCTCAAATAAAATAAAATACAATTTAAAAAATAAAAAAGAAAGGAAATTCAAATGTTCACAATATTCAACAAAAATGACCACACAAATTATCAGATTCTCTGGGACAGATCAAAGGCAGTACTCACAGGCAAGTTTATAGCTCTAAGTTCTTACATCAACAAATTGGAGATATCTGAAACCAACAATTTAATGAGATATCTGAACCTCCTTCAAAAAGAGCAACAAGATAAACCCCAATCCAGCATATGGGAAGAAATGATTAAAATTAAATCAGGATTAACCGAATTAGAATCCAAAAAAAAGAAAGAATCAACAAAACAAAGAGTTGGTTCTTCATAAAAACTAACAAAATTGATAGACCCTTAGCAAATCTTATCAGAAAAAAGGAGAGAGCACACCCAAATAAATAAACTCAGAGATGAAAATGGAAACATCACCACAGAAAAAAAACTAACATTCAGAACATTATAAGGTAATACTTCTCAAACCTTAATGCTATTAAGTTTGAGACCTTGGCAGAAATGGACCTTTTCCTAGCAAATATCCAGATCCCAAAACTAAACCAAGTTGAGTTAAACCATCTTTACAGGCCCATATCAAGCATTGAAATAGAAAGAGCAATAAGAGCCCTCCCATGTTTTTTTAAAAAAAGGCCCAGGACCAGATGGATTTACAGTGGTATACGACAAGCAGAGCTCACACCAATACTCCTCCAGCTATTCAATGAAATTGAAAGAGAAAGTTCACTACCAAACATTCTATGAAGTCATTATAACCATCATCCTAAAACCAGGCAGAGACTTAGCAAAGAAAGAGAACTAGAGACCCATTTCTTTGGTAAACATTGACACAAAACATAACAAAATTTCCACCAATCGACTTCAACAATTCATCCCCAAAATCATACACCACGATCAAACAGGATCATTTCAGGGATACAAACCTGGTTCATTATAGGAAAATCAATTTATATAATTCATCACATCAACAAGAGCAAGGATAAGACCCACATGGTTATCTCAATAGATGCAGAAAAAGCATTTGACAAGATCCAAACCTCTTTATGATGAAGGTTTTGGAAAAATTAGGAATCCAGGGAACATTCCTCAATACAATAAAATCTGTATATGACAAACCTACTGTCAGCATTATACTTAATTATGAAAAACTAAAGCCATTTCCTGTTAACTCAGGAATGAAACAACAATGTCTACTCTCTCCACTTCTCTTCAATTTAGTATTAGAATGCCTACCTACAACAATAAGACGAGATGCAAACATAAAAGGGATTCAAATATGGAAAGATGAAGTTAAACTCTCCCTCTTTGCATATGACATGATCTTATATTTAAAGAATCCCATGGATTCCAGTCCCAAATAACTTTGGCAAAGTAGCAGGGTATAAAATTAACCCTAAAAAATCAATGGCTTTTCTGATTGCTAACAATGAGAAGAGTGAGGCTGAAATTAGGAAAGCAACTCCGTTGTAATATTACCACAAAAAAAAACCTAGGAATTAACTTAACCAAAGAAGTGAAGCATATCTAAGATGAAAAAATTTAAAACATGAAAAAGGAAATCAAAACAGAACAGTGGAAAATCCTCCCATGCTCCTGGATTGGAAGGATCAACATTGTGAAAATGGCAATACTTCCCAAGGATATCTACAAATTCAATGCGCTACCTATCAATAATCCAACCTCATTCTTCAAGGAAATAGAAGAGGCAATCCAAAAATTCACAGGGAACAATAAAAGACCCTGAATAGCAAAAATAATCCTCAACAGAAGGAATAATGCTGGAGGATTATCAATACCAAATTTCAAACTCTACAAAGCCATAGCAATTAAAACAGCTTGGTACTGGCACAAGAATAAACCTCAGGACCCATGGAATATAATTGAAAACCCAGAAATGAACCCATAGAGTAACCTAATCTTTGATAAGGGAGCTAAAAATAATAGAATGGAAGAAAAACAGCCTCTTCATTAAATGGTACTGGAAAAATTGATTAATCACTTGTAGGAAATTAATGCTAGATCCTTATATATCACCCTGCACCAGAATCAACTCCAAATGGCTGAAAGACCTCGCAGTCAAAGCAGACACACTGAAAACATTACAGACAGCTCATTTTCAACCATACCCTATTATCAGCTTGGTGCTATGCCCACAAATTCTATTGGTTGGCACATAGGGCTCATTTCCCACAATCCCCAATGGGCAACCAGAGGTTATGCCTGCTCGTCTTCCATTGTGCTACCAGAGAGCTCATTTCCCACCATGACTAGCAAGAGGCCATGTGCTAAGCCTGCACATTTCCACATGGTGGTGCCAGAGAGCTTATTTCCCACAATGCCCAGTGGGCAACCCAGTACTATGCCCACAAATATCCCGAAAATATCCTCAAGGTGGCATTAGAGAGCTCAGTTTCCCCAGTGACAAGCAGGTGGCTGGGTGGTATGCATAGATATTGCCACAGGCTGACTTAATAGAGTTCATTTCCCATAATGCTCAGCAATCTGTGGGGTAACAGGCTTTCACATCTGTACAGAGAGGCACCAGAGAACTCACTTCTCAAAATGCCCTGCTGATGTCTGCATGCTGTGGCTGGACAGCTGCACGGGATGGCACCATGGCACTCATTTCCCACAGTGCTCTATTGATAGCCCATTGCTTCGCCCATACATTTCCACAAGGTGGTGCCAGAAAATTCACTTTCCACAATACCCAGCATGAAGCCACATGCTATGCTCAAACGTCTCCATGGGGTGGCACCAGAGCACTCACTTCCCATAATGCCCAGCAGGCAACTGGGAGCTATTCCCACGTAATTCCAAGGGGTGGTGACACAACTCATTTCTCACAATACTCTCCTGTCAGCCCACTACTATGTCTGCACATGTCCACAGGGTGGTGCCAGAGATTTTACTTCCCACAAAACCCAGCAAGTAGCTGGGTGCTACATGCACACACAGCACCACAGGGTGGCACAAGAGAGCTAAATTCCCACAATGCCATGCTGACCTCCTGGTGCAAGTAGTTGTCAATGGGGGGCACCAGAGAGCTCACTTCCCAGAATGTCTGGTGGATGCCCGGGTGCAATACCCACATATCTCCACCTGGTTGCACCAGACAGTCATTTCCCACAATGCTCTGTTGACAACTTGATATTATGTCCACACATCTCCATGGGGTGGTGCCAGAAAGCTCATTTTCCACCATGCCCAATGGACAGCCAGGAGCGACCCCGGCAAATTGCATTGGAGTGCCTCCAGGGAACTTACTTCCCACAATGCCCAGCAGCTCCCGAGTTCTATGCTCACATATTTGTACAGGGTAACACCAGAGAGCTCACTTCCCACAATTTCTTGCTGACAGCACGTGGCTATGCACGCACATCTGCACGGAGTGACACCAGAGAACTTATTTCCCACAATGACCTGCTGAATGCCCAGTACTATTTCCTCACATCTCCAAGGGCAGAAAGCTCACCTGCCACGATTGCCAGCTGACAGCCAGAGGTTATGCAACCACATTTCCATGGGGTGGCACCAAAGACCCTCACTTCCAACAAGGCCCTCCTGACTCCCAGGTGCAGTGCCCTCACATCTCAGAGGGCTCATTTCCCATAATGCCCAGCAGGAAGCCAGGAGCTATTCCCACACATCTCCATATGATGGCACCAGAGAGCTAATTTTCCCCAATAGTAGGCAGCTGGGTACTATGCACTCACATCCCCAAGGAGTTCACCAGAGAGGTCACTGGCCACAATGCCTTCCTGACAGCTAGGTGCTTGCCTGCACATCTATATGTGGTGGAACCAAAGAGCTAACTTCCTACAGTGCTCAACAGATAGCTGGGTGCTATACCTGCACATGTCCATGCAGTGGCACCAGAGAGCTCATTTCCGACAATGCTCTATGGGTGGCCCTGTACTTTGCCTGCACATGTCCACTGGGATGCACTAGAGAGCTCATTTGCCAAAATGCCATGCTGACAGGTAGGTGCTATGTCCACACATCTCCAGGTGTGGCACAAGAATGATCATTTCTCTCAAAGCCAAAGAGATGACCTGGGTGCTATGCCTGACATCTCCACAGGGTGGCACTAAAGATCTCATTTCTGACAATGCCCTACAGGTGGCCCCAAACTATGCCTGCACATGTCCATGGGGTGGTACTACACGGAGTGGTACCAGATACATCACTTCCCACAATGCCTAGAGGGAGGAGAGGTGCTGTGCTTGCACATCACTAAGGGGAGGCATCAGAGAGCTCATTTTTCATAATGCTCTGTTGATGGACCAGTGCTATGCCTGCACAATTCCACGGGTGGTTCCAGAGCAGAGTTCTGTAGTAGATCATATGATCAGCACTGGTGAGTTCTTGAGTTCCATGCCCAGCACCAACATTAAATGGAGGAAACGGATTCATTAAATAAATTCTGTAGCTTTTAGATACCTGCAATTTGACACTCCTCTGTGTCACTTAGGCATGCAAGATAGACTGTGTGAATGTAATGGACTACAGAAACAAGCACTTGAGCCAGAAGATGATTTCTCACCCTTGTAATTCTACCTACTCAGGAGGCTGAGATCTGAGGAAGGAGGTTTGAAGCCAGCCTGAGCAGAAATATGTGAGGGACTATTATCATCAATTGACCATGGAACAGCTGGAAGTGAGGCCAGGTGCCAGTGTTTCACACCTTTAATCTATAATAAGAGCTGAGGATCATGGTTCAGAGCCAGTACAGGCAGAAGAGTCCATGAGACATTAAATACCAGAAAAGCTGGAAGAGGAACAAGTGGCTCAATTGATATAGTGCTAGCCTTGAGCACAAATTCTCAGGGACACTGCCCAAAACCCCAAGACAAGCACAAGAAAGGATAGCTGGAAATCGAACTGTGGCTCAAATGACAGGGAACCAGCCTGGCAAAAAATACCTGGCAAAAATACAAGGTCCTGAATTCTAGGTGGACGAAATTAAGTTGAAATACACACAGCACCAAATATTTCTGGTCCTGGAAAGACAGGCAACAATGACAGAGGTGTCTGTTATTTTAGCACCACCACCGCTCTCTTCCAGCTCTTGCTCTTTTGCTTCTCTTGCTGTGCTGAACTCTTGGCTTACATCGTCATCACCTGCACCTTGAAGAGACCTCGTTCTATTTTCTGACATGACTTCTCATCCCACCCCTTCCTAAGCTGCACTGTTCACATGATGAAGAACAAAGAGCAAGAGCTGCTTTTTCCTGTGAACCTTGCCTGCTGCTCCAGACAATCTGTATGAGTTCTGTGGTGGCAGAAAAGGGTTGAAGAGCATCGACAAGCAACATCCTCAGGAAAGCCCAGAGTCTTAGAAGCCAGGAGTGTCAAAAGGCTGGTGTTCTCACGGCAAAACGAGGCCTGGATGGTGGCAGACCTGTCCATTGCCGGGGTGGGAAGTCATTTATTGGCTTCATAACTTCTATGATGGCAAAGCAGGGATCAGATCCCTGACCAGCAAGGTCTTCAGAGAAAGCCCTTACTTGAGGAGCCTGCAAAGTCAGCGTCTAGCTGTGGGCAGCAACCAGAAGGTCACCTCCATCTTCCTCCTGATGGATGACTCAGGGCCAGGGACTAGGCAGCTGTGTGTGCAGACACTGGCTTGAAAGCAGATGGTCTTTTTTTTTTTTTTGGTCAGCCGTGGGGCTTGAACTCTGGGCCTGGGCGCTGTCCCTCAGCTCTTCAGCTCAAGGCGAGCGCTCTACCACTTGAGCTACAGCACCACTTCCGGTTTTCTGGTGGTTTATTGGAGATAGGAGTCCCATGGTCTCTCTTGCCCGGGCTGGCTTTGAACAGCGATCCTCAGATCTCAGCCTGCTGAGTAGCTAGGATGACAGGCGTGAGCCACCAGCGCCCGGCTAGCAGATGGTCTTTGTTCAGAGATCTGCTTGCTCATCTTGGGAGCAGAAGCTCACACCAGAGGTTCATCTATCCTCTTTTGACCCCATTGCATCAGTTGAGTACTTGAGCATGGTGTCCTTGGCACAGGCACCTGGCATCTTCTCCACAGGGTTGCCACAGTTGTGGCTGTCCCATGAGTAGTAAGGATGGATTTGAACTCATAGTGTTCTGTGTTGGCTGAGGTAGTGGGTGGTACAGAGCCTGCACTATGCGTTACAGTGTAGATGGTCAGGATGCCTGGACCCAATGTTCAGTCAAGGGGCAGCAAATGAAGAGGGCTCCACTAAGAGGACCTGATATCCTGGGTGCTAAGGGCTAGGTCCCATAGACAGGCTGGAAGATGGGTGTGAGCCTCAGCAAGCTACTAGCCTGTGCCAGGGTAACTGCACAGGTAACTACCCAGGAAGCTGCCTATGAAAGCAGCACTGCTGATGGCCCTGGGCATCACAGAGCAATTCTTCTGGTTGGAGGGATAATGCTTGGCCTTTAATGTACCCAGGTATCTGACCAGATAGGTGCCCATGAGAAGTCAGCATTTGGCTCACCTCAGCCTCTAAAGGGGGGGGCACTTCCAGACCCAGCATGGTGGCTCTACCTTCGGGTACACAAGTACCTGTCCAAGGTACTGCTCACGTTGATGCCCATAAGAGCACAGTGACAGCCATGCTGGAGTCTTGTGGCTGCAGGATCTGGGCCTCTGAGCAAGCGGAGCACAGGATGCGAGAGACAGTGTGGGAAGCAAGCGAAGTGTGTGGCATGCAGACTGCCCAGAAACACCTGCCCAGAAGTGCTGTCCTGACGGTATGCAATGAGAATCCAAGCACATTATGCTGCAGCACAGAACATAAACCAGAGTGCAGCACAAAACATAAGCCAACACACACACACACACACACACACACACACACACACTCAGATATACAGAGGAAGGGAGTGGAAGTAAAATCCCATGTGCATGCACACACACAGCAGGAAGCCAACTCCCATAAACATTCCCATGCACCATTAGATGCACCAGAAAGACCCCAGATCACAGGAGAGCAAGCATGACAACAGGCCTACATGCACTAGGAAGCTCATTTCACTTGCAGGTGCACACGAACCAGGCGGCGCTCAAGCACCAAAGAAACCCAAGCCTGACCTGTACTTGAATTGAATCATCCAGGCTGGGTACTGGCATTCCAGAACTATGTCTCCTAGCACAGTTAGTAGTGCTTCTCATGCCTGGGAACCTATTCTATAGCACCACACGTGACCAGACGCTGACTCCCATTTTGTAATTAGGTGAAGAACTGACCTCCCCTGCTTGCCATGCCTGTGCAGCTGTGCCTTCTGCTGGGGCTTGATCTCTTGCAACTGCTGCCAGCCCTGGCATTTGGGCAGAGCTGCCCCAGGGCTCCCACCAGGCCTCCCCTTGCAGAGCCTGCAATCATAAGAAGGCTTGGGCCTCCTGGGACAGAGTGTGCTTCCGCTGAATCTGAGGTGCTCAGTGCGCATGCAAGGCTGGTGCCATGGGTCAAGGCTCCTCTTCAGGGCAGCTGTTTGCCCTTAAGCACTCAATCCGAGCCTACGTGCTCATTCTCAGGTGTCTACATTGTTTTCTTTTTCCGTCAAAGAATGCCCATGTCATTGTGTGGTGTCAAATGTGCTGGTGCACATTTGCTTGAAGATATGCTTGTCCTCCTGTAGCCCATGGGCCTTCTGGTGCATGTGGCTATGCTGGCATGCATGGGTATGCTTGTGGGAGAGTGGGCTTGCTGGTGCACGTGAACATGCATGTGACATTTTGAGTTCATTCATTTAGTGTGTGTGTGTGTGTGTGTGTGTGTGTGTGTGTGTGTGTGTGTGTGTGTGTGTGTTTGTACCAGAGCACTGCCCACAGCTACACATAGTGGCCCCAATGTGTTCATTAAAAAAAGGAATCATTTTATTTTATTGTCTAGCATTTTTGTTCTTGTTATTGTTTAGAAGTTCTCCATAAAAATTTGGATCTCACTCTAGAGAGCCTGTTCTGCTTCAATTTCTCCTGTGCTAGAGTTATGGGCAAGTGCCACCTATATTGGAATACTGTTCTTTACATTTGATTTTCTGTGATATATGATTCTTTATATTACTCAATGAATCTTATTATACATAGGCACATATTTTTGTTTTCTTACTCATTTATTTATCTTTCCTCTTTTTATTACTGGACAATTATATTCACAGGAATGTGTATCTTTTAGAAAGGAACACTACCCTTTAGTTGGAGGATATTTGGAATCACATCAATGGGGATTTCTTTCTTTCTTCTCTCTCTTTTTATTGTATTTCCTTTGTTATTTTAAACTTCTCCTTTCTTTTCTTTTTGGATCCAGATATGGAGCTTGAACTGAGGGACTAGTCGCTGAATCTGAGGTTGGTCATCTACCACTTAATGCACAGCTTCATTCCAAGGTTTTAGTGGTTAATTGGAGTTAAATTTCTCAGACACTTTTCCACTTTCAAACAGAATTCTCAGTTATCAGCTCCCTGAATATGTAGATTACAGGCATTTGTCACCAGCATAAAGCAATATCATGATTTTAATATGGGGATTCAAGATGAAGAATGGTAAAGCAAAATAAAATATGCAAAGGCTTTACAGTGTATTTCCTTTCAGGTCCACAGGATGACACCAGAGAGCTCATTTCCCGCAATTCCCAGGGAGCTATGCCTGCACAGCTACCCAAGCTGATGCCAAAGGACCACTGTAAGCAACATTGTTTTTTCCACTGTTTCTTTGGTTGTCTTGTTTTGTTGTGTTTGAAATCATTTTGGGAAATAAGATCTGTTAGGCAGTCCTCGAACTTTTTAATCCTTCTGTTCCATCTGTCCTCTGATGCACTTATTGCAATCAATTAAGGCTATGCGAATTTTAAGAGCAATTTCTCTGTTTATTTTCTATCAAGGACTTTTGAATCTCAGTAATCATTTAATTTAAATATATATATATATATATATATATACATATATATGCGCGAATGTACTATAATCCTGGAAACTCAGTAAGTCTAAATCAAAATGCCAGAGTACTTAAGAAAGAAGAGCACCACAGGTTTGATGAAAAGGATTTGGAATTGTGTGCTCTTTATACATTAATCACAGTTGTGAAAGGTTAAAAGCAATTTATTGTTAGTTGCAGGGCTGGAACTCAGAACCTGGACACTGACCCTGTTTTTTCTCTCAAGACTAGCACTCTACCACTTTGAGCCACAGCACCACTTTTGTTTTTTGGGGGGTTACTTGGAGATAAGAGCTTTATGAACTTTCCTGCCTGAGCTGGCTTTGAATCATAATTCTCACATCTCAGCCTCCTGAATAGCTAGGATCTCATGTGTGGGCTACCAGTGTTAGGTGATAAAATCAATTTAAAAGGAGGATAACTGCAGATAGGTGCTAGACTGTTCATCCTCTCATGTTTACAAGTGATTGTCCAACTGCTTAGCATGTGGGCCTCTGGTACACATGTTCCACCTCTGATTTTCCTCCTGCTTTGGCTCCTGGGCCTGTTGGAATCCATGTGACTGCTGCTGTAGGTGAGTCTTCTGGTGCATGTGTACCTCCTGGATTGGGTGGGAACCCTATTGCAATGTGCCACCTAGAAAACACAAAATTCTGTGGCAAGCAGGTCTCAGAGTACACATGTTCTTCCTGGATCCTGTGTGTCGACTGCTGCTCATGCTTCTGCTCATACTTGTGAGCCTCTTCATGCACATGTGCTACCTATACATTGTCCAGCTGCAGGGGTATGTGGGCCTCCTTGTGCATGTGCTCATCAGGGAGTCCTTTTGCCTGCTGGAACAGGTGGAGCTTGGGCTCCTGTAGAGCTAGCACTGGTAGTCTCATCACATCCTCTGGATCATATAGGAAGAAATTCTTACTTGTAGCTCCCTATCATCCTCCCATTGTATGGCTTTCACCAATTCCCTGCCAGACTTAAATGCCACTCACAAAATTTGAAATGCAAACTCTCAGTAAGGCTGTGGTATTATTCCCACATAATTCCCAGAAAATGTGAATATCATAAGCAGGCTGGCCCTGGACAATAAATTCCCCACAATACCAAGCAATAGCCAGGTGGTTAAACTACACAGCTATTCAGCACAGATACATTGAAACCAGGAATGTTTATGCTGTTTTTGACTTTTTGGTTGTTTTGCAAATCATATTTGGAGAATATTGTTTCATTATACATACCCAGCTGGCCTAGAATATTTTCCCCTGCTGTTTCAATTCTCCTGAGTCATACCAATGCAGTCAACTGTGGCTATACTGTTCTTTATGGCATATTTTCAAACACGGACATACGATTGTTTTTATTACTTAATTTAATTGTTCATACAAACAACTTAAATATTAACTTATTCATTCATTTATTTAATTTATGATGAAACAGTTCCGGGAACCTGGTTACTCTAAATCAACATGATGGTATGCTTTTCAGGGAGGAGCATCTCAGCTTTATTGAAGAGATGTGAAATATCCTGATCTTAACTCTTGAATCCCACTTGGCAAAGGAAAAAAGTAATTTAAAAGGAGAATGGCTGTGGGCACGCACCAGAGCATGTTTCCTTTTATGTCCACAAGGTGGCAATGGAGAGCTCATTTCCCAGAATGGCATGCTGACGCTAGGAAGTTATGCCCAGGAATTCCACTGAGTGACACCACAGAGCCATTGCAACCAGCAATGTTTTTGCTTCCTTTTTTGTGGTTTTTAATTATTAATATAGTTTTCTGTATTGTGTTGTGAAATTGCATCTCAAACTATATGTCAGGGCGGCCCAGTAAGCCTCATTCTCCATCTTCAACATTCCCAGTGCTGCAGATAAACCCCCATACATTCAACGGTGGCTACACTGATCTTTAGAACAATGTGTCTACATATACTTTCTATCACATTAGATTCTTTATGTTAATAGAAATTATAGCCTTGTATATATTTAGATATTAATGTATGTATTCATTTTTAAGAGATAATTCTAGGAACTCAGTTGAACTAAATCTACATGTCTCTGCTTGGTATAAAGGAATAACCCATCCTTGTTCAAATAGGATTTGGAATCCCCTGCTGTTGATGCATGAACCTCAGCTGACAGAGAAAGCGTGTTGAAAGCATGATGCCTTATGCAACATGATTGCCTCATGTCTGCAAACCTAACTGCAGACAATGAGTTTGAAGGTTTGAGGCTAGCTCACTGAGGAATATCCATGAAACTCTTGTCTCTACACACTCAAAAGAGGGAAGTGGAAATATGTCCCACTGGAAATGTGTTAGGCACACTGAGGCCCTGAGTCAATGCCCCATCACCACAACAAGAAAAAGAGAGAGAGATCGAGAGAATGTGAGGAAAAAATTCCTGCAGAATAGTGAGAGGGAGCAACTCTTCTCTCGTCCATAGAGTGGCACTAGAGATCTCCCTTTCCAGAATGCCAATCTACTGGCAGGAATTTATGCACAAAAATTCCACTGGGTGGCGCCAGATATACAAGCAAAGCAGCACGTTTTGGATATCAGATCTGGGGAATATATTTTCATTTTCTATTTTTCTCTCCTTCTCCCTCCCTTTGTTTCATTTGTTTCCTTTTTTTCTGACTCTGGTGCTTGAGCTAAGTCCCTAGATGCATAATCGGAGTTTAGCACTCTACCACTTATTCCACAGTTCCATCTCCACACTTACAATGGTTAATTGGATTTAAACCTCTCAGCCACTTTTTTGCTTGGGCTGGTTTTGAAACCAAGATCCTGACATCTCAGGCTGTCCTAGCAATTTTATCCTTCTGCTCAACTGAGTTAGTTTATTATAAATATAATTACTATTAATGTAGCTAAATAGTTGTAGATATCTTTATTTATTTATTTATTTATTTATTTATTTATTTATTTATTTATGTAATTATATAGTTGTATAATAATATACTTATTTCTTTTCGGAGACACTGAAAGCATCTAGTTATTCCAAATTAACATGACAATTGATTTCTGAGAAGTACAACTCAGGCTTATTGCAAAGGAGTTGGAATCTCCTTCTCTCAATATTTCAATCCTAGGGGCTGGGAAGGTGGCTCAGTGGTAGAGCGCTTGCCTTGCATGCAAGAGGCCCTGGGTTCGATTCCTCAGCACCACAAAACCAAAAAATTAAAAAAAAGTTAAAAATAAAAAAAAATATTTCAATTCCAGGTACCCAACGATAAAAGCAATTTAAAAGGAGGACAATTTTGGAATGTCGATAGAGTGCTTTATCTCTCATGTCCACTAGGTGACAAAAGAGTGTTCATTTTCCACATTGCCAAGTTGGTGCTAGGGAAGCTAGGCCTCCAAGCTCCACTCACTGGTGCCACAGATCCACTGAAAACAGCCATTTTTGCTACAATTTTCGCTGTTATTGATGTTTAATGTTGTTGTGGTTGTTTTCTGAGTTGCTTTCTGAAAATGCATCTCAATACACCTGTCACTGTATATTGAGATGAATGCTTCATCACTTCCAGTGTTATGGTGGTTCATTAGAGATGGAAGACTCAAGGAGATTTTCCCCAGCCAATGGCTGGCTAGCCTCTAGATTTCAGCCTTGTCTTGACTAGCTGGTTGTTGAGTGACTGCCCAACCAGCTGGTAGTCCTGTCCCCAGGTGTGAATGTAGCAAGAAATAGGGTGTGCCCATGAGAATCCTGTGTGCTGATGGGAAAAACATACCTGAGAGCTCTTGTCTAGCAAGAAGAGCTCCATTGACCAGGCTTCAGAGGAGAAAACCAGGATAAAAACAGCATCACGCAGGCACAGGAACATACACACAACCAGGAACAGAGCTTGCATCATCTGCATATTATTAGTAATTTATTTACTTAGTTATTTTTATGTACATATTTATATTTATGTTTCATTAATTTGTTTGTATTAATTTTATATTTATATATTTTATATTTATATTTGTTCACTTATTATTTGCCATTACACATTGTCTATTGTCATCATTCATTTTTATGTTTGTATATTCATTTATCATTCATTTGTGTTGGTTTTTATAGGTTGCTCATCATTACGCCTTAATTATTATCGTAATTTATTATTTATCTGTTATTTGTGTTTTTAGTTACTTGCTACTGATCATAATTTAATATTTCTGGCTAATATCATTATTTACTTATGTAATTGTTTTTATTTATTGTCATGATCTTTCTATTTGTTATCATTACTACTTGCTCATTTATTTGTGTTTTATTATTGTCATCATCTGATACTTGTCATTTGTGACCATCACTATTTACTTGTTTGTTTTTATGTATTATTATCATTATCTGGTACTTATTTGTGATCATTACTAATGTTTGTTTTTATTTATTGTCATCATCTGACAATTGTCATTTGTAATCATCACTACTTATTTATTTGTATTTTTATTTACTCATTATCATCATCTGACACTTGTCATTTATGATCACTACTATTTGCTTATTAATTTCTGTTATTATTTACTTATTTGATACTTGTCACTTGTAAATGTTATTGTATACTTAATGTGCTATTATTGATTTGTTATCATCTGATACTGTCATTTGTGATTGTTATTATTTACTTGTTTATCTGTTTTCATTTACTAATTATCATCATTGGATACTTGCTTTTTATTACAATCACTATTTATGTGTTGGTGTTCATTTTTATGTATTTATTATCTATCATTACTTGAGATTTGTGATTTTTTTAACATAATGAATTAACTAATTAACTAGTCTTGTGTGTGTGTGTGTGTGTGTGTGTGTGTGTGTTTTGTGCCAGTCCTGGGGCTTGAACTCAGGGCCTGGGCATTGTCTCTGAGCTGTTTGTGATAAAGGTTAGCACCAAACCATTTGAGACACAGCCCCACTGCTGGGTTTTTTGTTTGTTTGTTTGTTTTTGTTTGTTTCATGATGACTAATTGGAGATGAGAGCATTATGGACTTTTCCTGCTCCAGGGGTTGACTCCAACCTGTGATGCTGCAGCTCTCAGCTTCCTGAGTGGCCACGATGAATGGCAGGGGTGCAAGATAGGTGAAGGCAAGGGAGATGTGTGACTAACCCTGGTGTGTCCTGTACAGTAACCTCTGCTGAAGGGGACCAATGGCATCTACACTGAACACAAGAGAAGGGCAGGGGTGGCCTTCAAGACTCCATTTTTCAAGATCATGCTTGAGGTAATTGCTTGATAATATCTTATATTTTTGTTTTTATTTCATTTCTATACTGACCCCAGGGGCTTAAACCCAGGGCCTTTAACCCAAAGCCTTAAACAAGGAATTTGAGCTCAGGGACTTAAACCAAGGGCCATGAACTCAGGGCCTTAAACAGAGTGACTTGAACCCAGTGCATTGAACTCAGGGCTTTGACCTTAGAGCATTAAGCTCAGGGCCTTGACCTCTTCCTTACTTCCTTCCTTTTTGTTTTCTTTCTCTCTCTTTCTATTGCTCCCTTCCTCCCTTTTTTCCTTTTTTCTATTTCTCCCTTCCTTCCATCTTTCCTCCCTTTCTTCCTTCTCTTTCTTTCTCTCTATTTCTCTTTCTTCTTTTCTTCCTTCTATCTTTCCTTCCTTCCTCCCTTCCTTGTCTTTTTCTTTCTCTCTCTCCCTATTTCTTCCTTCTTTCCTTCCTTCTCCTTCTTTCTCTCTCTTTCCTTCCTTTCTTCCTTCCTTTGTTCCTTCCTTCCTTCCTTCCTTCCTTCCTTCCTTCCTTCCTTCCTTCCTTCCTCACTCCCTTCCTCCCTTCCTTCTCTTTTTCTTTCTCTTTCTATTTCTTTCTTCCTACCCTCTCTTTTTCTTTCTCTTTCTCCTTTTCTTCCTTCCCTCCTCCATTCCTTCCTTTCTTCCTCCTTCCCTCCCTTACTTCTCTCCTTCTACCTTCATTTCCTTTCCTTTTCTTCTTTTTTGCTCAAGTTGTTTGCTCCACCACTTGAACCCCAACTATACTTGTGTCTTTTTGCTGTTTTACTGGGATAAGACCCTTGTGTACATCTCCTGATCCCCAGGGCCTGGCCTTAGATATGTGATCCTCACGTTTCAGCCTCTTCAGTAGCTGGAATGACAGCTGTACACCATTGCATCCAGCTTTCCCCTCAGTCTAGATTCAGGGATTCCCATAATTCCAGCTGTTCAGGAGATCACTGATATCTGGAGAATCACAGGTTTGAAACCAACCTGGTCAGGAAAGTCCATGAGATTCTAATGGCTAATAAACTATTCAGAAGAACCTGGGCTCCAATCTAGGAGCATGGGAGGTTTTTGCACTTCCCAAGTTCTGCTTTAATTTCCTTTTTCAGGTTTTTAATTTATCATCATAGAATTCCTTCACTTCTTTAGTTAATTCTTAGGATGTTTATTTTTTGTGGGGCTATTACAAAAGGATTTGCTAATCAAAACAGAACTTAGAAAGTGGCAAAAACTCCCATGCTCCTGGATTAGAAAGACCAACATCGTGAAAATAGCAATACTTCCCAAGGCTATCTACAAATTCAATGCGATACCTATCAATATTCCAACCTCATTCTTCAAGGAAATAGAACAGTCAATCCAAAAATTCATATGGAACAAAAAAAGACCCAGAATAGGTAAAACGATCCTCAACAGAAAGAACAGTGCTGGAGGAATATCAATACCAAATTTCAAACTCTACTACAAAGCCATAGTAATCAAAAGAGCTTGGTACTGGCACAAGAAGAGACATCAGGACAAAGAGAATAGAATTGAAAACTCAGACATGAACCCACATCCTATAGCCATCTAAATTTTGATAAGGGAGCTAAAAAACAGAATTGAAGAAACAGAGCCTCTTCAATAAATGGTGCTGGCAAAATTGGTTAACTACTTGTAGAAAATTAAAGCTAGATCCTTATATATCACCCTGCACCAGAATCAACTCCAAATGGATCAAAGACCTCGGAGTCAAAGCAAACACTCTGAAAACATTACAGGATGGAATAGGAGAAACCCTAGGTCTCCTTGGCACAGGACAAAATTTTCTTAATAGAGACCCAGAAACACAACAAAGCAAAGAAAGATTTGACAAAGGGGATTGCATGAAATTGCAGAGCTTCTTCATGGCAAAGAACATAGCTAGCAAGAGCAATAGAAAGCCCATGGATTGGGAGAAGATCTTCATCAGCTATACAACGGACAAGGGTCTTATAACTAAAATATACCTGGAACTCAAAAATTAAATCCACCAAAAATAAATCCTCAAAGAAACAACTGCCCAATAAATAAATGGGCTAAAGACTTAAAGAGAAACTTCTCTGAAGAAGAAAGAAGGATGACCAATAGACTCGTGAAGAAATGTTCAACCTCCCTAGCCATAAAAATGCAAATTAAAACATTGAGTTAGAAAAAAAGAAATAAAAAACAAAGTAGAAAGTCTTGACAGCAGGCTAGACCATGCAGAAGATCGAATCTCGGGGATTGAAGACAGCCTTGCCATTATAAAGAACATACAACCATCCAAGACAAGTCCAAAAAATATGATATATCTATCCAACACTTGGAAGACACCATCAGAAGGCCTAATGTAAGGATAATGGGTGTAGAGGAGCACCTAGAAACAGAAGTTAATGGTCTAGGAAATTTGTTTAACAAGATCCTAGCAGAGAACTTCCCAAACATGCCAAAAGATAGGCCTATTCTGATACAAGAAGCTTTTAGAACTCCAAATAGACCAGACCAGAATAGGACATCCCACATTCACATTATAATCCACACAGGATCAACTTAGACCAAGGAAAAGATGCTTAAAGCTGTGAAGGAGAAAAGATTAATCACCTATAAAGGGAAACAAATTAGAATCATCTCAGATTTCTCAGCAGAGACAATCAAAGCAAGAAGAACCTGGAATAATGTATGCCATACCCTAAAAACAAACAACTATCAACTGAGAGTACTGAACCCAGCTAAACTCTCCTTCATAACTGAAGGCCAAATAAAAACCTTCCATAGCAAAGAAAAATGGAAACAATATATCTCCACCAAACCAGCCCTACAAAAGATTCTTAAAGAAGTCCTACACATAGAAAACCAACAAGACCACAATAAAGGCCAAGAAACTGCACCCAAACTGAGAATCCAAGAACCATAGGAAGAACCCAGTTTCCGCAGCCCCCAAGAAGGTGGATAACATGGCAGGTACTCCCAAATACCACTCAGTCCTAACTATCAACATTAACGGACTTAACTCTCAAATTAAATGACATAGACTGTCCAGTTGGATTAAAAAACAAGATCTTTCTATCTGCTGCCTTCAGGAGTCACATCTTGCCCGTAAAAACAAACACATTTTCAATGTTAAAGGATGGAACAAAACCTACCAAGCAAACAGCCCCCATACACAGGTGGGAGTTGCAACCCTAATATGAGACAAAGTAGACTTCAAATTAAAATTTGTGAAAAGAGATAAAGAAGGTTGCTACACAATATTTAATGGATCTTTCCTTCAGGAGGACATTACAATTCTAAATTTCTATTCGTCAAAAAATGGACCACGCAAATTTATCCAAGAAACACTACTTTCCCTCAAATCCCTCATAGATCCAAAGACATTAGTTGTTGGGGATTTTAACACACCACTCTCCCCACTGGATAGATCAACTCGGTAAAAACTCAACAGAGAAACCGCAGATCTAAACAGCTGCATGGATCAACTAGATTTAACAGACATTTACGAAATATTTCACCCAGCATCATCAGAATACACGCTTTTTTCAGCAACACATGGAACATTTTCTAAAATAGACAACAGTTTAAGCCACAAAGCAAACGTCCAAATTCAGAAACATTGAAGTTATACCTTGCATTCTCTCTGACCACAAGGGAATAAAATTAGAACTCAACACCAAAAGCCACCAAGGAAAGTCCGGTAACACATAGAAGCTGAACACCGCTGAATCACGAGTGGTCATGGAAGAGATTAGAAAGAAAATTCAAATGTTCATGCTATTCAACAAAAAGGAGCACACAAAGTACCAGCTCCTCTGGGACACAGCAAAGACAGTACTCAGAGGCAAGTTTATAGCTCTCAGCTCCTACATCAACAAATTGGAGAGATCTGAAAGCAAGAATTTAATGACACATCTGAACCTCCTTGGAAAAGAGCAACAAGATAAACCCAAATCCTGTAGACGGAAAGAAATGATTAAAATTAAATCAGAATTAAATGAATTAGAATCCAAAAAAACTATAGAAAGAATCAACAAAACAAAGAGTTGGTTCTTCGAAAAAATTAACAAAATTGATAGACCCTTAGCAAATCTTATCAGAAAAAGAAGAGAACACACACAAATAAATAAACTCAGAGATGAGAATGGAAACATCACCACAGAAACAACCAAGATTCAGAACATTATAAGGGAATACTTCTCAAAACTTTATGCTAATAAGTTTGAAAACTTGGCAGAAATGGACCTTTTCCTAACAAATATTGACATGCCAAAACTAAACCAAAATGAGTTAAACCATCTTAACAGGCCCATATCAAGCATTGAAATAGAAACAGCAATAAGAGACCTCCCAGCTAAGAAAAGTCCAGAATCAGATGATTTTACAGCAGAATTCTACAAGGCTTCAAAGCAAAGCTCACACCATAGTCCTCCAACTCTTCAGTGAAATTGAAAGAGAAAGTTCACTACCGAACAAATTCAATGAAGTCATCATAACCCTCATCCCAAAACCAGGCAGGGACTCATCACAGAAAGAGAACTATAGACCCATTTCTTTGATGAACATTGATGCAAAACTTCTCAACAAAATTTTGGCTGATCAACTTCAACAATTCGTCCAAAAAATCATACACCATGATCAAACAGGATTCATTTCAGTAATGGAAAGCTGGTTCCATATACACAAATCAATTAATATTATTCATCACATCAAGCAAGGACAAGAACCACATGGAAATCTCAATAGATGGAGAACAAGCATTCAACAAGATCCAACACCCCTTTATGATGAAGGTTTTGGAAAAATTAGGAATCCATGGAACATTCCTCAATACAATAAAGGCTGTATATGATAAAACTTCAGCCAGCATTATACCTAATGGTGAAAAACTAAAGCCATTTCCTCTTACCTCAGGAACAAGATGAGGATGCCCACTCTCTCCACTTCCCTTCAATCTAGTATTAGAATGCCTTGCTATAGCAATAAGACATGATGCAGACATAAAGGGGATCCAAATAGGGAAAGAAGAAATAAAACTCTCTCTCTTTGCAGATGACATGATCTTGTATTTAAAGAACTCCATAGACTGCACTCCCAAATTACTCAAGCTGATTTCAAACTTTGGCAAAGTAGCAGGGTATAAAATTAACCCCCCCTAATCATTGGCTTTTCTGTATGCCAACAATGAGAAGTGTGGCTGAAATTAGGAAAGCAACTCCATTTGTAATAGCCCCTCAAAAAATAAAATACCTAGGAATTAACCAAAGAAGTGAAGGACCTCTATGATGAAAACTTTAAAAACTTAAAAAAGGAAATCAAAACAGAACTTAGAAAATGGCATAAACTCCCATGCTCCTGGATTGGAAAGATTAACATCGTGAAAATGGCAATACCTCCCAAGGCTATCTACAAATTCAACGCGATACCTATCAAAATTCCAACCTCATTCTTCAAGGAAATAGAAGAGGCAATCCAAAAATTCATATGGAACAATAAAAGACCCCGAATAGCTAAAATGCTCATCAACGGAAAGAACACTGCTGGAGGAATATCAATTCCAAATTTCAAACTCTACTCCAAAGCAATAATAATCAAAACAGCTTGGAACTGGCACAAGAACAGACCTCAGGACCAATGGAATCGAATTGAAAACCCAGGAATGAGCCTAAAGACCTATGGCCATCTATTCTTCCATAAGTGAGCTAAAAAAATAGAATGGAAGAAAGACAGGCTCTTCAGTAAAAGGTGCTCGCAAAATTGGTTAACTACTTGTAGAAAACCAAAGCTAGATCCTTATATATCACTCTGCACCAGAATCAACTCCAAATGGATGAAAGACCTAGGAGCCAAACACACACTCTTAAAACATTACAGGATGGAATAGGAGAAACCCTAGGTCTCCTTGGCACAGGCCGAAATTTTCTTAATAGAGACCCAGAAACACAACAAATCAATGAAAGGTTGGACAATTGAAGTTGCAGAGCTTCTCCATGGCAAAGGACATAGACAGCAAGATCAATAGAAAGCCCATGGAATGGGAGAAAATCTTCACTAGTCATACAATGGACAAGGGTCTCATATCTAAAATATACTTGGAACTCAAAAAATTAAATCCCCCAGCAACAAATCCTCAAAGAAACAACTGCCCAATATATTAGTGGGCTAAAGGCTTAAAGAGAAACTTCTCTGAAGAGGAAAGAAGGATAGCCAATAGACACATGAAGAAATGCTCAACCTCGCTAGCTATAAAAGAAATGCAAGTCAAAAAAACATTGATATACCACCTCACCCCAGTTAGAATGGCAAAAATCAAGAACTCTAACAACAACAGATGATGGAGGGGATGTGGACAGAAGGGAACCTTACTGCATTGTTGGTGGGAGTGTAAACTTGTTCAACCACTTTGGAAAGTCGAGTGGAAGTTACTCTAAAGATTCCACATAGAGCTCCCCTATGATCCAGCAATCCCACTTTTGGGCATTTACCCAAATGTTTACAAACAAGACCACACTAAAGCTACCCGCACGACTATGTTTATTGTAGCATTATTTACTATAGCTAAGATATGGAATTAACCCAGATGCCCTGCAGTAGATGAATGGATCAATAAAATGTGGTATATATACACAATGGAATTCTATGCCTCCATCAGAAATAATGGCATTGCTCCCTTTGTTAGTAATGGAAAAACTTGGAAAAAATATCAAGTGTAGGAAGCCAGGCCCAAATAACCATAGGTCCCATGGTTTGCAATAACTAGTATATGTCTGACTCAAGCCGAAATGGTTAGATATGGTGATGTTAGGGAAATGAACCCTACGATATGTATTCAAATGTTTTTTTTCTTCATGTGATTGTTTCTAACACATTTATAAGATTATTTCTTTGTTGTTCTGTATGTCACTCCCCTGCAGTATAAGCCCTGCTTTCACTGTATTTGATGTCGGCATAATTTGTGGTGGGGAAGGGAAAAAACAAATCATTTAAATAGGGATACAGGTGGACTAATATGAACAATGAGATGTACAAGTTGTTATGTTGAAAACGAACTTTATAAATTTGGTGGGAGGAGCGGGATAGGAAGGGGAGGAGGAGGATTGGGTTGGGGGATGGGGGGAGGATGGGAAAGGATGGGAAGGGGAAACAAAGAGGAGGCTACAATGCTTGATAAGAAATGTACCCATTTTCTTGCCCATGTAATTGTAACCCCTCTGTACAGTATTTTCTTCCTTTCTTCCCTTCTTCCTGAATCCCTTCCTTTTCTTCTTCCCTCCATTCTTCTTTCATTTTTTCCTTCTTCCCTTCTCCCTTCCTTTCCTTTCTTCTCTCCTTCCTTCCCTCCCTCTCCCCTACTCCATTTTTTCCTTAGTCCTTTCAGAACTAAGTTCAAAGCCCAGGCCCTGAGTTCAAGACTCAAGTCCCATGGGACCTATGTTTCTTTGGGCCTGGCTTACTTCACTTAAGCAGAAAAGGTCAGATAATGTGATGTCAGGAAAATGAACCCTTAGATGTGTATTTTAATGTTTTTTTCTTTCATGCATGTGTTTCTAATGCATTTATAAGATTATCTCTTTGTTGCTTTGCATATCCCTCCCCCACAGTATAACCCCTGCTTTCACTATATTTGATGTCAGTATAACTTGTGGAGGAGATGGGGAAAAACCAGTTGTTTAAGGATACAGGTGGACCTGTTGCAACAATGAGAAGTACAAGTTGTCATGTCCAAAACTAGCTTTACAACGTCGGTGCGGGGGGGGGGGGAAGGAGAAGGATTGGGATTGGGGGGGAGGGGGGAGGCTGGGAAGGGATGTGAAGGGTAAACAAAGGAGGAGGCTGCAATGCTTGGTAAGAAATGTACGCATTATCCTGCCCAGGTAATTGTAACTCCTCTGTACAGTATGTTCACAAATAAAATTAAATTAAATTAAAAAAAAAAAAAGACTCAAGTCCCAAGTTCTGGGCCCAGACCCAGAGTTCAATGCCCAGGCTGTGAATTCAAGGCCCAAGACATATGTTCAAGGCCCAGGCTTTGAGTATAAGCCCCAGGCCTCGACTTAAGTCCCAGGCCCCAAGTTCAGGGCCCAGGCCACAAGTTCAAGGCCCAAAACTGACATCAAGGCCTGGGCCCCAAGTTTGTTTAACACTGTGGATTAAAGGTTCAAGCCCCAAATTCAAGGTCTAGGATATGAGTTCAAGTCCCAGGATATGAATTCAAGGCCCAGACCTGAGTTCACCTCCTTGTTGTGTGTTAAAGGCCTAGTACCTGAGCTCGAGGTCTAGGCCCAAGTTCTAGGAAAAGGCCATGAATTCAAGTTCTAGGCCCCGAGGTCAAGTAAAGGTCCAGGCTGTGAGTTCAAGGCCCAGGCTGTCTTCAAGGCTCAGTCCCACAGTGTCACGCCAAGGCTATGAGTTCAAGTTCCAGGTCCTGAGTTCACGGCCCAGGTCCCAAATTGAAGTCCCAGGCCCCGAATTCAAGATCCAGAGCCCCAGTTCAAGTTCAGTCTATGAGTTCATGGCCCAAGACATGAGTTCAATTCCTAGGCCCCAAGCTCAAGGTATAGGCTATGAGATCAAGTCCCAGACCATATGTTCAAATCTTAGGCTGTGAGCTCAAGGCCCAGGCCCTGAGTTCAATCCCAGGCCCTGAGTCAAGCCTCAGGCCCAAGCCTAGGCTGTGAGTTCTAGTCCCAGGGCTAAGTTCAAGGCCTAGGTCCCTAGTTCAAGGCTTAGGGTGTGAATTCACGTCCTAGACACTGAGTTCATGGACCAGACCTGAGTACAAAGCCCAGACTGGAAGTTCAAGACCTAAGCCATGAGTTCAAGGCTCAGGCCATGAGTTCAAGGTTGAGACCTGAGTTTAAGAACAAGGCTGAGTATTCAAGGTCCAGGATGTAAGTTCAAGGCTCAGGCACGAGTTGAAGCCCCAGGCTCTGAATTGAAGGCCTAGGCTGTGAGGTCAAGGCCCAGGACCCAAGATTTAGGTCCAATATTGAAGTTCAAGCCTCAAGTCTTCAATGCACAAGTTCTAGGCCAGGCTTTGAGATGAAGGCTCAGGTCTTGAGTTCAAGGACCAGGCAAGTACAAGTCCCAGGCCCTTAGTTTAAGACCCAGGACAAGAATTGAAAGCCTAGGCCCAAGTTCAAGGCCCAGGCCTGAGTTCAAGGCCCAAGGTGTGAGTTTAAGGACTATGCTGTAATCTCAGGGCTGTGGCCTTTATTCAAGGCTCAAACCCTGAGATTTAGGACCAGCTTCATGCATAAACTCCAGGTACTGAGTTTTAGGCCCAGGCTTTGAGTTTAAGGCTCAAATCTCGAGTTCCAGGCCAAGGCTGTGAGTTCAAGAATTAGGATGCAAGTCAAGTCCCAAGCTCTGAGTTCAAGTTCCAGGCCAAAAATTCTAGGCCCCAAGTTCAAGGCCCAGACCTGAGTTTCAGTCCCAGACTGTAAGTTCAAGGCCCAGGCACTGATTTGAAGGCCCAGGCCCCAAGACTTAGGCCCAGGCTGTGAATTCTAGTCCCAAGCCCAGAGTTCAAGGCCCAAGCCCCTAGTTCAAGACTCAGGCCATGAATTCAAGTCCCTGGTCCTGAGTTCAAGGAATGGACCTGAGTTCAAGGCCCAGGCTGGAAATTCAAGGCCTAAGACATGAGTTCAAGCCGCAGGCCATCAGTTCAATTCCAGGCCCTGAGTTCAAGGCCATGTATGAGATTAAGTATCAAACTGGGAGTTCAAAACCCAGGCTGTGAGCTCAAGGCCCAGAGTGGGAGCTGAAGGCCAAGAGCATGAGTTCAAGCCCCAGGACCTGAGTTCAAGGTCCATGGGGCCTTGGCCCAAGAGGTAGGTTTTGCATTGAAGAATCAGGCTCCAAGATCAAGGCCCAGGCTTTGAGTTGAAACCTCAGGTTTCAAGTTCAAGGCCCAGGCTGTGATTTAAGAACCACAGTACAAGGTCAAATCCGAGGCCCTGAGATCAAGTGCCAGGTCAAGAATTGAAGGCCTAGACCCTTAGTTCAAGACTAAGGCTGGGTGTTCAAGGCTCAGGCTGTAAGTTCAAGGCTCAGGCCATGAGTTCAAGACCGAGGTCATGAGTTTAAGGCCCAGGCACAGAGTTTCATGCCCAGTTATGAGTTCAAGTTCCAGTTCCCCAGGTCAAGGCACAGGCACCCATTCAAGGTCCAAGTTGTGAGGCCAAGCCCTGAGTTCAAGGTCCAGGATCCCAGTAAAAGTACCAGGGCTAGAGTTCAAGGCCCAGGATGTGAGTTCAAGGCTCAGACACCCAGTACAAGGCCCAGGTTGTGAGGTCAAGGCCTAGGTACCAAGTACAAGTCCCAGGTCCCAAGTTCAAGGTCCACAGTCTACTCAAGTACAACACAATGAGTTCAAGTCTCAGGCTCCAAACTCAAGTCCCATCACTAAATTCTGGTCTCCAGGCCTGAGTCCAAGATCCACAGCCACAGTTCAAGTTCTGGGCTTAGGGGTCAAAGTTCAGTCTATGAGTTCAAGTCCCAGGTTTTGAGTTAAAGGCCCAGGCTATGAAATCAAGATTCAGGCCACAAGTTCTAATCCCCGACCCAGAGTCCAAGTCCCAATCCATGAATAAAATTTTCAGGGCCTGAGTTCAATTTGCAGGCCCTGAGTTCAAGGCCCAGGCTCCAATTTTAATTCCTGGGCTCTGAGTTCAAGGTCCAGGGCACTAGTTCAAGTCCCAGGCCCAGAGTTCAACTTTCAGTCTGTGAGTTCAATTTCCAGGCTCTGAGTTCAAGGCCCAGGCCTGAGTTCAAGGCCAGAGCTGTTCATTCAAGGCCCAAACTATATTTTAAAGACCTAGGCTCCATGTTCAATTCCCAGGCCCCAAGTTCAAGTCCCAGGCCCCTTGTTAAAGCTTCAGGGTCAAGTTCAAAGCCCAGGCTCTGAGTTCTATGTCCAGGACCCAAGGTTAAGTCCCAGGTCCTTTGTTCAAGGCCCAGGATGTGAGTTAAAGTCCCAGGCACTGAATTCACATCTCAGGACAATAGTTCAAGGCCCAGGCCCGAGTTCAAGGCTCAAGGTCCCAATTCAAATCTCAGATTTTGAGTTCCAGACCCAGGCCTCCATTTTAAATACAAACTAAAGTTCAAGGTCAGGCCCCTAGTTCAAGGCTCAGGCTGGGAATTCAATTCCCAGGCCTAAATTCAAGTTCAGGTCCCAAGTTCAAGGCCTAGGTTGTGAGTTTAAGGCCCAGGTCCCAATTTGATGTCTCAGGTCACCTGTTCACCCCTGTGTTCAAGGTCCAGGACCCAAGATTAATACCAGGCCATGAGTTCAAGGCCCAGACTATGAGTTCAAGGCCCATACTCTGAGTTCAATGCCCAGGCCCAGCATTTCAAGTCCAGCCCATGAGTTCAAGTCCCAGTCACCAAATTCAAAGCCCAGGCTGCCCATTCAAGACTCTGGTTCTGTTTTTTTTTGTTTTGTTTTTTTTTTAAGACTCTGGTTCTTAATTCAATTCCTAGTCCTTGAATTAAAGTCCCATGCTAAGAGTTCAAGTTCCAGGCCATGAGCACACATCACAGGTCCCAAGTTCAATTTTCAGTTCCAGAGTTTAAGGCCAAGGCTCTGATTTTAATTCCCAGACCCTGATTTCAAGGTCCAGGGCTCCGTTCAAGTACCAGGCCTGAGTTCAAGGCCCAAATTGTGAGTAAAAAATCCCAGTTCCTGAAATCAAGTTGAAAGCCCTGAGTTCAAGGCCTAAGCCCCAATATCAATTCCCAGGCTGTGAGTTCAAGACCCACTCTGTGAGTTCAAGGTCTAGGCCCAGAGTTTCAGGCTGATCTATAAGTTCAAGTCCCAAGCTCCCAGTTCAAGGCCCAGTCCCTGAGTTCAAGGTTCAGGGCCCCAGTTCAAGTACCAGGCCATGAATTCAAGTTCCAGGCTCTGAGTTCAAGGCCCAAACTCAAAGTTTCAGGACCAGCTCAAGTCCCATGTCCTGTGTTGAAAACTTGGGCTGAGTTCAGGTCCAGGCCAGGAGGTCAAATTTAACCCTTTGAATTCAAGGCCCTGATGGTGAGACTAAAGCCAACAGCCATGGGTTTAAGAGCCAGGCCAGGAATGTGAAGCCCTGGCCTCAAATTGAAGTCCCAGGTGCTCCTCTACTAAGTATAAGATCCAAGGACCCAATTCAAATACCAGGCCATGAGTTCAAGGCTCAGGCTATGAGATAAAGTCCCAAGTCCCCAATTCAATGCCAAGGCACCCAGTACAAGGTCCAGGTTTTGAGTTCTAGGCCCAGGCCCTGAGTTCATTCCCAGACCCGGAATTCAAGGTCCAGGGCTACAGTCAAGTACCAGGCCTGACTTCATTGTTCCAGCTATGCCTTCCAGGCCCAGGCTCCATGTTCAATCCCAGGGCCTAGATAAAGGTCTAGGGTCCCAGTTCTAATTGCATGCTGAGTGTTAAAGCCTCAGTCTGTTAGTTCAGGTCTCAGGTTTTGAATTAAAGGATCAGGCTACAAGATCAAGGCACCAAGCTGAAAGTTCAAATCACAGGCCCTAATTTCAATTCCCAGGCCATGAGTTCAATGTCCAGAGCCCCACAAGGCTGAGGCTGTGAGTTCAATGACCAGGCCCAGAGTTTCAGGCTCAGATGATGATTTCAAGTTCCAGGCCCCCAGTTCAAGGCCTAGGCCCCCAGTTCAAGGCACATGTTGTAAGCATAAGGCTCAGGCCATATGTTCAAATTACAGGCCCTGAGTTCAAGGTCCAGGACCCCAGTTCAAGTACCTCGTAATAAGTTCAAGGCTCATGTTATAAGTTCAAGGCCCAGGCTGTGAGTTCAGCCCCAGCCTCTGAGTTTCAGTCACAGGCCAGGAGTATAAGTAAAGCATCCTAAATTCAATGCACAAAACAAGTTCAAGGTCCAGGCCAGGAGTTTGAATCCCAGGCTGTTTGTTCAAGGCCCAGATGATTAGATTAAGGCCAAGGCCATGGGTTTAAGGCCCAGGCCATGACTTTGAGGGCCAGGCCCCAAATTGAAGTCCCAGGCCATCCTTCCTCCCCCTGAGTCAAGACCAAGATGTTGAGAGTTCAAGGCTCCATCTGTGAGTTCAAGTTCCAGGCTTTTAGTTCAAGTACCAGGCTATGAGTTCAAGGTCCAGGCCTCCAGTTCAAATGTGATGCCAAAAGTTCAAGTCTTAAGCCATGAGTAAAAATCCCAGGCCCCATGTTCAAGCCCAGGCCCTGATTTCAATTCCCAATCCCTGAGTTGAAGGTCCCTGGCCCCAGTTCAAGTCCCAGCCTGTGAGTCCTATGCTACAAGTTATACTGAAAGACCGTAGTCCCCTAGGATACTTTCATCAACGGGAGGGTGCCGCAGAAAACTCAGACTCCAGGCCGGGAGATGCAATAAACAAGAGGAGTTTATTTGATGTTTGCGCAAATGGACTCTCTGTCCTGAGCAGACAGGGAGCCCCGAGCAGCGGTTACAAGCCCCTTTTTAAAGGCAAAAACCACAAGATTAACGCATAACACAAAGCATCCCATGATTGGTCCATTTAAAGGTCATCATATACGCCAACAATCACTTTGCCACGCGGGAAATTTTGTAACACTCTTTGTAAAATGACTGGCCCATGGTTGGTTTAAGGGGGGGATTACATGGTTACAGGCCTATGATTGGTTGACATTTGGCTTAGCTTGTGGTCTTGCCAGGTGGTCGTTATCTCAAGGTCCTGTCTGAGGAATTTCTAAATGGGAACTGAGGAACATGTACTGTCTGTTCCTTATCTACGACCACTGACCTTGTCCTGGGGCTGGCATCTGGTCCCTGAAAGTTCTTAACTCATTTCTGGGAAGGGAAGGGTCAATGCTAGTGTAAGCAAGTTTACAGAAGCAGAATCAGCAGTTAGCAAGTTAGTAATGGTAATGGTCAATTTTTTAATCTTTCATTTTCCCCACTTCTTCTCTGGACTAATTTTAATCTTAAAATTTAGGGTGTCTCTATATTATTTTGTGGGGTGTCAGTTGTTCTCATTGCTTGGTATTGAGACCTCAGAACTAATAGATGGACTGCACTGATTTTTTTCTTTTACAAAAGACATCAGTCTGTTGAGTAAACAAGGTCCGATTGTAACAAAAGTAACAGTACCAGAGCCCCTTGCATCTTTTTTACCAGTCCTGTCTCCGTGTATCACAGTTAACTTAATTTTATACCAGCTGTACTTGTAAGCTCCAATTTTAAGACATACTCATACCATTTGCAACATACTCATACCATTTGCGACATACTTAAACTTTCTGAGGTTTGTGTTTTTTCCAAACAATTAAAGACAATCCTTACTTTTTAAATCCTTTCTTATCTAAAGGGGATACCAATTTTTCCCCAATTCCCTTCCCAAGGCTTTCTTTACTACCCCCCTCTCCTTTACAATTTTCATTGATAACACATTCAGGTTATTACCATACCAGAGCCAAACTAGGCTGTGACCATAGAGTGGATTTTCAGTCACTATGCACTGAAGTGCCTAAGACAAGCAAGCCAGTGATATCCTTGTCCTCAATATCCACTGTGGGAAGAGAGGGTTTCTGGATATTACCCAAAAGAATGTCCCACAAGATCTTAGATTTAGCAGCAGTCAACCAGGAATCAGACTCAGGTGATGGAATCAGGCAGGAGTTTCTCCAGGTGGCAGTCAGGCCGTCTTTGAACTGCATAACCAATAGGGTATGCAGCAGGAGCAGAGCAGCAGCAGCAGCAGCAGCAGCAGCAGCAGCAGCAGCAGCAGGATCTCTCAGTGGCTCCAAGGGACTGTCACACCTCATGCTCGGGTGTAAATTCCTACACAGACTGGTTAAAAATACATTGCATAGGCTTGGCAGGCTTTGATCCTGCTGATTTTTAAGATCTTTAAACAATAGTCCAGGACAATTTACCAAAATCACAACTTTTTTACTAACCAGATATTTTTGTAAATAGACACAGAAGGCTCAGAAGGCTTAGTCTTGTAGCCATCTCTAACAGATGCAGTCTTTACACCTTGTTCACTGACAACTGTTAACACTATTTTTTATGCCTTTAAAAAAATTATTTTATCTATTTTGCCTCATTTCTCCAAAACTGACTCTGGACCCTTGATCTTAAAATGGGGGTAGAAGGGCGAAGGTCTATCTTCTGTAACTTCTTCAAGCTGACTTCAGGGGCGTTGATCCTACCTAGCCAGGAACCTATAACCTTAGCCTATTTTACAAAGAGGCCATCAGGGTTAGATGTCATTTAGAACAATATTTAACTTTTGACAACTGCACAGACCTTTTTTCCAGCTACAGCAGTGTAGCTTGTTTAGCACTCTGGTTTGCAAAAGCATCTTTCTAGATGGCTTAGGAATGTGATCTCTAATGATCCCAAACAATGCCTAAGTTACCTTTGCAGGCCTTTAGACAGATATCAAATGGAAACACACTCTCAGGTTTACAAACTTTTTCCTGAGCAGATGAACTTCATGTAACTAGTGTCAGCTCAATTAGAGCTTTTGGCACATAAAGGGGTTGAGATTTAAACTATCCCCCACATTTTATAACATTGGCTTTTACTATCACAGAGGACCGGCAAGTTCCTGTCCCTTACAAGGTAGATAGTCATGGACATTTGACATGCTTATAAACTCTTTTTATGACCTCCCGGCTCTGACCAGTTTTGAAGGGCCATGCACAAGTGACTCTAGGATCTGACACTTCTGCCATCTAAGCAGTGGCTTACTGCCTCTAGATGTTTCTCCATCGCTTTTGTCCCAGGAGTGTCTTCTTCACATTGGGATAAATGCCTCATTGACATTTCCCTTTAGCTGGTTGCTGGACTTGAGCTAGGGGTCTGAGCACTGTCCCTCAGCTCTACAGCTCAAGGCTAGCACTCTGCCACTTTGAGTCCCAGACTCGGGGCTTGAATGCTGTCCCCTAACTCTTCAGTCCAGGGCTAGTACTCTGCCACTGTGAGTCTTGAGCTTGGGGCTTGAGTACTGTCCCCTGACTCTTCAGTCCAGGGCTAGTACTCTGCTGGCTGAATAGAGGTGACAGTCTCACAGGAACCTTTTTGTGCCCGGGCTGGCTTTGAACCAGTTTGTAGATCAGTGAGTCTTATAAAAGGCCATTTTACTCCAATTAAAAGCAACAAGGTGGTCAACATAGAAGTAGCTTTTAAGCATGCTCTTACCTGAAACTTATTAAGAGTCAAAGTTACATCTGACAAACTTTTAAGAATCTTCTGTGATTTGCTCTGGGCTTGCTGGAAACTTAAAAAAATCTATAAGAGCAAACTAGAATAGCAATCATTTTGATAATCCTAATTTTTTTCTTTGTGTACATTGAGGCCAATGTTAAGAACAATTTTACATTTAAACTTTATATCCAAAAATCCATTTTTAATTTTTTTTAAAACCTCTTATTTGCATTTTGAAAAGATCCCTTGAAATCTTGAGGCCAAGTGTCATTCATTGCCTCTTAGTTGCTTGTTTTAAAACAGACACACATTAAGATTTTTAAACTCAAATGACAATTTTTTCTTAATGCAAAAATAACAATCGGGGGTTCCGGGAAGATGGCGGAGGAGAAGCTGGAATCTGAACAAGCTCTCGCATAGAAAGTAGGTTTAGAGTTCCAGTGAACAGTCCTAAGCCAGAGAATCACACCAAGTGTACCATCACAGGACAGAGAGTTAGACAAGAGAGGGGAAGCCAAGGAAACGCACCAGCTGCCGCTCCGGCGGCGGGGTCGCGGCGGCAACCACCGCCGCGGGAGTCATACCTGAGACACAGAGAGTCGGGGACGAAGGAGCCAGACGCAGCGGACGAGCGGATTCTACTCAACACCAACAAGAACCGACAAGGAGCGAACATCTTCATCCTGCTGTTTGCAGACCAGAGACGACCCAGGATCCAAGACTCGGCGTGAGTACAAGCCCGACATCCTCACTCCTCAGGGAGCAGAGGAGGGAAGGCCACCCCTCCCCCCCCAGCACCGGTGATCTCCATCTTGGATACCGACAAAGCTCGGAGTTGCTGCTAGCTCCAGCTCAGGCCTTGGAATAAAATGAGTCATTTAGCAGGTCACAAGAACTTAACGCCGAAGTGACCTGCCAGACTCAGCTCCATCCAGGGAAAAGTCACCCAGCTCAGGCGCCAGCCATCGGAGTGCCTAGCGTCACTGGGTAACCAGAGCCAGAGGCTGCCCCTCCCTCTAGCAGCCACCACAATCAATTGAAAAACAGAAACCCTGAGAATGGCTCCAGGCTGGGCGCTGTGAGCTCTATCACAAAATAGCCCCAGGGAAAAGCTACTGTTTGTTGAAAGGCCTCAACCCTACCCAGAACCTAGCCTCATAACCACATCCCCCTCTTTTGTGACTCTCAAAGCAGATCACCCTCCCAGAAAACTAACCTGGGAGGGGGATCTCAAAATCTTGGGTAAAGCAGAGCATTTTTCTGCCTCTTCCAACCAACCGACTTAAGAAACCAATCAAGCCACAGGACCTCAAGCTGACCAGAGACTACAACAAGAGACTGGTCGCAGACAAAAGGGAGATACAGGATTCCTCCCACTCCCCCCCCCCCAAAAAAAAAAATCAAAAGACTTTTTTTTCTTTTTTTCTTTTTTTTTTTCTTCTTCTTCTTTTCTTTTTTTTGCTTGTTTTTTATTTTTTGTTACCTTATATATATATATATAAATTTTTTCCCTTCTAAAACTTTTATTAATCTTTAATTTTTGCCTCTTCTGAAAAAATAATTGTTTTCCAGTAATTTTTTTTTCTCATCTTATAATTTTTATTTTAGGAATACGTGAATGAGAGTTTTCCTTTCTTTTCTTGTCTTCTTTCTCTTTTTCTTTCATTCTTAATTATCTTTTTGTTTTTTATCTAGCTCTACTGAACTTCTGATCTTTTCTTCTCCCTTTCCCATCCTTAAAGCTTTCCACATCTCCTCTATGTCCCTCCCCTTCTCTGAACATATTCACATTCCTCTCTAAATAGACGGTCTTTTAACCTCTATAATAACATTAATTTTTACGTTTCTATTCTTTTTCTGGTCTCTCTTTATTCCCCTTTCCGTCTCTTCTTTTTCTCTCTCTCTCTACTTGCATCCTACCCAACCCATTTCCTGCACTGTGATTAGGACATAGTTAACTCTCCCTGTGCCTCCCCACACCAATCTATTCCTATTTTTTACCCACATCTCTCCCTAATCCTAATAATTTCTGGTTTTCCAAATTCTTTTCTGCGGTTCGAAGTCCTTTAACATATAGTCATTTGATGTTGAATAGATGTATCTGTTGAACTAGATTGTATCTGTAGACTATTGACTGTACAAATGCAAACTTTGGTTGATGGTTGCCTTAAGATAGTGTTCTAGCACAAAACTGGTGCAATCTGTATCTCAAATGGGCCGAGTAAGCCGGAAAAACACAAGAAAAATGGCAAATTCGGGTATCTCAATTCCCAACCTTGATAATCAGGGATTAGAACAGATAAAGAATAATCCAGAGGAGAGTTCCCAAATAGCTCTACAAACACTAATAGCAAACATGATAAATGAGAAGTTTGACAATGTACAAAGGACTCTGTATGAGCGTGATAGGGAGAGAGAGGAGGCATCCCAGAAGTTTATACAGGAACATCATAAGCGTGAGGAAGCTTCTCAAAAACTGATACAGGATTTGCGTGAACAACTTGAGAATACTCAAAGAGAAAGGGAGGAATGGCGTGAGCAGGCAGAGAACACTCAAAGAGAACTGCAGGAATCCCACAGAAGGGAGGAAACTAATCAAAGAGTAATTCACGAATTAAGAGACCAGGTAGAGAATACACAAAGATCACTAAAGACATTCATGGAATCCATTAACAAAGAGCTGAAGGAAGTCAGGGAGACCACAAAGGGAAGGCTGAATGGAGCCCAACAGAAGGAATGGGAGTCCAAAGAAACCATAACCAATCAACTAAGTGATTTGAGAACAAACACTGAACACCAAATTAAGGAAGTAAAGAAATTCATACAAGACCTAAAACAGAGCTTCAACAAAGAACTTGAAGCCATCAAAGCTGACCAATTAGAAGGAAAAGAGATAAAAAACAAAGTAGAGAGTCTTGACAGCAGGTTAGACCATGCAGAAGATCGAATCTCAGGGATTGAAGACAGCCTAGATATGATAGAGAAAGAACATACAACCATCCAAGACAAGTCCAAGAAATATGATAGGTCTATCCAACACCTGGAAGACACCATCAGAAGGCCCAATCTAAGGATAATGGGTGTAGAGGAGCACCTAGAAACAGAAGTTAATGGTCTAGGAAATTTGTTTAACAGGATCCTAGCAGAGAACTTCCCAAACATACAAAAAGATAGGCCTATTCAGATACAAGAAGCTTTTAGAACCCCAAATAGACCAGACCAGAATAGGACATCCCACAGTCACATTATAATCCACACAGGATCAACCCAGACCAAGGAAAAGATCCTTAAAGCTGTCAAGGAGAAAAGGTTAATCACCTATAAAGGGAAACCAATTAGAATTACCTCAGATTTCTCACCAGAGACAATCAAAGCAAGAAGAGCCTGGAATGATGTATTTCATGCCCTAAAAACAAACAACTATCAACCAAGAATACTGTACCCAGCTAAACTCTCCTTCATAACTGAAGGCCAAATAAAAACCTTCCATAGCAAAGAAAAATTGAAACAATACATCTCCACCAAACCAGCCCTGCAAAAGATTCTTAAAGATGTCCTACACATAGAAAACCAACAAGAACGCAACCAAGGCCAAGAAACTGCACCCAAACTGAGAATCCAAGAACCTTAGGAAGAACCCAGTTTTCACAGCCCCCAAGAAGGTGGATAACATGGCAGGAACTCCCAAATACCTCTCAGTCCTATCTCTTAATGTTAACGGACTGAACTCTCCAATTAAGCGACATAGACTGTCTAGTTGGATTAAAAAACAAGACCCTTCTATCTGCTGCCTGCAGGAGTCACATCTTGCCCGTAAAAACAAACATATTTTCAAGGTTAAAGGCTGGAACAAAATCTACCAAGCAAACGGCCCTCATAAACAGGCGGGAGTTGCAATCCTAATATCAGATAAAATAGACTTCAAATTAAAATTCTTTAGAAGAGATAAAGAAGGTCGCTACATACTAATTAAAGGATCTCTCCTTCAAGAAGATATTACAATTCTAAATATCTATTCGCCAAACATTGGAGCACCCCAATTTATCAAAGAAACACTACTTTCCCTCAAATCCCAGATAGATCCAAAGACATTAATCGTTGGGGATTTTAACACACCACTCTCCCCACTAGATAGATCAACTCGGCAAAAACTCAACAGAGAAACCGCAGATCTAAACAGCTGCATAGATCAACTAGACTTAACAGACATTTACCGAACATTTCACCCAGCAGCATCAGAATACACGTTCTTCTCAGCAGCACATGGGACGTTTTCTAAAATAGACCATATTTTAGGCCACAAAGCAAACTTGTCTAAATTCAGAAACATTGAAGTTATACCTTGCATTCTCTCGGACCACAAGGGAATAAAATTAGAACTCAACACCAAAAGCCACCAAAGAAAGTCCGGTATCACATGGAGGCTGAACAACACACTGCTGAATCATGAGTGGGTCATGGAAGAGATTAGAAAGGAAATTCAAATGTTCATGCTATTCAACAAAAATGAACACACAAATTACCAGCTCCTCTGGGACACAGCAAAGGCAGTACTCAGAGGCAAGTTTATAGCTCTGAGCTCCTACATCAACAAATTGGAGAGATCGGAAACTAGCAATTTAATGACACATCTAAACCTCCTTGAAAAAGAGCAGCAAGATAAACCCCAATCCAGTAGACGGAAAGAAATAATCAAAATTAAATCAGAATTAAATGAATTAGAATCCAAAAAAACTATAGAAAGAATCAACAAAACAAAGAGTTGGTTCTTCGAAAAACTTAACAAAATTGACAGACCCTTAGCAAACCTTATCAGAAAAAGGAGAGAACACACCCAAATTAATAAACTCAGAGATGAGAATGGAAACATCACCACGGAAACAACCAAGATTCAGAACATTATAAGGGAATACTTCTCAAAACTTTATGCTAATAAGTTTGAGAACTTGACAGAAATGGACCTTTTCCTAGCAAATATTGACATGCCAAAACTAAACCAAGATGAGTTAAACCATCTTAACAGGCCCATATCAAGCATTGAAATAGAAACAGCAATAAGAGACCTCCCAGCTAAGAAAAGTCCAGGACCAGATGGTTTTACAGCGGAATTTTACAAGGCCTTCAAAGCAGAGCTCACACCAATACTCCTCCAACTCTTCAATGAAATTGAAAGAGAAAGCTCACTACCGAACACATTCTATGAAGCCATCATAACCCTCATCCCAAAACCAGGCAGGGACTCATCAAAGAAAGAGAACTATAGACCCATTTCTTTGATGAACATTGATGCAAAACTTCTCAACAAAATTTTGGCCAATCGACTTCAACAATTCATCCAAAAAATCATACACCATGATCAAACAGGATTCATTTCAGGGATGCAAAGCTGGTTCAATATACGCAAATCAATTAATATTATTCATCACATCAACAGGAGCAAGAATAAGAACCACATGGTTATCTCAATAGATGCAGAAAAAGCATTTGACAAGATCCAACACCCCTTTATGATGAAGGTTCTGGAAAAATTAGGAATCCATGGAACATTCCTCAATATAATAAAGGCTGTATATGACAAACCTACAGCCAGCATTATACTCAATGGTGAAAAACTAAAGCCATTTCCTCTTAACTCAGGAACAAGACAAGGATGCCCACTCTCTCCACTTCTCTTCAATCTAGTATTAGAATGCCTAGCTACAGCAATAAGACAAGATGCAGACATAAAGGGGATCCAAATAGGGAAAGAAGAAATAAAACTCTCCCTCTTTGCAGATGACATGATCTTGTATTTAAAGAATCCCATAGACTCCACTCCCAAATTACTCAAGCTGATTCAAAACTTTGGCAAAGTAGCAGGTTATAAAATTAACCCCCAAAAATCAATGGCTTTTCTATATGCCAACAATGAGAAAAGTGTGGCTGAAATTAGGAAAGCAACTCCATTTGTAATAGCCCCACAAAAAATAAAATACCTAGGAATTAACTTAACCAAAGAAGTGAAGGACCTCTATGATGAAAACTTTAAAATCTTGAAAAAGGAAATCAACACAGAACTTAAAAAATGGCAAAACCTCCCATGCTCCTGGATTGGCAAGATTAACATCGTGAAAATGGCAATACTTCCCAAGGCTATCTACAAATTCAACGCGATACCTATCAAAATTCCACCCTCATTCTTCAAGGAAATAGAGGAGGCAATCCAAAAATTCATATGGAACAATAAAAGACCCCGAATAGCAAAAACGCTCCTCAACGGAAAGAACACTGCTGGAGGAATATCAATACCAAATTTCAAACTCTACTATAAAGCCATAGTAATCAAAACAGCTTGGTATTGGCATAAGAACAGACCTCAGGACCAATGGAATAGAATTGAAAACCCAGAAATGAACCTACAGACCTATAGCCACCTAATCTTCGATAAGGAAGCTAAAACAATAGAATGGAAGAAAGACAGCCTGTTCAGTAAATGGTGCTGGCAAAATTGGTTAACTACATGTAGAAAACTAAAGCTAGATCCTTATATATCACCCTGCACCAGAATCAACTCCAAATGGATCAAAGACCTTGAACTCAAAGCAGACACTCTGAAAACATTACAGGATGGAATAGGAGAAACCCTAGGTCTCCTTGGCTCAGGTCGAAATTTTCTGAATAGAGACCCGGAAGCACAACAAATCAAAGAAAGGTTGGACAAATGGGATTGCATAAGATTGCAGAGCTTCTGCAGGGCAAATGACATAGCTGGCAAGATCAATAGAAAGCCCACCGATTGGGCGAAGATCTTTACTAGCCATACAACGGACAAGGGTCTCATATCTAAAATATACTTGGAACTCAAAAAATTAAACCACCCAACAACAAATCCTCAAAGAAACAACTGCCCAATAAATAAGTGGGCGAAAGACTTAAAGAGAAGCTTCTCTGAAGAAGAAAGAAGGATGGCCAATAGACACATGAAGAAATGTTCAACATCCCTAGCCATAAAAGAAATGCAAATCAAAACAACATTGAGATATCACCTCACTCCAGTTAGAACAGCAAAAATCAAGAACTCCAATAACAACAGATGCTGGAGGGGATGTGGACAGAAAGGAACCCTACTTCATTGTTGGTGGGAATGTAAACTTGTTCAACCACTTTGGAAAGCAGTATGGAGGTTCCTCAAAAGACTTCACATAGATCTCCCCTAAGATCCAGCAATCCCACTTTTGGGCATTTACCCAAATGTTTACAAACAAGACCACACTAAAGCTACCAGCACAACTATGTTTATTGCAGCATTATTTACCATAGCTAAGATATGGAACCAACCCAGATGCCCCTCAGTAGATGAATGGATCAAGAAAATGTGGTATATATACACAATGGAATTCTATGCCTCCATCAGAAAGAATGACATTTCCCCATTTGTTAGGAAATGGAAAGGTTTGGAAAAAATTATATTAAGTGAAGTAAGCCAGGCCCAAAGAAGCATAGGTCCCATGGTTTCCCTTATTTGCAATATCTAGTATAGGTATGAGTCAAGCCGAAAAGGTCAGATAATGTGATGCTAGGAAAATGAACCCTTAAATATGTATTTTAATGTTTTCGTTTCTTTCATGCATGTATTTCTAATGCATTTATAAGATTATTTCTTTGTTGCTTTGTATGTCCCTCCCCCACAGTGTAACCCCCGTTTTCACTATATTTGATGTCAGTATAACATGTGGAGTAGATGGGGACAAACAAGTCGTTTAAGGATTCAGGTGGACCTGTTGCAACAATGAGAAGTACAAAATGTCATGTCAAAACCAGCTTTACAATGCCGGTGTGGGGGGGGGGAGGGGGGTATAATTGGGTGGGGGGAGGGGGGTAAAATTGGGTGGGGGGAGGGGGGAGGCGGGGAAGAGATGTGAAGGGTAAACAAAGGAGGAGGCTGCAATGCTTGGTAAGAAATGTATCCATTATCCTGCCCATGTAATTGTAGCCCCTTTGTACAGTATGTTCTCAAATAAAATAAAATACAATTTAAAAAAAAAAATAACAATCATCATAACTGAACCAAAAAGCTAGACTTAGGGTGTTTATGACTTTTAAAAACATCCTAATTGTAAAACATTAAAAGCAAGTCACATTATATAAATAACTTTTTAACCCTTTTTTTTTAAAGGCCTTTCTAATTTTAATGTTAACACATCCAAGGGGAAGTTTTAGCAATACTAATCAGATCATCACATCACTCATTTTAACCATCATGTTTTTAGTGTCTATCTGCAGGGAAAAGAAAGAACAAAGATGGGCCACTCAGCCCTTTCTATGGAATGGGTACACACCCAATCTGACTCTTTAGGGTTAGATGAACTACGTTTGTGCCAGCTTGCCCTCTTTTACCCTGCGTGGACTCCTCCCAGGGCCTGTCCCACCATGCATGTCCAGCTGAACTGCACTTCTGCCTGTTCACCCCTCACCCCTAAAGATAGGTCTTCTGTTGGCTTCTAGTTTTCCCTTTCTTATCTCTTGGTTCTCAAAATGAAATACACAGTTTTTAGACAGACAGAACAAGTAACATCTTTGATAGTGTTAAACTAACCTTTACATTTAAATTTCTAATATTTATCCCCAAATTTTAGCCAAGGGAACCATATCCCAAACAGCCAATGCATTTTGTTAAGCCAGATAACTTGATTATAGTATAAACAGTCATGCATTTAAAATATTAGTTTATTTTTAAATACCAGATTTTTTAATTTGCAAGTAAAATAATCTTTTCAAAGCCATTTAAAACAATGCGAAGATTTTTTTTTAGAATTTTTGGTAATGTCCAAACCTCATAACCTTTTGAATTTTAAATTTAAGCTCACCCAATTGTTACAGCATGCTGACAATTTTTATCTTTGAACCCATTTACAGACACACACACACAAAACTCACACAGGTCTTAAAGCACTCAAAAATCAAAATCAGTCATACATACACCTTTTAACGTTTTTAAACAAAAATTTAAGACAGTATTTCTTTTAAACTAGGTACCTTTGTTGGGCTTTATTTTTCCAGAGCTTGCTTATCTAGCAAGGCAATTCACTAATTAGTCTCTTTGAATCCCTTCTGTTGGAGGAGGGCTGGGGGAGGGGGTCACCTAAAACTAAACTGGCCAGATTTTTTTTTACCCAATTTACAAATTGTTACATTGTCAGGACTAGCTGAAAAAGTCCAAACTAGGCACACAGCCTTCTACACCCTCCCTGCTGGCAGCCTCCACAAGGAGAAAATGCAATCTGAGGCTTGAAGGGAACCAGACTAGCCCAGTAACCTACCATGCCTCGGGAGCGGGGGGTGGGCATAGCAGGTCTGTGACTGAGCCCAGCTGGAACTTTTATTTCCCCAGAGATGTTCAAATAAGTGACAAAAACACAGATAAACACAAAAACCAAGGATCCACATTTAAAACTGGTACCAATTCTAAAACAGAACTAGACAAGAACTGAAGGCTGAGTTGGGGACTAATGGGCCCCAGTTTATCCCTACCGGAACTCTGTGCTGTTCTGACTCAGCAAGCTGAATCCAGAGTCTGCTGGGTGAGCCTGCCACACTCACCCAGAACTTCCCTACCCCTGAAAACATAAAACAAACACACTAAAGTTAACAAGACAAACAAGTGGCCACAAAGACAAAATCAAGTCTCAGTGAATGGGGCGACATCTTACCACCATTCACTTACCAGGGGACTCAACAACCCTACTCACCTCCGGAGGAGTTTTCTCTTAGATTCCTGCAGACGTTGACCCAGGGGCCTTCCAAGGTGGAGGAGAATTCCCAGTCATCTTGGGGCAAGGGAAAGAAGTCCCTAGCGGCCGTCCCCTCAGACTGACAGGTTCTCCCCCACGTTTAGACCCCCCCCCCCAGCCAAGGCCCAAGGCTGAGATCTAACTGGGGCCACTTGCAGATGGTCAGTGGCAGCTTCATAATTGACAAACAAGCAAGTTACAAAAGCAAAACCAGTGGTTTTTGTTTGTAAACTAACTAGGACAAGGTCTCAGGTGTCCTAGGAGTGGACTCACTTGTTGACCCATCTCTATAGAGAATACAAAACACACATTAAAGACGAGTAACACTAAACAGAGACAGACAGAACCAGACGCCGTGCGGCAACCGAGTACAGATGAGGAAGGAAATTCTCCTCCTTCCTCCAGACGACCCTGGAGCAGGACTCCAGGGCAGGACCAGGGTACGGGGCACGTCTGCTTTTCCCTCTGGCCCAAATACAGATTCAGATGACCCTGGAGCAGGGCTCCAGGGTGGGACTAGGGTACTGGGCACGTCTGCTTTTCCCTCTAGTCCAAATACAGATTTGGATCCCAGAACATAAAACAAAAATGACAAACATGAAAGACAAGAGCTCTATCTTACTTCCTGCCGGTCCTGGAATCTGGGGTTTGGGGGCACCTGGTTCCCGGCCAACGCACCAAATGAAAGACCCTAGTCCCCTAGGATACTTTCATCAACGGGAGGGTGCCCCAGAAAACTCAGACTCCGGGCTGGGAGATGCAATAAGCAAGAGGAGTTTATTTGACGTTTGCACAAACGGACTCCCTGTCCCGAGCAGACAGGGAGCCCCGGGCAGCAGTTACAAGCCCTTTTTTAAAGGCAAAAACCACAAGATTAATGCATAACACAAAGCATCCCATGATTGGTCATCATATACGCCAACAATCACGCGGGAAATTTTGTAACACTCTTTGTAAAATGACTGGCCCATGGTTGGTTTAAGGGGGGGATTACATGGTTACAGGCCTATGATTGGTTGACATTTGGCTTAGCTTGTGGTCTTGCCAGGTGGTTGTTATCTCAAGGTCCTGTCTGAGGAATTTCTAAATGGGAACTGAGGAACATGTACTGTCTGTTCCTTATCTACGACCACTGACCTTGTCCTGGGGCTGGCATCTGGTCCCTGAAAGTTCTTAACTCATTTCTGGGAAGGGAAGGGTCAATGCTAGTGTAAGCAAATTTACAGAAGCAGAATCAGCAGTTAGCAAGTTAGTAATGGTAATGGTCAATTTTTTAATCTTTCAATACTACTAGGTCCAAGTTTAAGTTCCAAGACCCAAGTTCAAAGTCCAGGTCTTGAGTTCAAGGCCCAGGCCTTGAGTTATAGTGAGTCCAAGTCATGGGCCCCAATTTCAAATTTCAGGCCAGCAGTTCAAGGCCCAAAGCCTGAGTTCAAGGCCCAGGCCTGAGTTTAAGGCCCAGGCCTGAGTTCAAAGCTAGAGCTATGAGTTCAGGCCCAGGTTCCATGGTCTAGTCCTAGGCCACTTGTTTAATCTGCAGAGTATCAGATCAATGCCCAGGCCCTAAATTCAAATCCCAGAGCCCCAGTTTAAGTCCCAAGTCCTGAGTTCAAGGCCCAGGTCCTGAGTTCAAGTACCTTCCCAGGCTCTGAGGCTGTCAGTTCAAGTGCAGGCCAAGAGTTCAAGGTTCAGCTGGGTAACTGAAGTCCCAGGACCTGAGTTCAAGGTTCAGGCTCCAAGATCATGTCCCACACCCCAAATTCAAGTCTCATGTTGGTAGTTCAAGACCTAGACCCACAGACTGTGACTCCAAGTCCTAGGCCTTGAATTCCAGGCCCCAGCCTCCACATCAAGTAGCAGACTAAAGTTCTCGGTCAGGCCCCAAGTTCAAGGCTCAGGATGTGAATTCAATTACCAGGCCCTGAGTTCAAGTTCACAGCCCAAGTTCAAAGCCTAGATGTGAGTTTAAGTTCCAGAACCCAAAAGTTGAAATTGCAGGTCCCCTCTCCCCTTTACTCAAAGTCCAGAACCTCAGATCAAATATCAGGCCATGAGTTGAAGACCTGGCCTTGAGTTCAATGTCTAGGCTATGAGTTCAAATCCCAGGCCCCCAGATCAAGGTCCAGGCCACCAGTTCAAGGCTGGGATTCTCAACTCAACTCCTAGTCCCTTAGTTCAAGTTCCATGCTATGAGCTCAAGCTCCAAGCCATGACTTCTAATCCCAGGCCAAGAATTCAAATTCCAAGCCATAAGCACACATTCCAGGTCCCAAGATCAAGGACCAGGTCCTGAGTTAAATGTCCAAGACATTAGTTCAAGTCCCAGGCCTTGAATTCAAGTCTCAGGCCCATAGCTCAAGGCCCAGGCCCAGGCCCAGTGTTCAAGGTCAGCCTGTGAAAACAAATCCCAGGGGCTGAGTTCCAAGCCCAGGCCCCCAGTACAAGTCCCAGACTGAAAGTAAAAGGCTCAAGTCCGAGTTCAAAGTTCAGGCTGTGAATTCAAGTCCTAAGCTCTGAGTTCAAGACCCAGGCATGAGTTCAAGGTCCAGGCTGAGAGTTCAAGTCTATGAGTTGACCCATGAATTCAAGTTCCAAATACCAGGTTGTGAGTTCAAGGTCCAGGTCTGTGTTCAATTCCCAGGCACAGAGTTGAAGGCTCAGCCTATGAGTTCAAGTCCCAGACCCCCAGTTCAAGGCCCAGGTTGTGAGTAAGTCCCAGGCTTTGAGTTAAAGACCCAGGCTACAAGTTCAAGGTCCAGGTCTTCAAGTTCAAGTCTTAGGCCCAGAGTTTAAGTCCCACATTATGAGTAAAAAGCTCAGGTCCCAAGATCAAGTCCCAGGCCCTGAGTCCAATGTTCAGGGCCCCAGTTCAAATCCCAGGCTGAGAATTCAAAGCTCATTCTTTGAGTTCAAGTCCAAGGCTTTGAGTTAAAAGCCCAGTTCTGAGACCAAATCCCAGGCCATGAGTTCAAATGCCAGGCCCAGAGTACCAGTCTTAGGTCATGAGTAAAAATCCCAGGACTCACATTGCAGTCTTAGGCCCTGAGATCAAGATGAAGGCCATGATTTTGGTTTACAGGCCCCATGTTCAATGTACAGGGCCCCAGTTCAAGTACCAGGCCATGAGATCAAGGCCCAGGCTGTGAGTTCAAGACCCACACCCAGATATGAGTTCAAGTCCCAGGTTCCGAGTTCAAGTTGCAGGCCCTGAATCCAAGATCCAGGGCCCCAGTTCAATTCCCAGGCTGCAAGTTTAAGGCCCAGTCTATGATTTCTAGTCCTAATTTAAGTCCTAAGCCTCAAGTTCAAGTTCTAGGTCCCAAGTTCAAGGCCCAAGCCCTGTGATAAATACTCAGTAAGTGTATTCAATTCCCAGGCTGATAGTTCAAGGCCCAAGCTCCAAGTTCAAGTCCCAGAGCCCATGTTCAAGGCACACGCACAGAGTTAAATGCCCAGATTATGAGTTCAGGTCACAGGCCAGAAATTCAAGACCTCAGCCTTGAGTTAAAGGTCCAGAGTGTCAGTTCATGTACCAGGCCATGAGTTCAAGACCCAGGCTGTGGGTTCAAGGCCCAGGCCATGAGTTCAAGGTTCAGGCCCTAAGTTCAAGGTCCAGGGCCCCTGGACAAATCCCAGGCTGAAAGTTTAAGGCCTAGACTATGAGCTCTAGTCCCAATTTAAGTCCTAAGCCCTAAGTTTAAGTCCTTGATCCTGAGTTCAAGACCCAGGCCCTGTTTTAAATACTCAATATGTGAGTTCAAGTCCCAGGCCTTAAATTCAAATTCCAGTCCAAGAGTTCAGGTCCCAACCCCCAGCTTTGAATTCAAGTCCTAGGCCCTCAGTTCAGGTCCAGGCCTGAGTTCTATACCTGGCCTGTGATGTCAAGGCTCTGGCTCTATGTTCAAGGGCCAGGTCCCTTATTCAAGGTCCAGGGTCCCAGTTCAATTCCAAAACATGAGTTCAAGACCCAGAATATGAGTTCAAGGCCCAAGAATGAGTTCAAGGGCTAAGGCCCAAGGTAACTCCCAGTGAATTAAAGTTCCAGGCCCCGAATTCAGGGTCCAGGGCCTCAATTCAAGTACTAGTCCATGAGTTCAAGGCCCAGGGTGTGAGTTGAAGGCCCAGGCTCAGAGTTTCAGGCCCAACTATGAGTTAAAGTTCCAGGTCCTCATCTCAAGGCCCAAGTTGATAATTCAAGACCCAGAACATGGGTTCAAGTCCCAGTCCTTGAGATGAATGTCCAGGGCCCCAGTTCAAGCACCATGCCATGAGTTTGAAACCCAGTATGTAAGTTCAAGGTCAAGACTCCAAGTTTCAGTCCCAGGCAATGTGTTCAAGTCACAGATCCTGAGGTCAATTTCCAGGCCAACCATTCAAATCCCAAGCTTAGAGTTCAAGGCCCGACCATGAGACTAATGACAGTGCATTAGGTTTAAGGCCCAAGCCATGAATTCAAAGCCCAGGCTTAAAATTGAAGTCCCAGAGCCTCTTCCCTCCTAGTTCAATATCCAGGGCCCCAGTTCAAGTACCAGGCTGAGATCAAGGCCCAGGCTGTGAGTTCAAGGTGCAGCCTGTGACTTCAATACCCAGACCCAGAGTTTCAGGGTCAGGATATAAGTTCAAGTCCCAGGTCCCCATTCAAGACCCATATCCCCAGTTCAATGCCTAGGTTGTGAGTTCAAGTCCCAGGGCATGAATTCAAATCCCAGGCCCCAAGTTCAACATCCAGGGCCCCAGTTCAAGTCTCAGGCCCTGAGTTCAAGGCCCAGTCTGTCAGTTCATGTCCCAGGCCAAAAGCTCAAGGCTCAGTCTGAGTTCAAGTCCCAGATGCTGGGTTCAAGTCTCAGGACCCCAGTTCAAGGGCCCAATTCATTACCCTGGTTGTGAGTTCAAGACCCAGACCCTGACTTCCAGTTCCAGACCCTGAGTTCAGGCTCAGGCTTGGAATTTAAGTCCCACACTCTGAGTTCAAGGCTCAGGCCTTGAATTCAAGTCCCACGTGAAAAGTTCAAATTCCAGGCTCTAGGGCTGAGAAAGTGGCTCAGTGGTAGAGCATTTGCCTTGCATGCATGAGGCCCTGGGTTCGATTCCTCAGCACCCCATAAGCAAAAAAGAAAAAAGCTGGAAGTGGCTCTGTGACTCAAGTGGTAGAGCATTAGCCTTGAGCTGAAGAGCTGAAGGACAGCGCCCAGGCCCAGAGTTCAGGCCCTATGACTGGACTCCCCCCCCCCAAAAAAAAACAAATCCCAGGCTCTAAATTCAAGGCTCAAGCAAATAATTCAAAGCCTATGCCCCAAGTTCCAGACTCAGACTGAGAATTTACAGGCTCTGAATCCAGGTCCAGGTCCTCAGTTCCAGTCTCAGACCAAAAGTTCAAGGTCTAGGCCCTGAGTTCAAGGCTCAGTCTTGGAATTCACACATAAATGTGTGCCCCCACACATTTATTATTGATTTGGCACTGTGCTCCACAACATTCCTGATGTAAAATGGTATTGTCTTTGAGGCATATTTTAGGAAGCTCCACCTTGTCAAAAAGTATTGGTGGGATTCCTATGCAATCAATAAAATTGAAATATGTGGGTATAGATGAGGAAGTTGAAGATGTGATAAGGTGACTCCTATTAATTTTTGGTGTTGAAATAGGAGAGTTTATGATTATGGCCAGATATGTGCACTTTCAAATGTTTCTTGGTTTTCTTGCAGAAATAGTGAGCAAGAATCAGTTCAACATGCATTTGTGAAGGATAGTTTGGAACCTGTAGACTCAGAGAAACCTTTGACTTTTCTAGTCAGGTGTGGATATGAAGAGAACAGATCTATAAACGTATGTCTGTATATAGATTACAAACAAATCTATATATGTATCCATGAGTATATTTATGAAAAATTAAAGTAAGTGTAACTATCAATACTCTTTATTTAAATAGTATTGTCATGTACAGAGTGAAATGTTCAACAGGTCTGACAATAAATAATTGCAAATCAAATATATATTGAGATTCCACAGCATCCCCTTATAATGGCAAAGTCATGTTCATTGCAAAATTATTTACCATAAGGAAAACTAGGAACCAACCAGATACCTGAGAGTAGATTAATGGATCAAGAAAATGTAAGATATATACACAATGGAATTCTTTGTTTTCATTAGAAAAAATGACATTGTCCCATTTGTAAGGAAATGGAAAGACTAAAAAAATCATATGAAGTAAAGTGGGCCAGACCCATACAAACAAAAGCTTCATGGTTTCTCTTATATAAAGAAACTGGTAAATCTCCTTCTTAATCTTAGAAGAGGATCACAATAGCTTTATATATATATATATATATATATATATATATATATATATACATATATACATATATGTGTATATATATGTATATGTATATATATACACATATATGTATATATATGAATATATATATATACACATATATAAAGCTATTGTTATGTGTGTGTATATATGTGTGTGTATATATATATATGTATATATGTGTATAGATAGATAGGAAATAAGGCTAAGGAAAATGAACTCTGAGATGCAGAATCAATAGGTTTCTTTTTTGATTTTTTTAAATGAATTCTACAAAGCTATTTCTTTTTACTTCTGTTTTCCTTTATTTTCTATGTTTTATACAATGTTGCCACTGTTTCTGATTTTGGTACACTGTGTAAGTTAAAGAGAATTAGCTGGGGCTGAGAAGGTGGCTCAGTGGTAGAGCACTTGCCTTGCATGCCTGAGGCCCTGGGCTTGATTCCTCAGCACCACATAAGCAAAAAGAAAAAAGCCAGAAGTGGCACTGTGGCTCAAGTGGTAGAGGGCTAGCCTTGAGCTGTAAGCTGAGGGACAGCACCCAAGCTCAGAGTCAGGCCCCATGACCAGATCCCACCCCCCCCAAAAGAGAATTAGCCATGAGAAGTAACATCAAAATCTGAGACAAAGGACAAACGGCAAACCAACCAAACAAAACAAAACAACATGTTGGAAATAAACATTACACATGTTGGGAGGGATGAAAATACTCACTCATTGCCTTACATATGAAACTTGAATCCCTCTGTACCTCATCCTGACAAGATTTCATCAAAAACAGAATATTGATACCTACACTCTTCTTAATTCTCATAAATTTACAAGTAGATACTTAAGCCAATGAGTTTGTAGTACATATAAAGACATCTGTAAAATAGTTCTGATCTCTTGACATTCCTAAAAGCATAGAAAACACACAGGTTTCCTTAAGTCACCAGGTTCCAAGGAAACATTGACAAATTAATGTGGAAATCATTTTTGTTCAAATATTTCTGTAAGAAACCCAATACCCACTTGAAATTGCAAACTTGAAGAGATCCTGAGGCTCAAATATGCCCCAAATCAGAAACCCTCACATTTTCACACCTGTCATAAATGTAAGCAAAATTCTTATATATGAAACTTTCTCTCCTGTAGTAAAATACTTCAACTTTTTAAATTATAACCACTAATAAATCTTTTGGCAAGGGAGTTCTTCATAACATATGCTTCAAAGGCTATTCCATTTAGCAGGAGGAAAGTTGTGGGCCAGGAATGCCAAATGAACTATAAAACGGTCGTGAGGGAGCATATCAACAGATATAGTTTCATGAATTAATCTTGAATTACAAGCCTAAGTTACAGGTTAACCTTTCCTGAACTCTTTGGAAATATACAGGAAAATTCCCAAATGATGCACGAGTTCTTTGATAAATTGCGGGTTCTCTGTAGAAAATATGCTATCTTCAAAAACTGCACAAACGAATAATTGTTGGCTGATATTGTATGTAACAGCAATAATCTTTTTTTTTCTCTGCCACAGTCAATGTGAAGAAGTTACAGATTTCTTCAGCAGATTAGATGACATGAAAAAAAGTTGAGATAATTTAGAATCTTTTCTAAAGAAATACGTTGCAAATTCATGTGGTTTAAAAAACCCGTAAAATTTTCCTACCCATTCTTCTGTTTGCAACAGAGAAGTTGATGGGACATTTATATGAGGGATCAAATATTATCATGTTTTTCTTATAATTTTTTATATTCCACAGCAATTATAAGAGAATTGGAACATATTATTCCCCCAGAAAAATGTAATTATTTTGATGAGTCCACTTAAATTTAGATCTTAGGAAAAATCCTTTCCTCAGATATCTTTCTTCACCCAACAAGCAAGACATGCTAACCAATGGGCAATTGAATATGTCCAAGTGTCCCTGAAAGATGCATTTTTGGCTTGCATACCCTTCAATGCCACATTTTGTTTGATTGAGTGTTCTCCAATTTGGCACAATTATTCTTTGTGCACAATAGTCATGGTTCTTTACTCTCCCCAGATCAGAAAAATCATATTTATTTGTGTCTGACCTGAAAATTCCCTGTAACTATTTTTTTTTTTTGGGTCCGGCCTTGGGGCCTGAACTCTGGGCCTGGGTGATGTCCCTCAGCTCTTCAGCTCAAGGCTAGCACTCTACCACTTCAGTCACAGCGCCACTTCTGGCTTTTTTCTTTTTGCTTATGTGGTGCTGAGGAATTGAACCCAGAGCCTTAGGCATGCAAGGTGAGCACTCTACCACTGAGCCACCTTCCCAGGCCCTCCCTATAACTATTGTACCTTGCATTTCAAGACAAAATAGATATATAACTTTTGAATTCTTGGGAGAGACATAATTCCAAAATCCATGTTGGTGTCTCAATATTCCCAAAGATGCCTTTGTACATTGGTAAATATATGTTGTCAGTAAATCATTCATGGAAGATGCTTGATAATACACAGCACATTGTTAAGAATCAAGGTTTTTGTAAGAAAAAGCCTTTAATCTCACAAATTCTCCTTCATATGGAAACCCCTTTGAAATATGTTTGAGGATTTTGAAGGAAAATGTTGAACTGATAGATTCTGAAATTTCTTAATTTGGCAAAGCTCTCTATACAATTCCTTCAAAAAATGCCATCTCATCATAAGGCAGTGAGAATTTTGAAGCACATCTGCCAAACACTATGTTTTGTAGACCTTCAATGTTACACAGAAATACTGTGAATGCTTCCCTTCTTGTTCTTTTGTCTGTCATGGAGTTGATACTCTGGGCTTGGGTGTTGTCCCTGGGCACTTCAGCTCAAGTCTTGTGAGCTCTGCCCACTTGAGAAAGATCACCACATTCGGGCGTTGGGTGGTTGTTTGGAAAAAGAAAAGTCTCAGGGAGTGGGATTACTGGATCATAGGGGAGCTCTCTGGGATTTTTTTGAGGAATCTCAATACAAATTTCCAAAGTGGTTGACTAAGTTTACACTCCCACCAACAATGCAGTAGGGTTCCCTTGTGGCCACATCCCCTCCAGCATCTGTTGTTATTAGAGTTCTTGATTGTAGACATTGTAACTGGGGTGAAGTGGTATCTCAGTGTTGTTTTGATTTGCATTTCTTTTTTGGCTAGAGAGGTTGAGCATTTCTTCATGTGTCTATTGGCTATCTTTCTTTCCTCTTCAGAGAAATTTCTCTGTAAGTCTTTAGCCCACATTTATTGTGCAGCTCTTTCAGGGTTTGTTGTTGGGGGATTTAATTATTTGAGTTCTAGGTATATTTTAGGTTTGAGACTTTTGTCCATTGTATGGTTTGTGCAGATCTTCTCCCAATCGTGGACTTTCTATTGAGATCTCACTAGCTATGTCCTTTGCCATGCAGAAGCTCTGCAGCTTCATGCAAGCACATTGTCCATATCATAGAAACAATGGAAGGAACCCTCTGGTGACTTGTTGAGTAAACAATGAGGATTACTCTTCATTTTCTCATTTGGCAATTATCAACTTTGCAAGGCGCAAGAAGTTGAGCAGATCACATATTTATCTGAGGAAATATGCAAGTGTCATATTCAAATTTCACATGCATTTAGATCTACCCATGAATATTTGGGTAATTTATTTCCAACTAGAGAATTATACTTGACATTATCAAAAAACATATAAACAGGGCTTAATTGAATTCCTTTGTCAAAAGGCCTCCATTTGAAAATTTTACCCATGATTCTCATTGCCTCAAATGCAATTTAAATAAGTGTATGTTTAATGCAATCAAAGGAATCGTTTTTTATTTTCTCTACTAACTCTCTACAATTTACAATGAATGTATATGATTTTATATGTAAATATATAGATAATTATTTTTTAACAGTTGTTATAGACACAAACACCTGTAATTATTTCTGATTTTATCAGAATCATCAATTTCAATTTTGCCTGCATATTTTAATATGTTAGGAATTGTTAACAAAATCATCAAAATGTATGCATGATTTGCTATATAGTTAAATCCATTCATTTTATTGTTTTGTCCATAATAAGTATGCTTCATTTTGTGTATATGTCCTACATTATAAAATAAATAATTAGGATATTTGATACCTCATTGGAATTTCATATGGATCTATATGTTCCATACAAAATGATGCACAGTGGCTGTAGCATGGCAATTTTCAAACCAAGTTCTTTTGTACATAAATAATCTAATGATGAGAGTAGTCAAATATTTTTTCTAATGGTTGTCTTCACTGTACAATTATGCCATGACATCCTCTGAAACCAAGGCAGTGACCTAAACGAAGTCTTTCAAAAGGAAAAGTTTTAAAATCAGCATTAGTCTACATTGGTTTTGGAGAACAATAAGATTGTATTGCTTCAAGTATATGCACAATTGTACTAGGTCTAAATTTTACAAGTGGAATTAATATTGTATAGTGGGCTTTTACTGGTGTTCTAGAGTTAAACAAGTTTAAATTAATTTATTCAAGGAAGAAGAGGATGTGTTAGTAACACGCTGCATTGTCTATTCATTTCTTTAGTGTGTTTTTGCTGGGGCAATGTAAGTGTGTTTATGTGTGAGTGTGTGCGCTTGTGTCTATGGCTAACATGTTCTAATAAGAAACTACGTTGTGAAACCATACTAAACTCTGTGAACAGCATAATTGATCATTTGGTATAATTCTTCTTATGTTGACCTTAAGAATATATATTTTGGGCTGGAAGGTTGTTCAGGTATCGAGTTCTTGCCAACCATGCATGAGTCTCTGGGCTTGATTCCTTAGGACTACAGAAACTGAAAAAAACAAGAAGTGGTGCTGTGGCTAAAGTGGTAGAGCACTAGCTTTGAGCTGATGAACTGAGGGACAGTGCCCAGGCCCAGAGTTCAGGCCTAAAGACAGAAAAAGTAAATAGATTTTTTTAAGAAGGAAAACGCTGACAAGTTCCAGCATTATGTACTAATCTTTTTGATTTTCCTTATTACCATGATCTACTCCAATCCATTTGGCCCCAGATAGGTTTTTCCAATTTATATGATATAAACATTTCAAGACATGGTTCTATGTAGTACCCCAAAATGTACTTATCTTCTATGCTTGGTTCCACACCTTACCTATGGTAAATAATGAAACAACACTACAATAGTTGTGTTGGTATATTTATTGTGTTCTAAAATGTGATCCCTTGGGTCAATGCAAAGGAATAGGATTGCTGGATGATAGAGGAGCTCTCCTGTTTATATATATAGAACTCGAGAGTGTTTTCAAAGGTGGTTGAACCTTGAATACACTAATACAACAAAGAGCATTCCCATTTTGTCATACACATGCCAGCTTCTGATATGATTTCTTTTCAAAATATGCCCTATTTTAACAGGAGTAAATAGGAATCTCAGTGTAGTTTTCATTTGCATTTCTTTTTTCCATGGAAGTTGTTTCAAATTTGCGGACAAAATGGATGGTAATTCAAGGAAGCTCCTTTGTTCTTCAATAGCAATCTTGTAGGTAACCCATGATGTATTTGCTACATGAGTAAGCTAATATCTAACTATTATTATTAACTACATTGATTCTTTTTTCCTTAGTATGCATTTGTGTATTAATAGCCACAATCAAGGATAACAGAATATATCAACAGATAGGATCATATTTTAAAAACTTAAAAGAGGCAACATTATTATTAAAATATAAAATTCAAAAAATATGCATCAAATAGGGAAAATTAAGTGTATATTTAAAAAACATCAACTGTGAGGATAGAATTCAGCCATTTTATTCAAAAAACTGCACTGGAATTTTGAGTTGAACAAGTATCCTACCAGAATTCAAAGAAAATTATGCAAAGATAGTACATGTTGCATCACTATAGCAATGTGTCTTAAAGACTTTTTAAAAAGTTCATATTTCTTCTGTTTTTCTGTATAGAAATTCATGGTGACGATAAACACATGATTTATGGTGATGTACTGGCATTATTTTCATTTATATTATGGCCAGAATTATTGAATATTTCTTCATGCATCCATTGGTCATTCTTATTTCATATCCAGAGAAATGTCTTGGATACTTTAGCCCTCATAAAAATGAGGTGTTTTTTTCTTGGTGTTTGTTATTGTGCTGATTTAATTTTGTGAGCTCTGGTGCCCTTGCATGTTGTATACTTACATCTCCAATAGATACTCCCCCAAATTGTTGGTTCTGTATTTGTATTTATCTTGCTACTTGTGACTATTTCCAATCAAAAATTCTCTAGTTGAATGCAGTCCCATATATTCAGCCTTGCTTTGATTAATTGTGACTGGATTTTTATTTAGTAATTTTTGCCCTGAGAATCGAAGTCGATAGACCATCAACAATTCCAAACAATCATTTTTCATGATACATAAACCGACTTTGAGGTCTTTGATCCATTTGGACTTGGTTATGCCGCAAGTTCAAATCTAAAGACCTATTTCAATTCATCATGTATGTATAGCTATTTTTACCTACACCATATTGAAAGGAGTCTCCCTTTCCTCTATCTGATGATTTTGGCACCTATATGAAAATTTAGGTGGTCAATAATGTCTGGGATGATTTCTGTGTCTTTAATGCTATTCCTTTGGATTTTAAGTCTATATATGAGCCAGTATTAGCTAACTAACTCTCTCTCTCTATATATATATCTAACTATATATAAATACATATACATATATATAGTTATACATATGACTATATATATACATATATATAACTATATATCCATATATATATATCCATATATGTATACATATATATATATGGATATATCCATATATACAGAGATATATGCATATGTCTGTATATATGTATATGTGTGGGTATATTTTGAGGTGTTTCTGTGTGTTTAATAATAGAGTTTGGAGTGCAGTATTGACATTCTTGCCACGTTTTTCCTGGTAAGGGTTGCTTTCTGGTTCTTCAATATTCCATGTGACTTTTTTGATAACTTCTCTTTCATTAAATAATGTTTTATGTATGTTCATCAGTACTGCTTTGTATTTGCAGATAGCTTTGGGCAGTTTTCCCAATTTCTCAATGTCAATACTTCAAATCCAGCAGCGTGTGAGGTTTTTCCTTGTTGTTAAATATGTTTTAATTTGCATTTTTAAATTGGTAATTTGTTCCCTATAGGGGTCCTTCACTTCTCTGCTTATATGAAGTCCTAGGTATTTTCTTTTGGAGGCTATCACAAAAGAAATTGCTTTTGTTGTATAAACTTCATTTTTTTTTTCATTTTGGGAATACAGAAATGCTGCTGATTTCTGAGATCGTTGTAAACTCTGTTACTTTGCCAAAAGTTTAGAACAGCCACAGTGAATTAGCATTGTACCTTATTAGAACTCTTTCAATAGACAATCAATTATCTACAGTGAAATAGAGATTCATTTCTTCTTTCCCTGTTTGGATCTTATTTTTGGCTATGCCTGACCATATTACTTCAACTAGGAACTCTAATTGTATACTGACGAGGAATAGAGAGAAGTGATTCATTCTCTCATCCCCAATTTTAGTGTAAATGGTTTTTCCTTTTCAGCATTAACTGTAAGGTACCTGTTGGGTTGTCATATTGTCTTTATTATCTTGAATATTCTGTGGATTTGTATTTTCTCCGTAATAGTGGAGCATACGATCTTATCAAATGATTTTTGTACAGCTATTTACGTCATCCTGTGATTGATGTGCTTCTTCCTATTGATGTATTGAATTAAATAGCTTGACTTGCATATACTGAGCGAACTTTACCCTCCGGTATGATTCCCCTTTTGTCAGATTTTATGGGTTCTTCATGTAAGCACTCCAGAAATTTATTGAGAAGGTGTGCACCGATGTTCAAGCAAGAAATGTTTCTACAGTTCTTTCATTGATGAATTCTTATCACTTTTTTGTGCAGCAAGTTCCTTTTGAACATTCCCTGTGTATTTCATTAAAGATTTTACGAGTATTATAGAGGGTTGACTTTTGAAGGACTTCCAGAAATCACCTGTGAACCATTTTTGTCATGGGATTTTATTTTGATGTGTTTTCTCAATATTACCTTGTCCTCTTCTGAATCTTGACTCTGTCATGAGGTTAAATATCTGATCTCTTTTTAAAGTAATTTGGGTGCTTTTTCCCTCTCCATCTCACTTCCATCACTCTCCCTTCTCTCAGATTTTCTAAGGGTCTACTAATTGTTAATTTTTTTACATAAAGAGTCTTTGTTTCTTCAATTCTTGTATGTGTTTTAAGATTGTCATTTTAAATTCTAATTTAATTATCATCTCTTCTATCCATGTACTCCTTGGTATATTTATTTCCTTGTCCAGGGGTATTTAGTTTGGATGAGAAAAATTGGGTAGGTATAAACAAGGATCATTCTAAAATTTTTTGATGATTTGTCAGTAAACTTTATTAGGTTTTGTTCCTATGCATTGTAAGAGAACCTTTAAGTAATAGCTGTGGCTTTCCAAATAATTCAGTCTTATTTCTTTTGCCATGTCTGTTTGAATGATGCTGCAATTAGCCAGTAAATACAATAATGAATTGATTGATTTTTCTAAATTTATGACGTAGGAATTTCAAAATCATTTGGTCCTAAAAAATACTTGAGATGTATACTATCATAGTACAGCACAAGGTAGTCATATTTCTCCTCTGTAAATGATCTTGACACTTCCATGAACATTACCTTTAAGAAGGTTTCTGTAAATAGAAATAGAGTTCACATTACCCTCTATGTTTTTGATGAAAATGCTCTGCAATTAAACCTTACATATGTAATTCCTTCCAATTCCTCACTGAACCATGGGATGAAATAAAGATATAGATAAAGAATGGCACCTAACTCACAACTATAAAGAGTGGCACCTAACTGACAACTCCTCCTACCTATATGTACACATTCACAGTAGGATTTCACAATTTATTGGCTACTTTTCAATCTCTAAGGTTTACTCTATTCTTGATGAAGGAGTTACATATTCTAATCAAAAATATAGTCTTGATATTTTAGAAATGGTTCTATTGCTTTAGGAAACTATACAAAGAATGCTATGCATTTTTTATATAAATCAATGTGTGATATGATTAAGTCCATTTTGTTTCTTGTTACATTTCAATATGATTTCAGAAAGACACAACTCCATGATCTTCTATTTAATGGCACTAAAAAACGTTAACATATTTCACATGAAAACAATTATGATTTAGTATAACAAAGTATTGATTGTTACTCCCTCAAGGATATAATTCCAAGATATAAATTAGGATGAGCAATAAAATGTTACATAGGTAATGAGAGAACATCCCTATGAATGTATTCTTGAAAATAGGAATATATTCCAAGTTATACTTTCCAGAAGTTAGGTTCATTATTGGCAAGGAGAATAACTTATGTGCAGTGTGAAATATTTAAACACTATTATATTAATGCCAACTTTCCATCCAGCCAGTGCCATTTATATGCTGCCAGAAATGAAGACATGATTTTATATTTTTCCCTTTATCTTCCAGCCACATTAAAAAGTATCATGCAGAGTACATAAGACATGAGGACCAATTATTCTGTGCCATTGTTTATTTGCAACTTTCATATAAAGACCAGTCTACATATTGTCTATCTACATACACACTTTTGGACCCCCAACTATACTGTTCAATTTTTGTTTTGGTGTGATAAATGATAGTAATACATTGTAAAATTTCCTATAATTTTATTGCTAGACAAAAAGTGGAAGAGTATGAAAGAATGTTATATATACATAAGCCATAAATAATCCAAAGAAAGTTTTAATATCCACTTGGAGAATTGTGGAAAATACAGAAAATTCAAACAAGGCACGTGTCTCCTAATAGTAGCATAGTTGTCATGAAATTCAATATATAAAAAATAGTAACTGCACTTTATACCTAGTTGGGTATTCCTTTCCATTTTTATGTTTCAGTTGATGGAAGCACAAGTTGAGAATTTTTGAAGAGAATTTTAATTGATTGACTCTGAACTTTGTAATTTGGAAAATCTCTCTATACAATTCAATTGAAAAATGGCACCTCATCATGAGGCAGTATGTATTTTGAAGCACTTTTGCCAAACACTGCACTTTGTGGACTTTCAACGTTATGCAGAAATATTGTGAATGCTTCTCTTTTTGCTTTTTTAAAAATTTGTCTATCATTGCATTTGTACTCTGGTTTGGTCACTGTCCTGTGCTGTTCAACTCAAGACTTGAGCTCTGTCACTGGAACCACAGTTTCACTTACGGTTTTCTGGTGGTTCTTTGGAGAAAAGAGTCTCTTGGACTTGCATGCCCGCGATGGCTTTGAACTGTGATCCTCAGATCTCAGCCTCTTGAGTAGGTAGGATTAAAGGTTTGAGCCACCAGCGCTGAACTGTTTTTACTCTTTTAAATATCACAATAGTAACTTTGAAATCATAGTCTGCTATTTAAACACCTCTGAAGAAATTTCGCATATTTTCAAGATTTATATTGAAATGTTTCATCCAACCTTCATGTTGCTTCTTACTGAAGAGGAAACCCAGATATCCATGAGGCAGCAGATTTAAAACCAATTACCAGTTTCGCCAAATTGTTGAAAATATTGTAGAAAAGTCTTCTTTTGAGTTTAACTGGATTTATTCATTTCAGTGAGATTACATTAGTAGCCAGTATTTTTCATTTTTGAAAACTATATTACAACAGATTTACCTCTAAAAATATGCTACCATTTACCTGTTTATTAAATATTAGACACAATGTCTACAGACTAGTTCCTATCTACACAATAAAACATATTTCTCAAAGAATATTTCCTTTTGAATAAAATTACTTTTGCAAGCAATTTCTTTTATTGAAGGATGGGCAAAATTTTCTCTTTCACAATTTTCACTATCCCTCACTATCCCCACATTTATCATTCTAGTCCTCTTTAGGAAACTCTGAATTAATTCCTGCCAGGTCTTAAATCCAGATGGAAGAAAATGTTAAGTTTTGGATAAATAACATGGTAGTGATAAAGGCTTCTTCATATGAGTACATGTGTTCAGTAGGCAATTGAACATTTTGAGGGCTGCTGAGGCCTCTTCTACTGCTCTATATTCACCAGTTGTAGGTCTAATTTATAATATATTAAATACTAATTTCTCCTTCATGTGCAAACTGCCATTACAAATGCGTTAATCTGCACTGGTAATGACTGCACACATCAAACAGAGAGAAGGGTAGTCACAGGCAAAATGATGAAAACCAGTAGGATATTTTTCTATGTGAGTTTAAAAGGGTAGGAAAACCACCAAAGGTTCGATTGTAACGATAGCACCATTCTCCAGAAGTATAAAAGGAAAAAGAAAGGGCATGCTTTGTGATCTTTGCTTTTAAAATTTGTTTCTGTAGGGAGACATTCACTTGCCATAAAGTGGGGTGAAGGGGTAAGTAAGTGGAGTAATCTTGACAGACAAAAATCTTTATATTAGCCAGGCGCTGGTGGCTCACTCCTGTAATCCTAGCTACTCAGGAGGCTGAGATCTGAGGATCGTGGTTCAAAGCCAGCCCGGGCAGGAAAGACCGTGAGACTCCTATCTCCAATAAACCACCAGAAACCTGGAAGTGGCGCTGTAGCTCAAGTGGTAGAGCGCTCGCCTTGAGCTGAAGAGCTGAGGGACAGCGCCCAGGCCCAGAGTTCAAGCCCCACGACCGACAAAAAAAAAAAATCTTTATATTAACATTTTATTACGTATAGCTGCATCCCAAAGGCAACTGGAAGCAAGTGACCACTGCTAATGAGATCCCTACTTTATGTTAGTCATTCTATTTCCTGTTCTACTTGGTGGTCTACTTTGATACACATCAAAAAGACTCTATTTTTTTATCTTCTAGTATGTACTCGTTTATGTTCTGCATTACACTTGGATATAAATAACATACTTTATCCTCTGTTTCTCTAACATCAAAGGTATGGCTTATTACAAGTCCACAATGCTATATTACTCCCTGTAAATTTACTGTAACTCCAAGGAAGTACACACTTAAGATGTTTTGTACCCATGGAACTACAGTTGAAATCTCTCAATGTAACTCTCAATATTTATTAACTTTCCTCACATTTATACTTTAAATCTTTCATAAGATGAAAAACAAATTTTACAACTTTGGCATGGGAGGTGGGGGGGGAGGAGAAGGGGACAGGGATATTACGGGGAAACAAAGGAGGAGGCAATAATGCTTGATAAGAAATGTACTCATTGAGTTCTGGGAAGATGGCGGAGGAGAAGCTGGAATCTGAACAAGCTCTCGCATAGAAAGCAATTTTAGAGTTCTAGTGAACAGTCCTAAGCCAGAGAATCACACCAAGTGTGCCATCACAGGACAGAGAGTTAGACAAGAGAGGGGAAACCAAGGAAACATATCAGCTGCCGCGACCACCGCCGCGGGGTCATACCTGAGACACAGAGAGTCCGGGTCGAAGGAGCCAGATGCAGCAGAGCGGATTCTACTCAACACCAACAAGAACAGACAAGGAGTGGAAATCTTCATCCTGATGTTTGCAGACCAGAGACGACCCAGGATCCAAGACTCGGCGTGAGTACAAGCCCGACATCCTCACTCCTTCTCAGGAAGCAGAGGAGGGAAGGCTACCCCTCCCCCCCCAGCACCGGTGATCTCCATCTTGGATACCAACAAAGCTCGGAGGAGCTGCTAGCTCCAGCTCAGGCCTTGGAATAAAACGAGTCATTTAGCAGGTCACAAGAACTTAACGGCGAAGTGACCTGCCAGACTCAGCTCCATCCAGGGAAAAGTCACCCAGCTCAGGCGCCAGCCATAGGAGTGCCTTGCCTCACTGGGTAACCAGAGCCAGAGGCTGCCCCTCCCTCTAGCAGCCACCACAATCAATTGAAAAACAGAAACCCTGAGAATGGCTCCAGGCTGGGCGCTGTGAGCTTTATCACAAAATAGCCCCAGGGAAAAGCTACTGTTTGTTGAAAGGCCTCAACCCTACCCAGAACCTAGCCCCATCACCACATCCCCCTCTTTTGTGACTCTCAAAGCAGATCACCCTCCCAGAAAACTAACCTGGGAGGGGGATCTCAAAATCTTGGGTAAAGCAGAGCATTTTTCTGCCTCTTCCAACCAACCGACTTAAGAAACCAATCAAGCCACAGGACCTCAAGCTGACCAGAGACTCCAACAAGAGACTGGTTAGAGACAAAAGGGAGATACAGGATTCTTCCCACTCCTTCCCCCCCCAAAAAAAAAAATCAAAAGACTTTTTTTTCCTTTTTTTTTCTTCTTCTTTTCTTTTTTTGCTTGTTTTTTGTTTTTTGCTACCTTATATATATATATTTTTCCCTTCTAAAACTTTTATTAATCTTTATTTTTTGCCTCTTCTGAAAAAATAATTGTTTTCCAGTAACTTTTTTTTTTCCTCATCTTATAATTTTTATTTTAGGAATATGTGAATGAGCGTTTTCCTTTCTTTTCTTGTCTTCTTTCTCTTTTTCTTTCTTTCTTAATTATCTTTAAGTTTTTTGTCTAGCTCTACTGAACTTCTGATCTTTTCTTCTCCCTTTCCCATCCTTAAAGCTTTTCACATCTCCTCTTTGTCCCTCCTCTTCTCGGAACATAGTCACATTCCTGTCTAAATAGACGGTCTTTTAACTTCTATAATAACATTAATTTTTACGTTTCTATTTTTTTCTGGTCTCTCTCTCTCTCTACTTGCATCCTACCCAACCCATTTCCTGCATTGTGATTAGGACATAGCTAACTCTCCCTGTGCCTCCCCACACCAATCTATTCCTATTTTTTACCCACATCTCTCCCTAATCCTAATAATTTCTGGTTTTCCAAATTCTTTTCTGCGGTTCGAAGTACTTTAACATATAGTCGTTTGATGTTGAATAGATGTATCTGTTGAACTAGATTGTATCTGTAGATTATTGACTGTACAAATGCAAACTTTGGTTGATGGTTGCCTTAAGATAGTGTTCTAGCACAAAAATGGTGCAATCTTCATCTCAAATGGGCCGAGTAAGCCGGAAAAACACAAGAAAAATGGCAAATTCGGGTATCTCAATTCCCAATCTTGATAATCAGGGATTAGAACAGATAAAGAATAATCCAGAGGAGAGTTCCCAAATAGCTCTACAAACACTAATAGCAAACATGATAAATGAGAAGTTTGACAATGTACAAAGGACTCTGTATGAGCGTGATAGGGAGAGAGAGGAGGCATCCCAGAAGTTTATACAGGAATATCATAAGCGTGAGGAAGCTACTCAAAAACTGATACAGGATTTACGTGAACAACTTGAGAATGCTCAAAGAGAAAGGGAGGAATGGCGTGAGCAGGCAGAGAACACTCAAAGATTCCCACGAACGGGAAGAAAGAGAACTGCAAGAATCCCACAAACGGGAAGAAGCTAATCAAAGAGTAATTCAGGAATTGAGAGACCAGGTAGAGAATACACAAAGATCACTAAAGGCATTCATGGAATCCATTAACAAAGAGCTGAAGGAAGTCAGAGAGACCACAAAGGGAATGCTGAATGGAACCCAACAGAAGGAATGGGAGTCCAAAGAAACCATAACCAATCAACTAAGTGATTTGAGAACAAACACTGAACACCAAATTAAGGAAGTAAAGAAATTCATACAAGACCTAAAACAGAGCTTCAACAAAGAACTTGAAGCCATCAAAGCTGACCAATTAGAAGGAAAAGAGATAAAAAACAAAGTAGAGAGTCTTGACAGCAGGTTAGACCATGCAGAAGATCGAATCTCAGGGATTGAAGACAGCCTAGATATGATAGAGAAAGAACATACAACCATCCAAGACAAGTCCAAGAAATATGATAGGTCTATCCAACACCTGGAAGACACCATCAGAAGGCCCAATCTAAGGATAATGGGTGTAGAGGAGCACCTAGAAACAGAAGTTAATGGTCTAGGAAATTTGTTTAACAGGATCCTAACAGAGAACTTCCCAAACATACAAAAAGATAGGCCTATTCAGATACAAGAAGCTTTTAGAACCCCAAATAGACCAGACCAGAATAGGACATCCCACCGTCACATTATAATCCACACAGGATCAACTCAGACCAAGGAAAAGATCCTTAAAGCTGTCAGGGGGAAAAGGGTAATCACCTACAAAGGGAAACCAATTAGAATTACCTCAGATTTCTCAGCAGAGACAATCAAAGCAAGAAGAGCCTGGAATGACATATGCCATGCCCTAAAAAACATTATTATCAACCAAGAATACTGTACCCAGCTAAACTCTCCTTCAAAACTGAAGGCCAAATAAAAACCTTCCATAGCAAAGAAAAATGGAAACAATACATCTCCACCAAACCAGCCCTACAAAAGATTCTTAAAGATGTCCTACACATAGAAAACCAACAAGACCGCAACAAAGGCCAAGAAACTGCACCCAAACTGAGAATCCAAGAACCATAGGAAGAACCCAGTTTCCGCAGCCCCCAAGAAGGTGGATAACATGGCAGGAACTCCCAAATACCTCTCAGTCCTATCTCTTAACGTTAACGGACTGAACTCTTCAATTAAGCGACATAGACTGTCTAGTTGGATTAAAAAACAAGACCCTTCTATCTGCTGCCTGCAGGAGTCACATCTTGCCCGTAAAAACAAACACATCTTCAATGTTAAAGGCTGGAACAAAATCTACCAAGCAAACGTCCCTCATAAACAGGTGGGAGTTGCAATCCTAATATCAGATAAAATAGACTTCAAACTAAAATTCGTGAGAAGAGATAAAGAAGGTCGCTACATACTAATTAAAGGATCTCTCCTTCAGGAGGATATTACAATTCTAAATATCTATTCGCCTAACAATGGAGCACCCCAATTTATCAAAGAAACACTACTTTCCCTCAAATCCCATATAGATCCAAAGACATTAATTGTTAGGGATTTTAACACACCACTCTCCCCACTAGATAGATCAACTCGGCAAAAACTCAACAGAGAAACCGCAGATCTAAACAGCTGCATAGATCAACTAGACTTAACAGACATTTACCGAACATTTCACCCAGCAGCATCAGAATACACGTTCTTCTCAGCAGCACATGGAACTTTTTCTAAAATAGACCACATTTTAGGCCACAAAGCAAACTTGTCTAAATTCAGAAACATTGAAGTTATACCTTGCATTCTCTCTGACCAGAAGGGAATAAAATTAGAACTCAACACCAAAAGCCACCAAAGAAAGTCCGGTATCACATAGAGGCTGAATAACACACTGCTGAATAATAAGTGGGTCATGGAAGAGATTAGAAAGGAAATTCAAATGTTCATGCTATTCAACAAAAATGAACACACAAATTACCAGCTCCTCTGGGACACAGCAAAGGCAGTACTCAGAGGCAAGTTTATAGCTCTGAGCTCCTACATCAACAAATTGGAGAGATCTGAAACTAGCAATTTAATGACACATCTAAACCTCCTTGAAAAAGAGCAGCAACATAAACCCCAATCCAGTAGACGGAAAGAAATAATCAAAATTAAATCAGAATTAAATGAATTAGAATCCAAAAAAACTATAGAAAGAATCAACAAAACAAAGAGTTGGTTCTTCGAAAAACTTAACAAAATTGACAGACCCTTAGCAAATCTAATCAGAAAAAGGAGAGAACACACCCAAATTAATAAACTCAGAGATGAGAATGGAAACATCACCACAGAAACAACCAAGGTTCAGAACATTATAAGGGAATACTTCTCAAAACTTTATGCTAATAAGTTTGAGAACTTGACAGAAATGGACCTTTTCCTAGCAAACATTGACATGCCAAAACTAAACCAAGATGAGTTAAACCAGCTTAACAGGCCCATATCAAGCATTGAAATAGAAACAGCAATAAGAGACCTCCCAGCTAGGAAAAGTCCAGGACCAGATGGTTTTATAGCGGAATTTTATAAGGCCTTCAAAGCAGAGCTCACACCAATACTCCTCCAACTCTTCAATGAAATTGAAAGAGAAAGCTCACTACCGAACACATTCTATGAAGCCATCATAACCCTCATCCCAAAACCAGGCAAGGACTCATTAAAGAAAGAGAACTATAGACCCATTTCTTTGATGAACATTGATGCAAAACTTCTCAACAAAATTTTGGCCAATCGACTTCAACAATTCATCCAAAAAATCATACACCATGATCAAACAGGATTCATTTCAGGGATGCAAAGCTGGTTCAATATATGCAAATCAATTAATATTATTCATCACATCAACAGGAGCAAGAATAAGAACCACATGGTTATCTCAATAGATGCAGAAAAAGCATTTGACAAGATCCAACACCCCTTTATGATGAAGGTTTTGGAAAAATTAGGAATCCATGGAACATTCCTCAATACAATAAAGGCTGTATATGACAAACCTACAGCCAGCATTATACTCAATGGTGAAAAACTAAAGCCATTTCCTCTTAACTCAGGAACGAGAGAAGGATGCCTACTCTCTCCACTTCTCTTCAATCTAGTATTAGAATGCCTAGCTACAGCAATAAGACAAGAGGCAGACATAAAGGGGATCTAAATATGGAAAGAAGAAATAAAACTCTCCCTCTTTGCAGATGACATGATCTTGTATTTAAAGAATCCCATGGAATCCACTCCCAAATTACTCAAGCTGATTCAAAACTTTGGCAAAGTAGCAGGTTATAAAATTAACCCCCAAAAATCAATGGCTTTTCTATATGCCAACAATGAGAAAAGTGTGGCTGAAATTAGGAAAGCAACTCCATTTGTAATAGCCCCACAAAAAATAAAATACCTAGGAATTAACTTAACCAAAGAATTGAAGGACCTCTATGATGAAAACTTTAAAATCTTGAAAAAGGAAATCAACACAGAACTTAAAAAATGGCAAAACCTCCCATGCTCCTGGATTGGCAAGATTAACATCGTGAAAATGGCAATTCTTCCCAAGGCTATCTACAAATTCAACGCGATACCTATCAAAATTACAACCTCATTCTTCAAGGAAATAGAGGAGGCAATCCAAAAATTCATATGGAACAATAAAGACCCCGAATAGCAAAAACGCGCCTCAACGGAAAGAACACGGCTGGAGGAATATCAATACCAAATTTCAAACTCTACTATAAAGCCATAGTAATCAAAACAGCTTGGTATTGGCATAAGAACAGACCTCAGGACCAATGGAATAGAATTGAAAACCCAGAAATGAGCCTACAGACCTATAGCCTTCTAATCTTCGATAAGGAAGCTAAAACAATAGAATGGAAGAAAGACAGCCTCTTCAGTAAATGGTGCTGGCAAAATTGGTTAACTACATGTAGAAAACTAAAGCTAGATCCTTATATATCACCCTGCACCAGAATCAACTCCAAATGGATCAAAGACCTTGAACTCAAAGCAGACACTCTGAAAACATTACAGGATGGAATAGGAGAAACCTTAGGTCTCTTTGGCTCAGGCCGAAATTTTCTGAATAGAGACCCGGAAGCACAACAAATCAAAGAAAGGTTGGACAAATGGGATTGCATATGGTTGCAGAGCTTCTGCAGGGCAAATGACATAGCTAGCAAGATCAATAGAAAGCCCACCGATTGGGAGAAGATCTTTACTAGCCATACAACGGACAAGGGTCTCATATCTAAAATATACTTGGAACTCAAAAAATTAAACCACCCAACAACAAATCCTCAAAGAAACAACTGCCCAATAAATAAGTGGGCGAAAGACTTAAAGAGAAGCTTCTCTGAAGAAGAAAGAAGGATGGCCAATAGACACATGAAGAAATGTTCAACATCCCTAGCCATAAAAGAAATGCAAATCAAAACAACATTGAGATATCACCTCACTCCAGTTAGAACAGCAAAAATCAAGAACTCTAACAACAACAGATGCTGGAGGGGATGTGGACAGAAAGGAACCTTACTTCATTGTTGGTGGGAATGTAAACTTGTTCAACCACTTTGGAAAGCAGTATGGAGGTTCCTCAAAAGACTTCACATAGATCTCCCCTATGATCCAGCAATCCCACTTTTGGGCATTTACCCAAATGTTTACAAACAAGACCAGACTAAAGCTACCAGCACAACTATGTTTATTGCAGCATTATTTACCATAGCTAAGATATGGAACAAACCCAGATGCTCCTCAGTAGATGAATGGATCAAGAAAATGTGGTATATATACACAATGGAATTCTATGCCTCCATCAGAAAGAATGACATTGCCCCATTTGTTAGGAAATGGAAAGGCTTGGAAAAAATTCTATTAAGTGAAGTAAGCCAGGCCCAAAGAAGCATAGGTCCCATGGTTTCCCTTATTTGCAATATCTAGTATAGGTATGATTCAAGCAGAAAAGGTCAGATAATGTGATGTTAGGAAAATGAACCCTTAAATATGTATTTTAAAGTTTTCGTTCCTTTCATGCATATGTTTCTAACGCATTTATAAGATTTTTTCTTTGTTGCTTTGTATGTCCCTCCCCCACAGTGTAACCCCCGCTTTAACTACATTTGATGTAAGTATAACATGTGGAGGAGATGGGGGCAAACAAGTCGTTTAAGGACTCAGGTGGACCTGTTGCAACAATGAGAAGTACAAAATGTCATGTCAAAACCAGCTTTACAATGTCGGTGTGGGGGGGTGAGGGGGGTATAATTGGATAGGGGGAGGGGGGTAAAATTGGGTGGAGGGAGGGGGGAGGCGGGGAAGGGAAGTGAAGGGTAAACAAAGGAGGAGGCTGCAATGCTTGGTAAGAAATGTATGCATTATCCTGCCCATGTAATTGTAACCCCTCTGTACAGTATGTTCTCAAATAAAATAAAATACAATTAAAAAACAAAACAAAACAAAAAACAAAAAAAACCCAGCTTTACAATGTCGGTGGGGGAGGGAGGGGGGAGGCTAGGTAGGGAGGTGAAGGGTAAACAACGGAGGAGGCTGCAATGCTTGGTAAGAAATGTATGCATTATCCTGCCCATGTAATTGTAGCCCCTCTGTACAGTATGTTCTCAAATAAAATAAAATAATATTAAAAAAAACAAGAAATGTACTCATTACATCCCTCTGTAGGGTATTTTCACAATAAATTTTTTTAAAATTTAATTTAATTTTATTTGTGAACATACTGTACAGAGGAGTTACAATTACATGGGCAGGATAATGCATACATTTCTTACCAAGCATTGCAGCCTCCTCCTTTGTTTACCCTTCACATCCCTTCCCAGCCTCCCCGCTCCCCCCCATCCCAATCCTATTCCTTTCCCCCACCCCCCACCCCTCGCACCGACTTTGTAAAGCTCGTTTTGGACACGACAACTTGTACTTCTCATTGTTGCAACAGGTCCACCTGTATACTTAAACAACTGGTTTTTCCCCATCTCCTCAAGTTATACTGACATCAAATATAGTGAAAGCAGGGGTTATACTGTGGGGGAGGGACATACAAAGCAACGAAGAGATAATCTTATAAATGCATTAGAAACAAATGCATGAAAGAAAAAACATTAAAATACACATCTAAGGGTTGATTTTCCTGACATCACATTATCTGACCTTTTCCACTTGACTCATACATATACTAGGTATTACAGATAAGGGAAACCATGGGACCTATGTTTCTTTGGGCCTGGCTTACTTCACTTAATATAATTTTTTCCAAGTTTTTCCATTTCCTAACAAATGGGGAAATGTCATTCTTTCTGATGGAGGCATAGAATTCCATTGTGTATATAGGCCACATTTTCTTGATCCATTCATCTACTGACGGGCATCTGAGTTGGTTCCATATCTTAGGTATGGTAAATAATGCTGCAATAAATATAGTTGTGCTGGTGGCTTTAGTCTGGTCTTGTTTGTAAACATTTGGTAAATGCCCAAAACTGGGATTGCTGGGTCATAGGGAAGTTCTATGTGAAGACTTTTAAGGAACCTTCATACTGCTTTCCAAAGTGGTTGAACAAGTTTACATTCCCACCAACAATGAAGTAAAGTTCCTTTCTGTCCACATCCCCTCCAGCATCTGTTGTTGTTAGAATTCTTGATTTTTGCCGTTCTAACTGGAGTGAGGTGATATCTCAATGTTGTTTTGATTTGCATTTCTTTTATGGCTAGGGATGTTGAACATTTCTTCGTGTCTATTGGCCATCCTTCTTTCTTCTTCAGAGAAGTTTCTCTTGAAGTCTTTAGCCCTTTTATTTATTGGGCAGTTGTTTCTTTGAGGATTTGTTGTTGGGGGTTTAGTTTTTTGAGTTCCAAGTATATTTTAGATATGAGACCCTTGTCCGTTGTATGGCTAGTAAAGATCTTCTCCTAATCCGTGGGTTTTCTATTGATCTTGCTAGCTATGTCATTTGCCCTGCAGAAGCTCTGCAACTTTATGCAGTCCCATTTGTCCAACCTTTCTTTGATTTGTTGTGTTTCCGGGTCTCTATTAAGAAAATATCAGCCTGAGCCAAGGAGACCTAGGGTTTCTCCTATTCCATCCTGTAATGTTTTCAGATTGTCTGCTTTGAGTTCAAGGTCTTTGATCCATTTGGAGTTGATTCTGGTGCACGGTGATATATAAGGATCTAGCTTAAGTTTTCTACATGTAGTTAACCAATTTTGCCAGCACCATTTACTGAAGAGGTTGTCTTTCTTCCATTCCATTGTTTTAGCTCCCTTATCGAAGATTAGATGGCTATAGGTCTGTAGGTTCATTTCTGGGTTTTCAATTCTATTCCATTGGTCCTGAGGTCTGTTCTCATGCCAATACCAAGCTGTTTTGATTACTTTGGCTTTATAGTAGAGTTTGAAGTTTGGTATTGATAATCCTCCAGCAGTGTTCTTTCTGTTGAGGAGCGTTTTTGCTATTCGGGGTCTTTTATTTTTCCATATGAATTTTTGGATTGCCTCTTCTATTTACGTGAAGAATGAGGTTGTAATTTTGATAGGTATTGCGTTGAATTTGTAGATAGCCTTGGGAAGAATTGCCATTTTCACAATGTTAATCTTTCCAATCCAGGAGCATGGGAGGTTTTGCCATTTTTTAAGTTCTGTGTTGATTTCCTTTTTGAAGATTTTAAAGTTTTCATCATAGAGGTCCTTCACTTCTTTAGTTAAGTTAATTCCTAGGTATTTTATTTTTTGTGGGGCTATTACAAATGGAGTTGCTTTCCTAATTTCAACCACTCTTTTCTCATTGTTGGCATACAGAAAAGCCATTGATTTTTGGGAGATAATTTTATAACCTGCTAATTTGCCAAAGTTTTGAATCAGCTTGGCAATTTGGGAGTGGAGTCTATGGAGTTCTTTAAATACAAGATCATGTCATCTGCAAAGAGGGAGAATTTTATTTCTTCTTTCCCTATTTGGATCCCCTTTATGTCTGCATCTTGTCTATTCACAATAAATTTTTTAAAGAGAATTTTGTGTGGTGAATTTTAAAAGTTGTTTAATGCTATTATTAATAATCTAGAAGTGTTTACAATCTTCAGTAACCAAAATATATGTTCAGTTTTTTTGCATGAGAAAAATGACTACAAATAATCAAGATGATCTTTCTGTCAGTTTGGCTGTGTGTCCTCTCAATATTTACCAATGAGTTCCATGGAATCAAACCAATAAGCATATACTAGTTTCATTTGAACAACTCCCTAATGAGGAAGATATAAGTAAGCTTCATTTGCAACACGTCTTAAAATGACTTAGCCCATTAGACATCTACTAATGTTGATGTATGATTTCTTGGCACATATAATCAAAACTACTTGGTGCCATGACAATGACCTTCCTCTTAGGATGACTAAGTTTATTAAGAAGAGCTCCTTCAGTTTTCCTTACTATCATTCATAAATCTCACTTCAAATTATCATATCTTTTCCTGTCATGCTTACACATCAAATAATTTGTGTAATGCTTTCTTCCTCGAAAGTGCAAATCTTTAAAACCAATACATCATACTACTTGAAATAAGACAGTTCAAACCAAATTGAACAAACATATCTAAAAGGGGAATTTTTTATATCTTCCTTCATTATAACCATTTGTTTGTATTTTTTCTAATTCACTAACTGCTTTATGACAATTTACCTGTTTAAATCTTCCCCAAAGGCAAATATCACAGGATCGTGCCTGAAATCAAATCTCAGCTAGTACCTAAAATGATTATATGTATCTCATATAGCAATTTTGGTTGGGTACTTATTAACCCAAAATTTGGGGACACAATGAAATACTGTCATAACAACTGGCAACAGAAATGGAGTTTTCATCTGGATTTTACCTGAGAAACGAAAAAAAAAAACAACCGTTATACAATGACTAACAAGCGTGTCGTTCATAATTTCTATAAGCACCATTTTGGATTGAACTCTTTCTACTTGAAGAAAAACATTATATATGGGTTGAATATCACTATCAACAGAATTTTTTTTTTGGATCCAGTCGTGGGGGCAGAACTCTGGGCCTGGGCACTGTCCATCAGCTCTTCAGCTCAAGGCTAGCACTCTACCACTTGAACCACAGCACCACTTCTGTTTTTTTTTCTACTTATGTGGTGCTGAGGAATCGAACCCAGGGTTCGAGGCAAGCGCTCTTCCACTGAGCCAACTTCCCAGTCCATATCAACAGAAAATTTTAATGCATGCGAGGCAAGCGCTCTTCCACTGAGCCAACTTCCCAATCCATATCAACAGAAAATTTTAAATGGAATGAACTAACTTGATATCCTTTTCATAATTGTTTCAACAATTTCTATTTTTGAGAGAGAATATCTATATTTTACTATATTTTAAACTCTTTACACTTTAAAATTTACTCAATCATCTCATGCTTAAGAAAGAATGTGAATATCCAAGTATTATCGACATACTTTTTACTTTCCTCTGATCAATACTACATATAACCTTGTCTCAAAATGTTTATATCTTGTAAATTGGATAATGATATATGCGTCCAAATGGAATGGAGTAAATATGATAATGAGGAACGTTACAATGTTAAAAAGAATGGTTCTTAATGCTGGAATGTGTTAGCTTTTTCCTTCTTTGAAAAAAAATCTATTCTCAAGTCCAACCGATAAAGAATTATACCAAATGATCAGTTATGCTGTTCACATATTTTAGTATGATTTTGTAACTTAGTTTCTGTTTGGAACATGTTAGCCCTACAAACACACACACACACACACACACACACACACACACACACACACACACACACACACACACACACACACACACACACATTGATCTACCAAAAACACAATAAACAAATGAATAGGGTATGTAGCTTGTTACTAACAAAGTTGCTCCAGGAAGAAATCCCACCATGAAGGGTTTTTCATTCACTCACTCACATCCTCTTCTGCTTTGAATAATTTTCACTAGACTTATTCAACTCTAGAAAACCATGGTTACCATGGAAGAACATTGGAATAAAAACAAGACACCTGTTAATTGTATTTGCGATATTGTAAAATTTATATCTAATACAATTGTGCCTATCCTTGAAGCAATAAAATCTTACTGTATTCCAAAACCACTGTAGACTTATGCCTTCTTTTATAACTTTTCTCTTTGAAGGAATTTGGATTTAGGTCATGTGCGGGTTTCAGAGTTTGTCTTAGTGTAACTGGGCAGTTTAGATAACAATTAGAAAAGATATTTAACTGCTCTCATCTTTTTGTACATTAGATTATTCATGCAGAAAACAATTTGGGTTGAAAATTATTAAAATGCTGCTACTGTGCTTGTTTCTGTATGGAATATATAGATATATATCAAATTCAAATGAGGTATCAAATATCCGAATTCTTTATTTCCTATTATAGGACGGACACACAAAATAAAGCATTCTCAATACAGAAAAACCTAAATAAAATGAAAGCACAGTAATGGAGGTATCATATACCAAATCATACTTACATTTTGATGATTTTGTTAACAATTCCAAACATATTAAAATATGCATGCAAAGTTGAAATGGATGATTTTAACAGTCAGAAATATATGCAGGTGTTTGTGTCTTCAACAACTATTTAAGGATAATTAACTAATACTTACGCATAAAATTATATACATTCATAATATACTGCATAGTTAGTAGAGAAAATGAAAAATGATTCCTCTGATTGCATTCATATATACTTACTCATTTGAATTGCACTTGAGGCAATGGGTGTTAAAATCATTAGGAAAGTTTTTAAATGGAGGACATACGACAAAGGAATTCAAGTAAGCCCCTTTTATATGCTTTTTAATAAAATAATGTCAAATGCATTTTTGTAGTTTGGAAATGAATAAGAATATTCATTGGTAGATGTAAAGATATCTGAAATTTGAAAATGACAATGGCACATATCCTTAAACAATTATGTGCTTTGTTCAAGTTATAAATCTATGAAAAGTTGGCACCATTTGGCTTCAGATATCATTATCCAATTTACAAGATGTAAACATTTTGAGACATGGTTATATGTATAGCAGTATGCCAAAATGTACTTTTTTACCAAGGTTAGCTCCATACCTTTGTTTTGGTAATTAAAGATACAATAATATTCATGTCTGTATGTTTATTGTGTCCTAGTGTGTGATCCTTTGGGTCAATGTAAATTGTTACGCAATGTGATGTGTGCCCAGAGGATTTGCCTGTTCCTCACTGTAGAGTAAATCCTCAAGGTCCTCTCCCTAAGAATGTATGGCAGATGGATGTTACTCATATTGTGGAGTTTGGGAAATTAAAATACGTAACAACTGACACCTCTTCTGGATTTTTGATGGTCAGTGCAAAATTTGGAGAATTCACTAAGCATGTAATTGCTCATTGTTTGAAATGTTTCTCCAATATGGCGATATGAGGGATAATAAAAACAGTTAATGGTTCTGCATATGTTAACAATTCATTTAAACAATTTTGTTCCCAATGGAAAATTGAACATAAAACTGGCATTCTGTATAATCCACAAGGACAAGGAATTGTACAGTGTGCACATGGTAGCCTTAAAACGCAGCTTCAAAAACAAAAGCGTGAGTTATATATCCAGTCACCACCTAATTTATTGAATCATGCTATTTTTATTTTTTTTCTAAATGTGAATATTACTAGCAAATCTGCCACCGATGGATTTTGGCAAAAAGGAACAGTAACCAACTTGGCTCAGGTTAAATGGATAGATACTTCTACTGGATTTTGAAAGGGCCCCGACCCTGTTTTGATATGGGACTGTGCATGTTTGCGTTTTTGCACAGGAGGAAAATGAAGCTCGCTGGTTGCCTGAAAGATTGGTGCAGTGCGTGGAGCATAATGGCAGCGAGGAGTGACACATATTGGGTCTATGTTCCTAACCCTCCTATCCTTCATCCTGAGGTGTGAGAGGGCAGAGAAATCGTGGTACTGGTAAACGACACTCATTTGTTAGACCAACCTGCAATGGACAGATTAGGAATACAGAATGAGACAGGATTCAACAATTTTGTTTCCGGTGTTCTTGCCCATCTGTTTTGCCAAAAATGCATCTTTTTCTGGGTGTCTAAAGATTAGCCAATCTACTTTATTTCTCTTTTAGGAGGGATAGTAGGTGTTGGTGTATGCATGTTAGAAGGCATTATATGCCTGCCCATGATCATCAAGCTAATTATGAATTCCTTTTGGAAAGTAAGCTCAGAACTCCACGGAGTTAAGTTCCATCCATTCTGTCTACTATGACCTTGATTCATTTATGCTTACTCTGGAGTTACTCACTGCACATCATCCTTTTCTGAGCACTCACTCCATCTGTAGTGTTCTTCATGGAAATTCCCTGTATACTGTCCTCACGTTGGGTACTACTTGTCAGAGCCTACCGTTGAGTCAATAGGTAACTGGATTGAGAAAAGCTTGATGATTGAGAAAAGACAGGAGACAGAATATAATGGAGAAGACTGTTAGTCAACACTGCAGCCCTGCGTTCATTTCACAGCAGCCTTATATACAAGTTCCAAGGGACAAGGAAAATTCCACTGAAACAATTACTGGGACGCAATCTCATGGTCAAAAAACATTCAACTTCCATATTAGACTACTAAGGGCCTCCTGGCTCGCAGGAGCTGCTTTCTTTAGCAAAACATGTTTTTTTTCTACTTTTTCTACAACTTGTTGGAAATGCAAGCTTGAACTCCCTGGACCTACAGGCCTAGATGGATCCCAAATGCAAGATGAGTCACTATAGGATCCAACACATAAATTCCTACAGCTTTTATCCAGAGCTTTTATCGTAAACATGTGTTGAATCGTGTCGAATGCTTTTTCTGCATTTATTGAGATAATCAGGTGGTTCCTATCCTTGCTCTTGTTGAATTTCCTTGCTCTTATATTGCATATATTGAACCATTTTTGCATCTTGGAAATTAAATCCTGTTTGATAGTGGTGTATCATTTTTGGTAAGTTGTTGAAGTTGATTGGCCAAAATTTTGTTGAGGAGTTTGATATTGATATTCATCAAAGTAATTTTTCTCTTTCCTCCCTACCTGGTTTTGAGATGAGGGTTACATGTCTTCATAGAAAGAGGTTAGTAGTGGAGTTTCACTTTCAATTTCATTAAAGAGTTGGAGTATTACTGTGAGTACTGATTTCAGTGCTTTATAGAATTCATCCATCTTTTCTTAGTGGGGGATCTATTTTTGTTTCTATTTTCTTGCTTTATATGTGTCTGTTACATTGGATTAAATCATTTTAGTTTATTTATTATTTCTGAATTTGGACAAATTTTCTTTGTGACCTAAAATGTATTCTGCTGTGAAAATGTGTATTCTGATGCTGCTGGGTAAAATATTTGGTAGATATCTGTTAAGTTTAGTTGATCTACGTTGTTGTTTGGTCTGAGTTTTCTCTGTTGAGTTTTTGCTGGGTTGATCTATCCAGCAAAGATAGTGATTTGTGATCATCTCCAACAATTAATGTCTTTGGATCTATGTATTCTTTTAGGGAAAGCAGTGTTTCTTTGATAAATTTGTGTATTCTGTTGTTTGGTGAATATTTAGAATTGTTATATCCTCTTGAAAGAAAGATCCCTTAATTAGTATACAATGACCTTCTTTATCTCTTCTCACTAATTTTAATATGAAGTCTATTTTATGTGATATTAGGATTGCAGCTCCAGCCTGTTTATATGGGCCGTTTGCTTAGTAGATTTTATTTCAAACTTTCACTCTGTTTTTGTGGGAAATGTGTGGCATAAAACACCTTGCTTTATGATTCAAGTAGACAGTGTATGTCACATAATATACATTAATATTGAGAGTTAGGCCTGAGAGGTGTTTGGTATTTCGTGCTATGTTATCCATCTTCTGGGGGGCTGTGTCGTCTGGGTTCTACCTATGCTTCTTGTATTCTCTGTTTGGGTGATGTTTCTTGTGGGTTTTCTATGTGTAGGACTTCTTCAATTATCTTTTGTAGGGATGGTTTGGTGGAGATATTGAGTTTCAATTTTTCTTTGCTGTGGAAGGTTTTTATTTACTTCTGTTATGAAGGAGAGTTTTGGTGGGTATAGTATACTTGGTTGATAGTTGTTTGTCTTTATAGCATGGCATACATCATTCCAGGCTCTTGTTGCTTTGTCTCTGCTGAGAATCTGAAGTTATTCTGATTGGTTTCCCTTTATAGATGATTGATCTTTATTTTTAACAAGTTTAAGGATCCTTTCTTTGGTCTGAATTGATCCTCTGTAGATTATAATGTGACAGTGGGAATGATGCAAAGCTGGATAAATATATGCAAATAAATTATGTAATACATCACATCAACAAGAGCAAGGATAAGAACAACATGATGGTCTCAATAGATACAGAAGAAGCATTTGACATGATCCAACTCAACTTTATGAAGAAAGCAACAGTAAAACTGGGAATCCAGGGAACATTTCTTAATACAATAAAGACCATGTATGACAAACCTACAAACAGCATTATAGTTAATGGTGTAAAACTAAAGCTGTTTCCTCTAAACTCAGGAACAAGACAAGAATATAGGCTCTCTCAACTCCTCTTCTATATGGTATTAGAAGTCCTTGCTAGAGCAATTAGACAAGATGCAAACATAAAGGGGATCCAAGTAAGGAAAGAGGAAGTAAAACTCTCTCTCTTGGCCAATGGCATGATCTTGTAGTTAAAACACCTATGGAATCCACTCCCAAGATACTCAAGCTGATTCAAATCTTTGATAAAGTATCAGGGTATAAAACTAACCCTCAAAAATCAATTACTTTTTGTATGGCAATAATGAGAAGAGCAGAACTTAAATCAGGCACACAACTACTTTTGTAATAGCCACACAAAAAACAAAATACCTATGAATTAACAAAAAGAAGTTTTTGAAAACTTTCATAACCTGAAAATGGAAATTAAAGGAGAATTAAGGAATTGGATAAACCTCCCATACTCCTGGATTCAGCAGATTAACATCGTGAAAATGGCAATACTAAAAAAGACTACAAATTCAATTCCATATGCATCAATGTCTCAACCTCATTCTTCAAAGAATTAGAAGAACCATCCAAAAATTCAAAGAGAACAATAAAAGATCCTGAATAGCAAACATAATTCATACTGGAAAGAGCAGTGCTGGAGACTTCAAACTCTACTAGAAGGACATAGTAATCAGAAGAGCTTAATATTGAAACAAGAACAGAACTGAAGTCGAATGGAATGAAATAAGTGAGACAAAAATAATAGAATGAAAGAAAGTCATCCTCTTCAGTAGATATTAATGAAAAATCACATAAATATTGTAGAAAACTAAAATTAGACTTAATATATCACCTTGAAACAGAATCAACTCCAAATGGACCAAAGATTTCCAAGGAAAGCAGAACACAGGAAAACATTACAGAAAGGAATAGGAGAAACTCCAGGGTTCCTAGGCACATGCCAAAATGTTCTTATTAAAGACCCAGAAACACAACAAATCAAAGAAATGTTGTACAAATGAGATTGTATGAAATTCTGGAGCTTTTGAATAGCAAAGGAAATAGCTAGCATGGTCAATAGAAAACCCACAGATTGGGAGAACACCTTCCATAATTATAAATTGAACAATGGTCTCATATCTAAAATATCCTTAGAATTCAGAAAATTCATTCTTCCAACAACAAATCCTCAAAGAAACTATTGCCGCACCAACAAGTGGGCAAAGAATTAGAGAATCCTCTGAAGAGGAAATAAGAATGTCTAATAGATACAGGAAGAAATATTGAACTTTGCTGCCATAAACAACACATCTGGCAAATGAAAACATTGAGATTCCACCTCAACCCATTTTGAAAGGATATACCCAAGATACCTAATAACAACAGTTGCATAAGAGCATGTGGCCAAAAGTGATCCCTACTGCATTTTTGGTGACAGTTTAAACTGGTTCAAGCACTCTGAAAAGCAGAATGCATGTTCCTCAAAGACTAAATATAGAGATACCATATGACACAGCAATCTCATTGTAGGGCATTTATCCAAATGAAACCAAACAAGGGAGAAGTTGAGGAAGAGGGCAGAGGAGAAGCTGGAAGCTAAACAAGCTCTTGCATAGAAAGCAAATTTAGTGTTCCAGTGAACAGTTCTAGGCTAGAGAATCAAAGCAAGTGTACCGTCATAGTACAGAGAGTTTGGCCAGAGAGGGAAAATCCAGGCAAGGAGATAGATCTGAGCACTTGGTGGTAGCTGTGATTGTGTGGCTGCAGCGGTAGCAGTGGCATCTGTAGCTACCATACCTACAGAAAGAGTCCTGGGCAAAGGCTCCAGACACAGTGAGCAAGCAGATTCTACTCAACACCAAGAAGAACTGACAAGGAGCAGATATCTTCATCCTGCAGATCACAGACCAGAGATGGCCCAGGAACCAAGACTCTGGCATTGAGTAGAATCCTGACATCCTCACTCCTTCTCATGGACCAGAGGAGGGAAGGCTGACCCTTCCCCACAATCAGGTATCTCCATCGTGATTCTGACAAAGGCATGGCTGAGCAGCTACATCCAACTCAGGCATTGGAAGAAAACAAAAGGTCACAAGAACCTGACCTGGCCTGCCAGGCTCAGCTCCACCCAGAGGAAAGTCACCTGAAAGGCAGGGGAAGCTCCAACCCAGAGTAGTGACTTTCTACACTGGGTAAACAGAGCCAGAGTCTGCCCCATTCTATAGCAGCCTAGACAAACAATTCAAATTCAGTAAACATAAACCCTGAGAATGGCTCCAGGCTGGGCTCTTTGAGTGTCTCAGAACTAGCCCCTCATAGAAAAGCTACTCTTTCCTGAAAGACCTCAACCGTACCCAGAAACTAGCCTCATCACAGCATCTCCAAACTAGAGGAAAAAAGCCATCTCCCTCTTTTGTGATACACACAGCAGATCTCCCTCCTACTGAACTAGCTTGGGAGGAGGATCACAATATCCTGGGTATTGCTGAGCATTATTCTGTCTGCTCACACAAAGTGACTTAAGAAACGAATCAAGCTACAGTAAAACCAAACACCACAAGCAGACCAAAGATTCCACCAAGAGACTGGATATGGACTCAAGGGTGATACAGGATATTCTCATTGCCCCCACACACCCCAGTCATAAAAAATGAAAGATATCTTTTTTGTACCTTTTTTAAAAAATATGTTTTTTAAAATTGTTTTCTTTAATCCTTTTTTCTCTCATAATTTTTATTTTAGGTGTACATGTGTGTGTGCTTTAAAAAAATCTGGATTGACTTTTTGGTCCTTTATAAAACTTATTTTCATTTTTTAAAAAAATTTGTGACATTGCTTTTCTGCTCATCCCAAGATATATACCTGTCGTCGATTATTAGACCTTATTCCCCACTGTGTACATACTTAATCCAGAAATTCATTACTCAATTCACAACCTCTTAGGCTTAACTTCTATAATAGCAGTATTATCTCCTTATACCTATATAATTTTCAAGTAACTAATTTTAAGAATTTTTACTCTTTAGTTTTTCATGTCTTCTTCCTATCCCTACTTTCCTCTCATCCTATACTTTTCTTCTCTCAATATCATTTCTTTAAACTAACATAATTTTTAAGGGATTCACTTTTTAAGTTTAAATTTTTGTTTTTCCATTTTTTATGTTTTTTAAAATCTCTCTCCTATCACTCTGTTCATTCTATTTCCCTCTCTGAGATTAGAACTTGGTTAAATTCACTCTCCTTTTACCTCTCCACATCCATCTAATGCTATTATTCCCCACATTTCTCCTTAAACCTAATAATTCCTGGTTTGCCAAATTAATCTTTGCTATCCTTAGCCCATTAAACGACAGTTGTTTGATACTGAATAGATTGTATCTGTTGAAATAGATTGTATCTGCAGCCATTTTGACTGTGCAAATTCAGGACTCTCATTAATGCTTACCTTAAAATATTTTCTACCTGTATCCCTATTTAAACGATTTGTTTTTTCCCCTTCCCCTCCACAAATTATACCGACATCAAATACAGTGAAAGCAGGGGTTATACTGTGGGAGCGGGACATACATAGCAACAAAGAAATAATCTTATAAATGTGTTATACAGGTGGACCCATTGCAACAATGAGATGTACAAGTTGTTATGTCGAAAACAAAATTTACAACCTTGGTGGGGGGGTGGGAGAAGGGGGCGGGAAGGATTGAGTGGGGGGGCAGGGGGAGGATGGGAAGGGATGGGAAGGGGAAACAAAGGAGGAGGCTACAATGCTTGATAAATGTACTCATTATCTTGCCCATGTAATTTTAACCACTCTGTACAGTATTTTCACATTAAAAATTATCATAAAAATATTTTCTAGTACAAAATTGGTGTTACTTTCATACCAAATGGGCAGAACAAGCTGGAAAATCACAAGAACAATAGCAAGTCTGGGTATTTCAACTCCCATTCATGAAAACCAGGTGACAGAACAGTTAATGAATAATCCAGAGGGGAGTTACCAAAAATCTCTATAAACATGATGAATGAAAAGATTCAAAACTGCAAAGGAGTCACTGTGAGCATGATAGGGAGTAAGAGGAGGCAAACAAAAGATTAATACAGGAATCTCATGAATGTAAAGAAACTACTTCCTCACACTTATAGGATTTGGGTGAGCAGGTTGAGAACAGTCAAAGAGAAATAAAAGAATTGTGTCAGCAGGCTGAGAACAGTCAAAGAGAAGGACAAGTATTGTGAGTGCAGGCTGAGAAGAGTCAAAGAGAAGGACAGAAAGTGTGTAATAAGGCTCTCAAACGTCAAAGAGAACTATAGGAATTGCATGCAATTGAGGAAGCTATTCAAAGAGTTAAACAGGAATTGTAAGAGTGGGATGAGAATAGACAAAGATCAATAGAGGCATTCATGGAATCCAGAAACAGACAGCTGAAAAAATTCAGTGGGACCAGAAAAGGATTGTTGAATGGAACCCAATAGAAGGAATGGGAGTCCAAGGAAACCATAACCAATCGACTAAGTGATTTGCGAATAAACACTGAACACCAAATTAAGGAAGTAAAGAATTTCATACAAGATCTAAAACAAAGCTCCAACAAAGAATTTGAAGCCATCAAAGCTGACCAATTAGAAGGAAAATAAATTGAAAAAAAAAGTAGAAAGTCTTGACAGTAGGTGAGACCATGCAGAAGATCGAATCTCGGGGATCGAAGACAGCCTACATATTACAGAGAAAGAACATACACCTATCCAAGACAAATCCAAGAAATATGATAGATCTATTCAACATTTGGAAGACACCAACAGAGGCACTAATCTGAGGATAATAGATGGAAAGAAGCACCTACAGACAGAAGTTAATGGTCTAGGAAATTTGTTTAACAGGATCCTAGCAGAGAACTTCCCAAACATGCAAAAAATTAGGCCTATTCAGATACAAGAAGCTATTAGAACCCCAAATATACCAGACCAGAACAGGACATTCCACCTTCACATTATAATCCACTCAGGATGAATTCAGACCAAGGAAAAGATTATTAAAGATGTAAAGTGTAAAACTTCAATCACCTACAAATGGAATACAATTAGAATCACCTCAGATTTCTCAGCAGAGACAAAGCAAGAAGAGCCAGGAATGATGTGTGCTACCGTCTAAAGACAAACTACTATCAACCAAGAATACTGTATCCAGCTAAACTCTCCTTCATAACAGAAAGTCAAACAAATAACTTCCATAGCAAAGAAAAATTGACACAATATATCACCATCAAACAAGCCCTCCAAAAGATTCTTAAAGATGTCTGACCCATAGAAAACCAATAAGACCATAATAAAGGCCAAGAAACCACGCCCAAACTGAGAATCCAAGAACCATAGGAAGAACCCAGTTGTCCCAGTCCCGAAGAAGGTGGATAACATGGCACGAACTCCCAAACCCCTCTCAATCCTAACTCTCAACATTAATGGACTGAACTCTCCAATTAAGTGACGTAGACTGTCTAGTTGGAGTAAAAGACAAGATCCTTCTATATGTTGCTTTCAGGAGTCACACCTTGCCCATTAAAAAAACATATTTTGAAAGTGAAAGTCTTGGACAAAATGTATAAAGCAAATGACCCTCATAAACAGGCGAGAGTTGCAAAACTAATCTCTAATAAAATGGACTTCAAAGTAAAATTACTAAGAAACTTGGCAGAAATGGACATGCCAAAACTAAAACAAAATGAGTTAAACCATCTTAACAGGCCCATATCAAGCATTGAAATAGAAACAGCACAAAGAGACCTCCCAGCTAAGAAAAGTCCAGGACCAGATGGTTTTACAGCAGAATTCTACAAGGCCTTCAAAGCAGAGCTTACACCAATCCTCCAACTTTTCAATGAAATTGAGAGAGAAAGTTCACTACTGAACTCATTCTATGAAGCCATCATATCACTCACCCATCATAAACCAAAACCAGGCAGGACTCATCAAAGAAAGAGAACTATAGACCCATATCTTTGATGAACATTGATGCAAAACTTCTCAACAAGATTTTGGTCCATCGACTTCAACAATTCATCAAAAAAATCGTACACCATGACCAAACAATATTCATTTCAGGGATGCAAAGCTGGTTCAATATATGAAAATCTATTAATATTATTCATCACATCAACAAGAGCAAGGATAAGAACCACATGGTTATCTCAATAGATGCAGAAAAACTTTTGACAAGATCCATCCCATAATGATGAAAATTCTGCAAAAATTAGGAATCCAGGGAACAATTCCCAATAAAATAAAGGCTATATATGACAAACCTACAGCCAGCATTATACTTATGAGTGAAAAAACTAAGGCCATATCCTCTTAACTCAGGAATGAGACAAGAATGTCCACTCTCTCCACTTCTCTTCAATCTAGTATTAGAATGCCTAGCTACAGCAATAAGACAAGATACAAACCTAAAAGGGATCCAAATAGGGAAAGATGAAGTAAAACTGAAGTAAAACTCTTTGCAGAAAACATGACCTTATATTTAAAGAATCCCACAGAATCCACACCCAAATTACTCAAGCTGATTTAAAATGTTGGCAAAATATCAGGTTATAAAATTAACCCTCCAAAATCAATAGCTTTTCTGGATGCCAACAATGAGAAAAGTTTGGCTGAAATCAGGAAAACAACTCAATTCATAATAGCCATACACAAAATAAAATATCTAGGAATTAACTTAACCAAAGAGATGAAGGACCTCTATGATGAAAACTTTAAAAACCTGAAAAAGAAAATCAAAGCAGAATTTGGAAAGTGGAAAACTTCCATGCTCCTGTATTAGAAGGATCAACATTGTGAAAATGGTAATATTTCACAAGGCTATCTACAAGTATTCAATATGATACCTATCAATATTCCAACCTCATTCTTAAAAGAAATTAAAGAGGCAATCCAAAAATTTATATGGAACAATAAAAGAACCCGAATAGCCAAAATAATCCTTAACAGAAAGAACAGTGCTGGAGGAATATCAATACCAAATTTCAAACTCTACTACAAAACCATAGTCATTAAAAGAGCTTGGTACTGGCACCAGAACAGACCTCAGGAACAATGGAATAGAATTGAAAACCCAGAAATGAACCTAAAGACCTATAGCCATGTAATCTTCAATTAGGAGGCTAAAAAATGAAATGGAAGAAAGACAGCTTCTTCAGTAAGTGGTGCTGGAAAAATTGGTTAATCATTTGTAGAAAACAAAAGCTAGATCCTTATTTATCACCCTGCACTTGAATCAACTCCAAATGGGTCAAAGACCTCGGAGTCAAAGGAGACATTCTGAAAATAATTTGGGATGGAATAGGAAAAACCCTAGGTCTCCTTGGCACAGGCCGAAATTTTATTAATAGAGACCCAGAAACACAACAAATTAAAGAAACTTTGGACAAATGGGACTGAATGAAATTGAAGAGCTTCTGTATGACAGATGACCTAGACACATGAAGAAATGCTCAACCTCCCTAGCCATAAAAGAAATGCAAATCAAAACAATACCACCTCACCCCATTTAGAATGGCTATAAAGAAGAACTCTAATAACGGGCTGGGAAGGTGGATGAGGGTAGATCACGTGCCTTACATGCAAGTTGACCTCAGTTCGATTCCTCAGCACCACACAAGCAGAAAAAAAAGCCAGAAGTGGTGCTGTGGCTCAAGTGGTAGAGTGCTAGCCTTCAGGTGAAGAGCTGAGGGACGGTGCCCAGGCCCAGAGTTCAGACAAACAACTGGACCCCCCCCCCCCCCTTCAAAAAGAAAGAACTCTAATAACAACAGATGCTGGAGGGGATGTGGACAGAAGGGAACCTTACAACCTTGTTGGTGGGAGTGTAAACTTGTTCAACCACTTTGGAAAGTAGTATAGAGCTTCCCTATTACCCAGTAATCCCACTTTTGGGCATTTACCCTAATGATCATAAACAAGACCATCCTAAAGCTACCAGCACAACTATGTTTATTGCAGAATTATTTACCATAGCTAAGATATGGAACCAACCCAGATGCCACTCAGCATATGAATGGATCAAGAAAATGTGGTATATACACACATTGGAATTCTATGCCTCTCTCAGAATTAATGACTTTGCCCCATTTGCCCCATTTCCATTGTAATGGAAAGAGTTGGAAAAAATTATATTAATTGGAGTAAGTCAGGCTCAAAGAAACATAGGTCCCATGGTTTCCCTTATTTGCAATACCTAATGTATGTCTGAGACAAGTAGAAACGGTTAGATAAGTTGATGTTAGGCTTAGTGAACCCAAGATAAGGACTCAAATGTTTTTTCTTTCTTGCAAATTTTTTCTAACATATTTATAAGATATTTCTTTGTTGCTTTGTATGTCTCTCCACCCATGGCTTAACCCTTGTTTTCACTGTATTTGATGTTGGTTTAATTTGTGGAGGGGAAAGGAAAAAACAAATTGTTTAAATAGGGATACAGTTCGACCCATTGCTACAATAAAATGTAGAAGACATTATGTCAAAAAATAAACATTACAATTTTGGCGTGGGGACGAGGGGCGGGAGGAGGTGGGGAGAAGATGGGGAGGGGTGGGAAGGGGAAATAAAGGAGGAGGCAACGATGCTTTATAAGAAATGTACTCATTACCTTGCCCAAGTAATTGTAATCTTCTGAATGGTATTTTCATAATTAAAAACAAAGAAAAAGAAAAAGAAAAAAACAGGGTCATACTACAGCTACTAGCCCAACTATGTTTACCACAATGCTATTCACCATACCTAAGATATATCATATATATCATATATATCATATATATGATGCCCCTCAGTAGAAGAGTGGATCAAGAAAATTGGTATATATATACACACAGACATTATTGTTCCAACAGAAAGAACTTCATGGTCCATTTGTTAGGAAATAGAAAGACTTAGAAAAAAATCATATTAAGTGAATTAAGGCAGTCCTAAAATTTTTAGGTCCTATGTTTTCCCTTAGTTTCAGTAAATAGTATCCATATAGGATAATCCTATCAGGTGAGCTGAAAAGATAAGCCAGGCATCAGTGGCTCATGCCTGTCATCCTAGCTACTGAGGAGGCTGAGATCTGATGATCAAAGTTCAAAGCCAGCCCGGTAAGGAAACTCCAAGGGACTCTTATCTCCAACAAACCACCAGAAAAAACAGAAGTGAAACTGTACCTCATTTAGAATGGCTATAAAGAAGAACTCTAATAACGGGCTGGGAAGGTGGCTGAGGGTAGATCACGTGCCTTACATGCAAGTTGACCTCAGTTCGATTCCTCAGCACCACACAAGCAGAAAAAAAAAACCAGAAGTGGTGCTGTGGCTCAAGTGGTAGAGTGCTAGCCTTGAGCTGAAGAACTGAAGGACAGAGCTCAGGCCCAGAGTTGAAGCCCCACGACCGACCAAACAACAACAACAACAACAACAACAGTGCACATATGTCTATATAAGAGATTGATAAGTGAAATATACTCCAAGTTATGTACACAAGAGTTCTGCATTTATTGTTATATTTTTGAATGTGCTATGTGATTTCCTTTGTAGGTTTTTCACACTATGATATATCCCCTGTTGTCTCCTTAATTGATTTTGGTACCCTGCACCTTATATGTATATTTGTCCAATCTAGGAAAAGGAAGGGGAATAACAAATCGCTGAAGAAAGGACATAGGATGACCCATTCCAACAATGATACAAACAGGAGAGTGTATTGGAGCGGAACTTTACAACTTCAGGAAGAGAAAATTTTGGGGTAAGAAAGAGTGTGGGAGGTGGGGGAGAGAGTGGTTGTGGGACAACAATAATTGAAGAAGTACTAGTGGTCAACTAGTAATGTACACATTTCCTTACTCTTGTACCAGTAATCCCTCTGTACAGCATCTTTACAATAAAATAAAATTTACAAATATAAATATGGCTTAAGATACAACCTGATTAGCAAAAGGTAAGTTTTCAGTGTATTATTTTTCATATGCAATGCTGTCTAAAAATAGTGTTTTTACAAAGAAAGACGTACATGACAACACTTTATGAAAAATGAAATACTTTATGGGAAAAAAACTGGAAGTAATGAATGATTGCAACTATTTGTAAAATTGATTGCTAAGATTTTTATGATAGCTTATGCTACCATTGAATTTGGGTAGCATGTGCTTATTGCATGTCAGTATTTTCAGAAGGCTAATACAGGTCTTAGCCTTTCTTCTAATTGTATATTAGAAGATTGTAATTTATCTTTGACTCAGGGTAAATAAAAATAATCAAAACGATTATTTTACCAATGGAATGGAGAATCATTTTTGAAAAAATTGCATTTATCTCAAGCAAAATAATATCGGATATTTGGTTTCCCATCACTCTCTAGAAAAGTTAGGAAAGTAGATTGCCTTCTTTGATACTCCTAGGACATGCATTTTGTTTCTTGGCCTATTTTGTTAATATTACACTAACAAGGAATATCCTTTCTTCATACTTTATTACTGTGGTAGTGGAAATCACAAAGTATTGTCCCTGATGATTTTTACTTAAATTGAAGCATATCGAAGTATATTTGAAAAAATATTTGAACTTATAACATAGATGGAATTCATGCCTGTTATTACATAGTCACCTTTATTACCTCATACTAAAATCAGTGACATTTTTTGTCTTGTTAGTCAATTGATTTTGAACCAAACATTTAAACAAAAGTTCATGTCTTCAACTTCATCCCAAAACACAGGGAAAAAATCAAAATACCCAAAAATATGTTAAATGAATGATCTTGCAATCTTTAACCAAATTACATTGTATTTAGACAGGTAATAATTTTATGTGACAATAACTATGACTGAGCCTTTTCTACCGATTTGTTTCTCAAGGCAAGTTTTAACTGTTGTTCATATCTCCTATGTTCAGATTAATTGTTTTGTCCCTTCCAAATTATCACTATAAAACTAATTAGAGCATCCAAATATCTGATTATTGTGTATGTGTTAGAGGTAGTTTTATGACATAACTTTTTTCTTTGGAAGTTATTTGCTGTCTTTAAGTTCTTAATAGTGTGTTCTGAAGAATACTGAAAGTATGAGTATCATGTAAGAGTCGAAATATACAATATGCCTCTGGACATTACACTGTACTACTTCATAAATGCAGTCGGACACATTGTGTTAAAGACCAACGAGGAGGCAACAATGCTTGATAAGAAATGTACTTGTTATCTTGTAATTGTAACTCCTCTGTACTGTATTCTCACAATAAAAAATAAAAAAAATTATATTTTCTTCTGTTCTCACGTATAGAATTCGATTGATTTAGGCAGAAAAGGGAAAAGCAATTAAACTGAAATGAAATCATAATGTTTATCTCATATTTATTCATATCCAGAATGACTCAATCACCTCCCCAAAATTGCTTTCAAATACATTCTGATTTGAAATGAGAAGACAAATGTCATGAATAAGAAGCAAAGGGATTCTAAATGAAAGCATCCTAAGGCAAAAAGTATAAAACAAGGGCCAAACCAAAACCAAAACCAAATTAAAGAATATTTGCATTGCAATGTCCAGCCAAGGGAATAGATATTTTATCAACATTTAGGAGACAATTCATTCAAGGTATAAAAAAATGAGAGAAAGTAGCTTAGAGAGAAATATAATTGAAAGTATGTTTCATACCTGACTAAACAAAGTTCTCTGCAATTTTTCTTTGTACATTTCTTTCTGGGGGTAAAGGGAGGTTGCTTGTTGGGGTGTGGCATCTTTCCAACGGGTAAAACAGGCTGAGGAATATTTTCTAAAATTTGTGAAATTTCAGAAATTTCACCCTGTAATATAATTTTATATATTTCTGGGTCGAATTGGGATTTTAAGTAATCACAATCTTAGAAGATTCAGCCGGTGTTCTTTTTTTTTTTTTAACATGTTTTATTTTAAAGATGCTGTTCAGATGAATTACATTAGTAAAATGATGAGTACATTATTTAGCTAAGAATTTTATACTTTTACTTGATGTCCCCTCCAGCCCGCACCTCCAACACCCCTCCCCACCACAGTTCCGAAGTTGTAAAATTAGTTTCCAAGACGCTCCCTTGTGGATATCCTTGTTTCAATGTGTCACCTGATCCTTATTTTAGGGTTTTGTTATTCCCTTTCCCGTGCCCAGATTAGACAAATATATAGACGATGCAGGGTACTAAATAGAGTACCGAGTCAACAGGGGATATGCTATAGGGAAAATGTATATACAAAGGAACCAAAAAAACTCACATAGTACATTTTAAATTTAAACTATAAAGGCAGACCTCCTTTGTCCATTTTGGAATTCGTCTCACTTACCATCATGTTGTATGAATATATGTTCATAACTTTTTAGATCTTCAGCTCATCTAATAAGATTATCCTAAATTTATACTATTTATTGCAAATAAGGGAAACCATTGGACCTAAATTTCCTTGGAAGTGGGTTACATCATTTATGATTTTTTCCAAGGCTTTCCATTTCATAACAAAAGCTACGGTGTCAGTCTTTTTTTCTGTTGGATGGATAGAATTGCTATATGTATATCTATATCTATATATCTATGTATGTATACATATGTATGTATGTATCTATCTATATATCTATGTATGTATACATATGTATGTATATCTATCTATGTATACATTTATATACATATATATATAAATGTATGAATGTATATATGTATGCCATATTTTCTTGATGCACTCATCTACTGAGGGGAATCAGGGTTGCTTCCATATCTTACCTATTTTGATTAATACTGCTATAAATATGGTTGTGCTGGAAGCCTTACTGCAGCCTTGTTAGTGATCATTTAGTTAAGTGTTCAAAAGTAGGACTGCTGAATCACAGAGGGGCTGTTTGCCTAATCTTTTGAGAAACTTCTATACTGCTTTCCAGAGTATTTGAAGAAGTTTATATTCTCACCAAGAGTGCAAAGAGTTCCTTTTTGGCACTATCCCCTGCCCCCGCCAGCATATGTTGTTATTAGATTTCTTTATTAAAGCTATTCTAACTAGGATTAGGTGGAATGTCAATAGTTTTTTTTTTAAATTTACATTTCTTTTATGGCCAGAGAAGCTGAGCATTTCTTCATGTGTCTATTGACTGTTCTTATTTTCTCTTCAGAGTAGTGTCTCTTTAATTGTTGATGGGGCTGTCCTTTTTAAAGATTTTTTTAGAGGATCTAATTCTTTGAATTTTACATATATTTTAGAAATGTCACACATCTGTTGTACAGCTAGTGATTATTTTTTCCAGTCTCTTGTCTTTCTATTGATCTTACTCGCTATGTCTTTTGGCATGCAGAAGCTCTTCAGGTTCATGGAATCCCACTTGTCCAGACTTTCTTTGATTTGTGGTGTTTCTGGTTCCATATCAAGAATATGTCGACCTGTGCCAAGATCCATAGCGTTTCTCCTGTTCCTGCCTGTAATGTTTACAAGGTATCTGCTTGGACTTTGAGGTCTTTGATCCTTTTGTATTTGATTTTGGTGCAGGATGATATATGAGTCTAATTATAATTTTCTGCAGGTCTTTAACCAATTTTTACATTTTTACATTTTTACTATTTACTGAAGAGACTGTCTTTCTTCCATTCTATGTTTTTGGCTTCTTTATTGAAGATTACCTTGCTATAGATCTGTGAGTTCCTCTCTGCATATACGGTTCTCTTCCTTTCATCTTCCCAGACAAAACCCCAAACATGCCCAAGCTCAGTCCCAGCATGTGTTCTTTCTTTTTGTTGCTCCTTCTTCTATTCAAGTAATTATTGCAATCTAAAGCCTTTTACTACTTTAATGATGTATTCAAGTATCATGTTTTATAGAATGATTCTCTCACAACTCTGGCCAGTAGTCTATTCATATCTAAAAAAAATCTCTTGTTCAAATATTAGTGTGCATCCTAATGTGTGGAGCATATATATCCATAGGATATCAAATTTTGTATTGCTTTTATTTGGTACTAGAGAGTAATAGGTAAATTCAAGAATACTATTCACTGGTAAAAGGTCCCCTAGAAACAAGAATATGATGATTTTTAGTTCACAGCAAAGCAATTTTATCAAAGATTCCTGAGCCTGACATTAAAATACCTATGAAAAATTAATTGCCTTCTTGTGAGAGAAAAACAAAAGAAAGTTCATTTTACCCTTAAAAAATTATGAAGAACCATTGTTTGACTCCCTCCAAGTAAGAAGTGTACCTTTTCAAAGAATTGTTCAGATTTAATGGATAGGAAAAACAAAACTTTTCTGATCTTAGTCATCATATATTTATATATTAAAACTTAATTTTGGAAAGGAGAAATATTTTGAAATCAAGGGTACCTTTGGGACTGGAGAGGTTTTTCCAAAGGAATATGAAAAAAGAATATTTATATAGGTTCTGTGCAAAAGACCTTAACATACATTCTGTAATCTGGAAATAAATAACAAGGATAATCATAGCAATTGTATAGATACTAGAATTCATAAATATCAGTTGGCTAATTATACTAAAACTCTTCTGTGAGGATATTTGCTATAATAATTCCATTTAAAATCTGATAATAAATAGAGATTATCATCTCATATATTTTTTCTGCAATTACTTCACCATTCTATCAAATTATTGCTTGTAGTTAGGAAGGAAGAAATATGCTTTTTAGTAATTGTATGTTGTTTCTTTTCATTTTATGTAGATAAATGAGTTCCAGATGAAAACCACATTTCTTATTTTATTTTATTATTTTTGGTCCGGTCGTGGGGCCTGAACTCTGGGCCTCAGCGCTATCCCTCAGCTCTTCAGCTCAAGGCTAGTCCCCTACCACTTGAGCCACAGTGCCACTTTCAGCTTTTTTTTCCTGCTTATTTGGTGCTGAGGATTTGAACCCAGGGCCTCAAGCATGCAAGGCAAGTGCTCTACCACTGAGCCACCTTCCCAGCCCTAAAACTTCATTTTTGTTGCCTGTTGTTGTAAGAGTATTTGATTGTGATACCAAATTTTGAGATTAAGATATACTCAACTATAATGCCTAGGAGAGATACAGATACTCATTTTAGGTGCAAGATGAGATTTGAGTTCTGGCACTAAGCTATCATATTTTCCTTTGAGCAAGACATACAAAAGTATATTAAAGACACTAAATTATTGCCATAAAATAATTAGCAAATTACAAAAATAATTTCAAACAAATATTTATAAAGCCTCAGGGAGAAAATAAATTTTTTTTTTTACCACTTTTAGATATGTTTTGTGCACTTCGGTTCAATTGCCCACTTCATGTACCAGAATGGATAAGATTTTAAAGATTTGCATATGTGAGGTAGAAAGATTTGAGCAAATTATTGGATATGAAACCATGACAGAAAAAGGTGTCATCATTGAAGTGAGATTTATTTGTGATGAATGGAAAACTGAAGGAAATATGTTCAATAATCTCGCTCATTCTATGAGAAATGGCATTGCCATGTTACCAGGTGTTGACTATACCATTAGAGAAATAGTACATCACGCATAGTAAATGTCTAAATGGTCTATGTTAGTGTAGGACCTATGCTACAAAGAAAATTTACCTATACATTGAAATTAGTATGTGCTTATTCGTTTGATTCCCTGGAACTCATTGGTGAATATTGAGAGGACAAGAGCCAAACTGACAGAAATGTCAACTTGATTCTTTTCAACCATTTCTCACAGACAAAAACATTTGAACATTTTATATTCTGATTGAAGCTTGTAGAACATTTCTAGATTATGGATGACAGTATTTTACAACTTAAAATTAATTCACAAAATTCTGAATCACCGTATGTTGCCCAGTAGTCCTAAGAATGTACCTTTTCCAGTATGAAGTCATTTACCCAAAGTATACCATGGTCTTGTAAATTGATTAACAGCTAGGAAGTATGACTTAAAAAGTCCTTATGAGCTGGGCGCTGGAGGCTCATACCTATAATCCTAGCTACACAGGAGGCTGAGATCTGAGGATCATGGTTCAAAGCCAGCCCGGTCAGGAAAGTCCGTGGGACTTTTATCTCCAATAATCCACTAGAAAACCAGAAGTGGCACTGTGGCTCAAGTGGTAAAGCGTTCGACTTGAGCTGAAGACCCCAGGGACAGCGCCCAAGCCTAGAGTTAAAGCCCTATGACCTACAAAAAATGTCCTTATGAAAGATTTAAAGTAAGTGTTAAGAAAGTGAGGGAATATTGAGATTCACGTTGAGAGATTCCAACTGCAGTTCCATAGGTAGAAAATATCTTCACTTCAGTGTGTAGTGGCTTGTAAGTATACTTAATACAATAAATATATAGGACACTTAATTTGTCAGAAGCCAAACCATTGAGATTAGAGAAATGGAGGACAATGAATGTTATTTAGATCCAAGAGGGAAATGAAGATCATAAAGTAGTACATGATAGAAGAATGAAAAAATGAAATCTTTTTGATATGTGCCCCCCAAAAAAACTAGACTTAACAAGAAGAGAAATTAACCTTACCCTCTGGAGAAAGAAGGGCTAATGTCCAGTAGGTATGTCAAGTGCAGTGGTCTCTTGCTTCCAGGGTGCCTTCAGGATAGGGCTATAGTTACTCTATTATTGTTATAACCATAAATTCTTTGTCAAGATTAATCATCTTACTGAACACCACCCCACCTTATGACTCATGCAAGACTCCCTGAAATAACAAATTTCAATAGCAAATATTTCACAGCATGCCCTATCTTTTTCCTTTTAAACTTCCTGAGAACTGTGCTGTTGTTCATTGTAGCGACCGTCTACTCGACCAGCGAGAAAGAACGACCACCACACCAGGAGTCTTCTCAGATCACGCTTTATTGGAGAGCCTTTTAGTTGATGGGAGAGCTTGGGCGTGAGAGAGCGTGCACCCGAAACATGGCCACTTATATAGGGAATAGGAACACGGGTCTTTCTATCATTGGTCGTCTGCCTTTCACCATCACCAGGTGCCACGGGATTGGCTGGGGACTCTACGTGGCTCGCGCATGCGCAAAGCCCAGAACCCACCGTCCCGCCAAGCACCGCCTGAAAGGGAGTGGTTACCTCAAAGCTGCAAGGGAGTGGGCGCCATCTTGTAATGGCGTTTACCCTGGCTCCCTACAGTTCCCCCTTTTTTGTTTTTTGGCAACAGGTAAGAGTAGAGGTTGGGCCTCTGTCTAAACCATTAGGACCTTGCACTGGCCTTCACCTGAGGGGCGCACCTTCCCCAGTGATGACCAGGCCCGTCCGATGCCTTTTTTGCAGAGGTGGGATCTTGGGCATCAACCCACTTGCAACCCAGCATGCTCTTCTTGAGGAGATGAGAACCATCTCCTCAAGTGCAGTGCACTTGCCTTGCACCCTGTCCCAAATTGCAAATTGCATACCTGTCCCGGTGCAATGGGATCCCCTGATCCCTCGGGGTGCTAAGGCTATGCAGAATGGTAAGGCTTAACTGCCTCTTAGGGCCGACAGCCAAATCTGGGGTGAGGATCCACTCTCCAAAGCGGCTAATGCTTGCAAGATAACAAACTTGTCCCTTCTGGTTTGGGCTCGAAGGTGACAGACCAACCATAGGCAGACCACGCATCCTCCCAAGCAGCAGGCTAAAAACATTCCAACTCCCACCCGCTCTTTGGAAAAGGACACCGCAGAGGCAATCCAGTCAGTAAATTGTAACAGCCCACAGCATCATCGGTTTAGCTATCATAGGGATTGCTATTAGCACTGTTGCTAACAGCAGGAAGATCAGCTGCATCTTCAAGAGGGGGTTCTGCTGCAGTCTCCACCGGCCTGGTCAGTCTCGTTGGCACCCAGTGAGGTACTTCTTGACTCTGTGGAAAAACACAAACAGCTCCCCTGGATCTCGTTATTACCGGATCCGGTCCATACCATTTATTATTAATAACATCCTTCCAAATAACCATGTCTTTCGTATCCATGGAGTCTCTTGTCATATGCCGATCTGCGGCAGACTGATCGTTGTCATTTAGAATTAAAAAATTAAGGGTAAAGAGCGCAAGAGAAAGTCTTTCCCTGGGGGACGTGGACTCAGCAATTCCCCCTTTTTGCTTTTGAAGCATTTCTTTTATGCTTCGATTAGCTCTTTCCACTATACCTTGTCCTTGAGGATTGTAGGGCAATCCGGTGGTGTGGGCAACCTGCATTTGTGTGCAAAAGGCGCGAAAACCATGGGAAGTATAAGCAGGGCCATTATCCGTCTTAAGTCTAAGGGACTTTCCCCAAGCTGCCCAAGCTTCTAAGCAGTGTATTCTGACATGAGACACCTTTTCTCCTGCCAGAGGTGTGGCATGAATGACACCAGAAAAGGTGTCCACAGACACATGTAAATATTTCAACTTACCAAATTCTGTCAGATGAGTAACATCCATTTGCCATAGGGCATTTGGTCTCAACCCCCTGTGGTTTACCCCCACATGGGGAGGATGAAGAAAGGTAACACAAGATTTACAGGCTTTAACAATATCTCTTGCCACATGCCTGGACAAATTATATCTTTTCCTAAGGGTATTAGCAGGTATATGATACAATCTATGAAAGTCTTTTGCCAATTCTACAGGATCAGCAGCAACCAGAGCCATAGCCCGAGTTGCCTGGTCCACCAAATCATTACACTTTGCCATCGGGCCCGGCAACATAGAGTGGGCACGAATATGTCCAATATAAAAAGGATGTTTTCTGTTTAAGATAAGGGATTGAATCTGTAACAAAACATTAGAAATTGTACTGGCCTGCTTAACTGAAGCAGCAACTTCAAGAGAAGCAACAGCATTTACAACATATAATGAATCAGAAAATAAGTTAAAAGGTTGATCAAATCTTTTAAAAACTTCAAGCACAATTAAACATTCAACAGCCTGTGGGACATTCGGCCGAAAATTAAAGACCACCGGCTGTTTGTGTCCTAGAACAAAAAAGGCACCTTGTCCAGATTTTGATCCATCCATAAAGATGGTTAGAGCATCAGCAAAGGGCTCCTTTGAAGTGACAACAGGAAAATACACTAAATTTTTGTTAACTATGGCAAGCAGAGGATGCTTAGGATAATGATTATCAATTACATTTGGAAATGAGCAAACAAGAATTGCCCACATATCCATTGTGGCTGCTAAAATTTCAACTTGCTCACGGGTGTATGGAATAATTAATTTATCTGGAATTTTTGCAAAGTGTATTAAACAATACTTTATACCCAAAATTGCCTTTTTTAAAATTTTTTTAAATTTTTATTTATTTATTTATTTATTTTTTTGGAATCAAAATTGCCTGTTTAGCCACTAATTCAGGAAAATATTGAACAGATTTTGCTCCCACAGAATCATAGCATTAATAGTTAGCCTTTGAAGCAAGGCAGTGGTATAATTAGCCGTCACCCCATAAGTCCTGACTGCCTCAGCTAAATCTTTTAACTGGGAGTAGGAAACCCGCTCAAAATTTCTTTCATTAGTAATGGGATTCTCAAAGACTGGGAAAGCGGCTGCTAATCTCGACCAGGTGTTTTCTTTTATAAAGTGACTCTTCCCTGCCGGCGGGCACGGCGGGGGGGCCGACGGGTGAGGGGCAGCTCCGTTTCCTCTTCCTGGCTGCTGCGGTACTCCCACCCCTAGGGGGCGCCACGCCCCATATCTGTCTGCCTCGTGCTCCGCCGCAGCCTCTTCTAACTCTTCACTATCAGCTGGATCGAGTTGCTCTCCCTCCTCCTCTAACATTTCTTCCTCTGAGTCACTCACAAGATTACTATATTCTTGGTCCCGCCCTTCCACATGTAGGGCTGAGAACCGGTTTGCTTTTAAAGAAGGGCATGGGGGTCTCCTTGAGACCCCCTCCTCTCTAAAACCCTTCTCCTTTTGTGAGGGCTGCAGTCCCTCCTGCTTTAATTCTTTAGGATCCTTTTGTCTTTTTTCCCTTTTTCTTTTAGGCCTATTTTCCTCCCCCTTACTGTATGCTGACTCTGATAGACTATCCTGATGCTGCGTTAGTACTTTGCGTCCTTCCTGGATTAAATCAAACCCTCCCTCCTCGAGGCAAGTACGCACCATCAAAAAGACAAGCCACAAGGGAAGAAGCAATGCAAGCAACCAATAAATATCTAAATCTACAGTGAACAGCATACCGGGGGATATTTACCGACGTCCCCTCTCTGCGTGTTGAGTTCTGGCTCCGGTTCGGCCTCTCGCGCGGGTCCCGTCCCTGGTTCGTTCCCGGGTCTCGGCACCACTTGTAGCGACCGTCTACTCGACCAGCGAGAAGGAATGACCACCACACCAGGAGTCTTCTCAGATCACGCTTTATTGGAGAGCCTTTTAGTTGATGGGAGAGCTTGGGCGTGAGAGAGCGTGCACCCGAAACATGGCCACTTATATAGGGAATAGGAACACGGGTCTTTCTATCATTGGTCGTCTGCCTTTCACCGTCACCAGGTGCCATGGGATTGGCTGGGGACTCTACGTGGCTCGCGCATGTGCAAAGCCCAGAACCCACCGTCCCGCCAAGCACCGCCTGAAAGGGAGTGGTTACCTCAAAGCTGCAAGGGAGTGGGCGCCATCTTGTAATGGCGTTTACCCTGGCTCCCTACAGTTCATTGAATTCAACTGTTGGTGGAATTCTTACCCTTTCTAATTCACATATAAAAAGATCCTACTGCTTATATGTATTTGCCTGAGTCTATCCATCATCTAGTTTTGATTAGTGGACTCATTGCCTGTACACTTTTCATTCGTTTTGATGCTAGTGTGCATATGAATAGGAAATATGACATTTGTACATTATATATTAGGCCTCAATTGGGGAAATTGTAAGGCAGTAGAAGATCCTTCTTTATTCTGACCCCTCAAAATTCTCAAACACCTACTCAAGACATGTATTCCTATGTAGAAGCCTTTACCAGTATCATGTCGGTTTCCAAATCTTACCATACTTTTTCAGCTGGACTTAAGAACCAGCAGGCATTACTTCAGGGTTTCTTAAAGAGGAATAGGAGGATGATTATGGAGATAATAAAAGCTATAAAATTGTAAGTTTTGTCCAGCCTTGAGTAAAAGTAATTGCTTGCAGTCATTGTCCTCACAAAGGGAATATAAGTTGAGAAAGCTTTCACTGTGTAGGAAATACCCTGTAGAAACTCTGTCTAACCTTATAACAAAGAGACAAATGATACTTTACTTTTTGAGGTAAATCTGTTCTTGTAATGCAATGGTTAAAACTGAAAAACACTGACTTCTAAAAAGAATTTTACTTCCATGAATGAATGCAGTTCAACTCAAAAGAAGAATTTCCTACACGGTTTCTCTATATGTTTCTGAATTTTTTCATTTCCCTTCCTAAATGATGTCTTGGTTTTCTCTTCAGGTGGAAACAACAGGAAAGTTGGAAGGAAAATTTCAATACTTATCTACCCTTTGGAAATGATACAAAATGTCGTCAGTGTTCTTTATATATTTGAGGATGATTTCAAAGTTACTACTCTGGTATTATATTTTCAAAGAGTAAGAAGAGACAAGTACTGGTGGCTAATGCCTGTAATCCTGGTTATTCAGGATGCAGACTTGTGGAGATTGTATTTCAAAGCCAGGCCAGGTAGGAAAGCCTATGGGATTCTTATCTCTAAATAACCGCAAGAAAACCAGAAGTGGCCCTGTAGCTCAACTGCCAGAGTTCAGGCCTTTCCCTGAAGAGAAAGAGACAGCCTTTAAATGCAGATTACAAACACCATGACAGGCAAGTAAGGAATACAAGTGCAAGGAGAAAAGCATTCACAATATTTTTCTGTAGCATTGAAAGTCCACAACATTTGTTAGGCAGAAGTGTGTCAAAATATTCAGTTCCTTATAATGAGAAGCCATCTTTCGACAGCATTATACGGAGAGCTTTGCCAAATTACAGAGTTCAAAGTAGATCCATGCAAAATTTCCTTCAAAAATTCTCCACCACATATTATAAAACTGTTTCCATATGAAAAAGAATGTATGAGATAAATGTCCTTTTCTTTTACATTCCTAAATTCTTACCAATATGCTATATTCTATCGAGTCCTCTATTGTCAACATCTAGTGCATTGGGGTCCTTGGGTAAGGGTCACAAAATCACCAGGACACAGGGAATGCACAGTTCAAACAGCAATTGCCACTGCATGCTGTCCTTTATTGTTAGTGGGTATTTTAAAAAAAGCAAGCATGATCTTTGCCAAGATTTAGTCAGGAGGCATTCACACACAAAATTTCAACAGATAATATTTTTACTTAACCTATGAGACAATGTCTTGGTATACTTTTATCTAAACTATTTTAGAGCAAGCTCAAACCACTTCTCCAATCTCAGGAAAATGCTTGACCAGCTGTTCATCTATGTTTAAGCAAGCAGAAGAGCTACTGCCTCAGCTCCCAGGAGTCTGTGACATGTGTTTTGAGATAAGGGGAGAGAACATTTTCCCTCTCTAGCCCAGCATGCCAAGAGCTTTCCTAATACTCAAACACAGTCCTCAGATAATCCTGAGATCAGAGCCTGCATCATTCTGAGCCTTCAACATAGACCCTGAGTCTTCACAATCTATGAATGACTTACTGACAGCAGATTATTTGTACTATTGTACAAAGAAATCTTTGGGAATATTGAGACTCCAAGATGGAGGATGGAATTCTCTCTCTTCTGAAAATACCAAGTGCCCATTAATTAGCATGCGCAGGTTGATCCATGAAGAAAGAAAAGTGAAGAAAGAACTATTTACTAGCTTCGAAGTGTAAGTGGACCCATCAAAACAGTTGTTTGCCTGGTAATATGTGCAATTTCATTTATTGTTGCTGTAGAACATAATTAAAATATGAGTAAAGTATAATGATATTAGATCCCTGATACAAATTTCCTATCAACCTCTGTGTTCCAAACACAAGAATAGATAGGAAAAGTTCATGGGTTTTAAACCAAACAACTTTGTATTTTTTTAATTTTGTAATGTATTTTTCGTGATAGAAGATTCCAATGAATGTCAATATTTCTCATGTGTTATCTAATCAGCAAAAGGATTCTGTGATTTCTGCACATTGCCTGTGACATGGCAAAAACAGATTCTTGCGTGATACATAAAATATCAGCTAAAATTTGTTAGTTTGGGGGGAAATGTACATTTATAAAGATACATTAGTTTTGTGCAGAGAATCTGACACTTATGAGGCAAGATCACATGCATTTTTTGAGAATTTCCTGTCATAATGCTGAAATATTAAAGATTAAGCTATAGCTTTTGACTGTAATTCACAACTCTTTCTTGAAACCATATCTTATAAATCTAACATTGTTTCGACTTGTGTGTAATTTGTCTCACAGATTTATGAGCCCAATCATCATTTTATAGTTGATTTGGCATTCCTTGTCTACAGTTCCTACTATTAAAAGCAATAGGTTTTGCAGCATATTTTACGAAGAAATCTCTTGCCAAAAAATGCATTGCAGTTTTTGATTCCTATTTAATTAATAGAGCTGAAATATTTGACTGCAGAAGTAGTTTCACATGTGAGAAATCTGTTCAAATTTATAATAGGTGTGGATAGCTGAGGGTTTGTGAATATGGATGTATTTGGGAACCAAGACATCTCTTACTTTGTAATTGCAAATATTATGGGGATTTCTACAGAAATATTTGAACAAAAATGATTTCAACATTGATTTGTAAAGATGGCCTGGAACCTGGAAACTTAGGGAAACCTGTGTCTTTACGACTGCTGTAGGGATGTAAAGACAAGAGAACTCTATTCACATGTCTGTATATGTACTGCAACCCAATCAGTGCGTCAACTTACTCAGTTGTGAAGAGTGTATATACAAATACTTTTCTTACTAATTCAATGTTCTTGCCAAGGTGACACACAGAGGCATTAGAGATGAATTTGTAAGGCAGTGAGTACTTTTCTGATCATATGTTCTTACACATTCCTCATTTTTTTCACATTTTTTCTTGTGCCTCTAATCTCCATTCCCTCCCAAAAGGAAGAAAGCTTATTCCAACATATTGTTTTGTTAGGATTGCTGTTGCATTGGTTAAATCTTGGTCCTTTGTCTCAGATTTTGTTGTTCCCTTCCCTTTCCTAATTTATATTAATGTACATGTAATACACCAGGTAAGAAAATCAAATAGAGGGACATTGGATAAGTCATAAGAAAATAAAGGAAAAAGACAAGAAAGAGCATCAGATAGTACATTTGATGTACTTTGTCACATAATTTTTCCTCTGAAAATGTCACTTAAAATGTAGGTACCATGGTTTCCCTTATTTTAATAACTGGTATATGTGTTGTTTCACCATGATTTCAGAGGATTTCAATAGCTTAATAGCTATGGCATATGAACATAGAAGTTTAACCTAAGCAAAATGATCACTAAGATACAGAAAGAAGAGGTTTATCAATATTGGTGTTTTTCTTAAAATACTATGAGAAGCTGTTTATTGTTTTCTTGCTTTTTTTCTTTCATTTTCACTATGGTTTCTCCCTTTGTGTCACTGTATTTGACTTTATTATCTTGTGGATTATATAGAGGTTAATCTGAATTAGGTCAGGGAATGGGAACAAAAAATCTTGACACAGGATAAATGGTGAACCAATGCCCCAACATTCCTCTCAAGACAAAATGTAGAAAAAAATTGACATCTGTGGAGGGATTTGAGGCAGAATAATGTGTAACAAAAATGAGGGATATTAGAACCTCACAAAAAATTAACTCTGTCATATATACATAATTATAACCTCTCTATACAGCACTTTGAAATAATATTAAACAAAAAGGAGAATATTGTTACTTACACGTACCCTAATTTTTATAAGTTGACACATGGAACATATGTAGTTTGATTTAGGTCCATATACAGCCGTGTGTAGATACTCTTGTTCTCTTCACATCCCTATAGGAATAGAAAAGAAGGAGGTTTCTCTATGTCTACAAGTTCCCAAATATCCTTTACAAATTAATATTGAATTCCATCCTGCAGTAAATTGAAAAACTATTTCAAATTACAAACAAGGAGGAACTTGCTGCTCTAATATTTCCACAATCAGAAACTCTGCTATTTTAATACTAAGAATTAATATGGTTAATGTTCTCACATCTTTAACTTCCTCATCTGTATCCAAATAATTCAAATCTATTGATTTCATAAGAATCTAACCAAAAATTTCTGACATGTTGAATCATTTTAAAATATGCTTCAAAGACTATTCCATTTGCATCAGCAATATTGTGGACCACAGTGCCAAATCAAGTATAAATAGGTGGGGGGCATATATATGTGTGGCACATTACATACAACTATAAATGAAGATAGTTATCGAATATTGTTTCCTGAAAGTTTCTCCTGTTACACTCGAGAGTTATATTCCACTCTTCTTTCAACATTATAGAAATATCTTGAGAAGTTATCAAACGATGCATATCCTCTTTCCATATATATGCATATACATATACATATGCATATATATATGTATATATATATATATATCAGATTCTTGGCATAAAACTATGCTATCTTCACTAAGTGCATGATTTCCAAAAAATAAGTTATGGACGATATTGTGTATCTATATACAAAACCCTGGTTTTTGTCCAGGGTTTAGGAAAGAACTCACATTGTCCTTCTGCAAATGAGATTACACATGGAAATCATTGAGATGGAGGAGAACCTTGCATTGTAGGAAATATATTTCAAAAGTTTCTTGGGCATTCTATATGGAACAGATAAGTTGATGTAAAGTTTGTATTAGGGATCAAATATCATTGCACTTTTGTTATACATTTATTAGGCTCTACAACTATAAGAACAAATGAAATGGAAGCTGAGATTCACAAGGAAACAAGTACAGTGAAACATGAAGTGTGATTTGTTCTCTATAGGGACATATATGTACATTTCAATTTGATGATTGAGGTTTCCATACTCCAAACTTACCATTTGTATAGTGATACTGACATGTTGAATTCCAAAAAGCATATAAAAGCATGAGTTTATTTCTGTATTCAAGGAAAAAATCTATAATCTAATAAAATGGGATAGGGTACTTTGACAATAGAAATTAAAATGAATTCATTTGGTTGAGTGAATGTCACAATATATTTATTAATGTAACATATAGGTAAAACAATGACAAATGCTTTGAACTTCAGTTGTATCCCCTTAATGATTCCTGCAAAGAAATAAAAGAAAACAATATTATTTTACTCTTGTGGAAAAGATCTGATCCTTTATTTCTATATTCTGCCTGTGATCAAGAAGAAATGTCACTAGTTTTCCAAGAGATAAGCAAAAATTAATAATAGTGATCATGGTATTTTTAAAGAAATTTCCTTCCCGCTTCCATTTCCTACTCCACCGAAGCTTGTTTTTATTTCCTTTTTATATTGTGAAAATACTGTACAGAGGGTTTACAATTACACGGGCAAGATAATGAGTACATTTCTTAACAAGCATTGTAGCCTCCTCCTCTGTTTCCCCTTCCCATCCCTTCCCAGCCTCCCCTGCCCCCTCACCGAATCCTCCTCCCCCCCCCAACCAAAGTTGTAAAGTTCATTTTCGACATGACAACTTGTACTTCTCATTGTTGCAACGGGTCAGTGGATACACCTACTAAAAAATTATCCTTGGACACTGGTTCACCACAATCCAAGTTAATTGAACATTTGAAATGGTACACTAGTCAGTCTAGTAATTTAAGGATTATGGCTCAGTTATTAAAAATTTGCTACCTTATAAATGTTCATGGATGTGTTATGCATACAGGAAAATAAAAAGGAATTTTTCTTCACATGGTTATATAGGAAAGAAAAACTATAGTAGGTTTACTACATCATGTTATTACAAAAAAATTAAAAGAAGATGATAATTTTGATCTCTATTTCAATTTGTGAAAGGATGCAAAACAACAAGACACAAAGATTGATTATGTCATGAGAAGTATCTGACTGAAAGATACATGCATAATATAATGCATGGAAAAAGGGATAGGTACAATTAAGAGAAATGTGCCATGGCCTGCTGTGAACATAATCTCCAACAAGCAAACTACTTTTCCTTTCTTATGTGTGGACAAAACAAATGCCACAGAGAAGAGACAATCACATTGTGAAGTGGTATCTAGTTAATATGTTCAACGATCCGGAAATATAATTAAAATTCAAGAGACATAGGTATGTCATCTGTCAATATGAAAATTCTCATATTGGATTTTGATATGAACATTGAAAAGATTTCCATAAACATAGGTTAGCATTTCTTTGTTAAGATTACTTTCTCAAATATGTATCTCTTTAAGAATTTTATTCAAGAGGCACACCATCATTGGTAATACATGGCTGGGATCTAGCCAAGTGAAAGAGGCTTGAATATCAATGGCACACTCATGTTTTCAATCCTTATAACCAAGGAAGAAACATAAGAAATAAAATTTTTGAAAAACCTGAGATTAACATTTATCAAAACTGAATAAAATCAAGAATTTAAGAAAGTCAAAAATTCACCTCAGTTATAAATTGCAAAAACATAGTAGTGTGCCTTGATTCACTTTGTGGGTGTTGAAGTGGAGTAAGGAATAATTGTAACATAATTTTAGTTTGTTCACACACACACACACACACACACACACACACACACACACACACACACAAACTACTGCACCTACAAATGGATAGGTAAAAGAAATATATGATCAAACATAAATCTGCTCACATATTTATAATGAAAAGATAGGGTTAGCTACGTCCCATGGTTTCCCTTATTTGCAATATCTAGTATATGTCTGAGTCAAGCATAAAAGGTCAGATAAGGTGATGTTAGGGAAATGAACCCTTAAGATATGTATTCAAATGTTTTTTTTTCCCTTTCATGCGATTGTTTCTGACACATTGATGAGTTTATTTCTTTGTTGCTTTGTATGTCCCTCCCCCACAGTATAACCCCTGCATTCACTGTATTTGATGTCGGTATAATTTGTGGAGGGGAAAGGGAAAAACAAATCGTTTAAATAGGGATACAGGTGGACCCATTGCAACAATGAGATGTACAAGTCGTTATGTAGAAAATGAACTTTACAACTTTGGTGCAGCGGGGGAGGGGGAAGGGGGGTTTGGGTGGAGGAGCAGGGGGAGGATAGAAAGAGATGGTAAGGGGAAACACAGGAGGAGGCTACAATGCTTGATAAGGAATGTACTCATTATCTTGCCCATGTAATTGTAAACCCTCTGTACTGTATTTTCACAATAAAGAAAAGATAGAGTCTTAGCATAGTATAAAACAAATCAGTAAATAATAGCGTGGTCTCCCAAATTATCACAAATTACCTAATTAATTTACAGGTTCTCTTGTACCATCCTTTCTTAGAAGCCAGAATACTTATGATTCCTTAAGTAAGACATATTATCATAAGGGAACGAGATGAGTATTATCATGGAGTCACATTAAGTGATCTAATATCTATTGAAGTTAGAAAAATATCATTGCCACTTCAAATTTTCCTCTGTGGATTTCAAAGAGAAAATGCAAGATGTTCCATATATGGAGTGAATAAAATCTAAATGGTTCTTACGTGGAGGAAAATACTTCAGAAACAGTTTCCAAAGTGAGTATACCAGTGAGCATGGGGCACTGTTGGTGATTATTGTATTACATTTGTGTCTATTTTTCCTGTTGTTGTTGGTCATTGGCCTTGAACTCTGAGCTTGGGTGCAGTCCCTGAATACTTCATCTCAAAGATAAACCTCTACCACTTGAGCAACACTGAGGTGGTTAATTGGTGATGACAGCCTCATAGAAATTCCTGTTGGGAATTGCCTTGAAACCTGATCCTCTGATGTCAGTCTCTTGTGTTGGTAAGATTACAGGTTTCTAAGCAACTGAGGATTTTTTCCTTATTGTGTTGGTGTTTTCTTGTGTTTGTTACTCCACTTTGGAATTCTTCATAGTAATTTATGATTTTCCTACTCTAGAGTAATAGGATGAATCTCACTTTATGAATCTGTAATGAGATCCTCATATGTCAAATGTATAAGATTCTAGGATTACCAACATGATCACCTGGCCTGGCTCAAGTGTAGTTTCCAAACCCAAAAATCATTTCAGGTGTCAGATTCATTTTCTTCTGCATGCAGAATGAAAAATTCCTTAACCACAAGAATGAACTTGTACTGATAATCAAATGCTTCATTGTTCTGTACAGTCTGAAAGCAGTATGCTTTAGTCCTTCCTATAATCTTCATGAATTAGATAATTAGTCATAGGATGGAAGGGTGAATTTCACATTCCCACTAATCCTCAGTGAGCAATTTTTCACTTTATAAACTACCAATTCATCATTCACGTATCATTGGAATATTTTTAACATACAACAGAGAATTGAATTCAATTTCTCTAGTATACTTACTACATTTTTGGGGTAGAATAAATGAGGCCTGATCGAGATAACAGAATATTGTACATACAACAAAGTCTGAGGTTGAATTAGCTTGTGTTTTTCAGGTTGATCAGAGGAAAAAATATTTGAGCATATCAATGCATCTAGATTCCATTATCTTGTTCATAAAAGGTTGAGGGCAATACAATTTTCATGATTCCACAAGGAATAAAGGCTTACAAGAAATTCCTGGCAAAGCCTTTGTGGCTCATTGTTGCTGTATTTGCCACCTTATGATGTCAAAAAGAGGGACTTGTTTTGACATTCCATTAACTTGAAAGTACAATCTATTTCTTGAGCCTAGACAGACAAGTTAATTAACACAATCGCAATTCGTTAAACAATTTCATAAGTACTCTCATTAAGAGGTGCATTGTTTGGTATCTTATTTTGATTTTCCTATTTTCATCATAATAAATGCATTTCCAATTTTATTCAGAAATGTGAAATCTGAAATCCATCCATATATTGCTGGTTAAAAATTAGCTCCAAATACATTTCACTTATATAGACCTTCTTGATATGCAAATTATAAATCATCTCATGAATCTCATCAACTATACTTTTGGTCCATTGTGGGCTTGAACTCTGGGCTTGGGTGCTGTCCCTGGGCTTTTCAGCTCAAAGCTCTACCTCTTGAACCACAACACCACTTCTGATTTTCTAGTGGCTTATTGGAGATCAGAGACTCATGGACTTTCTTGTCTAAACTGGTTTTGGACTTGATCCTCATATCTCAGTCTGCTGAGTAGCTAGGATTACAGGCATGAGCCACCAGTGATCCACGAGCTTCATCAAATACTTTCATAAAAATACTGTGATAGAATTAAAACCAGCTAGTTATATGTGCAATATTTCATTACTCACTTTGAGAATGAGGATATGGTACCCACTGGCCTGTGTATTTTTATTGATCAATTACTGGTCAAGAAACTTCCATTCACATTTCAATATTTGTGAGATAAGTGAATCTTGAAACCAGGAAAGGCAAATAAAAAGGTTTTTGGCCTACATAGCAGTGTCATTTACTCCTTCCCAGGATTAAAATTGAATATAAGAGAAGGAAAAGAACATTTCAATAATTCTGATTTGATGTAGTTTGCTGTTGACATTTCTTATTGGTCCTAGTGAAAACATACTTGATTTTTGCCACAAATCAGAGGGTCAGAAGGTCAGAAAGCAATCCAAATCTTCGATTATAGTGACCAAAATTTATGGGTATGTAGAATAGGTTTGTTGTTCATTTATCCTATTTCTTTACTCACAATTTTGAAAGATAATAATGTGTCATAGGAAAACAGCACTTTCTTTTCCTGTTGTTGCCATAGAATTTAATTGATTGTTCCACAAATATAACTTGGGCTAGGATGTCCAACACTTCTGCCAAAGGGAATAATATATATGTGGTTGAAGTGCTGGATTAGAGTGGCTCTAACATTATACATTATTTAAAAAATAATACAAAAAAATTGACCGACTGAAGAGCCTAACAAGGATTTGTGTTCAGTCCTACTGCATCCTTTTGCTTTGGTCTAGTTCTCTAAGAATTTGGCCATAGCATCTCTTCTGCCTATTATCATTTGATAATGGACATAGCAGTTCCTATGACTCCTAAGCCCTGGCTGTCATCAAAAAATTTTACACAGATCTCAAACTTGTGCATTTATATGGTTTCTTGCATGGAAGATGAATGCTAGGCACAATGAATTTGTTATCAAAATTTAGAAACTTACATATATTCAAAATATTAGCCTCTGTTTTCTCAAATATTGATTACTTATAAATAATTGATGAATGTATACAAAACATGACTGAAAGGATATTTGAATTCATCCAAAATGGTGAGTCATCCTATGTGTCTTATTTGCAAAATACAGAAGCAGAAACTGTCTCCCAAAAAGCGTGAAAAGTTTCATAGATTCATATTAGGAAAAACAATTTTCTACCCAAAATTCTGTCAACCTTCAAATATTGTGAAGTTTTTCTTCAAAGTCAGAGGAACAATTTTGTAATCAATACCCTAAATGTAGAAAAGGGTCACATGGAATCTCGCCATGTTGCCAGTATATTACCATGGCATGAAAGTTAAAAAATTCAAGCTGAATTCCAGATCATATGATAATACAGTGAATGTCTTAATATATTAACTTAAGATTTAAGATTACAATTAATTTACATTGTTGCCATTAAGCAATAGTGAGTTAAAGTAAATGACCTCTAATGTTTGGGAAATATGGCACACACACTTTGACATAAATGTCCACACAAATCATATTGCCTATGCTCTGCTTGTAATAGAGCTCTAGAAATACACAAGTCAGAATTCCACTGTCATAGTTTCTATTACATACTGCTGAAATTTCAGAAGAAATACAAAAATCTGTCCAGGACATTTTTGCCCACACACTTTTGCAGACATTTCCAAAAATTTACTTTAAAATGATACCCAAATTTATCCACGAATAATAGAAGTTTTGGAGCACCAACATTTTCCAATGAAACATTACTTCTCTGTATTTCACATGTATGGGAACTTGCTATATAATCGTGAGATTTTTTATCAAAGGGACACTGCAGAAAGCTCTCAGTGTCCACAGAGTTCTGAAAAAGAAATTATATCTGGAACAAGTATACTGGAGAATATACAAATATTCACTCTTCTTCTTTTATGACCTATATATTGCCTTATGAATCACTATTGGGAGAATTAACACACAAAGTATCAGAGCATTACTTTGGAAATTACCTTTTGAAATACTCCCAGTTCCCATTAGATGGTTCTAACTTTTTAGCAATATGAAAAATGTTCCTTCTAGTTAAATAAATTTTTATTTGTCTCCATTGGAAATGTTAGCTTCTGTTATCTTCTGAGAAGATACATCCATTGGGTTCCGGGAAGATGGCGGAGGAGAAGCTGGAATCTGAACAAGCTCTCGCATAGAAAGGAGTTTTAGAGTTCCAGTGAACAGTCCTAAGCCAGAGAATCACACCAAGTGTGTCATCACAGGACAGAGAGTTAGACAAGAGAGGGGAAGCCAAGGAAACGCAGCAGCTGCCGCTCCGGCGGCGGGGCCGCGGCGGCGGCGACCACCGCCCCGGAGACATACCTGAGACACAGAGAGTCGGGGACAAAGGAGCCAGACGCAGCGGACGAGCGGATTCTACTCAACACCAACAAGAACCGACAAGGAGCGAACATCTTCATCCTGCTGTTTGCAGACCAGAGACGACCCAGGATCCAAGACTCGGCGTGAGTACAAGCCCGACATCCTCACTCCTCAGGGAGCAGAGGAGGGAAGGCCACCCCTCCCCCCCCAGCACCGGTGATCTCCATCTTGGATACCGACAAAGTTCGGAGGAGCTGCTAGCTCCAGCTCAGGCCTTGGAATAAAATGAGTCATTTAGCAGGTCACAAGAACTTAACGGCGAAGTGACCTGCCAGACTCAGCTCCATCCAGGGAAAAGCCACCCAGCTCAGGCGCCAGCCATCGGAGTGCCTTACTTCACTGGGTAACCAGAGCCAGAGGCTGCCCCTCCCTCTAGCAGCCTCGACAATCAATTGAAAAACAGAAACCCTGAGAATGGCTCCAGGCTGGGCGCTGTGAGCTTTATCACAAAATAGCCCCAGGGAAAAGCTACTGTTTATTGAAAGGCCTCAACTCTACCCAGAACCTAGCCTCATCACCACATCTCCCTCTTTTGTGACTCTCAAAGCAGACCACCCTCCCAGAAAACTAACCTGGGAGGGGGATCTCAAAATCTTGGGTAAAGCAGAGCATTTTTCTGCCTCTTCCAACCAACCGACTTAAGAAACCAATCAAGCCACAGGACCTCAAGCTGACCAGAGACTCCAACAAGAGACTGGTTAGAGACAAAAGGGAGATACAGGATTCTTCCCACTCCTCCCCCCCAAAAAAAGAAAAATCAAAAGACTTTTTTTTTCTCTTTTTCTTTTTTTTTCTTTTTTTCTTCTTCTTCTTCTTTTCCTTTTTTTTTTGCTTGTTTTTTGTTTTTTGTTACCTTATATATATATATATATATAAATTTTTTTCCCTTCTAAAACTTTTATTAATCTTTAATTTTTGCCTCTTCTGAAAAAATAATTGTTTTCCAGTAACCTTTTTTTTTTTTCTCATCTTATAATTTTTATTTTAGGAATACGTGAATAAGAGTTTTCCTTTCTTTTCTTGTCTTCTTTCTCTTTTTCTTTCTTTCTTAATTATCTTTTTGTTTTTTATCTAGCTCTACTGAACTTCTGATCTTTTCTTCTCCCGTTCCCATCCTTAAAGGTTTTCACATCTCCTCTATGTCCCTCCCCTTCTCTGAACATATTCACATTCCACTCTAAATAGACGGTCTTTTAACCTCTATAATAACATTAATTTTTACATTTCTATTCTTTTTCTGGTCTCTCTTTATTCCCCTTTCCGTCTCTTCTTTTTCTCTCTCTCTCTACTTGCATCCTACCCAACTCATTTCCTGCACTGTGATTAGGACATAGTTAACTCTCCTTGTGGCTCCCCACACCAATCTACTCCTATTTTTTACCCACATCTCTCCCTAATCCTAATAATTTCTGGTTTTCCAAATTCTTTTCTGCGGTTCGAAGTCCTTTAACATATAGTCGTTTGATGTTGAATAGATGTATCTGTTGAACTAGATTGTATCTGTAGACTATTGACTGTACAAATGCAAACTTTGGTTGATGGTTGCCTTAAGATAGGGTTCTAGCACAAAACTGGTGCAATCTTTATCTCAAATGGGCCGAGTAAGCCGGAAAAACACAAGAAAAATGGCAAATTCGGGTATCTCAATTTCCAACCTTGATGATCAGGGATTAGAACAGATAAAGAATAATCCAGAGGAGAGTTCCCAAATAGCTCTACAAACACTAATAGCAAACATGATAAATGAGAAGTTTGACAATGTACAAAGGACTCTGTATGAGCGTGATAGGGAGAGAGAGGAGGCATCCCAGAAATTTATACAGGAATATCATAAGCGTGAGGAAGCTTCTCAAAAACTGATACAGGATTTGCGTGAACAACTTGAGAATACTCAAAGAGAAAGGGAGGAATGGCGTGAGCAGGCAGAGAACACTCAAAGAGAACTGCAGGAATCCCACAGAAGGGAGGAAACTAATCAAAGAGTAATTCACGAATTAAGAGACCAGGTAGAGAATACACAAAGATCACTAAAGACATTCATGGAATCCATTAACAAAGAGCTGAAGGAAGTCAGGGAGACCACAAAGGGAATGCTGAATGGAACCCAACAGAAGGAATGGGAGTCCAAAGAAACCATAACCAATCAACTAAGTGATTTGAGAACAAACACTGAACACCAAATTAAGGAAGTAAAGAAAATCATACAAGACCTAAAACAGAGCTTCAACAAAGAACTTGAAACCATCAAAGCTGACCAATTAGAAGGAAAAGAGATAAAAAACAAAGTAGAGAGTCTTGACAGCAGGTTAGACCATGCAGAAGATCGAATCTCAGGGATTGAAGACAGCCTAGATATTATAGAGAAAGAACATACAACCATCCAAGACAAGTCCAAGAAATATGATAGGTCTATCCAACACCTGGAAGACACCATCAGAAGGCCCAATCTAAGGATAATGGGTGTAGAGGAGCACCTAGAAACAGAAGTTAATGGTCTAGGAAATTTATTTAACAGGATCCTAGCAGAGAACTTCCCAAACATACAAAAAGATAGGTCTATTCAGATACAAGAAGCTTTTAGAACCCCAAATAGACCAGACCAGAATAGGACATCCCACCGTCACATTATAATCCACACAGGATCAACCCAGACCAAGGAAAAGATCCTTAAAGCTGTCAAGGAGAAAAGGTCTATCACTTATAAAGGGAAACCAATTAGAATTACCTCAGATTTCTCACCAGAGACAATCAAAGCAAGAAGAGCCTGGAATGACGTATGCCATGCCCTAAAAACAAACAACTATCAACCAAGAATACTGTACCCAGCTAAACTCTCCTTCATAACTGAAGGCCAAATAAAAACCTTCCATAGCAAAGAAAAATTGAAACAATACATCTCCACCAAACCAGCCCTGCAAAAGATTCTTAAAGATGTCCTACACATAGAAAACCAACAAGAACGCAACAAAGGCCAAGAAACTGCACCCAAACTGAGAATCCAAGAACCTTAGGAAGAACCCAGTTTTCACAGCCCCCAAGAAGGTGGATAACATGGCAGGAACTCCCAAATACCTCTCAGTCCTATCTCTTAACGTTAACGGACTGAACTCTCCAATTAAGCGACATAGACTGTCTAGTTGGATTAAAAAACAAGACCCCTCTATCTGCTGTCTGCAGGAGTCACATCTTGCCTGTAAAAACAAACATATTTTCAAAGTTAAAGGCTGGAACAAAATCTACCAAGCAAACGGCCCTCATAAACAGGCGGGAGTTGCAATCCTAATATCAGATAAAATAGACTTCAAACTAAAATTGGTGAGAAGAGATAAAGAAGGTCGCTACATACTAATTAAAGGATCTCTCCTTCAGGAGGATATTACAATTCTAAATATCTATTCGCCAAACAATGGAGCACCCAAATTTATCAAAGAAACACTACTTTCCCTCAAATCCCATATAGATCCAAAGACATTAATTGTTGGGGATTTTAACACACCACTCTCCCCACTAGATAGATCAACTCGGCAAAAACTCAACAGAGAAACCGCAGATCTAAACAGCTGCATAGATCAACTAGACTTAACAGACATTTACCGAACATTTCACCCAGCAGCAACAGAATACACGTTCTTCTCAGCAGCACATGGAACGTTTTCTAAAATAGACCACATTTTAGGCCACAAAGCAAACTTGTCTAAATTCAGAAACATTGAAGTTATACCTTGCATTCTCTCTGACCACAAGGGAATAAAATTAGATCTCAACACCAAAAGCCACCAAAGAAAGTCCGGTATCACATGGAGGCTGAACAACACACTTTTGAATCATGAGTGGGTCATGGAAGAGATTAGAAAGGAAATTCAAATGTTCATGCTATTCAACAAAAATGAACACACAAATTACCAGCTCCTCTGGGACACAGCAAAGGCAGTACTCAGAGGCAAGTTTATAGCTCTGAGCTCCTACATCAACAAATTGGAGAGATCGGAAACTAACAATTTAATGACACATCTAAACCTCCTTGAAAAAGAGCAGCAACATAAACCCCAATCCAGTAGACGGAAAGAAATAATCAAAATTAAATCAGAATTAAATGAATTAGAATCCAAAAAAACTATAGAAAGACTCAACAAAGCAAAGAGTTGGTTCTTCGAAAAACTTAACAAAATTGACAGACCCTTAGCAAACCTTATCAGAAAAAGGAGAGAACACACCCAAATTAATAAACTCAGAGATGAGAATGGAAACTTCACCACGGAAACAACCAAGATTCAGAACATTATTAGGGCATACTTCTCAAAACTTTATGCTAATAAGTTTGAGAACTTGACAGAAATGGACCTTTTCCTAGCAAATATTGACATGCCAAAACTAAACCAAGATGAGTTAAACCATCTTAACAGGCCCATATCAAGCATTGAAATAGAAACAGCAATAAGAGACCTCCCAGCTAAGAAAAGTCCAGGACCAGATGGTTTTACAGCGGAATTTTACAAGGCCTTCAAAGCAGAGCTCACACCAATACTCCTCCAACTCTTCAATGAAATTGAAAGAGAAAGCTCACTACCGAACACATTCTATGAAGCCATCATAACCCTCATCCCAAAACCAGGCAGGGACTCATCAAAGAAAGAGAACAATAGACCCATTTCTTTGATGAACATTGATGCAAAACTTCTCAACAAAATTTTGGCCAATCGACTTCAACAATTCATCCAAAAAATCATACACCATGATCAAACAGGATTCATTTCAGGAATGCAAAGCTGGTTCAATATACGCAAATCAATTAATATTATTCACCACATCAACAGGAGCAAGAATAAGAACCACATGGTTATCTCAATAGATGCAGAAAAAGCATTTGACAAGATCCAACACCCCTTTATGATGAAGGTTCTGGAAAAATTAGGAATCCATGGAACATTCCTCAATACAATAAAGGCTGTATATGACAAACCTACAGCCAGCATTATACTCAATGGTGAAAAACTAAAGCCATTTCCTCTTAACTCAGGAACAAGACAAGGATGCCCACTCTCTCCACTTCTCTTCAATCTAGTATTAGAATGCCTAGCTACAGCAATAAGACAAGATGCAGACATAAAGGGGATCCAAATAGGGAAAGAAGAAATAAAACTCTCCCTCTTTGCAGATGACATGATCTTGTATTTAAAGAATCCCATAGACTCCACTCCCAAATTACTCAAGCTGATTCAAAACTTTGGCAAAGTAGCAGGTTATAAAATTAACCCCCAAAAATCAATGGCCTTTCTATATGCCAACAATGAGAAAAGTGTGGCTGAAATTAGGAAAGCAACTCCATTTGTAATAGCCCCACAAAAAATAAAATACCTAGGAATTAACTTAACCAAAGAAGTGAAGGACCTCTATGATGAAAACTTTAAAATCTTGAAAAAGGAAATCAACACAGAACTTAAAAAATGGCAAAACTTCCCATGCTCCTGGATTGGCAAGATTAACATCGTGAAAATGGCAATACTTCCCAAGGCTATCTACAAATTCAATGCGATACCTATCAAAATTCCAACCTCATTCTTCAAGGAAATAGAGGAGGCAATCCAAAAATTCATATGGAACAATAAAAGACCCCGAATAGCAAAAACGCTCCTCAACGGAAAGAACACTGCTGGAGGAATATCAATACCAAACTTCAAACTCTACTATAAAGCCATAGTAATCAAAACAGCTTGGTATTGGCATAAGAACAGACCTCAGGACCAATGGAATAGAATTGAAAACCCAGAAATGAACCTACAGACCTATAGCCATCTAATCTTCGATAAGGAAGCTAAAACAATAGAATGGAAGAAAGACAGCCTCTTCAGTAAATGGTGCTGGCAAAATTGGTTAACTACATGTAGAAAACTAAAGCTAGATCCTTATATATCACCCTGTACCAGAATCAACTCCAAATGGATCAAAGACCTTGAACTCAAAGCAGACACTCTGAAAACATTACAGGATGGAATAGGAGAAACCCTAGGTCTCCTTGGCTCAGGTCGAAATTTTCTGAATAGAGACCCGGAAGCACAACAAATCAAAGAAAGGTTGGACAAATGGGATTGCATAAGATTGCAGAGCTTCTGCAGGGCAAATGACATAGCTGGCAAGATCAATAGAAAGCCCACCGATTGGGAGAAGATCTTTACTAGCCATACAACGGACAAGGGTCTCATATCTAAAATATACTTGGAACTCAAAAAATTAAACCACCCAACAACAAATCCTCAAAGAATCAACTGCCCAATAAATAAGTGGGCGAAAGACTTAAAGAGAAGCTTCTCTGAAGAAGAAACAAGGATGGCCAATAGACACATGAAGAAATGTTCAACATCCCTAGCCATAAAAGAAATGCAAATCAAAACAACATTGAGATATCACCTCACTCCAGTTAGAACAGCAAAAATCAAGAACTCTAACAACAACAGATGCTGGAGGGGATGTGGACAGAAAGGAACCTTACTTCATTGTTGGTGGGAATGTAAACATGTTCAACCACTTTGGAAAGCAGTATGGAGGTTCCTCAGAAGGCTTCACATAGATCTCCCCTATGATCCAGCAATCCCACTTTTGGGCATTTACCCAAATGTTTACAAACAAGACCACACTAAAGTTACCAGCACAACTATGTTTATTGCAGCATTATTTACCATAGCTAAGATATGGAACCAACCCAGATGCCCCTCAGTAGATGAATGGATCAAGAAAATGTGGTATATATACACAATGGAATTCTATGCCTCCATCAGAAAGAATGACATTGCCCCATTTGTTAGGAAATGGAAAGGTTTGGAAAAAATTATATTAAGTGAAGTAAGCCAGGCCCAAAGAAGCATAGGTCCCATGGTTTCCCTTATTTGCAATATCTAGTATAGGTATGAGTCAAGCGGAAAAGGTCAGATAATGTGATGTTAGGAAAATGAACCCTTAAATATGTATTTTAATGTTTTCGTTTCTTTCATGCATGTGTTTCTAACGCATTTATAAGATTATTTCTTTGTTGCTTTGTATGTCCCTCCCCCACAGTGTAACCCCCGCTTTCACTATATTTGATGTCAGTATAACATGTGGAGGAGATGGGGACAAACAAGTCGTTTAAGGATTCAGGTGGACCTGTTGCAACAATGAGAAGAACAAAATGTCATGTCAAAACCAGCTTTACAATGTCGGTGTGGGGGGGTGAGGGGGGTATAATTGGGTGGGGGGAGGGGGGTAAAATTGGGTGGGGGGAGGGGCGAGGCCGGGAAGGGAAGTGAAGGGTAAACAAAGGAGGAGGCTGCAATGCTTGGTAAGAAATGTATGCATTATCCTGCCCATGTAATTGTAGCCCCCCTGTACAGTATGTTCTCAAATAAAATAAAATACAATTTAAAAAAAAAAAAAGAAAAAAAAAAAAAAAAGAAGATACATCCACTGAAAGCCCACGGTTTACCTCCTTTCTGATATTTCAATCTAGAAAGGGCCCATAGTTTACTTGCTTGTTTACATGTCAATCTAGCATATCTAAACTCAGGGGCTGGGAAAGTAGCTCAGTTGTAGAATGATTAACTAGCTTGCATGAGACCCTGAGTTTGATACCTCTACATCACAGGTACATAAAAACCCGGAAGTGGTGCTGAGTCTCAAGTGGTAGAGGACTAGTGATAAGCTGAACAGTTAAGGGACAGCGGCTAATCCCAGATTTATGGAACCAAGACCAAAACCCACCACCACCACAACAAAAATCAGTGCTATCAGAATGTCTAAAATTTCAGACTCCATCAAGAGAAATCCTATCTATCTTGCCTTGTGTGTTCCTGTCAATATTAAATAAGGTAAATTAGACCAGTTGAAATAATTTTTCAAAACAAAGGTATAATAATTGTGAAAGCAGGTAAATTGCATTCCTGCTTGGAGAAAAAAAAGCAACTAGGTAGAATATATTAATCTCTAAATCTTTTGGTAGCTAGATACACTTGAATTGAAATATATTAATTTCTCGGTCTAATTCACAGTTAGGGTAACATATAGAAAGCAATAGAAATGTATGTTTTTGGCTTCAACAGATTCCATGTTTTCAGGAATTTGTTTCTTCCTCATAGACAACCAAGAGAGGATAATTTGTCATAACAACTATTGAGGAAATTTGAAAAGGTTTTCTGAATTATGGATTTTTGAATTAACCAGTTCAAAACACCCTTTTACAATATCAAATACCTATTGAAAATACACACTCATCTGCAGGAGGATTTTCTATTCTTACAGATATGTCTTTATTCTCACTAGGAGTAAAAGATCCATAGGAAAAATCATTCAGGTAACTGCTTCTTAGAGAAGATATACACCAATAAGCAAAGGAATCGTTGAGAATCATGAGAGTCCAAGTTTGAGATTGGGGCTGTGGTTCAATAGGTAGTAAGTTTCAGTAGAACAGTGGCTAATAGCCATAAAGCAGAGCTGGAAGACCTCGTACATATGATTGCTTTGACAATGATAAACGTTATGGGAATAGAATAAATTACAAGATCACCAGAATGGAAATTCTCTTCTGAAGTGTGAGGAGATATTTTGATTCTTTTATCCATTGAACAATGGACCTACTTGGAGAAAATTTTAGGAACTACATCTTCAGATGTCAGGGGTCGAAAGAAAGAAAACATTATGAAAAAAATGCCCTATTCACGTACAAGAGCAAAATAGAAAATATGCATATGTAAGAGGTGGACGAAGTAAAAGAAGACAAGGGGCTATCTCCTACACTTAACTGTATTCACCAAACAAGTTCAGGATCACTTCTTCCCCCACGATGGAAGATGTCCCACTAGTAGGTTTTCCAGAACAGCTAGTTTTGTGTAATGTCCTCTCTGGAGTTATGTGCACCATTATTTAGATGTACCCAATAATCTTTACTTCTGTTTTACCTGAGATCACTCAGCCCCACTTCCGTATAGAACAATGGAAATGCTCACTTCCAGACAAACTAGATGACAAATCCCCACTTGCTGTTACTATCCATTGTTGGTCTACAATTCAGTGGGATAAATAACTGTGAGTGTTGAGAAAGGAATACTGGGAATAGATTTTCCATAGTATTAATCCAGACATCAAGTACTGATTCTTTGTAAATTCTTCTGCTAGACATAAGTATTTTTTCTAGAGTTCAAGCAGCCACAATAAATCAAGTTCTTCGGCCTTGTGTTCTGTACACTTTCTCTGGTCTATATATCCATAATAAATCTATCTTTAAGTATTATTATTTTCTTCACTTCTTTGGTATTTATAATATCTTCGTGATAGCTATGAATAAATTAAAAACGTTTTCTTTGAGAAAGAAACAGGCTGAATCATTTGGACACAGCACAAAGCAAAAATAAATCATAATAGTGCAAATTTACTACTGTAGTTTGTTACATGAGTACGCTGTTCCTACACAAAAATTTCATGTACCTGCTCTTTCTACATTTTGACATGAAGTTGACAACAGGACAGAGTTTGTATCACAATGACTGTTTATTTTCATAGACAGGAATGTCAATTATCAATTCCTTCATTAAAAGATAATTTCCAAACAACATATTTTTAGACTTTATTCACCTTCTCCTTTGCCTTCCTTATAGAGATATTTTTGATCTTCGTAGATATATTTTTAAATCACATGTTAGATTCATATACACAGTAAGTAAGAGTAAAATGGTCTTGGATTTTCCAGAGCAACTAGTTGCAATTACTAAATGAAACAGAAAGAGAGAAACCAGTTCCCAATATTTTTTCTTTAATTTATGATATATTTTTATTTATTCTAATATTGTTACTATGTAATATGAAAAATAAATGTAGAATATATGTATAAATATCTGTGAATGTGTTGATTTATGTCCATACATATAGGCTTATGTATTGAGGTTATATTTAATCAAGATTAAAAGAAACTACTTGAAAATTTCTGGAACCTAACTTTGATTGTAGAATTGTCAACTCTGTTGAGAGTTTATGTAGAACACCTGGAATTCAATTCAGTATTACCAAATATATGACTTTATTATTTAAAAAATTGAAAGGCCTGATTAAAATGTGTACTGACATAGAAAGTTTAGTGCATAGTATATATCACTTCACTTGTATTTTGTAGAATGCCTATCATTTTAATATTTATTATAAAATGTACAGAGAGGTTACAGATATATGAGAAGGGTAATGAGCACATTTCGTAGCATGCATTGTTACCTCTTCCTTTGTTTTCCCCCTACCATCATTTCCTTCCCCATGTCCCCAACTACTACTGCTCTGCCCACACAAACATTGTGAAGTTAGTTTTCAACATAATGTCCTGTACATCTCATTGTCACAATGTGTCAAGCATCATCCCTATTTAAGTTTTCCCCAATATCCCTCCCCTCCACAAATTACAAATATAAATATATATACATATATATGTATATATGCATATATGTGTGTGTATATATATATATGTATATATATACATATATATATATATTTCTGCACCTTGTATATATATATGTATATATGTATATACATATATATATATATATGTATATATATATGTATATACATATATATATATATATATATATATATATATATATATATATATATATATACAAGGTGCAGAAAACCAACATCAAATCCAGTGAAAGCAGGGGTTATACTGTGGGGGAAGATCATACAAAAAAAATACCAAAGGATCACATAATGCATTGTAAGAACATTAAAAACACTAGAATAAAGAAAAAAACACTTGTGTCCCTGTCTTTGGGTACATTTTGCTTAACATGATCTCATGTGGACAAATGTACATAGGCTTTGAGCTTCTCTGTTTGTCCTAGACATGTACTAATCATTGCAAACAATGGAAACCATGTGACCTATGTTTCTTTCGGCCTGACTTATTCACTTAATATAATTTTTTCCAGGTATTTTCATTACCTAACAAATGAGGTAGTGCCATTCTTCCTGGCAGAGGCATAGAATATATATATATATATATATATATATATATATATATATATACATATGTGTGTATATGTATATATATATATGTATATATACTTTTTTTCTTGATCCATTCATCTACTGAGAGGCCTCTGGGTTGGTTCTATATCTTAGCTATGATAAATAATTCTGTGATTAACATGGTTAGCTTTGGTATGACATTGTAATCATTTGGGTAAATGCCCAAAAGTGGGATTGCTGCGTCATAAGGGAGCCCTAATATGAAGTCTTTTGAGGAACCCCCATACTGATTTCCAGAGTGGCTGAAAAAGTTTACACTCCCACCAACAATGCAGTAGGGTTCCCTTTTGGCCACATCCCTTCCAGCATCTGGTGTTACTATATTTCTTGATTATAGACATTCTATCTTGAGTGAGGTGTAATCTCAATGCTGTCTTGATTTGCAATTCTTTTATGAGTAGAGAAGTTGAGCATTTTTTCATGTGTCTATTTGCCATTCTTATTTTGTCTTCAGAGTAGGCTCACGTTAAGCCTTTAGCCCACTAATTAATCAGGCAGTTGTTTCTTTAAGCATTTATTTTGGGGGTATTTAGTTTTTTGCATTTTAAGTATATTTTAGATATGAGACCCTTGTCTGTTGTATAACTAGTGAAGATCTTCTTCCAGACCATGGGCTTTCTGTTGATTTTGCTATCTATATTCTTTTTCTTGCAGAAGCTCTGCAGTTTCATGCAATCCCATTTGTACAACCTTTTTTTGATTTGTTGTGCTTCAGATCTCTATCTTCATTTTAAAATTTTTAAGTAATTAAAAAAATTCTCCTCCCCAAAATTTTCAGGTATAAACTCAGAAAACTTTTGGAGTAATTAGACTTCAATATTGATACTGGATTTGTGTATTGGTGAGTGGCAAGTTCCTTTGTTGAAATGTCTAGTGCATACAAGAACAAGAGAACTTGGTTTGAGACAATCTAACAAGACGAATAGGGGAGAGAAGAGTTGGAAAGCCATGATTTGTCTACAAATGGAAAATGTGACAACATCTCATTGATTCAAAGGTTATGGACACTTAGGTACTGATAAAAAGAGAGGATGCTATAGAAGTGCTTCATGTCTCAGGAAATGGATCAAATGCACCAAAGCAATGCAGAACCCTTTCTGAAGTAGGTAGAAATGAGGCTCATCAGAAGGCTTCTCAGAAGAAATGATCATGTTTTGTGTTTTCTGTGTGTGTGATCATCATTTCTTTGGTATGACAAATACAGCTACCTAACTCTCATGATCTTAGGAATTTCAGCTCAACTTTTGCTTCTCTCAATTGAGTCAAACTATAAGACAGCACTTAAATAACTACATTCAATTTCAATTGTACTAAAATTCCATACATTTAATCATTTGATCGCTAGATGGAAATCCCATGTTACTGAGAAGCATGCAGTCTGATTCTCATTCTCATTCTTTTTAAGCCAGTGTGTTATCTTTTTCTTGCATTCTTTTCCAGTAGGCTACTACAAACAAATTACTTTTATTACCAGGTTTTCAAAGCAAATGTAGGAATAAATTCAGATACTAGGTTTGAAAACTTAAGCACATTGTCCAGATGGAGAATACTTCAAGTGCTTTTTGCATACTTGTTGCCTAATGATAGTGATAATTACAAATATTGCACGTTGTATAAATTGTGAAAAAAGAACTTGATATGACATGAGAGTCATGTAGAAAGAGTAAAAAATTACTGAAGTTGTATTCTAGAGAGTAACATTCAAACATCTGTGAACATTTGCAATTTGTACTAAGAATGTTTGGGCAAAATATGCACACAGGCTGTGACAGGGAAATGATTTAATAAAACTTTTCTTTCATGGTGATACTAGAGTCAGAATGACAAGGAATTATCTGAATCTCCATCCCGTAGAAAATTTATGGTCCCTCAAAAATCTAGTAGTGCATATATTTCTCAGCAAGTGTACTGACTTTCAGTTTCTTGAGCATTTGATTTGTGCCTAGACAACAGCCAGGCACAGAATTAGAAAATGTAGTGATACATTTTCTACATTCCTCTACTCAGCACATACAGGCTTCTATTTTCCATCCATGAACACTTATGGAAAATTGTAGAAATTTAAAAGAAATGATATGTTCCTTTAGTAGTCTTTGTCACTGTCTGGAAGGTCAGAAATGCTCAATCTCTTTTTTTTTTTAGGGGGGGGGATTCGGTCGTGGGCCTGAAATCTGGTCCTGGGCACTGTCCCTCAGCTCTTCAGCTCAAGGCTAGTGCTCTACAACTTGAGCCACAATGCCACTTCTATCTTTTTTTCCCTGCTTATGTGGTGCTGAGGCATGCAAAGCAAGCGCTCTACCACTGAGCCACTTTCCCAGCCCCCGCTCAATCTCTTTATATTTTCATATTTTTTCCATTTTAATATGCCATGTGATGTTTCTCCTTACGTTGGTTCCTTGAGTCTTTTTTATAAACTTTACGTAATTCAGCAGGTATAGAAAATGCTTATGTTTACCCCTAATCTCTTCTTGTCCAGGATTTCATAGTAATAATTTCATCCCCACAATTGTACCCATGTTCAAATATTTCTGCAAATATTGCACCCAATCTTTTTTAGAACACAAAAGGAAAAATACTGCTGTATAATATGCACATCACCAGAAACAGACTGGTTTCAAAACCACCAATCTGGTGATCAACTTCTGAATTCCCATGTCTAACTTATGTATTAATTATAAATATCCAACTTTTTTTCACAAGTTAGATCTTCAGAAAATATATCAGAAAAATTAGTACAATTAGAAGCTGGAATTACTACAGTGTATTACTTATTAATGTGCAATACAGGCTACAAATGAATTGTATTTTCTGAAGGAAAAATATGTATAACACTGTTTTCTAGGAAAAAAGACTTTATTGGGAAAACAAGTATTAATTAATTGTTGCACTCATTTGTAAAATCGATTGCTAAAATTGTATGACCTTGGGAAGCATGAGGTAATGCCACATCAGTAGTTTCAAAATGTACAGATAATAGAGTTCTTAGCATTTATACTAAACATATATTAGAAGATTGAAATTTATCTTTGACTCATGTAGAAAGAATAATCAAAAACGTAATTCTAAAATTATCATGAAGAAGAAATTTTGAAAATGTATCATTGAATTGATCTTCAGCAAAACGATGTCAAATATTTACAGTTCCTGTCACTGTGTGATAGAAATAGAAAGCTGGAGAGCCTTCCTTGATTTCCTTTCTTCTTCATATTTCATGTATTTTGTTTGTTGGCATATGTTGTTAATATTCAATAAGAAATTTCCATTCCTTCTTTATCCTTTCTTTACTATGGTAGTGGAAAATTGAAAGTATTGGCCTTGATAACTTTCACCTGAAACTAAGCAATATGAATGGAGAATTTGAACTATTTCTATAGGTGCTTAGATTCAAATTCATGCCTCTTTTTCCATTGTAGAATTCATTATCTCAAACTACAATCAATTACTCAAACAATGTTTGTGAACTTTTAGTCAACTGGTTTTAACAAAACATATTTGAATGAAAATTCATGTCTTCAATATTATTCACCCAAAATGCAGTAAAGAAACATCAAAATACACAAAATATGTCAAAATGAATGATCTTTCAATTTTCAAGAAAATTGCATATTGGTTGTACTTGGGAAGATAGTAAATATATGTGTGGTAACTATTCCTCAGCATTATCTACTGAATGTACTTGTCTAGGCCAGATTTAACCATTGTAGTGTAACTCGTGTAATAAGTTTCAAAATCCTTTTCGTGCCTACTGTGTTCAGCCTTATTTGATTGTCTCTTCCAAACTATCAACACAAAACATCATTGCACTCAAAGGTCTGCTTACTCTGTATGTGGTAGAGGTAGCTTTATCACATCTAACAATTTTTATATTTTGAGTTATTTGCTACCTTTAAATTCTCAAAGAACACTATTTATAATAAATGTATGTACTTAAATATGTATAAGTATATACATATATATACATAAATGTGAGCATGGTATGAGTGAATATATACAATAAGTCATTGGACATTAAAATATACTACTTCCTAAATGCTAAGTGAAACACACTGTCTTAAAGAATTATCACCTTTTATGTTGTGTCAAGTCTGGAATTCCACTGATTAACACAAAAATTGAAAAGCAATTAAGCAAATAAAATTTTGATATTTCATTAATGTTTATAGATACCCAGAATGACTCAATGATGCCAAAAAATATTTTGTCATATTCATTCTGGGTTGAAAAGTGAGGATCAAAGCCACATAGAACTTCCCTCAGACCCAACAATCCCACTTTTGGCATTTAACCGACTGAACAAAAACAAGAACATACGAAAGCTACCAGCACAATTATGTTTATTGAAGCATTATTTGCCATAGCTAAGATATGGAACCAACACAGATGTCCCTCAGTAGATGAATGGATCAAGAAAATGTGGTATATATGCACAATGGAATTCTGTGCCTCTATCAGAAAGAATGACATTGCCCCATTTGTTAGGAAATGGAAAGACCTGGAAAAAATAATATTAAGTGAAGTAAGCCAGGCCCAAAATAACATAGATTCCATGTTATCCCTTATTTGCAATAACTAGTATATGTGTGAGACAAGCAGAAATAAGTTGATGTTAGGCCAAAGTAACCCTAAAATAAGGACTCAAACTGTTTCTCTTTCTTTCTATTGTTTCTAACATATTTATAAGATGATTTTTTTGTTGTTTTGCATGTCCCTCCCCCACGGTATAACCCCTGTTTTCACGGTATTTGATGTTGTTATAATTTGTGGAGAAGAAGATAAAAAACAAATTGTTTAAATAGGGATACAGGTGGAGCAATTGCAACAATGAGATGTACACGACATTGTGTTGAAAAATGAACTTTACAATTTTGGTGTGGCAGCAGTGGGGGGCGGGACAGGAGAACATGGGAAGAGTTTGGCAAGGGGAAAGAAAGAAGGATACAACAATCCTTGGTAAGAAATGTACTCATTACTTTGCTCATATAATTGTAACTTCCTTTATGTTATTTTCATACGAATAAACACACACACACACACACACACACACACACACACACACATAAAACAACAACAACAACAAAACCATAAATTTAATTAGAGACCTGGAAGAAAAATGGTGGAAGGCCAGGTGGGTGCGACAGAAGCTCTCGCATTGAAACCAGTCTTAGTGTTCTAGTGAAAATCCAATCTAGAAATTCACCCAAGTGTGCCATCATAGTAAAGAGAGTTTGGCCAGAGAGGACAAATCCAGGTGCTGAAAACCAGATTTGAGCACTTGCCATTGTCTGCAGAAGCAGTGCCAGCTGCTGCCAAGGCCACCATACCAACAGAGTCAGTTCAGGACAAAGGCAACAGAAACGGTCTGGGAATGGATTGTACTCACCGCCAACAAGAACCAACAAATAGTGGAAATCTTCATACTGCTGACCAGAGAAAGTAGCAGACTGTGAACAGACTGGAAACCAAAGGAAAGATGTGTTTACCCCCAAGACATCGTCACTCCTCATGAACAGCATGGAAAGTCATCACCTCACCAACTACCGGAGAAGAACTCCAACTTTGATCCTGACAAAGACATGGACAGAACAGCTAGAACAAGACTCAGCCCTTGGCAGAAGACAATAGGAGCCACTCTACAAGTCAAGAAGTTGACCTTCGTGGCTTAGCTCCACCCAGGAGAACGTTGCACTTTCCAGAGAAAGGAAGTTCAGCTCAGGAAAAGTGACTTTGTTTTCTGGCTAAACAAAGCCACAGGCTGCCAATCTCCACTGAATCATAGGCAGCACAGCCAGTGGTGGAAGGGGAAAAAGAAAAACACAATTGAAACTCACTAAACATAAATCCTGAAATTATCTCCAGTCTGCCTTGTGTGAGTGCTTACGAGGAAAAGCTATGGATTGTGTAAAGATCCCAAAAATCTAGTTCCATCACTGCAACTCTAAGCTAGAGGAAACAGCCATCTCCCTCTTTTGTGATACTCAAAGCAGATTTCCATTCCACTAAACTAGCATGGAAGGAGGGTCATAAAATCCCTGGTAAGGCAGAAGTTCTTTTTGCCTGCTCATACTAATTTAAGAAACATAAAGCCAGGAAAACCAAATACCACAAGGGTACTAGATTCTCCCCCAAGAGAATGGGTACAGACACAAATGTCTCCCCCCAAAAGTCAAAGAACTTTTAATTCTTTTGACATTGTTTTATTGTTTTTCTTTTCCGAACTTGTATTTTAGGTGTGTGGGTTTTTTAAAAATTATTTTTACTTTTGCCTTTTGATCTTTGTGTGTGGTGTGTGTGTGGTGTGTGTGTGTGTGTGTGTGTGTGTGTGTGTGTGTGTGTGTGTGTGTGTGTGTGAATGAATCACTTTTCTTTTCATTCCCAGATATACACACATATTCAATAATTAGGCCTTATCCTTCATTTTGTGCATACTTAATTTAGCTATCAATCACTCAATTCATAAACTCTCAGATTTAGCTCCTTTAATTATAGTATTATTTCTTTATAATTGTCTACTGTTGTATTTTCTTATGTTTTCTTTGTTCTTTCTCTCCTGTTTTCCTTATATACTTTCCACTCTCTGAATCCCTCACTCCTTTTCCCTCCCCAAATTCTTCTAATCTTATTTTTTCAAAATTCTCCTTAAAACTAATAATTTTTGGTCTGCTGACTCCTTCTTTCACTTTCTTAGACCATTGATACATAATTGTTTGTGGTTAAACTAGATTGTATCTATAGAACTAGATTGTATCTATACTCATTTTGACTGTGTCAAACATTCTATGCAACCACAGGGTTTTAGTTGATACTTGCCTTAAAATAGGATATTAAAACCCAAATAAGTAAAACAAGCCAGAGAAACACATACAAGAAAATTTCAAGTCCAAGAATCTCAAATCCCCTCATGATTCACAGGCAATAAGGCAGTTAATGAATAATCTAGACAAAATTTCCCAAAATGCTCTATAAACCCTACTGGTAAACATTTTGAATGAAAAGACTGAAAACCTTCCAATGTGTCATCATAATGTGGCTTACCACAGATTATTATGGGAAGTATGTGTGCATGATGAGTCTAACCAAAGACTGATATGAGAATTTTATGAGCATGAGGCAGGTAATCAAAGACTAATACAGGAATTACATGAGCGGGTTGAGTATAAGCAAAGATTAATACAGGCATTCATGAAACCCACAAAGGTGAAGGAATACATATAGGCCACAAAAGGAATGCTCAATGAAGCCCAACAGAATGAAAGGGAGTCCAATGAAAGTATAAACACTGCATTAAGGGATTGGATAATGAACTCTAAAAACAAAATTATGTTGTAAAAAAGTCCATACAAGTTCTAAAACAAATCTAAAACAATGGATATGAAGTGATAAAACCTAATTAGAAAGAAAAACTAAACAACGAAGAAGAAAGCCTTGACAGTAGTTTAGAACATGCAGTCGTTCAGTTCTGGGATTGAAGACAGCCTATACATTTTAGAGAAAGGAAAGACAAGTTTTCAAGACAAATCCAAGAAATAGTATATTTCAATATTCAATATTGAGAAGACACGACGTAAGGGCCTAATGTAAGACTAATTGGTGTAGCAGATGGCCTAGAAACAGAAGTTAAAGGTCTAGGTAATTTTTTAAACCAGATCCTAACAGAGAATTTCACAAATTTGCAAAAGATAGGCCAAAAAAACTCCGATACAAGAAGCCTTTACAATGCCAAATAGACTAGACCAGAACATGACATTGCACCATCATATTGTAATTCGCATAGGATCAAATGAGAGCAAGGAAAGGATCCTCAAATCTGCTAGGAGAAAAGATCAATCACCTATAAAGAGAAAACAATCAGATTAACTTCAGATTCCTCACCAGATTTAAATAATGCAAGAGGAACCTAGAATGATATAGGCCATGTCCTAAATACAAACAACTATCAACCAGGAAAATTACTCAGCTAAACTCTCCTTCATAACAGAAGGTCAAATAAAAATCCTTGCACAGCAAAGAAAAATTGAAACAGTATATCAACACGTGTAGCCTTACAAACATTACTTAAAGATGAATATACATAGAAAACCAAAAAGAATATGCTAAATGCAAACAAATAGCGCACAAACAGAAAATCCAAGAATCATAAGAACCCAGTTGAGTTGGACGCTGATGGCTCACACCTTTAATCCCAGCTACTTAGGAGGCTAAGATCTGAAGATCATAGTTTAAAGCTAGCCTGGGCAAGAAAGTCCCAGAGACTCTTATCTCCAATAAACCACTACTGCTCAAGGGGTAGAGCACTCATCTTGAGCTGAAGAGCACAAGGACAGAGCCCAAGCCCAGAGTTCAAGCACAACCAAAAAAAAAAAAAAAAAAAAAGAACCCAGTTGACACAGCTTCCATGAAAATGGATAACATGGCAGAAACTACCAAAAACCTCAGTCCTAATTCTCAATATTTATGGACTTAGTGACATAGTTTATCTAGTTGGAACAAAATACATGAAAGTAAAAGTTGGAATAAAATCCACCAATCGAATGGCCCCATAAAAAGGCTGGAATTGCAAGCCTAAAATCAGATAAAATAGATTTCAAATTACAAATAGCAAGAAGAAATAAAGAAGGATATTACATACCAATTAAGGGATCTCTCCTTCAGGAGCATATTACAATCTTAATATATATTCACCAAATAACCAAACACACAAATTTATTCGAGAAATGCTATTTTCCCTGAAATGAAACATGGATCCAAACACATTAATTGTTGGGGACCTTAACACATCATAACCCCCACTGGATTGCTCATCCCAGCAAAAACTCAATACATATAGTTGTATAACTGTATCTATTGTACAGTTGTATAGTTGTACAACTCAACTATACAGTTGTATCTAAACAATTGTATAGATTAATTAGACTTAACAAAAATCTACTGAACACTTCACCCAACAGCATCAGAATATGCATTCTTTTCAGCAGCACAAGAAACATTCTGGAAAGTAGACCACATTTTAGGTCACAAAGCAAAATTTTCTCAATTCAGAAACATTGTAATTATGTCCTACATTCTCTCAGACCACAAGGGAATAAAATTAGAATTCAACATCAAATGCCACCAAAGAAAATCCTGTAATATAGAGGCTGAAAAACACACTGTTGAAACACCAGTGGGTCACAGAAGAGATTAGAAATGATGTTAAAATATTTATATTTCAACAATGAACAGATGACCATGTCCTCTGGAACACAACAAAGGCACTACTCAGAGGCAAGTTTATAGCTATGAGTTCCTATATAAAAATTGGAGATATCTGAAATGAACAATTTATGAGGAACCTGAAGCTTTTTGCAAAACAGCAACAAAATAAACTCAAATCCAGTAGATCGAAAGAAATAATAGTAAACAAGAAGTAAATGAATTTGAGTCTAAAAAGAAAATAGAAAGAATCAACAAAACAAAGATTTGGTTCTTTGAAAAAATTAACAAATTGACAGACTCTCTGCAAATCTTATCAGAAAAAGTAGAGAGCACACCCATAAAAACAAACTCAGAGTTTAGAATGGAAACATCACTGCAGAAACAACCAAGATTCAGAACTTTATAAGGGAATACTTCTCAAATTTTATGCTATTACAGTTGAGAATCTGGAAGCACTGATTGAATATCTTGCAAATATGGACATGCCCAATATAAACAAGATGACTTACACTCATTTATTTACCCATAAGAAGCATCGAAATAGAAACAGCAATATTACATATCCCACCAAAGTAAAGACCATGAAAGAATGGATGTACAACTGACTTCTACGAGGCCTTCAAGAACAGAGGTTACAAAAACCCTACAACACTTCAATGAAATGGTAAGTGAACGTATACTACCAAAATTTTGTATGAAGCCATCATTAACACTCATACCAAAACCAAGCATGGACTTGCCAAAGAAAGAGAACTATAGAATTGTTACTTTGATAAATACCGATGACAAAGTCCTCAACAACCCACCAAAAAATGATACGTGACTGTTAAATAGGATTCATTTCAAGGAAGCAAAGCTGGTTCAATATATACAAATCAATTAATATCATTCATCACATCAACAAGACCACAGGTAAGAACCACAATTATCTTAATGAATGCAGAAAAAGCATTTGACATGATCAAACACATTCAATGAAAGTTCTGGAGAAACTAAGAATGCATGGAACATTCTTCAATATAATAAAGGCTGTGTATCATAAACATACAGCCAGCATTATAATTAATGGCGAAAAGATGAAGCCTTTGCACCTAAACTCAAAAACCTGATAAGGTTGTCCACTCTCTCCACTTCTCTTCAATTTGTAATTACACGGCCTAGCCAAAACAATAAGACAAGATGCAAACATAAAGTGCATCCAAAGAGGGAAACAAGAAGTAAACTCTCCCTCATTGCAGATGACATGATCTTGTTTTTAAAAATCCTATAGTAGCCATGTGCCGGTGTCTCACATCTATAACCCTAGCTTCTCAGGAGACTGAGACCTGAGAATCATGGTTCAAAGCCAGCCTGGGCAGGAAAATCCATGAGCCACTTATCTCCAACAAACCATTTAGAAAACCGGAAGTGGCACTGTGGCTCAAGTGGTAGAGCACTAGCCTTGAGTTGAAGAGCTGAGGAACAGTGCCCATGCCCACAATTCAAGCTCCATGACTGACAAAGAGAAAAAAAACTCCTATGGACTCTACTCCCAAATTACTTGAGCTTATCAGAAATTTTGGCAAAGTAGCAGGATAGAATTTAATGCTCAAAGATCGATGGCTTTTCTGTATTCCAACAATGAGAAGAATGTGACTGAAATCAGGAAAGAAACTCCTACAAAAAAGTATCTGAGAGTTGAGTTAAATAAAGAAATTCAAATATTTATGATGAATACTTTAAAAAGCTGAAAAAGGAAAATAAATCAGAACTAAGGAAGATGACAATCTGTCCATGCTCATGGGTAAATAAGGTTAACCTCGAGAAATTGCCAATACAATTAAAGACTATATACAAGTTCCATGTGATATTTATCAATATTCCAACTTCATTCTTTGATAAAATAGAAGAAGTAATCCAAATATTCATATGGAACAATAAAAGAATTCAAGTAGCAAAAAAAAATCTTTACCAGAAAGAAGTGCTGTAGGAATATCAATACCAAATTTGAAACTTTAAAACATACATAGTAATCAAAACAGTTTGGTATTGGCACAAGAACAATCTGAGAACCAACACAATAGAACTGAAGACCCAGAAATGAACTCACAGACCTGTAAACGACTAATCTGGGACAAGGGAGACAAGAATAGAATGGAATAAAGGCAGCCTCTTCAGTAAATGGTGTATGCAATTTGATTTAACACCTGCAGAAAACTAAAGGTAGATCACCATATATCACACTGCACTAGAATTAACCCCAAATGGATCAAAGAACTTGAAGTCAAAGTAGATGTGCAAAAATCAATATTGGAAGGAATACGAGAAAACTGGCACAGGATGAAATTTTCTTACAAAAACCTGAATCACAAAATCATCAAAGCAATGTTGGACATGAAATTATAGAGCTTCTGCATAGCAAAGGACATAGTAAGAAAGAGCAATAGATAGGCCGCATATTAGGAGATCTTCACAAACCATAAAAAGAACTTGGGTATCCTATTTAAAATATACTTAGACATCAGGCACCTGTGACTCATGCCTATACTCCTAGCTACTCAGGAGGCTATGATCTGAGGATTATGGTTCAAAGCCAGCCCGGGAAGGAAAGTCTCTGAGACACTAATCTCCAATAAACCACTAGAAAAACCAGCAGTGGCACTGTGGCTCAAAGGGTTGAGTGCTCATCTTGACTTTAAGAGCACAGGGAAAGCACCCAAGTCCAGAGTTCAAGCAGTATGACTGATGAAAAATTAATAAACAAATAAATGAAATACACTTAGAATTCAAAAAATTAAATGCTCCCACAACAGATCCTCAAAGAAACAACAGCCTGATTAATATGTGGGCTAAAGACTGAAAGAAAAGTAAGAATGGCCAATAGAGAGATGAAGGTTTCTTCATCTATCCAAAAAAAAAAAAAAAAAAAGCAAATGAAAACAACATTGAGATTCCACCTCACCAGATAGAACTGCTATAATCAAGAAATTTAATAACAACAGATGCTGGAGGGGATTTGGCCAGAACCCTAGTATTTTGTTAGTAGGAGTAAACTTGTAAAACTACTTAGGAAAGCACATAGAAAAGCTTAAGTATACACATTTACATAGCTCATCACTAAGATGCAAAACAATGATTTAAACAAGCTGGGCACTGGTGGTTCAATCCTGTAATCCTAGCAACTGAGGAGGCTGAGTTCTGAGGTTTGAGGGTCAAAGCCAGCCAGGTCAGGAAAGTCTGTGAGACCTTTTCTCCAATAAAAACCAATAGAAAACTGAAAATGGCTCATTGGCTTAAGTGGTAGAGTGCTCACCTTGAGGTAAAGAGCACAGGGACAGCGTCCAAGCCCAGAGTTCAAACCCCATGACCAACAAAACAAAAATGATTTAAACAGTATTTGGACAGGATTGATTTGACCTCTATGTTTTCAAATGTTCTTGCAACACAAATCTCTAGACTATTGTTATTCTTCCCTCTCAGAAGAATTATAAACAGCAAATCATAGAAGGAGTTTTAAGATTTAAGTTATGGAGAAATTAAACGATATTGACTAACTACATAACTTGAAAATATCCTATATTATAGTGAAGGAAGGTGTAATATTCACTCAGGATATAATGCATGAATATAACTACTGAAGTTTTCAAGTCATATTTTAGATATCAAAATTTCCCACAATTTCCTCAATTATAAATGTTGAACATCAAAATGGCCACAGAAGGTGGATCTGGAGGAAGATGATGGAGGAGAAGATAGAAGCTAGACAAGTCTAGATTAGAAAACAGTTTTAGTGTTCCAATGTCCTAGGCTAGAGAATCACACCAAGTGTGCCATCACAGTACAGAGATTTTTGCCAGAGAGGGAAAATCCAAGCTGCTTGTTCAAGGAGACAGATCTGATCACTTGCTCATAGCCACAGCAATGGCAGAGGAATCAGGGAAGGTGGCAGCTGCAGCAGCCACCATTCAACAGAGTCTGGGACAAAGGTTCCAGACCTAGTATGCAAACATATTTTACTCCCCACCAGCAAGAACTAAGAAGTAGCACTCTTCCTCCTACTGATGTCTGACCAGTGATGACCTAGTAACCAAAAGTCTGGCATGAGTAGACAAAAGACATCCTCACTGTCATGGAGCATCAGTGGGAATGTAGCCCTAACCCCACCACAGGAGAAAATGTCCATCTTTGATACTGACAAAGGTCCAGTCCAGCAGCTAGCTCCAACTCAGGCCTTGGAAGAAAACAATAGGAGCCATTCAACAGGTCACAGGAACCTGACCTAACCTGCCAGGCTTCGCTCTACCCAGGGAAAAGTCACCACCCTGACCGTGCAGAGTACACTCTGCCCCTGGACTTTCTTCACTGGCTAAAGAGATCCAGAGGCTCCACTGCAGCCTAGATAACAGGAGGTGTAAAAGACAAACAATTGAAATTCAGTGAACATAAATCTTGAGAATGGCTCCAGGCTGGGCTCTGCTGAGTGTCTCTGGAGTTATCACCTCAGGGAAAAACTACTGGTGATAGGCATCAACCTTACTTAGAACCTAGCCTCATCACAGCAATTCCAAGCTAGATGAAACAGACATCCTGTCTTTTGTGATACTCAAAACAGATCTTCCTCTCACTGTATTAGCCTAGCAGGAGAATCACAAAGTCCTGGTAAGGCAGAGTTTCTTTCTACCTGCCCAAACAAACTGACTGGAGAAACCAATCAAGCAACAGGAAAACTAAACACTACAAGCAGACGAGAGATTCCATCTAGAGACTGGTTATGGACACCGAGGAGATACAAGATCTTCCCCCCCAAAAAAATATTTTTTTCTACCTAATTTTTGTTTAAAAATTTTACAATGGGTCTCTATTTTTTCATAATTTTTGTTATGTGTGTGTGTGTGTGTGTGTTTAAAATCTTTTTTTTGTTTTCATTTTTTTATTCTGAAAATACCATAGAGAGAGGATAGAATTACATGGGAAAAATAATGAGTACATTTCTTATCAAGCATTGTTGTCTCCTCCTATGTTTCCTCTTCCCATGCTGTCCCATTAATCTCCCACCTCTGCCCCCTCCCACGGCTCCCCATCTTCGGCCAAAGTTGTAAAGTTCATTTTTGACATAATGACTTGTACATCTTAGTGTTACAATGGGTCCACCTGTATCCTTATTTAAAGGGTTTGTTTTTACCCTTCCCCTTCACAAATTATAACATCAAAAACAATGAAAACAGGGGTTATACCGTGGGGGAGGGACATACAAAGCAACAAAGAAATCATCTTATGAATATGTTAGAAACAATCACATGAAAGAAAAACATTTGAATACTTATCTTGGGATTCATTTCACAAACATAAACTTTTCTGCATATCTGAGATATATACAAGATATTGCAAATAATGGAAACCATGGGACCTATGTTTCTTTGGGCTTGGCTTATTCATTCATATAATTTTTTCCAAGTTGTTCCATTTTGTAACAAATGGGGCAATGCCATTCTTTCTGATGGAGGCAAAGAATTCCATTATGTAGATAAACCACATTTTCTTGATCCATTCATCTACTGAGGGGCATCTGGGTTGGTTCCATATCTTAGCTATGGTAAGTAATGCTGCAATAAACATAGTTGTGCTGGTAGCCTTAGTATGGTCTTGTTTGTGATCATTTGGGTAAATGCCCAAAAGTGGGATTGCTGGGTCATAGGGAGCTCTATGTGGAGTCTTTTGAGAAACCTCCATACAACTTTCCAAAGGGGTTGAACAAGATTACACTCCCAAAAACAATGGAGTAGGGTTTCCCTTCTGTCCACATCCACTCCAGCATCTGTTGTTATTAGAGTTCTTGATTATAGCCATTCTAACTGGAGTGAGGTGGTATCTCAATGTTGTTTTGATTTGCATTTCTTTTATGGCTAGAGAGGTTGAGCATTTCTTCATGTGTCTATTGGCAATGTTTATTTCCTCTTCAGAGAAGTTTCGTTAGCCCACTTATTTATTGGGCAGTTGTTTCTTTGTGATTTGTTGTTGAGGGGTTTAATTTTTTTAGTTCCAGGTATATTTTAGATATGAGACCCTTGTCTGTTGTATGGCTTGTGAAGATCTTCTCGCAATCCGTGGGCTTTCTATTGATCTTGCTAGCTATATCCTTTGTCATGCAGAAGATCTGCAATTTCATGCAATCCTATTTGTCCAAACTTCCTTTGATTTGTGTGTTTCCCGTCTCTATTAATAAAATTTTGGCCTGTGCCAAGGAGACCTAGGGTTTCTCCTATTCCATCCTTTAATGTTTTCAGGATCTCTATCTTTGATCCATTTGGAGTTGATTCTGGTGCAGAGTAATATACAAGGATCTAGCTTTAGTTTTCTACAACTGATTAACCAATTTTTACAGCACTATTTAATGAAGAGGCTGTCTTTTTTGTATTCTATATTTTTAGCTTTCTTATCGAAGATTAGATGGCTATAGGTCTGTAGGTTCATTTCTGGGTTTTTAATTCTATTTCATTGGTCTTGAGGCCTGTTCTTGTGCCAGTACCAAGCTGTTTTGATGACTATGGCTTTGTAGTAGAGTTTGAAATTTGGTATTGATATTCCTCCAGCACTGTTCTTTCTATTAAAGATCATTTTTGCTATTGGGTGTCTTTTATTTTTCATGAATTTTTGGATTGCCTCTTTAATTTCCTTTAAGTATGAGATTGGAATATCCATAGGTATCACATTGAATTTGGAGATAGCCTTGAGAAGTATTACCATTTTCACAATGTTGATCTTTCCAATCAAGGAACATGGGAGGTTTTGCCACTTTCTAAATTCTGTTTTGATTTCCTTTTTCAGGTTTTTAAAGTTTTGACCATAAAGGACCTTCACTTCTTTGGTTAAGTTAATTTCTACCTATTTTTTTTGTGGGGCTATTACAAATAGAGTTCCTTTCCTGATACCAGCCAGGCTTTTCTAATTGTTGGCATACAGAAAAGCCATTGATTTTTGAGGGTTAATTTTATACCCTGCTACTTTGCCAAAGGTTTCAATCAGCTTGAGTAATTTCGGAGTGGAGTCTATGGGATTCTTTAAATACAAGATCATGTTATCTGCAAAGAAGGAGAGTTTTAGTTCTTCTTTACCTATTTGGATCCCTTTTATGTTTGCATCTTGTCTTATTGCAGTACTAGGCATTCTAATACTGGATTGAAGAGAAGTGGAGAGAGTGGACATCCTTGTATCGTTCCTGAATTATGAGGAAATGGCTTCAGTTGGTCACCATTAAGTATAATGCTGGCCATAGGTTTGTCATATTCAGCCTTTATTGTATTGAGGAATGTTCATGGCTTCTTAATTTTTCCAGAATCTTAAACATAAAGGGATGTTGGATCTTGTTAAAGGCTTTTTTTGCATCTATTGAGATAACCATGTGGTTCTTATCCTTGCTCTTGTTGATGTGATGAATTATATTAATTGATTTGCATTTATTGGATCCTGTACGATTTTTTGGATGAATTGTTGAAGTCGATTGGCCAAAATTTTGTTGAGAAGTTTTGCATCAATGTTCATCGAAGAAATGGGTCTACAGTTCTCTTTTTTGATTAGTCTCTGCCTGGTTTTGGGATGAGGGTTATGATTGCTTCATAGAATGAATTTCGTAGTGTACTTTCTCTTTCAATTTCATTGAAGAGTGGGAGGAGTATTGGTGTGAAATCTGCTTTGAATGCCTTGTAGAATTCCGCTGTAAATCCATCTGGTCCTTGGCTTTTCTTACATGGGAGGTCTCTTATTTCTGTTTCTATTTCAATGCTGGGTATGGACTTGTTAATATGGTTTAACTCATCTTGGTATAGTTTCGGCATGTTGATGTTTGCTAGGAAAACATCCATTTCTGCCAAGTTCTCAAACTTATTAGCATGAAGGGTTGAGAAGTATTCCCTTATAATGTTCTGAATCTTGGTTGTTTCTGTGTTGATGTTTCCATTCTCATCTCTGAGTTTATTTATTTGGGTGTGTTCTCTTCTTTTTCTGATTAGATTTGCTAAGGGTCTATCAATTTTGCTAATTTTTTCATAGAACAACTCTTTGTTTTGTTGAGTCTTTCTATGATTTTTTAAATTCTAATTCATTTAATTCCAATTTAGTTTTTTTTTCTTTCCGTCGACTGGATTAGGGTTTATCTGACTGCTTTTCTTTAAGGAGCCTCAGATGTCTCATTAAATTGTTGTTTTCAGATCTCTCCAATTTGTTGATGTAGGAACTCAGAGCTACAAACTTATCTCTGAGTACTGCCTTTGCTGTGTCCCAGAGCACCTGGTATATCTTCAATGTTTCTGAATTTGGACGTTTGCTTTGTGACCTAAAATGTGGTCTATTTTGGAAAATGTTCTGATGCTGCTGGGTGAAATATTCCATAGATGTCTGTTAAATCTAGTTGATCTATGCAAATGTTTAGGTCTGAGTTTTTTCTGTTGAGTTTTTGCCAAGTTGATATTTCTAGTGCGGAGAGTGGTGTATTAAAGTCCCCAACAATTAATGGCTTTGGATCTATGAGCTTTGAGGGAAAGTAGTGTTTCTTTGAAAATTTTGGGTGCTCTGTTGTTTGGGAAATAGATACTTAGAATTGAAATATCCTCCTGAAGGAGAGATCCCTTAATTAGTATGTAGCAACCTTCTTTATCTCTTCTCACTAATTTTAATTTGATATCTATTTTATCTGATATTAGGATCGTAAATCCTGCCTGTTTATGGCGGTCATTTGCTTTGTAACTTTTGTTCCAGACTTCCCCTTGAAGCTATGTCTGTTTTTATGGCAAGATGTGACTCCTGAAGGCAGCAGATAGAAGGCCTTGCTTTTTAATCCATCTAGACAGTCTATATCACTTAATTGGAGAGTTAAAGCTGTTAATGTTGAGAGGTAGGACTGAGTGGTATTTGTGTGCTCCTGCCATTTTATCCACTTTCTTGGGGGCTGCGGCAACTGGGTTCTTCCTATGGTTCTTGGATTCTCAGCTTGGGTGTGGTTTTGTAGCCTTTATTGTGATCTTGAGGGTTTTCTATGTGAAGGACATCTTTAAGTATGTTTTGTTGGCCTGGTTTGCTGGAAATATATTGTTTCCGTGTTTCTTTTCTATGGAAGGTTTTTATTTGACTTTCGGTAATGAAGGAGAGTTTAGCTGGGTACAGTATTTTTGGTTGATGTTTGTCTTTAGTCCATGGCATCCATCATTCCAGGCTCTTTTGGCAATAATTGTTTGTGCTGAGAAATCTGAGGTGATTCTAATTGGTTTTCCTTTAGGGGTGATTGATCCTTTCTTCTTGTTTGCTTTAAGGATCTTTTCCTTGGTCTGAATTGATTCTGTGCGAGTTATAATGTGATGGTGGGATGTCCTGTTCTGGTCTGGTCTAATTGGGGTTCTAATAGCTTCTTGTATCTGAATAGGCCTAACTTTTTACATGTTTGGGAAGTTCTCTGCTAGGATCCTGTTAAACCTATTTCCTAGACCATTAACTTCTGTCTGTAGGTGCTCCTCTACACCCACTATCCTCAGATTAGGCCTTCTGATGTTGAATAGATCTATCATATTTCTTGGATTTGTCTTAGATACTTGTATGTTCTTTATAATATCTAGGCTGTCTTCAATCCCTGAGATTCAATCTTCTGCATGGTCTCACCTCCTGTCAAGACTCTCTACTTTTTTTTATTTGTTTTCCTTCTATTTGGTCAGCTTTGATGGCTTCAAATTCTTTGTTGGAGCTTTGTTTTAGATGTTGTATGAATTTCTTTACTTCCTTAATTTAGTGTTCAGTGTTTATTCTCAAATCACTTAGTTAATTGGTTATGGTTTCCTTGGACTCCCATTCCTTCTATTGGGTTCCATTCAGTATTCCCTTTGTCTCCCTGACTTCTTTCAGCGGTTTGTTTATACATTCCATGAATGCCTTTAGTAATCTTTGTGTATTCTCATCCTGCTCTCTCAATTCCTGTATTACTCTTTGATTAGCTTCCTCATGTTCATGCAATTCCTGTAGTTCTCTTTGATTGTTCTCATCCTGCTCACGTCATTCATGACTTTCTCTTTGTCTGTTCTTGGCCAGCTCCTGCAATTCAATTCCTATCTCTTTGACTGATCTCAGCCTGATCATGCCATTCCTTTATTTCTCTTTATGTATGCTCAAGCTTCTCATGCAATTCCTGTATCAATCTTTAAGTAGCTTCCTCATGCTCAGAAGATTCCTGTATTGACCTTTGGTTTGCCTCCTCTGTCTCCCTATCACACTCATAAAGAATCCTTTGCAGGTTTTCAATCTTTTCATTTACCATGTTTACCAGTAGTGTTCACAGAGCTTTCTGGGAACTCTCCTCTGGATTATTCATGATCTGTTCTGTCCCTGCTTATCATGACTGGGAGTTGAGATACCCAGACTTGCCATTTTTCTTATGTTTTTCTGGCTTGTTCTGCCCATTTGGGATGAAAGTAACACCAGTTTTGTACTAGAACACTAAAGGCAAGCATCAACCAAAGTCTGTAGTTGCACAGCTGTTTATTTAAAGATTGTTGTTGGAGTTATGTCAAGAAACAAACTTTACAACTTTTGCGTGGGATGGGAGGAGGAAGGGGGATGAAGGGAATAAGGAGCTGGGAAGGGATGGGAAGGGGAAACAAAGGAGGAGGCAACAATGCTTGATAAGAAACGTACTCATTACCTTGTCTATGTAAATGTAACTCCTCTCTATGGTATTTTCACAATTAAAAAACAAAAAAAACTGGAAGTGGTACTGTCGATCAAGTGGTGGAACATTAGAATTGATTTGAAAAGCTATTGGACTGTGCCCAAGGCCAGAATTCAATCCCAATGGCCAACAACAATAACAAAAGACAGGAATGTAAGGCAATATTCATCAACAATGCCTCATACTCACTGGTATTTCCAAAATCTCTGAAATTATTTTATTCTTCATAAGAGCCAGTTAGATTTTATTCACTCCCTACGTGTACTATCTTGCATTTTCTCTTTGAAATTCTGAGAGTAATGTTTGATGGGGAAGGGATTTTTCCTTCTCTTCATCTTATTGGAACATTTAATGTGACTCCATGAAAATACTAATCCTGTTCCCTTATGCTAATATGTATTTTTTATGTAATCATAATTTTCTGGCTTTTAAAAAATGGATGCTACTTGAGAACCCATGAACTGATGAATCTGTAACAATGTAGGAGACCATGTTACTTGTTATTTTGTCTCTTAAAGTTTTATCCAACCCAATCTTTTTCATGACATATATGTGAGAAGATTTGTGTGTGTGATCAGATTTTCTATTACCTGTCCATTTGTATATGTAAATTTTGTGTCTGTGTGTGTACAAACTAAAATGTTGTTACAATTTTTCCCTACTCTGTTTCAAAACCCATAAGGTGAAGCAAGGCACAATACTATGATTTGTGGAATTTAAAACTGTCTGCCTTCAATTCTTGATTTTACTCAATCATGATAAACATCACAGGTTGTCCAAGATTTTTTTCTTATATGTCTTCATTGATAAGGAGGATTGAATCCCTGATTGGGCCAGTGATAGTCAAGCCTCTTATCCCTGGCTCGATCTCAGCCATGTGTTCCCAATGTTGGTGTGCCTCTAAAATAGAATTCTAACAATCATATATATTTGAGAAAGTAATGTTAAGAAATGTTAACCTAAGTTAACGGTGATTTTCAATGTTCATTTTAAAGTCCAATATGTCAGTGTTCATAATGACAGGTGAAATGCATATGTTTCTTAAAAGTTAATTATTTTTCCGGACTGCTGAATATATTTACTGAAAAAAATTGGTAAGTCATACTTCATGCTGATAATCAAGTTACAAGACTATGGTACAATGGGGTAAATGTCATGATATTGGTAAAGTCACTTTTATAGTTTTATTGGGCCACAGTGATTGATTGAGGTTTTGATGGGGTAATTTTCAATTGCTTAATGCTGTCATCCATAATCCAAAATGTTCTAAAAACTCCCATCATGAGAATATGAATTGTTCAGTTTTTTTTCTGTATGAGAAAATGCTTGCATAGAATCATGTTGTCATTTCTAACAATTTGTCCTCTCAATATTCACTAATGAATTTCATAGAATCAAACAAATAAGCAAATACTATGTTCGATGAACAATATCCCAACAAGGAAGGTATGGATAAGCTTCATTTGTAGCACAAGCCTCTTAGACCTTTACAATACTTGATATACTATTTCTCTGGTCATGTAGTCAACCGTACTTAGTACAATGGCAATGTCCTTTGTCTTAGGATTACTGAGTTTTGTATAAAGAGCTCCTTTAGTTTTCCATTCTATCATGCATAATTCTCACATCACATTATTATGACAACTTTTTCTGTCATGTTCACACATGAAATACTTTGCTCACGAATTTTATCCTTACAAGTGCAAATCTTTAAATCCTTCTATCCTATTATTTTAAGTCTGGCAATTCAAACCGAAGTGAACAAATCATGTTTAAAAGCTATAATTGCTTGTTTGTAATTATTTTTAAGTTCACTGTTTCATGGCAATAGTTTAGTTTCTTTAATGAGTATCGGTATCTCCCATGGGAATTATGGTAGGGTATACCTTAGCCCCAAAACTTGGGGACACAATCACATACTGTCACAAAAACAGGCAACAGAAATGGAAGTTATTTACCTATGTGAAAAGTAAATAAACAAAGGATATACAGTGACTAACAAGCAGTTGAATGACAAAATATTCACATGAACATGATCACCTTAAAGAAATATACTATTTTCAATTTGGTAATGTGAGAAAATATTCTAAGTGGAACTATGTCATAGAGACAATGGAAGCAACATAATGGCAATTCGTTGAGGAACAAAATGTCTGAGAATTACTCTTTATTATATCATTTGACAATTATCAACTTTTCATGGATGAGTAAGTTGAGGAGAGCACAGAATTATTTGAGGATAATTGCTATTGTCATTTTCAAATTTAACGTACCTTTAGATCTACCCATGAATATACGGGTTATGTATTTCAAACTAGAAAAATATATTTGACATTATTTTATCAAAAATAAAAAAACATGTAAATAGGACATAATGGAATTCCTCTGTTGAAACACCTTCATTTGGCAACTTTATGATATTTCCAAAGTGTTTCTCATTGCCTCCTGTGCAACTCATATAAGTAAGTATATGGTGAATGCAACCAGAGGGATCCTTTTTCATTTTCTCTACTAACTCTATGCAATTTATGATGAAGGCATATGATTTTATACATAAGTATTTAGATAATTAACTTTAGTTTTTAAAGACACAACCACCTGCAGATATTTCTGATTTGATTTTAGGGATATTGATCTGTATATCTATGAATTTGGAGGTAGCTTTGTGTTGTTTTCCAAATTTCTCAATGTCAGTATTTATAATCCAGGAGCATGTGAAGTTTTCCATTTTAGATGATTAATGTTTTCCTCATAGAGGTCCTTCACTTACCTGCATATGTGAAGTCCTATTTTATTTTGGAAGCTGTCACAAAATGATTTGCTTTTGTGGTTTGAGCTTCATTCTTCTCATTTTGGGTATACAGAAATGCTGCTGATTTCTGTAAGATCGTTATAAACTATTTTACTTGAGAAAAGCTTATAACAGCCTAAGGTAATTGTTATTGCAATCTATAAGTCTTTCAGTAGAGGATCAAGTTATCTGCAAAGAAGTAGAGATTCATTTCTTCTTTCCCTATTTGGATCTCCTTTCCTTATGCCTTATCGTATTATTTCAGCTAGCAATTCCAATTGTATACTGAAGAGGAGTAAAGAGCAGGGATTCATTCTCGGGTTTTCTTTTTCACCATTAAGTGTAAGGTATCTGTCACATTGTTTTATGCATTTTTTTTCTTATATTGAGGAATACTCCGTGGTTTTCTATTTTCTCCATAGTTGTAATAATAATAGAGGGTAGGATCTTATCAAATGCTTTTGTACAACTATTAATATGATCCTGTGATTGATGTGCTTCTTCTTATTGATGTTTGATTTACCTGGATTGACTAGCATACATTGAACCAAATTTCCCCTCTGGTATGATTCCTGTTTGTTCAGAGTTTGTGCATTATTTCATTAGTTCTTCATGACAGCTCTCCAGAAGGTTACTGAGAAGGTTTGCACTAATGTTCAATCAAGAAATGTTTTTACAGTTTTGCATTGATGAATCCATATCAGATTTTAGATTGAGGAGTATGCTAGCCTCATACAGAAAGTTCATTTTGAATGTTCGCTGTCTGTTTCATTAAATATTTTAGGCGTGTTATTTTGAGTTGTCCTTCGAAGGGATGAAATAACCAGTAAATCCTTTTTGTCCTGGTTTCATTTTTTCTGGGTTTTCTAATATTCCCTTATCGTCTTCTGAATCTTGACTATCTTATCTCTGGATTCACTTATTTGGATCATTCAATCCCTCCATTTCTCTTCCCTCACTCTCTCCTCTCAGATTGTGTAAGGGTCTATCAATTTTGTTAATTTTTTTTTACATAACTTACTCTTTGTTTATTCAATCCTTGTTATGGGTGTTAGGGCTGACATTTTTACTTCTAATTTAATTATAATCACTACTATCCATGTATTCTCATGCTGTATTTATTTCCTCTTCCATGTAGTTTAGGCCATAGAAGTTGAGTAGATATAAACAAAGATCATTCTAAGATTTCTTTTGATGACTTTTCAGTAAACTTTATTAGGTATTGCTCTTACATATTGTAAGTGAACCTTCTAAAGATTTGTGGCCTTCCAAATCACGCACTTATTTATTTTGCCATGACTGTCTGAATGGTGCTGCAATCATTCAATGGATACAATAACCAATTGAGTTTTATAAATTCATGATATATGAATTTAAAAATTGTTCCTAGAAACAACTGAGATGTATGCTGTCATAATAAGCACAAGATAGTCATATTTCTCCTGTAAAAAGGGTTTAGTTACTTCATGACATATTACCATTAGAAGGTTTCCACAAAATGAAATAGAGTTTCATTGAGTTCAATGAATTCAAAGTACCCTCCATGTTTTTTATGAAAATTCTCTGCAATTAATTTTTACATATAATCCCTTGCAACGTCTCACAGAACCATGTGAAGAAATAAAGATATAGATAGAAGGGTGGCACCAAACTCACAAGTCCTCCTACATATAAGTACTCATTGGTAGTAGGATTTCAGATTTTATGGTTATTTTTCAAATTTTAATATTTTTTTCGATTTTTCATGAAAGTTGCATATTCTAGTCAAAAGAACGTAGGCTATTTTAGAGTTGGGTCTATTATTTCAGGAAATAATACAAAGAATGCTTTATCTTATTTTATATAAATCAATAATTGATGTTAATTACATTTTTGTTTCTTATTACATTTCAATATAACTCAGAAGAAGGTAACTCAGAAAATGATCTTCTGCTTTAATGGCTCTACAGAACGTTGATATCACTTCACATAAAAAATATGATTTGGTATAAGAATTTTGATTGATACTCCCTCAATGATTTAATTCCAAGATATAAATTAGGTTGAGCAATATATGATATATAGGTAATGAGAGCACACACATATGAATGTATTCTTGAAAAAAAACTGTATTCTAAGTTACTTGTTCAAATGAAATAGGTCTTTATTGGCAAGAAGTATGATATATAGGCAGTGTGAAATATTTTAAAAACATTATATTTGCCAATTTTCCATCCAGCCAGTACCATTTATATGGTGCCAGAATTGAAGGCATGATTTTACATTTTTTCCTTTGTCTTCCAGCCACATTACAGAATTTCAGGACTTCAAGTATCATCTAGAGTACAAAAATCTTGAGGTCTAATTGTTCTGTGTCACTGTTGGTTGGTCACTTTCATAAAAATACCCGTCTTCACATTGTGTAACTCCAGACACTTTTGTACTCCAAACAATTCTGTTCGAGATTATAATTTTTGCTGTGATAAATGCCCATAATACACTATAAAATTTCCTCCTATTTTATTACTAGGAAAAAATCATATTAAGTAAGCAATAAAGAATAAAGAATAAATAATCCAAGAAGGTGTAATAGCCGGTTGAAAAATTGTGCAAAATACACAAGGAACATATCTTGTAATACTAGCATAGTTGTCATGAAATTCATTATATAAAAGAATAGTAAGTGGCATTAATCCTTGTCGGGTAATCTGTCCTTTTTTGTTTCAGTGAACTGAAACACAAGTTGATCTGAGAGTCCTGAGGTAATTAACTGGAAATGAGCATTCTTTACCCTATCACTATGAAAAAGACAAATCTTAAGGAACATAGCCTAAAAGGTGACAATTGTTCATAAAAGCAAAAAACAAAAACAAAAAAATCAGTGGAAATATTTATTTCCTCTTATGTAAATTTTTCTGCCTTCTTTATTTTATTTATTTTATTGAATCTGATCTATTTTAGAAAAATATGAACGAATATATATCATTTTGTGCAGCTACCAAATACACTTTCTATAGGTCATTTGGCTTGGTCTAGATTATCAAAATAATGAACAGATATTATGTTTCTATTTCCACCTTCCCATGTCTGTTTTGATGATATTTTCTCAAAATTGCAGTTTTCCTCCTATGTTGAGCAGGATCAGAATGCTTCTTCCTATCAGTTGAGAAATCTGCCTTCTCAAAGCCCTATGAGTGGAAAAGTCACTGATATTCATGTTATAGTTTTGAGAACAAGAAATGTTCATATTTCTTCTCTTATCCAATTCAGATTCACTTCACATGTGTACCAAGAAGATTGCTGTCATTTAATAGGTGGTTCAAACACAAGCTTTTGAGTGTCAATATTGCCAAATGTTTCTTTTCCTTCAGTTAAGAATCTTTATTAAGATATTCTTGAATAAAATTTTGTAACTGAAGCCTAGTGGTTCCCAACTCTAATCCTATTTACTCAGGAGGCTGAGAATTTGGATGGTGGGCTAAAGCCATCAGGGGAAATTTTATTTCCAGTGAACCACCAGAACACAGAAAGCATCACATTGGGTCAAAGTGACAGAGTGTTGGACTTGAACAAAAAGACCTTAGAAATATTGGAAGGGTCCTGAGGTTAAGCCCAGTGTCCTAGAGAAAACCCTTTTGCTATATATCAGAAGATGCCATTTGCAAAAATGTAAAGATTAAAAGATCTTATTACAAATAAGGGAAACCATGGGACCTATGTTTCTTTGGGCCTGGCTTACTTCACTTAATATAATTTTTTTCCAATCTTTCCATTTCGTAAGAAATGTGGCAATGTCATTATTTCTGATAGAGGCATAGAATTCCATTGTGTCAGAAACTGTCAGATAAGTTGGTGTGAGTCGAAATGAACCCCAAGATAAGGATTCAAATGTTTGTTCTTTCTTGTAATTGTTTCTAACATATTCATAAGATATAAGCCCTGTTTTCACTGTATTTGATGTTGGTATACTTTGTGGAGGGGAAAGGAAAAAATCAAATTGTTTAAATAGGGATACAGGTGGACCCATTGCAACAATTAGATGTACAAGATATCATGTTGAAAAACGAACTTTACAACTTTGATGGGCGGGGGAAGGGGAAACAGGAGAGGAGGAGATAGGCAGGGATTGGAAGAGAAAACAAAGGAGGAGGCAACAATGCTTGATAAGAAATGTACTCATTACCTTGTCCCTGTAATTGTAACCCCTCTGTATGGTATTTTCACAATAAAAAAGAAATTAAAAAGAGGTGCTATTAATGCTAATGGCTATTACGTATATGTAAAAATTTCACAAAGAGTTTCACACAATTTGAAGTATGATTGTGAATTATTTTCTTCTGTCATTTGTTATCAAGAAGAGTTCCACAAAATATTGCAGTGGTCAACTCCTGTGTCGCCTGTGAGTGGGACATCAATTATTGTTGCACTGACATAATCATTTTCCCATTCATCATCTCAGGTGTTCATTACCAAGCTAGCCTTTGTCAAGTGACATGCTCCTTTCTGGCCCAAATACCAAAGGGAACATTACATTTCAGAGTGCTGTGATTTCACCATAAAATTCACTCGAATTCTGCTAGGCTTCAACAGAAGAGTGTTACTATTGTTTTCTTAATCTGTAACTCATCTGAACTATGATGATACTGTTCTTACCTACATAGAAATGCTTTTACACCACAGTTGTTTCTAGAGAAGTAGTTATTCTGTTCATTGAAAATATTTCCAGAAAAATTATAACTGTATAGTTATATTTCAGCCCCTGAAACAGGGTGACTGGTGTGCAGTATACTTTTCTCCTTAATGAAATTTATTCAACAAGGAATGAAGTAATAGCTTGCAAATTTTAATATCTTAATAAACTTAGGAAATATTTTACACCGTGTAACATACAAAAAAATAGGTAAGAAATGTACCCATTATCCTGCCCACGTAATTGTAACTCCTCTGTACAGTATGTTCACAAATAAAATAAAATTAAATTTAAAAAAATAGGTAAAACCTGTGTCTTAAAATATGACAGGGAACCAGGCACGGATGGCTCACTTCTGTAATGCTAGCTACTCAGGAGGCTGAGATTTGAGGAGCAAGTTTCATAGACAGCCTGGCAGAACAGTCTGTGCCACTCTTATCTCCAATAAATCACCTGAAAACCACAAGTGGCACTGTTACTGAAGAAAAATAACACTTGCCTTCACCTGAAGAGCACAGACAGAACCCACGCCCAGAGTTCAAGCCTGACAGTGAGAAAAGAAAAGAAAAAAGAATATGACTTGGAATTATATAGTACAATAACCTTTGATGTAAATCTCTTCTCAATATTTAATGAATTAATGTGAATGGAAAATGATGTCTAGTTCTGATAGAATACTAAACCCCTTGGGATTTTCTCAAATCTATTATTGAGTAAGAAAAAGACTCACTATAATGGTTCAAATAAAGGTATAAGCCTCAGTTGTTATAAATTTCTAGGCGTAGAATGTATTACTGATACTTTGTGGAACTTTTCTTGATAACAAATGACGGAAGAAAATAATTCACAATCATATTTCAAATTGTGAGAAACTTTTTTGTGAAATGTTTACAGATGTGTAATAGCAATAAGCAACAGTGACATCTTTTAACATTTCTTTTTAGCAACTGGCAAACATACATACCAGACGGTCTTTTCTATAGGGCATTGGGGTTGACCTGAGATCCCATCGAATATCTCTAAGGTCTTTTTGTTTAAGTCCAACGCTGTATTTACTTCGAACTAATGTGATGCTTCCTGTGTTTTGGTGGTTCACTGGAAATAGTATTCTAATATACTTTATTTCCCTTAGTGGCTTCGACCCATCATCCATATACTCAGCCTCTTGAGTAGGTAGGATTGGAAGTGGGAACCACTAGGCCTCAGCTACAAAATTTTACACAAGAAATATTAATGATTCTTAACTGAAGGAAAAGAAAAACTTTGAGTATACTGACACTCAAAAGCTCGTGTTTGAACGATCTTTTAAATGGTAACAACCTTCCTGATAACACAGGTGCAGTGACTCTGAATGATACAAGAGAACAAATATGAATATTTCTTGTTCTCAAAAGTATAACATGAATATCAGTGACTTTTCCATTCATACTACTTTGAGAATGATAGGAAGAGAAACATTCTGATGCTGCTCAACATAGGATGAAAGCTGCAATTTGGAGACAACACCATCAAAACAGACATGGGAATGTGGAAATCAAAGGATAATATCTGTCCATTATTTGATAATCAGAAACAACAAAGAGCCAAATGCCCCACTGAAATAGTTTTTGGTAGCTGCACAAAACAATATGTTATTGTTCATATTTCCTAAAGTTGATCAGATTTAGTCAAAGAAAAAAAGTAAGGCAGGAAAACTTACATAGGAAGGAAGAAAACATTCCCACTACTTTTTGTTTGTTTGTTTACAAACAATTGTCACCTTTTAAACTATGTCCATTGAGATTTGTAGTTTTCATTGTGATAGGGTAAGAAAACTTATTTCCAATTAATGACTTCAGGGCTCTCAGATCACCTTGTGTTTCCACTCAACTGAATCAAAAAAGGGACAGATTAACTGACAAGGATTTCATGACAACTATACAAGTATTATAAGATATTTTCCTTGATTGAATTTTCTGTATTTTGCACAATTCTTCTACCAAATATTGTACCTTTCTTTGGATTATTTCTTGCACGTATACATATGTATATATATATATATATATATATATATATATACATATATATATATACATACATACATATATATGAATGTGTGTATGCATATATATATATGTATACACATATATGCATATATAAAACTCCCTTTTATTCTCTTTGACTTTTTTTCTAGTAATAAAACAGGAGGAAACATTTTTTATTGTGAAAATACTGTACAGAGGGGTTACTACATGGACAAGGTAATGAGCACATTTCTTATCAAGCATTGTAGCCTTCTCCTTTGTTTCCCCTTTGCATCCCTTCCCATCCTCCCCCACCCACCCCCTGCACCAAAGTTGCAAAGTTCGTTTTCAACATAACGACTTGTACATCTCATTATTGCAATGGATCCACCTGTATCCATATTTAAACGATTTGTTTTTCCCCTTCTCCTCCAAAAATTATACCAACATCAAATACAGTGAAAGCAGGGGTTATACTGTGGGGGAGGGACATACAAAGCAACAAAGAAATAATCTTATAAATGTGTTAGAAACTATCGCATGAAAGAAAAGAAAACATTTGAATACATATCTTAGAGTTCATTTCCCTAGCATCAACTTATCTGACCTTTTCTGCTTGACTCAGACATATACTAGATATTGCAAATTAGGGAAACCGTAGGACCTATGTTTCTTTGGGCCTGGCTTACTTCACTTAATATAATTTTTTCCAAGCCTTTCTATTTCCTAACAAATGGGGCATTGTCATTCTTTCTGATGGAGGCATAGAATTCTATTGTGTATATATACCACATTTTCTTGATCCATTCATCTACTGATCTCGGTTGTATCTCGGTTGGTTTCATATCTCAGCTATAGTAAATAATGCTACAATAAACATAATTGTGCTGGTATCTTTAGTGTGGTCTTTTTTGTGAACATTTGGGTAAATGCCCAAAAGTGGGATTGCTGGGTCATAGGGGAACTCTACATGGAGCCTTTTGAGGAACCTCTGTACTACTTTCCAAAGTGGTTGAACAAGTTTACACTCCCACCAACAATGCAGTAAGGTTCCCTTTTGTCCACATCCCCTCCAGCATCTGTTGTTATTAAAGTTCTTGATTATAACCATTCTAACTGGAGTGAGGTGGTATCTCAATGTTGTTTTGATTTACATTTCTTTTATGGCTAGCGAGGTTGAGCATTTCTTCATGTGTCTATTGGCCATCCTTCTTTCCTCTTCAGAGAAGTTTCTTTTATGTCTTTAACCCACTTCAATAGCCATACTTCGGACAAGGGTCTCATATCTAAAATATACCTGAAATTCAAAAAATTAAATCCCCCAACAACAAATCTTCAAAGAAACAACTGCCCAATAAACAATATTTATATCCTTAACACACATTCTGTAATCTAGATACAGGATTACAGATAAGGATAATCATAGGGATTGGTATAGATACCAGAATTTGTAAATAACACTTGACTAGTTACACTAAAACTCTTTTTTGAAGGATATTTGGTCTAGCCATTCAATTTTAAATCTTCTGATAATAAGTAGAGATAATTATATGATTTTTTCTGCAATTACGTAGTCACAGTTCAATCCAAAGTATTGCTTGTATTTAGGAAGGAAGAATTTTGCTTTTTAGTCATTGTATATTTTCTTTTCATTTCACATAAATAAATGAGTTCTAGATAAAAAATTCATTTATGTTGTCTGTTTTTGTAACATTATGTGATTGTGTCCCCAAATTTTGGGGGTAATATGTATTAAACCATGTCTAGGAATGATACAGATACTCATTTTAGGTGCAAGATGAGATTAGATTTCAGGCGCTATGATATCATATTTTACTTTGAGCAAGATACAAGAAAGTATATTAAAGTCACTAATCTATTTCCATAAAATAATTAATGAATTAGAAAAATAATTACAACAAATTGTTGTAAAACCTCACTTCAATTCAATTGCCACAATTCATGTAACAGGATGGATAGGATTTTAGATTGGCACTTGCAAAGAAGAAAGTATTTAGTAAATTATTTGGTGTATAAACATGACAAAAAAGTGTCATCATTGAAGATAGATTTATGCATGGTAGAATGCAAAACTGAAGGAGTTCTTTTTATTAAACTGTCATTCTAAGAGAAAGGACAGGGCCATGTTACCAAGAAATGTGACTATACCCTCAGAGAGGTAGTACATCCAGCATAGTAAAGGTCTAAAAGGCCTGTGTCATTGTAGGACTTGTGCTACAAATGAAGCTTAACTATAACTTCCTTACTAGAGTTTGGTTCCACCAAAATGCTTATTGGTTTGATTCCATAGAACCCATTGGTGAATATTTTGAGGACACACAGCCAATTGAGAGAAAGGTGTACTTGATTCTATGCAACCAATGTCTCACACAGAAAAATATTTGGGCATTTTATATTATGATGTCTGATGTTTGTTGAATATTTCTAGATTATGCTTGACAGCATTAAACAACTGAAAATTACTCCACAAAATTATCAATAACCCACTGTGGAGCAGTAGACCCATAAAGATCCTTTACCAGTATCATGTCATTTACCCAAAACATAACATGGTCGTGCAACTTGATTAACAGCTAGGAAATATGACTTAACAAGTCCTGATGAAAGATTTAATGTAAAAATGAGGAAAGTGAGGGAATATTGAGGCTCATATTGCGAGATTTCAACATCAGTTCCATAGTTAGAAAATACCTTGAAATTTTTACCCTTTTTAACTCACATATAAAGATATCCTACTCTTTATACCTATTTGCCCATGCCACACATCACTTATGTTTGAATGGTACACTAATTGATTGTGCACTTTTCATTCTTTTTGATACCAGTGTGCATATGAATAGAAAATCATAAATTTGGACATTATATATTAGGCCTAAATCAGGGTGATTCTAGTGCAGTAGAAGACCCTTCCTCAAATGACCTCTCAAAATTCATGATTGCGTATTGAAGACATGTACTCATAGGAAGAAGCCTTTACCACTATCGTGTCATTTATCCAAATCTTACCATACAAGCAGGCAGTATTTGGAGTTTCTTAAGGAGGATTTGATGGATGAATGTGGAGACATTGAGAAATAGTAAAAGTTGTGAAATAGTAAGGTTTGTCCAGCCATGATTAAAAGTGAATGCTTACAAATAATTGTCTTCAAAAACAGGATATTTGTTGAGAAACGTTTTACTCTGTAGGTAGCATATAGGCTGTTGAAACTGTCTAACCTTATAACAAAGAGGCAAATGATACCATACTTTTAGAGGTAAATCTTTTTTAATGCAATTGTTAAAAATGAAAAACAATTCAATCCAAAAGATGAATTTCCTACATGATTTTTGCTATACATTTCTGAAAATTTTTATTTCCTTACATAATTGATATCTAGGTTTGCTTTTCAGGTGGAAGCAAAATGAATGTTGGAAGGAAAACTTCCATGAAAATCTTCTCTTTGGAAATGATGCAAAATTTCTTCAATGTTGTTAAAATACTTCAGCATGATTTCACATTTACCTGTTGGTATTGTATTTTCAAAGAATAAGAAGAGCCAAGTGCTGGTGGTTCTTGTCTGTAATCCTAGCTACTCAGAAGGCTGAGATCTTAGGATCGTTATTCAAAGGCAGCCTGAGCAGGAAAGTCATGGAACTCTTATCTCCAAATAACCACCAAAACCAAAGGATGGAAGGAGGCCCTGTGGCTCAACTGGAAGAACTGAGTCCTTGACCTATAGAGGAGAGGGACAGCCTCCAAACCCATGACAGGCAGGTTACGAATAAAAATAGCAAGAACAAAACATTCACAATATTTCTCTGTAACACTGAAAATCTACAAAACTTGTTAGGCATAAGTGCTTCAAAATACTCTTTGCCTTATGATGGCAAGCCATCTTTCTATGGCATTATATAGTTATGACAAATTAGAACTCAAAATCAATGAATTCAAAATTTTCCTTCAAAAATTCTCAAAGACATATCACAAATTTGTTTCCATATGAAGGAGAAGGTGTGAGACCCATGTCCTTCGCTTACATATACCTAGATTCTTACCAGTATGCTATATATTATCGAGTCTTCCATGAATGACTTACTGACAGCAAATATTTACTGTAGTACAAGGAAATCTTTGTGAATGTTGAGACTCCAAGATGAAGCATGAAATCCTATCTCTTCTGAAAATACCAAGTGCCCATTAATTAGCATGCCCAGGTTGTTTGCTGAAGAAAGAAAACTGAGGAAATGACTATTTCCTATGTTCTAAGTGTAAGTGGACCCATCAAAATAGTTACTTTTGCCTGGGAATAATATTTTCCATTTCATTTTAGTATTGCTGTAGAACATAATAAAATATGAGAAAAGTATAGTGATATTTGATTCCTCATACAAATTTCCCATTAAATTCTGTATCCCAAACAAAAGAATAGGTAGGAAAATTTTATGGGTTTTGTAAATCAAATAATTTTGCAACGTATTTTTCAAGATAGAAGATTCTAATATATCTCAATATTCTCATGTGTTATCTAATCTGAAGAAGGGTTCTGTGACTTCTTTGCAATTCCTATGGCATGGCAAAAACAGATTATTTCATGCATACATATAATATTAGCTAATATTCATTAGTTTTGGGGGTAAATGTACATATTAGGAAGATAACATAATTTTGAACAGAGAATCTACCATTTAAAAGGCAAGAACACATGCATCATTTGAGAATTTCCCGTTATATTTCTCAAGTGTTCAAAGAAGTCTAAGCTAAAACTTTTGACTATAATTCATGACACTTTCATGAAACCATATCTGATTAATCTAACGTTGTTTTCAACATGTGTGCAATTGCCCCGCATATTTAAGATACCAACCATCATTTTTATACTGATTTGACATTCCTGGTCCACACCATTCCTACTACTGAATAAAATAGTTTTGCAGGATATTCTATGAAGATTTACCTTGGAAAAAGTATTTAGAGGTTTGGATTCCTATTTAATCAATAAAGTTGAAGTATTTGACCACAGAAGAGGAAGTTTCACAAGTGAAAATCTTGTGCATATCTATGATAGGTGTGGAAATCTGAGGGCTTCTGATTATGGACATATTTGGGCACCAAGATTTCTCCTATTTTGTAATTACAATAATTGTCAGGAATTCAACAGAAATATCTGAAAAAATCTTTTCAACCTTGATTTTGATGGCTTGGAACCTGGAGACTGAGGGAAACCTGTGTCTTTCTATTGATGTAGGGATGTAAAGAAAAGAGAACTATGTCCACATGTCTGTATATGTACTAAAAATCCATCAACAAAAGTATCAATGTGTAAACATAACATTTGCGAAGAGTGTATTTATGTGTATTTATGAATTGTCTTCTTATCATTTGAATCTGATTGTAAAGGTAATGCAGAGAGGGATTAGTTACATATGTAAGGCCATGAGTGAGTACCTTTCTGGTCATATGTTTTTACCCATTCCTCATTTCCTCACATTTTTTCTTCTGTCTCAAAACTCCATACCCTCCCACGAAGTATAAAGTTTATTCCAAGATGTTGTTTTGTGAGGATTACAGTAGCATAGGTTGAACCTTGGTCCTTTGTCTCAAATTTTGTTATTTCCTAAGAAAATAAAATAGAGTGACAACACTGGATAAGACATTGGAAAAGAAAGTAAAAACACAAGAAAGAGCTTCTCATAGTACATTTGAAAAAGAAGCAACAAAGAGATACCTATTGTTTCTATATCTTTGAGTTCATTTTGCTTAGCCTATTCTTCTATGATTATATATGTAAGTATTGTGATCCTTTCCTAGAACTAAAGAGGACATATACCAAGTTTTACAAATAAGGGAAACCATGGAACCTGTTTGTCTGGGTCTGGCCCACATTATTTCACATGATTTTTTTCAGGTCTTTTCATTTCCTTACCAATTAAATGATGTCATTTTTTCCTATGGAAACGTAGAATTCCAAGGTGTATTTACTCCATATTTTCTTTATCCATTAATTTACTCTTAGGCATCTGGGGCTGTTCCATATTTTCCTGTGGTATATAGTGCTGCAATGAACATTACTTTGCATTCTAATCGGATGAGGTGGAATCTCAATGTTCATTTGATATGCATTGAGTTTATTGTCAGAGATGTTGAGCATTTCTTCATAGGTCCTTTGGTCCTTCTCAATTCCACATCAGTGAAATCTCTCTTTACATATTTAGCCTTCTGGTATATCGTTTGGAATTCGGGGGGATTTAGCATTTTTATTTTTTATTGTATTTCAGCTCTATGACCCTCATCTGTTTTAGGATTAGTGAAGATCTTTTTCCAGTCTATTGGCTTTCTATTTACCTTCTTTTCTAGTCCTTCATCATGCAGAAATTCTGCATATTCACAAACCCCCTTTGTCCAACCTTTATTTGACTTGATGAATTTATGTGTCTGTAATAAGAAAGTATTAACCTGTTCCAAGGAACCCTAATATTTCTCCTATTCTTTCCACTAATAATCCCAGCATATTTTCCTCTTTGAATTATTTGAAATTGATTCTGGTACAGGGTAATATATACCTATCAAACTTTAATTTTTATTGGTGTTTAACCAATTTGTCCAACACTGTTAATTTAATATTGCTTCTTCACATTTCTGCATTTTTTCTGCTTAAATTTCAGCTGCTCTAGAGATGTCATATGATTTTTCCTCTAGAAGTGTCACTTAAAATGTAGGTCCCATGGTTTTCCTTATTGTAATAATTGGAACATATCCAGTTTCACCCTGGTAGAGGGTTGCAATAGCTTAATCACTATATACATATGTGCATAGAATATTAGGCTAAGCAAAATGATCTCCAAGATATGGAAAGAAAAGGATTATCAATGTTGGTTTTTTTCTTATAATACTATGAAAAGCTGTTTGTTGTTTTTTGCCTTTTTTCCTTTATTTTCCTATGATATCTCCCTTTATGGCAATGTATTTGATATTGTTATCCTGTGGATTGTTACATGTTAATCTGAATTACAGCAGGGAACGGAAACAACAAAATCTTGAGACAGAGGACAAAGAGTGAACCAATGCCCAACATTCCTCATAAGACAACATGTAGGAAATGAAACTGACATTTGAGCAGGAATTTGAGTCAGAATAGTGTGTAAGAAAAATGAAGATAACTTGTGACAAAAAATCAACTTACTTAATGATATACATAATTATAATAACTTGGTACATCACCTTGAAAATAAGATTAAACTAAAAGGGGTAGTATTGCTACTTATACTTAGCCTATGTTTTATGTTTACACATGGATAAGTATGTAGATTGATTGTAGTCTTCATACAGACATGTGGAGATAGCTTTGTATTCCTTACATCCCTACATGAATAGAAAAGAGGTTTTCCCTGAGTTTACAAGTTCCCAAACATCCTTCACAAGTTAATATTGATTTCAATCCTGCAGGAAATCTAAAAATATTTGAAATTACAAACTAGCAGGAACTTGCTGCTCTAATATGCCCATATTCAGAAATTCTCCTATTTTAACACTATTAATAAATATGGGTGACATTCTCACATCTTTATCTTCCTCATTTATACCTAAATAATTCAAATCTATTGATTGCATAGAAATCCTACCAATAATTTTTGATATGTCAACAATTTACTTAAATATACTTCAAAGACTATTCCATTTTGCATTAGGATTATTGTGTATAACAGTGCCAAATCAACTATAAATGTGTGGGGCATATATATGTGGGCCACAACAGTAAACTAAGATAGTCATCGAATATGGTTTCCTGTAAGTGTCTTATGTTACCGTTGACAGTTATAGTATACTTTTCTCTTTTGGTCCTTGTGGATGTGATTTGCTTTTGTATTCATCCACAGGCATACATGCAACTTCTATTATTAAGCCTTATACTTTGTTGTGTTCATACTTAATTCAGATATCAATCACTCAATTCACAAACTCTAAGATTTAACTACACTAATGATACTATTACTTTTTTATACTTATTTTACTTTTACCTATTTCATTTTTAAATTTTGTAATTTTTATATTTCCTTTTGTCTTTCTCTCCTCCTTTCCTTACATACTTTCTGCTCTCTGAATCCCTCACTCCTTTTCCACATTCCACTAATCTTATTTTCTCACTACAATTCTCACAATTTTCTAATAATTTCTGGTCTGCTGACTCCTTCTTTGACTTTCTTAGATCATTGATGCATAATCGTTTCTTGTTGAACTAGATTATATCTGTTGAACTAGATTTTATCTTTACTCATTTTGACTGCATCAAAAAATCTGTGCACTTACATGGCTACAGATGATACTTGCCTTAAATTAGTGTACTAGCACCGAATTGGTTTTCATTTAATGCCCAAAGGTGAAGAAAAAGTCAGAGGAACACAAGAAAAATGTCAAGTCCAGGAATCTTAACTTCCCTCATGATAATCAGCAACAGAATAGTTGATGAGTAATCCAGACGTGAGTTCCCAAAGTGCTCTACAAACATTTCTGGTAAACATGCTGAAAGAAAAGATTGAAAGCTTGGAAAGGATGTGAGTATAATGAGCCTAGCCAAAGATTTTTTTTTTTGAGATAAGGCTTCAGATAAAATTTATTTTGGTACAGATGGTTATAGTCTGAGTCCAAAATTAATAAAGAATAATTGTCAGGACTTGGCATGGAACTACATTGGGAGGATGTTCTTGTGCATTTAAAAGGATATACTTGAGAAATCTCTTGACAGTTTCCTTGTAACACTGGGAAATGCTTGATGAAAGAACCTAGAAACAAAATGCATTGTTCTCTTCTTTCAAATGTCAAAAACATTACAAAATGCAAGGACATTTTCTACACAGTGAAGCATATACAGGTTGGCATGGACAGAATGGTCATGAGTGTGCTGTGCGTGTGACCACCACACAGCCCAGGGTCAGTGAAGAAACTACACTGACAAAATGAAGAGCTCCTTAGTAAATGCCGTTTCACTAAGTATCACATGCTGCAAACTCTGAAGAGGTGATAAAGCTTAGGGTTCATCACTTGTAAGTGCTGTTAGTATATAAACCTTGTTGGACATCTTTTAGTGGAGTTCATAATAGGGTGATTCAATAGCACTTCCACTTCCATTAAAGCATGAATATGTAACACTGTAACTGTAGCTCATCATATCTTCTAATTGATGGAATAGCTGGCAAACTGATAGTATAGGTTCACTTTTAAAAGGTTTTGGGTTTGAATCGTATTTCAGCCATATAACCATCCTAACTTCTCTGCCTTTGTTCTCTTCCCTGTGAAATTGGGCAGATTAAATGTTTTTTTTTTTGCATATTTTCTTTTTTTTAATATTATTTTATTTTATTTGAGAACATACTGTACAGAGGGGCTACAATTACATGGGCAGGATAATGCATACATTTCTTACCAAGCATTGCAGCCTCCTCCTTTGTTTACCCTTCACCTCCCTTCCCAGCCTCCCCCCTCCCCACACCCAATTATACCCCCCTCACCCCCCCACCGACATTGTAAAGCTGGTTTTGACATGACATTTTGTACTTCTCATTGTTGCAACAGGTCCACCTGAGTCCTTAAACGACTTGTTTGCCCCCATCTCCTCCACATGTTATACTGCTAGCCAAAGATTATTACACGAATTATGGGGCTAACTAAATACTTATAAAATAATTTCATGAACATGAGGAAGCTAATCAAAGATAAATACAGAAGGATATGAATAATCATGAGAAGGATGTGAATAAGCAAAGAATAATACAGCCATTCTTTTTTTAAATTTAATTTAATTTTATTTGTGAACATACTGTACAATTACATGGGCAGGATAATGCGTACATTTCTTACCCAGCATTGCAGACTCTTCCTTTGTTTACCCTTCACATCCCTTCCCAGCCTCCCCCCACCCCCTCAATCCCAATCCTTCTCCTGCCCCCCCAAACCCCCCCCCCCCGCACCAACGTTGTTAAGCTCGTTTTGGACATGACAACTTGTAATTCTCATTGTTGCAACAGGTCCACCTGTATCCTTAAACAACTGGTTTTCCCCCATCTCCTCCACAAGTTATACTGACATCAAATATAGTGAAAGCAGGGGTTACACTGTGGGGGAGGGACATACAAAGCAACAAAGAGATAGTCTTATAAATGCGTTAGAAACACATGCATGAAAGAAAAAAAAACAATAAAATACATATCTAAGGGTTCATTTTCCTGACCTCACATTATCTGACCTTTTCTGCTTGACTCATACATATAATAGATATTGCAAATAAAGGAAACCATGGGACCTATGTTTCTTTGGGCCTGGCTTACTTCATTTAATATAATTTTTTCCAAGTTTTTCCATTTCCTAACAAATGGGAAAATGTCATTCTTTCTGATGGAGGCATAGAATTCCATTGTGTATATATAACACATTTTCTTGATCCATTCATCTGCTGAGGGACATCTGGGTTGGTTCCATATCTTAGCTATGGTAAATAATGCTGCAATAACATTGTTGTGCTGATAGCTTTAGTGTGGTCTTGTTTGTAAACATTTGGTAAATGCCCAAAAGTGGGATTTCTGGGTTATAGGGGAGATCTATGTGAAGACTTTTGAGGAAGCTCCATCCTGCTTTCCAAAGTGGTTGAACAAGTTGACATTCCCACCAACAATGAAGTAAGGTTCCTTTCTGTCCACATCCCCTCCAGCATCTGTTGTTGTTAGAGTTCTTGATTTTTGCCGTTCTAACTGGGGTGAGGTGATATCTCAATGTTTGGATTTGCATTTCTTTTTTTTTTTAATTTTATTTTATTTGAGAACATACTGTACAGAGGGGTTACAATTACATTGGCAGGATAATGCATACATTTCTTACCAAGCATTGCAGCCTCCTCCTTTGTTTACCCTCCACCTCCCTTCCCATCCTCCCCCCTCCCCCCCACCAAATCATACCCCCCTCCCCCCCCACTCCGACATTGTAAAGCTTGCTTTGACATGACATTTTGTAATTCTCCTTGTTACAACAGGTCTACCTGAATCCTTAAACGACTTGTTTGTCTCCCTCTCCTCCACATGTTATAATGACATCAAATAAAGTGAAAGCGGGGGTTACACTGTGGGGGAGGGACATACAAAGCAACAAAGAAATAATCTTATAAATGCGTTAGAAACACATGCATGAAAGAAACGAAAACATTAAAATACATATTTAAGGGTTCGTTTTCCTAACATCACATTATCTGATCTTTTCCGCTTGACTCATACCTATACTAGATATTGCAAATAAGGGAAACCATGGGACCTATGTTTCTTTGGGCCTGGCTTACTTCACTTAATATAATTTTTTCCAAGCCTTTCCATTTCCTAACAAATGGGGAAATGTCATTCTTTCTGATGGAGGCATAGAATTCCATTGTTTATATATACCACATTTTCTTGATCCATTCATCTACTGAGGGGCTTCTGGGTTGGTTCCATATCTTAGGTATGGTAAATAATGCTGCAATAAACATAGTTGTGCTGGTAGCTTTAGTGTGGTCTTGTTTGTATACATTTGGGTAAATGCCCAAAAGTGCGATTGCTGGATCATAGGGGAGATCTATGTGAAGTCTTTTGAGGAACCTCCATACTGCTTTCCAAAGTGGTTGAACAAGTTTACATTCCCACCAACAATGAAGTAAGGTTCCTTTCTGTCCACATCCCCTCCAGCATCTGTTGTTGTTAGAGTTCTTGATTTTTGCTGTTCTAACTGGAGTGAGGTGATATCTCAATGTTGTTTTGATTTGCATTTCTTTTATGGCTAGGGATGTTGAACATTTCTTCATGTGTCTATTGGCCATCCTTCTTTCTTCTTCAGAGAAGCTTCTCTTTAACTCTTTCGCCCACTTATTTATTGGGCAGTTGTTTCTTTGAGGATTTGTTGTTGGGGGATTTAATTTTTTGAGTTCCAAGTATATTTTAGATATGAGACCCTTGTCCGTTGTATGGCTAGTAAAGATCTTCTCCCAATCGGTGGGCTTTCTATTGATCTTGCTAGCTATGTCATTTGCCCTGCAGAAGCTCTGCAACTTTATGCAATCCCATTTGTCCAACCTTTCTTTGATTTGTTGTGTTTCCGGGTCTCTATTCAGAAAATTTGACCTGAGCCAAGGAGACCTAGGGTTTCTCCTATTCCATCCTGTAATGTTTTCAGAGTGTCTGCTTTGAGTTCAAGGTCTTTGATCCATTTGGAGTTGATTCTGGTGCAGGGTGATATATAAGGATCTAGCTTTAGTTTTCTACATGTAGTTAACCAATTTTGCCAGCACCATTTACTGAAGAGGCTGTCTTTCTTCCATTCTATTGTTTTAGCATCCTTATCGAAGATTAGATGGCTATAGGTCTGTAGGTTCATTTCTGGGTTTTCAATTCTATTCCATTGGTCCTGAGGTCTGTTCTTAGGCCAATACCAAGCAGTTTTGAATACTATGGCTTTATAGTAGAGTTTGAAGTTTGGTATTGATATTCCTCCAGCCGTGTTCTTTCCGTTGAGAAGTGTTTTTGCTATTCGGGGTCTTTTATTGTTCCATATGAATTTTTGGATTGCCTCTTCTATTTCCTTGAAGAATGAGGGTGGAATTTTGATTGGTATTGCGTTGAATTTGTAGATAGCCTTGGGAAGTATTGCCATTTTCACGATGTTAATCTTGCCAATCCAGGAGCATGGGAGGTTTTGCCATTTTTTAAGTTCTGTGTTGATTTCCTTTTTCAAGATTTTAAAGTTTTCATCATAGAGGTCCTTCACTTCTTTAGTTAAGTTAATTCCTAGGTATTTTATTTTTTGTGGGGCTATTACAAATGGAGTTGCTTTCCTAATTTCAGCCACACTTTTCTCATTGTTGGCATACAGAAAAGCCATTGATTTTTGGGGGTTAATTTTATAACCTGCTACTTTGCCAAAGTTTTGAATCAGCTTGAGTAATTTGGGAGTGGAGTCTATGGGATTCTTTAAATACAAGATCATGTCATCTGCAAAGAGGGAGAGTTTTATTTCTTCTTTCCCTATTTGGATCCCCTTTATGTCTGCATCTTGTCTTATTGCTGTAGCTAGGCATTCTAATACTAGATTGAAGAGAAGTGGAGAGAGTGGGCATCCTTGTCTTGTTCCTGAGTTAAGAGGAAATGGCTTTAGTTTTTCACCATTGAGTATAATGCTGGCTGTAGGTTTGTCATATCTAGCCTTTATTGTATTGAGGAATGTTCCATGGATTCCTAATTTTTCCAAAACCTTCATCATAAAGGGGTGTTGGATCTTGTCGAATGCTTTTTCTGCGTCTATTGAGATAACCATGTGGTTCTTGTTCTTGCTCCTGTTGATGTGATGAATAATATTAATTGATTTGCTTATATTGAACCAGCTTTGCATCCCTGAAATGAATCCTGTTTGATCGTGGTGTAGGATTTTTTGGATGAATTGTTGAAGTCGATTGGCCAAAATTTTGTTGAGAAGTTTTGCATCGATGTTCATCAAAGAATCCCTGCCTGGTTTTGGGATGAGGGTTATGATGGCTTCATAGAATGTGTTCGGTAGTGAGTTTTCTTTTTCAATTTCATTGAAGAGTTGGAGGAGAATTGGTGTGAGTTCTCCTTTGAAGGCCTTGTAAAATTCTGCTGTAAAACCACCTGGTCCTGGGCTTTTCTTAGCTGGGAGGTCTCTTATTGCTGTTTCTATTTCAATGCTTGATATGGGCCTGTTAAGCTGGTTTAACTCATCTTGGTTTAGTTTTGGCATGTCAATATTTGCTAGGAAGAGGTCCATTTCTGTCAAGTTGTCGAACTTATTAGCATAAAGTTTTGAGAAGTATTCCCTTATAATGCTCTGAATCTTGGTTGTTTCCGTGGTAATGTTTCCATTCTCATCTCTGAGTTTATTAATTTGGGTGTGTTCTCTCCTTTTTCTGATAAGATTTGCTAAGGGTCTGTCAATTTTGTTAAGTTTTTCAAAGAACCAACTCTTTGTTTTGTTGATTCTTTCTATAGTTTTTTTGGATTCTAATTCATTTAATTCTGATTTAATTTTGATTATTTCTTTCCGTCTACTGGATTGGGGTTTATGTTGCTGCTCTTTTTCAAGGAGGTTTAGATGTGTCATTAAATTGCTAGTTTCAGATCTCTCCAATTTGTTGGTGTAGGAGCTCAGAGCTATAAACTTGCCTCTGAGTACTGCCTTTGCTGTGTCCCAGAGGAGCTGGTAATTTGTGTGTTCATTTTTGTTGAATAGCATGAACATTTGAATTTCCTTTCTAATCTCTTCCATGACCCACTCTTGATTCAGCAGTGTGTTGTTTAGCCTCCATATGATACCGGACTTTCTTTGGTGGCTTTTGGTGTTGAGTTCTAATTTTATTCCCTGGTGATCAGAGAGAATGCAGGGTGTAACTTCAATGTTTCTGAATTTAGACAAGTTTGCTTTGTGGCCTAGAATGTGGTCTATTTTAGAAAACGTTCCATGTGCTGCTGTGAAGAATGTGTATTCTGATGCTGCTGGGTGAAATGTTCGGTAAATGTCTGTTAAGTCTAGTTGATCTATGCAGCTGTTTAGATCTGCGGTTTCTCTGTTGAGTTTTTGCCGAGTTGATCTGTCTAGTGGGGAGAGTGGTGTATTAAAATCCCCAACAATTAATGTCTTTGGATCTATATGGGATTTGAGGGAAAGTAGTGTTTCTTTGATAAATTGGGGTGCTCCATTGTTTGGCGAATAGATATTTAGAATTGTAATATCCTCCTGAAGGAGAGATCCTTTAATTAGTATGTAGCGACCTTCTTTATCTCTTCTCACGATTTTAAATTTGAAGTCTATTTTATCTGATATTAGGATTGCAACTCCCGCCTGTTTATGAGGGCCGTTTGCTTGGTAGATTTTGTTCCAGCCTTTAACATTGAAAATGTGTTTGTTTTTACGGGCAAGATGTGACTCCTGCAGGCAGCAGATAGAAGGGTCTTGTTTTTTAATCCAACTAGACAGTCTATGTCGCTTAATTGGAGAGTTCAGTCCGTTAACGTTAAGAGATAGGACTGAGAGGTATTTGGGAGTTCCTGCCATGTTATCTACCTTCTTCGGGGCTGCGAAAGCTGGGTTCTTCCTATGGTTCTTGGATTCTCAGTTTGGGTGCAGTTTGTTGGCCTTTATTGACGTCTTGTTGGTTTTCTATGTGTAGGACATCTTTAAGAATCTTTTGTAGGGCTGGTTTGGTGGAGATGTATTGTTTCAATTTTTCTTTGCTGTGGAAGGTTTTTATTTGGCCTTCACTTATAAAGGAGAGTTTAGCTGGGTACAGTATTCTTGGTTGATCGTTGTTTGTTTTTAGGGCATGGCATACATCATTCCAGGCTCTTCTTGCTTTGATTGTCTCTGGTGAGAAATCTGAGGTGATTCTAATTGGTTTCCCTTTATAGGTGATTACCCTTTTCTCCCTCACTGCTTTAAGGATCTTTTCCTTGTTCTGAGTTGATCCTGTGTGGATTATAATGTGACTGTGGGATGTCCTCTTCTGGTCTGGTCTATTTGGGGTTCTAAAGGCTTCTTGTATCTGAATAGGCCTATCTTTTTGCATGTTTGGGAAGTTCTCTGATAGGATCCTGTTAAACAAATTTCCTAGACCATTAACTTCTGTTTCTAGGTGCTCCTCTACACCCATTTTATCCTTACGTTAGGCCTTCTGATGGTGTCTTCCAGGTGTTGGATAGATCTATCATATTTCTTGGACTTGTCTTGGATGGTTGTATGTTCTTTCTCTATAACATCTTGGCTGTCTTCAATCCCTGAGATTCGATCTTCTGCATGGTCTATCCTGCTGTCAAGACTCTCTACTTTGTTTTTAATCTCTTTTCCTTCTAATTGGTCAGCTTTGATGGCTTCAAGTTCTTTGTTGAAGCTCTGTTTTAGGTCTTGTATGAATCTCTTTACTTCCTTAATTTGGTGTTCAGTGTTTGTCCTCAAATCACTTAGTTGATTGGATATGGTTTCTTTGGACTCCCATTCCTTCTGTTGGGTTCCATTCAGCATTCCCTTTGTGGTCTCCCTGACTTCCTTCAGCTCTTTGTTAATGGATTCTATGGATGCCTTTAGTGATCTTTGTGTGTTCTCTCCCTGGTTTCTCAATTCCTGTATTACTCTTTGTTTAGCTTCCTCACGTTCGTGGGATTCCTGCAGTTCTCTTTGAGTGTTCTCAGCCTGCTCACGCCATTCCTCCCTTTCTCTTTGAGTATTCTCAAGTTGTTCACGCAAATCCTGTATCAGTTTTTGAGTAGCTTCCTCACGCTTATGATATTCCTGTGTAAACTTCTGGGATGCCTCCTCTCTCTCCCTATCACGCTCATAGAGAGTCCTTTGTAAGTTGTCAAGTTTCTCATTTATCATGTTTGCCACCAGTGTTTGTAGAGCTATTTGTGAACTCTCCTCTGGATTGTTCATTATCTGATCTGACCCCTGCTTATTAAGATTGGGAATTGAGATACCCGAATTTGCCATTTTTCTTGTGTTTTTCCGGCTTACTCTGCCCATTTGAGATGAAGATAGTACCAGTTTTGTGCTAGAACACTATCTTAAGGAAACCATCAACCAAAGTTTGCATTTGTACAGTCAATAGTCTACAAATACAATCTAGTTCAACAGATACATCTATTCAACATCAAACAACTATATTTTAAAGGACTTCGAACCGCAGAAAAGAATTTTGAAATCTAGAAATTATTAGGATGAGGGAGTGGTTTAGGTTGAAAAATAGGAATAGATTGGTGTGGGGAGGCACAGGGAGAATTAACTATGTCCTAATCACAAAGCAGGAAATGGGTTGGGTAGGATGCAAGTAGAGAGAGAGAGAAAAAGAAGAGAGGGATAGGGGAATGAAAAGAGACCAGAAAAAAAATAGAAACGTAAAAATTAATGTTATTGTAGAGATTAAAAGACCATCTATTTAGAGAGGAATGTGAATATGTTGTGAGAAAGGGAGGGACATAGAGGAGATGTGAAAAAAATTTAAGCATGGGAAAGGGAGAAGAAAAGATTAGAAGTTCAGTAGAGCTAGACAAAAAACAAAAAGATAATTATGAAAGAAAGAAAAAGAGAAAGAAGATAAGAAAAGAAAGGAAAACGCTCATTTACATATTCCTAAAATAAAAAGTATAAGAGGAGAAAAAGCAAAAAAAAAAAGTTACTGGAAATCAATTATTTTTTCAGAAGAGGCAAAAATTAAAGATTAATAAAAGTTTTAAAAGAGAAAAAAATTTATATATATATATATAACGTAGCAAAAAACAAAAAACAAACAATAAAAAAGAAAAGAAGAAGAAAAAAAGAAAAAAAAAGAAGAAAAAAGAAAAAAAAAAGTCCTTTGATTTTTTTTGGGGGGGAGGGGTGGGAAGAATCCTGTATCTCCCTTTTGTCTGTAACCAGCCTTTTGTTGGAGTCTCTGGTCGGCTTGAGGTCCTGTGGCTTGATTGGTTTCTTAAGACGGTTTGTTGGAAGAGGCAGAAAAATGTTCTGCTTTACCCAAGATTTTGAGATCCCCATCCCAGGTTAGTTTTCTAGGAGGGTGATCTGCTTTGAGAATCAGAAAAGAAGGGGATGCAGTGGTGAGGCTAGGTTCTGGGTAGAGTTGAGGCCTTTCAACAATCAGTAGCTTTTTCCTGGGGCTGTTTTGTGCAAAAAAAAAAAAAATCTCCCAGAGCCCAGCCTGGAGCCGTTCTCAGGGATTCTGTTTTTCAATTGATTGTTGAGGCTGCTAGAGGGAGGGGCAGCCTCTGTCTCTGGTTACCCAGTGAGTGCCTGAGCTGGGTGACTTTTCCCTGGATGGAGCTGAGTCTGGCAGGTCACTTCGCCGTTAAGTTCTTGTGATCTGCTAAATGACTCGTTTTATTCCAAGGCCTGGGTTGGAGCTGGCAGCTCCTCCGAGCTTTGTCGGTATCCAAGATGGAGATCACCGGTGCTGGGAGTGGAGGGGTGGCCTTCCCTCCTCTGCTCCCTAAGAAGGAGTGAGGAAGTCGGGCTTCTACTCACGCCGAGTCTTGGATCCTGGGTCGTCTCTGGTCTGCAAGCTGCAGGGTGAAGATGTCCGCTCTTTGTTGGTTCTTGCTGGTGTTGAGTAGAATCCGCTCGCCCGCTGCGTCTGGCTCCTTCGTCCCGGACTCTCTGTGTGAGCGCTCAGGTATGTCCCCCGGCTGTGGTCTCTGCCGCTTGCGACCCTGCCCCCGCCGCCGCCGCCGCCTTGGCGGCTGCTGGCGAGCACTCAGATGCTTCTTTTTGCCTTGGCTTCCCCTCTCTTGTCTAACTCTCTGTCCTGTGATGGCACACTTGGTGTGATTCTCTGGCTTAGGACTGTTCACTGGAACTCTAAAGCTGCTTTCTATGGGAGAGCTTGTTCAGATTCCAGCTTCTCCTCCACCATCTTCCCGGAACTCTGGATTTGCATTTCTTTTATGGCTAGGGATGTTGAACATTTCTTCATGTGTCTATTGGCCATCCTTCTTTCTTCTACAGAAAAGTTTCTCTTTAAGTCTTTAGCCCACTTATTTATTGGGCAGGTGTTTCTTTGAGGATTTGTTGTTGGGGGGTTTAATTTTTTGAGTTCCAAGTATCTTTTAGACATGAGACACTTGTCCGTTGTATGGCTAGTAAAGATCTTCTCCCAATCCGTGGACATTCTATTGATCTTGTTAGCTATGTCATTTGCCCTGCAAAAGCTCTGCAACTTTATGCAATCCCATTTGTCCAACCTTTCTTTGATTTGTTGTGTTTCCGGGTCTCTATTCAAAAAATTTCAGCCTGAGCCAAGGAGACCTAGGGTTTCTCCTATTCCATCCTGTAAGGTTTTCAGAATGTCTGCTTTGACTTCAAGGGCTTTGATCCATTTGGAGTTGATTCTGGTGCACGGTGATATATAAGGATGTAGCTTAAGTTTTCTACATGTAGTTAACCAATTTTGCCAGCACCATTTACTGAAGAGGCTGTTTTTTTCCATTCTATTGTTTTAGCTCCCATATCGAAGATTAGATGGCTATAGGTGTGTAGGTTCATTTCTGGGTTTTCAATTCTATTCCATTGGTCCTGAGGTCTGTTCTTAGGCCAATACCAAGCAGTTTTGAATACTATGGCTTTATAGTAGAGTTTGAAGTTTGGTATTGATATTCCTCCAGCCGTGTTCTTTCCGTTGAAGAGCGTTTTTGCTATTCGGGGTCTTTTATTGTTCCATATGAATTTTTGGATTGCCTCTTCTATTTACGTGAAGAATGAGGTTGGAATTTTGATAGGTATTGCGTTGAATTTGTAGATAGCCTTGGGAAGTATTGCCATTTTCACGATGTTAATCTTTCCAAACCAGGAGCATGGGAGGCTTTGCCATTTTTTTAGTTCTGTGTCGATTTCCTTTTTCAAGATTTTAAAGTTTCATCATAGAGGTCCTTCACTTCTTTAGTTAATTCCTAGGTATTTTATTTTTTGTGGGGCTATTAGGAATGGAGTTGCTATCCTAATTTCAGCCACACTTTTCTCATTGTTTGCATACAAAATAGCCATTGATTTTTGGGGGTTAATTTTATAACCTGCTACTTTGCCAAAGTTTTGAATCAGCTTGAGTAATTTGGGAGTGGAGTCTATGGGATTCTTTAAATACAAGATCATGTCATCTGCAAAGAGGCAGAGTTTTATTTCTTCTTTCCCTATTTGGATCCCCTTTATGTCTGCATCTTGTCTTATTGCTGTAGCTAGGCATTCTAATACCAGATTGAAGAGGAGGGGAGAGAGAGGGCCTCATTGTCTTGTTCCTGAGTTAAGAGGAAATGGCTTTAGTTTTTCACCATTGAGTATAATGCTGGTTGTAGGTTTGTATTGAGGAATGTTCCATGGATTCCTAATTTTTCCAAAATCTTCATCATGAAGGGGTGTTGGATCTTGTCAAATGCTTTTCTGCATCTATTCAGTTAACCATGTGGTTCTTATCCTTGCTCCTGTGGATGTGATGAATAATATTAATTGATTTGCATATATTGAACCAGGTTTGCATCCCTGAAATGAATCCTGTTTGATCGTGGTGTATGATTTTTTGGATGAATTGTTGAAGTCGTTTGGCCAAAATTTTGTTGAGAAGTTTTGCATCAATATTCATGAAAGAAATGGGTCTATAGTCCCCTTTCTTTGATGAGTCCCTGCCTGGTTTTGGGATGAGGGTTATGATGGCTTCATAGAATGTGTTCGGTAGTGAGCTTTCTCTTTCAATTTCATTGAAGAGTTGGAGGACTATTGGTGTGAGCTCTGCTTTGAAGGACTTGTAAAATTCCGCTGTAAAACCATCTGGTCCTGGACTTTTCTTAGCTGGGAGGTCTCTTAACGCTGTTTCTATTTCAATGCTTGATATGGGCTCATTAGGCTGGTTTAACTCATCTTGGTTTAGTTTTAGCATGTCAGTATTTGCTAGGGAAAGGTCAATTTCTGTCAAGTTCTGAAACATATTAGCATAATGTTTTGAGAAATATTCCCTTATAATGTTCTGAATCTTGGTTGTTTCCATGGTGATATTTCCATTCTCATCTCTGAGTTTAATAATTTGGGTATATTCTCTTCTTTTTCTGATAAGATTTGCTAAGGGTCTGTCAATTTTGTTAATTTTTTCGAAGAACCAACTCTTTGTTTTGTTGATTCTTTCTATAGATTTTTTGGATTCTAATTCATTTAATTCTGATTTAATTTTGATTATTTCTTTCTGTCTATTGGATTGGGGTTCATCTTGCTGCTCTTTTTCAAGGAGGTTTAGATGTGTCATTAAATTGCTAGTTTCAGATCTCTCCAATTTGTTGATGTAGGAGCTCAGAGCTATAAACTTGCCTCTGAGTACTGCCTTTGCTGTGTCCCAGAGGAGCTGGTAATTTGTGTGTTCATTTTTGTTGAATAGCATGAACATTTGAATTTCCTTTCTAATCTCTTCTATGACCCACTTATTATTCAGCAGTGTGTTGTTCAGCCTCCATGTGATACATGACTTTCTTTTGTGGCTTTTGTTGTTGAGTTCTAATTTTATTCCCTTGTGGTCAGAGAGAATGCAAGGTATAACTTCAATGTTTCTGAATTTAGACAAGTTTGCTTTGTGGTCTATAATGTGGTCTATTTTAGAAAACGTTCCATGTGCTGCTGAGAAGAACGTGTATTCTGATGCTGCTGGGTGAAATGTTAGGTAGATGTCTGTTAAGTCTAGTTGATCTATGCAGCTGTGTAGATCTGCGGTTTCTTTGGAGTTTTTGCCAAGTTGATCTATCTAGTGGGGAGAGTGGTGTATTAAAATCCCGAACAATTAATGTCTTTGGATCTATATGGGATTTGAGGGAAAGTAGTGTTTCTTTGATAAATTGGGGTGCTCCATTGTTTGGCGAATAGATATTTAGAATTGTAATATCCTCCTGAAGGAGATATCCTTTAATTAGTATGTAGCGACCTTCTTTATCTCTTCTCCTGAATTTTAATTTGAAGTCTATTTTATCTGATATTAGGATTGCAACTCCCGCCTGTTTATGGGGGCTGTTTGCTTGGTAGATTTTGTTCCAGACTGTAACTTTGAAAATGTTTTTATTTTTATGGGTAAGATTTGACTCTTGCAGGCAGCAGATAGAAGGGTCTTGTTTTTTAATCCAACTAGACAGTCTATGTCGCTTAATTGGAGAGTTCAGTCCGTTAACGTTATGAGATAGGAGTGAGAAGTATTTGTGAGTTCCTGCAATGTTTTCCACCTTCTTGGGGGCTGCAAAAACTAGGTTCTTCCTATGGGTCTTCGATTCTCAGTTTGGGTGCAGTTTCTTGGCCTTTATTGCGGTCTTGTTGGTTTTCTATATGTAGGACATCTTTAAGAATCTTTTGTAGGGCTGGTTTGGTGGATATGTATTGTTTCAATTTTTCTTTGCTGTGGAAGGTTTTTATTTGGCCTTCAGTTATGAAGGAGAGTTTAGCTGGGTACAGTATTCTTGGTTGATAGTTGTTTGTTTTTAGGGCATAACATACATCATTCCAGGCTCTTCTTGCTTTGATTGTCTCTGGTGAGAAATTTGAGGTGATTCTTATTGGTTTCCATTTATAGGTGATTACCATTTTCTCCTTGACAGCTTTAAGGATCTTTTCCTTGTTCTGAGTTGATCCTGTGTGGATTATAATGTGACAGTGGGACATCCTTTTCTGGTCTGGTCAATTTGTGGTTCTAAAAGCTTCTTCTATCTGAATAGGTCTATCTTTTTGTATGTTTTGGAATTTCTCTGCTAGGATCCTGTTAAACAAATTTCCTAGACCATTAACTTCTGTTTCTAGGTGCTCCTCTACACCCATTATCCTTAGATTAGGCCTTCTGATGGTGTCTTCCAGGTGTTGGATAGATCTATCATATTTCATGGACTTGTCTTGGATGGTTGTATGTTCTTTCTCTATAATATCTAGGCTGTCTTCAATCCCTGAGATTCGATCTTCTGCATGGTCTAACCTGCTGTCAAGACTCTCTACTTTGGTTTTTATCTCTTTTCCTTCTAATTGGTTAGCTTTGATGGCTTCAAGTTCTTTTTTGAAGCTCTGTTTTAGGTCTTCAATGAATTTCTTTACTTCCTTAATTTGGTGTTCAGTGTTTGTTCTCAAATCACTTAGTTGATTGGTTATGGTTTCTTTGGACTCCCATTCCTTCTGTTGGGTTCCTTTCAGCATTCCCTTTGTGGTCTCCCTGACTTCCTTCAGCTCTTTGTTAATGGATTCCATGAATGCCTTTAGTGATCTTTCTGTATTCTCTACCTGGTCTCTCAATTCCTGCATTACTCTTTGATTAGCTTCCTCCCGTTCATGGGATTTGTGTAGTTCTCTTTCTTCCCGTTCGTGGGATTCCTGCAGTTCTCTTTGAGTGTTCACAGCCTGCTCACGCCATTCCTCTCTTTCTCTTTGAGTATTCTCAACTTGTTCATGCAAATTCTGTATCAGTTTTTGAGTAGCTTCCTCACGCTTATGATATTCCTGTATAAGCTTTTGGGATGCCTCCTCTCTCTCCTTTTCACACTCATACAGACTCCTTTGTAAGTTATCAAACTTCTCATTTATCATGTTTGTAGAGCTATTTGGGAACTCTCGTCTGGATTATTCATTATCTGTTCTGACCCCTGATTATCAAGATTGGTACTTGAGATATCCGGATTTGCCATTTTCTTGTGTTTTTCCAGCTTACTCTGCCCATTTGAGATGAAAATAGCACCAGTTTTGTGCTAGAACACTATCTTAAGGCAACCATGAATCAAAGTTTGCATTCGTACAGTCAATAATCTACAGATACAATCTAGTTCAACAGATACATCTATTTAATGTCAAATAACTATATGTTAATGGGCATGGAACCCCAGAGAAGAATTTGGAAAACCAGAAATTATTAGGGTTAGGGAGAGATGTGGGTAAAAAATAGGAATAGATTGGTGTGTGGAGGTACAGGGAGAGTTAACTATGTTCTAATCCCAATGCAGGAAATAGGTTGGGTAGGATGCAAGTAGAGAGTGAAAAAGAAGAAAGGGAAAGTGAAATGAAAAGAGACCAGAAAAAAATAGAAACGTAAAAATTAATATTATTATGGAGATTAAAAGACCATCTAGTTTCAGGAATGTGAGTAAAGAGAAGGGAAGGGACATAGAGGAGAAGCGAAAACCTTAAAAAATGCTTAAAATATCATATAGGTATAAAGAGGTAGTACTGCTATTAAGGAATTTAAGTCTCGGAGGTTTTGAATTGAGTAATAAATTTGTGGATTAAGTGTGTACACAATGGGGAATAGGGTCTACTAGTTCACTACGGGTTTATCTGTGGATGTGCAGGACAAGAGTTAAGTCACATAAAGAAGATCAAAAGAGAGGATAAGGTGCAAAGGATAAGAAAGGGAGAAAAAAAGATCAGAAGTTCAGTAGAGTTAGACAAAAAACAAAAAACAAAAAGATAGTTAAGAAAGAAAGAAAAAGAGAAAGAAGACAAGAATAGAAAGGAAAACGCGCATTCATGTATTCCTAAAATATAAATTATAAGAGGAAAAAAAAAGTTACTGGAAAACAATTATTTTTTCAAAAAAGGCAAAAATTAAAGATTAATAAAATTTTTAGAAAAAGAAAAAAAATTTATATATATAAGGTACCAAAAAAAAAAAGAACAAAAAAAAAGAAAAGAAAAGAAGAAGAAAAAAATGTTCTTTGATTTTTTTTTTGATTTTTTTGGGAGGAGTGGGAAGAATCCTGTATCTCCCTTTTTTCTGTAACCAGCCTCTTGTTGGAGTCTCTGGTCAGCTTGAGGTCCTGTGGCTTGATTGGTTTCTTAAGTCTGTTTGTAACAGGCAGAAAAATGCTCTGCTTTACCCAAAATTTTGAGCTCCCCCTCCCAGATTAGTTTAATGGAGGGTGATCTGCTTTGAGAGTCACAAAAGAGGGGGATGCAGTGGTGAGGCCTTTCAACAATCAGTAGCTTTTCCTTGGGGCTATTTTGTGAAAAAACTCACAGAGCCCAGCCTGGAGCCAGTCTCAGGTTTTCTGTTTTTCAATTGATTGTTGAGGCTCCTAGAGGGAGGGGCAGCCTCTGGCTATGGTTACCCAGTGAGGAAAGCCACTCTAATGGCTGGCGCCTGAGCTGGATGACTTTTCCCTGGATGGAGCTGAGTCTGGCAGGTCACTTCGCAGTTAAGTTCTTATGACCTGCTAAATGATTCATTTTATTCCAAGGCCTGAGTTGGAGCTGGCAGCTCCTCCGAGGTTTGTGGGTATCCAAGATGGAGATCACCGGTGCTGGGGGGGAGGGGTGGCCTTCCCTCCTCTGCTCCCTGAGAAGGAGTGAGGACATTGGGCTTCTACTCACGCCGATTCTTGGATCCTGTGTTGTCTCTTGTCTGCAAACTGCAGGATGTAGATGTCCGCTCCTTGTCGGTTCTTGCTGGTATTGAGTAGAATCCGCTCACCTGCTACGTCTGGCTCCTTCGTCCCGGACTCTTTGTGTGAGTGCTCAGGTATGGCTCCGGTTGTGGTGGGCGCCATGACCATGCCACCGCCGCCACAGTGGGTGCTGGCAAGCGCTCAGATGTGTCTTCTTGCCTTGACTTCCCCTCTCTTGTCTAACTCTCTGTCCTGTGATGGCACACTTGGTGGGATTCTCTGGCTTAGGACTGTTCACTGGAACTCTAAAACTGCTTTCTATGTGAGAGCTTGTTCAGATTCCACCTTCTCCTCTGCCATCTTCCTAGAGCCATTCTTGAACTCCATAAGCAGAAGGCTGGAGAAATCCATAGAGACCACAAAGGCAATGCTGAATATAGCCCAACAGATGGAAAGGGAGTCCAATGAAACTATAAGAGCTGACCTAAGGAATTGGAGAATGAACACTAAAAAACAAATCAAGGAATAAAGGAGTTCATACAAGATCTTAAACAAAACTCCACCAAAGAATTCGAAGTGACAGAATCTGAACTTTAGAAGGAAAGAAAATTTAAAAAAAAACTAAGAAAAAAGCCTTCACAATAGGTTAGCCCATGAAGAAGATCGAATTGAAAACAGCCTAGATGTTACAAAGAACAGACAAGTATTCAAGACAAATCCAAGAAAAGTGATACATCTATTTCATATTGAGAAGACACTATCACAAGGCCTAATTTATGGCTAATGGGTGCAGAGAAGTGATTATACACAGAAATTAAATGTCTAGGAAGTTTATTTAACAGGAGCCAACAGTGACCTTGCCAAATTTGCCAAAATATAGGGGCATTCTGATACAAGAAGCCTTTAGAACCACAAGTAGACCAGTCCAGAAGAAGACATCCCACTATCCCATCGTTATGTACACAAGATCAAATGAGTCCCAGGAAAGGATCCTTAAAGTGGTTATGGAGAAAAGATTAATCAATTCTAAAGGGAAAACAAGAATAACTTCTAACCAGAGAATTAAAGCAAGAAGAGGCTGGAATGATACATGCAATGTCCTACAAACAAACAACTATCAACCAGGAATACTGTATCTACCTAAACTCTCCTTCAAACAAAAGGTCAAATAAACTATCTTCCACAACAAAGAAACATTCAAACATTATATCTCTACCAATCCAGCCCTACAAAACATACTTAAAATATCCCACATCTAGAAACCCAACAAGAATATGATAAAGGCAAAGAAATGGCTCTGAAAGACAGAACCCAAGAATCATAAGAAGAACCCAGTTGGTGCAGATCCCAAGACAGTGAATAACATGGCAGGAAGTCCCAAAAACCTGTCAGTCCTAACTCTCAATATTAGTGGATTGAACTCTCCGAGTAAGTGACATAGATTGTCTAGTTAGATGTAAAAGCAAGATGCTTCTATCTGCTGCCTTCAAGAGATACTCCCTTGCCAGTAAAATAAATATATTCTCAAAGTAAAAGACTGAAATAAAATCCACTAAGCAAACTCTGGCCCACCTAGTCATGCTGGCGATGCAATCCTAATAGTAGATAATATAGATTTCAAATTAACATAAGCAAGAAGAGATAAAGGTCACTACATACTAATTAATGGATCTATCCTTCAGGAGATATTACAATTCTTAATATCTATTTACCAAACAACGGAGTACCCAAATTTATCTGAGAAACACTACTGTCCATAAAATCAAATATAGATCCAAACACATTAACTGTTGGGAAATTTAATACATCACAATCCCCTCTGGATAGATCAACCTATCAAAAACTCAGCTGAGAAACCTGATATATAAACAACTGCATAGATCAAATAGTTTTAAAGATATCTACCAAATACTTTACCCAGTAGCACCAGAATACAAATTTTTCTCAGCAGTACATGGAATATTTCCCAAAATATACCACATTTTTGGTCACAAAGAAAACTTGTCCAAATTCAGAAACATTGAAATTATGCCCTGCGTCCTCTCAGACCACGAAAGGCAATAAAATTAGAATTCAACATCAAATGCCTTCAAAGAAAATCCTTTAACACATGGAGGCAAAACAACACAGTGTTGAACCACCAGTGGGTCATGGAAGAGATTACAAAGAAAAAAATGAACACAAAAATCACAAGATCCTCTGGGACACATCAAAGGCAGTAGTCAGAAGCAAGTTTATGGCTATGAGTTCCTACATCATGAAATTGGAAAGATCTGAAACCAACCATTTAACGAGGCACCTGAAGCTTTTTGAAAGAGCAGCAGGCTAAACCCTAATCACCTATATGGAAAGAAATAATTAAAATTAAATTAGAATTAAATTAATCCGAGCCCCAAAATACCCTAGAATCAACAAAAAAGAGTTGGTTCTTTGAAAAAATTAACAAAATTGACAGACCCTTAGCAAATTGTATGATAAATAGAACACAGCCATATAAACAAATTCAGAGATGAAAATGGAAATTTCAACACAGAAACAACCAAGATTCAGAACATTATAAGGACATACTTCTTAAATCTTTATAATAAGTTTCAGGATCTGGACGAAATGAACACATTTGTAACAAATATCAACCAGCCCAAACTAAACAACATGATTTAAACCAACTTAATTTACCCACCACTAGCATTGAAATTGAAACAGCAATAACAGTCCTCTCACCCAAAGGAAAGCACCGGACTGGATGAATTTACAGCTGAATTCTACAAGGCCTAGAAAATAGAACTCACATGAATTTTCAATTCAATGAAATTGAAAATGAAAGTTCAGTACCAAACTCTATGAAGTCATCGTAACCCTCATCCCCGAACCAGGCATGGACTAATGAAAGAAAGAGAAATATAAAACCATTACTTTGATGAATATTGATGACAAACTCCTCACCAAAATTTTGGCCAATCGACTTCAACAACTCATCAAAGAATGACACAGCACTATCAACCTATTGATAATCATTGATATTCATTTCAGGGATGCAAAGCTGGTTCAATGCATGCAAATCAAGTAATATAATACATCACATCAACAAGAGAAAAGATAGAACCACATGATTATGTAAAAGGATGCAGAAAAAACATTTGACATGGTCCAACATTTCTTTATGATTAAAGTTCTGGAAAAACTAGGCATTCATAGAACATTCCTCAATATAATAAAGCCTTTGTATGATAAACTGACAGTGAGCAATATATTTAATAGCTAAAAGAGAAAGTAATTTCCTATATACTCGGGAATGAGACCAGGATGTCTACTCTCTCCATTTTTCTTTAATTTACTATTACAAGGCATAGAAAGATGCAAATATAAAGGGGACCCATACAGGGAAAAAAGAGATAAAACTCTCCTTCTTTGCAGAGGACATGATATTGTATTTAAAGAATCCTCTGGTATCTACTCCCAAATTACTTGACCTGATCAGAATCTTTGGTAAAGTAGCAGGATACAAATTTAATCCTCAAAATCAATGGATTTTCTATATGCCAACAATGAGAAGAATGTGACTTAAGTCAGTAAAAAACAAAAAACAAAAACCTACTTTTGTAATAGCCCCACAAAAAAATAAAGTACACAGGAGTTGAGTTAAATGAAGAAGTGAAGGACCTCTACAATGAAAACTTTAAAATCCCGAAAAAGGAAATGAAAGCAGAACTAAAGAAGTGGGGGAAAAAAATCCTTCCTTGCTCCATGATTTGGAAGGTTAATGTGAAATGGCAATACTTTCAAAGGCTATCTACAAGTTAAATTCAATACTGCTCAATGGAATAATGAAAGACCCCGAATAGGTAAAACACTCCTTGGAAGAAACAACAGTGCTGGAGAAATAACAATACCAAATTTAAAACTTTACAACAAAGCCATACTAATGAAAACAGCTTGGGACTGGCACAAGAACCAACCTGAGGACCAATTCAATAGAATTGAAGACCCAGAAATTAACTCACAGACCTATAGCCAACTAAATTTCCATGAGGAAGAAAAAAATAGAATGAAATAAAGTCAGTCTCTTCTGTAAATGGTGCTGGCAAACTTGATTAAACACCTGTAGAAAATATATCATCCTGCAATATCCTGTAAATGGGTCAAAGACCTTGAAGTCAACACAGATATTCTGAAAACATTAGAGTAAGAAGTAGGTGAAACTCAAGGGCTCTTTGGCACAGGCTAAAATTTTTTTTAATGGAAACCCAGAAACACAAAAAATCAAAGTAAGTTTGTTCATGAAACTACAGAGCTGCTGCATGGCAAAGGACATAATAAGAAAGATCAGAGGCTGGGAAGGTGGCTCAGTGGTAGCGCGCTTGCCTTGCAAACATGAGGCTCTGGGTTCAATTCCTCAGCACCACATAAGCAAAAAGAAAAAAAGCCAGAAGTGGCAGTGTGGCTCAATTGGTAGAGTGCTAGCCTTGAGCTGAAGAGCTGAAAGACAACGCCCAGGCCCAGAGTTCAGGTCCTAGGACCGGAGCCCCCAAAAAAGAAAGATCAGTAGGAAGCCCATGAATTAGAAGATCTTCCTTATCTATACAAAGGACAGGGGTCTCAAACCTAAAACATACTTAGAGGACAGGAGCCTGCGACTCAGCCTTTGATCCAGGCTACACAGGATCTGTGATTTGAGGATTGCAGTTCAAGGCCAGCTTTGGCTGTGAGACTCTTATCTCCAATAAACCCCTAGGAAAATCAAACAATGCCCGCATGAGCTGAAGACCGCAGGGACTGCTCCCAAGCCCAGAGTTAAAGTCCCATGACTGACCAATAACTTAATACATAAATAAATGAAATATATAGAATTCAAAAAATTAAAACCCCAACTAAAGATCCTGAAAGCAACAACTGTCCAATAAATAAGTGGGGTAAAGTCTGAAAGAGGAGTATATCTGAAGCAGAACTCAGAATGGCCAATAGACACAGGGATAAATGCTCAACTTCTCTAACTATAAAGGAAACACAAATCAAAACAACATTAAGATTCCACTTCATCCCAGATAGAATTTCTATAATCAAGAAATCTAATAACACCAGATGTTGGAGGGGATGTGGGCAAAAGGGAACCCTACTGCTTTGTTGTTGTGAGTAAGCTTGTACAACCACTTTGGAAACCATTATGAAAGTTTCTCAAAAGACTACATATAGAGCTCCCCTATGACCCTGAAATCCCACTTTTGGGCATTTAACTAAATGAGCACAAACAAGCATATACTAAAGCTACCAGCAAATCTATGTTATTGCTGCATTATTTATCATATCTAAGATATGGAGCCAACCCAGATGCCCCTTAGTAAATGAATCGACAAGAAAAAAAATATATACATATATACATATATATGTATCTATATAGAGATAGATACATATATATGTATGTATCTATCTATATACACATATGTATCTATCTATATACATATCTATCTATATAAAATATATGTATCTATCTATCTATATGCAAAATGTAATTCTGCCTCCATTAGAAAGCATGACACCATTCCATTTGTTTGGAAATGGAAAGTCTTGGGAAAAAATTATATTAATTGAAGTAAGACAGGCACAAAGAAACATAGGTCCCATGGTGTCCTTTATCTTCAACAACTGGTATATGTCTAGGACAAACAGAAAATCTCAAAAGCTAAGTACATATGACCATATAGAATGATGTTAAGAAATGAACCAAAAGAGAGGGACATAAGTGCTTTCTTTCTTTCTTGCTATTGTTTTTAATAGCTTTATAATAAACTATGTGATTTTTTGTTTCTTTCATATATTTTTTTCCAGCTTATAAGTCTGGTTTTCAGTGTATTTGATGATGGCGCCCTGCATCTTCTATATACATTTTTTTCTAATTTGGTGAGGGGAAGGGAAATTACAAAATGCTTCAATAAGGATACATGTTGATCCATTGTAACAATGTTATGTATAATACATTATGCTGAGAAGGGATTTTACAACTTCGGGAGGGGGGAGCAGAAGGAAGGAGTTGTGGAAGTGGGGAGGAAGGGATGGTAGGGAGAAAAAAGGAGGAGATAAAAATGCTTAGTAGGAAATGTACTCATTATCTTACTCATGCAAGTGTAACATCTCTGTACAGACTTTTTACAATAAAATACATATATAAAATATAATTGAAAGAGGTATTTGTACTTGGCTAATCATACTTCTCAGCAACTATATTTGTATATCATTTTTTTGGTGGTGGTGGTGGTGGTGGTGGTGGTTGTGGTGTGTGTGTGTGTGTGTGTGTGTGTGTGTGTGTGTGTAGGGTTAACTTGATACTAGCTGAAACAGGCTGTGGCAGGAGGATTGCAAGTTCATAGACTGGAATATATCAAAAGAAAGAAGAAGGGAAGTAAAGAAGGAAATAAATAAGGAAGGAAGGAAGGATGAAGGAAGGAAGGAAGGAAGGAAGCAAGCAAGCAAGCAATTAAGGAAGGAATCAAGGTAGGAAGAAAAAGAAGAAGCAAGGAGATACAGATCCAGATGCTGATGACTCATACATATATGCTATGTGAATGTAAAATATTAAAAAATCTGGCATATCAGTGATTGCCTATAATCACAGCACTTGGGAAATAGGCAGGAGAATATTGGGTTTAAGTGACTCTGGGCTACTTGAAAAGCTCAAGATGAAGCTGGAATATGAAATGAAGATGTATTTATTCCCAAATTATACTGAATACCACTGACTGGTACCTATAATCCCAATTTCTTTGAAGGCATAGAAAAGAAGAATCAAAGTTCAACGCCAGTCCAGACAGAAATGCCCATAAAACACTATCTTGACCAAGGGAAACTGGAAGTGATGACCTGTTCCTATCATCCCAGCAACAAAAGGAAGCCTATAAAATATGTAATTGTGGTCTCTCTTGGTGTGTGCCTGTATAGCAAGCAGAATCCTCTCAAAAATAAATAGGAAATCATAGAGTGAGATCTACTTCAAAAACAACCAGTGGTAAAAGAGGCTCAACATATGACAAAGCACATACATATTATGGGAAAATGGTAGAGATCTTGTCAAGTAAGAGTGAGGCTCTAAATTCAGACACCAGAAGTACCAAGATAAAACAAAGGAAAGATGAAACAGGCTGCGGAATATTTTATAAAACTGATGAATTCACTATTTCTCATTGTAGTATAATTTTTTGTATTGCTAGTTCCAATAGAGTTTTGAAGAATCACGTTCTTAAATTGTTCAGCATATATTTCTTCTTTATGTATATCCTTCAATATGAGTAACTACTGGAAAATAAACCTTTCATAATATTTCAGTCATTTTACTAGATGATCACCTCTTACAGAATGATTCTGTCACAACTCTGGAGAGCAGTGTATTCATGTCTAAAAATTTTCTTGAAAATGTCACTGTGCATCTTGTGCATGGAGAACATTGATCTGTATACAAATTCTATATGATATCAAATTTTGTAATGATTTACGTGGTATTAAAAGTTATATGTAAAGTGGAAAATATATCACTGGTAAATCTAATCTAGTGATGATACTATGATGATTTTTACCATACATACACACACACACACACACACACACACACACACACACACACACACACACACACACACACACACACACACACATATATATCAGTAATTTTATTGAACATTTGTTCATCTTACATTCTATTGAACAATTAATTAACTATTGTGAGAAAATAAAATACACTTGATTTTGCTTTGAAGCAATTATGAAGAATCATTCTCTGGCTCCCTGCGAATGAGAGGCATGCCCTTTCAAAAAATTGTTCATATTGAATGGGAGGGGAAAATAAAACTCTTCTGATCTTAGTCATCACCTATTTATTAACTAAAACTCAGTTTTGCAAATGAGAAATGTTTCCAATGAGGGGTTTATGCAAAGAATATGACAAAATACTATTTATATATTTCCTAAGCAAAAGAGCTTAACATGGAATCTGTAATCTGAAAATAACTAATAAGTATATTCAGGATTGATCTAGATATCAGAATTTTAAACATAGCCTTGGCTAATTATCCTAAAATTCTTTTGGTTTCTATTTGTCTTGTATATCCAACAAAGAGCTAATTGCACAAGTGGTATTCAAAGAATTACTAATAGATATTATCATTGGCATCTTTTTAAAATGGTTTTGAATAAGGCATATGTACCATTAGTCATTCCATCTTTTATAGGAGTTAGGTCTTCTTTTCTTTTTCTTTTAATTTTATTTTCATGGTTATGTAGAGAGAGGGTATAGTTACATAAGAAAGATAAGGAGCACAATTCTTGGTGAACATGATACCCCTTTCCCTATTTGTCTATCCTTTTTAAATCCATAATCCCCTCCCAAAGTTTTACAGGTCATACCCAATATATTTTCTGGTAAGTATTTCTAATACATATATTTCTCTAGTGTCATTTCTTACCATTTTGTTGTTATGGAATCATTGCACAAGTTCTATAGTTTCAGTATACTTTTTCCAATTTAATGTTATCGCGAATGCAAAATCTCCACAATTTTTTGTAGAACTTTTGGAAATAAATCTCATTTATTAACCCGAGTGTACTACTGGGAATTACAGATATTCAAAAATGATCACAATAAAATGTACTAACTTTGGAAGTAGTTTATTCATGATTTCATATGAATTCATTACCCGTTCTGTTCTCCATTGCTATTTTCCAAAACTCTTGCATCCCAGAGTGATGCAATAATTTTTATTCCATTATGAAGTGTGAAAAATACAAATATTTGCAACATAGTAACAGTGACAGTACGTAGTATTTTTAGGGACAGATTCAGAAAGCTGTGGAATAATTAGCTATCTTTTCATAAGTATATGAATGATGTGTGAATTATTCAATTCTACACATCAATCATAAGCGGTTCTGAAGACTGACTCCTGTTAAAAATTGTTTTATCATATCTGTATCTTGAGAACACTAGTGTTGGGAGACATCAGTATTTGGTATTAGTTTAGATGATAGAACACTTAGTGCTTTTCCAAATTAGGTGGTAGGAAGGCAATAGTGTAGGATGGAATTGGGTTTTCATGGTAACATATTGTACTTAACTGTGTTCAGGTTAATCCTGTTAAAATAATGGGACCATTGATGATTCCCTTATTAATATAAGAAAAAAATTGTTTATGAAAGTGTGGAAGTATAAGGTGAAACAAGACTGCAGCATATCAAAATAAATATTTCAGACACATACATATGAGAGACAAATAAATTGGTATGAATAGAGAAAGGCTTAAGCATACACATAGTAACAGTTCATCCCTACGAACCAAAACAAAGATTTAAAAAGTATTTGAAGATAAGACGGAAAGTATTGCTGTGAGATCTATGTTTTCAAATGTTCTCTCAAAACAAATCTTTAGAATATTGTAATACTTCCCTCCTAGAAAAATTATGTTATACATATTTAAACATATTCAGTATGAGGTTTAAAGCTTTGAGTTATCATGGAGTAATTAAACCGTGTTGCCTCAGTTTATAACTTGAAAATTTCTATGTTGATGTGAAGAAAATTGCAATATTATTTCAGGATATAGCACATGAGTATAACTACTAAATTTATTTGAAGCCATATTTTAGAAATGAAGAATTTGTAATCCAGTGGTATTATTTGTGTATATGAAGGATAAGCAGACAAATTCACAGAAATATTCAGATGGTGTTTACAAACAAAATTTGGTATAAAATTTATTTGTATATATATATATATTGTTTACTGAATTTCATAGTACTTTTATACATTGTGGATCACAATTCAAAATTATGACTGAAAATTCTCTGGAGTGTACTGAAAATATATTTTCATAGGAAAATTCATCGAATCAGATAAAGTCATTTTTCCAAAGTATACTTTAATACTTACATGTCTTCTATTCAGAACTGCTAGGAAATATTGCTGAAGACCATCCTAGCAAAAACTATAGCATAAATTTGGAGAGGTGATAGAATATTCGGACAGAAATTTAGTGATTGGTGCTATCATTCCATGATATAAAAAATGCTTCAGAGCATAGTGTCCTGGCATTTCAATTTAACCTAGAAAACTCGACATGTCAAAGAACTTGTAGGAAGACAACAACTGATATTCAGAAAAGCTATCAATATGAGTAATGTTTAGATCTAAGAATAAAAGAAATAACATAAATGAGAAGAGTGAAAAGTATTGTGTGTACATTAAGGAATCTGCTAAAAATAAGTAGACCCACCAAAAACAACCCGAAACCCTTCCATCAAATAGACATATCATTTGCAGTGTCACTTCTAACGTCTCCTCTGGTTGGGACCATACTTAATGTAACAATGACGTAATCATTTCGCGTTCTCAGGTCCTTCATCGCCGCGCCAGCTATCTCAATTGAAATGCTCCCTTTTGGCCGAAAGACCGAAGGGAAGATTCCATTTCCATGTTATCTGGAATCAAAGTATGTTGCTGGTGTCTTTTTAGCATCTAACTCACCAGAAATAAGATCGTAACTTTTTAATACCTACATAGAAAGTATTTTATGTCACTCTTGTTTTGATGGTCTCTTTGATCTAGGGAAGTATATATCCGTGAGCTAAAAATATTCCCAGCAAAAAATAACTGTATAATATTTCAGCCACTGAAATAAGGCTACTGGAGGGCAGTGTCCTTTTCTCCTCAGTGAATTTTATCCAGCAAGGAATAAAGTAACTGCTTGCAAATATATGTATTTTAAACTTACCTTTACCAAGGAAATATGTTACACTGTGTAATATATTAAACATGTAGTGAAACCTATGTTTTAGAATATGACATGAGGAAAAGAGTCCAAGACCTGTGAATGTAAAACTGTTTTCTGAAACAACACATAGTCGTCTGGGATTTTCTCATAGCTACTACTAAATAAGTATATTTTAAAACAGTATGAAAGAGGGAAGTACTCAATATAGGTTTTTATAATATAGTAAATTAAACAAAAATAGATATGAAGTGGACATTATTTTTTATATATTTCCAGACCTTGAATGTGTTACCATATTTTTAGTGCTTGTCTTGGTAACATATGACAGGAGGGTTCAATTCACAATTGTATTTCAAATTGTTGGAAACGGTTTGTGAAATATTTACTAATGTTTAATATCTGTTAGCAGTTAATGTTAGCTGTTATTATTCCTTTTTTTGCAACTGACGACTTCTGATGAATACCAGAAAGTTTTTTTGGATAGGTTATTTTGCTTGAATTTAGGGCCCTTCCTATATCTCTAAGGTATTTTTGTTCAGGCCAGACCTCTAGTAGTTTGAACCACTGCGATGCTTCCAGTGTTCTAAAATACATGAGTTCCACTTGAGTGGATCTGATGGAATAAGCAAAGGTCTCAACCACCTAGGATTGGAGGTGTGAGCCACCTGCGCTCAGCTACGAAATTTTGCACAAGAATATCATAATGAAAATTGTTTTTTAAAAAAGGAACTTTGGGATAAATTACCCCAAAACTGTTCTTAGAACTCTGTTTTAAAAGGAAGCAAAACTCGTAATACACATGTGCAGCGATTCTGAACCACAAAAGAGAAGAAATATAAATATTTTCTGGTATTCAAACCTTTTAGCATGAATATCAATAACTTTTGCCTTTAGAATTGCTTGATACTGTAGTTTTCTAAACTGATAGGAGCAGAAGCATCCTGTTTCTGTTGTACATACGATTAAATTTTGAGAAAATACGATGAAAAAAGACATGGGAAAGTGAAGATACAATGGTATTATCTGTTCATTATTGAATAATTTAGAAATATCCAAAAGCCAAACCTTCAGGAACTGTTTGGAAGGTGGAAAAAAGTGGTACATCTTGGTATATCTTCTAAAGTAAATCGGAGTCAGTAAAATAAAACAGGATGCCTTCCATACAAAGAAAGATATCATCCCCACTAGTTGGGTTTTTAACCAACAATTGTCACCTTTTAGAATGTCTCCCTTGATACGGGTTTCTATTAAGGTAATAGGGCAAAAATGCAGAATTTCATTTCCTGACACCAGTACTCTCAGATCAACTTGTGCTTGTGTCAACGGAAACAGATAATAATGGCGCACATACAGCAGTTTAACATCCTTCTACTATTCTTTCATATAATAAATTTCATGAAATATTCTTATTATTATAAGATATGTGCCTTGGTGTAATTTTCTGTATTCTGCAAAATTCTCCAAGTGGATATATTGTTTTCTCATTATTCTTTGCTTATGCATACATAACACAGTTTTATTCTCTTCCATTTTATGTGTAGTAATAAAATCAGAGGTAATTGTACATTATGTTAATAGAGCAAGAAGTACAAAATAAGTTTGAACATTGTTTAGAGTTCTAAAAAATGGATGGAGATAGACATTTAAGAGACCGTTCTTTTTATGAATATTGTCAAATGAAAGTGTCACATAAAAGGGCCTAAAGTTTTATTTACACTGCATGCTACTTGAAGTCGTGAAATTCTCTAATGTGGGTTCAAATCTGTTTGGTTCAAAACAAATTGACGAAAGGGACAAAAAAAATGTTTGACATTGTAATATGAAATAATGAATTCAACAGTGTAATAACCGGAATGATTTTGAATTTAAGCATCTATATTAATATTTCAAATTCTTTTTTCAGATATTCTCTGTGCTTCATATGAGGTAAGAGTCATCAGTGCCAATACACTGAGACTTTACTATGGTAGTAATAAAAGTATAAATAAAAACAGAAATTGCTTATTGAATATTAACAAAATATGCCAACAAAAACAATGGCCTGAAATATGAAGGAGAAAGGGAATCAAGAAAGGCTATCATTCCATGTCTTTCAGAATATACAACGACATATGAAAATATGTAAAGGCAAGAATGAATTTTCAAAAATACTTCTTCCTGAGAGTATATTTTTGTTCGTTTTGGATATTGAACTCTTTCCCTGCATCTTCAGCTGAAGGTGATCCCTTCACTACTTGAGGCTAGTGCAACTTAAAGTTTTCTAGTAGGTAACTGGAGTTGTCACATGGGTTTTCCTGCAGTGGATGGCTTTGGACTGCAATCCTCAGATCTCATCCTGTAGAATTGCTAGGGTTACAGGTGTGAGCCTGAATTTTATGAGAATTTTTGAAAAATTTATATGATCATTTTTCTTACTTGAGTCAAAGATAAATTACAATCTTATATAACATTGGGATTGACACTAAGCAACCTGTTAACTTCACATTTTGCAAATACTCATGTCCCATAAGAACACAATACAAAAGTTCATACCAATTTTAGCAATTAGTTTTACACAATAGTACAATCATCAATTAATATTAATTTTTCCAGAAAAGTCTTTCATTATTCATAAAACCAGTATTACCTCTTCTTTCTGAAAATGCAATTTATTTTCAGACAGTGTTGCACTAAATACATTCCTGTTGCAAATTGGGCTGGTGTTTCAAGCACATTTTATGAGGATCAACCTTTAGAAAGAAATTGGAACAATATAGTTAGGATGTAGGTTATATATGTGAATTCAGAATATGATTACCAGATATGGTGGTTCTGAAACGAGGTTATATGTGGAGATGTGCATATTTTTTGCAGAAATATTTGAATGTAAGTACAACACTTTGGATTGATTCAACACAAATATTTACATGAAATCCAGTTAATAAAGTCTACCTGTGAATCTCAGCATTTTCTATAAATATTGGATTGTGTAGAGACTGTAGAAGTCTCAAGGAATCAACGTAGGAAGGAGCAATCTATCACATGGAATATTATAGTGGAAATATTTGACAATATAAAGAGATTATTTTTGCCCTTCCAGACATTGACAAACGCAAATACGGAAATATATCGTTGCTTTTAAATGTCTACATTTTTCCAAAAGGGTTCATGGCAGGAAAGTGGGAGCCTATGTATCATAAGTAGAGGAAATATAAATGATTACATTTTGTGACTCTGTGCTATGCTGTTTTCCAGGCACGAAATTACTTTACAAGATAGTGAATGTGGGTAATAGTCATTGAGAATTATGTGCATGCCTCCATTTTAGAGGGACCCTTTATATCTCTAACATCAATCAATTCATGAATGTTTACCTCAGAAAATTGTGATTGGTGAGAATCCACTTTGGTACAGTGTATCACATAACTCCCTGTTAATTTGAGTCTAGTATCGCCACAAAGGAAAAGTTTCATTAATTCATTTTCACTGTTACTAAGCCTATGTGCACTTTTGGCCCAAATGTTCTTAGTTCAAATTGAAAATGTTCATAAATGCTTAAATGTCAACTACCAGAATACAAATTCAGTGACTTTTTAGTATTTCTTCAATAGCTATACTACATTATCATTCTATTTTAGAAATGCATGTAAGTTGTGCTATTTGTAATTGTCACTATGTAAGGCAAATTCTATGAACAAAACCAGTCAAAGTTTACTCCATCTGTACAATGTGCTTAATTCCTACATACTTCATGTTTAAATGTATCTCTATTACTTGTACTTGAACATGTTTTTAGTACAAGTGTCATGTATAGAGTAGCCTCTTTGAACACAATGAAGGGAGGGAAAACACTGTTGGCTTAACAGAAGGAATGCCAATGAGGATCAGAGTATGTGCTGATCAATAACAGGAAGAATTACATGTAGAAATCAAATGTACTGAATTTCAATACAGTTCATTTAAGTGTAAGAAGAAGTTGGATAATGTCTTAGAGTTTTATTCAATTGATAGAAACACAACATTTCCTTACAGTCCTAAGATAACGATCCTTACGTGAACACTGTAATATCCGTGTGATAAACATACACATAATAGAAACTTACAAACCTGATCATTACTTTTGAGAAGCCTTCTGATGGGAATCGTTTCTACTTCCAAGAGGGCTCCACTGTGCTAAGGTGTGTCTGATTGACTTCAAGAGATATTAAGCACTGCCGCACCATCCTTTCACCTGTACCTACCTGTCCATGTTTTTTGTTTAATTTAGAGATGTTTCCAGATTCGCCATTTAATGACAAATCATGGTCTTTTATTTCTTCTCTCCCATGTCGGTTCATTTCAATTATCTGAAACCACATTATATTTTTCTACCCATAGAAATACTGCTATGCTTTAGTTCCTCGGGATTCATAAAACAGCTATTCAAAGCAGACAAATTTGTACACTGAAAACATCCTGTCTTCATTTAATTTACAGTAGTTTGTTCATATACACTAGTTATTTAATGAAGGATCTTGCCACTGAGAATACATAATTCCAGCATAGATATTTTTCCCAATAGTCTTTGGTATATTTTTAAATGAAAGTATAAAAATCATGATACGAAATCTCTATAATACTAAAGCTGTGGCATATATTATGTACTACCCTTTATATTAGAAACACTTCAATCCATCTTCCCAAAGTTTGCATAATAACTTCCTATTTTATTAAAAACTAATTGAATTTCATGTGTTCTACATAAACCACTCAATAGACTCGAGTTGTAAATTCTATAATCATAAATTATATTGCAGAAAATTTGCATGTAGTTTATATTATTGTTGATTAAATAATGCAAAAGCTGTATATATATATATATATACATGTATGTTATATATATATACATATATATCTATATAAAGCCATCCATTCACAGGTATTTCTGTAAAGCTTTTATATGTGTATTTTATAGTATACAGTAAATTAATATTTGTATAAGTAAAAATATGTGATATATAAATGGAAAAATTCATCGGGAATTTGTCTCTCTCTTGCTATTTTCATTTAATATTTGTGACTAGTTGCTTTGATAAATACTAGAGTACATTAATCTTATGAATATTAATAAAAATGTGAATAAAAAGTTATGTACAAAGATCAAGCATATCTACAAGGAAGGCTAAGGAAAGTTTTTGGCAGAAGATGATTAAATTCTAGAACTGTGTTATGTGAAATTGTCTCCTAATAAAAATATTGATGAGTAAAGAAACTAAACAAGGAAGCTGGGCGCTGGTGGCTCACCTGTAATCCAAGCTATTCAGGAGCTGAGATTCGATCCTCAGGAAAGTCCGTGAGACTCTTATCTCCAATAAATCACTAGAAAACCAGAATTAGCACTGTAGGTCAAGCGGTAGAGTGCTTGCCTTGAGCTGAAGAGCACAGGGACAGCACCAAGCCCAGAGTTCAAGCCCCACCACCGACCAAAAAAAAAAAAGTAAACAAGGGAAGAATAATGCGTAAAGATTGATTTATTGTTGCTATATAGAAAGTGTATAGATGTCCAGGTAGAGCAATTTAATAGGAATCAGTAGTTGATGTGTACATCAAAAGTGTGATACATTCATTCACATTATTCCTCTACTGAATACTCACACATTTCTAGTCTACTGAATTGGAATCCACCAACGCATACTAAAAGGAAATGGGACTTTTTCTTCCGGGTTCAGGCCGGAAGTCAACACTTCCGTTGTCATATGCGGAAGTGTGGCTGAGATCCATCAGTTTGTAAAACGGAAGTGAGGATTATGAGCTACATCACAATAACGGTGACCCCACCCAGAGAAGTCGTTATACAGAAGTAGCTGTTACTGTGGAAATCCAACTAGTGGGACAGCGTCCGTTGTGGGGAGGAAGATCTTGACTTCTTCGGTAATCCAATTAACTGAAGGAGACAGGTAACAGTCCCTTGCCCTCTTTTCCTACTTTTATGTCTTATACCTGTAAATCATCTTTTTGGCTCTTGTATGTGACTGGGAGATTTATCGCTTTCTACTCCTGACATCCAA